>NC_090829.1:16597700-17821450 GCF_028021215.1 Eschrichtius robustus
ATTCTAAGGGGCCTGGAATAGCCAAAACGATTTTGAAAAAAGATGAACAAAGTTGGAGGACACAGATTTCTGGATTTCAAACGTACTTAAAGTTACAGAAATCACAACAGTGTGATATCGACATAAGGGTTATATAGACTAATGAAACAGAATGGAGTCTAGAAATAAACTCATACGTCTATGGCTAACTGACTTTTGACCAGGGTGTCAGGTCCATTCAATGGGGAAAGAATAGTCTCTTTAATAGATGGTACCTGGCAACTGGATATCCATATGCAAAAGAAGGAAGTTGGACCCCTACATTATACCATATATAAAAATTAACTCAAAAATAATCAATGACCTAAATATAAGAACTTAAACCATAAAACTCTTAGAAGAAAACACAGGGGTAAATCACTGTGACCTTGGATTTGGCAATGGATTCTTAGATATGATACCAAAAGCACAAGACATAAAAGAAAAAATAGATTAATTTGGCTTCATAACAATAAAAATCTTCTGTGCATCAAAGGACAGTATTAAGAAAATGAGAACATAACTTATAGAATGGAAGAAAATATTTGCAAATCATATACCTGATAAGGGTTTAATATCCAGAATATATAAAGAACCCTTATAATTCAACAACAAAAAGACAACCCAATTTTAAAATGGGCCAAGGACTTGAATATACATTTCTCCAAAAATGTATAAATGGCCAATAAACACATGAAAAGATGTTCAACGTCATTAGTCACTAGGGAAATGCAAATCAAAACCACAGTGAGATACTATTTCATACCCACTAGGATAGCTATAGTTTAAAAAAAAAAAAAAAGGCAATCATAAAAAAATTGGCAAAATTTGAAGAAATTAGAACCCTTGTACATTGCTGGTGGGAATGTAAAACGGTGCAGCTGCTGTGGGAAACAATTTGGCAGTTCCTCAAAAATTTCAACATGGGATTACCATATGACCCAGCAATTCTACTCCTAAGTATATACCCAAAAGAACTGCAGACAGATACTCAGATACCTGTTCACCAATGTTCATGGGGCAACATTCACAATAGCCAAAAGGTAGAAACAATGCAAGTGCCCATCACAGATGAATGGATAAACAAAATGTGGTATATCCATGCAGTGAAATATTACTCATCCATTAAAAGGAATGATGTTCTCAGAGATGTTACAACATGGATGAACCTTGAAAACACAATGCTAAGTGAAACAAGTCAGACACAAAAAGACACAGTGTATGATTCTTACTTATATGAAATATCTAGACTAGACAAATTCATAGAGACAGTAAATAAATTAGAGGTTACCAGGGGCTGGGAGGAGGGAGAATGGGGAGTTATTGCTTAACAGGTACAAAGTTTCTGCTTGGGGTGATTTTGGAAGTAGACAGTGGTGATGGTTGTACAACATTGGGAATGTAATTGATGTCACTGAATTGTACACTTAAAAACGATTCAAATGGCAAATTATATGGCATATATTTTACCATAATATATAAAAAAAGAGCAAGTTAGGTTTTCTGCAGGGATCCTCAGGAGGAAACAGGGCTGGGGTTGCTGGAAAGGCAGCCCTGGCCATGCTCACTCTTTCTAGAGAAGCAGGGGCACCTGTGCGCTTACCTCTGCAATGGTTGCCCATGCCTCAGTCAGCTCCCACCCTAGGTCCTCCTGACCTGTTCTCCCCTGGGACGGTTCCGCCGCTCACCCGGGAGCTCCAGCACCCACCCTTTGAGCACAGGGAGACCGCCAGGCCCCTCCGCGTCCCCCCTCGCCCAGCTGCTCCAACACCACAGTCCTGTCTTTGTCTCTCTCCCAGGGCCTAGAAGCACACATTGCAGGCCCACATTACAGCCTGGCTGACTCCTGACTTAATCCCCAGCTTTGGTTCTATGGCTTCTGGTCCTTTGGTCCCCACTCACTGCTCTCTGAGCCTGTCCAGCAGCCTGTCCATCCCTTCTGGCAGCCATGACAACATATCCCACCCTGCACAGACTCTGGACGCCCCCCCTTCCCTCCCCTCACTCTCGCAGATGACCTGGCCTCGGACTCAACAAGGCCCAGGCAAGACTTCCTTACCAACGAGCCCTCCTCCTGCTCAACTGGGCTCTCTGCCGGCCTCGGAGCCCGGCCGCCTGCCTTGGCAAAGCCTGTGCTTCCTTCCTCAGGCACTGTCCTCGCTCGGCCGTGTCCTCACCTCCTCCTCCCTGTCCTGGCGGCCCCAGCCTCTCCTGTCTGCCGTGTCTCTTCAAAACACCCCCCAGTCTCTCTCTCAGGACTGCCCACATCTAGTCTCCCTTCCTTGCCAGGCTCCTGTGGGGTCTTCCCTCCACTCCCTCCCCCTTCAACCTCCATTTGCCCTTCAGCCTGCCGGAGCCTGGCCGAGGCCTTCAACCTCCTCTGAGCTGCCCCCCTGGAAGTACGAAGGGCCTCAGTGCTGAGCAGTGGAAGGGAGCCTGTCTAGCCTCGCCAGGCCAGAGTGAACCAAGCCTGCACCTTCTAGAACACTGACCCTTCCTGGTCTCGCCCGGCCTCAGGTGGCTCCTGGCGCTGCCTTCCCCAAGACGGCACCCTCCCTATGGCTTCAGCTCTTAGCTGAATCTGACAGCTCCCAAAGCAGGGTTTCTGGCCCAGACCTCTCCAGGCTAGATACAGCCCCAGGCTCGGCTATCCAGCTGCCCAGGGGTCATCTCCACAGGCACTAGAGCCCACTGCATCCCACACAAACCGTCACCCCCCGACACATGCTCCTGCCCCTTCGCTCCACGTGCCGAGGAGCTACTCTGCCTGCCCTCCACCACTCAGGCAGTGACTGGGCAAGCCCTGCCCCGCCTTTGCCTCTCTGCACACACACTGGGGAGAGGTCCTTCCCCTCTGCTTCCAGCTCCTCTCCGTTCTCAGTGTCCCCGCTTCATCCAAGGATGCCTCCTCCTGCCAGGACAGCTGGACACCCCCTACTGGTGTCCCTGCCTTGAATCAGACTCTCTGATCCGAGCTCCTATCATCACTCATCAGTTCAGCAAACAAGGCTCCTGAGTGTCCACTATGTGCCAACCCCAGGGTGGTTTTCCTAAGACTGTAGACGATCTCCCGGCTTATCGGCCTAGGATTGCTCACTCTGACCTTAGCAATGGGCCCAGCTCCTTAGCTGCTCCAATCAGACTCTCTGTGGTATGGCTCCTTCCCGGCTCCCAGGACCCCAGTGTGTCCCTAGGGCATCACCTCTTGTAGCTGCCCCTCCCCACACCCGCCCCAGATGTGCCCAGGCCCAGAGGTGTGGGAGCTCAGCCGCCCACGTGTTCAGGGGTGAGGACTGCTGTGGTCATGTGGGTGCTGGCCATCTGCATCTGTGGTCCTCCCCCCATCCTCACGTCCCTTCCTTCATGGGCTGGGGCTGGCCGGGCTCAGCAGCAGCAGTGCCCCAATGGGCAGGGGAGGATGGGACAGGGCTGGCCGGAGGCACCTGCCAACGGGGCGGCGCGGGGTGTGTAGCCTGGGGTGAAAGCATCAGGACTGTGGGTAGGGTGGGAGGGTGAAATGGCCTCTGTCCGGGGGCCTTCTGTCCCCCTCCCACACGCTGTGGAAAGGCGCTCCGTACTGTCCATCCAAGGGACTCAGGATACACTCAGGAGGGGTCTGGGGAGAGCCTTTGCCTCTCTGGCTTGTGAAACTCCAAGCCGCCTTGTGGGGGTGGCCATCGCCGGCAGAGGGCCCGGCTCTCCTACCTGTGAGGCATAGGTGTCCAGTTTCTCAAACTGCCGCAGGTCCAGGGGCATGGATTTCAGGCTGGAGCGATCCCAGGGGTAGGCTGGAAACACAAGGAGGTTGGTCAGGGGCTGAGACTGGCCAACAGGACTGCCTGGCCCAGGGCTCCCTGTCTTTTTGAGGAGCTGTGACTGCCTGACCTTCAACATGATTCCCAGACTGCAACTCTCAATAGTTTAGAAGGGTTCCTCGGTCCAGCTGGTTTGGGAACCGTGGTAACTCCTCTGGTCCTCTGGGAGACTCACAGGGACAGTAAGCAGACCCCAGAGGTCAGCAGTAAAGAGAGTGATGGATTGCACCTCAACGAATTCAGCAGCCCCAGACGGACTGATGACAGAATCCCTTCTCCCCACCCCACAGTTTCCTGCAGATTCCCTGCTAGCTCTTCCAGGAATGAATGCTCTGTGGGAAGCTTCCAGGCAGTGCCGCTCGCCACTGATGTCCTGGCCACGGTGCCCAGGGGAGTCTGAAGGGCACCCGGCTGTGGGAGAGGGCATGATGGTCCTGGGCCACCTGGGCCTCCATAGGGTGAGGTGCGTTTGGCACCCAGACAGGCTTCTTCCCTTGCCCATGGTTAGCTGGAGACTGACCACTTGTACCCCAAGAAAGTTAAGAGTTCTGACAACAGGTGCCCAAAGTACAGTGGGGGGCCCCTGAGGGAAGCTGGGCCTCAGAGTCACTCTTCTACACACAGCTTTTCTCAGAGGAGGCCAGGACACAGGACAGCCCCAGGCAGCTGCTGCAGGGCTGACTGACCAGTGGTCAGACCAACCCATGCATGGACGGGCAGCAAACCCCTGTCCCAGCCCGGAGAAGAGCCTGGGCTCTGGCTGGGTCTTTCTTATTCAAGGCCCTCTGAGCCAGGCTGACCAAAATCAGGCAAGCTGGATAGGAGGACAGGGCGGGGGTGAGAGGCGGATGCGGCCAAAGTGGCACTGATCCCCTGACTCCAGTGGATCAGCTCTCAGCCTGCCATGTCAGGAACCTCCGGGTGAGTAAGGGGTGCTGGTGGGACCCCAGGACATGACAGAAAGCCTGGGAAGAGCAGAGTAACATGGGAAAGTGCCTGGTGGGGCTGCACAAGGCCTGGGGTCTAGTCCGGTGACCTCCCCCTCCGGTGACTGGGCAGTAGTGCTAAAGCCAGCAGCCCAGCCTCAGGCGCAATCTACGGGGCACCTGGGGGAGTGAAAGAGACGGTGGATCACGTGGTAAGGTCAGCACTCTTCTCCCTGGGAGGGTGCAGGGTGAGGGTCCTTTGCAGGCAAGCGCAGAGCAGGGGTGAGAAGCCCCTGTGCCCGGTGCGGGGCTGCGCCTGCGTGTACCCACACAACCCTCGTGGACTCTGAGAGTCCTTTTTTTTTTTTCAGTTTAAGCAGAAAAATAATTTATTAAATGTCTTTAAGTAACTGCGTGAGCTACAGGAAGACCAGAACAGCAAGTGTAGAGGCTGCATAGCCAGAACCAGGGCTGTAAGTCAGAATGTAGAACAGCGGGAGACAGCATTTTGGAGAGTGCCGCCATTCCCACCGAGATGGATACAGTCGTTTCCTTGGTGCTATAGAACTGAGAGGTGTGCTGAGAGGGTGGGGACGCCACCAGCGCTGGCTGGAGCTGCTCCACGACCCTCTCTGGGCCAGCACTGGAGGTCAGGCAGTGCCAGCTGGTCAGGGAGCTGGTCAACGTTTGGTCACAGAGGAGCTCCCAGCCTCCAGTCAAGTTCAGCTGTCAGGAGCAGGCCACACGGGTCCTTCTGCACTTCCCCACTGCTGTGGGTCCCTTCCTGTTAGGACCCAGGCCTTCTCCCTTCTCAGCCTCAGACTGGATTTGGCCCCCTCTCTCTGCTCCCTCGGTCCCTGCTGATGCCCTGCAGGAGTCCTCGTGGGGGGGAGGCGGGGGGGGGGAGGAGGGTGCGGGGCAAAGAGTGGTGCTGGTCCCTGTGACCTCTGACACATCCAGGATCCGAGGCTGTTCCTCTCCTCAGAGGGGACAGGGTGCGTGGTGGGCAGGCAGGCTGTGCAAACTCTACAGTGAGGCTGTGGCCTCGCCCAGCAACCTAGCATTTTCTTTCTTTATTTTCTGCTCCTCTAATAAGCACCAGGATTCCCTGGACGTGCCCCTGCCCCCAGCCTTCTGTCCTGTACAGTCTTACCCTGGCGCTCCCTAGAAGCCCAGCGCCATCGCGGCTCAGTGACTGTCTGGTGCCAGAGCTGGGATTTCTCGCCTCCATCACTCAGATCACCTCAGGGCCTATCCTGGGTGGTCTACCATGCGGCCCTTGTCCAGCCAGACCCTCAGAAGGGAGGGGAGACACGGCAACAGGCCCTGCCAAGCTTCCCCCCTTCTTGGTGCCCTCTTCCCCCCACGGACTCTGGCTCCTGCCATCCTCTGACAAGGGCCGTCACGGTGACCTAAGTGGATATGAAGTGGACTTACACATTTAACAAGCGTCAGCTCTGCAAATGAGGTCTCCCCGCCCCCATTTCAAAGAAGGATGGTGTTTCTAAAATGGGACTGAAAAACCCTATTATTAGTTTTACCCTTTCTTGGTTCCATTCTACAATATCTGAACATTAAGAATATCCATAATGATTTATGCCTCATTAAATTTACTTTCTGAGCAGATTATATAATATTTGAATATGATTTTGCATAAATACATTTAAAATACCAGTGGCATTAACTAAGTTATTCTAATTTTAAAGCAAAACAATGGGAAGAAGTACCAAACTGTACTAAACCTTAGATGCCATCTGGTCTACTGAGGGGGAAACTGAGGCCCAGGGAAGGTGAGTGACGACCAAAAGCCGGATTCGAACCCAGGCCGTCTATTACCCATTCGGGATTTCTTCCTCTGCCCCACTCTGCTCATTCACATGCCTCCCTCCGTACAGATGCTTGGCATTCCATTTAAAGTTAATACAATTCTGAATTCTGTTTTTAATGTTTCCCATAATGGGCTGCCTTGTTACTGGTGGGGTTTATGCTTTAGCTTTGGGATCGCATCTAGTGTGTGAGCTTTTTACTTCTCTACCTGTGTCCATGGCAGACGTTGCCAATCAATCATGATACTCCTGTCCCCTGAGCCCAGAGGTGGCCCCAGACTCCAGGCACAGTGCTCCAGGGAGCCATTTCCAAGTGACCGCAGATTGGCTCATGAGGCTAAACCAACTTACCGTCTCAGAGAATGGCTCCAAAGAAGGCCCCGCAACTTACCATGGGCATCTTTCCCTCCAGGCTGCCGGGGTCTTGTGTTTCCATTTTTATCGCCTTGGAAACCTACAATATCCCAAAGGTCAGAAGTAGAGACACTTCAGAAGAAATAGAAATGCAAGCACAGATGATTCTCTGTGTGGGTGTCCTTGTTTCTGACCTCTCCTCTTCACTCTCCCTCTCACAGTCTTCTTGCTCCCATCCCCACCCACCACGGAATTGCTGCTGGGATTGCCCTGGGCTTCCTGCTGAGGAATAGGGAGGACTGGGAGCCAGTGAGGGGATGACAAGAAAGAGAAGTGCAGTCTGTGAGCAGAGGGAGAATTTGCTTGGGCATCAAGCCTTGCGATTATTCAGTGGGCCTGCCTGGAGCTCCGCGTTCCTCCCTCCTCTGGACGCTCCTGCCATCGTGGACCACAGCTGGGGATCCTGAGAGCACCAGTGAATTCACTACCAGATGACCCCAGGACAAGAACTGACCATGGGCAGTTCATGAAAGGGGGGAGAGGGGAATTATTCCTCGGGAAGGTTCAAGGACAACCAAATCCTATAAATCCAGGACTGTTAAGGCAGAATGGTCAGCAATTGTTATTAGACTCCACAGGCAACAGGAGAGAATTTCCTGCTGATTTGAAGCCAGGTCAGGAAGATGTGGGTCCCTGATGGGACCAGGAGGAGCCAGAGGTGGGGATGCCAAGGCAACTTTTTCTCTGCCCTTGAAGGCCACTGTAGGCCTTCAAATGTACAGAAGTTTGCAAATGTACATAGGCCACTCTGAGAAACAGTGGGCCTTGTCTTTCTTACACCCACATTTTGTTTCCACCTACATTCTTTGATAGAGTGATGGGGGTTCAAAATAGTAGCCAGATTTTTTGTGTACTTACTATACCTGGCTTGTGCATTATTGACTATCTCATTTAACCTCATGACAATCCTATGAGGGATGTTGAATTATTTTCCTCCTTTTATACATGAGGAAATTGAGTCCAAAATAGAGGTTAAGCCACTTGCCTGAGGTCACACAGCTGGGATCTGAACCCAGCCAGTCAACTCCCAGGGCCTGACCTCTCTACACCTGCCTGCCCTTCCGAGGGCCTGGCTGCTGAGGGCTGCAGGACCAGGCAGCCTTGGAGGAGCTGCCTCGGCCCCCCCTATGAGAGGACATGAAGGTTCACTTCATGAAACTCAGCCTTGGCTGTTCTGCAGCCTCCGTTCCTTGGCCAGCATTTCCCCAGGCCCCTGTTTACCCACAGGATGGACAGATGCAGGGAGAGGACAAAGAAGGGAGCAGAGGAGACATCGTGGGCCTGGGTTGGGCCTGTGCGCACAGCATAGAAGGCAGCCAGGTATGGTGGTTAAGGGTACAGACTTCATTAGGACCTGGGTTCTGATCCGCTTCCTAACTGGGTGACTGGCAGTTATTTCACCTCTCTGAGCCTTTGCTGATCTGAAAGGTGGGGATAATACTGGTGCATATCAAAGAGTTAAAAGCTTATTGAGTGTACAGTGCTTAGCACTGTGCATGTCACTTTTCAGGCAGTCAATAAATGGTGTCTAAAAACAACAGCACTCTTGTGATGAAATTCATCTTTAGCTAAATGCCTTGTGTTACCCACACCTAATGGCAGAGACTTAAGAACAGGGGTTGTTGAGTGTGGAGAAGAGAGTGCCCCAGGATGAAGCTGTCCTGTCTCTGCCTCTTCCCAGCGTGTAGGCCCAGGTCACTCCTCTCCTTCCCCAAGAAGGTGTCCAGGCTGAGCTCTGGCCCTTCCAGCTACCCTCAATCCTCCCTGCCAGCCCTCCACACATGAGTAGCCCTGTACGT
This sequence comes from Eschrichtius robustus, assembly GCF_028021215.1. Classification (NCBI taxonomy): domain Eukaryota; kingdom Metazoa; phylum Chordata; class Mammalia; order Artiodactyla; family Eschrichtiidae; genus Eschrichtius; species Eschrichtius robustus. The sequence goes on from NC_090829.1 coordinate 16,606,499, forward strand.
ACGTACGTTTAGCCAAGGAGAACTTCTTGAGCAGTTGGGGCATGGCATCCTGAGGGTGGACCTCCACAGTCAGCTGTGTCCCTGCAAAGGAATAGGAGGTGATATTCTCAGCCAGACGCTGCCAGGAAAGGGTGCAATGTCTCATGACAGATGTTTGATCAATAAAACACAATTGGTTTTAGAGCTTTCTTTTGAATATGCAAATAATTTTTGTTTACAAAACCAAAAACCAAGAAATAAGCAGACAGTTTCCAGATCTGGGCGAGATGGAGTAAACAAATTCTACCCTGTCTCTCCCACCGAGTGCAACTGTAGGCATTGGAAAGAATGCATGGGCTAACTATTTGAGGACTCCGCAAAGTAAATGATAGGCAAATTGGGAAAGAAGATTAGAATTTAAAGCATCATCAAATTGGCAGAGTTGACCATTCCCCACCCCCAATGGTATTACCTAGACTGGACTCAAAGCCAGTCCCAAACCCAGCAGTGCACAACGGATGCAGAGAAAAAGTGCTCTAAGAGAAGCCCTTTCTTTTGGTCTGTGGAGTGAGAAAGGGAAACACTAAGAGTCAGAGTGGGGGAAATCCCCTGTTGTTTTTTACCCCTTTTTTTCATTATCTCCTGACTCAGCACCCAGAGAAATTCTGCTGGTATCAGTGCAGCAGTGAGTTTGGTGGCCCGGCAGGCATCTAAGTCTTTGAGGGGAGGTACCAGTGAAGCTATGATTCCCAAGAGTGTGGGGGAAAATACTCATTGATTTTTTTTCTCTCTTTGTTCTCTGCTGATTGGTTCCAGATGCAGGCAGAATTGTGAGAACTACCCAGAAGAGTGGGGAAACTAAAACCCCAGTTTTTGGGCCAGAGGACTGGGAAGTGGGTCATAAAGAGGAGGGAGCTCAAGAAAGCAATTCCATGAAGCTATGGATGAACTCCTGTGGCCACCTCTGCATGGATGGACCTCATTCATGTTGTGCCTGCTTTGATCTCATCCTAAGCATCATATCACAGTCTTTGAGAACTAAACGAGGGGGTAGACCAATGCCCAGACTGGCTGCTGGGTGGTGCATGTGCGGGGCAGATCTGCATAGCATTGCAAAGGCTACAATCCCAAATTACTCAGTATAGAGAAACCCTAGAAAATATCAACTTAAAAAGGAAAAGAAAATCAACAGATGCTAACCCCATGATGACACAGATTTTGGAATTATCAGACAAAGACTTTGAAAGAGCCGTGATAACCATGCTCTAAAAAGTGAGGGCAAATAGTTTAAAATAAATGGAAAGATACAAAGTATCAGCAAAATGTAGAAGACATAAAGAAGAAAGAAATAACAATTTTAGAACTGAAAAATATAGTCGTTTAAAAAATTATCTGGATATGCTCAATAGCAAAATAGAGATGACAAAGCAAAGAGTCAGTGAACTTGAACATAGATCAATAGGAATTATTGAAGAAAAACAGAGAGAAACAGTGAACAGAGCCTCAGGAACTTGTGTGACAATGCCTGAAGATCTAACATTCATGTCACCGAGATCCCACAAAGAGAGGAGAAATAGTGTGGTGCAGAAAAAAATATTTGAAGAAATAATGATAGAATAATCCACAAAACCAAGAGCTGGTTCTTTGAAAAGATCAGTAAAGTAGATAAAACTCTAACCAGAGTGACCAAATAAAAAAGAGGTAAGACACAAATCAGGAATCAAGACACCAATATCAGGAATGAAATGAGTGATATCACTACAGACCCCATATATGTTAAAATAATAATAAGGTAATAGTACAAATAACTCTATGAAGAGAAATTCTGCAACTAAAATGAAGTGAACAAATTCCTTGAAAGTTACAAACTACCAAAACTCACCCAATGAGTAGATAACCTGAATTTTCCTATATGTATTTTTAAAACTAAACTTGTAGTTCAAAATTTTCCAAAAACAAACAAGCAAACAAAAACCAGGCCCAGATGGTTTCATTGGCAAGTTCTAACAAAATTTAAAAAGAAATAACACCAATGACAATTTTTCACAAGATCCTTCAGAAAACAGAAGAGTATCGAATAATTTATATCCATTTTATGATACCAAAACCAGACAAAGACAGTATAAGAAAAGAATATTACAGACCAATATCCGTTATGGACATAAACATAAAAATCCTCAACAAAATATTAGAAAAATAAATCCAGCAATATAGTAAAAGAATAACATACCACAACCAACTGTGGTTTACTTTGGGAATGCAAGGCTAATTCAATATTTGAAAATCAATGAATGTAATTCACCGAATTAGCAGGCTAAATAAGAAAACCCACATGATCATATCAACTGATGCAGAAAAAGCATTTGACAAAATTTAACATCCATTCAACAAAACCTCCCAAGAAGCTAGGAATAGAAGGGAACTTCTTAATCTGAAAAAGGGCATCTACCAAAAACTCAGAGCTAAGAGCGTATTTAATAGTGAAAACTGGAATGCTCTCCCCCTAGGACTGGGAATAAGGCAAGGATGGCCACTCTCACTGTTCCTAATAAACATTGTACTGAAAGTCCTACTCAGTGAAATAGGACAAGAGAAAGAAATAAAAGTCATATAGATCAGAATGGAAGAAATAAAACTCTTCTATTCACAGATGACATGTCTGTCTACAAAGAAAAATCCCAAATAATCTACAAAAGAATTTCCTAGAACTAAAAAGTAAGTTTAGCATGGTCACAGGATACAAGGTCAGCACCCTAAAATCAATTATATTTGTATTGGAAATAAATTATTAGAAATTGAATTTAAAATTACTATTTCTCATATCTCTAAAAATGAAATACTTAAGTATAAATCTAAAAGAAAGTGCAGGAACTCCAGGCTGAAAACTAAAGAATATGATCACACGAATTAAAGAAGACTAAAATAAGTGGGGAAGCATATCATGTTCTGAACTGGAAGTCTCAATATTGTCAAGTTGGCAATTCTCCCTAAATTCATCTATAAATTTAATGCAATTTCAATCAAACTCCTTGGAGGAATTTTATAGATGGTAGATATAGGCAAGATGATTCTAAAATTTTGATAGAAAGGTACAGCAACTAGAATAACCAAACTAATTTTGAAAAAAAATTAAGAGGACTCCAACTGATTTTAAGATGTACTATAGGACTTCCCTGGTGGCACAGTGGATGAGAATCCGCCTGCCGATGCAGGGGACACGGGTTCGATCCCTGGTCCGGGAAGATCCCACATGCCACGGAGAAACTAAGCCCGTGCGCCACAACTGCTGAGCCTGTGCTCTGGAGCCCGCGAGTCACAACTACTGAGCCCGCACGCCTAGAGCCCGTGCTCTGCAACAAGAGAAGCCAATGCAATGAGAAACCTGCACGCCGCAACGAAGAGTAGCCCCCACTCGCCGCAACTAGCGAAAGCCGGTGCGCAGCAATGAAGATCCAATGCAGCCAAAAATAAATAAATTAATTAAAATCACTTAAAAGGAAAAAAAGATGTACTATAAAGCTAGAGTAATCACAACAGTGTGATATTGGCAAAGGGATAGAAATATAGCTCAATGGAACATAACAGCGTTAAGAAATAGACCCACGCAAATATGGCAAATTGATTTTTTACAAAAGTGCAAGGACAATCCGATTAGAAAATGGGTAAAAGAATAGATATATCACCAAATAAGATGTTCAACGTCTTGCTGTTGTTCAACATGATTAGCCATTAGGAAAATTCAAATTGAAAGCAGAATGAGATATCACACCTATTAGAAGACCAATAATAAAAAAAATAGTGGCAATACTATATGCTGACAAGGTCATATATGCAGGTGGGATTGTAAAATGATACCGCAGTTTGGCAGTTTCTTATAAAACAAAACATGTACTTAACATATGACTCAACAATTACACTTTTGGGCTTTTATCCCAGAGAAATGAAAACTCATGTTCACACAAAGACTTATACACAAATGTTTATAGAAGTTCTATTCATAATCACCCCAAACTGGAAACAACCTAAATGTCCTTTGATGGGTGAATGGATAAACACCTTGTGGTACATCCGTATCAAGCTGTACTTCTCAACAATTCTCTTAGGAATGATGGGAGGATGTGACTACAAAGAGTCTGCACAAGAGACTTTTTGGGGTGACAGAACTTCCCTGTATTCTGATTGTGGTGTTGGTGACGTGAATCTGTGCATGTGTTAAAACTCATAGAACTCCACACCAGAAAATCCAATTTTACTGTATGTTAATTTAAATTAAAATAAAAAATTTAAAATACCAACCAAACACCAAAGTCAAAGCAGAATTAAAACAAAACAAAAACTTGTATGATACAGAAAGATGTAAAATAGAAGGTGACACTGAAAAGCAGGATTATAATAAACATGCTTTTTGTATCCTGCTTTCTTCACTTAAGTCTTTACATGTCTGTGAATATAAAGTCATCTTCACAAGTCATCATTTTAAATGGCTGCATAATACTCTATTCTATAAATGGTTTATAATCATTATAAGCAATCCCTTTTTGTTGGATAGTTAACATTTCCCGAATGTTTTGCTATTTAAACAATGATGTGATGAACATTCTGATACACACTGCTTTGCACACTCTTCAAATCAATTCCTTCAAATACATTCTTAAACATGGAACAAAAGGTATGGAGATTTTTAAGGCTTTTGTTAGATATTGGCAAACTTTTCTCATGAATGATTTTAAGTTTACGATCCTCTCAACAGTGCAAGGGAATGCCTATTTTGCTCATCCTTGCTGTGTTTGATGGCAAGATTGGCCACAATACTTTGTACTTCTTCCTAAGAAGAGGTCTTTCATTCCTTCCCTCACATTTGGCCCAGCCTGATGATGTGATCTGGCCAGTTAGCATGTGGTAGAAGTGATTCTGTGCATGCTCGGAGCCTAGGCCTAGAGACTTTGCAGCTGCCACTTCCATTCTTGGGATTCCAGCCACAACTGCCGTGTGACTGCACCCAGGCTAGCCTCCTGGAGGATGACAGACCACATGGAGCAGAGCAGAGCCATCTCAGGTGAGGCCACCCTAGACCAGCTGCTCTCCTGCCAACCCTCCCACTGACCACACACATGAACGAGCCCAGCCAAGACCTGCGATCAGCCAGGTGTGGCTCAGACGAGACTATCCAGCCAACCTGTAGACTTGTAAGCTGGTAATTGTTTTAAGCCACTGAGTTTTGGGGTGGTTTGTAATGTAAAACTAGATTACCAATACACTCACTGACATTTGATTGTTATTAATCCTTTACATTTTTATCAATGAACAATGACATCTCATTGTTTTTGTGTATTTCTTTAATTTTCAGTGTAGTATTTTTCATATACTTATTTGTCATTTTAAATCTTATTTAGTGAATCACCTATTTTCCTATTGATGCGTTATTTTTTCCCTGTTGATTTTGTAAGAGCTCTTTTAACCCTTTGCCTGTTAAATGTATTTTCACAGAATAACAATACTGACTTTCTTGTGTAGCTCATGAACTTGTTCTGCATGCCAAAGAGGGTAATTCTCAAACAATTTTAAAAGATACAATGTGGCCTCCCGAGGGATTACTTTAAAGGGGTTAATATTCATTTTGAGTTTCTAGTTTCTAGCACATTCACTGTCAAAGAAAATCAGCCTGCGACTTGACAAGACGTTAAGCATTTCAGAGTTCAAAGCATCATTCAGCTCTGGTCCCAGGATCGGGTACCATCGCCATGGGCAGCAAACTCTGCCTGTGTGTCTTCCCACGATGCACGAGGCACAGCCGGCTCACCTCTGCCTTTGTACTTTCTCCCCCAGAGACACTCGGAGTCAGTTTTCAAAGTGGATGCCAAGCTGTACTTGGCTGCCAGATTCCTTGTGAGAAAAATGCCCACTTTCTCCCCTTTTGTAGTTTGCAACACACAATGCTCTGAGAAGTCCTGCAGAAGTCTACTTGACCCAGTACTATTTTATCAAACAAAATCTGGAAAATGCTGAGCTGCAACAATCTCCAGAAGTGCAGGGAAGCTGCAAAACTGACCCACCTGTTGGTTTAGGGCTCAACAACAAACCTCTTCCCTGAACTTCTCCTAACGTCCGGGTACTTCCAACCACTCCAATCCAGCCACGTCGCTCTGTCAGAGAATGAGCAAGCCGAAAAATAAAATACTCTTTAAGCCCTTCCGAGGTGGGTGCTGAGGTGGTCTCCCACTGGGAACTCGCCCTGGCCGGAAGCTCCACCCATCACCGTTTCTCATCCCCTCCTCCTCCCTGCACTGCCTCTTCTCTCTCCCCTCTTGGACAGGGGCTGACGTCCAGCATCCTCCTGAGGCCCACTCCTGGCTCTGCCCCAAAGTGGTGCTGGTGATCATCACTCCCCTCCCCGCCTCCCTGATGGGTGTGGGAGTGTGATTCCCGCTCCCATTCACAGGTGTGTGAAAGCACTTCCGGGAGGCTTCTCTGCTCCACACGGGCCTGGGTCTGGGCATGCTGTCCCCAGGTGAGCAGGGTCACAGTACCCATGCTTCCTAAAGGTGTGAAGTGCTAAGAGTTTGCTGACTACAACATTCCTGTATCAAATAAAACTCTTAATTTATGGAAAAAATTAATTTGGCCAATCTCCAATGATAAAGAGTGGAGCATTACTTGGAGCACAATTTAAAGTGAGATCTAAACCCTAAGTACAGTCAGATACCATGGCATTAATCTTAGTCACATCTAAACCCAAAGTAGCCCCTTCCTGGGATTTCGGGTCACCTGGCTGGCTCTCTCATGGCACCCCTCCCCATTTCTACCAGTTGTCACCCAGACAGCATTTTCTGAAGCTGAAACTCTGGCTGTCTTAGTAAAAGTGTATTAGCGATTATTTTCTGCTGCATCTGAGAAGTGGTTCCCAGGCCCTTTTCCCAGATGCTACGGGCTCTGCTTCCGTCTCCCCACCCTCGCAGACGTGGAGATGCAGCAGGCAAGCCCAAGCCCATCCCCTGGCCTGCTGCCCTGGGCCTGCCTTCTACCCCGTCAGGAGAGTCCTCCCACTCGAGAGCTTATCTCCAGGTCTCTGCGGGTTTGAATCAGGCTTTGTCTAAAGGCCTAATTTGCTCAGAATTCCTAATGCAGAGATGGCAAACAGATTTCGTGTTGTTCATTAACTCTGACTGATTGGAAGTGGCTGCCTGGAGCGCTTATCAATTAGCAAAGATTGTCAGGTATGTGCGTGTGTATGTGAATGTGTGTGTGTGAGTGTGCACACACACACGTGGGTGTATATCAGTGTGTGGAGGCTGCAGGATTCACGTCAGATGTTTGCCGTCATTGACTTAAGGCGGTCCTTAATGCTCTCTGTAACTGGCTGCTGCCTTTACAACCTGGATCCTCTGCCTTGGAATTTTTTCCTGCCAAGAAAACCTCAGCTAAAGCATTTGTAATTATTAAAAAAACGACCCTTAAACAGCTCCTGGCTGGGTGTTCAACAGAGGTTTCTACCCAGAGTATGGCAGTCAGCTTTAGTGCAGGAAGCGTAAGCTCTGACATCCCAGGAACAGCGAGCTGAATGATGACCCGGGACAGTCCAGCTCTGTAGATCCCGCACCGGGTACTGCAGTGGCTCTAGTCGTGGGATGACAGAGAGTGTGCAGAGCTCAGGGCCAAGACCTCAGGGGCACCCGTCAGGGGGTGATGAAAGGCATCTCCTGCAGCCCTGACTGACCCTGGCTTCCACTGGGCTCTTGAAAACCCAGGGCCATTCATGATTCTTTCTGCAGAATGGAGCTCGACAGGGATGTCACAAGTCTGGAAACACGGCAATTGGAGCCTAGTGCATGCATGATCCAAGAAGGCACTGAGGGTCTGCGTGGGGAGGAGGGTGGGTGACCTGGAAGGATGAGACCTCAACCCAAATCTGATTCGTCACGAATAACTTTCGGGGCCTGAGGTCACTGGGGCTCCTGTGATCGTTCCCCTCTCATTCAACGCACACACCCATTGCAGATGAATCCTCCGAAGCCCTTTTCTGCATGAAGATCCAAGATTCCAGTGATCTTTCTGTCACCTGTTGCATGAAGTTACCACACCCGGTGTCCCTCTGCGGGGAGCTCTTCCCCGGAGGCCGCATGACCCGCTGCTCTACCGCCTCCCTTACTCAGATGTCACCTTCCCAGGGAGGCCTTTCTCAATCACTCTATTTTAAATCATTCCCTGTGGTAGCTGCATGATGGCCCTTAAAGCTATCCATGTCCTAATTCTGGGAACCTGTGAAAGTTACCTTATATGGCAAAGGGGACTCTGCAGATGTGATTTGCTTAAGGATCTCGTGATAGGAAGGCAATCCTGGATTATCCGGGTGGGCCCGATGTCATCACCAGGATTCTTATAAAATAGAGGGGAATGTATCTACTTTACGGAGAGAAGGCAATGTCATAGTGGAAGTGGAGATTGGAGTGACGCAGCTACAAGTTGGCAAGTGCCAGCAGCCTCTAGAAGCCGGCAGAGTCAAGGAAAAGGTTCTTACCCAGAGCCTCCAAAAGGAACCTGCCTGCCAACCGAGAGACTGATTAGCCCAGCGAGGCTGGCTTGGGACTTGTAGTCTCAGAACAGTTAAAGAGAATACATTTGTGTCAAGTTACCAAGTTTGTGATAATGTGTTACAGCAGCCATAGGAAACTAATCCACACCCATGTGCACCACCCCCCATCCCCCTTCCTGCTTTATTTTCTCCCTTAGCCTTATCTGACACCTTGCATTTTTCTTGTTAGGGTCATCTGTCTCCCTCGCTAGGTGTCAGCTCCACGGGGACAGGAGCCTTTGTCTGTTCTCTGATGGATCCCCAGTGGCGGCATCCAGAGCTGCTTTTTGTGGAATGGACGGGTCACCGTCAGTGTGGACTCTGGCTCAGCCCCAGAGCAGGGCAGCCTCTCCCTCGCTGTGGTCCAGGCTCCCTTAAGACCCGGGGGTCCCATCCTATCCCAACTTACAACGGACCCTGTCCTGTTTGTCGGATGCCAAGGCCACCCTCCTTCCTGCCCTCTGGAAGCCTCAGATGCTGGGAGGTGGCATGTGAGTGGCCCATGAGAGCCGGGGTATGGTGTGCCAGGTGAGGCTCTGGAGAGCGGCAGGCCCCATCCCCCTGGTCCCGCCGCACAGGTCTGACAGGAGCACCCCACTCGGGGACTGCAGCAACCCCGGTCCCAGATTCCTCCTCTGTAAGCAGGGATAACACCATGACCCCACCGGGGATGTGGCCAGAGCCAAGCGAGAGAAGTGGCTGCTAATCCACTCTCACTTTAGTGAGGTGTCACTTACTCTTATTTGGGGTGAGCTGCGCTGCTAGTCATTCCAGAGAAGCAGGGGGCCTGGGTTTGTCCTCGCGGTGCTCAGGGGGGTAGCAGGTCGTCGTGGGCCCACGGAGTGCCCTGGGGTTTGTCCTGGAGCCATAGTCCCAGGAATTCTGCCCTAGATGGATACTGACCTAGATTGCAAGGACAGCTGGCCACCTCCTGCTGGGAACTTGAGCTGACAGGCCCTTCCTCACTACCTGCCAGTGCCTTTCCCTGGGGATGGTGGGTTAGCCGGTGTCTCAGAGAGCAATTCCCCGAGGACGTCCGAATCCTGCAGGGCCTCCTCCTTCCGCACCGCACCCTGGACGTAACCCTTATAGATTAGGACATCAGTGCTGAGAGCACCAGTGGTGACATCTTAGGGCTCAGTCTATGAGAGCTCTCAGGCACCAGGCCCTGAGCAGAAAAACCGAGGTGGCAGGAGGGGAGGTTAGTGAGGGGGGGGGCAGTGGAGGTCTGTAACCTGGCCTCTCCTCCAGCTGTAGCTACGGAGCCAACCCGTCTCTACCCCGTCGTGCTCTCAGATCCAGTCAACTGCAGAGTCCGCACGGGGGTGCCCTTGCCTGCCCTCCCTGACCCCCCAGGAGCCGTCCTGGCAAAGTGAGGATTCTTGAGGAAGGGCCCTCTCACTCCCCGTTGCTGAGTTAAACTTGTCCCTGGGTGGAAGGCCCTGGAAGGCTCAGCCTCAGGAGGAGAGGCTAGGGAACCGCTGTGACTCGGTGGGAGGGAAGGCTTGCACGCGGCGAGCCAGTAGGGAGGGGGAGGCCGGTTTCTAGGGTGGCTGCGAGAAGCAGAGCTGTGAGAAGTGTAACAGCTGAGGCCCTGGTGGTGGTTGGGGGGGCGCAGGGGGTGGGCAGGGAGGGGGTCAGGCCGCTCCTGCTCTGACTCTTGCTGGCCATGTGATCTTGGACGAAAGAAAACCTTTCTAAGCCTCAGCTCACTCATCTGCGAAATGAAGATAGTAAGAGTACCAATCACATACGACTGTTGTGAGGCATAATTCACATGAGAATGATCATGTACGTGGTCTGGCAGGGCGGCTGACATGAAGTTAGCACTCAGCAAATGTCAGGTACAGTGATGACAACCAGGGTGACGCTGATGACAGCCGTGGACGCTGGAGCCCGAGGACGTTGCTCCTCTGTTCCATGACACATGCAGCCTCTCACTGTTTTCCATGGGATGTGGGAGAGGGGAAGGGTGCTGCAGCATACCCAGGACAGAGAGGCCCCCGCTCCCCACAGTCTGGGCTCTGCACCTGCTGTCTCTGGCCAGGACAGTGGATCCGGGCACACAGGAGCTGGAGGAGAGGTCACAGGTAGTGGCGGAACCTTACCTTGGTTGTCGTAGGAGGTGATGACCTGGGTCTGCTGGGGGTGCTGCTTCTCCACCAGGTTTCCTATTTGAGGAAGACAGAGGGACCTGCAGTGACCACTGGGCCCACGGTGGGGTGGATTTTTCCCTGGGCGGAGGAGAGAGCTGCCAGGCTCGGCCTAAACACGTGTGAATCGGCAGAGCCGCACACCTGAACGCAGAGGCAAGTGACCGGGAGCCCATGTACGCACAGCCTCACGCTCTCGGCAGGTGCCGGCAGAGGCTGGGTTTTTCTAGAGAAGCTGGGGACGCCTCCCATGGGCTAAGTGACCACAGCTCCTGACTTTGCTGCAGCCGGGCCCAGTTCCCAAAGTGCAGAGGGATGCCCCGCTGAGCTCCACACCTTTCTTTGGAACGGCCAGGGAGGCTCCTATCCTGATTACGGGCCTGCAGCTTCGACTGGTTAACTTTGCCAAAGACCCCAGAGCCAGGTGAGACCCCGGGCTTGAACCCAAGTCTCCAGCCTCCTGCCTCCCTCTGAGAGAAATGGGGGAGTACCCTGCCGCCTACTCTAGCCTAGGAGCTGGGGTGCTTGCAGTTTGGTTCAGTTTCACAGACACTTGCAGGGCACCCGTTCTGCAGGGTGAATGCTCTCCATGCACTGGCGATATTCATGTCCCGGGACACAAAGCTGTCCTCAGAGCCTAGTGGAGCCACGCTGCTGTGGAGAGATGCCCAGCTGCTGCCATAGGCCATGGAGGGGGAACCCGCAGGCTTATCTGCCCCTCCTACAGGAAGCACCGCCTTCCCTCCATCTCTCCCTTTACAGCTGCTGTGGTGGCCTGGTCTTGCCCTTGAACCTCTGCTTCAGAGGGGTGGGGGAGGGGCCACTACCACCCTGGACTGCCATATTCTCCCCTGGCCTCCCACTGGGCTGCAGAAAGGCTGTTGGGCCTGTCACTGGAAGTGACCACTGGCACATGTGCCTGGACCTGGTGCAAGCACTCAGGGGCACTGGCCTGACCTGGTTCCATTCATATGACATCCCTTGTGTACCCAACCAGATCTGCCACTCAGCGTTTCCCGTGCCTGGGCTCAGGCAGAAGCCAGTCAAGGCGGGTGAGTGGGTGGGTCACTGAGCTGGGCTGGACTTGTGATCCTCCTGGTGGGGTCTTGCCCTGGGAAGCCCATCCTCTCCAGCCTTCTCTATAAGCAGGCCCAGCCAGGACCCTTAACCCCACCCCGGGCTGAGGTCGGTCGGTTGGCCAAGGGCCAGGACCGCTGTGTGTGCCAACCGAGGGTGATGCAGTATGCTGGGCTGTAGCTCCAGGCCAGACCCAGGCGAGGACAGGGCAGCTGCCTCCTGTGGGCACAGCTGGCCGCATCTCTGCTCGGCTGGCTGATGGAAGAAATAGGATCTGGGAAGGGAATCCTCAAGGAGGATGATTGGCTGGCATAGCTGCAGTGGGCTATTTATAGTCAGGGTTGCACAGTTGGTTTCCCTGTAGCTGTGGGGCATTAGTCCCTGTGCTGCTAGGCAGACTTCGGCCAGGACCAAGGAAAGCAGCCAATCACAGCAGGGGAAGCCCGTTGCCGGGCAAGCTGGTGGCTCAGCCCAAACACCTGCTGCTTGGAAAAGTTTGGAGCACATGGGCTCCCCCCACCCTGTCAACGCCCCAGCCCAAGGAGTGCACAGCGCAGAAAGAGGGGGGGACATGTGCCCTTTTGGACCAACCCCACGTTCAGCCACATTTGTGCACACTCCACCAAGCACAAGCCATCAGCTGCTTCCTTCTCAGATGAAAGCCATCCAGTTTCCAGGGCTGGGCAGCCTGCTGGTTACCAGGGCTGGGTGCCTTGGGCACCAGCAAGGCAAGTATGTACCCAGGACCTCACCATCAGAAAACACAGAAAGAAGCTGGAATTTTAACTTCTTCACGGATGCAAGCATGCCACTCGAAAAAATAAATAAAATTTGACTTTTAAATTTTAAATTGCGTATGTTGGTGGAGTGGAGGAACTTTCCCAGGCTCAAGGCCTTTCCATCCTTCCCAGGCTCAAGGCCTCTGTGCGGCCTCTCTCCAGCCCTGCACTTACCTGAAACTCTCAGTTCTTGGGTGGTTTTGCAAGAACTATAATCATTCTCTTTATCGGCTGGTACATCATACTAAGACCCACTTCATGTCTTAAGGAAGAGTCTTGTAAGAGTTATCGTGTCTCTTTGTGTTTTGTTATATTTTTCCACTAAACTTCCCCCAAACCAGGAACCCCGGATATGGTAAAAAGAGGATGAATTCAGTATATTTCAATCCTCTCCTGAGGACTGATAAAATTAATAACATGCCCGAGAAGCCATAAGATGAATTTCCAACAACTCAGGCAAAGTAAGAGCTGCAACAAACACAGACGCAGTGTCTCTTTCCTCCCACGTGGCCCGTCTGCCCTCCACCCACCCGCACACTGGCCGAGCATGCCTCCCTGCATGGGCTGCTATGTGCTTCTGTGGCTGTCAGGTCTCTGGAGGTCTGATTCTTACTGTTATTCTCAAGAGCCCACAGCACAGTTTCACTAACCTTGGCGTCTGCTTAGGTAGAGCTGGAACTGGTGCGTCTACCATCTGATGACCCCGTATCAAGGTTTAGGAAGCCATCCCACTTATGCATGCCCATCAGCCAGGACTCAGAGGGTGGTCCCTGGTGGGGGGGTGTCTTGAGGATGACTTATCTCCATGCACAGTGCAGTGGACACAGGCAAGCTCTTCACCTCCAGGGTGCTGAGACTCGGCTGTGGTGAATGGCATTATGATGCAATCATTCTAACATGGCCCCAGGAGGGCAGGCGCTCCTGACTGTCCCGTTCACTGTTCCATCTCCAACAATTAGAACCCTTCCCGGCACAAAGTAATCACTGTCGACCTTTACTGAGGGAATGAATGAATGAATTTACTTTTAGAAGTTCATCCTCCCATTTTGTTACTGTCAGAAGGATGGCAGAGCATAGGTGCTCTGTTTTGTTCACTTGGGGTCCTGTTTCCCCATTTGTGGAGGGTCATGGGGGGGTGGGTCCCCTCCTACTGGCATTTGATGAGTCAGTCATCCGATCCTGGGGCTCACACAGTCGGAATCTGACTGAATCCCCTACTGGGGCTCTGGGAATGGAGGTCTGATTCTTACTGGAATTCTCACATGCCCACAGTGCAGTTCCACAGTGTTTGTTCCTGGAGGCCGGGCTTATGAATCTCACAATAAGGGCACAGAATAAGGCCCAGTATAACAGTTCATGCATGGCACGGCCAGAGAAATCCTGGGCCTGCAGGGGGAAAGACACCTGGCACCATAAAGAGGCTTTGGAAGCTGATTTCTTCAGATCTTATTGTATTCTGAATCCCAGGCCAGGAGCCACAGAACCCTTGAGTGGCATCTCCCGAGGCCTTGAGTAACACCACCCAAGGCAGGCCGCTGTCTTCTCTGTTCAGAAATATTTTCAAAAGATGGGTGCCCCAAGATGCATGGGACGCATGACCTGGGAAACCCCACCTCCCATGGGAACACACCCAAACCCACCATCCCAAATGATGCCAAGTTCTTTATAGCTCAGCCAGCGAACAAGTGGGTTCTCAGGGTTATAGCACTGCTCCGCCCGCCTTCCCGCACACCCTCCAGGAAACTGGTGGACCTGTTGCCAAGGAAAATGTTCCAGGGTCACAGTGGCCCCAGAGGCCTGGCTGCGTCACAAGCAGCCACTGTCTGAGTGGTTAGATGTCTAGACTAGTCCTCAAACAAGTGAAACCCAATGCTTCCAGGCATTTTTCCGTGTGTTGAATTCCAGAGATTGGAAAGAAAACAAAATGAAAATGAGAGAATTTACCATGTAGTTCATTTCTTTCTAATTTCTGCCATCTCCGGATTCCGTTTCCAACACCTTGAAGCCCTGTGAAGTAACAAGGACCGGCGTGAGGCTCTCTGCGGTGGGGAGACTCAGGTCAAGTGTGTGATGCACCAGTTGCAGACTGATCTGGGCTAAAGCGGGGCTGGTGGAACTTGGCTCTCCCGGGCTCCGAGGGAAGCTGCCCACGAATGAAGTGCACTTGGAGGAATGAATGCAACCCTCCACATTCAAAACATTAAAAAAATATTACCACGGTAGTTTCCAAGGGTGGCGGGTTGGTTATCAGGATCATCTAGGGAGAATTTTCACAATAGAGATGCCCCTTTTTCACTCCCACATTTCCACTGCATAAATATGGAAGCATTATTGTGAAGACGTTTGCCATTCATTTTTCCTGCCTACTTCTGTATGTGGTGAATCTCCCACTTTTAGAGTCTTGATGTGGGGTGGGGGGTGCGCAAAGATGGAAACTGATGGATCCCTATGGGAACTGAAAGTGATGGTTGCCTGCCCTCCCAGCCTCCCTTGCAGCTAGAGCATGGACCTGTGTGGCCGAGGCATCCACTGAAATGAACCTGTGTCCCATTCTCTCTTGGGACCTAGTGAGGCAACAGGGAAGCGAATGGAACCGCGCTCTCTCTCTCTCTCTCTGGTGGCGGCTGGAAGTGATGGCTGCAAGGTCGAGTTCCTGGCACAGAACTGGCAAACGTTCTGGCAGCGCAAGCAGCTGCAATAATTTCAAGTTCCTGGCGCAGAAGGAGCATCTAGGGCTCCTTGGTGGCAGCGGAGGCTTCCTCACCAAACCAGCCATTCTGCACAGCTTATGGTCGCGTTCCTGGAAGCTCAGCCTCCAGTCTGGGTCTCCAACCCTTTCCACCACTCTGAGCGCCCCCAGTCCTTTCCTGACACCCTTCTTTTCTGCAGAGCCCTCCATAGTCAGTGTCTGGGCCTTACCACTCGGAACCTTCACCGACACCCGGGGAGTGGAATGCACACATCCCATCCACTTTGGGGATAAAACCTAAGGCGTTGAAGCTTTTTCAGACCTGGTGCGGCAGCTTTAGGCTACCTCCTCCATGGCCAGGGGAATATACAATAGGAGCTGAGGGCTTCTAGGCATGTTTTGGAGAAGTGCGGCTCTAAGGAAACTGCTGGGGGAATGCTAGGGCCCTGCAAGAAAGGGGAGGGGGTATTTGTTGCCTTGCAGCCCAAATTCCCAGTGCACACGCTCTCTGCCCCCTTGTCCCTCTGACTCTTCTCTGCCACAGGGACACAACAGAAAGCCACCGGGTCACACCCTTACTCAGTCCTCTGCATGTGAGAGGAACCGAGCTTTGCTCTTTTCTCAAAGCAGAGCTCAGGCCCTCCTTTGCAGAGCCGGGGAACATTCCCTGTACAGCCGGGGGCCTGGAGAGGGGAGGAGACTGGAGGAGACGCCTGGAAGTGGGGGAGGGGTGGGTTTTGGATGTCTGTGCACCAACAGGAGGCCTTGGAACAAGCTAGCCTCGTTCAGCATTTCCCCTCCTTAGCTTGTCCCAAGGAGTGGGCCCGCAGGCTGGCTTAGCCAGGGGTCTCCTGGACATCACTGCTGCCCAGCGGGCCTTGGAGGTCACACACGCTCCCTCTTCTCTGCTCTGGTGCAGAACTGTCTGATCGTCAACAAGTGACACGGGTCTCTCCGCTGCCATAGCGCCTGGGAGAAATGTCTGTCAGGAAAATATTTGGAGAAAAATATCAGCAGAGAGGGCTCAGCAAACAGGGGTCTTCTTTCCCCAAGTCACGGTCATGAGTGTGAAGTGCATCGGTCTGGCCTCATGTAGGCTTTATGCAGGGTGCTGGACACTTCTCTGAGCAGCCCCGATCCCTGGCATCTCTGGGCCTTCTCTGTGTTCTCTGCCCTCTCTTTCTAGTGTCAGAGCCTTTCGGAGAGATGTGATCAGAGGGGGAGAGGGAGGAGGGGACTCATGCGCTAACCTGGAGCTGCGCCTCGTGGGGGGCCTCTGGCCTTCCGGACCGCAGTCCGTGCAGTAGGGGCAGCCGCATTTCTAACAAGGAAGGCCAATGGCCTCTGCCAATTTCCTCATTACAAATACCCCTGCGCGGGCCATCTCCCCTTCTCCCAGGGGCAGCTCTGAGAACTAAAGAACCAACTAACCCAAACAACTCCTGGGCCCCAAATCCCTCAGGAGACTGGGGCGCCTGTCAACATTCTCAGCTCTCCAGAATCTCTTTTCTTTCTCCTGCCTGCCTCCCCAGGAGGTCACCAGGAGCTGCGGGGCAGCTGCAGGTTGTGGGGCTGGCAGGGGGCAAAGCCACCCATGGCACCGTTGCTTCAGCAGGGTAGGTGGAAGGTGCATGTTCAATGTGCGTAGGGGCTGTGGGGACAGAAGAACTGGGGACGGACTTCAAGGAGCTCTGGAGCTGGAAGGGAGACAGGAGGCAGGTCATTTTACCTTGAGGGCTGTGAAGCTTCGCTCGCAAAGAACCAGGACACAGTGCGTCTAGTGCGCCCTCACACCAGCCTCCTCAAGGGCTCCTGAGGGCTTCCTCAGAGACTCAGGACCAGGGGGTTCCCAGATGTATGAGGGGCTGATTTAACCGCCATTGTTATCCATCTCTACTCTCTTCACGTTGTGTCCTGTTCTCTGGAGAGTACAGAGGCTTTCCACAATCACTCTATGAAAAGTCGCTTTATTTTACCAGTCTACCCTTCCCCAGAAAGTCTGTAGGACAAGTAGAATCAATAGATAAGCCAAAGTGGGGAGAGCAGATTTCAAGTCTAACCCTACCCAAGCTTGTGTGCCTTTTTACACCTGGCATGCCTTCTACTGTAGGAGGCTGGGAGAGGGCTCAAGAAAGGGGACAGTGAGGCCATGAATTGTGCAAGGACACCAAAGGAGGGTCCCACCTCAAAGTCTGACTCAGCACACGAATCCCCCTGGATACCCTGTGCCCTGCAATGTGGCCTGTGGGGAGCAGGCCTCGGGCACGCAGGAGTCAGGCCCGAGGTCCTTTTCTTCCAGGGCATCTTCCAACCTGATCTGCACCCTTCAAAGAGTGACCAGGAGGAGACCTACTGCCGGGGGTGACGGAAGCACGGCAGGCCTGCACGGGGTGTCAACCGGGGCAATCGCGGGACTGTGCGTTGCCACGGGATGCCAGAGGCGCAGCGCGGAGGCGCAGCCAGCCTTGGGGAGCCGGCCGGCCTCGGGGACCTCTTTCGGGGGCGCGTAGCGCGCCCCCCCGACAGGCGGGCCCTGGGGCGAGGAGGTCGAGGGGCCGGGGGTGCGGGGCCCGGGCTGGGGGCGCATTACCTCCTCTGCGCTGCGGAGGCGCGCCCGGGTCCGCCTGCCGGTCCGAGTGCGCGCCCTGTGCGGCGCGCCGCTTCTCCGAGTGCACGATCAGCAGCATGTCTATGGATACGGCGTTGCTGTCCTTCTTCAGCTCCATGGTGCCGCCCGCTCCGGCCGGTGCGCGGCGGCCGCTCGCCAGGCTGCCTGCGCTGCAAATGGCTCTTGCGCGCCGCTGCCCGGCGCGGGGGGCGGCGAGGGCGCGGGAGAGGGCGCTGCTCGCCGCCTGGCCGCCGCGCCGCGTTTCGCTGACTCTGCCAAACTTGCCATTAGGGCCCGCCCGGGAGGGCGCTACCCTAATGAAGAGGCTCTATGTCACCTTCGAAAGGAAATTCCCGTCCGGCCGCTCTCCGGAGCCTCCCTCCCCGCGCCCCCTGTCTCCCGCCCCGGCCGGCCGGGCGCTGCCCCATCCCGCGCTCCCCGGGGCCTTCCTGAGAGGGCCAGCAGCAAATCTCCGAAAGCCGCGGCAAATACAGAAATTGTACAGTGCTGTCAACAGGGAGAATCAGTGCAGGAAAAGAGAAACTGCAAGGGGGCCCCAGATTCAATTGCAAAATGTGGAGAAATTGGCCAAGTTTTGGCCTTGGCTCCACTGCCTCCCCGGGTGGGCTTGGAGGTTGACAGCTCCCTTCGTTAGAGGGACGTGTGTGGGGCGTTGGGGTCAGGACACCCTCCCCCGTTATGGCCCCACCAGAACTTGGAACTTGCCCACTGGGCGTCAGCCTAACAGCCCTGTCTGGTCTGAAGTGAAAGTCTTAACATCTCTGTACCTTCTAGAAGCCTGGCTCTAGCCCGCTGGGGAAGGGGGAGGGGGAGAGGAGGAGGCTGGGTGTAGGGAGCGGCCTGCCTCGGTTGGCAGTCAGGGAGCTGGACCTGAGGGTCCGTCTATTTTTAGCGAGGCCTGGCCTGCCCAGCCAGCGGCAGCACGGCCTTTGGCTCTGGGACTCAGGAGTGTTTACGGCGCATCTGCTTGGCAGCCCTTGGCACCGTGGGCCTACCGGGCTGGGGTCAGTCCCCTAAGTTGAGTTTCCACCGTTAAGAAATACCGTGGATGTGGAGACCTTTGCTCTGGGACCCTCCTTGCTGTGGAGTTAAGTGACCCTACCCTGCAGCATGGCCGCTGAGACCTCCCGCTACCTCTTGGAGGCAGACCGTATGGCACAGGCCTGGGTTCCACACTTGCTGCCCCTGTGACCTTGGACAAGCCACTTCCCCTCATTTTGTCACTCGTATCATGGGCATAATGCAGATCCTCACCAGGCTGCTGTAACAGTGACATGCATGTGAGGTGCCTGGTGCATTGTAAGTGGTCTTCAAGTGGTAGCTGTCATTCTTACCTGATTCTAAGGGCGAGGAAAGGGACAGGTGAAGTGACAAGTCAGTGATGGAGCTGGGGGTCACAAAGCTGAACTCTCAGACTCTGAAGATCTTTCCTCGCTGACTGTGGCTCACAGTTGAGTCACATGTAAAGACCACCACCCCATTGTATCACCGCCGCACCATTGCCCACCGGGCATCCGATGAAAGGAGCGGTCACTGGCTTCCGGCAGTGTTGACTGGAGTCCTGAGAGAGCTGAGCGCAGGACCAGTAAAGGTGATGACTCGCAAGGCAGTTTCTTCATGCAGCAAGCCCTGTCCTTCTCTGTCCTGTCTGCATGTGGGCATGTACACACACACACACACACACACAGGGCTGGGAGGCTGGCTAAGCCTTGCTCTCTAGATGACTAGGGAAGTAAGAACTATGGATTATTCATTATCTGAAGCTGCTGGGGTCTTGGAGATTGCCCAGGCAGCTCTCTGGTCCCAGCATCACCTCACCACTGGGGCTAAGTCCTTTGAGGGTGCGGATCCCAACAGAAGCTCCTGTGCAGCACCTGAATGGGGCTGCTTGGGGAGGGCAGGGAGCTGAAGCCCCCTCAGCAGACATTTGCGTTCCATCCCCCATGCTTACTCCCCTGCTGGGAGTGTCATTTTAGGAACTCGCTCACCATGGCATACCTTCCGTAGCTGCCTTTGGAGGAGGTATGATGACCTGGGGCAGGGGGGAGGGTGGTGGTGCTAGCCTGAGCTCCAGGAAGATGGTCTGCGACACCCTGCCTTTCCGGAATACTTGAAAACAGATCTTTTGGGGCAGGGCTTCTCCCCATGGCACTATGGACGTTCGCGGCCAGAGAACTCTTTGCTGCAGGGGGCTGTCCTGTGCACGGTAGGATATTCAGCAGCACCCCTGGCACCTACCTACTAGATGCCAGGAGCACCCACTTCCCAGCTGTGACAACCCAGAACAACTCCAGTTGTTGACGTATGTTTCTTTGGGGGACAAAAATGCAGTGAGAACACCGCTTTGGGAAAAACCCATAAATATAGGGGCCGTGTTGCCGTGACTGCTTTGGGAGGTGCTGCCGCTCCTGGACCCTGAGGCTGCCCAGAACCTGGACCCACTCTGCAGAGGCTCCCGCCCACAGCCCTCAGTCTTTGGGCCTGCCAGGAGCACGAGCAGAAAGAAGGGGTGCCTTCCTCACCCCCAGCCTCCCCCATCCCCGGCCCCAGGTGACCCATACCCTCATCCAGAGCCTCAGCAGTTTTGGGCTGAGAGGGAGACACCACAGGGAAGGTGATGTGGATGAGGGCATTTGGATGCATCTGGAAAGGCGAGGGGGAGCAGGAGTGAAGACTGAGGCTATGAGTTATCTGTCAGAGGGCCTATCCCTCTGCTTAAAATCCCTCTCCAGTTGTTCCTACAACCAGCGGGACAGAGAACAGACACTCAGCCTATGATTCACACCCTAGTCCTGCCTCCTTCTACAGACCCATGCCTTCCTCTTTCGCTGCCAACTCACACACGCTGCAGCCACGGCCATGCCCACTGCTCCCCGAGCACATCTGGCCTTTCTGCTTCCAGGCTTTGCTCTGCACCCCCTGGCCCCTCCATCCTGCCACCATCTTGAACAACACGGGATTCAAGGACCTCAGTATTCTGACCCAACTAATTAATCTACACCCTCGTCTTAGGATCTGACAAGCCAGGGGATATCTCCATTTTAGGGCAGAACTTTAATTATTTTAATCACAATGAGTTGGAAATTCCAGGACACCGAAAGACAAAGAGCAGTCAAATGGCTGTATTGCCTCCTTTATCCACTGTCACATTTAATACCCAGACACGTCCAGCTGTCACCGGCATCGCTTTCACGCCTTTGCTTGAAGGGGGGATTTTGTCCATTGAGTGGTTCTGAGCCCCAAGCCCACTTTGCTGTTTTGGCGGTGGGGGGTGGTTGATGGGAGGAGGCTTGCCCTTGCCAGAAGGGGTTGTGTTCTGACTCACATTATTGTTTTTCCTCAGAAATAGTAGTTCCTCAGGGACCACCAGTCCTAACTCTAACTTCTCTAGAGATTCCAAGAGGCAAGTTTTTCCCTTTTCTATAGAGACCTAATAGGCAAGCCAACCCATGGAAGGCTCTTAGCCGGCAATCTGTAGACACAACATGCTTTTCTCCATTGGTGCAGTGGGGAAGGGGTGCACAGAGAGTGGGGTGACTCGGGGAAGGGCAGCCGACCATGTCCCCGCCTCTTAACACTCTCGCTTCCCCTGAGATGGGCAAACAGTTACACGGGGGACCAGACATCTTTCCCAGAAACCTTTTTGACAGCTCTTGTGGGTTTCTCCTGGAGTCATGACCAGCCTGGCTTGGCTGGCTTCTACTTCTGAGTCTTTGTTATTGCTTTCACTTCTTCCTGGAAGACTTTTTAGACCTCCCTGGCAAGCACGGTCTAGCCATCCTTCAAGGCCTGACATGAGACCTCACCTCCACCCTGAAGTCTTCCTGGGCACCCTAGTTCCTGGAAATCCTAGAGAATGCCAGCTCTCTGTGGTGCCTCTCTTTGTATCCATCCCGATAGTTAACAGGACTTGGAAGATTATCCCAGCTCTGGTCCCACACTCATCAAATTTAGAAAACCTGTCAATTCCCACTGGAGCAGTTATGCCAGGAAAATGTATGCTTCCAGATTCCCTCCTAGCGGGGTGACCTTGGGCAATGTATTTAACCTCTCTGAGCTTCAGTTTTCCTCATCTGTCAAATGGGTGAGGGAGTTGAGATAAAGTGCTTAGAGATAGCTTAGTTAAAGCTATAGTGGCTTCCTGTATTCTGGTGAGACCCCTGTCTGTTCTGGTCTGAGGAGGGTCTCATGGATGTGGTTCCACAGTTGGGGAGGAGGGACAGAAGAAACTGGAGGCATCCTTGACCCCCTCCTGGAGCAGGAAGTTGCCTTCCCTCCTGTGTCACTGTTCTCTGTCGCTGTTCTGCCATTGCACAGAAACTCAGTGAGCCACAGAATCCATTTCTTGCACAACTGACTTCAGATCTGTGCAGCAGAGTGTGGCTCAGCATAGCTCTTCTTCCTTCCCCCCATCCCCCCGCACCTATACTCTGTGAACACGGTGTGCATCCAATGGGATGTGCCTCTGTATTATCTCCATTTTATGGATGAGAAAACTGAGGCTTAGGGACCTCAGCAGACCTATACAAGGTCCCACAATGTCTCATACATAGCACTGATGCCCTAACCCTTGACACCATACCCTGTATGACTCCAAAGCTCAGGTGCTGAACCACCCCCTGCCCCCTGAGACCATCACATGCTTGTGAGTTGAGGCTGCCTAGCATCCCAGCCAAGGGGACGGACAGCCGTCAGCCTGCAGGGGAGATGCTTTCAATGGTCATAATGAACACACCTTGAGCCAGGAGCCCAAGACATCTGTTGAGGTTCTTGGGAAAATTCTCTGAGCTCAAGCCCTGAGTTGGGCCTTTGGGGACAGATTTCTTAGGCTCTGTGCCATCTCAGTGGGTGAGAACTGGTGGCAGTGGAAATAGACAAAAGTTGGTGGTCGGGAACACTCAGCAGCCTTTAGGAGCAGTGAGGGATGGAGAGGGAGGCAGAGTTCTGCCATTTGCAGAATCATTAGGAGGTGTGCTGCAGACAGGATGGTTAATCTGTAAAGAAGCCTTGTTATTTCTGCTGGGTTTGTCTTGAGGATGCTTCCTGGCACCGGCTGCAGCTTGTTCTTGAGACCCTACTATGGGCAGTGCCATCATGATGAAATGAAACAGTAAGCGCTCAGGGAGGGGGTAACTGTCTTCCTAAAGAGGAGGGTCCAGGAAGGCTATGAGGTGGGACTGACATCTGAACAGTGTCCTTGGTGGCGAATGAGTCGGAAGAGCCCCAGAAGAAGGGCGAGGACTTTCCAGGCTGAGGAACAGCCTGTGGGGGAGGGGGTGGGGGGCAGGGAGAGTGCTGGAGGTGAGAGAGATGACACGTTTCAGGAAATGAAAGCAGGGTGGTTTGGTTGATGCCGCACTACAGGGAGGAGGGCTCAGAGGAGAGCCCAAGAGCAGCAGGGGGTCAGCATGAGGGGAGGCCTGCAGTGGGTGGGGCTCCTGCTGCCAACCTGAGCCGTGATGGACGTTGTCAGCAGGGAAGGGAGAGCAGGGAGTGTTCACGAGGGGGAGGGGCAGGCCTGAGGATGCGTACTGTGGGCTGGGCTCCTGGAGAGGCTGCTGGGTAAGGGGATGCTGGTGTGAAAAGATCGTCAGACACCACACTTGGGCTGTGTGATGAAGGGGCGTCTGGGAGCGTGGTGCGAAGTGCCCAGGTAAGGTGGGGAGCTGGGCTCAGAGCCGGAGCACAGGCAGGGGTCAGGCTCTGGTGGAGCAGGCAGGTGACACAAGGAGCCTCCACTCCAGCTGGAGGGCAGACCCAGCTCAGCCCTCAGACACAGGTGACCGTTCCGGGTGAGCGCAGGACCACGCCCTGCAGGGCTCCCTAGAGGGGTCTGTGAAACAAGCCATCCTGCCAAACTCACGCTCATTATTGAAAATTTAGGAAATGCAAGCGTTATATAGGGAAGAAAATGAAATCACCCAATCTCATCATCTAGGGATAATCACTTTTAAACATTTTGTTATTTAGCATTTCCTTCAACTACAACATATAATTATTACAACATATATAATAAATGTGTGTGCGTATTTACATATATACACACATATATATGTGTATATATTTATTTAAAAAATAAAACTGGGATCACACCATATAGAGTTTGGTCTCGTGATTTTTTTGGTCTCAACACAGGTAGTGAATAGTTTACTAAAAGGTATTCAAAACCTAATTTAAAAGGCTGCTTTATCACCCACTATACCGATGTGCCATAATCCATTTTTCTATTTTCTTGTGGTTGAACTTTTATAGTTTGTTTTGCATTTTCCACTTTTATAAATAATATGTTGATAAATATCTGCGTGCTTATACCTTTGACCACATTTCTGATTATTTCTTTAGAAGTAGATTCCAGGTAGTAGAATTACTGAGTCAAAGGTTATGACTATTTTAAGGCTTGAGATAGATATAATGTCCAATCACTTTCCAGAGAAATCGTGCCTGTTTACAATCTCACTAGCTGTGTATGTCCACCTTCCTGTAGACCGTCACAAGCAGTGAATACTGTCATTGTGTGAACCTTTGTCATACTATAATTGATACATGGTAACTCTTTCTAATTTTCATTTTAAATTTACCACTGAGATTGAACAATATCTTTTACATAAATTTACGTGTGTGTGTGTGTGTGTGTGTGTGTGTGTGTGTGTGTGAAATCATTAAACCTTAAATAGTTTGTATCCTTAGTTCCTTTTTCCTACTGGAATGGCACAAACATTTAAATATCAGTTTGAAAAAAGAATACTCTTCCAAACTACCTAGAGCTTTCCTATTTCATAGCAAAGTCTATGGTGAGGTCATGGCCACGCTGGGGTCACGTTAAAGTCTTTGAGGACCGACTCATGGTCTTCCTCATTCCTGAGTCCCCCTTCCTGTGCCTCCTATTTGTCTTGCACACAAGAGGTGCTCAATAAATGTTTGAATCAAATGGGGTGTAATGAGTGCTCCCAGCCAGCAGGACCTCTCCCTTTAGCCCAGAGGGGTACCAGCCGCCCAGAGAGTGGTAGCACTTGCTCTTCTGTGTTTCCCTTGGACCTTCAGGGGATGGAGGAGAAGGAGGTTAAATGAGGACAAGCAGCTCTAAAGCGCCTCCCCCGCTCCTGGCGGAACCATCTGGAGCGCGGATCTGGGGAGAGTTTGGTTCTGACAGCGCTGCTCAGTCCCACGCAGCCGCCCCACCTCACCGCAACCGGGAGCCAGAGCTGTGACATTTCTGTTAAACACGGTTTCCGTTCTCAGCCTTTCTGTTATGTCTCTCCCCGATGGCCCGTCAGCCGTTCCCTGTCAGTATTTCTGTCCATGACACCCTCATCACCAGTCCCTATTTTTCTGTCCATGGCTCATTCCGACCCCCTCTTCTTGCATATAATGAGGTGCACCTGTGGGAAGAACCACATCCAAGTTCCAGGTAGTTTAAATTTTCGAGTCTTTATACTCGCTGGCATTCTTGGCCTTTTCCTGTGGATGGATATGATGAAAATCAATTTGTCTTTCATCATCACTTCCAAAATATCTCAGGCCATGCCAAGAGAGGTATCCAGTGGCACATGAAAGCCCATGGAGAGATTACCTCTTCAGCTTCACCAAGTGTTTATTGCCGAGCTATTGAAATGCCCCCTGCATGTTCCTCGATCCGCTTCTCTCTCCGATGGAAGCAAGGCGTCCTCACACCTACTTCCTGCTTCAAAGTTCGTCCACCTGCCGTCACCTACTTCTGTGCAGAATTCTGCATTTTTACTTCCATGAACTCATGTCGTCCTCGCTCTAACCCAAGGCTGGGCTGATGCCTTTGTGTCTGTTTTATTGGTAAAGAAACAAAGGAGCAAGAAATCTGTTCACACCGTTTCAGTAGTGTGCCAACTCTGGCTTCTAGATGGGCCCGGTGCTCACACCAAGCCTCACACACTCGCCGTCCTGCGTGTTTTAATAGAAAGGGCACAGATGTCTTTTCCGGGAGCAGGCTAAGACTTGGGTGGGCCACTTGCGGGGCCCAGAGCTGTGCTTCCGGTGACGCGTGTCCCCTGGGGAAGAGCCCTCGTGCCTCATGGTGGGAGGCTGTCTGACGGGGGCGGTGAGGAGACTCCCAGAAAATGGCTTTGGAGTATCTGAACAAAAACACACCTGAAGTCAGAACAACCTTTTGATCATTACTGGAGATCCCTGGGGACTGTCGGGAGGAAGCTGGTGCCCATCTGCCCCAAGCGGGACAGGCCCAGTGGCCTAGATCCCAGGGGGCACAAGGGAGCCGGTTTTCAGTGTCAGTGAGCGCTCCAGCCTTTCCTGTTCCTGGGCAGAGCCTCTAATAGGAGACATGGGTATTTTTAGTCTCACGTGTGCAGGCACAGGACAAGGCGAGCTGGAAGGGAACAGCTAATAAACCATGGTCCTTATTAAGTTGGGAAGGATGAAATGAGGGGAGGGTGGGGAGCCTGGTGGAACTTTTTTGCACATGCCTCATTTTCAGAGAACTCTCTTTCCATAATTCACAGAGAAAGATTGAGGTCAGGGCGATTATGCATAACCCTGGTTACAGAAGCCTGAAAGTGCAGCAGCCTCACCTCCTGCAGCCTGCTGGCCCCCTCCCCACGGGCCCACTCTACCCTCTGGTGAGCAGGTGGGATGGATGTTCAGCTTTGGGGTTTGGCTATCAAGGCTCTCGTGGTGGCAGGGTCTTCAAAAGGACCAGACTAGAACCCATGCCCAAGATGATCCTCGCAGCCTCAGGAGATAGTTGAGTGGTATCAGCTATTATCCTGATTTCACAGGATTTGGAAACGGAGGTTCAGAGAGGTGCAGGCACTTGGGTAAGGCCACACAGTTGGGAAGTGGTGGAGCTGGGCTTGAAACTCAGTGTTCTAGATCAAGGTTTACTGTTGTTTTCCAATACATTCCACTTTTCCCCAGATGATAGTCAGTTGTGTGTAAGACTCATTATCCGTTTTAGAAACCATAAAACTTTTTTTTTCTATGCCAACTCTGTGTCAGGAACTCTATCATTGGAATGAGGCAGTGACCAGTGGCAAGGATACAGCTGTTGCTCTCAAGAGCTCTGGTCTTGTTGAGGGTAACATAGACCCATCCCCCTCATTCACCTACTCCTCCATCCCCATCCCGTTACCAATTCCTTCATTCCATCTAGAACCAGACACTGCGTTCCAGACCTTGAGTCTGGTGTGGTGGGCACACAGAGATGAATGAGTCTCTCTCTTGTAGTCGGTCTAGAAAACAGTGTGCAAATCCACGTATGAAGGAAACAGTGGAATTTAAGAGGATCCTGAGAGGAGCAACAGAAAGAATATTACTGCAGGATAAGGAGAAGAGAGGGGGCTGAAGGAGGATCAACTAAGGTCACTAGCTTCTGCTTTGGGGGGAAGATGAAAGAAAGAAAGAGAGAGGGAGGGAGGGAGAGGGAGAAAAGAAGGAAGGAAGGAAGGAAGGAAGGAAAGAAGGAAGGAAGGAAGGAAGGGGGAGGGAGGGAGGGGGTAGGGAGGGAGAGGGAAGGAGGGAGGGAAGAAGAAGGGGTAGGGAGAGAGGAAGGAAGGAAATATGCATTGAATATCCACTGCATGCGAGACCCTGTGCTAAGTGCTTTCATTCGTCTTAACTATCTCAACAACACGCATTCTGGAGATGAGGAACTGGGTCTCAGATAGGGCATCTGTTTAACATGAATAAAACCTGAAGAGCGGGGCTGGGTTGAGTATGCCTGCTATCACAAAGCATCAGAGCGAGAGCTTGAAGCGCGTCGGTCTAGGACAGTTGAAGAGAGTGCTATTTGACAGTTCACTTCGGGACTGTGTTGCCTGAAGTTGTGCATGTGGACAGGAGCCACAAAGCTGATCGGCTCCTGTGGTACTCAGAAGGAGGTCATGGGGGCACGCACAACTGCTGGAGTTTGATGCCAGGTAGTATCTGTTTGACGTGGAATTGGAGCCTCCCTTGGAGGCTGCTCCAGATTCAGGGTCCTCCTGGAAGATTCCTGGCCCTGGACCCTCTCTGCAAGGATGTAGGCTCAGGCCAGACCTACTGAACCGCAGCCAGTTCAGTGTCCAGCTTTGCTTTGCTTTTCTGGTTCAAGACCTCCTCCTGGGGGTAGGGTCTTGTGAAGACCCAATAGAACCCCAGAGAGGAGAGTTCACCTTTACTTCCCACCTGTTAGGGCTTCAGCCAGGGCTCCGTGAGCCCCAGCCCCAGGCCCCTCTGACACCCAGGATGTACAGTTTTCTGCTGCTGACACATCAGTCCTGGCACTTTCTGGATCCACACACAGTCCTCATTGTTTGATGTCACCAAATAGTTCCCTGACTGTTGTGATGAATCTCTAAGGATACTGATTGTCAATCTCTGTCCCCAGGCTGGAGTGTCCCCAGATAGTTAGGTAGGTGGTCCAATCAACCAAGGACTCTAGTGACAGCTCAAGGTGAAGGGGCCCTGTGGTTTCCCAGGCGGATGCCTTCCAACAGGTGCAGAGCTGTGGGGTTAGGGAACAGCACGGAGGCTGGGTGGGGATGGCAGTGTTAATTAGAGATTCTAGAATTACAGAGGTCTCATTCAGTTGAGACCTGCTGCTTCCTACAAACTAGTGGGTCTTCTCCCTGGTGTCAGTCTGTCTGTCTGTTGAGAAACTGCTCGCTGGGCCTTTGCCTGCCTGCCCTGGAGAGCAGGTTTGGGTAAAGGGAATGCAGGTGCCCAGGTATCAGTCCGGGGCCCAGTGGCTCGGCCCCAGCACCCAGGACTGGGAAGGGGCATGGGTGGGGAGAGTGGCTGCTCTGGGCCCAGTTCCCTTGGCCGCCCTTCCCCCCCAGCTCTCCCCTCTTTATGGCCAGCCCACCTGCCAGCTCAGCTGTCCTTGCGCACCACGGAATCCCTGCCAGGAAGAGGGGGGAACATGAGCCGGGCCTTCTCCCAGTGCATCCTGCCATCCTGTCCTCCTTCTAGCCAGGAGGGACGGGAGGGGTGCTGGGGACAGGGAAGGGCAGGGCGCAGGCTCAGCTGCCTCGGGCTGCTGCAGCAGCGGCGGCCTCCTGGATGCGCAAACCCCACAAAACCAGGCCTTCCCTCTGGAGCCCGCGCATGTGCAGGGCCTGCTCTGGTTTCTGGCACCTGGACACCTGCTGGGCCCATTCAGCCCAGGAGAGTCTCTCCTGCCTCCCCTTCGCTTCCCTGGGTCTGGGGTGGGGAGCCCTGCTGGGTACTTTTATTTCCATCTTAAAAAAAACACTTGGGACCTAGGGAGCTCAAAGTCCTGGCGTGGACAAGCAAGTCAGAGCCTCAGTCTCCCCATCTGTAACCCAGCAGCCATCATGCCTGCCACCCCGGGTAGAAGACAAAGTGACGTAGTGCAGACCGTGGCCCAGCACACGCTGACGCGGGGTGGTGCCTGTGTACAAGCCGTGCAGGCCGGCCCCGAACCTGGACATGGCTGCTTCCCTCATTGTCAGGGGCGTCTCTGTACACTGCACGGGAGGAGCACCTCTCCATGGGACCCCAGGGACAGCAGGGTGGGGCGCAAGTACTGCATTCGTTGTGTGCTCTGCTGCCGGGGCTGTCTTTTGTTTGTGTTTTCCTAGAGCAGCTGCTTCCTGCACATGACCGGTGCTCCTTTCAGGCAGTTCCGAGGGTGTATGCATGTGTGTAATGAGGCCGTTTGGGTCCCCCACTAGTGCTGTGGGACCTTGGAGCAGTCTTGTCCCTTCTCTGGGCCTTGGTTTCCTCATCTGGACAATGGGTGTGCTGATTCCTGCCTGACGCAGCTGTTCTGGATTCTGCAGCGGGCCCCCTGCGTGACACAGTGACCCCCCCCCCCCCATCCAGTGCAGAGGTTTGCTCAGCTGCCTTAGGGTCTGCTCCAGGGAAGAAGGGGGGACTGGGGGGGACACTACATGGGCAACAGGGGTGTGGGGGGCCCTGGCTTTTCACCAGACACTGACGCTCTCTGCAGACAGAGGGGGGGCAGCGCTGGCTGCGGGTCAGCAGCACAAGGCCACTTCTGGCCACTCCCTGCAGGTCTGGGAGATATTGGGCAGGGGGATTTAGGGCATGTCACCCAGCCTGGCTTCTCCCTGTCTCCTGCTAAGGGAGGGGGCCAGAGCGGAGGCCTTGACCTTGCCTCTCAGTGAGAGATGGGGCTGGCCAGTTTCCATGGAGGACCCCGACCTCCGCGTGATGCTCCGGGGAAGAGCTGGGAAAAGCCTCCTGGGTTCAAGCCCCCGCCCCCTCCTCGAGGCCGGGCCTCTGGCTCTGGAGCAGCTGTTGTGCAAGCAGAGCCGGGAGCTTGGCCTTGCACAGGGTTACCCGAGGCAGGCTGGGCCCCGGGCTGGGCCAGGCCCTGGATCTCGGTGGTGACAGTGACCTGTTTGTGGCAGGACAGTTTGCACTCTCCCCAGGTGGTTGCTGAAAAGCCACCAAGGAGGGAGGAGCCTGTGTGATGAGACGGGCCTCGGGCCAAGCCTGACAGCCAGCTGCTCCACCACCAGCCTGCAGGCCTCCAGGGAGGGAGAGGGCAGGGGAAGACACAGAGGGAGAAGCAGAGGACAGAGAGGGACAGAGACCAGACACAGAGAGACAAAGAGACAGAGACAGAGACAAACACTGAGAGACACAGAAACAAAGAGACACTCAGAGACATAGGGACAGAGAGAGGAAGAAGGAGCCACAGAAAGGCAGAGAGACGCTAAAGAGGAAAGGTGCTCAGAGGGAAAGAGGCAGACAGAGGACGGGAGAAATGGAGGACAGATACAGAGGCTAGCGAAGAGAAATAGGACAGAGAGAGAGACAAGGAGACACAGAAGGAGAACAATAGGAGCAGAGGAACCAAGAGAGTGATGGAGGGACTGGGGGGGAGGGTGGTGGGGCAGAGAAGGGGGCAGGGGATAGAGACAGAGACAAGGAGGAACTAGAGAGACACAGGGAATCAGAGAGACAGGGGAAGACGGACATGGAGAGAGACAGAGAGACAAAGAAATGCCTGGAGACGGGTACAGAGAGGGTGCGTGCTGGGGCAGCTGGGGCTGGAGTCGGGGAGACGGGCAGATGCTTCTGGTCAGGGTCCTGGTGGAAGGAGCGTCTTCAGAAGGAAGAAGTCACACTTGGCTGGGGGTCCTGGGTCCAGGGTCCTAACAGTGGTTCTCAGATGTTAGTAGGCAGCAGGATCACTGGGAGGCACGTTCAAGTTCAGGTGCCGGCTCCATCCCCAGTCTAATCCACTGGTCAGGGGGAGGCCTGGAATCTGCATCTCCAGCAGGTTCCCCAGGAGAGTCTACTGTGGGGTCACACCAATCACAGTCAGGATGCTGCACTAGAAGGGCCCCGGGGTGGGTCCCTCTCCGTCCCTCTCCCTCCCTCTCCCTCCCTCTCCCTCCCTCTCCCTCCCTCCTCTCCCCACACTGCGGGGGGGCCCTAGGGGGGCAGGGCCAGGGCTGGGAGGGCTCTGAGGGAACCGTCTCCACAGACCTGGGGGCTTCCTACCTCTTTTGTTTCATCACCAGTGATCCCAAGAAGGGTTGGGGGCCTGTCTAGCCCTGGACGGGCAGTCTGGGAGGCACCTTAGAGCTCATGATTCAGCCCTGGCCACTCTGTGCAGTTGAGGAAGTTCCATGGCTGGGCCAAGGCAATGGAGATAACATGAAATGTTAATTTATCAAGCCCCTGCCCAGGCTGTGTGCTCAATACTATTTCATTTCATCCTCTTGAATAGGGTAGGGGTCATCACTCACTCCACCTTAGAGGTGAAGACAGGAGGCCCAGAGGTGACAAGTAACATGCCCAAGGTCACAGAGTTAGCAAATGGCAGAGCCTGGACCAGAATCCATGTCGGTTTTACCCTAAAATCCATGCGCGCTCCCAACCTCTCCCTTATTTCCGCTAATGGCTCTTTTGCCTCTCAGGCTGAGATCCCAAACTCAGCTACCTTGGTTCCTTCCGCCTGTTCCCATCCATTCGGTGTCCAAGGCCTGCCGACGCCAACCCCACAATAGTCCCTCATCATCACCATCTTTTCCCACTGTAATGTCTCTTCCCAAATTCAGCCTTCATATCTCTTGCATATCTATCTGGACAGTAATCTTTCAAACCAATTTTTCCCCTAAACTTGTTACCTGTACCACTGGAAGGGAGAGAGATGATTTTAGGCAGCTGTCTTTCCAGGTACCCTAGAGAAGAGAACCGGAGGCAAATTCCTCCACTGACACTTTCTGAGAGGAGGGTGGTGGGTGGGATGCAACCCCAGGGCAGCAAGGGTGAGGGGGGATTGCCACGAGGCAGTGAGAAGGGAGAGGACAATCAGGAGGGCGTGTTACCGAGCTGACCGCAGTCTCAAGAAGCAGAGCTCGTTTCCTCAGGCACATGGGCTGTTTCCAGAGAAAATCAGTGGAACGCCTTCCCTTGAAACACTATGTCTGTGGTTGAAAGGGCCAGGGATTCCTCTCTCTGCTCCTTCTTGTCTTTTACTCTCACCTCGAAAGGCATTAATTAACTTCCCTGTACTTCCAGGCTGTTACCTGGCTTCTCCTGGGCAGCCGTGGGACACCCTGACTTGGCGCTGGAACTGTTGCACGCCTCACCGTGGAGGGTGTGACAGGCTGCGCACCGGCTGGCCCTCACCCCTGGGAAGGTGGCAGTGTTAGGAGATGGCATGAAGGCACCAGGGGCTGGGCTCTCCTCTGAGCAGACGTGGAGTAAATTAGACAACAAAACATATACCACTACGGTTAAGTTCACTTTGTATTTAGAAACAGGTGCACTCGTGTCTGGAAGCGGCTCACTGTGTTTTCTTCCTTTCACACTACACCACACTTACAGCACTCAAACCAGCGCCAGATGTGTGGCTTTTCCACACCAAGCAATTCTGACGCTAACAGCCTGGAGCTAGCGTAGACCCCGTAGGTTAGGAGCTCAGTCCCACAAGACTGACCCCACTCCAGACACCAATTAGAAGTCGTAGGTCCCCAGGTTATCCACTTCTATCTGACTTGACTGCAAATTGGAGATTCCCGGGACCCCTCCACAGGTTTAATAATTTGCTGGAGGGGCTCACAGAACCCAGGAAAACATGTGACCTACTATTGCAAATTTACTACAAAGGATAATGTGTACAGATTAACAGTAAGATGAAGAGAAACACAGGGCGAGGTCTGGAAGGGGCCCCAGCACAGGAGCTTCTACCCCCATGGAGTTGGGGTGCATCACCCTCCTAGCACCAATCTGGAAGCTCTCCAAACCCCACGCTTTTGGGATGTTTATGGAGGCTTCATCACATATCCATGATTGATTATTAACTCATTTTCCAGCCCTTCTCCCCTCTCTGGAGGATGGAGGGTGGGCCTGAAAGTTCCAAGCTTCCAATCATGGCTTAGTCTTTCTGGTGACCAGCCCCTATCCAGGAGCCCACCCAGAGTCACCTCACTGGCGCACCTATCCTCCTATTACCCAGTACCTCACAAGAGTTTGAAGAGTCTGTGTTGGGAACCAGGCACTGGGGCAGAGACTAATATATATATTATATTTATCATTTCACAACTTGACCATATGAAAAACCCAGTGAAACACCCATGCGTCTGCTTTACAGACACATCTGCCTCGTGACACTTCCTGGAAGGGGACTCCCTGGCTCAATCGTAGTGGCCGGCAAACTTCATGATCCAGCCACTGGGGAAGGGCTTGCAGGCGGCTGCCCCCTTGCCAGACCACAACCTCTGCCTGGACCCATCTGATGGAAGGGCCAGGGACCAGAAGTGTGGGCTCCAGAGGGCTGGGGCTGCACCGTGAGGTTGCCTGGCAGGGAGGGTTGTGAGGCCCGTGAAAATGTGACATCCAAGTCTGCACTTGTGAACTCTTGGGGTGCTCTGACCCGCTGTTTCTCATATGCCCCTGGCCAGGTCTTGGGGGCGAGGAAGCCATGAAGCCGACGACCATGGCCTTCCTGTCTGCCCAACCATCCACCTTGGTGTGAGGAGGAAGTTGAGGACTGAGAAATGCTGTCCAGGTGTGAGCCAGCCAGGAGG
The DNA here is from genome assembly GCF_028021215.1 of Eschrichtius robustus. Taxonomy (NCBI): domain Eukaryota; kingdom Metazoa; phylum Chordata; class Mammalia; order Artiodactyla; family Eschrichtiidae; genus Eschrichtius; species Eschrichtius robustus. The sequence goes on from NC_090829.1 coordinate 16,640,375, forward strand.
GGAGCTGGCAGTCCACTCTTGGCTCCCAGGAGCTGGGCCTGCCCAAAGCCAGGAGCAGAAATAAGAGGTGGCATTATGAGCTCACCACCTCCTTGACCTTCAAGACAAGTCAAGAACAAGTCCTGGAGCTGCTGCTTATAGCGAAGAGGGCTTTGCACATCTTCTGAATGGCTTTCTGTCTGATCTGAGTGCTGTCCAGTTAATGCTCATGAGAAAATAATTTCTGTTTCTTCTTTTAACTGAACTCAACAGCTCTTCAGGTAGATGGCCGCTCACATCATGTATATTTCCACACAGGTGGATGCACTCTCTACTTTTCCCTTGGACTGGTCCCTTCTTAATAAGGCACAACTTATTGCCACATTTCTATCAAGAGGTCACCACCTCCACCTCCACCACCATCATTGTCTCTACCTCTACCTCCACCACCATTTTCACCTCCACCTTCACTGCCCTCATCATCTCCACCTCTACCACTCCCCTACCACCATTGTCATCTCCATCTCCATCGTCATCTCCACCTCCACCACCATCATCATCTCCACCTCTACCACCATCGTCATCTCCACCTCCACCTCCACTGTCACCTCTACCTCCACCACCATCGTCATCTCCACCTCTACCACCCCCCCCACCAGTATCTCCACCACCCCCACAGCCTTCACTCTCACTCTCACGACCAAAAGAGTTTGTCCTACTCCTCAGAGACCCTCAATCTTCAAATTAGCCACTAATGGAAGTGGGGCAGACTTCCGTCAGAGGTGCACACACCATGGATGCAGAGCAGCAGCCCTTTCCCTCCTCTTTGTGAACCTGTTCTTGGGGTTCTGGTTAGACACTGTGCTGGCGTCATGTCCTGGCTTCCCCCTCTACCCACTCCTCCAGCCCTGAGGCTTGTGGCCCACATAATGCAAGAGTCTGGCAGTGCTGTAATGACAGGAGCTCTCTGGCTTTGCTTACTCTTTAGCTGGTTTTCATGGTCTGTCTGCACCAGGCTGTTGACAGGTGCTATCTGATGGATTGATCAGCCTCTGTGTGGTACAGATCATTAAGTATTTTGCACAACACCAGTGTTGTCCAGGCTTGCTGTGACTCAGTTCATGTTACTTATTGATAAGGCTGATGGTGATTTCCATCATGATAAAGCTCTTTAGTCTTGTTCTGTAGTTTTGGGGGGACTAAAATGCCTGGGTAACTGGATCAAAGAATCTTAGGTAATAATAGAGCCAGCGCATGTTAAAAGATGGAATTTGGGGGGCTGGCAAATTATTTCTGAGCACAAGCAAATGTTTTCAACTGTTACCAACTAGATAACCCAAATCAAATATGATTTGTGAGGCTCTCTGAGCTATGTTAGAGGACAGTTTTGCAAGTTGTTGCCCTCCAATGTGAACGTATTCCTCCCAAATCCACACACAGCCCCTCTACATCTAAAATTTAAATTTGGGTGAAAAATCTGTTCTAACTAGTAACAGTATCTGATTTGATAGGTATCTGATTTGATAGGAGCACTTGGGGAAATGCTCTGGATGATCTTAGATGGTCACAGTCTGAGCTTACAAACAGGGAAAGTGCATCCATCACTGTAAGGTAGTTCCTTCAAGAGTCAGCCATGGAAAAGACACTGTGCTGCAGAGAACAGCAGTGAATTCCCGCTTTCATGTTAGAGGATAGCGTGGTCAGCAACACCATGGTTTGCTCTGGGTAAGTGGACTGCTCATAGCTGACTGGGGGGAATATAAACTGTTATAATACTTTTAGAGAGCAATTTAGCAACGTCTAATAAAGTTGAAATATACATGCCCCATGACCCAGCTCAGATCATTAGAGGTTGTTTATTATAGTAGCGTTTGTAAAACTTACAAACTGGGAAGTGTCCATGGTCAGGAGGGTTGTACAAATCATGATGTCCTCTCGCATTGAAAGTCTATGTGGATGTTACCATGGATGAACTAGATCTCCATGGAACTGTATGGGTAAACATCTACAACAAAAAACTGAGTGAATGAACTAGGGTTGGAATATTATAGCATGATATCACTTAGATATAGTTTTAAAGCATCCAAAACAATATGTATTGTCCACACATGTATACATGTGTGGAAAATGTTTAAAGAATGAGTAGAATGTTCTGTTACTTGTGGATAGTGATTCCATGTGGAGAGAGAGAATTGGGGATGGATTCATATAGATCATCAATACATCTGTAATAGTTGACTTTCATTAAAAAAAGATCTGAAGCAAACATAGAAAAATGTAAGCCTTTATTCACTCCCAGTGGTGGACACATGGGTATTTGTTATGTTATGGGTGTCAACAGTGCTTTTCTGTGTGTTTGAAATATTTTATAATGAAAATAATAGATGTGAAAGGAAAAGGAAAACCAGGAGTCCTGCATTTGTGGAAGCTTTTAAACAGAGGCTGTACAAGTGTCTGTGGGTACAGTGAGCCAATGCTTCTTGCATGAGGGGTGTTGGGGGCTGCAGAAATGCCCTATATATCAGATAAAAGGGTTTGAACATGATTTGTGGGATGTCACAAGTGGTAGGGTTGCCCCCATCTCTTTGAGCCAGTTTCCTCATCTAAGAAATGGAATGCTGTGAACTGAGGGAGGTTGTGTGTGGATGTAGATGGGGAGCATGTACAGTAAACATTATGACCTGGGCTGCCTCAAGGTCTGCCTTGGGAACCTCCAGTGACAGACAACTTGTCAAGTTGAGTAATATTTAAACAAATGTGTAGGGTGGAGCCTTTAAACAGATTTTGAAAATGGTGTTCCATTTTCAAGGACCACAAAACCCATGCTGTGTAAAAAAGGGGTGCACTGGGCTTCCCTGCTGGTACAGTGGTTGAGAATCTGCCTGCCAATGCAGGGGACATGGGTTCGAGCCCTGGTCTGGGAAGATCCCACATGCCATGGAGCAACTGGGCCCGTGAGCCACAACTACTGAGCCTGCGCGTCTGGAGCCTGTGTTCCACAACAAGAGAGGCCACGATAGTGAGAGGCCCACGCACCGCGATGAAGAGTGGCCCCCACTTGCCGCAACTAGAGAAAGCCCTCGCACAGAAACAAAGACCCAACACAGCCAAAAATAAATAAATAAATAAATAAATAAATAAATAAATAAATAAATAAATAAATAAATAAAGGAGTGTACTAATTCCATCACTGAGAGTTCAGAAAAAAATCCATACATCTATGACGATTTTTGACATGGATGTCAAGACAATTTAATGGGGAAAGAATAGCCTTCCACAAACGGTGCTGGGACAAGTGGATGTCTACATGAAAAAGAATGAAGTTGGATACCTGCCTCACAACATAAATGCAAATTACATTAAGATGTATCATAGGCCTAAATGTAAGAGTTAAAACTATTAAACTCTCAGAAGAAAACATAGGTATAAATCTTTATCACTTTGGGTTGAGTTTCTTAGATATGACACGAAAAGCATGAGTAATCAAAGAAAAAAATAGATAAGATGGACTTCCTCAAAACCAAAAATGTTTGTGTTGTCAAAGACACTAACAAGGAAGTGACTTTTTACAACTCGCAATATGGTGGAAAATATTTTCAACTCATGTATCTCATAAGGGACTTATATCTGGAATATATAAAGAATTCTTACAACTCAATAATAAAAATGACAACCCAACTAAATAATGGGCAAAGGATTTGAATACACATTTTTCCAAAAAAGATACATGATGATTAATAAGCATATGAAAAGACACTCAGCATCATTTGTCATTAGGGAAATGGAAATTGAAACTACAATTAGATATGACTCGCACACATTAGGATGGCTATAAAAAAAGATAGATAATAATAAGTGTTAGTGAGGATGTGGAGAACTTGGAACCCTCATTCATTGTCAGTGGCAATTTAAAATGGTGCAGCTGCTGTGGAAAACAATTAGGCAGTTACTCAAAAAGTTAAACACAGAGTTACCATATCACCCAGCAATTTTACTCATAGTTACATATACAGGAGATTTAAAACCATATGTTCACAGGCCTCAGGAAGGGAAGTTGGCTAATATGGTGAAATAGAAAGACGCTTAGCTCACCTCTTCTTATGGGCACACAAAAATTATAACTATTTGGCAAATTGGTACAGCCACTATGGAGAACAGTATGGAGGTTCCTTAAAAAACTAAAAACAGAGCTACCATATGATCCAGCAATCCCACTCCTGGGTATATATCCAGAAAAAACCATAATTCGAAAAGATACATGCATCCCAATGTTCACTGCAGCACTATTTACAATAGCCAGGACATGGAAGCAACCTAAAGGTCCATCAATGAACGAATAGATAAAGAAGATGTGGTACGTACATATAATGGAATATTACTCAACCATAAAAAAGGATGAAATAATGCCATTCACAGCAACATAGTTGGAACCTAGAGATTGTCATACTGAGTGAAGTAAGTCAGACAGAGAAAGACAAATATCATATGATATCACTTATATGTGGAATCTAAAAAAATGGTACAAATGAACATATTTACAAAACAGAAATAGAGTCACAGATATAGAAAACAAACTTATGGTTACCAAGGGGGAAAGTGGGGGAGAGATAAACTGGGAGATTGGGACTGACGTATACACACTGCTATATATAAAATAGATAACTAATAGGAATCTACTGTATAGCGCAGAGAACCCTACTCAATACTCTGTAATGACCTATATGGGAAAAGAATCTAAAAAAGAGTGGATATATGTATATGTATAACTGATTCACTTTGATGTACATTAGAAACTAACACAACATTGTAAATAAACTATACTCCAATAAAAATTAATTAAAAAAATTACAACTATTTGCAGGATAACCACTGATGAAAAAGATATAAAGAAGAAACTACAATGAGATGGGTAGGAGGGGTGGAGTAGGGATACAGTCAAGTCCCATATTATCCCCAGGTAGGTGATCCACAAACAGGTGAATAATTACAACTGCAGAGGTTCTCCCAAAGGAGTGAGAGGTCTGAGGCCCACATTGGGACTTCTGTCCAGCCCAAGAGTCCTGCACCAGGCAGGTGAACCCCCAGAGCATTTGGCTTTGAAAGCCAGTGGGGTTCACTTTTGGGAGTCCCACAGGGCTGTAGGAAATAGAGACTCAACTCTTAAAGGGCACACACAAAGTCTCACATGCTCTGTGACCCAGGGCAGAAGCAGTAATTTGAAAGGAGCCTGGGTCAGATCTACCTGCTGATCTTGGACAGTCTCCCAGAGAGTCAGACAGCAACTGTAGCTCACCTTGGGGACATAGACACTGGTGGCTGCCATTTGGGGGACCTCATTCTATCACATGGACACTAGTGCTGGCAAGTGCCATTTTGGAATCCTCCCTCTAGATTATTAGCCCCAGGACCCAGCCCTGCTCTGACCCAACAGTCTATAGCTGCCAGTGCTGGGATGCCTTAGGCCAAGCAAATAACTGGGCATGGGCATAGCCCCACCCACCAGCAGACAGGCTGCCTGAAGATCCCAGGAGCTCACAGCTGCCCCTGGACATGGTCCTACTCACCAGAGAGCCCAGGACATAGCCCCATATATCAATATGCAGGCACAATACCCAGGAACCCCAGGACCCTGCAGCCTGAGATGTTGGGACACTGCTCTACCCACCAGTGGGCAGGCACCAGCCCCAGAATCCCGTCGACTCCAGTCCCACCCACCAGCAAGTCTGCTCTATCTTTGGAACTTGCTTCAGGTACCAGTGGGCAGACAACAACCTCAAGACAATTGCAGTCCTGCAGCCTGTAGACCTGGCCCACCCACCAGCAGGCCAGACCCTGCCCTGAGACTGGCTGAGCCCTGGTCCTGCCTGACAGCAGGCCAACACAAGCTTTGGGACACCCTGGACCCTGCAGCCAACTGTGTCAGGAACCAGCCTCACACACCAGCCATGTGACACCAGCTCTGGGACTGCTGGGCCCTGGAACCAGACCCCAGGACCCATCTCTGCCTGCCATTAGGCTGTCACTAGCCCCAGGATTTGGCTTTACCCACCAGTGGGTGGGCAAGAGGCCTGGGGTCACTTGGACCCCGATTCCACCCACCAGTGAACCAGCACTAGCCTTGGGGCCCCCTGGGGTTCTGCAGTCAGCCATCTCATGATCCGGCCTCACCAACCAGTGGCCTACAGTCTCCACACAAGGCAGGACCTGGCAACCAACTGGACTAGGAACAGTAGTCAGCTCACCACAACAGAAGTACTCACACAGCCCACACAGGGGGCATTCCTAGAGCATATCGCTCTGCTGAAAAGAAGACAGTACACTGCTGGGACACATAGGATGTCTCCTAAAAAAGGTGACTTCCCCAAGTTTGAGAAATGTAACCAACCTATCAGACACATAAAAATAAAAACAGCAACTTAAGTAAAATGAGGTGACAGAAGAACATGTTCCAAAGGAAGGAACAAGATAAAACCCCAGAAGAAGAACCAAGTGAAGTGGAATTAGGCAACCTATCCAAGAAATAGTCCAAAGTAGTATTGTAAATATGATCAAAGAACTTGGGAGAAGAATGAATGTACAGAGTGAGAAGTTAGAAGTTTTTAACAAAGGGTTAGAAAATATAAAGAACAACCAAACAGAGATGAAGAATACAAAAACTGAAACGAAAAATACACTAGAGTGTCAGCTCTACCCACCACCAGAGCCTCCCAACAAGCCTCTTAGATAGCCTCAACCACCAGAGGGCAGACAGCAGAAGCAAGAAAAACTACAATCCTGCAGCCTGTGGAACAAAAACCACATTCACAGAAAGATAGACAAGATGAAAAGGCAGAGGACTATATACCAGATGAAGGAACAAGATAAAACCCTAGAAAAACAATTAAATGAAGTGGAGATAGGCAAACTTCCAAAAAAAGAATTCAGAATAATGATAGTGAAGATGATCCAGGACCTCGGAATAAGAATGGAGGCAAAGATTGAGAAGATGCAAGAAATGATTAACAAAGACCTAGAAGAATTAAAGAACAAACAAACAGAGATGAACAATACAATAACTGAAATGAAAACTACACTAGAAGGAATCAATAGTAGAATAACTGAGGCAGAAGAACAGATAAGTGACCTGGAAGACAGAATGGTGGCATTCACTGCTGCGGAACAGAATAAAGAAAAAAGAATGAAAAGAAATGAAGACAGCCTAAGAGACCTCTGGGACAACATTAAACACAACAACATTCGCATTATAGGGGTCCCAGAAGGAGAAGAGAGAGAGAAAGGACCAGAGAAAATATTTAAAGAGATTATAGTCGAAAACTTCCCTAACATAGGAAAGGAAGTAGCCACCCAAGTCCAGGAAGCAAAGAGAGTCCCATACAGGATAAACCCAAGGAGAAACACGCCGAGACACATAGTAATCAAATTGGCAAAAATTAAAGACAAAGAAAAATTATTGAAAGCAACAAGGGAAAAACGACAAATAACATACAAGGGAATCCCCATAAGGTTAACAGCTGATTTCTCAGCAGAAACTCTACAAGCCAGAAGGGAGTGGCATGATATACTTAAAGTGATGAAAGGGAAGAACCTACAACCAAGATTACTCTACCCGGCAAGGATCTCATTTAGATTTGAGGGAGAAATCAAAATCTTTACAGACAAGCAAAAGCTAAAAGAATTCAGCACCACCAAACCAGCTCTACAACAAATGCTAAAGGAATTTCTCTAAGTGGGAAACACAAGAGAAGAAAAGGACCTACAAAAACAAACCCAAAACAATTATGAAAATGGTCATAGGAACATACATATCGATAATTACCTTAAACGTGAAGGGATTAAATGCTCCAACCAAAAGACACAGGCTTGCTGAATGGATACAAAAACAAGACCCATATATATGCTGTCTACAAGAGACCCACTTCAGACCTAGGGACACATACAGACTGGAAGTGAGGGGATGGAAAAAGATATTCCATGCAAATGGAAATCAAAAGAAAGCTGGAATAGCAATACTCATATCAGATAAAATAGACTTTAAAATAAAGAATGTTACCAGAGACAAGGAAGGACACTACATAATGATCAAGGGATCAATGCAAGAAGAAGATATAACAATTATAAATATATATGCACCCAACATAGGAGTACCTGAATACATAAGGCAACTGCTAACAGCTATACAAGAGGAAATTGACAGTAACAGAATAGTAGTGGGGGACTTTAACACCTCACTTACACCAATGGACAGATCATCCAAAATGAAAGTAAATAAGGAAACAGAAGCTTTAAATGACACAATAGACCAGATAGATTTAATTGATATTTATAGGACATTCCATCCAAAAACAGCAGATTACACTTTCTTCTCAAGTGCACACGGAAATTCTCCAGGATAGATCACATCTTGGGTCACAAATCAAGCCTCAGTAAATTTAAGAAAATTGAAATCATATCAAGCATCTTTTCTGACCACAACGCTATGAAATTAGAAATGAATTACAGGGAAAAAAACGTAAAAAACACAAACACATGGAGGCTAAACAATACGTTACTAAATAACCAAGAGATCACAGAAGAGATCAAAGAGAAAATCAAAAAATACCTAGAAACAAATGAAAACACGACGATCCAAAACCTATGGGATGCAGCAAAAGCAGTTCTAAGAGGGAAGTTTATAGCTATACAAGCCTACCTAAAGAAACAAGAAAAATCTCAAATAAAGAATCTAACCTTACATCTAAAGGAAGTAGAGAAAGAAGAACAAACAAAACCCAAAGTTAGCAGAAGGAAAGAAATCATAAAGATCAGAGCAGAAATAAATGAAATGGAAACAAAGAAAACAATAGCAAAGATCAATAAAACTAAAAGCTGGTTCTTTGAGAAGATAAACAAAATTGATAAGCCATTAGCCACACTCATCAAGAAAAAGAGGGAGAAGACTCAAATCAATAAAATGAGAAATGAAAAAGGAGAAGTTACAACAGACACCACAGAAATACACAGCATCCTAAGAGACTACTAAAAGCAACTCTATGCCAATAAAATGGACAACCTGGAAGAAATGGACAAATTCTTAGAAAGGTATAAACTTCCAAGACTGAACCAGGAAGAAACAGAAAATATGAACAGACCAATCACAAGTAATGAAATTGAAACTGTGATTAAAAATCTTCCAGCAAACAAAAGTCCAGGACCAGATGGCTTCACAGGTGAATTCTACCAAACATTTAGAAAAGAGCTAACACCCATCCTTCTCAAACTCTTCCAAAAAATTGAAGAGGAAGGAACACTCCCAAACTCATTCTATGAGGCCACCATCACCCTGATTCCAAAACCAGACAAAGATACTACAAAAAAAGAAAATTACAGACCAATATCACTGATGAATATAGATGCAAAAATCCTCAACAAAATACTAGCAAACAGAATCCAACAACACATTAAAAGGATCATACACCACGATCAAGTGGGATTTATCCCAGGGATGCAAGGATTCCTCAATATACGCAAATCAATCAATGTGATACACCATATTAACAAATTGAAGAATAAAAACCATATGATCATCTCAATAGATGCAGAAAAAGCTTTTGGCAAAATTCAACACCCATTTATGATAAAAACTCTCCAGAAAGTGGGCATAGAGGGAACCTACCTCAACATAATAAAGGCCATATACAACAAATCCACATCAAACATCATTCTGAATGGTAAAAAACTGAAAGCATTTCCTCTAAGATCAGGAACGAAACAAGGATGTCCACTCTCACCGCTATTATTCAACATAGTTTTGGAAGTCCTAGCCACGGCAATAAGAGAAGAAAAAGAAATAAAAGGAATACAAATTGGAAAAGAAGAAGTAAAACTGTCACTGTTTGCAGATGACATGATACTATACATAGAGAATCCTAAAACTGCCACCAGAAAACTACTAGAGCTAATCAATGAATTTGGTTAAGTTGCAGGATACAAAATTAATGCACAGAAATCTCTTGCATTCCTATACATTAATGATGAAAAACCTGAAAGAGAAATTATGGAAACACTCCCATTTACCATTGCAACAAAAAGAATAAAATACCTAGGAATAAACCTACCTAGGGAACCCAAGGACTTGTATGCAGAAAACTATAAGACACTGATGAAAGAAATTAAAGATGATACCAAGAGATGCAGAGATATACCATGTTCTTGGATTGGAAGAATCAATATTGTGAAAATGACTATACTACCCAAAGCAATCTACAGATTCAATGCAATCCCTATCAAATTACCAATGGCATTTTTTACAGAACTAGAACAAATCATCTTAAAATTTGTATGGAGACATAAAAGACCCCAAATAGCCAAAGCAGTCTTGAGGGAAAAAAACGGAGCTGGAGGAATCAGACTCCCTGACTTCAGACTATACTACAAAGCTACAGTAATCAAGACAATATGGTACTGGCACAAAAACAGAAACATAGATCAATGGAACGAGATAGAAAACCCAGAGATAAACCCACACACTTATGGTCAACTAATCATGAGAAAGGAGGCAAAGATATACAATGGAGAAAAGACAGTCTCTTCAATAAGTGGTGCTGGGAAAACTGGACAGCTACATGTAAAAGAATGAAATTAGAATACTCCCTGACACCAGACACAAAAATAAACTCAAAATGGATTAGAGACCTAAATGTAAGACCAGACACTATAAAACTCTTAGAGGAAAACATAGGAAGAACACTCTTTGACATAAATGACAGCAAGATCTTTTTTGATCCACCTCCTAGAGTAATGGAAATAAAAACAAAAGTAAACAAATGGGACCTAATGAAACTTCAAAGCTTTTGCACAGCAAAGAAAGCCATAAACAAGACGAAAAGACAACCCTCAGAATGGGAGAAAATATTTTCAAACGAATCAACGGACAAAGGATTAATCTCCAAAATATATAAGCAGCTCATTCAGGTCAATATTAAAGAAACAAACAGCCCAATCCAAAAATGGGCAGAAGACCTAAATAGACATTTCTCCAAAGAAGACATACAGATGGCCAAGAAGCACATGAAAAGATGTTCAACGTCACTAATTATTAGAGAAATGCAAATCAAAACTACAATTAGGTATCACCTCACACCAGTTAGAATGGGCATCATCAGAAAATCTACAAACAACAAATGCTGGAGAGGGTGTGGAGAAAAGGGAACCCTCTTGCACTGTTGGTGGGAATGTAAATTGATATAGCCACTATGGAGAACAATATGGAGGTTCCTTAAAAAACTAAAAATAGAATTACCATATGACCCAGGAATCCCACTACTGGGCATATACCCAGAGAAAACCATAATTCAAAAAGACACATGCACCCCAGTGTTCATTGCAGCACTATTTACAATAGCCAGGTCATGGAAGCAACCTAAATGCCCATTGACAGGCGAATGGCTAAAGAAGTTGTGGTACATATATACAATGGAATATTACTCAGCCATTAAAAGGAACGAAATTGAGTCATTTGTTGAGATGTGGATGGATCTAGAGACTGTCATACAGTGTGAAGTAATTCAGAAAGAGAAAAACAAATATCGTATATTAATGCATGTATGTGGAACCTAGAAAAATGGTACAGATGAACCGGTTTTCAGGGCAGAAGTTGAGACACAGATGTAGAGAACAAACGTATGGACACCAAGGGGGGAAAACTGCGGTGGGGTGGGGATGGTGGTGTGCTGAATTGGGCGATTGGGATTGACATGTATACAGTGATGTGTATAAGACTGATGACTGAGTAAAAAAAAAAGAAAGAAAAATGCACTAGAAGGAATCTAAATGATAGACTAAATGATACAGAGGAATGGACGAGCAAGTGGGAAGAGCATCAGCGGAAATCACTGATGCTGAACAGAAAAAAGAAAAAAGAAATGAGGACAGTTTAAGAGACCTCTGAGACAACATCAAACACACTAATATCTGAAGAAGAAAATAAGAACAAAAAAGACCTACAAAAACAACTCCCAAAGAATTAACAAAATGACAATGAGAACATACATATCAATAATTTCTTTAAATGTAAATGGGCTAAATGCTCCAATCAAAAGACATAGATTGGCTGAATAGATACCAAAACAAGACTCATCTATATTCTGCTTATAAGAGACTTACTTCAGATCTAAAGACATATACTGAAAGTGAGGGGATGGAAAAGGTATTCCATGCAAATGGAAACCAGAAGAAAGCCAGAGTAGCAATACTTATATCAGACAAAATAGACTTTTAAACAAAGACTGTTACAAGAGATGAAGAAGGACATTACATAATGATCAAGAGATCAATCCAAGAAGATACAATTGTAAACATATATGCACCCAACATAGGACCATCTAAATACATATTAACAGACATAAAGGGAGAAATTGACAGTAATACAATAACAGTAGGGGGCTCTAACACTCCACTTATGTCAATGGATAGATCTTCCAGACAGGAAATCAATAAGGAACACTGGCCCTAAATAACATATTAGATCAGATGGATCTAATAGATATATGTAGAACATTCCATCCAAAAGCAGCAGAATACACATTCTTTTCAAGAGCACATGGAACATTCTCCAGGATAGATTGCATGCTAGGCCATGAAACACTTGGTGGGAATGTAAATTGGTGCAGCCAATGTGGAAAACAGTATGGAGGTTTCTCAAAAAGCTAAAAATAAACTACCATATGACCCAGCAATCCCACTCCTAGGTATATATCTGAAAAAAATGGAAACCCTAATTCAAAAAGGTACATGTACCACAATATTCATAGCAGCATTACTTATATTAGCCAAGATATGGAAGCAACCTAAGCATCAGCAGATGAATGAATAAAGAAGTTGTGATATATATATATATATATATATATATATATATATATATATATATATATATATATATATATATATATATATATATGGAAGTTGTGATATATATAAAGAAGTTGTGATATATATATATAATGGAATATTACTCGGCCATAAAAAAGAATAAAATTTTGCCATTTATAACAACATGGATGGACTTGGAAAGTATTATGCTTAGTGAAATAAGTCAGAGAAGGACAGATACTGTATGATATCACTTATATGTGAAATCTAAAAAATGAAGCAAACTAGTAAATATAACAAAAAAGGAACAGACTCACAGATATATAGAACAAACTACTGGTTACCAGTGGTGGGAGGGAAGGAGGAGGGGCAAGATAAGGGTAGGGAATTAGGAGGTTCAAACTACTATGTATAAAATAAATAAACTACAAGGATGCATTATACAGTGCAGGGACTATAAACAATATTTTATAATAACTATAAATGGAGTATAAGTTATAAAAACATTGAATCACTATGTTGTATACTTGAAACTTGTATAATATTGTACATCAACTATACCTCAATTAAAGCATTTCAAAAACCAAAAACAAAAAAGTTCATATAAAAACTTATGCAAGGACTTTCATAGTAGCATTACTCATAATAGTCAAAAAGTGGGAACAACTCAAATATCCACTAACTGATGAATAGTAAACAAGCTGTGGTATATCCATTACAATGGAATATTATTTAGGCATCAAAAGGAATGGAGTACTGATACCTACAACATGGGTGAAAAAATTATGATAAGTGAAAGAAGCCAGACACATAAGTCCACATATTGAGAAAGAGAGTAGATGAGTGGTTGCCAGGGGCTGAGGGTAGGGGGAAATGGGAAATGACTGCTGGTAGGGACAGGTTTTTGGTGATGGGTGAGGAAAAATTCCTAGAATTAGATAGATAGTGGTGAGAGTTGCAAACCTTGTGAAAAATGTCAAAATGATTTTAAAGTATAATTGTCCACTTTTAAAGGGTGACTTTTATAAGTGAATTATACCCCCATTAAAAAAAAAAGATTAAAAAAGGTGAATCTGTTTGAAAATGGGGTGGATGGTGAGGAATCAGGAACAGGAGATGGAGGGGGAGAAACCTGATCCTGTGATATTGCTTGAATCCCCATATCCGGTTATGCCAGAAGGCAGACTACCTTGGAATGTTTCAGTTATGTGAGCTGACAAATTCTCGGCTTCTTAGGTCAGGGTGGCTCAGGTTTTCTGTCACTAACACCCAAGGGTGCCCAGGCTGGCACTCATGCCCTCTGACTTCCTGGGGGCCTGGTCCCTCCAGCAGCACTTTTCCTTCTGTTTCTCCCCTCTGCTTCTATTGGCTTCTGCTTCATGCTTCTTCCATTTAAAAAGGAATTCTCCTTGAGTCCACTTCATACCTTTCTCTCTCCCCCATTTCACTCAGATCTCCCTAAGAGTGACTTATGTTTGCTATTCTCTTTCCTCAGAGTCCCTTTCCCTCTTAACCTGGGGTCCCTGTCCCACACTCCCCGGCGGCTCTACTGCCCTCCTGTGGTCAGTCTCCTGCACGTCCTGCCCTCCATCATCCTGGCCCTCCCTCCATCTGGGAGGGCTCTGAGCTCTCTGGGCAGCCCTCTGACCTCTGCTCCTCGGCTTCCTGGTGGTCCGTGCCTGGTCTACTCACCCCTGGACGTTTGCGCCTCCCCTGACTTTGGGCAAGGCCTCTGCTCTGCTCCTTCTCCCTGGGCAGCTGTCTCCATGCTCCAGCCTCACAGCTCGATTCCTCACAACTGGATCCCCTGCCTGCTCTTGGCCTCCTCTGACCCTCCTTCTCTTTTGGAAACACTCCTGTGGACCCAGCCACCTCTCCCCCTCTTCCTGCAGTCACTGAGTCATGCTGTGCCAGGTCCCCTCCTGAGCACTCCTGGCATCCCTGCTCTCTCTGTACCCTCATCACACTAGAAGCTAAGTCACCCAGCCTGCCACCCAGTTGGCTCCTGGGTAGTCACTTAGCTTCTAGTGTTCTCCCCTCTGGTTCCACCTCTTGCTGTGCTCAGGTTTAAAACAGACCTACTAGAGAATGGACTTGAGGATATGGGGAGGGGGAAGGGTAAGCTGTGACAAAGTGAGAGAGTGGCATGGACCTATATACACTACCAAACATAAAATAGATAGCTAGTGGGAAGCAGCCGCATAGCACAGGGAGATCAGCTCGGTGCTTTGTGACCACCTAGAGGGGTGGGAGGGAGGGAGATGCAAGAGGGAAGAGATATGGGAACATATGTATATGTATAACTGATTCACGCAGAAACTAACACACCATTGTAAAGCAATTATACTCCAATAAAGATGTTAAAACAAAAACAAAAACAAAAAACAAACAAAAAAACACACATCCAGGTATGCCACTCCCTGCTCAAACCCACACGGGTTCAAGTCCAAGCCCTTAGTATGGCACTGGGCCCCAGACACTGGCTCCCACCTGCTTCTCAGATGTGTTTCCTGTCATCTCTGCTTATAATTAAGCTCCTCCTACCCAGAACTGCTATGAGTTGCCAAGGGGACCACACTGCCCCACGTTGCTCTGCACATGTGCTCTCCCACTGCCACCCCTTTTCCAAGGCATTCTTGCTCTTGCTTTATGATTGGACCAGGTGACATGTTCTTAGAGATGCTCTTCTGGACACCCCATCCCTCCACCCCGACTCAGGCCAGGTCACGGGCTCTCCCTGGTTTCCATAACTTGTCGGGCTTTATCTCTGTGAGGCTATGTACAACAGTGTTTAAACGGTTTTCACATCTATGCATGTTGTGTGCTTCTGGAGGGCAAGGCTGTGTGTTCCCGGAGTCCAGCATAGTCCCGGTACCTACCAGATGCTCAATCACGGTTTAATGAAAGAACAGGATGAGCTAGAATGGCTATCGCTCCCGGGTTACTGACTACGTGCCAGGCACCTCTCTAAGGGCTCTTCATATATGAACTCATTTAAACTCCTCAACAACCTTATGTGGTGGGCACCACAATTGTCCCCATTTTACAGATGAGGATACTGAGGCACAAATGAGGCTAAACAACTTGCCCAAAGTTATGCAGCTGAATTCAAGCCAGCTCTAGGGGCTGGCCTATAAACCATCACACTGTGCTGCTTCTACAGCCCAGCCCTCCCCCACTGCTGACTTCTGAGCCGCATCCCCTACACTGGGAATGTCGGTGTCCCGTCACCTCCCCTACCTTGCTCAGGACCCAGCTCAAGGTCCCACTTGCACAAGTCATGCTCAGTCCACACCGAGCTCCCTGGCCCAGCAGCGAATGAGCCCTTTACATGTACCGTTCATTGGAACAAAGCACTGCACCTCCAGAGCTCATTCTAGGCCCAGAGTCCTTGTAGCCTCTCAAAGAGAGCTGGTGACCTACAGACCCATCAGACATGGGCCATTAAGAAACACCACCACTGATAGCCATGCCTTTGAAAATGCCATCTTTTTGTGGGGGATGTGTTAGCTTACCTGAAAGGAAAAAGAGACAGTTTTAATGACTTTCATTTATTTGGTATTGTTACAGTTCCCAATGTGCTGCCACTTCCTGGCTGTATCTTGTTTGCTCTCCCCGCTTCCCTGGGCAGAGTTCAGGACAGATTGGCTCCACTTCACTGAAGAGACAACTGAACGTCAGCTGCAGGCCCCGCAGCTCACCGGGACCCGGTTTGCTGGCTCTAAGCTTGTGCTTGCTCCCTGTGATTCTAAGCACTCTCTGGCCCCAAAGTGACCCCAGGACAATGTCGTTCCGCTGGCAGGTGGCCGAGAAGGCCCTGCACTTAGGTGTCTCAGCACAGACCAGGGTCTTGTCCCTGGGGGTTAGGACTTCAATGTATGAATTTGGGGTTGGGGGGAACAATTTGGTTCACAACAATATGTATGTTTTTAAAAGAGAAACTGCCTTGGTAATTAAGAACACAGTGGGACACCCTCATGGGAGGTCCATGCTGCTGACCCCTGAGATGTGACTGTACGTGGAGATGAAATCTTTAAAGAGGTGGCTGAGGTAAAATGAGGCAATTATAGTGGGTCCTAATCCAATAGGAGTGGTGTCCTCATAAGAGAGGAAGAGACACCAGGGATGCACCTGCACGGAGGAAAGGCCATGTGAGGACACAGCAGAAAGGCGGCCACCTGCAACCCAAAGGGAGAAGCCTCAGGAGCAACCAACCCTGCCGGCACTTTGATTTTGGACTCTAGTCTCCAGAACTGTGAGAAAATACATTTCTGTTGTTTATACCCCCAGTTTCTGGCATTTTGTTCTGGCAGCCCTAGCAAACTAATACACGCATATATTGTAAAGCTCTGTTTAGTCCTGTGATCATTTATTTATGTTCAGTTTTTCAGGAGCCCTAGTTTTGTCAACACTGTTAAGTTTACCCAGATACTGACCATTGAGGAATGGACTCCATAACTCATGTCGAAGTCACCCTTTGAAGGGCTGTGCACTGTCCTGCATACTGATGAGGCAAGAGCTCTGGGCAGCGTCCAGCTTGGCCGCTCACTCCCCGAGAGGTCTGGGGTAACAAGCAGACTTGACCGAGCCTCAGTGTCCTCAACTGCACGATGAGTATGTGGACACATAGGACTCAGCTCCCTTCCAACCCCCAAATGCCATCAATTCCTGATGGGAGAGGGAAGGAGATTTCTGGTTCAGTGATGCTCTGAGATATTCATATTTCGGGTTGGGAGGGTCCACAGCCCCTCACACATCTCTTTCCGTTGAAAGGCTTAAATACAAAAGGCCCTTTATTTCCTTTGCAGGACTGGGGCTGGTGACATGACAAGGAGATTGTTCAAAGAGATCTAAAAGAGGCTGGAACTGCCAGCTCATAGGAGAGGTGGCAGGAGGTTTACAAGAACTTCAGCGAGTGCCTTTGAAACTTTCTGCTATTCAAGTCTGTTTAAAGCTTGCTCCTGAAGCCTGATATCTTTCAACTGGTTGACTTAATTCTTCCCTCCTGCCTCGGGGGCTGAGCCCAGAGGAGCTTTGCAGGACAGCGGCACTTGTGAGTGAAGCCCCAGGACAGGTGGCACTCGGGACAGGAGCCTGGGAACATGCAGGGGCAGGCCTCATAGCGGGACAAGGTTCCAGGATGGGGAGAGCTGGGGGGAAGGGCGGGGAGGTGGACCCTCTCTGGGCCAAGCCCTGTAAGGGGCCCTCTGTGTTGAGGGCAAAGCCGGGAAAGCATGACTTTTGAGGCAGACACCATGAAAAGGGGGCTGAAGGGGGGGTGAAATTGGTTTTCTGTGGCCGTTCAAATGAGAACATGTCACTTTGTTCTGTGGCACCATGTAAACTGTGAAGTGAGGGACAGTTACCGTACCCCTCTGGGGATGACTCGCTTACACGTGACCAACAGGAATGCTGGCCAAGCACAGACGGGAAGGCCAGAGGCTTCTGAAGTGCATTTAAGGCAGAGACCTTCATCTCAGGGTACATGTAGCCCTAGGAGGCCTGTAGAGGGGCTTCATGGAATCTGAGTCACATGCAAAAGCATGGTCATTTTTACAGGGATAAGGACCATAGCTTTTGTTAGATTTGCAAATATGTATGGCCCTTAGAAGGTTCAGAAGCTCTAATTTGGGGTGAAATATGGTGAATGTTAAACTAGAACCTGCTCTAATGCTTTTCTGTGGGAGGGCTGCCTTGACGTTATGGCAGGAGAAGGTGGAATCTGGGAAACGATATATTTAGAGTTTATCCATCACTCAGGGGGGAGAGAGATCCAGGGTTCAGGGGCTGATACTGGCTCTTGGCCAGAAATATATCCCAAGAGAAGGAAGGACACTCAAGACAGTAATCTTGGACCACTTGTTGGTGAGACAAGCATTTGACATGTATGATCTCAGTCAGTTCTCACAGCTACCTTGGGGTAAGTACCATGGCCCCACTTTATAATTGAAGAAACTGAGGCTCAGAGAAGTTAGAAATTTGTCCAAAGTCACCCAGCTAGCAAACAAGTCTTGCTAGAGTAGAAACCCAGCCCTACTGCACCCCTCAGCCCTCTCTCATTATACTCTGCAAGCCTCTTGGGGAGTTGACACCTCCTGATTGGCGGGCCTACTTTGTTCTAGTTCTGCAGCCAGCCAGCAGCCTTTTGGGGGCTCAGAGGGGGCATCTTCTGGGAGGGAGATCTCGAAGCCATGCCTGAGACTAAGGGTCTGGTCTAATCTAATTCCTATTATGCTCAATAAATGGTCTTTCTGAGTCATCAGTTGGTTTCATTTAAGAGCAGTTTAGGAGAATTGGTTCCCAAATCCTGCTACTTCTGAGTGCCCACAGGGAATTGAGTTCTGGGGTCAGCTGGTCACTCTGGGTATCTCTTAGCTAAAACAGACATAATTGGGGAATGAGTCTGCACTTGTATTGGAAGCAGTTCATATTAGATACCCAGAAGAGCAAATTTATACTAGGAGCTGCAAATCATCATTAACTAGACATCGTGGGTCCTGAAAGCCAATAGCAAAAGCTCCAAAAAGAAGGGATTTGAGGGGGGGCTCGAGAGTGGGCAGGAATAGCAGGACAGGGTGCGGGCTGTGTGATCTGTCTCTTCTGAATTGCTACTTTTACATCTCTAGAACACCATCATTAATAAGTATTTACTGATAACCGGCGCAATGTGAAATATTTTTGAGTCCTTCACACTTTAACCATTTGTTCATCCAGCCAGCCATCCAAGCAACCATCCATCTGGCACCGAGGAGTCCATCCAGAAGAATGATGATGAAGATGAGAGTGAACATTTATACTGTGCATGCTGGGCACTGTTTACTCATTCAGTCCTTACAACAACACTTGGAGGAAGGTACTATTATTATCCCCATTTTACAGATGAGGAAACTGAGGGGGCAGAAAGATTCAGTGATGTACCTAGGATGCTCAAGTAGGCAGGAGTGGGAGGAGGGATGAGAGCTAGTGGGCAGGTGTCCAACTTGGCACCTGGGTTGACAGAGAGTCACTGAAGGGCTTTGAGTCAGGGCCCTAGAGTCTACAGACAAAGCAACTACAGTTCTGTTCTATGAAGATTGTTAAACTGTTACACCTCTCTTACCTCTGAAAGAGTTTGTGGCTTAAAAGGCTGAGTGAGGGGCTTCCCTGGTGGCGCAGTGGTTAAGAATCTGCCTGCCAGTGCAGGGGATACGGGTTTGATCCATGGTCCAGGAAGATCCCACATGCTGCGGAACAACTAAGCCCGTGTGCCACAATTACTGAGCTTGTGCTCTAGAGCCTGCGAGCCACAACTACGGCGCCCACACGCCACAACTACTGTGTGCCTAGAGCCAGTGCTCTGCAACAAGAGAAGCCACCGCAATGAGAAGTCCACGCACCACAACAAAGAGTAGCCCCCGCTCGCCGCAACTAGAGAAAGCCTGCACTCAGCAACGAAGACCCAATGTAGCCAAAAAAATAAAATAAATAAATTAAAAGGCTGAGTGAAATAGACTGGCTATAGCTACAGCCGGGTGGTACTCATTAGAAGTTGGAGGGAGAGTAGAAGTTTTCTGGTACCAGAAACTAGCAGATGACACATCTCCACCGTGATTGTGGTTCTATGTTTTGCTAAAGCAAAGAGATCTTACACGGTTTTCCGTGAAATTTGATTAAACTTTTAAAAGTTTTATTTTAATGTTTTGAATCCACATTTTTGAAGAAAGTTTTGTGTCTAAATCTGAGTGTGAAAGTTGCTAAGAGACTGCTTATAGAGCACAAGTACTTGGCCTTATATAAATAAGAGGACCTGGGAGATCGGGTCCCATGCCTTATTTTCATGAGGACATGGATATGACTTGTTCAAGGTCAGACAGCAAGAATTTGATGCACATTAGAAATAACCTAGGTCTTTTACATAAGGCCAAGAACTAAATAATAAGAAAGAAGGAAAATCATTCTTTTTTAAGGTTGAGATGTGTTATCAACACAAACTCTGTCAGTTACAAGTGATAGAACAACAAACTTAGGTGATCAAGCAAAAATAGAGAATATATCCCTTGCTCATGGAAGTGAAAAGTCCTGGATTCTGGCTTTAGACATGGGGCTCAAATGATATAATCAGGTCTCAGTCTGTCTCTCGGCCCACTTTCCTCTTTCTATCTTTGCTTCATTTTCAGGCAGGTTCTTCTCACAAGCCACCAAAATGATTCCAGTGCCTTCAAGATGGCTTAGCAGATAGGGAACCCCTCCCCACTTCCCACCATCAACAGTTCCATCGCATTAGCTTGGATTGGCTGGGTTGGGGTCACCTGTCCTCACTTGACTTACTGCCAGGAGGGAGTGTGGTGCTCTCATTGGCCAACATGCTCACCCTTGCATCCGGGGTGGGCTCAGACCCACCGCAAACCACACTGCCTCAGGGGGTGGGCTCAGACCCACTGCAAACCACATTGCCTCAGGGTCATGGCATTAGCAGACCCAGGAGAAATGAACGCATGCGGGCAAAACAACAGATGTGCGATACAAGTTTTCATGAGAGCCAATTGCTCTAAGACAGTTTTCATTCTCACTGGCTTTTGCCATGGAAGGAAATGTAGTGTTGACTGAGGCCATGAGAAGAGTTAAGAACACCTTTTGGATTGAGAGGAAAGTAAACAGAGCGCCCTCATCTATATCAGGGGCTGGAAGCAAGCCTCTGGCAGATGACACGGCTGCCGGTAAGAGTTTTAGGTGCAAAGTTGCTCAGAGCACCTAGAAGTGTGCCCATATTCTGGGAACATGAGCTCAGCCCTGGCTTGTGACTGTGGGCAGGTGACTGCATGTCCCCTCAGGGCCTCTTCTATGTGGCTCTCCCCTGCCCCCACTCTTCTTCCCTGAATAACTGGGGACCACGCTGTTCTAGGCTGGCTGCACGTTCCAACTACAGAGAAATCTCTCTCCATTTTAGCCATCCTTCTGCCTCAGGGGCTGTGGCCTAAATCAAGTCCTCCTTTTCATATTTTCCTCTGACTCTCTGGTCAAATAATCCATGTGGGGAAGTGTCTTTATTGCTTAAGCACAGACTCCTTCATGAATCCCTTATTTTCTTCCACTATCTCTTCCCACTTTTGCCTCATTATCTCAAGAAAGTCCCTCCCTTTTCATTTATCTCTAGACACACCTCCCGCCTGCATGAGGATGCTTTCCTGTCTCAAAGAGTAGAAAACTCCCTCGAATTCAACAGAAATTCCTGCAGAACAGGAAGTCCAGAGGCAGGGCCGCTGTGGCGGCAGTGAAGCCCAGGCTTGGTGTCCCTGGGTTCTCTGGCCCTGAGCTCCTCTGCTGCTGCTCTGTTCTCAGCAGCCTCACTTGTGCTGGCGTAGTGGCTCCCAGAGGCAACTGGGACATGTTCATGCTCAGCAAGAGAGCTGGGAAAACTCTCTTCCACCCACAGCATCAAGGACCGTTCCTTCAGTCCACCTGGACCAACGTAGGTCTCCCTCCCCCTCCCTGGACCAATGACAGTCGCCAGAGGCATGCCAGGTGCTGACTGGATGCCTGAACACATGAGATGTGCTTATCATGCTGGCTCCACTAACCAGAACCCTCACTGGAGCTAGAGCTGGTCCAGGGGCCTTGGTCACGTGGCTTGAGTGGAGGAGGGGAGAAGGCTTGGATGCAGGTAGACATTATATTGTGTTTAACTGGGCTGTACATGTTTAATGGGTTCTAACATAAATATTTTTCATTAAAAAAGAGTATTGCTGACATGTTATGATTTAAACAGACCTTTACGGATTTAAACTTATAACCTAAGCATCATGTATAAGATTGTTTGTTTGGAAAAAATGTATAACCTTATGCCAAACATCTTACTTACAAATGCGTTTATACCAATTTAAACTCTGTTGGGATGAAGTATTGATCAGAATAATTAAGTCTTTGTTTGGGGAACTGAGGTCACTCGGACACCTTCTAGAGCTTTGGGGATGCCCTGTCCGCCCCACCACAGGACCCGTGTCGGGCACACATACACGCAGACGTGCTTCTCTCTGGGGAAGCTTGTCACAACCCTCGTATGAAGATTCTCACCTGCGTTTATCCTTTGCCCTTTCTCCCAGAGTCTGGGTGTAGACAAGTGGTCTGTGGCCCTCTGTGTATTGATTAGAGTCTGTGTTTGGAACAAGATAACTTGGGGTGTCATCTCTGGGTGCCCATCTTTAGCCCTTTCTGAAGAGTATTCTGGTTGGGGTGCAGAAGATTTTGGGTAATAAGAAGCTATAAACGATGCTACCACCCTCTTCTGACTGGATCCCTGCGCCTGGGGGCTTCCTGCCCGCCAGTCTGTCCTCCAGCAGTTACAGGGTGCAGACAAACACGCAGGAGGTGCTGTAAGTACACGGTGGGTGGGAACACGAGCTTGTCAGATCTCTTCAGATTCTGGCCAGATGGACGTCTCTGTCCTCATACTTAAAGAGGGGACACTGTTTCCTATAATCTATTTGGCTGCCGTACACTGAGGGCTTACTCTGTGCCGGGATCTGGGCTCCCAAGCTTCCCTACATCACCTCATCTAATTCCTCCAAACCACAGCAAGCAGGTATTATCATCCAAATTTTACCAATGAGAAAACTGAGGCTCCAGGAGGTTAACTGACTTGCTCAAGATCAAGATCCTGGGGCTCAAGGCCTGGTCTGACTGCAGTGCCTCTGCTCTTATGACTCACTCCCCCACCAGCTGTAGACGTGGAGAAATGGGAAAGAGCACAGAAAGACAGTGGTCCAGGATCCACACCCATCCATGGGGTGTTCACAAATGAGGCCGGGTTTTGCTGACGCCACAGTTGTTATGAAAAGCCAAGGTCCTGGACAACTCCCAGCATGACATCCGGCCCTGCAGAAGCTTGAGCTGGGCATGGTCTCCTTGAAAACTTGTTTATTGCCCATGTGGTTGCCTGAGGAAAGAGTTGCCTGCCCGCTCTCAATCTCTCAGGCCCTCAGAAGGTAGACTCGAGTTACTGAGCACATACACCTGTTGTCCTGGGCCGGGAGGGGCTGGAGAGCTCAGGTGACACAGCACACGTCTGACCTGGGCTGGGGTCAGCAGTGTCCTTGGCAGGATGAGGGGCTGGCCTGCTGAGAGCCTTCCAGCTGGGGGCGGCAGCAGGATCTCATGGCCAGAGACCTGACAGGGGCAGCGGGGGCGGCTCTGGGCCCTCAAGCTTTCCCTTATGTCCTCCTGGCCCCCATGCCCACCCCTGACAGAGCACAGGCTGCTCCCCGAGGCAGCTCCACATCAGCAGCAGTGAGGGCAGCTCCCAGCCCCTGGGAAAGTTCAGAGAAATGCAAGGAACAGCAGCTACGAAAATTGCCAATGCTGGTGAATGCTTCTTAGGCACCAGGATCCAGGCTCAGGGCTCCCTCTTCACTGTCTGATGTGACCTCCCAACACACTGAAATGAGTGAAGCACTGTCATGGGTGTCACTTTAGGGCCGGAAAACCTGAAGCTGAGTGAGATGAGGTGACTTGCCTACCCGAACACAGCAGGCACAGTATGACTTGCTTGCTATGTCTAGCATGGAAGTTTACTTTCTTAACCATGATGCTGAAGTGCCTCCCCCAAAGCAAAAGATTGGGGCAAGGCTGTTTTATCTCACTTCCCCTCAGTAAACGTTGGCATAATGCCAATGTTGGGAAAAGTGTCAACCACGAGCAACCAACCAGACACCATTCTGGTGCTCTCCTTATCACGAAGCCTCACAACGGTCCTGCAGACTACAGCTCGGAGAGGTCGGGTGACTCACCCCAGGTCACAGAGCTCTCTATGCTTTCATAAAACCAACTTTGGTCAGCCAGGAGATGTTCTCAAAGTGCATGAGGACACATTTTCTGATACCTCCATCTTCATTAAATTTCTCAAAAATTTGGCCCTTCTCAAAAGATACTGACCCTTCTCACCGCTTGATGTGATCCTCTGGAGAGACTCTAACTTTAACTCAGCTGAGCCTGTGGCAGGTCCAGAAAGGTGAGCTGCAGCCTGAATGAATGTGCTGCTTGTCACCCAGGTGCCTGGAGAGCTGGGAGATGACACCATCCTCTTTATTGCTGAAGGCATTTCCCTGTGTTGTCTGCACTAAGAACAAATCCCGACCCACCTGGTGCCTGCTGGTCTTATTCCAATAGGCGATGTCAGCTCCAACTAGGGTCAGGAATGGGGTGCCATGGGAAGTATGCAATTCAAATGGGTGTTGTTGCAAGTGACAGAACCCCATGCAATCTCACTTAAGATTTTTAAAAAAAAACATTGTATTGAAAAGATATGGGGGTAATATACAGACCCCAAAGGGAGCAGAATAATCAGGCCTCAAGAAAGGTAGGAATCCAAGGACCTGATGCAGGATGAGAGGCATCTTTCTTGGTGCACTGCCAAGGATGGGTCAGCCACAGCTGTGGCCTGCCCTCACTTCATGTGGCTCAAGATTCAAATTCCCAACCCACAAATACCTATAATCAAAAAGGCAGACAACAACACGTGTTGACAAGGATGTGGAGCAACTGGAACTCTCCTACATTGTTAGTGGGAATGTAAAATGATACAACTACTTTGGAAAACAATTTGATACTTTCTCAAAAAGTTAAACATAAATTTACCATGTGACCCAGAAATTCCGCTCCTATGTATTCACCCAATGGAAATGAAAACGTAAATCCATGCAAAGACTTGTACACAAAGGTTCCTAGCGACGTTGATAGCCAAAAGGTGGAAACAACCAAACGGCTGTCAACCGGTGAATGGATAAACAAAATATGACATATCCATACAATGGAATGCAAGTTGGCTATAAAAAGGAATGGAGTACTGATACATGCTGTGATGGATGAAACTCAAAAACATTATGTGTACTGTACGATTCCATTTATATGAAATGGCCAGAAATAACAAATCTATAGACAGAAAGTAGAGCAATGGTTGCCTTGAGCATAGGGAGTGCCTGCAAATGGGCACAAGGTTACTTTTTGGGGTGATGGAAAGGTTTTAAAATTAGATTGTGGTTATGGTAACACAACTCTATACATTTTCTGAAAGTTACCGAATTGTATCTTTAAACCAAGTGAATTTTATGGTATGTAAACTATACTTCAGTGAAACTGTTACAAGAAAAAGATTTGGATTTCCAATAGAGAGTCTGCATCACTCGTGTGCTGTCGCTTGGCCACCTTACTCCCAAAAGGCCCAGCAAGAAGATGACAGGGAACTGGAGACAATCAGGCTGCTGCTCTATTAGCAGCTGAAGTGGGAAGAAGGGTTGCTGACAGGAACCTCAGACACCCCCTCCTGCCCTCAGGATGGCAGGTGGTGGCTGGGACCAGCACTTTGGCTTCCTCAAGTGTCAGAGTCACTGGTCCCTGAACTGCACTCCTCTGCAGCTGAGGTCGGGCTTATGACACCCTCCCCCAGCATCCAGGTCCTCTTGACAAAGGTCTTCTTCTGCCAGGGGCTTAGCAACTGAGGCTGGGATTGGGTTCTGGCATGGAGACCTTGAGGATGGCTTCCAAGGACAAGCCTTAAGCCAGGAGCTCACAGAGGTGTGGTTTTGCTCACAAAAACAAAATAGGTATGTCGTGATTGCTGGGCAGGATGCAATTATCTCCAGCTATACATACACGAAAGTGCACATGGACTGTGTACATGGACCCCCTGCCCCCATCTATTCAATCTCCTATTGGTTTCATTCTCTCTCTCTTTCTCTCTCTCTGTCTCTCTCTCTCAGCCCCTTTTCTACCTCACAAACAAGATAATGAGGCAGCCCAAACTAGACAGAAAGAACAGCTATAAGCTAGAAAAAGTAGACAGAGGAGAGGGTACAGACTTTTTCAGACAGCAGGATGAGAATGGAAGTGACTTCCAGAAGGCAATTGAATCACATCAATGGCGGGGTCCAAGAGCAGAGCTTTGCAAACCCTGTGTTTGTGAATAATGTGAAGGACCATATTACTTTTTAATGAACACTTAATAATGATTTTATGTAACTCACTAATGAGGATACCAGTGAGATGTTACAACAAGTTCAAAAGGGAATCCAAAGAACAGACATAATTAGAGTAGGAATATGACAACGAATGAATAAATGGAGGCTAAACGGTCCTCAGCCGCAGTGAGGGAGGAAGCCAGTTGCATGACAGGAGTTTTGCGTGTGAATAGGCAGAAATTATTTTGTATTAATATTTGTTATCTATAGTATATAAAATTGTAAAATAGCTCAGTGAAAGGCTACAATCAGGTAGGCAGGAAATGTGTGCTCTCAACAATGCACAGTTTGCCCTTGAAGTACAACATTTTCTATGGAATACTTTGTCCCCTTTTTTGCTTGGATAACCAGTATTTATCCTTTAAGATTCATCTCAGGCATGAAAGGGCCATATTTTGAAAATTTCCAATGCATCATGGAATACTTTTGCCAAGTATGGTAAAAATAAATTTCTGGAAAAATAAAATGAAAGAGAGAGGACATACAAAATACAAGCCCAGCTTTTCTTATTATTAGTTTCAATAGACGTAAAGCTACTCTATCAAGTTGTTATGGAAGTTTCTAGAAGCTTCTCTCGATTTCTGTACTTATCTCAACAGTGACTAATGGTGAATAGTTCTCAGCCTGGCCCCCATCCGTGGAGCACATTTTGAGCAACATTGCACTAGAACATTTATTCCTGTGGAGGCTCCTGGAGCTGCTGCCTTCTGACACCAGGGCCTCGAGGTCCAGCCTTCATCCTGTTCCCATTAATTAATTCCCAGGAGAACCTTACTAGTCTAGTCTAGGACAACAGGTTTCCAACTCTTCCGTCTCAGGACCCCTTTACACTCTTAAAAATGATTGAGGATGCCAAAAATCTTTTTTAAAGTGTAGGTTATGGTTATCAATATTTATTGTATTAGAAATTAAGACCAAGGAATTAAAAAATTATTTATTCATTCATTTAAAAATAACTGTAATAAATCATTATCTGTTAACATAACATATTTTTAAGGAAAATGACTCTATTCTTGAAAACAGAAGTAAATTTGTGAAGAAATTTTGAGAAGAGTGGCATTCTTTTACATTTGTTGAAAATCTCTTTGGTGTCTGGGGTCTCTATTTCTTTCTAACAGAATGGAAGACAGCTGGATTCTCATATCTGCTTTTGCATCCAATCTGTTGCAGTGTAAGACATAATATAACCTCTGGAAAGCTCCTTTGTATACTTGTGGGAGAAAGAGTGAAATAGGCAAATAACACTTCAATCTATTGGAAAAATAGCCCAACCTCACAGATCCCGTAAAAGGTCTTGAGGACCTCCAGGGGTCCTTGGACAACATCTTAAGGAGCTCTTAAGGAGCACTGGTCTGAGATCTCTAGTCTAACAACACCCGGTTCACGCACACATACATGTGTGCACATTCAAGGTGACCAGCTGTCCCTCTTTGCCTAGGACTGTCCCGGTTTTAACACTGAACATCCTATGTGCTGGGCAAACTGTGTCTGTTGCCACCTTAACACACACGCACACACACCTGGGCGTCGGCTCTGGGCTCTGGTTGTGGGCTCTGCCCCTTTCCCTTCTATTCTCCTTCTCTCTTCCTCCTTCTCCTCTCTCTAATTCATTTCCCAGAGCCTTCAATGAGTTGGCTGAGACAAGGGCAAACACAGAGCTGTGTGGTGGAGACCACCAGGTGCCCACTCCATGGTCTTTCTTCCCTCCCTCCTTATTATCAGAAATCCCATTTTGTTGGAATAGCAATGCGCCCAGGGGAAAAACAAAAAAAGCAGCCTGCCTTGTGGATGGAATGGTCACGTGATATAGTTCTGGAATACAAGATGTTCAAGAAAATTGTCAGGTGAGGCCTCCAGAAAAAGTTATTTAAAACACATTAGATTCATAACACATGCTTTTCCCTTGCCCTTTTTCATCTTCCTGCCTGGAACTCAGCTGGGATGGCTGGAGCTCCAGAGTCAGCTTGCAGATGTGAGGACCAGGGCCACACTTGGAGGTAGCAAGGCTGAGGGCCAGAAGGAGCCTGGGTCCCTAAATGGCTTCATGGAGCTGCTGAAAAAGCCTGGGGTTAATTATTCCCAGAGTCCTTTTGTAAGTGAAACTAACTAACTAGGTAACTAAAACCCCAATTGGGTTTAAGTCACTGTTTTCTAGATTTCTGTTGCCAAACACAATTCTTAAACAATGCAAGGTGTTATTTGTTTTCTTTACAGGGTAGAAAGATTCTTTACATAAAATAGCAGGAAGCAGGAAAAAATGGGCTAAATTCTGGCGAGTTTACAGCTGCACTTGGGGCTCAGACATTCCCAGGAGGCAGGGGCCTCTGTGGAGAAATGACTCTTCATCTCTGGGCTGGATTCACTGGCTATCGATCTCTGCCCACAGTCACCAGACTCTTGGAAGCATCACCACTCAAGACCAGAGGGAAACTGAGTGGGCAGGACTACGACCAGGGAGAGGATCCCCTTCTTGTGGCTCTCTGCAGGCGCTCTTGCCTCGCACAGACACCGGCCTGACTTCCAGGGCCCTGGAGCTGAGTTCATAGTCCTCGGGCTCCTGGCAGTGGGTCGGAAGCATGCCCCACTGATGGCCGCTAGCTGCCGGGCCCTGGAGGCAGGAGCTCAGGCTCAGGGCTCTGGGAGGAAGGCAACAGCATCCTGCAGGAATGTTGGCAGCCGTCCCTCAGACACGTGGGTAGCACTCCTTGCCCAGGCCCAGAGGCTAACCTTCTCCATCTGTCCACTGGCTTCTGGCCCCCTCTCCAGGAGGCAAATCCTAGGCTCCTGAGCATGGCCATCGTGTGCTATGAGAGGCACGGGATTCTCGATGTCTCCCCGACGTGGCTGGGGTCGGGGTGGGCTCCATTCAGATGGCAGGCAGGTGCAGTCGTCCTGTGCACCCTGCTGCATCCGCACACCGGCCCTCCTGCTGCACGAGCACGCCTGTGAGAACTGTGCGGTCGGCCCCGCCCCTCCCAGTCCTCAGATTAGTTCCTCCTCTGGGTGCAGACGACCCTACTCCTTAGAGTTTCCGTCCTGCTCAGCCAACACTGTTGTTCTGCAGATACTGACCCAAGTTAAGTCAAGTGGCACCCAGTCTCTGAGAGGAGGCTGTCTTCCTGCTCCTCTTGTTTCTTCCTTCCTTGCATCATCAACAAACATTTCCCGAGTGCCTGTTTGTGCCTGGACCTGTGCTAGGTGTGAGGGACGCCCAGACGTGTGGCTGCCCACAGGGCAGGACCGACACACAAGCCCACGGTGACGCGTCTGCTGCCTCTGCCGCGCTATTTCTCACTGCGTCTTCCTCAAGGACTCCCTGAGTGTGGCCGCATTTTACTTTTCTCTTGCGTTTCCAGGCCCCGTCTCCATTTCTTTCACTGGGGCTCCCCTGGGCTTTGGTACCCTGCGGTCTAGGCAATGAACAATTGTTTTCCTTCTTACCATGTGTAACAATTAGTACTTCCCTGGGACGGTTTATCGCAGGCAGAGAAGCAAGCACGTGCTGTGTGTGTGCACATGTGTGTGTGGGCATGTCTCATCATGCTGTGGAGTGGAAGAGGGCTGGACCAGAGCACGGGCTTGCGGGACAATGGTGTGAGGAGGGACCACAGAGCAGGTTCTTGCAGAGATGAGTTAGCCAAGCTCCTGACCGGACAGCACAGGGCTCTGAGGCGCCAGGATGCTCCGGGGCGGCCGGCCAGGACCTGCCTGAGCTGTAGGGGTGGGATGCGTTAGGCGGGAGAGGCTGGCCCCTTTGTGCTCCAGGTGTCCCTGCAAAGTCCAAAGCCACTAATGGAAATAACCACCAGGGCATGATTTTTCATGCCCTGATTCCAATCACAGACCTTTCATCCAAGAAGAATATTGAAGGGGAAATTCCATTTCCTTTTAAACCAAATGTTCCCCACAGAAGCCAAAGGCTTGCGGAAACAGCTCTGACTGGAAAGAGTTGAGCATACATTGGTCTGGCTTCTTGAGCGAGAGGTGGCAACACTCATTGTTTACTGAGAGGTGAGTTTACAGAGAGAGGGGTCCTGCTCACACATGGCGGTGACCTTTCTTGCTTCCATGGACCAGACACTCAGCTCACAGGAGGAGGCTGGGGCCCAGCTGGTCCTTGTGAACAGACGGACATGGATCCTGGCAGGTGGTGAAGCTGGGCACAAGTTATTACACCGCAGAGGAGTCCCGAGGGAAAGAAGGGGCTCTGGACCCCTCCCAGAGAACACTGCAGAGGCCAATGCGCTTGCCCTTGTATTGTTGCACCTCGTCCACACATAGGGAATGTTAAGATATAGAGAAAGAGAAGGTGGCAGGCCTGATGGCCTGAGCACTTGACACAGGGTCAGGCAGCCCAGGTCTCCTCCCTGGTCTGCCACGTGTGACCTGTGACCACTGATGGCTGATACTTTCTGTTCTAAGCATTTCTAAGTACTTAACTCAGTGAATCCTCACAACAACCAGGGGACGGAGTTCTAGTACTATGCCCATTTTATACTGGTAGAGGCTGAGGCTCAAAGAGGTTAAGAAACTTGCCTAAGGTCGCATAGCTAGTAAGTGCCTCTGGGATTTTTACTACCTCACTGCACCCCTCCCTGGCCCTCCTGGCATTGCTTTACACCTTGTTCATATAGTAAGACCGTCACCAGCAAGCTCTTCATTGGCCCATCTTGGGTATACTTTTCTCCAAAGTGGATGATTCTATGCTCTAATGAGGCTGCACCTCATAGGAGAGGAACTGTTTAGGCCCCTCCCCTCCCATGGAGGCTCAGTGGGCTTGCCTGGAGGTCTGGCCAGTGGGCTTGGGGCCAGAATTCAGACTTGGGCACGTAGGCTGTTTTATCTGACAGGGCCCAGAGCAGGAAGTATCACAGGGGGGTGTGGGTCCCTCTGGGTAACAACATTTGTCCTAATCACCCCTGTATCCACTGTGCCTAGCACCATTCCTGGCACTGGGAGCTTCAGAAACAGTTGTTAAGAGAATGGCGGGAGAACAGCCATCAGGCAAAGCTTGGGAGGGGGGCTGCTGCACCCTGGAATGTGAGGTCTGGGGGCATCTGGATGGAGACCAGCTGCACATGCTACTGCATCAGAGCTGGGACTTGGAACCAGCCAGGTGCCAGAGCATGAGTTCTATTCCCGAATAAATATTTTTAACAGTTTTGTGCTCATTTTAAAGTTGCATGTGTACCAGACCATCAAACCTGGGGCTTTATCAAGCTTCCTTTTAAGGTACATTTATTTAATGAAAAACTTTCACTTTGAAAATATTAAGTAGACAATAGCAAAGGAGACACATGGATGTGGCAGTTGTGAGGGTGACATGTAAATGACAGACAATTGGGAATTCATGGAAGAGGAATAAAGGGGCAGAGTTTTGCACCTGAAGACCTCAACTTGAGTGCTAGGACCTGCCTCTGTCCCAACTATAAACACAGAACCAGGCAAGTACCTCAACTCTGGGATCCTGTTTCCCCATCTATAAAAGGGGATAACAAGAGCCCACACTGCTTAGAGGGTGGTGTTGAGACCAGATGAGATAATGCACAAGTTAAAAGCACTAAGTAAATTGTGAAATGCTAGGCAAATCTAAGGGGTGATCCCAAGGAATACCATGTAGACCCAGTAGGGGTGGGGAATCCTACCCTGGCCCTGCTATCACCATCCCAACTTCGGCCTTGCAGACAGAACCCAGATTTTGTTGTGATATCAGATGGTTAAAAAAAGAATGGCTCAAGCCCAGTCCCTGGAAAGCTGTGAGGGGCAAGACCAGAGTCACTGCCCGGATTGTGAGGTCCTGGGAAGCGGGGAGAGGCGCAGGCTGCAGGGGCGGTGGTGGCCTGGGAGTGGGAGGGAGCAGAACGGACAGTGAATAGAGCAGCAGCACAGGCGGGGAAGAGCATGGGCAATATGGAGTCCCAGGTGGGCACACAAGGGGCTGGCCTGAGGCAAGACAGAGGACAAAAAGCATCTGGCCTCTTCACAGCACCATTTCTGTGAAGGTTGTGGGTGTGAGGCATTCAGGACAGTGTTCCCTGCAAAGGCTCTCTTCTTGGTTTCTGGAACACCAGCCTCTCCCAGGTTCCCTTCTACCCGCCCGGCAGCTCCTTCTCTGTCTACCCTGCTGGTCCCTCTGCCCCTCCTTGTTACATGCCTGAATGTCTCAGATCTGGCCCCTCCTGTACTTTCACACAATTCTTTCTGGGTTCCCCAGTCCCAACCATGGCTTTAAGCACCATCTCTATGCTGAGACATCCGAATTTCTCTCTCGCTTGTGGCTGCCCCCAACTGCAGACTTGAACCGCTTGACAACTTCATTAGACCACGAATAGATGACTCAATCATGACTTGTCCAAAATAAAATTTTTTAAATTTCTCTGTCCTCCACTGTGAACCCTATGCTTTTGCCACTAATTTCTCCATGGCAGTAAATAGCACCAGAACCTGCCACATCGAGGCTGGGACGAGGGTGGCGCCAGGACAGCCTTCCAGGGGCCCCCCTCTCAGAGCCCCATCTGCACCTGCATGGCCCCAAGAGCCAGGACCTCCTTGGATGTTGAACCCCTGGGGCTCGTAGGTCTCACCCTGTTCTCTATCCTGCCTGCACCAAGTCGCTCCAGCCACATGCCTAGAAATTACATTTGGTTCCTCTCATTTTTTCACCGCCTATATTCAGTCCTTCAGGAAGTCCTGTGGACTCTGTCTCCGAAACTTTGCAAATGCATCCTGTTCTCTCCTCTTCCATTCCTGCCATGTCGGCCCTGGGCATCATCATCTCTCCCCTGGACCACTTAATGGGTTTCCCTGCTTCCATTCTTGCCCTCCTCCAATCTATTCTCCACACAGCAGCCAGAAATTCAATTTTATTTTTATAAAAGTAACACAGAGACATAGTTTAAAAAGATAAATCATCCTATAAGGCTTATAATGAGAAACAGTGGGCTCCTGTCCCATCCCTCCTCGGTCACAATTCACACTTCCCAGAGGTGACCACTTTCAACTCTTTTGGCAGTTTCCACCATCCTTAGGCTGCTGACTTTTGAGTTTTAGCCTTTACTTATTTTCAAACATGGAATAAAACTTATCCCTCTCATCCCTTGCCCCCACCCCCATCACACAGACATTTCCCGATAACATCTTTCCAATTTCTTTATATCACAAGTTGGATTAAATCAGCAGTACATATGCAGTTGCTGTTCACGTGGAGGGAAGGGGTATGGGGGTCTCACTCTCTCTTACACTGCTCTTCAACCCATTCTCCTGTGTTCAGCATGCCTGCTCCCAAGACTTCAGAGCAGTCTCCCTTCTTGCAGTTCCAGATGGTAGAGCAGGAACCAGCTTGCCTCCTGGCTCGCTCCCTTCAGACAAGCATCCTTCACCTTCAGCTAGCCTGCCGACATGGTTGCCCTTGTCCATCGGCTTTCCACATTATGCTCTGTTGGTATCTTGTCTGTAGTCTTCTGCCTCTTAATCTTTTTGTCTTTATTGGTTAATTCTGTTTTACCTCTTTTTTATTATTTTGCTGGGGTCTGGGGAGGACATGTGTATTCAATCCACCATGTCCAACTGAAGCCAAAGTAGTACATTTGTGCTCAGCATACAGTGCTCAATTTTTTTCTTTTCATAAAGCTATTTCTTTCTTGAATGATTGAGTGAAATACTACAGATATAAAAATTGTCACGATCTGTGCTGATCTAGGGCCTAGTATAAAATTTTAAAAATTATTGATACATCCAACAATATTTATTCAAAAATATTGAGCACTGACTACGTGCTAAGCACTGCTTTAGGAGTTTGGCATAAAGGGAAAAACACAAACATGATGCCTACCCTCAGGAAATTCATCTATGTTGGGGGAGAGGTCAGATGGTAAAGTTACCATAATAAATGGGTAAATTATAGAATGTTTTAGAAGGTGATGAGACCTACAAAAAAATGCAAAGTAAAGCTGGGTAAAGAGGATGCAGAGTGCCGGGGTAAGGGCAGCTTGCTTTACTCAATGGTGTAGGCAGGCAGGACTTCACGGGGAGGTGGCTTTTGAGCCGGGACCCACTGGAGGAGAAAGAGTAAGCATGCTGGTGGCTGGGACACCGGTGTCCCAGGGAGGGAGGGAGTCAGGGCAGTGGGAGGTGGTGAAGGCAGAGAAATGATGAGGGGCAGATGCCATAGAGACCTTACAAGCACTTGTAAGAACTTTGGATTTTACCCTGAGTGAGATGGAGGCTCTAAGCTGAGATGCGATCTTATTTGGTTGGCTCTTTAAGAGGCTACTCTGTGTAACAAATAGATTGTAGGGGTGAGAGGAGAAACAGACACTTTCAACCACCCAGCGTGAGATGACAGGGGCTTAGACGAGGGTGGTAGCAAAGTGGTGGCAAGAAGTGTCAGATATTGGACATACACCGAAGCTAAAACCTGTAGAATTTTCTTCAGGTTTCAAGTAGAGTGTGAGAGAAATAGGAGAGTCAAGAATGACGCCAAGAGTTTTGGCCTGAGCCTTTTGCCAAAGGCTGAGGAGTAGAGGAATTTGGGGGAAGGTTCACGAATAGCCAGAGAATTGGAGCCAGGAAATCAAGCCTAAGGGTAGCAGGAAACACACAGAAGACCCTTCTGTGCAGTTTAAATCCCCAGTGACTTTCCATTGCATATAGCACAAAGCTCCGTGTCAGAATGATGAAGAACTTACATACTGGTTTCCTCCCGCCTTCCCCGCCTCAATGTTCATCACTCTCCCCAGCACCCAGGGCCCTCCACCCGCACTAACCTTCGGGATATTTGCTGGAGCTGTTCCCTCTGCCTGAAATGCTCTTAACCCAGATTTCCACAGGGCTGGCTCCTTCTTATCATTCAGATCTCAGTTTAAATGTCACCAACTCAGAGAAGCCTTCCCTGACCACCCAAATTACCACTTTATATTGCATCATCCTGTTTTAATTCCCTGCTTTTAATTTCCACTTATTAAAGTGCCTTTGATATATTAGAAGGTTATAGCTCTGTGAGCAGTAACCTTGCCTATCTTGTTTACTGCTGTGTTCCCAGGCCTAGACCTGCATCTGGCACACAGTAGAGCTTTCTTGTTACTGAATGAATGAACATCACATAGAGCTTTCCCTGTGAAGGGGAATTTGCCTGCCCACTCCCCCACCTTTACTCCCAGCTCAGTATTTGGTTTTCATGTAAACTGGTTTTCTACCAAGATCTGGATTGGTTGTATGTGATAACTTCTGATCAGCAAGAAACTTCTGGTTTCCCAGGCGGGTTGTTGATGGTGCAGAATCTCTACTAACCTTCTGGGAACCAGTCAGAGAGGAGACAGTCAGCAGGCTAGCTTGGAGCCTGGAGTCTTTCCCTCCCCTACCCAAGGAAAAGCCAGGAATCTGGGGAATCTTAGGTTTTGTTCCTTTTCTCTTCCTCCAGTTTCAGCCAACATTGAAGGGAAATGAAGAGACCTAGTTTGACATTTTGATAGGGATGCTTCTTCAAGAGACTTCTGATTTTACTTAAATTCAGGTGAGTAAGCCTATACAGGGGAAAAGAAATTTGAATAAGGTCCCTTTTTCCTTAAGGGGGTGGAGAAGAATGCTTTGGGTGTTATTTGCACCTCACCCTGGCTGCTTTTAGATGAATTGAAAGATCTCTACTCTTCCCCTCAAGGTATTTTGACTTTAATTTTTGTTTCCAGCAATCCTGTACTCTGCAGGCAGAATGATCTTTTCTCAGATAAATCTTTCTGTGCTTTACTTTGGATATTTTCTATTGAATTGTCTTTGGGTTCACTAATCCTTTCTTCAGCTGTGTCCACTTTAATGTATTAGACACAGCTATTTTAAAGTCTTCTAACTTATTTCTATTATATGTTTTTCCTTTTATTATCAGTCACATTTTCTTGTTTCTTTGCATATCTAGTGATTTTTAATTACATGTTGGTCATTGTGTGTAACAGAACTGTAGAGGCTTTGGGTGATATCTTCAATCAGCCAGGATTCCTTCTTTTCTTTGTTAGGTAAGACTATCATCTCAATCCAACCAGGGATTGAGCTAGATTAGAGATAGGTTGCAGTTTTAAAAAGATTTAGCTCATCTTTCACCAGAGGGCAGACAGCACAAGCAATAAGAACTACAATCCTGCAGCCTGTGGAACAAAAACCACATTCACAGAAAGATAAACAAGATGAAAAGGCAGACGGCTATGTACCAGATGAAGGAACAAGATAAAACCCCAGAAAAACAACTAAATGAAATGGAGATAGGCAACCTTCCAGAAAAAGAATTCAGAATAATGATAGTGAAGATGATCCAGGACCTCAGAAAAAGAATAGAAGAAAAGATCGAGAAGATGCAAGAAATGTTTAACAAAGACCTCAAAGAATTAAAGAACAAACAAAAAGACATGAACTGATAACTGAAATGAAAATTACACTAGAAGGAATCAATAGCAGAATAACTGAGGTAGAAGAATGGATAAGTGACCTGGAAGACAGAATGGTGGAATTCACTGCTGCGGGACAGAATAAAGAAAAAAGAATGAAAAGAAATGAAGACAACCTAAGAGTCCTCTGGGACAACATTAAATGCAACAACATTCACATTATGGGGGTCCCAGAAGGAGAAGAGAGAGAGAAAGGGCCCAAGAAAATATTTGAAGAGATTATAGTTGAAAACTTCCCTAACATGGGAAAGGAAATAGCCACCCAAATCCAGGAAGTGCAAAGAGTCCCATACAGGATAAACCCAAGGAGAAACACGCCGAGACACATAGTAATCAAATTGGCAAAAATTAAAGACAAAGAAAAATTATTGAAAGCAGCAAGGGAAAAATGACAAATAACATACAAGGGAACTCCCATAAGGTTAACAGCTGATTTCTCAGCAGAAACTCTACAAGCCAGAAGGGAGTGGCATGATATACTTAAAGTGATGAAAGGGAAGATCCTACAACCAAGATTACTCTACCCGGCAAAGATCTCATTCAGATTCTATGGAGAAATCAAAAGCTTTACAGACAAGCAAAAGCTAAGAGAATTCAGCACCACCAAACCAGCTCTACAACAAATGCTAAAGGAACTTCTCTAAGTGGGAAACACAAGAGAAGAAAAGGACCTACAAAAACAAACCCAAAACAATTAAGAAAATGGTCATAGGAACATATATATCGGTAATTACCTTAAACGTGAATGGATTAAATGCTCCAACCAAAAGACACAGGCTTCCTGAATGGATACAAAAACAAGACCCATATATATGCTGTCTACAAGAGACCCACTTCAGACCTAGGGACACATACAGACTGAAAGTGAGGGGATGGAAAAAGATATTCCATGCAAATGGAAATCAAAAGAAAGCTGGAGTAGCAATACTCATATCAGATAAAATAGACTTTAAAATAAAGAATGTTACAAGAGACAAGGAAGAACACTACATAATGATCAAGGGATCAATCCAAGAAAATGATATAACAATTATAAATATATATGCACCCAAAATAGGAGCACCACAATACATAAGGCAACTGCTAACAGCTCTAAAGAGGAAATCGACAGTAACACAATAATAGTGGGGGACTTTAACACCTCATTTACACCAATGGACAGATCATCCAAAATGAAAATAAATAAGGAAGCAGAAGCTTTGAATGACACAATAGACCAGATAGATTTAATTGATATTTATAGGACATTCCACACAAAAACTGCAGACTACACTTTCTTCTCAAGTGTGCATGGAACATTCTCCAGGATAGATCACATCTTGGGTCACAAATCAAGCCTCAGTAAATTTAAGAAAATGGAAATCATATCAAGCACCTTTTCTGACCACAACGCTATGAGATTAGAAATGAATTACAGGGGAAAAAACGTAAAAAACACAAACACATGGAGGCTAAACAATACGTTACTAAATAACCAAGAGATCACCAAAGAAATCAAAGAGGAAATCAAAAAATACTGAGAGACAAAGGACAATGAAAACATGACGACCCAAAACCTATGGGATGCAGCAAAAGCAGTTCTAAGAGGGAAGTTTATAGCTATACAAGCCTACTTCAAGAAACAAGAAAAATTTCAAACAAAGAATCTAACCTTACACCTAAAGGAACTAGAGAAAGAAGAACAAACAAAATCCAAAGTTAGCAGAAGAAAAGAAATCATAAAGATCAGAGCAGAAATAAATGAAATGGAAACAAAGAAAACAATAGCAAAGATCAATAAAACTAAAAGCTGGTTCTTTGAGAAGATAAACAAAATGGATAAACCATTAGTCAGACACATCAAGAAAAAGAAGGAGAGGACTCAAATCAATAAAATTAGAAATGAAAAAGGAAAAGTTACAACAGACACCGCAGAAATACACAGCATCCTAAGAGACTACTTAAAGCAACTTTATGCCAATAAAATGAACAACCTGGAAGAAATGGACAAATTCTTAGAAAGGTATAACCTTCCAAGACTGAACCAGGAAGAAATAGAAAATATGAACAGACCAATCACAAGTAATGGAATTGAAACTGTGATTAAAAATCTTCCAACAAACAAAAGTCCAGGACCAGATGGCTTCACAGGTGAATTCTATCAAACAGTTAGAGAAGAGCTAACACCCATCCTTCTCAAACTCTTCCAAAAAATTGCAGAGGAAGGAACACGCCCAAACTCATTCTATAAGGCCACCATCACCCTGACACCAAAACAAGACAAAGATACTACAAAAAAAGAAAATTATAGACCAATATCACTGGTGAATATAGATGCCAAAATCCACAACAAAATACTAGCAAACAGAATCCAACAACACATTAAAAGGATCATATACCATGATCAACTGGGATTTATCCCAGGGATGCAAGGATTCTTCAATATATGCAAATCAATCAATGTGATACACCATATTGACAAATTGAAGAATAAAAACTATATGATCATCTCAATAGATGCAGAAAAAGCTTTTGACAAAATTCAACACCCATTTATGATAAAATCTCTCCAGAAAGTGGGCATAGAGGGAACCTACCTCAACATAATAAAGGCCATATACGACAAACCCACAGCAAACATCATTCTCAATGGTGAAAAACTGAAAGCATTTCCTCTAAGATCAGGAACAAGACAAGGATGTCCGCTCTCACCACTATTATTCAACATAGTTTTGAAAGTCCTAGCCAGGGCAATCAGAGAAGACAAAGAAATACAAATTGGAAAAGAAGAAGTAAAACTGTCACTGTTTGCAGATGACATGATACTATACATAGAGAATCCTAAAGATGCCACCAGAAAACTACTAGAGCTATTCAATGAATTTGGTTAAGTTGCAGGATACAAAATTAATGCACAGAAATCTCTTGCATTCCTATACATTAATGATGAAAAATTTGAAAGAGAAATTAAGGAAACACTCCCATTTACCACTGCAACAAAAAGAATAAAATACCCAGGAATAAACCTACCTAGGGAGACAAAAGACTTGTATGCAGAAAAGTGTAAGACGCTGATGAAAGAAATTAAAGTTGATACCAACAGATGGAGAGATATACCATGTTCTTGGATTGGAAGAATCAATATTGTGAAAATGACTATACTACTCAAAACAGTCTACAGATTCAATGCAATCCCTATCAAATTACCAATGGCATTTTTTACAGAACTAGAACAAAATATCTTAAAATTTGTATGGAGACACAAAAGACCCCGAATATCCAAAACAGTTTTGAGGGAAAAAAATGGAGCTGGAGGAATCAGACTCCCTGACTTCAGACTATACTACAAAGCTACAGTAATCAAGACAATATGGTACTGGCACAAAAACAGAAACATAGATCAATGGAACGAGATAGAAAACCCAGAGATAAACCCACACACCTATGGTCAACTAATCATGAGAAAGGAGGCAAAGATATACAATGGAGAAAAGACAGTCTCTTCAATAAGTGGTGCTGGGAAAACTGGACAGCTACATGTAAAAGGATGAAATTAGAACACTCCCTAACACCATACACAAAAATAAACTCAAAATGGATTAGAGACCTAAATGTAAGACCAGACACTATAAAACTCTTAGAGGAAAACATAGGAAGAACACTCTTTGACATAAATCACAGCAGGATCTTTTTTGATCCACCTCCTAGAGTAATGGAAATAAAAACAAAAATAAACAAATGGGACCTAATGAAACTTCAAAGCTTTTGCACAGCAAAGGAAACCATAAACAAGATGAAAAGACAACCCTTAAAATGGGAGAAAATATTTGCAAATGAATCAACGGACAAAGGATTAATCTCCAAAATATATAAACAGCTCATGCAGCTCAATATTACAAAAACAAACAGCCCAATCCAAAAATGAGCAGAAGACCTAAATAGACAATTCTCCTAAGAAGACATACAGATGACCAAGAAGCACATGAAAAGCTGCTCAACATCACTAATCATTAGAGAGGTGCAAATCAAAACTACAATAAGGTGTCACCTCACACCAGTTAGAATGGGCATCATCAGAAAATCTACAAACAACAAATGCTGGAGAGGGTGTGGGGAAAAGGGGACCCTCTTG
Organism: Eschrichtius robustus; assembly: GCF_028021215.1. Taxonomy (NCBI): domain Eukaryota; kingdom Metazoa; phylum Chordata; class Mammalia; order Artiodactyla; family Eschrichtiidae; genus Eschrichtius; species Eschrichtius robustus. Next base: position 16,681,729 of record NC_090829.1, read on the forward strand.
CACTGTTGGTGGGAATGTACAGCCACTATGGAGAACAGTATGGAGGTTCCTTAAACAACTAAAAATAGAATTACCATATGACCCAGCAATCTCACTACTGGGCATATACCCAGAGAAAACCATAATTCAAAAAGACACATGCACCCCAATGTTCATTGCAGCAGTATTTACAATAGCCAGGTTATGTAAGAAACCTAAATGCCCATCGACAGACGAATGGATAAAGAAGTTGTGGTACATATATACAATGGAATATTACTCAGCCATAAAAAAGAATGAAATTTGTCCTTTGTTGAGACATCGATGGGTCTAGAGGCTGTCATACAGAGTGCAGTAAGTTAGAAAGAGAAAAACAAATATCATATATTAACGCATGTATGTGGAACCTAGAAAAATGGTACAGATGACCCAGTCTACAGGGCAGAAATTGAGACACAAAAGTAGAGAACAAACCTATGGACACCAAAGGGGGAAAGCCGTGGGGAGCTGGGGGTGGTGGTGTGATGAATTGGGCGATTGGGATTGACATGTATACACTGATGTGTATAAAATTGATGACTAATAAGTACCTGCTGTATAAAAAAAATAAATATGCCTTCTTGATAAAATGTTTAAAATAAATAAATAAATAAATAAATAAATAAATAAATAAATAAATAAATAAATAAACAAATAAATGAAAAGACTTAGCTCATTTTTAGTTCCTTGGGTGAAATCTTTCTGAAGTTTTGATTAAGAGCTTGCAGGTTCTCTGTCTCCTCAGCCCTGAAAGTTCTTCCTGTTTGGAGGGTGTATCACAGGACCAGCAAATGACAGCTCCCAGGCCAAATCTTGCCTGTTGCTTGTTTTTGTGTGACCCACAAACTAAGAATGGTTTTTACAAATGAAAATTTGAAATCTATTTGATGATTGGGAGCACTAACTTTGAATTGCTATTAAGTAAAATGTCATCTTGTCCAAAAGAATTCTGTTTTTCTTGTAAGTAGACTTGTATTACCAAAAAAAATTGTATTCAATTAATATTATTACATTTTGAATTTATTAAAAAAATTGTGAAAATTTATTTTCTCTTTTTTTATTTAAGTATCTTTATAATATCCTCAGTTTGCCTCTTAGCCTGCAAGGCAAGTATATAAATATTTAATATAAAAATTAATACATATAGTTATTTCAAAATGTTAAATAAAATATTTACATAAAAAGTTTGCTCACCTCTGGTGTATCAGTTAGAGTTTGATCAGAGCAGCAGAATCAGTATGAATGACCTGGAATAATTATTATTTGGATTAGACCTTACACAGTTGTGGCAGCTGGTGGGGAAGACCATGGAAGGCTGTTGCATCTGTGTCTAGCCATGGGTCTGAAGTTGCTATTCACTGGCATGGCAACACCTTGCTGTCTGCACTTTCCCAAACACTGCATATTCTTTCAGACCTGGGTGCTTTTGCCTCTTGGAGTGTCTTTGTAGTGTCCTTACCTGACATCTCACTTAACATCAATTAATCCTGCAAATTCCAACTCAAATGCTAAATTCTTTGCAGGTTTGCATGCTCTTTCTCCTGTGCTTCCATGCCGCCATGTATTTCTGTGTAGGTAGCTTTAAAATCTTCCTTTCCAGCCTAGGAACTCCTGGAAGAAGGATTGAGCTTTGTTCATGTCCGTGTCCCCAGCACCTGGGGCCACACCTGACATCTGGTAGACATCTACACTTGTAGAATGAGAGGGGAATGAAAACAGAAAGAGAAAAAGAAGAAGACAGAATTACATAAAGAAAGAAAAAGAAAAACAAGAAGAAAGAGAGAGAGAAAATGATGGAAGCTCAACTAAGAAGTGTGTTCCTGTTGAATCCACAGAACATCGTGATTATGAGTCCTTCTAACCCAAACTCTGCCCATAGGAAGACATTTTTACTGGAAGCCTCTCTCCTCTGGAGCCAAGGCTTGTTCATACCTACTATTTGCAGGCATCTGTTCCCAGTGCAACTCTCTGATGAGCCAATCTGCCATCATGGCCCTGATGTGCTTTATTTGGACGAGCTGGACAAGCTGGGACTTGTTGGTGAGCTGGAAACTTCTGCAAATAGTGTGTGGATCCCAGAATGGAAGGGCCATGGCTTGCTGGAGAGGTGGGGCCTGGCTGGAGTTTCTAGACTCTCTTTGGAGGGAGACAGCCCAGGGTCTGCCAGACACACAGAAACAGAGCAGAATCAGCTTGCTTCTCCTCTGACATCCTAGGTCTCAAATCCAGTCTCTGAGAAGCAGGGGTCCCACACAACATCTCCAGGGTTTGCCTAACTTTTCAGACTCCTTTATATTTAACACTTTAGCCAGTACATATGCAGCCCTAGAAAAGCAAACAAATTCAAACAAATATAACCTCTCAGAGGCAGGGACTCCCTCATTCCTTTTGGATCTACTGTGAGGCCTAAATGTGCAGGGTCTCACTGCACCCAGGGTTTATTTACAAGATTGATCCACTTTCTCTTCACCTTGGAAGGGCCTGACCAGACTCAAGCCCACCTCCTGGGGACCTGAGTCTCTAGAGCAGGTGGCTGCTCACCTGCGCCTGGGCCTGGCCACCGATGGGCAGCTCACGATAGTCACACATGGTGGTTGACACTGCCCTGGAGGGGACAGGTTAATGATGTTCATTGACAGGAGCTGGAATAGATGGCTGTTCAGCCATCTTTTCGCCATGGGCTGGAGCAGTGCTGAGGGCCCTCTGAGATGCTGTTGGTGAGGTCAGGTCCTCCTGGCACATGAAAGGGGCTGTCACAAGAGGGCTGGTGGGGTCCCCCTGATCTATAGACCTCTTCATGGGCTCAAGGTCTTTCACTATCTGGAATAAGTCTTCCTTCCCTCAAGGACCATGCCAAAATGCAGATATGTACCCAGAGAGGGAGGGACAGGTTCACCTAGGGCAGCCACTGATACCTGGATGGCAGACAAGCAGCACCTATGATGCCCTTGTCCCTAGAGGGCTCAGGGCAGACATCCTGAATTGATCCCGGCACTCTTGCTTGCTGAGCTAAGCTCTGGCCACAGTCCTCATGAAATGAGCACTCTAGGTAGCACTACCAATCAATCACGGTTGGCAGCAGAAATGAAATCCATTTGCCATCCTTGCATTAATCTTTTATCAGAGATTAATTTGCCTGATTGGTCAGGGATTTCCAACAACAAAAAAGCTTGGCCTGCAGGCCTATTCCCAAGGGAATAGGTGACAAAAAGGGAGGTTTTCATTATCTTGATTGGTCATTGAGGGAATGATCTAGCAGTCTGGGGATTTTGAGGCTCAGTATGAGTTAAGTGGGTGTGGAGAGCTGCATGAGTGAGGCCGTCCAGGCTTGGGATGGCCCTCCTCTTTTCCCTGTTCTGCAACGTCTGGCTGGTTGAAAACTTTGTGCCTTTTACCCCGTCACGGCGCAAAGTTCTGGCACATCTCTCCCATTTGTACATTTTATTCCCAGATGATCAGGTTCTATGCTCTATTACATAGCCATCAATTGCTAAATATATGTATCCCTTGACATTTCAGGGCAGTGCTGTGAAATGTGGGGGGACACATGTCCTCCTGCTGCCTTCTGTCTCCAAATGACGAGGTTCAAGAGTGTTGGACCTTGGCCATGAAAGGGTGCCCAGGCAGATGATTCAAGGTGGGCTGGGGGGTTGCTGTACGTGTGTGCACACGCGTGTGCTGGGGAGCCAGCCCGCTGTAGGCCCTCCGCCATGTCAGCGTGTGCCTGGAAGGGTAGCTGAGGTGGGGTCGGCTATTTTCACGAGGGACTGGGGAGCCTCCTGGGGAGAGGGAGTCAGGCAGCAGTTAGGCTCAGGAACAAACCCTCTGTCTTTAGAGGAGCTGTCACTTGGATCTGTGCCCAGTTCATTGTCCCTGGGACACGTGTAAGACCCAGGGTACAGATGAAAGGAGATTTTTCAGTGGCGACCTTGAAAAACTTTGGGTGCAGGAGCAACCCTGCTTTGGCACCGAGTGGCAGAGCTTCCCACAGGAAGGGGGGCAGGGGAAGGAATGCATCCTCTTGCTTCAGGCCTCAGCCTTCTGACTCCAGAAGCCACAGCCCCATTTTGGCAGCTCAGGGCTCTGGAGCCTTCTTGCTGTGGTGGTGGAGGTGGTGCGTGGTGAGGGTGGCTGTGATGTGGGCAGTGGGGTGCCTGGAGATACCCGAGGCCTCAGCAGCACGTAGCCCTGGGAGAGAAGGGCTAGAGTGAAGGACAATGGCTGCTGCGAAACAGTGAGTCAGGGGACCCATCCAGAGGCACGCGACAGATATCTGAGAGCTCCCAGAAATGACTGGGGGGGTGATGGGGGGAAATTCTCATCACAGAGCTGTGGCTATTTGTTCTGCTGTCTTCCTCCCACTCTGGACTGTGCCCTGGCATAAACAATTCTCAAATTAACAAATGACATTTGTGTAGTGCTTTACTTGTTTATAAATACTCTCCCAGTGAGACTTCACACCCCTCCTGGGAATAAAATGTATCCCACCTCACTTATAGAGACAGTCTGGAATAACGGAAAGAATTCAGACTTTGGAGCCCACAAAGCTGAGTTACTACCTTGTGTGGCCTTGGTCGAGTCATTTAGCCTCCCTGACTAAGAAAGGTAAGGTATTTAGCGTGTGGTACCAGCATTATTGGACTATGATTGGTGATCAATTGATGGCAGATAAATAAATATTAGATACATCTAGTTGGGTTTGGGTAAGAATTTGAACACGGGGTCTTTTCTGTCTAAATTCATTTTTGTTCCACTCTGCTGCCCCAGCTGCAGATGATTCTGAGAAGTATGGTTGGGAGAAGAAGGCATGATGATGAAACTCGTGTAGTGGTGGGGTGAGGGGGTCTGGGGCTGGACGGGATGGTGGGAACCATGCCATCCAGCATCAGTCTGAAGGCTCCAGAGCTGCTGTGAAGTCCTAGGATTGGCCTCACAACACTGAAGCCCGTCCCAGTGGGCTCGCTGCTGCCATTGGTCTCAGGGATGCAGAAAGTTCACACTGGAGTTTTGAGGCCAACTTGGAAAACGGCTGGTTGGTTTCTCCCTGGACATTTGCAAAGGCTTAAGTCATATCGTTTGTTAAAAATGAAGAGTTCTGTAGCAACCGAGGCGAGGCCACGTGCCGTTTCTAACGAGGACACGTCCACTCTTGACCTGGAAGTATGCAGGGTCACCGGCAGGGTCGCAGTGAGAAGCCCAGGCTGTGGGGCGTTCTCTTGGAGCAGGTGAGAATCATTTATATCTTCAAAAGACATTTTTGCAAAAATAGCATGACCAGAGTTTAATAATAATTCAAACAGTGCAGTTAGGTTGATGTGGACAACAGTGGTCCCTGCCTTGCTCCTGACCACCCGGGTACCATTCTCAAGAGACCCTTTCACCTGTTTCTTCTGTTTATCTCTATCTCTCGGTGATATATAATTGTACTTCAGTTTCTTGATTCTCCAGCCTTAATATTATCTATTAACACGTTATTTCAAGGTTAGGATTTAGCTCTTTTACACACACACACACACACACACACACACACACACTTTTATACCTCCCTTCTCCCAAACTGTTTATGCCACAAGATTTGATTAAATAAATGTTCAGTGTTTGCCATACTATGACTATAAAAATAATTGCCCATTAAGCAGCCTATTATTCTAGGATTACATTTCCTTTCTTTAACAACTTATTGTTTATCGTTTTCCGCGAGGATGGGGAAGTGGGTTAATTACCTCATTTTTTTAATTTGCTTTAACTTCATGTCTCTATCACTCAATTTCCCAGCGCTCTTTTCCAAACCAGTTCGTATCTACCAGCTTCACATTTGCTTGGGGACATCAAACCTGGCTTCTTCATCCTTCCTGGTTCCTCCCTAGGCATTCCGCATACCTGTGACTGTCACTCTATGACCTCCCTTCACTGTCATCCCAGCAGCTCCCAAGTCCTGGGTCCCATTTCTTTCTCTTTCTTAGTTTATTCCCTTGTTTGGTGAATCATGATCTCCTGTGGCTTCCTGACAAAGGGTGCATGATTCCAGGACCTTGAATATTTGTTGAATTTCAGAAATGTCTTTATTAGCACCTGATTAATAATTTGACTATTTTTGGAGTTCTCATTTAAACATCATTTTTCCTCATCATTTTGAAGGAACTGCGCTATTGTCTTCTACTGCACTTAGAAGTTTCTTTTCAGAGGTCTGATGCCACTCTCATTTCTGATCATTTATATGTGACTTTGATTTGTTTCTGTCTGGAAATTTTTGTCCCAGTGTTAGGAAACTTCATGATCATGTGCCTTTTTTTCATCTTTCCATTGTGGTGGACACTTGATAGGCCCTTTCTGTGGAGAAACTCATGTCTTTCAGTCCCAGGAAATTTTCTTGTGTTATTTCTTTGGTAATTCCCTCTCCTCTATTTCCTCTGTTTGATCTTTCTGCAACTTTTTTGTTGGACTTTGGAACTCCTGAATTGATTATTTTATTCCTTATCTGTTCTCCCTAATTGTCATGTTTCTAAAATTTCTAACTTCTGGTAAATTATCTTCTAATTTTTAAATCGAGTTTTAAATTTCAACTTTTAAAAATTTCATAAAACTCTTATTTTCTCTTCCCTCTTCAAATATGACATTATTTTCTCATATTCTTGTATTGTGTGAAGTATTTTCTCTTATCTCTCTAAATATTTATTAAATTTTTTTTTTCTTCCCCCTGAATTTTGTTTCTCCCAAGTTTTTAAATCTTCTTTTTTGCTTTAGTTTGTTTGTGGTTATTTGACCCCGTCTTAACTTTTGCCATTCTGGGCATCCTTGGCTGTCTGCTCACATTTAAGAGGCTACATAAGGCTTGGTGATTGGGCTTTACTCTAAGGAGGTCAGGCAGGGACTGGGATGTCTTGTTGGGGGAACTCAAATTATAGAGTGTTTTCTCTTGGGGCAGTTTTCCAGTTTCCACAATATCTCCAGTTTCCTGCCTGGATATAACCTGGCCATCAGCAGCCTGTGAGGTAGGGAGAGGGCTGGGACTTTCAGAATGATGCCTCTCCCCTACTCATCATCACCCCTGGTGTCTTCTCATCCAAAGCATGTCTGATTCAATTTCTCTGAAGCAAACCCCTCTAGTTTCATGTCTGTGCAGCATGGGGAGGGATTTTGTGTCACTATCAGTCAGGGTAGGTTTTGGTAACAATACCAAAATCCCCTCTGGGGCTGCCTACTAGGAGAGTTCCTTCGCCCACAAGGTCCAGGCATGGGCTCCTGGGGAAGGACTTAGAGCAGCCATCCCTTTCTCTTCCCCTTTGTAGAGTCCCAGTTGTACTGGAGTGTCTACACCTGTACTGGGTAACTCAGGCATTCAGCCACCTAAGCTGATCTCATCAAGTAATTCTCCTTTCCCCTTGCCAGCAGTTGGTTTAGGGATGGGCGTGTCACCTATTTTCAGCTAATGAGACATGAGGGGAGGTCTGCTGGAAAAGGACCCCTCTCTCTGAAATAGGAGATACCTGGAAGAAATAGCCCCTCTTCTTCTTGTCTGATCATGAAGCTAGGAACTACAGCTGTTAATTTGTGACCATGAGGCGAGCTGATCTCTGAGGAGAGAGGTATATGCTGAGAATGGCTGAGAGGAAAGAAGGAAAGGGCCTATGTCACCACGGAACTACTGCATTAACCCACCAGACAGCTACCTTACCTGGGAGCCCCTTTTTAGATGAAGTGATAGATTTTACCTGTTGTCTAGGGCCATTAATTTGTTCCTTGCATCCAGAAGCTGCCTAACTGACAAAGTGAGCATCCTTGGGGGTGAGTAAATTGTAGCCCCAGCCTCCAGGTCCTGGATATGTAATTAAAACAGGGAGTTATGCACAGGGTCCAAGCCAAGTGCAGGCTTGATCTGGGGAGTGAGATGTCCTGGGTCACATAGTCAGAGTCAGACAAGGGACAGGAATGTAAGGTGGTGATGCCTAATGGTTAGGGCTCATGCTCTGGAATCCCAGCTTTGCCACTTACTTGCTAGGTGAAATTGGTGAGCTACTTCATGCCCCTAAAACCTGGTTTCCTCATTTATGAAATGAAAGTGATCATAGTAACTTCCTTCTAGGGTTATTGAGATTGTCAAATGAGGTAATATCTATTAAGAGCTCAGAACTGTGCCCATGACTGTCAGAGGCTGGACCCCTTGAGTGCGGAGCCAGGGCACCATCGCATCCTCTGCATAAGGGATGCTGAGTCCCAGCGCCAGGGTGTAATTGGGGTGGGACCAAGTGGATGCCATCTGTGGAGAGGACAACTTCTCCCAAAGGCGGTGGGAAGGGGTCTTCCAACAATTTGAAATATCACCACTGTGGAAGTAATGATTTTGAAGATTATGAATAAAATACATTAGCCCAGTGGTTCTCAAAAATGTGCATGCATCAGAATCATCTAGAAGGCTTGTTAAGCATAGTTTGCCGGGCCCCACCCCAGAGTTTCTGATTCAGTAGGTTTGGGTGGGCTTGCAAATTTGCATTTCTAGGAAGTCCCTAGATGATACCAGTACTGCTAGTCTGGAGACCACAGTTTGAGGACCAGGGTGTTAGAGGAGGCGGGGAGAGCGCAACAGCATGAGGGAAAATCATGTGAGGTTGATGTCTTTTTAAAATCTATTTTATTAAAAATTATGTAATTATGGAGAAATGAGAGTTGTATAGTGAGCCCTCATGTACCCATCACTCAGCTTCAACATATACTCATGTCCCATCTTAAGTCCACAGATGTCTTTTGAGTGGGCTCCCTTTCTCTCCCCACAGCACCAGCAGGGGCCTTGGCCCCATCTTGGTCTAGCTCCCAGGGCTCAGAAAGAGGCTACATCTTTGGGGCCCAGCTGCATGGAGGGATGCCTAAGTCAGATTGACTCTGAGGAGAAATGCCGTGGTTGGGCATTTCTTGATACCCCCCTGTCAGCCTCAAACGTTTTCCATCCCCACCATGGGTGGGCAGCTGAGGTGGTCCCCAGAGACGGTCCCCGGCCAGTGGCTCAGCCGGATGGCTAAGGCCTCAGGGGGCTGTAACCGCCAGTCTGAAGACTAGCTCTCTTCGGAAAAAGCCGGTCCCCTGCCAGTCAATCATTCCATCCACTACACTGTGCCCGGTTCTGTTGGGTGCTGGGGAGGCTGCCGTGAACAGGACCCACTCCAGTGGGGAGAGGGGCCACTAAACTGGTGACCACAGACAACAGGCTAAGTGCCGGGGAATAAGCCTCTGCAGAAAGTGTCCTGGGAGCACAGAGGAGGATGCCCCAACCCTATGGGGAGGCAGGAAATCTAGGGAGGCCCTCCTGACTTGCTGATGCTGGAGCAGGTCTTCAAGGGCTGTGGAGGAGAAGGCCTGGCCACCCCGCTGATGGGCTGTCTGTCTCTCGCTGTTAGAGTCAGCCCGTGCTTCCTTCCTGTAATCTGTGTGCAAGCTCCCAGTCCAATCGTGAGGGCGCCGGGGTCCTTCCCCCTCCACACGGAGCCTGAGCCCAGCTGCGGCCTCTCTCATGCGAGCCTGTGTGGGGCTGGGGCGGTGCTCTGGGAGGGGCTAGAGGTAGCTGCTCTGGGATTAAACAGCATCACAACTCTCCATCCTGAATTTCCTCCCTATCAATCAGAGTCATCGGTGATGAATCACACTCCAGGAGTTTCCCCTTCTCCTGGTTTATGTGTAGAACACGGGTGATTCTGGGATTGTCTGCTCTGTGTATGATAGACATGGGGCAGGGCTGCCCGTGTGCATATTCAGCGTTGGTGTTGATGCCAGGAGGGCTGCGCAGCCAGGAAAGGGTGATGTCTCTCTCTGGAGGGGATGGGAGACAGGCAGACCCCAGAGGGCCTTGGCCACTTAAAGGGGTCCTGGTACAGAATCCTACAGGGAGCCCTGTGGGGACGGATGGAAGGAAGCTCACAATCGATGCTCTGCAAATTTCCTCTTTACAAAAATGTCTCTGTTTCCCAACCTATGATCCCACCGGGGCCCTCTGTTCAAGATCCCTCTTCCCATGATTAGATACAATCCCAGCAACGTATCATCATTTTTATATTTAATTAAATTGCTGTCCCCTATTTAATATTTTCAACTAAGCTCCTAAAGCCAGATCTTACTTATAGATCTAAGTTTTATACTGTAGGTTCTTTCAAAGACTTTGTCATGGGACCTTTTTTTATTAGTATTAATCCCCTATAATAAATAACATCAACTCCAATAATGCTACACTAGATACTTCCCCTGACTCCTATCTCCTTCCACATTTATTACTGACTCAGTTTATGTTCCTTTAAATCGGTTTCAGTCTGGGTGGCAATACTCTCATTTACTGACCCATCAATTTGAATTTGTTTTATAAGATTCTGTTAATTACTGTGTCCAATTACTTTGCGTGCCTGCAACCCGCACATCCCTTCAGTCTCTTTGAATTCCCTCCAGGCTCTGTGGCTGTGGATTTTCATGGCAATGGTGTCTTCAGGTTAGGCTGGTGAGCCCTCAGATGCTTATGCTATGAGATGTTTTCAGCCTTAGTCCCGTCAAGGAGCAGGGAGCTGAGTCACAGAAGGCCTTCCTGATACCTTAGTCCTCTAGGTCTGGCCCCTCCCCTGGTGAATCCCCTGAAAACCCTGCAGGGAAGGGGATGTGAGGTCCAGAGGAGGATCAGTCTCTGCATAGGGGCACGTGGGACTCATGTGACAATTCCTTTTGTGCGTAGCTGGGATTTCCTAGGGTCGGTCCCGTCTGCCATCCATGTGGCCGCAGCCCTGCGTAGAGCACTGGCACACATGCAGGAGACTACCTCCCCCTGCCATAAACCAGAGGTGGGGAGGACACCTGAGCTTTAGCGAATTCCTTCCTTTTCCTTAATCTGAACCCGTCTCCTGGCACTGTCTTCAGAGCCATCGGCGATAGCCCTCACCCTCCTCTGCCTCTACCATTTGGAGAGACACTTATTCTGTGTTGCCTGATGGTCTGGTCGCTTTACATCCAGCTGGTTGCTTATTTATAGCAGAACATGAGGCTGGGCACCCAAATCTTCTCTGCAATACTCAGACATGACAAATTCGGGGTGTGGGTTAGGTGAGTACAACGTCCCTAAGGTGCCGTCCGCAGACTTACTGAAAGCAGCCTGCCATGGCTGTGACTCCCCTCCTGGCTGTGAGTATTTGGAAAAGTGATGAGATTTAGACAAGGACTGACCTATTGTCTGAAGCTAAATGAGAGCTGGTCCAATGATCTTCCTCTTCCAGAACTTGGGAACGGACAGTGAAAGGCAAGTTGGTTGGTGGAGTGTGAAGATCCAAACATGTGGCCAGTGGCTAATCACGTGAATATGGTAGAGTGCTGGGTGAAGCTGTGTGAACACTTGCTGCCCAAGTCCCCAGCCATCCTGACGGCCGGAACTCAGAAGGTTTCCAGGTTCTGTGAAGCCTGAGGGATGGCAGTGATTCCTGTCCCAGATGCCCCTGAGCACTGCCATATCCTCACAATGTCAGTCCTGCTTCACACACACACACACACACACACACCCCGTTCTTTAGTTAGCTCGAGTGATCTTATTTTCTTGCAAAACAAAATACTTCGCCTTGAATAAGGGGTGACTTGCCAAAGAGTACTATCTATAGGAGACATGGTAATGCTCCAATGTGTCCTTGGAAAGAGCATCTTTAATTAGGGCAAAGACAGAAGGCCAAGGCCAGTGACAGAGAGTGAGTGTACATACAGGCCACAAGGTTTGTTTAGGAGGGAAGACAAAAGGAAATAAGTCTGTTTCCAAAAGAGCCTGAAGAAGTCTATGCACTATGAATTAGGAGGCTTCTTTACGATGAAAGGTATTTTGAGGCAGAAGCGAGTGCCCAAGAGCAAGAATGCATGCAGTGGAGAACCACCGTCCTTGGAAGAGTGGTTGACTCCCATCCACTGCTCCCTACTGGGCATGGGAGATGGGGGTCATTCAGCCTCTGCTTGAATGTCTCCAGAGGTGAGGAGCCTTCTCCCTCTGTCCTTCCCAAAGGAGCCTCTAATCTGCAGGCAGTTTGTGGAAATCTGTTGGTTTCCCTGACAGACTTCTATTCTCCCTTTTGCAGGGAGCACCCAGGCTATTTTTCCTTTGGAGAACCACCCCTCCTCGAGTTTCAGTCCTTGTGGTTTAGGCAGGACTTAGCCAAGCTCTCAGTGTTAGTGGTGGGCAAATGATCCAAGCCTGGTGAATCATCCTGTTTCACACTATGGCCACAATGATTGTTTCAGAAATGAGCATGTGACCCAAGCTGTCCAATGAACGTCAGCCCGGAGAGTTTTGATGGAGCCTTCAGGAAGGAGCTATATTCATTCTCTTGGTTGTTAAACTGATAGGATCTAAGTCTGGTGCTTCTAGTGACCATTTGGCCACCATTGAAAAAGAATATGTCCAAAAATTAAGCCAACATAGAGAAAAACAGTGTGGAATGATGGAGTGCCTGAAACCTATTTCTAGACTTTACGTTATGTGAAAAATAAACTTTCCATTTGGCTTAAGCCAATTTGTGTTTGGTTTCTGAGTCTTGAATGATACAGAAAGCTTTTAATTACTAGAATTTTATTACTTTTTAAATTTATTGGAGTGACTTCCCTACACTCTTCCTTTCTTAACCTTTGTTCTGCCCTCTGCATTACATAGAAAACATCCATTTCCTCTTTTAAACTTATTTAAAGATATTATAGCTTGCCTGAATCTTTACTTCTGGAGTATAAACCTCATCAATCATTTTATCTATTGTCCTTATGACAAGTTTTCTAATCCCTTCACTATGCAGGTTACCTTTTTCTAGACCAACTATGGCTTTCCAATGTTCCTCTTAAATGTGGCTCTCACATCTGAACCTGGGATTCCTGAGGTGGTCTGATCAGATCGGAGTACACAAGGCTACCCTTTCCTTACTGGGATGGACCCTCTACTTCAATTAATTCAGTTTAAGACTCCAATCAGATTTTCAGTGGCTAGTTGTGTTTATAAAGCCTCTGACTGTTTTTTGCAACAGTGGGTGAGAAGCTGGGCCTAACCCACTCTTCACTTAACTACTAGTTATGGACTCTGCTCTCATACAAACTTGAATCCTGGCTTTCCCCATTTACTAGCTGTCTAACCCTGAGAAAACTTTTTAACTACCTTAGGGTCTTGCTCTTCAAGGTGTGTTACAGGCAGCTTTTAGAAACATTGAATCTTAAGCTCTTTTCTAGACCTATGATTCAGAACCTCTATCTTAACAAATCCCCAGGGGAATTGCATGCACATTAAAGTATAAGAAGCACTTTTCTAGGATACAGATTTTTTTTCACCTGTGCAGTCAATTTTTTCAAAAAGAGCTTTATTGTGATATGTTACATATCACATAATTCACCCATCTAAGTGCACAATTCACTGTTTTTTAGTATATTCACAGGGTTGTGCAACAGTTACCACAACATAATTTTAGACAATTTTTGTCCCCCTTTAATAAAAAAAGTCCCATACCTATTAACAGTCAACTTGCATTCCCCTCCTACTCCCAAGCCCTAGACCTGAGCAATTACTAACCTACTTTCTATGTATTTGCTTATTCTGGACATTTCCTATAAGTAGAATCATACAATATGTGGTCTTCTGTGTCTGGCTTCTTTCACTTAGTGTAATGTTTTCAAAGTTCATTATGTTTTAGCACGTATCAGCACTCCATTCCTTCTTATTGCCAAATAATATTCCATTGTATGGAAGTATCATTCTTGTGTATCCATTCGTCAGTTGACAAACATTTGGGTTGTTCTCATTTTTTAGCTATTATGAATAATGCTGCTATGAACATTTGGGTATAAGTCGTTTACGTTTTACATTCTCACCAACAGTGTATGAGAGTTCCACTTTCTTCAATTCCTCACAAACACAAATTGTCTGTCTTTTAAAATTATACCTTCTTAGTGGGTGTGAAGTAGTATCTCACTATAGTTTTGATTTGCATTTCCCTAATGATTAATGATTTTGAACATCTTTCCATGTACCTGTTGGCCATGTATCTTCTGTGGAGAAATGTCTACTCAAATCCTTGCCCATGTTTAAATTGGGTTATTTTTATTTATTTTTTTACTATTGAGCTCTAAGAACTCTTTATTGATTATAGATACAAGTCTCATATCAGATATATGATTTGAAAATATTTTCTCCCATTGTGCATTGTATTTTTACTTCCTTGATAATGTCCTTGAAAGGACAAAAGTTTTTAATTTTGTTAAAATCTGATTTATCTATTTTCTCTTTTGTTGCTCATGCTTTTGGTGTCATAGATAAGAGTCTGTTGCCAAATCTTAGGTCATGAAGATTTACTCTTATGCTTTATTTTAAGAGTTTTATAGTTTTTGCTCATACATTTAAGCCTATGATCCATTTTTAATTAATTTCTGTCTGTGGAGTGAGGTGAGGTATGGGTATTCAGTGGTCCTAGCACTATTTGTTGAAGAGACTCTTCTTTTCCCATTGAATGGACTTGGCACCCTTGTTAAAAATCAACTGACCATAACCTAAGAGTTTATTTCTGGACTCTCAATTCTATTCAATGGATCTATATGTCTGTCCTTATGCCAGTACCACACAATAGTTATTACTGTAGTATTGTAGTCAGTTTTGAAATTGGGAAGTGTGGGTCTTTCAACTTTGTTCTTTGTTTTTAAGATTGTTTTGACTATTCTGGATCTCTTAAATTTCTACATGATTTTTAAGATCAGTTCTTCAATTTATGCAGAAACTGGCAGCTGGCAATTTAATAAGGATTGCATTGAATCTGTAGATTAATTTGGGGGGTATTGCCATCTTAACAATATTAAGTCTTCCAAAAAATGAACATAATGTCTTTCCATTTATTTAGCTCTTCTTTACTTTCTTTCAACAAGTTAAGTCTTGTATTTCTTTTGTTAAATTTATAACTATTTATTTTTTTGATGCTATTGTAAATGGAATTGTTTTCTTAATTCCAATTTTAAAATGTTTAATTTTGAATTGCTGGAGTATAAAAATACAGCTGATTTTTATATATTGATATCGTATCCTGCCACATTGCTGAATTCATTTATTAGTTCTAATAGTATTTTAGTGGATTCTTTAGCATTTCTATAAACAAGACCATGGCTTCTGAAAATAGACTTTTACTTCTTCCCTTCCAATCTTCATGCCTTTTCTCTCTTCCTCTTACCTAATTGTCTTGACTAGAACCTCCTGTACATGTTTTTAAAAATTGGTGAGAATAGACACCCTTATCTTGTTCTTAATCTTAGGGGAAAGCATTTAGTCTTTCACCCTTTAGTATGATGTTAGTTGTGGGTTTTCCATAGATGCCCTTTAGCAGACAGAAAAAGTTCCCTTCTGTTCCTAATTTGTTCAGTGCTTTTATCATGAAAGTGTAATGATATTTGTCAGGTGCTTTTTCTGCATTTGTTGAAATGATCTTATGTTTTCTGTCTATATTCCATTAATATAGTATACTGTATTAATTGATTTTTGAAGGTTAAACCAACTTTGCATTCTTGGGACCATGCATTTTTTCATGGCATATACTTCTTTTTATATGTTGCTGGTTTTGGTTTGCTAGTATCTTGTTGAGGATTTTTGTATCTTTAGTCATGAAATTCTATAGGGATTTTGTGTGTGTGTGAGTGTGATGTCCTTATCTGGTTTTGATATCAGGGTAATACTGGCTTAATAAAATGAGTTGAGAAATATTTCCTCCTCTTCTAATTTTCCAAAGAATTTGTGAACGATTGGTATTAATTCTTCTTTAATGTTTAGTACAATTCACCAGTGAATCCCTCTGGGCCTGATCTGCTTATCTTTATGGAAAAATTTTTAAAAATATTCATTTATTTATTTGGCTGCGCCGGGTCTTAGTTGCGGCACGTGGGATCTTTTTGTTGTGGCATGCGGGATCTAATTCCCTCACCAGGGATCGAACCTGGGCCCCCTGCATTGGGAGCTCATAGTCTTAACCACTGGACCACCAGGGAAGTCCCCTGGGAAATTTTTAAATTACTAGTTTGATCTCTTTACTTGTTATAGGCTTATTCAGATTTTCTGTTTCTTCTTGAGACAGTTTTAGTAATTTTTGTCTTTCTAGAAATTTGTCCATTTTACCTAAGTTATCTAATTTGTTGATGTAAAGTTGTTTATAGTGTTCCTTTATAATACTTTTTATTTCTGTATATCAGTAGTAATGTCCTCTCATTCATGATTTTAATGACTTAAGTTTTCTCCCTTTTTTCCTTGACCAGACTAGCTAAACTTTTGTCAGTTTTGTTGATGTTTTAAAGAACCAACTTTGGTTTTGCTGATTTTTCTCTATTGTTTTTCTATTCTCTGTTTTATTAATTTCCATACTACTTTTTATTTCCTTCTTTTTGCTTGATTTGGATGTAGTTTGTTCTTCTTTTTCTAGGATATAGTTTTTTAATCTAAAAAAAGAGCATAATATTTGCTTCAAAGTGTTGTTGAAAGGATTAAATAAAACATGTGCCTGGCATATAATAAGTGTTCAATAAATGTTAGTTCCCTTTTTTTAATTCATCCTTCTTGTTTTGGACCCATAAATCCAGCCTGTTAATACAAATTTGAATTTTGAAATTGCCATCAAAACATGTTAGTCATGCTACTCAGCTGGGTATCACCAGCAAATCTGGTAAAACATGATTCCAATACCTACATCTAAGATGTGGATGAAAACAGTGGAGCAGGGCAGAAGCTAATGGTATGCCACTGCAAACCTCTTCCAGATGGACATCAATCCATTAGTCAATGCTGTTTGGGCACAGTGGTTCAGCAATAAATCTACCCAGCTGTCTACGTTGGCCCCTGCCAAATGCCCTGCTAAAGCTGTGTTGCCTGTGGCACTCCCCAATTCTCTCATCTCTGCAGTGGGCTGCTGGCCTTACCCATCTGTCATCTGTGCTCCTTTCTAGGTGCGGTGGATTGAATTATTGGCCCCAGTTTTCACCCCTCCCTGCATTCACACCCTTGCCTCAGCCTTAGGAGTTGAGTACCCTTTACATCCGGCACTTTGACTTTGGCCATAGGATTTGCTTTGGCCAATAGCAAGTGGATGAAAGCCACAGTGTGCCAGTTCCAAGCCTAAGTCTTAAGAGGCCTTACATGTTTCTGCTCATCATCTTTTACCTCTGCCATCACCTTGAGAAGAACATGCCTAGGCTAGTCCTCTGGTCCAAGGAGGATGAGAAATGTGTGGGACAAACCTAGGCTCACAGTCCTATGGCAGGAAGCAGAGCCTCTCCAGCCAACCCACAGATCTCTGAGAATAAATGATGGTTGTTTCAAGGCATAGGGTTTTGAGGTGGATGGTTACACAACATTGGCACAGTACCTGTCCAATACACTAAGAAAAACCCATCCGTGCGTGTAGTGTTTCAGCAGGTGCGACGAGGGATGGTAGAGCTACCTTAAAGCTGAGTCTCAGTGGAAAGAGCTTTGGGCTAAGGATGGTCCTGGAGGCGTCTCATCCTAGTCCCAACACCCTCGGGCAGCTCTTACATCTGTCTACCTGCAACGTAGGCCTCCCACCAGCACAGCAGTCCTCTGCCATTTTTCTGTCCCATTTTTCTTTGGTGGGCAAGGCCATCTGTAAGATGCATCTCCTCCACAGGATCCAGATTTTGATAAAACTCTAAAAGATAGTTTTGGAGAAGTAAGTCACTTCAACAATTGACGAGCATCATGACAACTCATGGGAAGGCAGTAAAGGGCACTCACACAAGGTTCTGGCTCAGGTCCCAGGGGCTGTGGGTGAAGCGAAAGTCTAGTGTCTCTACAGGTTACTTAACCTCTTTGTTTTCCATTCAAGAAAGTGGGAGAGTGAGGTTGTTATTATCCACCAGAGACCAATCTGCCTGTAAACGAGTGAAGCTTCGACTTCAGGGTCCTCACTTTCCAGGCCCCTTTCAAGAATCCTGGGAGGGGCCTTCACAATGTATGTATATGGTTCTACATTTTCGTAAAATTTGCAAAGCTGAAGAGTTTGAACTGCAATAGTGAAACCACTGTCACTGTCCCTTCTCTCTTCTGCTCTGTTAAGCTTCTGTTTGTGTCATTGGTGGCGTTGGAGTGGCCAAGGGCCTTTCTGGTATCTGTTACAGGGGTTTGAGTTGGGATGTATTGAGTCTGGGTTTAGTGGAACGTACTTCTGTGGTTTGCATCACTCTCATTGTTGGCCATGCTGGTACAGGAATGACTTCCAAGAATGTGCCTACTGCCCATTCTGCAAACTCTCTCAGCATCATGACATGAGTACACCCCAGGTGTCCAGCTCCTAAAATATGTGGGTGATGCAGGAGACATGAGGCTTGAAATGTACAGAGGCTACGGTAGGATAATCTTCTGATTATTAGGCATATAAAATTGTAAGCAATGGATTCAATTCTCATCAATGCCTAGTCAAAACAGAAGTCCACTTATGCAAGAATATACTCAATAAGGCAGAACAGACAAATATAATTGTACTATATATCCTTTTTTTCCTTTTTCAATGGGAATCATGTAAAATAGAACTGATTAGAATTGCTATGTTACAGGCACAGGCCTATAGCAGTATTTCACACCTCAAGTACAATTGCAGCAGCTCATATGTGAAAGAAATTTGATAAAAGTTTGCTTACATTTGACAACAATCCTAAAAATTCATGTGACATTACCAATAACAAGTGGTGAAGCTAGAAGAAACTCTTCTAAACTATTAATAACTTAAACCAAATTTCAACAAACTGATCTAAGGGAAAGAGTAAATTTCTGCTTATTCTCTCTAGAGAAAATATTATACAAGCATTTTCATATGGAGGCTTAATCAAAGAGTATGCAGCCAAAAACTATATAGAAAAAGAGGTATGTCATGCCGTGAAGTATTATTTTTTTAATTATATCATTTTTCTGGATCTTGTGGTGTGCGTGTATTGCCGTCACTGATATTTGTCATCAAATTTGTAATTTGCTATCATTTCTTTTCTCATTCTAAATAAATATTTGTTTTGCATTTAACTTTATATTTGTAATTTTGTATTTTTTTCTTAAAATATGCCCCCCAAATTTTACAGGTTTTGGCCCCCAGGAAACCTGTTTCCACTCCTAGCTGCCAGAGGTCACACCCCCAAATGCCTGCAAGGGGCCAACAGTACTTTCACTGGGGAAGTGGTGTGCCCACCCAGGGACTCACAGTGTCACTTGAAGAGAGAGCCCTGCCCCCTGCTGAAGGGATGAGGACACTCAGCTCCCACTGAGGGCTGACACCAGCCCTGGGTTTTCCAAGAGAAGCTGATAATACGAATTTTTATGTGAATTCTTTAAAGTTAACACATACATACTATGTGAACTGCTATTTTTCACCCTCTCCTGAGATAACTTTGCCCTTCTCTAATTTGCTTTTTAAAAAGTAAACAACTTGTAAACGCTAGAGCTTTACTGTTGCAACAATAACTTGCCATGGGCCTTGTGGTGGCAGGGGTAGGTCAGGACACTGCAGCGGGCACAGGGCCTAGGGAGTCTCTAGGGTCTTGCTGGCTCTGATGCTCCGGCATCTCCCTCCAGCAGGCTCCCCCCTACCTGGCATCGGTGCAGATGAGGAAAGACTGTGAACCGTGGTGGCCAGGATGCTCTCCAAGGCCCGGGCAGGCCAGGGCGCTCAGAGGAGCCAGAGCAGCCGAGACCGTATCTACAGAGCTGGGGCTGTGTCCTCTGTGGCCCTGAAGGACAGGAGTTTGTGGAAGGGCAGGGGGAATCCAAGAGTTAATGTGATAATGTCTGTTGATTATTTTAAGCCACATGGAGGAAAAATAAATTATAAATAGCAAGGGCCATAACAGATTCAAAGGGTAAGTGTATTGATAGCTTTTTTCTCTTCCTAAGATTTCTGAGGTTTCAAAACAAGATTATTTTGGGACTGCATCTATTTTAATTCAAAAGATTTTTCTTTAAACATGTTTCAGTGTGAGAGAGCCTGTCTCCTCCCGTTCTCCCCTCGCTCTTTCCACGGAAAGGCAAAGCTCTGGTTTCACACACCTCGTGCCGGCCTCCAGCCTTTAGAAACCTTTCTGGGCACCACCCGGCCACCGTGCATGTTAGCAAAGACCTGGCTTTGGGTCGGGCTTGACATTCTAATCCCCAGAATCTGCCTTGTTTACCACTTGGAAGCAGGCTTCATTTTGAGGGCGGTGCTTTGTAACTTCCAGCTCCTGAAGCAAGAGCAACACACAGGCGCACACACACACACGCCTGAACACACTCATGCACATGCACAAGCATGTGCATACATACACAAGCACGTGCACACACAGCAAGAATGTTCCCTGATCTTAGGGGGAGGCTCCTCTCCCTACAGCACACCAGGCCAGGAGATGCGAAAGGGCTGGCACAGAACAGAAGCTTGAGCCTCATGCAAGTGCTGGTTTATAAAGGGCATTTAGACTTCTTTGGAGCAGCCTCGGGATCCCGGCCATGGTGGGTCCGGCCTTGACAAGCTGGGATTTCTTCACTCCCACAACATAAGTTCCCCAGATCCACAGCCCCGGCCTCCAGAGCCAGATGCTGAAGTCAGGCTGGCGGCTCAGATTCCAGCGGCTCCTGTTGCTGTCACCGGGATTAGCACAGGGAACGGCAGGCCAGAGCACGGGGGTGCGTGGCCTTCTCCTCTTCCAGCCTGGCTGCAGTTCTGTCTTTGCAAGCACTTATTGTTTAAAAACGACTTTTGCTGTCTTGCAGACACGCCCCCATGCTCTCTCTCCCTCTCCCCTTCCACCCTGCACACCTCTCGTCCTCACATTTGAGGCAGCTTCCTTGGACTCTGATTTCTACAGATTTTGAAGTTGGATAAAATGGTTCCAACAGAGGAAATAAAGATACTGCCACCATCTTGAGTTCTCCTTAAAACAGGAAGCCCAGTCTGCAGAGGGATTTGTTGCTTTCAGCCTGGCAAAGAAGCCGCCGTTTAGTGGGGAGGGGAGGGGATGAAACCGTGCACCTCAGACTGGGACTTGAACCCACGCAGCTGGGACTTGAACCCAGCCAAAACCCACAGTCTTCCAACCGAGATCACACACATGATTTCAGGACTTTATGAAGCTCAGGTTCTTGATGTCTCATTGCAGAAAGAATTCAGTGAGAGACAAAGTGATAGGTAAGAAGTGGATTTATCTAGAGAGAAACACTCCACAGACAGAGTGTGGGCCATCTCAGAAGGTGAGAAAGGCACCAGGGTATGGGGTTGTCAGTTTTTATAGTGGTGGGTAATTTCATAGGCTAATGAGTGGGAGAAGTATTCTACCTATTTCAGGGAGGGGCAGGGATTTCCAGGAATTGGGCCACTGCCCACTTTTTGATCCTTATTGTCGCCTTAGAACTGTCATGTAGCCTGTGGGTGTGTCATTTAGCTTACTGATGTGTTACAGTGAACATATACTGAGGCTCAGGGTCTAGTGGAAGTCGACTTGTCCACCATCTTGGACCCATTTAGTTCTAATCCATTTATGTCATGTCCTAAGGCTATGTCATTCTTTCAAAGGTTGTGCCCTGCCCCCTTCCCTCCCGTTTCAGGGAGAGGAATCAACCCATTTCCCCTCTCAACATGAGCTACTATTTAATGAAGATGAATTAAGATTTAACAGTGTTAATGCTGTTGAATTATGAGTTTGATTAAGGTGGGTGATTAGTTAGCAAACACTGAAGATGAGTTGTTTACATGCTCAGCAAATGCAAATCGATGGTTCTTCTCTCCTGTGGACCTGTGTGACTTTGACCTTGGCCATTCATTTGGCTAAGTGTGTGGCTGCAATATTTCATGATCTCCCATGGAGTACGTGCAGGTAGGCTGAAGAAGGACAAAGGCCATATTTTATGTAAAGAAAGAGTCACTGAATGTGGAGAAACAACAGAGGGCAGGATTCTGAACTGTTATAAATAAATTCCTTATTGTGGAAGTCAATACGTGTACTTCTGAAATAGAAATACTCATATGGCAGCTTAAAAATTCTTTGGCTATTTATGGGTAAAATGCTGTGATGTCTAGGATTTGCCTAAAATACTCTAGGAAAAAAAACTGTTTTTCAAATGTCTGCATGTGTGTGTTGGCGAAGAAACATATAAACAGATAAAATTGTCAAAGTATTTAGAATGGTTGAAGTTGGGCGATGGGGACATGGGAGTTTATTGTACTGTTCTCTCTACTGTAATGTCTGTTGGAAATTTTCCACAATATAAATCCCTTAAACCCCTAAAAAATTCCCTGGAAACAATTAGGTAAACTATGAGGCAAGAGACAAGCAGAGAGATTCACAATTTAAAAAGAGAAGATATAGAAGAAAAACATGAAGGCCCAATCAGATAGATGGACAAAGTGTATGAGCCGGCAACTGGTTTAAAAAAAAAAATAAAAAATCGGGCTCTCCTGGTGGCGCAGTGGTTGAGAATCTGCCTGCTAATGCAGGGGACACGGGTTCGAGCCCTGGTCTGGGAAGATCCCACATGCCGTGGAGCAATTGGGCCCGTGAGCCTGCGCTACTGGAGCCTGCGCTTCTGGAGCCTGTGCTCCGCAACAAGAGAGGCCACGATAGTGAGAGGCCCGCGCACCGCGATGAAGAGTGGCCCCAGCTTGCCGCAACTGAAGAAAGCCCTCGCGCAGAAACGAAGACCCAACACAGCCAAAAATAAATAAATAAATAAATTAATTAAAAAAACAAACAAACAAAAAAACCCGCAAATGATTTAAAAAAAAAATGTCTAAGAAAATTTGAAAACCTGTTCAAACTCACTAAAACAATTGAAGAAATTTAAATGCAAGCAATAGGATGCCTTTTCTCTTCCCCTGCAATGAGCAAAGATTTCAGGAGCAGGAGCTCCTAATTTCAGTGAATGTCAGGGCCAGCTGCAGAGAGTGCATACTGGGACAACTCTTTGGAAGGCAAATTAGCAGTGTGATTTCAGCAACCTTAAGTTTTTCCTATCCATTGAGCCAGTAATTCCATTTCTAGGAATTTTGCCTAAGGAAACAAGTAAAGATATGCACAGTGATCTGTGATTCACGTATGCAGATGACTGTGCTAGCATTATTTAGAGGAGTGAAAACAATTGGTAATGACCCAAACATCCAACAATAAGTGACTCCTTAGATAATTTTGGATAATTAATTTGTGCATTTATTCAACAGATACTTATCAACATCCCTCTACAAGTCACACCCAGGGGACACAAAGATGAATAAGACACAGCCCCTGTCTTCAGGGAGTTGATAGGGCCATGGGAACATGGAAAAATAAACAGGTGACAAAGGCCATTTATATAATGGACTATACCGCAGGTATTAAAAACAGAAGTTGCAAAGGATGGTTTTGTTTTAAGGTAAATGCAGGGTAAAAAATTGTACATACTGCCCTATGTAAAAATATTTAAATAACAATATAAATATTGATAAATGATATGCAAAATATTAACAGATTTATCTCTGATCATTGGGATAATGCATGATTATTTTTTCCTTAGACTTTTCTCTAACTTGCAAAATTTCCTCTATCAAAATACATAATTCTATAATTAGAAAAAATAACAATAAAAAGGGAAGCGTGCTACATTTAATGAATGCCTATTATATGCTATGTAGATTTCTGGACACTACACACACACACACACACACACACACACACATGCTACATACATAGTTTCATTTAACTGACAACTTTTAGGGGTAGACTTTATTTTTAATTTTTAAAAATGTTCAACTTCCTGTTTTTATTTTTGAATAAGTTCCAAAATACAAATCACATGGTTCCAAAATCCAAAAAATATAAAATGATATATAGGGAAAAAATATCCCTGCCCTGAACCACTGTGCTTTGCACTACCATCCCCCATCTTCACACCGGATTTAACCACTTTTATTAAGTTCTGTGTCTTATTTATGTAAAATAAGCAAATACAATAAACATATTTTTATATTCCTCCTTTCGTATACAAAACACAGCACGTTATACATACTATTTCCCATCTTGCTTTTCTCACTAAAATAATGTCTACCTGTTATTGTTGTGAGGATTAAAGAACGTCCTCATTTTTAATGCCTGCAAAATATTCCACTGTGGATACATTGAAATCTGACTAATATTCCACTGTGGATACAATGCACTGTGGATACATTGAAATCTGACTAATTAGTTCTACTGCAAATGAAGTTTGCATTTTTTCCTATTAATCTGTGTGTTTCTAAAAGGATAATAAGATCTAGTTCAAATGAGGAGTTTGCAAAATTTTTTCCCTTATGAGTCTGAATGGTGTCTAATATTGGGTTGGCCAAAAAGTGCCTTCAGTTTTTAAGTAAAAATAAAAGACACATTTTTCATATTCACCCAGAACTTTATTGAACAATGTATTCAATTCCTTTTGTTCCACTACCTTCTGCCATTTTTCAGGCAACTTCATAGTTCCATCTTTCCAAAACTTTTTTTTAAAAGATTTAATTTTGTTTTATTTTTGGCTGTGTTGGGTCTTCGTTGCTGCGTGCGGGCTTTCTCTAGTTGTGGCGAGTGGGGGCTACTCTTCATTGCGGTGCGCGGGCTTCTCTGCGGGGGCTACTCTTGTTGCAGAGCATGGGCTGTAGGCATGCAGGCTTCAGTAGTTGTGGCACATGGGCTCAGCAGTTGTGGCACGTGGGCTCTAGAGAGCAGGCTCAGTAGTTATGGTGCATGGGCTTAGTTGCTCCGAGACATGTGGGATCTTCCTGGACCAGGGATCGAACCTATGTCCCCTGCACTGGCAGGTGGATTCCCATCCACTGTGCCACCAGGGAAGTCCCTTCCCAAAACTTTTTATCTTTTTGAGCAAAGAACTGTTCCAGGTGCCTTTTACAGTCTTCCAGGGAATTGAAATTTTTTCCATTAAGAGAATTTTGTAAAGACCTAAATAAATGGAAATCCAAAGGTGCAATGTCTGGTGAATACGGCAGATGAATCAGAACTTCCCAGCCAAGCTGCAACAGTTTTTGCCTGGTCATCAAAGAAACATGCGGTCTTGCGTTATCTTGATGGAAGATTATGCATTTTCTCTTGACAAATTCTGGACGCTTTTCGTTGAGTGCTGTTTTCAGTTGGTCTAATTGGGAGCAGTACTTGTTGGAATTAATTGCTTGGTTTTTCCGCAAGGAGCTCATAACAGAGGACTCCCTTCCAGTCTTACCATATACACAACATCACCTTTTTTGGATGAAGACTGGCCTTTGGCGTGGTTGGTGGTGGTTCATTTCGCTTGCCCCACGATCTATTCTGTTCCGCATTATTGTACAGTGTTCACTTTTCAGCGTCTGTCACAATTTGTTTTAAAAATGGAACGTTTTCATTATGTTTAAGTAGAGAATCGCATATGGAAATACGGTCATGAAGGTTTTTTCTCTTAACTTATGTGGACCCCAATATCAAAGCGATTAACATAACCAAGCTGGTGCAAGTGATTTTCAGTGCTTGATTTAGATATTTTGAGTATGTCGGTTATCTTCTTCGTGGTATAATGTTGATTGTTCTCAATTCAAGTCTCAATTTGATCGCTGTCAACTTCAACTGGCCTACCCAACAGTGGAGCATTGTCCAGCGAGAAATCTCCAGCATGAAACTTCGCAAACCACTTTTGACACGTTTGATCAGTCACAGCACCTTCTCCTTACACTGCACAAATCTTTTTTTTTTTTTTTTGCATTTCAGTTGCGTTTTTACCTTTCTTGAAATAATGAAACATAATATGACAAAAATGTTGCTTTTTTCTTGCATCTTCAATAGTAAAATGTCCACACAAAATTTCACCAATTTTGATGTCTTTTTTTAAAATGCATGCTGATATGACAGCTGTCACATACAATCTAACAAAATTGTTTCAAATGAAGTTAAAGACAACTAAGTGCTACTAGAGCCATCTTACAGAAAAAAAACAAATGAACATTTTGGCCAACCCAACAGAATAAGATTTTGTTCAAAGTCACTTGTCCTAGTCCCATTTTATAGATGAGGAATAGAAGCCTCAGAGAGGCTCAGTGAATTGGCCAAAGTTACAAGCTAGTAAATGAGTGATCTAGGCTTCAAACTCAAGCCTGTCTGGGTCACAGCCCATGCTTTTTCAGTCAGAGCTGGACTGAGAACTAATCATCACAGATTTATTATAAGAATATACAGGGAACTTAGAATTTTGTATAAAAGGTCAATGATTAGCTTGTTATAATTATTTAGGCACTGGACTGAGAACTAATCATCACAGATTTATTATAAGAATACACAGGGAACTTAGAATTTTGTATAAAAGGTCAATGATTAGCTTATTATAATTATTTAGGCATAGCAGAAGAAACAATGGAAACTTCTGAATAATTGTGAGCAGGAAAACTCATGGGTAAGGATTGGGGAGGGGATGATCAGAAGATCCAGGAGGACTTCGCAGTGATTTTGAGGGACCCATACCCATCGGAATCAAGAAATTTGTTGTTTTTCAATAAAGGAAGTTCTGAGTGGGCAATTGGTTAGCAGTCTTTTCTTGAGCTCGGGAGGACGCAGTGCCTGGCCATAATCCTTCAGTGTGGGGTTTCCCTGGTCGGTTCTAGCTTCCGAGGTCTGACCTTGGCAAAAAGCTTGTGTGTGTGTGTATGTGTGTGGTGGGGCAGGTGTTGGAGTTGTTGGTGAGGGGCGAGATGGGAGTTCTAGCAGGCTGAAAACCAATGTTAACAGTGTCCTTATTCCTTAGATTAAGTGCTAAAGGGGCCTCTGAAAGACTACTAGCAAATAAGAGACAATGAGTCTGTGTGTCCGAATAGAGAGCAGACATTTCTAACTCTTCTCAGCTCTGTTCAGCAGAGACAGGTCATGGGCTTACAAAGAAGAGCCATCTCGCTTTCCTCCACTCCCCAGTGTAATACATGGGTGAGGGTGACCCATAGGGTAGGGTTGCCAGATAAAATATAGGACACCTAGTTATATCTGACTATCAGATAAACATGTGTAAATTTTTAGTATAAGTACATCCCATGTAGCGTTTTTATTTGCTAAATCTGGTAACCCCACCATAGGGGCTCAGCTCACACCTTCCTGACAGCACCCATTCTTTTTCTGCAGGTATTTACTAATCTCAGGTGAGACTATTTAGGGGAGGAGATGTTGAAGAGATTCTGCCTTTAGATGACTTCTTTTTTATGGCTGTTGGTAAGTCTATCGGGTTGTAACAACACCATTTCCCTGTAAAACAGACAAACAAACAAATATTTTATTTATCTATCCATTTATGTATTAAGCTATCTCTAAATAATTTTTGGATTACTAAAACAAGATATATTCATTGTAGGAAAAATAGATATAAATAGATATGTGTGTATGTATACATATACACAAGTATGTAACAATACTTTTAATTTTACTTGAATTTGACAGAAGAATATCAAAGTGTGAATGATAGAATTACTAACTCCAGATAAATATGTTTTTTACAAAAAGATAAATCAGTTCCTTAAAAAAACTTTAAATTAAAAAAAAAGTAAAAGCAGGGTAAATATAAAAAATAAAATAACATAGGAAAATTATTTTACATGTCTATAATCATGATATAAATGTACCAGACTCTCTAGTTAAAATATAGAATTATCAGATTAAATTGAAAAATCCAAACATATTCTGCTTGCAAGAGCCACATGAAAGCAAAGGGACATGAAAAGGCTGAAAATAAAGGGATGGAAAATGTATATTTGCCAAAACAATGCTTGCATAGCTATATTAATATCAGATTTTTTTAAAATGATGAAGAGGGCCAGTCAAGATATGATGATGAAATCTTCAATTCATTATAAACTTAAATATACTTAATAACATAGTCTCAAAATATATAAAGCAAAATTTGACAGACCAATAAGGATAAATTGATAAACACACATCACACTGGGAAATTTTTGATATATTTTTCTCAGTAATTAATATATCAAGCAGACAAGAAATCTTTCATGGTATTTGAACAATAAAATTAACAAAATTGATCCAATGAATATATATATATATATATATATATATATATATATATATATATATATACACACACACACCCCTATAGCAAGAAATTGGAGCATATACATTCTTCTCAAGAACATAAGCATCATGTATAAAAACTAACCCAAAAGTAGGCTGTTAATTAGGTCTCTGTACATTTAAAGAATTAATAACATAGAGACCACATATCTGATTCCAGTGCAATTAAGGAAGAAACAAATAGATAAAAATAATTTAAAAATCCATACATTATGAAATTTAAAAACGAAATCTAAATAACTATAGATCAAAAGAGAAATAAAAACAGACATTTACAATACTTGGAATGGTCTGAAAAATAATGGCAGCTTCCTGCATCTATTTAGTTCTATACATCATTTCCAAAATCAATTAAGTCAAGAGGAAGAGCAATAAAATCATCCCTGATCCACACCTTTACATCACTAGGATACAGAGACCACCACAAACTTTAAACTAACTACAAGTTGAGAAATAAACACCATGTTTCAACAGAGCTTCTGCTGCTGCTGCTGGTAGGAGAGTAGAAGCTTATGAGAATCTGTGAAAAAGGAAATTAGGAGAAGAGGGCATAGACAAATCACATACAAAATCACTCCCAGAAAAAGAAAGTGCAACAGTAAGTGTCAAAATACTGAACACAGGTCTGGGACATGGTAGCTCACAGCATCAACCAAAGGGAAAATGGCTTGAAAGTGAACAGGACTGGAATTGGCAGCCTCAGAAAAGCATAGCTTCTAGGAGATAATAAAATAAATAGAGATAAATTATGTCCTTTGTGGACTGACAGTGAAGGGAAAGTTGTAAGTAAGAGGAAAAATATTGATTCTGCAGAAATGAAAAAGGGATAAGATATGCCAATGCTTTTCATTCCCTGCATCATCATCCATAAAAAAACCGCAGAAGAGGGTACCCTTAAACTATGAACTCTGTACACACAGTGCTCAGGAATAGGAAAAATAAAAAAATACATTAAACCAAGTCCATATAAGACTAGTAGCTCATCAAAATCCTCCCCTAGCAAACATCCCCAAAACGGAAGAAACTGATAACACATGTTGCAATATGAATTGAATACACTTAAAAAAGCATTTGGAGATTTAGAATCAGAAATCAAAAATCTAAAACCAAAAATGAACAAAACATTTTGTTTTGAAATGCAATGAGAAGAAATGCAACGAGAGTTGACCAAATTCAGGAAGGAAATTGAAGAAAAAGGCAAAACAATTTCAGAAATACAGAATAAATAACAAGCTGTACAAGGAGGAATATATTGAAGTGAAAATTTGAAAAGGAACACTGAAGAAAGGCAGAAAACAATGAAAACAACAAAAGTAATAAAAATGAAAGAAGTAAAATGGTTCTGAAAATGATTGAAATGGAAGATGTGCAAAGAATGTTCAGCCTACATATAGTAGGAATCCCTGGAAGAAAAGGGCAAACACAGGAACAAAACAAATATTTAAAACTGTATTCAAGAAAACTTTCCAGAAATGAGAGAAAAGTAAATAATCATATTCAAATGGCCCATCATGTTGTCAAGAACTGTGAAGAGTCTTATATTTTATCCTACTTATAAGCTAATAAGTTAGCTTGCCAGAGTTTTATGGTTGCCAATAGAAAACATGAGACTCCTAGGTCAGAGAGTAAAGATAGTTCATTACTCACAGCAATATCAGTACCCAATGTATTGTCCTTTTAATGTTGATTCCCTCAGCCCCAATATTCAAGGGAGATGTGCAGAGGGCTAGACAATATCTGCACATATAGCGTAACAGGAGAGGTACTCTGAGCTTAGGGAAACTGAGTGTTTCATAATGGGTAGATAGCATCCCTTCCTTTTGCTTTATTATGCTGAACACCAAGCATGTCTTCTTTTTGTCCTGGGGGACAAAGCTATCTCTATCTTCTATCTCTGTCCTCTGAGAGCGTTTGCTATATAAGCTCCCTTAAAAATATAGTCTGGAACAAGACAATGAGTGTATATTCTGTATATACTGCATATACTAATATATATATGTATATACTGTATATATATTTTGTATATATTTGCAATATATACAGAAACTCTGAGTGACTCAGAGAGTTGTCTCCCAACATATATACTTTGAAAATTGTCCCAGAATGCTCAAATCTGAGACATAAACTACTAGACTTTTAAGACAAAGAAAAATCCTCACAGATTCCAGGCACAACTATGTAAAATAGATAGCTAGTGGGAAGCAGCCGCATAGCACAGGGAGATCAGCTCAGTGCTTTGTGACCACCTAGAGGGGTGGGATGGGGAGGGTGGGAGGGAGGGAGATGCAAGAGGGAAGAGATATGGGAACATATGTATATGTATAACTGATTCACTTTGTTATAAAGCAGAAACTAACACACCATTGTAAAGCAATTATACTTCAATAAAGATGTTTAAAAAAAAAACAACTATGAAATTACTTAAATGCATAAGAAAATTAAGCTTCCATCAGTCTTCTCAAGAACGACATACAAAGGAAGGTAGCGATGGAATGATTTTTTTTGCATGTGGGGGTGGAAAAAGAGTCATTGCAGATATAATTAGTAAAGTTAAGAAGATGTAATACTGGAGTACTGTGACCAGTGTCCCCATAAGAAGAGAAGAGACACAGACACACAGACACAGGAGGGAAGACCATCATGTGACAATGGAGGCAAATATTGAAGTGCTGCAGCTGTCAGCCAAGGAACGTCAAGGATTGTGAGCAAAGCACCAGAAGCTATCAAGAGGCAAGGAAGTGTTCTCACTTACAGGTTTCAGAGGGAGAGTGGCCCTACTAACAATTTGATTTCAGGCTTCTAGCCTCCAGAACAAATTCTGTTGCTTGAAGCCAGCCAGCTTGTGGTACTTTGTCATAGCAGCCCTAGGAAACTAATACAGATGGATACCTCCTTGACATGACAAAATATATAAACCTCAAATCCTAAAGCCAGAGTCCTACTTGATGGGGAAACACTAGAGCCATTCTGACTAAGGCAAAGATGCTCTTATCTTTAGTATGCTTTAACATTGCCTTTGAGGTATTAACCAATGCAATTGGATAAGAATAGACATTAAAGGTATAAGAATTGGAAAAGAGGTAAAACTATCTCTATGTACACTTACCACAAGACTCAGCAATCACACTCCTGGACATTTATCTCAGAGAAATGAAAACTTATGTACACGCAAAAACTTACATGTGGCTATTCATAAAAGCTTTATTTGTAATAGCCCCAAACTGGGAATGACCAAAATGTCCTTCAACAGGTGAATGATTAGACAATCATATGCAGGAAAATAGATTAAACATTTAAACAAAATACTAGAAATTTGAATCCAACAGCAAGTAGGGATAAAAACATATAATCAGGTTGGTGTTACCTTAGGAGTGCGTGACTGACTTAATGTTATAAAACTATTTACAAAATCACTACATTAACAGATTAAGGGGAGAGCGTATGATCATCACCCTCATATTACAAAATCCTATAAATATCTAATGCTTAGATCTCCAAGTTACCCTCTGGGGGTCTCTAATCTTCTCCACCTTCTGGGTGCTCAGGGTGCACAGCCCAATGCCTCCTTGCAGAGACTGGTGTTTATCTTGCTTTCCCCTCTCTCCTGTATGTATTTTCTTGAGAGGTCAGGGTGGATTATGCATTCTTACTCCCCTTTCCTGCCTTACATCTGGACCTTAGATCCTTACCACTCAAAATGTGGTGTGTCGACCAGCAGCAGCCTGGAAGCCTGTGAGGAATGCAGAGGCTCAGCTCTACCCCAGAGCTACCAAACCAAAATCTTCCTTTTAACAAGACCCTAGGTAATTCCTTTGCACATGCAAGTTGAGTAACAGTGTCCTAGAGCACAAGATGACACTTTGTCTCCTTTGTCCTCTGGTCCCTCCAAGTTAGCTCCCCTCAAGCGCTGAGGGTTGGCCTTAGGGAAGAGGTCCAGCGGGTAGACCAGAGAAGGGAAGGGGTGCATACATAATTTAACATTTGACATCACCTTTGTGGCACTTTTCATACCTTTCACCCAGGTTTTGGAGGACTCTGCTGAGGACCCACGCTGGTTCCTATTTGGCTGTTACTCATCAACCATCTCTGCTGGCGGGGGAAGAATGGTGGGGGGTGGGTGCAGGGAAAGTAAGCGGAGGTCAGTTCCCAGTTTCAGTTCACATATTGTAACATCAAAGCCCTCTCAACTGATGTGTGGTAGCTGTGTGCTCCTGTGTCTCCCCTCAGTTTTAGAGGTCTCCACTTCTGCCCCCTGCCCTCCTTCACCTTCTCTGCCTTGCAGGTCAAGATTTTGTGTATCTCTAACCCAGAAGAAACAGGCCCCCAGTCTGGCCTGAAGATGCGTGTGGACAATGTGTGGTCCTACACATTGTTTTCTTCCCTCTCTGAAAATATAAAACAGGAGGTTTAATACTCAAGTTCTGAGCCTCTGAAGATCTGACAGCTGGGTCCTCGTTTTCTCCCAGCCTCAGTTCACAGTGCTTGGGGAGGCAGGGGTACTCTGTCCCCTTTGGCTGGGACATTATCTCGCCCCTTCTCCAGGGTGTCTCCCTCACACGCCTATACACGGCCCCTTCTCCTGCTTCCCTCCTTGCAGCCTAGCCTGGTGGGCCTTGGAAGACTTTCATCTCTTAGAAAAATGTGTCCCAGGTGTTGGTGGCTGTCACCATCTACACTTGGTGGTCCTCTGATCTTTTTAGGCTTCCTCTTCTTTGCCTGCAAATGGGGATTAGAATCATTTTTCACTTAGTCAAATCTGACAATCATTTCCTTTATGGTTTCTGCCTTTGCTTCATGCTTGGAAAGCCTTCATCACCAAATGATTTTTTAAAAACATGTTTATCTATTTTTTCCAGTTGTATCATGGTTTGTGTTTCCACTAAGCCCATCTGGATGGGTTTTGGTGTGTGATGTGAGTTTCTTTTTTCTAATTGTTTCAGGGTAGTTTATTAAATAGCCTATTATTTCCTCTATTGTTTTGGAACACAAACTTTATCATAAACTAAATACTGAAGAGTGTTTGTGTCTATTTCTGGGACTGTTTGCTCCCTCCTGCCATGCGTTCCCTAGACCCTTGGGGGCTCGGCCTCGCCTCTCTGAAGGGCCCCTCAGGAAATCTGTGCTTCTGCCCATGGAGGCTCACACTCCACTGCAGGGGGACAAGCCAAACACTCCGAGGAGGGGCGGGGGGCAGTGAGCACGCTGCCCGTGGAGAGTGCGTGTGTGTGTGTGTGTGTGTGTGTGCACTGTGTATGTGTGTATGTATGCCTGTGTGTGTTCTGAGGAGCTGTGGCCCATTGGGTTGCAGTTGCGGTTTTAACTTGATTCTATGTCCTACTTAACTTAGATCATGGGCTTAAGACCTGACCTCCTTCAACTTCTATCCTCTCCCTTCTCACCCATGAGCATGCCTCTCTCTGATAGGGCAGTACCATGCTCTGTCCGCCACCTCTTCACCTCTCATCACCCCCTGGGTCTCCTTCTGTCTGCCATCGTCCCTCTCTCCTGCATCTTCACCTTCTCCCTGTCCTTTGGATCCTGTCCTCCAAAACACAGAGGATGGAAGGGTCAAGTACATAGGGTGTATGGCCACAAGTCCAGAGTGGCAGAAACGTGGGGCTGGGTGGGTGGGAGATACCAGGAGATGCAACCAAGAGGTGGATGGGAGCCGGCAGGGACCAGTGAGCAGAGGGAAATGTGGGCACAGTTGTTTTAGAAAATCCTCCCCGGTAGCGTAGTGGAAAAGGCTGGCTGGGAGGGCCCAGGACTGGAGACAGAAATCTTGCTGCAGGAAACCAGGTGAGAGATGGGGTTGCGCCAGGCCATTAGACAGAGATAAGGGAGATGCTGGAGCTCCTGGAACGATCTGAGTTAGGATTCTCTCCACCGTGAGCACTATATACTGCTGGGCTTACTTCCTTGAGCCCCTGGGGAGGACCTGAGACTTCACGTCCCACCTGGAGTGTCACAGGATGCAACAGCAGTTGGCAACAGGGTGCCAGCTATGACATCAGACCAGACCTCTTCCTTTACGCGCTCCTGACACCCAGCTCAAAAGCTGGGCATATCTGCCTCAGTAGGAACCTGGCGAAGGCTGCTTTCCCCATTACAACCTTGTCCTCCCAAACTCTCCTTTCCTCCTGACACACTTCCATCAACAATGCCAGCCGTAACACAGCACGTTCTCCTTTTCCAGGGTCCAAGACTTTCTAAGATAAGCCCCTGCAGAGTCCTCTTGCAGAGCTTTATGTGGACCATCCTGGGGGTCCTCGGGGAGTGTGAGGGTCACCCCAGCTACCTGGGCTGACTTTACCTGGGCTCAGCATCCCAATGGGAAATAACCAGAGCCCTGTCCACACTGGAGATTCAGTTGCATACAGCTTGATGGCAGGTTGGGTGTGTGGAAGGGTTGTAGACTGACACCAGGTTGTTAAGAAGGACCACGGGGCCTAAGGGAAAAAAAGATCACATTAATACAGATTGGTCTGGTGCAGTGTCCAGACTTAGCCTCAGGTCCCAAAGAGAAAGGGGCACCCTTTGAATGCACCCCAGCATAGTCCTTTGGGGACGCCCTTCGATTCTTGGGAGAAGGTGCTTATGAGCGCAAACTGAAAGCACTGTGTCTTTAAGAACTGAAGCTATTCTGCTAGGGAAATGGGTGGTGAATCCGGAGGGAGGAATCATTCTACAGGCCCCCTTCTTCTCACCCAGAGCAGAGCAGTGGGAAGGAAGGGGGGAGTGGTCAGTGGAGGAGCCAGCACCTCCAGCCTCCAGCTGGGAGCCTGAGAGGTCCCTGAGCAGGATAGTGGGCAAGTGCAGAGGGCATCAAAGGATAGGGCTCTCAAGGGTGGTGACAGTGATCAAGGTGTGTCAGGGAAGCTTCGGGACGGAGCCTCCTGGGGCTTCTCTGGTGGAAGCAGTGGAATGCGGGGGACAAGTCTGAAGCCCCCAGAGGAAATAGCCTGGCGTATGGCCTAGTGAACTAGGTGTGCCCCTCCCATGGCAACTGGCTCTGATCTGGATGGAAGAAGCGACTCATGTGAAATTTAGAAACGTGTTTTCAATCTGTGTTCCTGCTGGACAAAATTCTGAACACCCGCTGGAAACTTGATCCAGATTTTAGACAAAGATTATTTGTCAAAAGGCAGAGAGATAAGGATCTTACCAGAAAGATATTGATTACTTATACACACTTTAATGAGTTTCTGCATGTGTTTTTCTAATGTAGATTATTCTCCACTACCTACCAGAAATACCAGTCCTCTCATTTATTTTTTTTAAAAAACAGCTTTATCCAAGTATATAATTACATGCAACAAAATGCCATAGTTTAAAGTGTACAATTTGATAGGTTTTGATATGTTTTGTATACACCTGTGAGATCATCTCTGCAATCAAGATAGTGAACCTATCGTCACCCCAACATACTTTCTCGTTCCCCTTTGTAATCTGTCCCTCCATCCTGTACCCCCCCACACCTGCTTCCCATGGCTGCCTGGAAACTGTCTCTAAATATTAAGCTGGGGCAGTCATAAGGCTCACCTCATTCGTTTCCTGTCTCTCAGGCATGAGCCTTCTTTTTTGCCCCATGCCCAATGTCTTGAGTACCATCGTTTAGTATGTTTTGTCTGGGCCTGTAGTAGTTTCAGGTCAGAGGGTAAACCTGGTCTCTGTTATTCCATCTTGAATAGAAAGGAATTCCAACCCACTCATAGTGGATGATTCTCTGCAATTTGGTCAGAAAGCCGTGCATTCTCCCCCTCAGTTCAGAAGTCTGAGCAGTGCCATGGTGGATGGTCCTGAGTATCCATTATGTGAGGGGTGCTTCTGTTCATCCAGTCACTCAACAAATATTACTGAGGATGTGCTCTGTGCAGTGCTCTCACTTTGGCACTGAGGATACAGCGATGGGCGAGACAGACATCATCCCTGCCCTCCAGGAAACCCTTGTCAAGGGAGGGACACAGACGGCTAAACAGGCCATCTCAGATCAGAGCTACAGGGCCGCCTGAGAGACAGTCTCTGCAGATGGGGCAGGCGTGTTCACAGACTGGATCGGATGCTCTCAGGGCCCCTTGCGCATCCCCTTGCCTACCTCTGCCTTCACCGGCAGCCGTGGTGGAAAGTTCCACATGAGCCAGTCCCACCTCTGTGCTTCTCTGCCTCCCGCCTTCCCTCAAGCTTCAAAACCCACACAGCTGCAGACAGGAGCACCTCAGCAACAGTATGGAAGAGGGAGGGCCTTGTCAGCCCTGAACCAATGGGACATCAGAACTGTGCTAAATGACCCACTTCCTGTCCTCCGGTTGGACGGTTCTGGGGGCACATTCTGTGTGCTCCTCAGAGGTCCCGACAGGATGAAGCCTCTCACCACCTGCGGCAATAGTTAAATAGTGTTTCCTCTTTCCTGACTTGCCCTTCCTAAATTTGCAATCCCACTCTCTGGGATCACTTCCTAAATAAATTCCCTGCATCCAAGGCTTTGTCTCAGATTCTGCTTTCACGGGGACTCAGATGTGGACATAGCATGTCTAATTTTACAACAATCCCATTTTACAGTTGAGAAAAATGAGTCTTGGAGCTTTTCCTGAGGTCATAGGGCTGGAAAGTGGCAGAGCCAGGGTACAAGCACAGCTTACTGGACCCCAACGCCCTTGTTCTTCCCACACACTCTAGGTACCTCCAGAAGCTATGTTTCAAGAGCAGGAGTCTGGGAGAGCTGCAGGGGGCTTGCTGTGCGTTCTCCAGGAGCTGACCAACCCCTCTGTAGTTAATAGTAAGTGAAATAACCATGACTCTGTGCCAACGTGTGACTCTGTGCCATCTTGTGACGACCCAGGGGACAGTACTTAAGTCGTGGCTTTGAATCAGGTGCCACATATGTGCAGGGTGCTGGGGTTCACGTGTGCCAAGGCGTGGCCGTGCCCTCCAAGAGTTCCTAGTCTACGGAGGGTGAGAGCAACAGGCTGACAGCTAACGACAAGAGGGACGTAGGCTAGCCAGGGCCAGAGGGGACACCCCAAGAGGGAGTGGCAGTGTGCTCTGAGGGGAGGAGTCCACAGCACAGAGGCCTGGGACAGCCTTGCTCAGGGCCCCCATTGGCAGGTGAGAGGAATTGAAGCAGGTGTGTCGGGAGGAGGTTGTGGAAAGAGATGAGCAGGAGGAGGCTGGACGCAGAAGAGAGGCAGGGAGGAGGCCCCAGAGGCCCTGCAGGCCGAGCCAAGGAATCCGGGCCTGGCAGTGGGAGCCACTGAGGGCTTTTAAGTAGGTCAGTGGTTTTCAGCTTTAGCAGGCGTCATAATCACTTGGAGAGCTTGTTTAAACACAAATATATGGAATCTAAGAAAAAAAAAAAAATGGTCATGAAGAACCTAGGGGCAAGACGGGAATAAAGACACAGACCTACTAGAGAATGGACTTGAGGACACGGGGAGGGGGAAGGGTAAGCTGGGACAAAGTGAGAGAGTGGCATGGACATATATACAGTACCAAACGTAAAATAGATAGCTAGTGGGAAGCAGCCGCATAGCACAGGGAGATCAGCTCGGTGCTTTGTGACCACCTAGAAGGGTGGGATAAGGAGGGTGGGAGGGAGACGCAAGAGGGAGGGGATATGGGGATATATGTATATGTATAGCTGATTCACTTTGTTATAAAGCAGAAACTAACACACCATTGTAAAGCAATTATACTCCAATAAAGCTGTTTAAAAAAAACAAACAAACCACAAAGCGTTGGGCCCTGCACCGGAGGTGCTGAATCAGTGGGTCTGTGATGTGCCCTAAGAATTTGCATTTTTATCTAGTTCCCAGGGGATGCTGATGCTGGTGGTCTGGGAACCACACTTTGAGAAGCACTGAAGTAGGGAAGTGAAGTGCTCAGATTTTCACTGAGATGGACTGGAGAGGGACTAGTTGGGCGAAGTGGGTTAGAAGGCTGTTGGCTGCTGCAGTGATTCAGCAGGGAGCCGAAAGGGCCTGAGCCAGGCGTGTGGGGATGGAGACAGCAGGATGGGAAGCAGAAATGTTAAGAAGAATCAACAGAACTTCTGTGGTTTGGGGAAAGGATAATATAAAATCCAAGTGGATCTTATCACCATTTCAAAATCTCCAGACCAGGAGTCAGGGTGTCCAACCGGGGGAACTGTACAGAGAGGCAGACAGACTCTCCCTTCCCTTTATTTCTTCCACCTCCTTCCCCTCCTAGTTAGAAGAGCAACAGAAACTGTTCAAAGATAGGAAAAAAATGCCACAAGGAAGATGAAGTGGGATGATAAAACAAAAGGAGAGACGAGCAGCGAATCGATTGCCAGCTGGAAGCCAGAGACCAGGAGAGCCAGGCAGACAGAGGGGTGGAGGGAAGAGGATGGACGGACAGACCAGAGCTTCCAGTCCTGGGCCCCGCTGGAGGAGGGGTGTGTGCCCCGAGATGCTAATGGGTCAAGGTGTTCTGTGGCAGATCCAGCCTCCCAGTGGTTAATTAAGCCCTTGCTCCCATTAGCTGCAGGACACTAGCTTGGCATTGGAGGGAGGGGACACATAAACAAGAGCTCCACTCAGCCAGATAACACTGTACTATCCCACGTGCTTTAGCTGGGCTGCTCTCCCCAGATCCTGCAGCTTGCAAGGCTCCGGAGACTAAATCACCATTAGCAGCCCCTGAATAGCAGTCCCACTGTGAGCTCTTCCGGGCATTAGCAGCCCCTGAATAGCAGTCCCACTGTGAGCTCTTCCAGGCACCTTCAAGCACAGCATTTTTATCCAAGACCAGGCCAGATATTGACCAAGGCTGTATGATGTGATGGGGTGGGGCCTCAGCTGTGGTTTTGGACAGAGCCCCTCCCTCTCTGCTAATAAATGTCCCCGCCCCTGTAGGCGCCTCCTGGAGGAGTGGCCCCACAGAGTCCATCCTTCCTGCTCCTGACCTGGGAACTTCCAGAGCAGGGCTACCCAGCAGTCCAGGTAGATGTTCCTGAGTCCAGGGCAGCAGGATTCCCCTGTTCCTGGCACAGAGCTCCTAAAACTTTTGGAATTTCCTTAATGATGAGAGTGATAAAAGTGTATTTTGTTATATTCATGAGGTGAGTTTTGGAAAGCTCCTAGGTCACCTAAGGACCAGGGGACCCAACCACAGGATTAGAAGTTTGGAACTTTCAGTCTCACCCCCAACCCCCACCTCTGGGGAGTGGAAAGGGACTAGAGGTTGAGTTCAATCACCAATGGCTAATAATTTAATCACTCATGCCTATGTAATGTAGCCTCCATAAAAACCCAAAACAAAGGGGTTCAGAGAGCTTCCAGGCTGGTGAATCAGAACTCTTCCACATGCCACCTTGCAAGACCCTAAACTCCACGGGGACAGAAGCTCCTTTGTTCGGGACCTCACCGTAGATATCTCTTCCTCTGGCTATTGATTTGCACCCTTTGGTATCCTTTGGAATAAACTGGTAATCTAGTGAGTAAATTGGTTTCCTGAATTCCATGAGCCATCCTAGCAAATTAATCCAACCCAAGGAGGGAGTCATGGGAACATCTAATTTGTAGCCAGTCGGTCAGAAGTACAGGTAACAACGTGGACTTGCGATTGACATCTGAAGTGGAGGGCAGTCTGATGGGACTGAACCTTTAACCTGTGGAATCTGATCCTATCTCTGGGTAGATAGCATCAGAATTGATTTGAATTCTAGGACACCCAGCTGATGTCAGAGAATTGTGCGGTGGAACAGGGGGGGAAAACCCTCACATGTTGGAACTGAGTTAGAATCAGAGGAATCACACAATATATGACCTTCTGTGTCTGGTTTCTTTTACTTAGCATAGTTATTTCAAGGTTCATCCACATGGATCAGTACTTCTGTGTTATGGCTGAATAGTATTCCATTGTGTGGATATACCACATTTCATTTATCTATTCATCCATCGATGGACTTCTGGGTTGTTACCACATTTTGGCTATTGTGAATAGTGCTGCAACAAATATTTGGGTACAAAGATTTGTTTGAGTACCTGTTTTCGATTATTTGGGTATGTACTTATGAGTTGGATTGACTTATATGGGAATGGGTTATGTGATAATTCTTTGTTTAACTTTTGAGGAGGCTTATTTGTAGTTCAGGGGTTTTCCTACCTCATCTGGACCCATACCTCACAGTTCCTAGGATAGTGTGATTGTTGTGGTGTGGGTGGGAGATGGCTCCCAGGGTCTAGCTCGGGCAACTGGACCAATGGGTGAATGGTGGTGCCATCACCATGGGGAGCGCATTGTTGGAGGAGGTCATCAAGAGGACATGACTATTGCTGGTTGACCGGAGAGCTGGACCCGGACAACCGGAGGCTCCTTCTCCTTCCCCTGTCCTTGGGATGTATGTTCTGTCCACTGTTCCTACACTAGGAGCTATTTCAAGGACACAACGCATCACAGAGAACAATGCGATGCTGAGACAATCTGGACTGAACACGCTTAGGGCCTCTACATATACTTTTAAGATTCTGGCTGGTGGGTATGGTGATCTACTTGTCTACTGTCCAAGACAAACCTCTTATGTGAGTTCCCTTGCTGGTTAAACCTGCTGTCTACCAAACTGGAGTGGCTGCCTCTTTCCTCTGTTTCTCCTTGCTCTCCATGTATGGAGGCCAGTTTCAGATTTCACCTGGGGAACTCCTGAGATTGTGAACCAATGGTAGGAGATGAGTTCCACTGAGGCCTGTTGGATTTGGAGTGCCTGTTGGATGCCCACATGGACATGCCTCGGGGGAGGGCTAGGTGTGCTCACCTGTATCCACAGGGCAAGGTCTAGGCTAGAGGCTGAAGTGGGCCTCATCAGCGTCTCAGGCCATCACATTCAGCTTAACTTAACTTATCATCTCCCTGGACACTGTTCTGAGCACTTTCCACTATTCCATCATCTCAACAACCCTCTGAGGTTCTATGAAAATCCTCATTTTCCATATAAGGAAAAATG
This sequence comes from Eschrichtius robustus, assembly GCF_028021215.1. Lineage (NCBI taxonomy): Eukaryota > Metazoa > Chordata > Mammalia > Artiodactyla > Eschrichtiidae > Eschrichtius > Eschrichtius robustus. The sequence continues at coordinate 16,722,776 of NC_090829.1, forward strand.
TGCTGGGCTCCCTTGGCACATCTATATCCCCCAGGCACAAGGTTCCTTGATATTGTTGTTGCTTGTTTCTGGCCACTGTCCTGGAAGATTGGGCTCCTGAGGGCAGGGGTTGCTCTTCCTGCTCTGCTCCCCTGGGCCTGGCACAGGGCTTGGCACACTTGTCCAGTGGGTCTGAGGGTGACGGACTCTGTGAGTGAGACGAGAAGAGGGCCCAGAGTGACACCTGGGGAACATGACAATTAAGGGCAGATGGAAAAAGGGTAATCAAGAAAAGAGATCAAGGAAATCGCTGACAGGTAGGGAGGAACCAAAGGGAACCCACAAGGGAGGTATTTTAAGATGAGGCAATCCATCCCAAGAACACCTTGCCTGTGGACATGTGAGCACAAGTTCCTAGGGCACAGGCCATATCAGATGTAACCATCACTGCAACCAGCCCCATGTTCAAGGTAAGTGCTCAGCACATGGGGGGGCGGAGTCAAGATGGCAGTGTGGGAAGACACAGAGTTTGCATCCCCCCACAACTAGGGTGCCTGCCGGATGCTGGTGGGGGACCTCGATGCCCAAGGAGATGGGAGGAACCCCCAAGTGAACTGGTAGGACGTGGGGGGACTGAGGCAGGAGGAGAAATAGAGGCCAGACAGGACTGGTGCACCTGAGGGGTGGTTGAGAAGGGAGAGGAGCTCCCATGCCTGGAGGGACCCCTGGGAGCTTGGATCAGAGGATAGCTTGCTCAGTGTTTCCCCTGCCCAATCGGCTGGGGAAGTCTGCTGGGTCCTACGCCCTCAGAGGCCCCCTCTGGGCCATGTTGGTCCTGGGGGCCTAGAAAGGAGGTGGAGGGAGAACAGGAGAGGCAAGCAAGAGGGGCTGTCCAGGACCAGAGGACCAGGAGAAGGAGGGGAGGGCATTGGCCCCACCCACTTGGGCCCAGGAAGCCTGCTGAGCTCCCAGGTGGGGTCCCCCGTCTTCTGAGACCAGAGGCTGGAGGCATGCCTGGACCCCTTCTGTTCCGTTGAGCTTAAGTCCCACCCCCCCACACCTCCCAGGGCCTTTTCCAGCCCTGTCCTAAGCATAGGTCCCACCCACCGCCCAAACCCTGCCCCTGCTTAGGCCCCACCCTCCACAGCCAAGGCCTTTTCCACTGTTTTTTTTTTCTCATCCTCTTTTTTACTATTGTGGTTCTGTTTTACCTTCTAGTTGTTGTTTCATCTATATTTTTATTTTTATATTCTTTCTAACATACCTGTTAGTTTCCTAGTCTAATTTTATATTTTACTTTGTTATTGTTCCTTTTTTTTTTTCCACCCCGCATGGCTTGCAGGATCTTGATTCATGAGTTGGGGGTCAGGCCACAGCTCCTGTGGTGGGAGCTCCGAGTCCGAACCACTGGAGTAACAGAGACCCTCAGACCCCAGGGAATATTCATTGCAGTGAGGTCTCCCGGAAGTCCTCATCTCAACACCAAGACCCAGAACTACCCAACAGCCTACAGGCTCCAGTATTGGAAGCCTCAGGCCAAATAACGAGTAAGATAGGAACACAGTCCCACTCATTAAAAAAAAAAAAAAAAAAAGAGACAGCAAAAAAATATGTCACAGATGAAGTAGAAAGGTAAAATCCTACAAAACCAAATAAATGAAGAGGAAATAGGCAATCTACTTGAAAAAGAATTCAGAGTAATGATAGTAAAGATGATCCAGAATCTCAGAAAAAGAATGGAGGCAAAGATCGAGAAGATGCAAGAAATGTTTAACAAAGATCTAGAAGAACTAAAGAACAAACAAACAGAGATGAACAACACAATAACTGAAATGAAAGATATACTAGAAAGAATAAATAACAGAATAACTGAGGCAGAAGAGTGAATAAGTGAGCTGGAAGACAGAATGGTGGAAATAACTGCTGAGGAGCAGAATAAAGAAAAAAGAATGAAAAGAATTTAAGACAATCTCAGAGACATCTGAGACAACACTAAATACACCAACATTTGAATTATAGGGGTCCCAGAAGAAGAAGAGAAAAAGAAAGGGCCTGAGAAAATATTTGAAGAGATTAGAGTGGAAAACTTCCCTAACATGGGAAAGGAAATAGTCACCCAAGTCCAGGAAACACAGAGTGTCCCACACAGGATAAACCCTAGAAGAAACACACCAAGACACATATTAATCAAACTAACAAAAATTAAATTCAAATAAAAAATAGTAAAAGCAGCAAGGGAAAAACAAAAAATAACATACAAAGGAATCCCCATAAGGTTATCAGCTGATTTTTCAGCAGAAACTCTTCAGGCCAGAAGGGAGTGGCAGGATATACTTAAAGTGATGAAAGAGAAAAACCTACAACTAAGATTGCTCTATCCAGTAAGGATCTCATTCAGATTCCACAGAGAAATCAAAAGCTTTTCAGACAAGCAAAAGCCAAGAGAATTCAGCACCACCAAACCACCTTTGCAACAAATGCTAAAGAAACTTCTTTAGGCAGGACACACAAGAGAAGAAAAAGACCCACAAAAACAATCCCATGGTCATAGGAACATACATATTGAAAATAACCTTGAATGTAAGTGGATTAAATGCCCCAACCAAAAGACACAGACTGGCTGAATGGATTCAAAAACAAGACCCATATATATGCTGTCTGCAAGAGACCATTTCAGAACTAGGGACACATACAGACTGAAAGTGAAGGGATGGAAAAAGGTATTCCATGCAAATGGAAATCTAAAGAAAGCTGGAGTAGCAATACTCATATCAGATAAAATAGACTTTAAAATAAAGAATGTTACAAGAGATAAGGAAGGACACTACATAATGATCAAGGGATCAATCCAAGAAGAAGATATAACAATTATAAATGTTTATGCACCCAACATAGGAGCACCTCAATACATAAGGCAAATGCTAACAACCATGAAAGGGGAAATCGACAGCAACACAATAATAGTAGGGGACTTTAACATCCCACTTACACCAATGGACAGATCATCCAAACAGAAAATAAATAAGGAAACACAAGCTTTAAATGACACAATAGACCAGATAGATTTAATTCATATTTATAGAACATTCTACCTGAAAGTGGCAGAATACATTTTCTTCTCAAGTGCACACAGAACATTCTCCAGAATAGATCACATCTTGGATCACAAATCAAACCTCAGAAAATTTAAGAAAATTGAAATTGCATCAAGCATCTTTTCTGACCACAGTGCTATGAGATTGGAAATCAATTACAGGAAAAAAAACTGAGAAAAACACAAATACATGGAGGCTAAACAGTGTGCTACTAAATAACCAAGAGATCACTGAAGATATCAAAGAAGAAATTAAAAAATACATAGAAACAAATAACAACGAAAATACAATGACCCAAAACCTATGGGATGCAGCAAAAGCAGTTCTAAGAGGGAAGCTTACAGCAATTCAGTCGCACCTCAAGAAACAAGAAAAATCTCAAATAAACAATCTAACCCTACACCTAAAGCAACTAGAGAAAGAAGAGCGAAGAAAACACAAAGTAAGTAGAAGGAAAGAAATCATAAAGATCAGAGCAGAAATAAATGAAATAGAAATGAAGAAAACAATAGCAACCAACTAAAAGCTGGTTCTTTGAGAAGGTAAACAAAATTGGTAAACCTTTAGCCAGACTCATCAAGAAAAAAAAGGGAGAAGATGCAAATCCATAAATTTAGAAATGAAAAAGGATAAATCACAACTGACACCACAGAAATACAAAGGATTATAAGGGACTACTACAAACAACTATATACCAATAAAATGGACAACCATGAAGAAATGGACAAATTCTTGGGAAGGTACAATTTTCCAAGACTGAATCAGGAAGAATTAGAAAATATAAACAGACCTATCACAAGTAATGAAATTGAAACTGTGATTAAAAATCTTCCAACAAATAAAAGTCCAGGACCAGATGGCTTCACAGGTGAATTCTACCAACCATTAAAGATGAGCTAACACCGATCCTTCTCAAACTCTTCCAAAAAACTGCAGAGGGAGGAACACTCCTGAAATTCATTCTACAAAGCCACCAAAACCAGAAAAAGATATCACAAAAAAAGAAAATTACAGACCAATATCACTGATGAACATAGATGCCAAAATCCCAAACAAAATACTAGCAAACAGAATCCAACAACATATTAAAAGGATCATACATCATGATCAAGTGGGATTTATCCCATGGATGCAAGGATTCTTCAATATACACAAATCAATCAATGTGATACACCATATTAACAAACTGAAGGAGAAAAACCATATGATCATCTTAATAGATGCAGAAAAAGCTTTTGACAAAATTCAACACCGATTTATGATAAAAACTCACCAGAAAATGGGCATAGAGGGAACCTACCTCAACATAATAAAGGCCATATATGACAAACTCACAGCAAACATCATACTCAATGGTGAAAAACTGAAAGCATTTCCTCTAAGATCAGGAACAAGACAAGGATGTCCACTTTCGCCACTCTTATTCAACATAGTTTTGGAAGTCCTAGCCATGGCAATCAGAGAAGAAAAAGAAATAAAATGAATACAAATTGGAAAAGAAGAAGTAAAACTGTCACTGTTTGCAGCTGACATGATACTATACATAGAAAATCTTAAAGATGCCACCAGAAAACTATTAGAACTAATCAGTGAATTTGGTAAGGTTGCAGGATACGAAATTAATGCACAGAAATCTCTGGCATTCCTATACACTAACAATGAAGAATCAAAAAGAGAAATTAAGGAAACAAACCCATTTACCACAGCAACGGAAAGAAAAAAATACCTAGGAATTAACCCACCTAAGGAGGTGAAAGACTCAGAAAACTATAAAACACTGATGAAAGAATTCAAAGATGACATAATCAGATGGAGAGATATACCATGTTCTTGGATTGGAAGAATCAATATTGTGAAAATGACAGTACTACCCAAAGCGATCTACAGATTCAGTGCAATCCCTATCAAACTACCAATGGCATTCTTCACAGAATTAGAACAAAAAATTTTACAATTCGTATGGAAACACAAAAGTACCCAAATAACCAAAGCAATCTTAAGAAAGAAAAACAGAGCTGGAGGAATCAGGCTCCCCAACTTCAAACTGCACTACAAAGCTACAGTAATCAAGACAATATGGTACTGGCACAAAAACAGAAATATAGATCAATGGTACAGGATAGAAAGCCCAGAAATAGACCCATGCACATATGGTTACCTGATTTATGACAAAAGAGGCAAGAATGTACAATGGAGAAAAGACAGCCTCTACAATAAGTGGTGCTGGGAAAACTGGACAGCTACATATAAAAGAATGAAATTAGAACACTACATAACACCATACACAAAAACAAACTCCAAATGGATTAATGACCTAAATGTAAGACCAGACACTATAAAACTCTTAGAGGAAAACATAGGAAAAACACTCTTTGACATAAACCACAGCAAGATCTTTTTTGACCCACCTCCTAGAGGAATGAAAATAAAAACAAAAATAAACAAATGGGACCTAATGAAACTTGAAAGCTTTTGCACAGCCAAGGAAACCGTAAACAAGACGAAAGGACAACCCTCAGAATGGGAGAAAATATTTGCAAATGAATCAAGGGATAAAAGGTTAATCTCCAAAATATAAAAACAGCTCATGGAGCTCAATATCAAAAAAACAAACAATCCAATTAAAAAATGGGCAGAAGACCTAAATAGACATGTTACCAAAGAAGACACACAGATGGCCAAGAGGCACATGAAAATATGCTCAACATCACTAATTATTAGAGAAATGCAAATCAAAACTACAATGAGGTATCACCTCACACTGGTCAGAATGGCCATTATCAAAAAATGTAGAAACAATAAATGCTGGAAGGGGTGTGGTGAAAAGGGATACCTCCTGCACTGTTGGTGGGAATGTAAACTGATACAGCCACTATGGAGAACAGTATGGAGGTTCCTTAAAAAACTAAAAATAGAGCTATCATACGACCCAGCAATCCCGCTACTGGGCATATACCCTGAGAAAACCATAATTCAAAAAGAGTCATGTACCACAACGTTCATTGCAGCTCTATTTACAATAGCCAGGACATGGAAGCAACCTAAGTGCCCACCGACAGATGAATGGATAAAGAAGATGTGGCACATATATACAATGGAATATTACTCAGCCATAAAAAGAAATGAAATTGAGTTATTTGTAGTGAGGTGGATGGACCTAGAGTCTGTCATACAGAGTGAAGTAAGTCAGAAAGAGAAAAACAAATACCATATGCTAATGCATATATATGGAATCTAAACAAAAAGGTACTGATGAACCTATTTGCAGGGCAGGAATAAAGGCATAGACATAGAGAATGGACTTCAGGACACGGGGAGGGGGAAGGGTAGGCTGAGACGAAGTGAGAGAGTGGCATGGACTTATATACACTACCAAATGTAAAATAGGTAGCTAGTGGGAAGCAGCCACATAGCACAGGGAGATCAGCTCGGTGCTTTGTGACACCTAGAGGGGTGGGATAGGGAGGGTGAGAGGGAGGCTCAAGAGGGAGGGGATATGGGGATATAGGTATGCATATGGCTGATTCACTTTGTTGTACAACAGAAACTAACACAGTATTGTGAAGCAATTATACTCCAATAAAGATCTATTAAAAAAACCAAAACACATAGGGGCTGTAAGCCTGAGATGTGACCCATGTCCTCGCATCAAGGGGAGGGAAGCCTGAAGAAGGAGGGTGGATCCTGCCCAGCACCCTGTAGCCTGGGATCTCCTGCTCTGCCCCCCAGGCATGGCCCAGCCCCTCCCTCCCCCCACATTCCGTAGTGGTGGGACAGCAGCCACCTCCCCTCCTGGGCAAATTACTGGAGGGATGGCAGATGATTAGGTACATGGACGGCACGTTCATTTATTCCCCTTGGAAAGAATTAATTACAGTCATAAAAAGAAGACAGAATTTCTGCCACACTCCTCCACAGAGCTGGTGAAGCTAGGACAGGGCAGAGGGGCAGCCTCTTGGGGCCAGGACACATAGAAGGATGGCACCTTCTCAGGAGAGAAAATTGCAGGAGGTTTCATTAATGTCATTAAAACGCAGGACTGACAGTGAAGGTCCTTGGCGATTGCCTGTGGCTGCAGGAGCTGTCTCCTCCTGCTGCCTGGGCTCACCGGTGACCTGCGCTGCCCCCTTGCCGCCCGTCCCACAGGCTCTACCGCTGCCCAAGCATGACACGGGCCTGGTGGCCAGCGGCCTGGCAGGGACTCAGCTGCCGGGAGGGAAGGGCCTCTGGGGAGTCCAGGCACGAAGTGGGTGCCAAGGTCACCAGCAGACAGGGCTCTGTGTTCCATCCTTTGTTCTCAGTCCTCAGCAGTGGGGTCTGGGCGTACGTGATTACTGAAGCCTGTGATCCCAGATGTCGGTCCTTCTGTCTGTCTGTCTCTCCTTCTGTCAGTGGGTCTCTGGCTGGCTGTCTCTGTGTGGTCTTCCTAAGCTGAGCTCTGTATACAGGCCCGCTCTGCTCGTTCCCTTTGCATCTGTCACTGCTCTATTTACAGTTTCTCTTTCTCTATATTTATCCCAGCTCTCTTTCCCCTCATTGTCTCCCTGTGGTCAGAGCTTCCCTCCATGGGGACTTATTAATGCCTGGGTCTTCCAGAAAAGCAGCTAGCAAGCTGAAAGTCCCCAAACTCCACCCCTCCGACGGTCCACAAGCTGTAGGTCTTCTGATGCTGGCTAGGGACACTCGTTCCCCGTGGACCACAGGAGATGGAAAACTGGCCTAAAGGCAGCGATACCCGGTGGGCAGGGAGCCAGTCCTCCTGGCTTTGAGAGCACCCACTCAGCATTGCCATCCTGGATGCCCACACACAGCCAGCATCGCAGGGTTAAGGGACGGATCTCAGGCCAGGGCCCTGACACATGTGCTTTTACAAATGAGAAAACAAAGGCTCAGAGAGGTAGGGTAACTGACCTGAGGACACAGAGCTAGACAGCAGCGCTCTTGCCCCAGGGTCCTCTCTCCCAACCACTTTGCAATACTGCCTCGGGGCACTGTGGTGTGAGCCACAAACGTGTGCACACTGCACACTGGTGTGCACGCTCAGAGCTGAGTATCTGCAAGGTTGTATGTGCACACGTGTGGGGGGTGTTTTTATGTGTGCCGCTCACGTACCCCTTTTAGGCTTTACTGAAAATGTGACAAAATGGAGCCTCTGAGCCCAAAGGACTTGCCAGGTGCAAGGCCCCTTCCGGGCTGGATCACACCCCTGCCTGCCTTGGTGTCCTGCAGCACACTGCATGGTGACTGGGGCCGGGCCGGGTGGGCAACGCTGTGTCTTGGCCTCAAGGACTCCTCGAGGCCTGGTCCTCTGGTGTCCCGGGGCTGCCCCTGCTGGGCCTATGACCCTGTGACCTCCATGGGAGAAGCGGGGCTCACGCGCAGAGACCCGGGACCACCCATTTGGCCCATCGGGAATGTACTCAGAAGGTCAGAGCTTTCTTCCAGGGTTTTGGTGAAGGACACAGCTCATCTTGTCAACAGAAGGGCCGCCCCAGCGTGAGGAAGGTCTCCTCCTGCGTCCTAGCCCTTCCCCTCTATCTGGTAGCTCTCCCACATGCACCGACCTGGGGCTTCTGGCCATCCCAAGGCCTCGTGATGCCTAGCTTGGCCATTTTCAAACTGTATCCTAGAGACTTTTAGCCTCTGCATGAGGTGCTTCAGTGACTACTCAACTCGGGGGTGGAGAGGGGGTGTAGTTATGGATACTCGGGGGATGGGAGTCTGTGTATCCTCCTCTGACCAGGGCAGCCCTGGTTTTATGTTCTGCAAACTGGGTTTCCTTCTAAGAGCTTGGCTAGGCAGCACACATTTTTATTTGTCTTCTTAAAAAAGGCTTTAGGCCACCCTCCCCCTTGACTCTTAACTAGGGACAGGCAAGCTTTCAGCCCCTCAAATCCTCCCCGCCTGCCCTGTGGGTCTGGGGAAAGCAGACCACGAGCGGGTTGTATGTGTGGCTCTGACACTCCTCCCCAGATCTCCGCTGCACACCCTGGCTCCCTCTTCACTGCGGGTATCGTGGCCAGGACACGTGAGGCCTGCTGGGCAGCTGGGTGTGAGGTCAGCTTATTCTGAGCTCAGAGGAAGGGTACTGGGCCATGTGGCCTGTGAGAGCTGATTTATGGAGGACCCAGCAGGTACAAAGGGGGAGGGCAGGGGAGTGCCTCATCCTCTACCAGCTGGGACCTCGGGTCAGCCCTGAGCCCAGGAGGCCCAACAGTTCCCAGAAGGGGCAGAGCATAGCCCTCACCCAGGGCTGCCCTCTAGTGGAGAATCTGTGAATGGAGGCCCTCAGATGGTCAGCAAATCAGCTCCCAGAGGGCATCTCTAGGAGGCTGGAGATGAAAGGTAGTGTCCTCCATATTGTATGCACAGAACAATCTGGCTTGAGGGCAGCTGCAGGGCTGCTCCAAGGCTGACTCGACCTCTAAGTGGGGAGAGATTGCCCCTTTCTTCCGTCTCCGGTGCAGGCTGCTTGGGGCTGGGACCTCTCCACATGGCAGAGTTTCCCCCAGCCCCACTCAAGGTGCCTCTTCAGTGGCTGGGGCCACATCTCAGCTTCTGCCCCCTCCCCTCCTTCATCCTGGCTCCCTTTGCAGAGAAGATCCTGAGAGGAACCCCAGCTTTGGTAACTTCCCCGTACAGCCGATACTTGTGGCTAAGGAGCTGTATGAAAGCTCACCTGGCTGTCTGAGTGTTTGATGAGAACTGGGTTGGTGCTTCGCGTGTCCCCAAATGCAACGTTTAGAGAAACAGCACAAAGTGAGTTCCCGCTTTGCCTCTGAGGGACAGTGCAGGGGGAACTGCCCCTGCTTTGGAGGAAGGCTTGCGCGTGTAGTGCACGGGTGGCCTGAGCCCCGTGCAGGGGCAGGATGGTCACCGAGCCCTTTGTGCTGGGGCACTTGCCCAGCCCAGCGGGACAGTCCCCGTTTGGCACCCCCAGGACAGTTTCAAGTGTTCCTGGTCTGGGTGGCATCTCTTAGCAGTACTTTCTAACTTATACATTCCAGCTTTCCTGAGTTCAGGTTCAGATCAGAGGAGAAGAAGGCCCATGCCTCTGTGTGGAGAGCATTCCCAAGGGGACCGTCCATGGACAGCTGGGGAATCCTCATCCCAGCACTGAACATTTGGCAAAGTGTCGGGAGGCCCCTTATCAAGAGCCTTGCAAGGGAAGTCAGGTCCAACTGTGTGTAGGATGGAGGGCTGTGATGTCTGGTACATTTCAGGGACCAATATGGTGTGGGGTTTGGAAACCAGTCCTGTCCTGACCACCGAAGGTCCAGCAAAACCTGGAAAAGAGGAGACCCAAGGGACAGGGAGCATCTGTCCCACACCCTATCCTTCCAGCTCAGGAAGGGAGACAGGGCTCGTAGGAAAAACTTCCTTATGGGCCCAGACTGTGCTCAATGGCAGAGAGAATCTCATAGCAATGTCTGGGGCTCAATGTCTGGAGCGAGACAGGAATTGGGACCCAGTGGACCTCAGCTTCTGTCTATTTCCCAGGTTCTGAGCCTCTAACATAGGCCACTCTATTCCCATGGAGACATCAGCAAGAAGATGCCTTTTCTTTTGCATCTCTTGCATGGAGGACTGATTGCTTACTTGGCTGGTGAAAAGTCTGAGACTGGGAGGACCCCCAGGGTGCAGCAGATGTCACCGTAGGCCAGAACTGGCCACCCACAGAGCAGCTGGGTTTGTGGCCGAGCATATCACCACCCAGGACAGGATCATGGTTTTGTCAATAAATACAAGGAGAACAGGTAATGATTAGGTGACCAGCCATGTGTGCCAGAGTCCTTCAAGCTCATCTAGTCCAACCCCCCATTTCACGGATAAGCAAACTGAGATCAGTAACACAGCCGGTGTTAGACTTTGGACTAAAACTCAGAAACTTCTACTCCCATGACAAGGCTGTTTTATCAATACTTCAATCCAATTCAATAATATTTATTAGATATGCACAGGATTTGATGACTGGCAGAATACTGAGGGTGGGTGTAGAAAAAGAATCAAGGATTATTTCAAAATTTTCAGTCCCAAAGAGAGGAAGAATATAAAAAATTAGGGAAGAGATGAGCAATGACTTATTTAAGTCACATGTGTGAGTGGAGGGAAGGCAGAGAAGGCAGGGCCGGGAGGAGGGAGGGGCACCGGGATGGCAGAGGGTCCCTGAGACAAGGATGGGACCTCCTGTGGTCACCTGTGCCACCAGGGCCGAGCCCTGGGGAGAGAGAGGCGAAGGAGAGGTGCCCCTGGAGGGGAGCCGATGCAGTCTGGGGGACACCCGGAGTGGGTGCTGAGGACATGAAGACCCCTGGAGGGGGAAGGGAAGGAGGGAAGCAGGATGGTGACGTGAGCTGTAGGAGTGTCAGGGAAGGACCAGTTTCCAAGGCTGAGGAGAACTCGACAGAACTGTGGGCTTTGGTGGAGGAGTCAGAGGAAGCGGGGATTTGGGGTGCAAAAGTGAGCAGAGGGGCTGGGCGGGGGGTAGGAGGTGGCCCCAGCACTGGTGGGAGGAGGGGTGGTGTGGTGGCTTCAGCCCCGGGCCCAGGTGAGGGGCCAGGAGAGCGGGCACTCAGTGTGTGCTGGGTCTGGGGGTGAACCTGGTTGTGAGCACGTGTGCACCCCTCGTGTGTGGCTGTGGGCTGGCGGAGGCTAAGCCTAAATGGGGATGACCAGGGGAATTGTGTAGAGATGAGATTAAAAATGGAAAAGCAATTCAAATCACACCTTGTTTGAGACAAACTTGCCCCTGATCACAGCTGTTATGACGATTATCGACCATTTATGGACTGCTATAAAAAGATGTAACCCAAGGGTCAGCTGGGTGAGACGGGCTCAAGCCCACCCCAGCTGCGTGGTCTGTGGGAGTCCAGAGGCTCTCCCGTCTGTCTGCAGACATATGGACATGAGCTGTTCACGCCTTCTCTCCTCCTGACACTGCTGGTCTCTGCAACCACACAAAGTAAGCCTCCCCTCGGGGCTCCCCAGAGACTCCCCATGCCCCCTTCATCCACCCCCAGGCAGTGCAGGCTTCTCTGAAGGGTCGTGGAGGAGATGGGCTGGGGTGGCCATGCATCAGGGCAGCCGGCGGTCACCATTGTCCCCCGAGGGCGCGTCACACCCACCCGCTCCATCTCTGTCCCCTCCTCAGCTCATCCGCTGGCCCCTAGCTCTCCCCTCTTCCTCCTTTCCTGCCTTTTACAGTCTTCCCAGGCAGGTCCTCCTGCTCTGAAGCCTTGGCTCCAACAGACATGCAGCAAACAATCTTTCCCCGAAAAGGGCAGCGTGTTCCATCAGAAGGTTACATGGAATACGTTTCTCACCACCCACTTATTATTCACGTTTCAGGTTTGCTTCATTTTAGGCGGCCCTCCAGCTCTGCACTGAACTCCGATCACGTCTGTTCTCTACCATCACGGGCCTGACGACTCTCTGGGTGGTCACGTGGGTTCGACTCCCCAAACAGCACACAGCCGTGCTTTCTAGCTGTCTACACAGAGGAGAGGCACCGGGCCAGGAGCCAAGCCCGGGCTTTAGCTGCGGCTGTACCGCTGATCACCGTGGGGGAGGTTCCTTTTCCCAGGGCTCGTTTCCTCGTCTGTAAGGTGAAGCTGGTCCAGGAACCCTGACAGGGTATTTGTCCCCGGTGGCCGGCCTGAGGAGCAGCTCCAGGGGGATGCCGACCGCCCCTTCCTGTCCTCGCTTGCTGGGCCTGTCTCTGCCTGGCTCTGGCCCCGTTTGTTCCAGTGCAACCACACCCTAGTCCCCTAGACACGGCCACCCCGGCCTCCCTGGTCGGTGTGAGCCAGCCCCCGAGCCAGCCTGGGACACTCCCTCAGCATTATTCTCTTACTGCTTTTTGTCACCCAAGCTTTGGGCTGCCCCAGTCAACGGCAGCTCCATTTCCCTTGAATTGTCACCCACACCCAAACCCAGGGCTTTCCATGGTGCGTGTTGTTTTGACACCCAAGGGATCACCCATTCCTCTGGGGGCTCAGCTTCAACTTTAGGACTGAGTTGGGGATGCCCTGGGGTCCCTCCAGCCCATAGACCATCCCTGTATGTACTTCCCCACGGAATGGGATTCTGGTTATTAAGGAGCAGACAAGTACCCCCTTCATTAATTCATTTATCCAACACTTCCTTCCACAGTGGGTTAGTGACCTCCCAAAAGAGAGGGGGTCCTAACTCCCAGTACCTGTGATAGTGACCTTATTTATTAAAAGGGTTTTTGCAGATGTAATTAAGTTACAAATTTTGAGATGAGATCATTCTGGATTAACCAGGTAGGCCCTAAATCCAATGACAAATGTCCTCCTAAGAGACAGAAGAGGAAAGGACACAGAGAGAAGAAGGGAAGGCCATGTGAAGGTGAGTCAGAAGTTGGAGAGATTCTGCCACAAGCCAAGGAATGCCTGGAGCCACTAGGAGCTGGAAGAGGCAAGGGAACAGACTCTTTCCTAGAACTTCCAGAAGGAATGCAGCCCTGCTGACACCTTAATTTTAGACTTCTGACCTGCAGAACCATAAGATATAATCAGTTTGTGTGCTTTTAAGCCACTAAGTTTGTGGTCACTGTTTACAGCAGCCATAGCAAACAAATACAGTCTGTGGCCAAATGGGTCTTCTTCCCCCTTTATAGGAGCAGCCCGTCATGGCCGCGGCCCAGGACTCCTAGGAATCAGGCCTTTACTTGCCAGCTCGTTGCCGTTTCCCACAAACTGGTCCTGTACAGAGGCCACAGCTTCGCCTCTGGCATCATCACCCCCTGGATTTTCCTGACAAGGGAAACCTTCCCCTCCTTCCAGGCTGCCTACAGCAGACCATCCAGCAACCCCACAGCAGGAAGTCAATCCAAATGAGCCGGAAACAGGTGGGCTCTGACTTTGACTCACAGCACCTGGATTTTAAAACTGGAAACCAGTAAAGCCTGACTTGTAGGGCTGTGGGTGGAAAGAACCCTAGTTACAGTGGTGTCTAATGGGAGGAAGGGAGACCAAGCCACTTTCCTGATGTTCAGATTTTTATATAAGGGGCAGGGGTCTCTGGCAGTGATGTGTAAGCACGAAAGACTTGGGGAGCAAGCAATCCTAAAAGCAGAAATACAGCCATGATTATTGCATGTACTCCCATCGATAACAATGAAGACAGTAGCTGTAGTAATAAGAAGGCTAACGCGTGTTTACAATGTGCCAGGCTCTCTCCTAAGCTTTCAGCACGTAGCTTTGAATCTTTTGCAATAACCTACAAGATGTTTGTCTTTACTATCCCTGCTTTGCTGATGGAAAACGGGAGCACAGAGAGGTTAAATAATTGCCTAAAAACAATTAGAACTCATGATTGACCTGACTCTAGGGAAGGCACTCTCGAATCAAATGTAAAGATATTAACTTGCATCATCTCAGCCCCCAAAGCACTTTCCCACTGGTGGTTTCATTCTGGTGCCCAGAGCAGCAGGCAGAAATCCTTCTGTCCATTCTTGAGATGAGGAAACTGAGGTCAAGAGACTGGTCCAAGGAAAAAAGTGACCACTGCCATCCCTGTTCAGTGTCTGGTATATCCACACAGCAGAGCCCCATAGGATAATTGGAAGGGTTAACAGTTATTGAGCAATTACTACATGCCTGCCAGGAATGGTGTTAATCCATTATCATGTGCACATTCAATCTCATAATAGTCCCATGAGGTAGAGACCAGAGAGGTTAAGGAACCTGTTTGAGGTCACACAGCTAATAGTCAGTGGTCACACAGCTAATAGCCAGTGGTCAAGCTGGAAACGCTCACATGCTCTTGCTGTGAGGGGAGCTCAGAGTCCAATGCAAACAACTTCCTCACCACTACTTGCAGAACTCTATGGGTCACGGATCCCGGGGCCTTTCTCGTTGGAGGGCACTTCTGCAAGGTAACAAGGGATCACGCCTGCTTCGTTTCTCAGTGCCCACAGAATGCTTTCTCTGCACCGCTCCACTGAATTCTCATGCCGGGACCATTTCAGGTATTTGGAGTTTTAATTCTTTGGAATGACTAAGCCCGTTGCTCAGAAGGCTGTTGTAGGAAAAGGCTGAGGGAGGCTTTCCTGGTGGCGCAGTGGTTAAGAATCCGCCTACCAATGCAGGGTACACTGGTTCGAGCCCTGGTCCAGGAAGATCCCACATGCCACAGAGCAACTAAGCCTGTGAGCCACAACTACTGAGCCCGGGTGCCACAACTACTGAAGCCGGTGCGCCTAGAGCCTGTGCTCCACAACAAGAGAAGCCACCACAGTGAGAAGCCCGCACACCACAGCAAAGAGTAATCCCCGCTCGTCACTAGAGAAAGCCCGCACGCAGCAAGGAAGATCCAACACAGCCAAAAATAAATAAGTAAAATAAATAAATTAAAAAAAAAAAGAAGAGGCTGAGGGGTCTTTTTTGCTCTTAAATGATAACCTTCTAAGGCAAAAGCACTTCAGCTTTGCCCCTGAGGAAGAACGTGGATCCAGCTTCTATTTTTGCTTGGGTGACTCCTCGGCTCACCCACTGAGCTCTTTTGTTTAAATGCTCAGACAGCCCCCGCCCAGAGCCTGCCAGCTTCCCTTGGCTGCCCACCAAGCTCTGCCATTCGTTCTCCAAATTGGTCCCCTAATCAAATCTTCGGGACTTTTAATTTTCATAAACATGAATATGGAAAATGAAAGGGGCCAGGAGAGCTATGGAGAGAGGCCCGCTGCTGCCCGGACGGGGAAGGTCAGGGCTCTTCCAGGTGAAAAGTGCCTGCCAGGGGGACCCTGGACACACCCTGGGCACTGGGCAGCCCTTGGGCTGAGCCTTCAGAGAGGATGGCTCTGCGGAGGTGTCCCCTGGGTTCATTTTAAAGCTGAGCCAAGAAAAATTCAATTTGTCCAAAAAGGCCAAGGGGAAACTTCCTGCTTTGGCTGAGATGGCCATTGGCGGAAGCAACGTCTCCACCCTGTGCAGCAAGGTGGTGAGATGCTCGGGGCAGGGATCCGGCAGCCTTCCGTGCTGTCCACCCGGCCCTGATATTAGTGCTTCAGATTTGCCTAGGAGATTCAGAGCAGCATTTGCAATTCATGACTCTTTAGCTTTCTCATTTTCTCTATGTGTAACCCTTGAACGCACCTGAGTCCCCGCTTCTCCTCTTCTATCCCTGATGTGGAGGTGCTCCTGGGGAGGCTCCTCCGAAGTTTCCAGTCACCTAACCTGAAAGTAAGCGGAAGGAGCCTGGGGATCCTCTCTCCACATTCTACATACGACGCTGAATTTCCTTTACCTCTCCAGCTGTTCCCCATTCCTCCTGCAGGAGGAGAACCTTCCAGCAGATCTTCTCCTGAGATTTAACAGAGTTGCCACATTTGTAGCTAGCTGGGCAGAAGGAGAGGTGAGAAACCTTGATATTGACCCCTCGGTTATACACAGTTTCCCACGTGTGAGGCCCGCAGACACATGGCTGCCACTGCAGCGAAGGTCCTTGTCTGAGGATGCCATGAAAATAGGCCTAGCCTATAGGTCCAGACTCTGAAAAGACTGGCAGGCCTACAGGAAGTCAGCCTGAGCCAGGCCAAGTGCATGTCTGGCTGGTTACCTACCCCGAGTGGGCTCTGCTGAGGGTGATTATTATCAGTATATCGATTTCTCCCCTGCACTGTGGAAACGTGCCACTTTCTGGGGAACTGGACCAGGTCACTTTGCACTCACATCCCCCATTTGGCACAAGTGCATGTAAGTGGGGTTGTGGGTTGAACTGTGTCCCCCGACCAAATTCCTATGTTGAGCTTTTAACCCCTAGTTCTTCAGAATGTGACCTTATTTGGAGACAGGGATTCATGGAGGTCATCAAGTGAACGTGAAGTGATTAGGGTGGTTCCTGATTCAATAGGACTGGTGTCCTGAAAAGAGGAAGGCAACGTGAAGGCACAGGGAGGAAATGTCCGACTACAAGCCCCGGAGCGAGGCCTGGGCGGATCCTTTCCTCACAGCCCCCAGCTGCATGTGAGATCCTGCCAGCACCTGGATTTCAGAGAACAGTGAGGCAACACATTTCCATTGATTAAGCACCCAGTTTGCTGTGGGCAGCTCTCGCAAACTTGTACAGGGGGCTTTACCAGCCAACACAAAACAAACATAAACAAAAAACACCTCTAGCTGCAAATGCAGGACTTAGTGAATAAGTGGGTAAAAGAAGTTCCCCCATGGGGTCCCAGAAACTCACCATGCAACTTCTAGGGTCTGTGCTGGCGACTCTTCTCACTGTGAATAAGAAGGGAGAGACAGTTTGCAGAACCAAATGGAGACGGGCGTGCAGAGGTGGGGGGGAGGGGGAGGGCGGCAGCAGCTTCATCATTAATTTTTGAAAGTAATTTACAAGGCTCATTAAAAATCACGGCTTTTCTGTAGTTCAGGGCTGTGTTACGGAGTTCCGTATCTGCTTTCCTTTGATGAACCAGGAGTCAGAGAGACCAGGACTCCAAAATCTAGAAGTCTGAGATCAGTACCTCTAACATTTATTAGGTGTGTATGAGAGAAACTGTGAGATCTTGTTTTATTCTCCAAACAATCCTGCCTGGTAGATATTTTCATCCCTGTTTTTTTTTTAATTGAAGTATAGTTGATTTACAATGATTCAGGTGTTCAGCAAATTGATTCAGTTCTACATATATATGTGTATATATATATATATATATTTTTTTTTTTTTTTTTTTCCTTCGGATTCTTTTCCATTATAGATTGTTATAAGATTGTTGAATGTAGTGCCCTGTGCTGTACCCCTGTTTTGAGATAGCACTGAGAATCAAAAGGACTAAGTAACTTGCCCAAGCTCACACAGTTAGCTGTGTATTGGAGGAGTATTTACCTCCAAAATACATATTCTTTTCAAAACAATCAATTTCTTGTGGATCAAGTGTCTCCCTCAGGTTTTCTGAGATGATGACCTTGGTGTCCTTAGCCCTGAAATAATGCCCCATTCTTTGTAACCCAGTGAATGCTTTTCTAGCTCCATGTGGCAAATCCACTCACTCCTCATTTCTTAGGGTCCCACGTCACAGGGTACTAGGTAGAGTGACAAGGGCTGCAGATTGAGGCCTCCCCTTTGTACTCTCTGGGTCATCAGGGTGGCCCAAGACTGGTTTCATTACTGTGTAGAATATATTCTGCTGGCATGTGAAGACCATCTGAGAGCACACTGCACAGAGACAGGCCATCTAGAAGCATATGGTAGGACTACAGCCTGCTACAGGCAGAGTTCAACAAGCAAGTCAGCTCTATTTCCAGTGGCTTCAATGCCAAGTTTAAGTTGGCTTCAATGCATGAGTTCCCACATTCCTAGTCTTTAAAGGAAAATGAGCTCTTTCTGGTGGGCCTTCAGGGACAAGTTCAGGGACCCGAGTTCTTGTTCCTCTTTCCAAAGCCTTCGGAGCCACCTTGGTCTGCTCTCCCCTTGAGCACAGCCCTGGGTCCTTTCATTTGCCTTTATAGTGAGTACGTGACGATACCCGCGTCACTGTGTAGTACTATCTTACTTCTTTGGTCCAGGCTCTCTTCACCATCCTGACCTCTGTTATGATCCCGTTCCTGTCCTGGAGCCTCCTCCTGAGCCCCGAGATGCCCACAGCCACCTGGTTGTCACTTCTGCGGCATTTGCCTCTTGCACCCGGGCTATGTTTCATTTCTCACAAAGGGGCAGCATGTGGATTTGGAAAGGCCTTGCTCCCTGGAACCCGCCATGAGTGGAACACCTCCCCCATCCCAATGCTCCTTACTTCAGCCACGAAATTAGCTTTCAGCTCTCCAGGTATTCCTTGTTGTCACTTTTCAATTTAGCCTCCAAATTAGTCACCCGACAGAGAAATGATCTCCCCTCCAAACTCTTTTCATCTGCAGTGACACCTCCATCCCTGGAGTTATTGCTTCATCCAGACCAAGAACTTGGAGAATAAACTGACCTTGGCTGCTCCGAGGGTACAGCTCTGCTGACTGCAAACCACCCCCAAGCCTTGTGTCCAGCATCCTCCAAGCAGTGTTCATGTATGGCTGACTTCATCGTACCTGAGAGTGCTACCACCTTCAGAATACTCTAGTGTTTCTACTCCTTTGAGGACTCATTATGTGATGGCAGAGGTTCTCAAACTT
The DNA here is from genome assembly GCF_028021215.1 of Eschrichtius robustus. NCBI lineage: Eukaryota > Metazoa > Chordata > Mammalia > Artiodactyla > Eschrichtiidae > Eschrichtius > Eschrichtius robustus. The sequence goes on from NC_090829.1 coordinate 16,741,977, forward strand.
GAGGGAGCCACCTGGAGGCTTATTAAAACCAAATGACTGGGCCCCACCGCCAGATCATCTGATGAACAGGTCTGGGGTGGGGCCTGAGAATTTATGCTTCTTTTTCTTTTTTTACATCTTTACTGGGGTATAATTGCTTTACAATGTTGTGTTAGTTTCTGCGGTACATCAAAGTGAATCAGCTATATGTATACATATATCCCCATATCCCCTCCCTCTTGAGCCTCCCTCCCACCCTCCCTATCCCACCCCTCTAGGTCATCACAGAGCACCGAGATGATCTCCCTGTGCTATGCGGCTGCTTCCCACTAGCTATCTGTTTTACATTTGGTAGTGTATATATGTCAATGCTACTCCCTCACTTCGTCCCAGCCTCCCCTTCCTCCCATGTGTCCTCAAGTCTGATCTCTACCTCTGCGTCTTTATTCCTGCCCTGCCACTAGGTTCATCAGTACCACTTTTCTAGATTCCATATGTATGCATTAGCATATGGTATTTGTTTTTCTCTTTCTGACTTACTTCACTCTGTATGACAGACTCTAGGTCCATCCACCTCACTACAAATAACTCAATTTCATTTTTCTTATGGCTGAGTAATATTCCATTGTATATATGTGCCACATCTTCTTTATCCATTCATCTGTTGATGGACACTTAGGTTGCTTCCATGTCCTGGCTATTGTATATAGTGCTGCAATGAACATTGTGGTACATGTATCTTTTTGAATTATGGTTTTCTCAGGGTATATACCCAGCACTGGGATTGCTGGGTCATACGGGAGTTCTATTTTTAGTTTTTTAAGGAACCTCCGTACCATTCTCCATAGTGGCTGTATCAGTTTACATTCCCACCAACAGTGCAGGAGTGTTCCTTTTCTCCACATCCTCTCCAGCATTTATTGTTTCTAGATTTTTTGATGAATGGCCATTCTGACTGGTGTGAGGTGATGTCTCATTGTGGTTTTGATTTGCATTTCTCTAATGATTAGAGATGTTGAGCATATTTTCATGTGTTTGTTGGCAATCTGTATGTCTTCTTTGGAGAAATTACATTTCTTTTTTATTTTTTTTATTAAGGTATAGTTGATGTACAATATCATATAAGTTTCAGGTGTACAACATAGTAATTCACAATTTTTAAAGGTTGTCCTCCATTTATAGTTATTATAAAATACTGGCTATATTCCCTGTGCTGTACAATATATCCTTGTAGCTTATTTATTTTATACATAGTAGTTTATTCCTCTTAATCCCCTGCCCCTACTTGCCCCTCCTCCTTCCCTGTCCCCACTAATAACCACTAGTTTGTTCTCTGTATCTGTGATTCTGCTTCTTTCTTTTTATTCACTAGTTTGTTGTATTTTTTAGATTCCACCTATAAGTAATATCATATGGTATTTGTTTTTCTCCGTCTGACTTATTTCACTTACCATAATGCCCTCCAAGTCCATCCATGTTGCTGCAAATGTAAAATTTCATTCTTTGTATGATGAGTAATATTCCATTGTGTGTGTGTGTGTGTGTGTGTGTGTGTGTGTGTGTATATATATATATATATATATATATATATATATATCACATCTTTATCCATTCATCTGTTGATGGACACTGGGGTTGCTTCTATATCTTGGCCATTATAAATAATGCATCAGAGCTGGTGTGTCTCATCCTTTGTGAGGGCAGTAGTCAGAGCCATCCTAGTCACCATGTCATCCCCAAGGCCTGGCTAGTGACCAGTAGCCGGTCAGAAAATATTTGCTGAATGAATGAATGAAGGAAGGAATGAACAACATGAACTTGATCATTGTCTTATTAGGATATTAGCCTACATTTAAATCAGGCAGAATTTTAGTACCTTATGCATGCACTACCACAGTGGTTCTCAAGGTGTGATTCTTGGACTAGTAACACCAGCATCACCTGGGAACATCTTAGAAATGCAAAGTCTCTTTGCAGACCAGCTCTGATGATACGGTGGGCTCAGAATGAGAGGAGGGGAAGTACAGGCTGCTCCTGAAGCTCAGAGCAGGAGCCCCAGACCAGTCTGATGTGTGAATGAGAGAATAAGGGAGAAGGGAGAAGTCTTGTAAGGCTTCCTGGAAGAAGTGGCATCTAAGCTGGATCTTCAAACAGAAATAGGAGTGAGCCAGAGGAAGTCAGGAATGGGTTGTGTTCCACGTAAAGGAGAGAGCAGGTATAAAGATCTGGGGAGAGTTATGGCATGGCATGATGTGGAACCTGAAAGTTCAGGTAGCGGGGAGGGTGTCTGTGTGTGAGAGGAGGATGGGAAGTAGAGAGAGAGACTGGAGGCTGGAGCTGACCATGGCAACAGGTGATACTGGGGCAGGGGCTCTTCAAGTAGTCCTTGGACCAGCAGCATCAGCGTCACTTGGGAACTTCTTGGAAATGCTAATACTTGGGCCCCATATAGACCTACTGAATCAGAAACTCTGGGCGTGGGGCCCAGCCATCTATGTTTTCACAAGCCCTCCAGGGAATCTGATGCAGCTCAAGTTTGAGAGTTACTTGACTAGAGAAGTGGGCAGAGGCTGGAGAGAGGCCATGCAAGTCCTAGTAGGGCGTCTGGATTTGATCCCACAGCAACCACAGCACAGAATCATTTCTCAGTAACACATATTTGCTGCTTGATTGAACAAGTGAAAGATTTTAAACAAAATGGTAACGTGGCTTACTTGCATTTTCAAGGGATCTCTTTGGCCAATGTGGAGATTGTCTACAACATCATTTCTGTGCATACCTTTATTCTCAGGGTTAGTTATCTCTTCACTGAAGTAAGGCCTTGGGGTTATATTCACAGGGGTCAGAAGGTGGAGGTATTGGCTGAGCCTGGCTCCCCACAACTTTCAAATATATTTATTAATGTACCATACACCTACAATAGAATCAACTCAGTCATTGTGTGGGAAGAAAGGATGTTCTGGTTTGTGAAATGTTCCTGAGAGCTGAGGTTGGACAGGCTCATACTATGAAAGTCTTTGGGCTCAGGGCCCTGCTCTGTGTGTGTGTGTGTGTGTGTGTGTGTGTGTGTGTGTGTGGTGTTAGGATCTGCCTCTCCCATGGTTTTCTGCTGTTGACTGCTCTGATGGTGGAGGCTCAGAGATGCAGATCTGAGCAGTCTCCGGGATCCAGCAGTATCTCTGTGGCTCTGAGCCAGGTCTTGCTCTGCCTCGTCCTGTACCCACTTCTGGTGCCTGCCTCCTGATTTGGGGACCCAGATTCTTAGGACCCTGCCCTCTCAGCACAAATGCCAGCCCAGTGCCCCCCTGTGCCTCTTGCCTGTCTGCCTGGATCTTTTACCACCAAGGCTACCCTGCAGGGAATGCTCTATCTAGAAAGGGCCCTTCCCACCTGCCCTGACCACACTCCCCCAGTGGGCCTAAGGCTAAGTGGGCCTAGTTGGAGGCTGTACCACATGACCTGTAACCAGAGCCTCACCATCTGGACCAAGGGTGATCGTCTGACCATCATTGCCTGCCTGGTCATCTGAGACTGTGCCTGGGCTAATGTCAGGCCAATTCAGACTCCTCCCTGTAGAACGCGGAAAACAGACCAGATCGAGCCGTGAGCGTAGGGCCTGAAGGAGCAGAGCCATGCTGCAGGGCGGATAAGACCAGGACAGGCTTGGGGCCTTGAGCAGTCCAAGCCACATGGGGATAGAAACCACCTGTTAGCAGGTGCTGGTCGGAGGAGAGGGGAGGCCTGAAAGTGCAGGGATGGGAAAGCAGAGGCACCCAGGGAGAGACTCGTCCTCACAGCTTCCTTGCTCCCCGCTGCCTTTAAGTTCTAGTTTGTCCATGGCCTGGTGTCCCCCAGTTTCACTCCATGAGATCCAGCAAGAGCTCTGCTCTACCCCGCCCAATGGGGTTTTAAAAACTGGCTTGAAAGGTCTGTGTTCTTTGTGGCTCTTTGACCTTCAGTGGGCCTCCCTGTCACTGGCGGTGTGCCTGGGACTGACTGGTCTGTCCAGAGGTTGCCCTCCCACGTGGATGCCCAGCACCCCACTTACACTGTGCTGTGCTCGGGAGGACCATCTGACCTGCAGCCTAGTCCTCCCATTCGGCTTCATCTTGCTACCCGGAGCCCTCTGGGCCCAGCGGTGGGAAGAGGCTGGCTGCGGACATGTGTGCATTGGTGTGACACGGCCTTTGCAACCACTACGTGGAAAAATGGGCTGCAGGGTACCCAGGTCCCAGGCAGAGACACAGCCATGCTTTATACCACGTGGCCAGTAGTATCGTGCAGGCAGTATCTCCCTCTTAGACAAAGAGGTCTCAATTGGAGGCTGAACCACAGCCCCCCTTCATAAGGACTATTTCAGTAGGTTAACTTCATGGACACTTCGACTCAGGCCTGAGGATTTGGGGAAATGGAAGGTGAGTGTTCTGGCCTTGCCGCCTCCACACTTTTAGCCCATGTCAAGATTCCAGACTGGCAGACCTGACTGACAGGCATGTGAACTGTGAAGTCGCACAGGGCTCCGTGCTCAGGAACATCCCATGCTCGGTTTAATGCTCTGTCATCTTGAGATTCTTAATAACTGATTAACAAGGAACTCTGCATTTTCATTTTGCAAAGGGCCCTGTAGGTAAGAAGCAAGTCCAGTGGAATGGGCCCTCTTCTGGCCCTTTCCTGACTCCACACCGATTTTTCCTTCCCATGCACAAATCTGAGTCTGATTGCTCTAAGTTCTTGCCACAGGTGTTGTTCTTGTTGCTTGTAAGCAAATATTTTTGAAAGCCCGTGCTGTGCCAGGCACCATGCACTGTTCAGGGAGCTCTCCATTCAGGGAGGAGATAGATGCATAGCTGGAAAATCGACATGCAGGGACAACTAATCTAACCTAGCCATGGAGAGGGAAGAACCTTCCTGAAAGAGTAGTGAGTGATGGGTGATTAGAGATTCGTCAAAGACTCTAGGCAGTTCAGCCTGAGCAAAGATCTGGAGAAGTGAAGGTCACACTATGTTCAGGGAGCTTGAAACACTTAAGGAGGACTCAGTGTGAGGCCAGGAGTGACAAGAGAAGAGGCTGAGAGACAGACAGGGACAAGACCAGAGGGCCTCTTATATACTCAAGGAACTTGGAATCTTTGGCATCAAATGGAGAGCCATGGAAGGATCAGAAACAGGCAGGAACACGAGCAGATTTGCATGTGGGACAACCTTCAGGTGACTGTGCTGTGGCCAGTGGATTAGAGGCAGTGAGCCTGGAGGGTGTCTGAAACAAGCTGCCCCATTACCGAAGGTTACCCTTAGCTAGTCAGACCTGAGCTTCCTAGGAACAGGAATTCATTTGGCCCGCTGCAGACTTTGCCTACAGATCTGAATTTTGCAAGCCCTGCTTAAAAGTTACTGGAGCTCTAATTAAGGCCATGAAAGCTTTAACAGTGACCAGAGGCATTTTTCCTTCTATTCCTTTTCACGTGGTGCCAGAAGGAGCTGAGAACCCTTCTCTCTTCTCAGTTGGCACTGGCATCCCTTCCTAACTGTGGGCCAGCCCAGGTGCTGGAAACCCAGGGATTCTGGATGTCCAGGTGCCGACTATTTACATGGCTGAAACTAGGAAGTCGTAGCTTCTCCAAGTGCCTGCTCATTGGAAAGCACTGCTAAACAGGTAGAGTGCTGTGGTGGGCAGGAGTGTAAAGATGTCTCTCAAAATCCCTGTCTTGGATTATTCAATCAAACACTAACTTAAGTGCTGCTGTGAGGGGACTTTGAGAGGCATTAAGGTTGCTACTCAGCTGGCTTTAAGATGGGGTGGTTATCCCAGGTTGTCCAGGCAGGCCCGTGGAATCATGTGAGCTTTTAAAAGCAGAAGAGGGTCCCAGGAGAGATTCCCAGCAGGAGAAGGGTTTGATGTGCTGTTTCTGGCTCTAAGATAGAGGGGCCAGGAGCAAGGACCAGAGAAGTCACTAGGCACTAGAGGAGCACCGGCTGACAGCCAGCAAAGGCACGGGGAACTCAGTCCTACAACCTCAAGGAACTGGATTCTGGTAACAACCTGACTACGCTTAGAAGCAGATCTCCATCCCCCCCCACCCAAGCCTCCAATAGGAATGCAGTTGTCTGTGCTTTTCTAATCAAAACAGGCCCTAAAGGCAGGCCAGGGGCTTGGGCTTGGAGATGCATGAGGTAGAACAGTTTTGGGTGGCTCTGTGGTGAGGGAGGTATTACTTTAGGTGGGCCCTGAGGCTGGCTAAGAAACAGGCATGAGAACCTAGTTTCAATTAACTGCAAGTTTCATGAGATGCAGGCACGAAGTACCTCAGTAGCTGTTGAGTGTGGTCCTGGAGTGGCAGGGTCAGCGTTACCTGGGAACTCAGAGAAAAGCAACTTCTTGGGCCCCACCTCAGACTTGCTGAATCAGAAAGTCTTGGGGTGAAGGCGGAAGTCTGTGTTTCGCCAAGCCCTCCAGGTGGTCCTGATTCTGGCTCTTGTTTGAGGACCACTGGAGTAATGCTAGTACAGTGAGTCTCAACCTTGGCTGTGCATTAGGAACAGCTGGGATGCTCTCAAACTTACAGCTGCCTAGACCCTATGTCAAACCAATTTACTAGAAATTTCTGGGCTGGACATTTGTAATTAAGTTTCCCCTGCAACTCTAATGTACATTAAGAATTGCTACCCAGATGCCTGGCACATAATTGAAGCCTGGTAAATATTTCCTGACTGGATGGTTGGTTAATAATATACTTTGAAAAATCCTTGGTATTAGCGTTTCAACAGAGAAGTAACCCCAAAGCCGGACCCTAAGTGCCTTGGGAGCTGTGGGGGAGGAAGTGACCAAGAAGCCTTGGTCCTTGTTGTCATCTTCTTCACTGAGCACTTTCCTGACCTCTAATCTATCCTACTTAAGTTTATCCAAAAAGGATAGAGATGAGATGCAGGTGTAGGATGAGAGCATACAGTTATTTCTATTCCCTCTTACATCCTCAGTCCTAGGCTGTGGAGTGTAAATGGGCTCATTTCTGAGACATGGGGGAACCGTATCATGCCAGCTCCTCATAGCTTCCTCCCCGTCCCTTCACTGATGTGGAGCCAGCAGGTCAAGGCTACTTTTCTTCTCATGGAATTGCGTTCTCCATTAAGGTAAGCAAGTGTGCTTGCTTTTCAGTCCAAATAGTTAGTCTTCTCTAGCAGGTGGATAGCAGAAATACCAGATCATTCTCAAATCTGGTTGCCCAACAACATCTCCTGGAAAGTGACAATTCATACTGCTAGGTTCCATGTAGACCCACTGGATCACGAAGTTCAATAGCTGAGTTTTCATTAGAACCCCCAGGAGAGTCTGATGTCGTCAGACCATGAGAGTTTGGGAATCACTGCATCCTAACATACTCTTTTCACAAAGCTACTGTTCTTCCTATAAGAAGCTCTCAACATTGTTAAATATAAACTAACTTTAGCAAAAAGATTGCATCAATAAAAGTATCAATACATTAGAGTAAAAGTTAAAGAATTGCCAATACTTTGCAACAGTTCCAATTCTTTCTACTTATCTTCCTTTTCTTTTTCACCAACCTGATTCTTTTCCTGGGATTTACTGGTACTTCTCATTTTAACCTGATTTCCGAATTTAATCTTCCCCTTGTGATATTTTTTTTTTATTGTACTATAATTGCTTTACAATGTTGTGTTAGTTTCTGCCACACAGCGAAGTGAATCAGCCATATGCATACACACATCCCCTCCCTCTTGGACCTCCCTCCCTCCCATCCCACCCATCTAGGCCATCACAGAGCACCAAGCTGAGCTCCCCGTGCTATCGAACTAGTTTGTCATCAAACACCATTCAGGATGCTTTTACTTTCCCCCCTTCTCAGCTGCAATCATTGGTTAACTGTATCATAATTGATCAGGGGTGATAGAATTTATCTCCCTAGCCACGGGGTCTTTGCCATTTTCCCTCTTAGCTTCCACCTTATTCTTGTCAAGCGGCAAAGGAAAACTATAAATAGTTAATAGCATCATCAGGCCCACTCCTGAGTTCTCCTCTTGTGTCTGTTTTGTCTTAATCATTAGTACATGGGCTAATTAGCTTCCAAGTCTTTCAAAGTTACAGATTGTATGGATGCTAATTTGGAAAACAGTGATAAGATTTACATACCAAACACTTTTCTCCTGATTCCCTTAGCAACCATCCCCAAACTCAGTGCAAAATTATCAACCCATGTTGGCCAGAAGGTAACTGTAAGAATACATTTGGACAGATGCTAACAGGGGGAGCCCTCATCCTCACTTCCACTCCTGGATGCTGACCCTCACAGAGGTGTCAGGTGCTGAAGTCAGAGTAGCCCAGCCTCCCACTTCCACACCATCAACTCTGCCAGCTTCCTGAGTCCAGCCAAGAGAGGCTTCACTATCCTTTCTCCAGGCTGAGTGAGGCGGGCAGACTGAAGGAGCGGCGCAGAGCAATCTATGCCCATTTCCACCCTCAGAAGGCACCAGATCCAGGAGACCTCTTTTCTCTTCTAGTTCTTGACCACTGACACTTGAGAAATAGCCAGAATGTTCTTAAAGCCATGAGCACTCTGGATCCCTAACTTAGGGGGAACTATTTCAGGGATGAGGGGTTATTTGCAAAGGTGCTGGTGAGATCGAATTGCAGATATCTTCATGGGGAAAGTGGATCCAGCCATCCAGGGTGGATGGGGCGGAAGCAGACATGGGGGCACCGAGCAGAGGCATCCCATCCTGACTAGGCCTGTCTGAAACGTCAGTCTTGGCCGCCCGTTGCCTTCTCCCCAGAGGCGCTGCGGGCATTGTGCTCTTTCGGTGCCAGGAGAGGAGGTGGATGGGAGAAACCTGACCCTCTGATGCCAGACGCCCGGTTCAGCTGATGCACGGCTGGATCCTCTTGCCAGACTTGGCTGGCCTCCCTCTCTGTTTGAGGCAGCATTAAGAAGATTGATTTCTGTTAGCCAGCCATAATGGGAGACTGTAATGGCTGCAAGGGAGACACTTGGCTTGTGGACATCTTGTATGGATGCCAGTTGCTTTGGGAGAGAGCACTTGACCGAGAGCCAGACAAGGCTCCTCTTCAGTTTCTTGCTGTTCTGTTTTCTCCCCTCCTCCCTCCTCTCTTACCCTCCATTTCTTCCCCCTGTCCATTCCCCATGCTCTCCCTTGTGGTCTGGAAATGTTCCATGTGGGAAGGACTCAGAGCCACTCTTGGCTTTGCTTGCAGGGTGCTCGCCCACCTAGATTCTCCCCTTTGTGTCCCTGACAAGGGTGCACCTGCGGTGGAGCCTCTGCGTTGTCACAATGGCGGGCTCCCACCACTGCCCCATGACGTTCCCAGACAGCCCTCGGTCTCATCGGCAGAGTGTAAGTGTTGCCTTGTGAAGTCTGACCGCTCCCAAGAGGGAACGGAGAGCTAGACCATCTCAGGTGCTGAAGGGTCATTTCCAGGAGCTCAGCTTGACTGTGACTCAGTTTATGCCCCTTGCAGCCTTCTGGGGTGAGGGGAAGGGAATTTGGCTTCTGGTGGGTGGAGACAGCTATCCAGGCTGGTGCTACCAAGGCCCTGCGGTCAGTGCACCTCTCCTGGGATGGGATCTCCAGATTCCAAAGCATGGGTGGCAGCTACGGCCTCCTCTTTCATATACCCTAGGGTCTGCCCAGAGGTGCCCGGAGCCCCTTGGAGTGTGCTTGCCAGTCCCAGTCTCCCACCAGCACCCATGCACTCGTAGAGACAGCAGGGCTTCAGGAAGCCATGGGCTGGCCAGGTGGAGAGACACTGCACAGCTTCCTCGCTCTCCTCCTCATCCCTGGCTGCAAGGTCCTGCTCCTGTTCGCTGCCACCTACACTCAGCGGTGAGGCCAAGGCCTCAGAAAAGACAGGGGACCCAGACATCCCAGACAGATTGGCAATCCGGGGGGCTCCCATCCTGCAGGAGACAGTTGCTCTTAGAGCAGGCAGAGCCCTCTCTACATGGCGTGGCTGGGAGCGACCTTTGGAGGCCACTTAAGCCACTCCCTTAGCCTAGGCAATGGCACCCATGGAGTTCAAGTCTATTTTGAGCATTCAATTCCAGGTGCTGCTGTTATTAGCTGGTAGGGGTGGGAGAAAAGCCAAGTGCACCCTGGTACCCCTGGTCGCAGGTGTATCCCTCAGCACACATCTCCATGAACCTGATACTTAAAATCGTAACTCAGAACAAACAGGGCTCCACATAAATGAACCCTGCCCATCTTCCCAACCTCATGCCCTACACTTTCAGCTACTGGTTCCTCTCCAGGCTTCAGCCCCACTGCCCTCCCTCGTCCCTGACATTTCTGTTTCCTTCCCCTGATTAGGTGTTATGCACTCACAGATGCCCTTCCAAATGGCCCTGGGTGAAGCATGGTCCTCATCCCACCGAGAGTCACCCTCTGTCACGAGGTGTCACTTTCTACATGGTTCTTGGTTGACACCCTCTGAGATGATCTTATTGTATTTGCTTAGTTTTTTGAGGGGAGGGCCTGTCTCTTCTATAATTCCACACCCATGAGAACAGGGACTTTCTGTCCTGTCATTGTTTCCCTGGCACCCAGCCTGGTGCCCAGGATGCAACAGGTGCTCAGAAAATACATGCTGAGTACATCATTGACTGACAGCAGGAACAGAGAGCCTTGCCCTGCTGCTGCAGAGGCTTCCTGGGTCCAGGAGAGTAAACACTGTCCTCTGGGCACCAGAAGGAAGGAAACAGTTCCCACTGGCATAGCCTGGGGTATCATTTCCTAATTGACACCTCCTCCCCGCCATGTGGGTGTGTTGGTTCACAAACACAGGAGGGTAACACATTGTTGTCTCAAGACTGCATTCTTGAATGGCTCCTAGGGTGGGAACAGTGGGCAGAGTGTACATTCCAAGGACAGGGGATGAGGATGAGGAGCCTCTGACTGCCGGGGTCAGCTCAGGGGTCAACCAGTGGTCACATCCTCTCGATGACCTCCTCCAACAGGCTGATGTTGTCTTCCTCACCTTTACTCTTGTTCTCTTCCTCAGGCTGTCTGGGAGATGCTGGTATGTGTGTTCCTGTCTCTTCCCTTGTGTTAAGTCACATAACCAAGAAATTACCGTACCAATCCACTCTCCAGTTTAGCACACAAACTTAAAACTTAATCCTTAACTTGGGGCAATGTAATAGCATGCCACAATACTAATGGAATAGAGACGAAAATTACTGTATTAATCTACAAATACCTTGTCAGGAGAGTGAGTCCTATAAAATGAATAACTCTTTTGTTCCACTGAATCCCCTAATGGGCTCTTGTCCACACGGATAGCCTAGAGCCAAGGCAGCAGTGAGGGTCTCCTGGGTGGGGCAGCTGAAGGACTTTGAAGAACAGGAATGTGTATCTGAGTCCATTTGCATTTCTGCAAAGTAAATATCCCCATCAATCCTCAGTGAAGTCTACCTCACACACACAAGCTGTGTGAGAGTGGTGAGTGTGTGTTTGAGTCAGTTCGGTGCCCAGTGGAGAGGCTGAGGATGTCCATGCATTGAACTCAGGAAGCAGAGACAAGTTTGGGACTAGTGTTGAAAACTCTTATGCCCTGACCACATTCCCTCAGCCCTAGCACTTCAGTCACAATGGCTTGACTTCCAGCTGCCAGCTTTGGGGCCCAAGGCCTTTCTCTGGACCTTGGAGGGCTGCCTGCCTGTATTGACGCAGCTGGAAGTGCTGTGGAGTTGATGCTCTCCACCTTGGCAGCCTGAACAAATGTCTGCTGCGAATTGGTGTATAAATACCCCCACTTCCTTACCCTTGGGTGGGATAACTCGTAGGCCTGTGTTCTATGCTGCCATCCAGAACTTCCCCACAGGGTTACTCTCCAGGCGCCCATTGGTAGTGCTGGCTTGGTAATACACCATATGGCTGCTTCTCCTCTGTTATCTCACTTCCCCACTCACCTCTCCATGTTTCCTTCCCCTCCTCTCTAAGTGAGGTCCCTAGAAGCAGAGCCTGAAGCAGGACTTAGGGGGAGGTGCTCTCAGGGAAGAGGCAAGAAGGCTGTCATGGACCAGGGAAAAGAGCTGAGCAAAGCTGTGGTCTTGGCTGGAGACTGGCTTCAGCCTGATCCCTTGGGGAGCTCTGGAGCACAGACTCTACTGCAGAGTTCGTACCCCCCTGGAGCCAAGGGAGCTGGCCTTTTGAACCTCCACTTCAGTTAGTTACTTCCTGAAGATCGCCCTGAATGGTGGAGGTGGGTAGGCATATCCTCCTAGCTGAGGCGGTGCCCATTTGGCCAAAGGCAGTGCTCCAGAAAAGGGCCCACCTGTGAGCTGTTAGCAACCAGTGATCACAGCTGGAGGAGGGGTGCACCGGCCAGCGGAGGGGAGCAGCCAGTGCACCTCCGTATAGGCTGGTGTTCTAATCTGTCTCAGGGTCTGATTCTGGGTATGGAATGAGAGACAGATTTACCTTGATCTCCAGGAGAAGGGAGGCATCAAATCTCTTGATAGTATAGTCAAGTACCCATTAGTCCATTTGGTTCTGGAGGTTACTTTGGATAATTTGTGGAGTTAATTAGACAGTGACCTCTTCTCTCTCCATCACTCATTCTGTGTGGAATGGTACCTCTTCTCCTGGAGTGACCTGGCCCCTCTTTTTCAGTCTTCTTCTTCCTGTCATTCAGCTGTGAATGTGGGGGGCTTTCTGACCGCCTAAACCCCTCTTCTTTGCATCAGATCTACACAGTGAGCGCTAACAGCTGAAATGGCAAAAATGCCAGGGATTACCGACATGGCCAGCTGCTTCCTCAGCAAACCACCTCCCTGTCCATTTGTCTGTGGGTAGAGATATCTGTGGGTTGTAGGACTCCTCCCCTGTGTGGTAGCCTAGCCCCTCTGGATGCCCTGTACCACAACCCACCTCTGTGTGGCCTCGACACCCACCTAATCCTTGCTAACCTCTGGTCCTAGAGAGCCAGATTCCGTTTCCCATAGTTCCAGTCATCAGCTGGTTAAGGTAGAAATATAATATAAGCTGTGTATTTTCTAATAAACACATTAAAACGGTAAAAGGAACAGGTGAAATTCATTTTAATATAATTTAACACAATATATCAAACTATTATTTCAACATGTAACTGATATAAAAATTATGAGATATTTTACATTTTTTTATCCTTAATCCTTGAAAGATGGTGTAAATTACAGTATATTTTATACTGAAAGTACATTCAATTTGGACTAGCCACATACCAAGTGCTCAATAGCCACTTATGGCTAATGGGTATCATATTGGAGAGACTGATTCTAGAGTGTCTGGTAGTAAGCCTGGCTTTGCTGAAATGGCCAAACTATGGTGTCTAGGCTGGACTAGGAGGCAAGTGAAGCCAGGAGGGCCTGATGCTCTTGATGGTGTGGTGTGGCTGGATTGGGTTTGAGGACTGAGATTCACGATGAAGGTGAAGGGTAATGATGAGTGGGGGAAGGGGAGGGATGGTTCTGGAAGCCTGGGAAGTCCTGGTCTAAGAGGGGAATTTCCAGAGTTGGAGATGATGGAGGTGGGGCAGTGGCCAATGCTGGTGGCTGTAAAGAGGAGGTGGAGATAGGGACCACTTGCTTGAGGTGCTGGAGGAACTTTCAGGCCAATGCTTTTAAGGTCTTTGAAACTATCCATAGTACTGGTAGCAAGAGGGGCAGATGGACAGGCTATGGTGGCGATGCTGATGCTATTTGGGGCACCAGGACCACCTCATTCAGATGGGGTGAGATCAGAGCCAACTGTGTGAATCTGAGGCTCATCTATTTCGTGAGAAAAGTCAACTGTTCTTAATTCTAATTTTTCAAAAGGAAGATTTCCAAAGGCGAGAAGTGACAAATTTAACCAGCATGTTTTCTATTGCATTATTGAGTCCTTGGTGTAGGTGTTAAAAAAGGCACACGTTTCTTATTGAAAAATACTTGTGGATTTTACCATTAATAAGTTCCCTTTGGTTCTCACTCTCCAATTAATTGTGTGATCACCTAACAGTATTTTGATCTGGACTGTATTTCTTGTTATAATGATTAGCATTTCATACCTTAGACTCTGTGAAGAGCAGGATAAATTGCTTTCATTTCTTCTTCTTGATCAACCACAGAGAATGATCAGATTTTGCACTCTCAAGTGTCTTTTAATTGACTTTTGAGCAGGATATATACTCACCTCAGTTTTTAAATGGGTAAACCGAGGCTTTGAACAATTACTGGACTTGTCCAATTGACTCACTTTAAAAAAAAATTAAATCTGGAGAGTTTGCTTAATGAAAATACATGGAAATGATTAGTAATTGGGGTTTCTAAGTTTTACTTTTGGTGAGATTCAATCCTTCAAATGATTGAATTTTGCAAAGAAGGGACTTTGTTTGTAATTCACTGCTGTACCCCAGATTCTGACATACTGTGTGCACTCAACAAATATTTTTGAATGAATGGATGAGTTGCATCATCTCTTCATTCAGTTTTATTTAGATGGTCAAGTATCTTTTATTGGATTTAAAACATTTTTAAACTTAATATTTTAAAATAGTTACTCATTCAGGCTTTTTTTTAAACAGCAAATTCTTTCTGGAAATAATTCAGAACAAATAAAAAATACATATACACACCCTTTTGGGAGATATAATACTGTTTTCTCTCACTTGTTTTGCAACTTGCCTTTTCACAGAACACTGGGTCTTGAAGATCTATGTATATTAAGCACAGATAGTTCCACATCACTCTTTTAACTCTGGCATTAATAGTATGGCTGGATCATAGTTTACTTGGTCATTTCCTTAATTAACAGCATTTAGGTTATTCTTAATTTTTTCCTATTTTAAAATTTGATTCATCAAACATTTCAGCACATTGAGTCCTTATGTGCCTCCATGACTATTTCTCTACGTTAGTGTTGAGCAGTGAAACTGGAGTTCATAGAAAGGTCCAGTTTAAGGCTTTTAGATACTGCCAAAATGCCCTAAAGAGTAAAACTTCAATTTATACTTTTACTGTCTATCTGCCCACACATCCTTGCCTACATTCAGCGTAAACAAACATTGGTTTTTACCAGTCTGTTGGGTGAAAAATAATATCTAGTTCATTTTGAGGATGTAACTTTGTTATGATAAATACATACATATATAATTACATGTAATGAGTTATTATAAATACACACATATATACTTACATGTAATGAGTATATGTATGTATGTGTGTATATGTGTATGTATACAGATACAATTTAAATATTAATGCCTACCACTCAGCTGAATATTAATATTGCCTTAGGAGCATCTTTTTAATTATGCAGCAGTAATTCATTCATTTTTGCTCCTGTATATGAGTATACATAATTTTATCTTTCTGTTCTACAATGATGGACGTTTGGGCTATTTCCTGATTTTTCCTATGGTGAATTGTGCATCTCTGAGCTTTCTTGCTTATGTCTCCTGGCTTACACGTGCACGAGCATTGCTGAGGTATACCTAGCTATGAAATTGCTGAGTCCTAGGGTACAGTGGAGACTACCAGTTGTCCACCCAAATCCATTCTCCCCACTTTCACACAAGGTGTCCAGCTAGACATCTTTCCCAGCTTCCCTTTTAGTTGGATGTGGCTATATGACTAAGTTTTCATGAATGCAATCTAAGCAACTTTCTATTTTGCTACTTTGGGATCATAGCTTTAAGGAAATGGGTACACCTCTTCCACGCTCTTATCTCTCTTCCCAGTAGCCAAAATCCAAGTGTGGTGATGACCGAACTTCAACTTTGTGGAAAAAGGCAGAATCCTAGAGGATGGCAGAGCAATGACTTGAAAAGGACCAAGGACCTAAATGGTCAAGGGGATCAGAGTTGTCCCACTGATCAGGACCGTAAACTTCAGGAACGATATGTGTGAGAAATATAAACTTCTTTACCTTTAAGCCCTTTTACTATCACTATTTTATTGTTAGTGTCTTTATTATGGCAGCCTGTACTTTAATTAATACATAAGGAAGCACATGTTGAACCTCACTGATGCCATACTCCTACCCAAAGGGTTTGAACCAATCGGTACTCCCATTAGCAATGCATGAAAGTTCCTGTTGCTCCACATCAAACCAACCCTGCTATAGTCTGACTGTATTATTTTTGCCTATTGGTGTGTGAGGAGTATTATCTTGGTGTTGTTGTCACTTGCAAATGAGGTTGTTCATCTTTTTAGATACTGCTAGCTCATTCATATTTCCTTTTACCTGAAATGTCTATTCGAATTTTTTGCCCTCTTCAATATTGAGTGTTTTTAATATTATGGTCAAATATATATAAAATTTGCATTTTAATCATTTTAAGTGTACGATTCAGTGGTGTTAATTACTTTCACAATGTTGTGCAACCATCACCACTATTTCCAAAACCCTTTCATCACCTCAAACAGAAACTCTACCCGTTAAACAATAACGCCCCACACCTCCTTCCTGTAGCCCCTGTTAGCCTTTAATTTACTTGCTGTCTTTATGAATTTGCCATTCTAGATATTTCATGTCAGTGGAATCATACAATATTTGCCCTTTTGTGTCTGGCTGAAAAATATGGAACAATTCATGAATTTTTGTTTCAAGGGCTATGCTAATTTCTGTTATCATTCCAATTTTAGTTCTAATACACTGTCAAAGCAAGCACTTGGGCACTTTTAAATGTTTATTTTTGGCTTGTAGAAGTTCCTTATCTATTCTAGATACGAATACTTTCTCAATTAAATGGGTTGCAAATATTTTCTTCCAGTGTTTGGCTTAACTATGTTTATGATGTCTTTTGCACTAATGCATCTCATTTTATGTAGTCAAATGTATCTATATTTTCTTCTGTAATTTGTGGATTTTGTGTCTTGTTTATGAAACCCTACTCCACCCACTGTTCTTCATTAAGGTATTCTCCTATATTTTCTTCAAAAACATTTTTAGAGTTTTACCTTGCATATTTATTTATTTATTTATTTATTTATTTATTTATTTATTTATTTATTTAACATCTTTATTGGAGTATAATTGCTTTACAATGATGTGTTAGCTTCTGCTTTATAACAAAGTGAATCAGCTATACATATACATATATCCACGTATCTCCTCCCTCTTGCATCCCCCTCCCATCCTCCCTATCCCACCCCTCTAGGTGGTCACAAAGAACTGAGCTGATCTCTCTGTGCTATGTGGCTGCTTCCCACTAGTTATCTATTTTACATTTGGTAGTGTATATATGTCCATGCCACTCTCTCACTTCATCCCAGCTTATCCTTCCCCTCCCCCGAGTCCTCAAGTCCATTCTCTACATCTGCATCTTTATTCCTGTTCTGACCCGAGGTTCTTCACAACGATTTTTTTTTTTTTTAGATTCCATATATATGTGTTAGCATATGGTACTTATTTTTCTCTTTCTGACTTACTTCACTCTGTTTGACAGACCCTGGGTCCATCCACCTCACTACAAATAACTCAATTTCATTTCTTTTTATGGCTGAGTAATATTCCATTGTATATATGTGCCACATCTTCTTTATCCATTCATCTGTCGATGGACACTTAGGTTACTTCCATGTCCTGGCTATTGTAAATAGTGCTGCAACGAACATTGTGGTAGATGTCTCTTTTTGAATTATGATTTTCTCAGGATATATGCCCAGTAGTGGGATTGCTGGGTCCTATGGTAGTTCTATTTTTAGTTTTTTAAGGAACCTCCATACTGTTCTCCATAGTGGCTGTATCAATTTACATTCCCACCCACAGTGCAAGAGGGTTCCCTTTTCTCCACACCCTCTCCAGCATTTACTGTTTGCAGATTTTTTGATGATGGCCATTCTGACTGGTGTGAGGTGATATCTCACTGTAGTTTTCATTTGCATTTCTCTAATGATTAGTGATGTTGAGCATCCTTTCATGTGTTTGTTGGCAATCTGTATATCTTCTTTGGAGAAATGTCTATTTAGGTCTTCTGCCCATTTTTGGATTGGGTTTTTTGTTTTTTTGATATTGAGCTTCAAGAGCTGCTTGTAAGTTTTGGAGATTAGTCCTTTGTCAGTTGCTTCATTTGCAAATATTTTCTCCCATTCTGAGGGTTGTCTTTTTGTCTTGTTTATGGTTTCATTTGCTGTGCAAAGGCTTTTAAGTTTCATTAGATCCCATTTGTTTATTTTTGTTTTTATTTCCATTTCTCTAGGAGGTGGGTCAAAAAGGATCTTGCTGTGATTTATGTCATAGAGTGTTCTGCCTATGTTTTCCTCTAAGAGTTTGATAATGTCTGGCCTTACATTTAGGTCTTTAATCCATTTTGAGTTTCTTTTTGTGTATGGTGTTAGGGAGTGTTCTAATTTCATTCTTTTACATGTAGCTGTCCAGTTTTCCCAGCACCACTTATTAAAAAGGCTGTCTTTTCTCCATTATATATTCTTGCCTCCTTTATCAAAGATAAGGTGACCATATGTGCGTGGGTTTATCTCTGGGCTTTCTATCCTTTTCCATTGGTCTATATTTCTGTTTTTGTGCCAGTACCATACTCTCTTGATTACTGTAGCTTTATAATATAGTCTGAAGTCCGGGAACCTGATTCCTCCAACTCCGTTTTTCTTTCTCAACATTGCTTTGGCTATTCAGGGTTTTTTGTGTTTCCATACAAATTGTGAAATTTTTTGTTCTAGTTCTGTGAAAAATGCCATTGGTAGTTTGATAGGGATTGCACTGAATCTGTAGATTGCTTTGGGTAGTATAGTCATTTTCACAATGTTGATTCTTCCAATCCAAGAACATGGTATATCTCTCCATTTGTTGGTATCATCTTTAATTTCTTTCATCAGTGTTTTATAGTTTTCTGCATACAGGCCTTTTGTCTCCTTAGGTAGGTTTATTCCTAGGTATTTTATTCTTTTTGTTTCAATGGTAAATGGGAGTGTTTCCTTAATTTCTCTCAGATTTTTCAACATTAGTGTATAGGAATGCAAGAGATTTCTGTGCATTAATTTTGTGTCCTGCAACTTAACCAAATTCATTGATTAGCTCTAGTAGTTTTCTGGTGGCATCTTCAGGATTCTCTATGTATAGTATCATGTCATCTGCAAACAGTGACAGTTGTACGTCTTCTTTTCCAATTTGTATTCCTTTTATTTCTTTTTCTTCTCTGATTGCCGTGACTAGGACTTCCAAAACTATGTTGAATAATAGTGGTGAGAGTGGGCCTACTTGTCTTGTTCCTGATCTTAGAGGAAATGCTTTCAGTTTTTCACCATTGAGTGTGATGTTTGCTGTGGGTTTGTCATATATGGCATTTATTATGTTGTGGTAGGTTCCGTCTATGCCCACTTTCTCGAGAGTTTTTATTATAAATGGGTGTTGAATATTGTCAAAAGCTTTTTCTGCATCTATTGAGATGATCATATGGTTTTTCTCCTTCAATTTGTTAATATGCTGTATCACGTTGATTGATTTGTGTATATTGAAGAATCCTTGCATTCCTGGGATAAACCCCACTTGATCATGGTGTATGATCCTTTTAATGTGCTGTTGGATTCTGTTTGTTAGTATTTTGTTAAGGATTTTTGCATCTATATTCATCAGTGATATTGGTCTGTAATTTTCTTTTTTTGTAGTATCTTTGTCTGGTTTTGGTATCAGGGTGATGGTGGCCTCATAGAATGAGTTTGGGAGTGTTCCTTCCTCTGCAATTTTTTGGAAGAGTTTGAGAAAGATGGGTGTTAGCTCTTCTCTAAATGTTTGATAGAATTCACCTGTGAAGCCATCTGGTCCTGGACTTTTGTTTGTTGGAAGATTTTTTTTTTTTTTTGGAAGGTCATGTCTTTATTTCTTATTGCAGGAACACAACTTCTGGAAACTTTATTTCTGTCAGAACCTGGAGGTGACCAGGCTTTACTTTATCATCTCTTTCTTCTTCTTCCACGTGTATTCCTGGTCTTACTCTTCCCAGTTCTTCTGCAGGGAGCGGTCTAGCAACTCGTTCTCTGGATGTAACTCTACATCTCTTTTCCTCCGGATGGTCTCAATGATTTCGTTAGCAGCATCGTGGGGTTTGTTGTAGACCGGCAGCGGCCACGGGTAGATGGCGGGCTCAGCCCACACGGGCGACTCCAGCCTCAGCTCCAACTTCTCACCCATGTCTTCGCGCACGGCCCCGCCCCAGGCTGTTGGAAGATTTTTAACCACAGTTTCAATTTCATTACTTGTGAGTGGTCGGTTCATGTTTTCTGTTTCTTCCTGGTTCAGTCTTGGAAGGTTATACCTTTCTGTGAATTTGTCCCTTTCTCCCAGGTTGTCCATTTTGTTGGCATATCGTTTGTAGTAATGTCTTATAATGCTTTGCATTTCTGCAGTGTCAGTTGTGATTTCTCCTTTTTCATTTCTAATTTTATTGATTTGAGTCCTCTCCTTCTTTTTCTGGCTAATGGTTTATCCATTTTGTTTATCTTCTCAAAGAACCAGCTTTTAGTTTTATTGATCTTTGCTATTGTTTTCTTTGCTTCTATTTCATTTATTTCTGCTCTGATATTTATGATTTCTTTCCTTCTGCTAACTTTGGGTTTTGTTTGTTTTTCTTTCTCTACTTCCCTTAGGTGTAAGGTTAGATTGTTTATTTGAGATTTTTCTTGTTTCTTTAGGTAGGCTTGTATAGCTATAAAGTTCCCTCTTAGAACTGCTTTTGCTGCATCCCATAGGTTTTGGATCATCATATTTTCATTGTCATTTGTCTCTCAGTATTTTTTGATTTCCTCTTTGATTTCTTCAGTGATCTCTTGGTTATTTAGTAATGTATTGTTTAGCCTCCATGTGTTTGTGCTTCTTACATTTTTTCCCCTGTAATTGATTTCTAATCTCATAGCATTGTGTTCAGAAAAGATGCTTGATATGATTTCAATTTTCTTAAATTTACTGAGGCTTGATTTGTGACCCAGGATGTGCTCTATCCTGGAGGATGTTCCATGCGCACTTGAGAAGAAATTGTAATCTGCGGTGTTTGGGTGGAATGTCCCATACATATCAATTAAATCTACCTGGTCTATTGTGTCATTTAAAGCTTGTGTTTCCTTATTAATTTTCTGTTTGGATGATCTGTCCATTGGTGTAAGTGAGGTGTTAAAGTCCCCCACTATTATTGTGTTACTGTCAATTTCCTCTTTTAGAGCTGTTAGCAGTTGCCTTATGTATTGAGGTGTTCCTATGTTGGGGGCATATATATTTATAATTGTTATATCTTCTTCTTGGATTGATCCCTTGATCACTATGTAGTGTCCTTCCTTATCTCTTGTAACATTCTCTATTTTACAGTCTATTTTATCTGATATGAGTATTGCTACTCCAACTTTCTTTTGATTTCCATTTGCATGGAATGTCTTTTTCTATTCTCTCACTTTCAGTCTGAATCGTCCCTAGGTCTTAAGTGGGTCTCTTGTAGACAGCATATATATGGGTCTTGTTTTTGTATCCATTCAGCAAGCCTGTGTCTTTTGGTTGGAGCATTTAATCCATTGACGTTCAAGGTAATTATGCATATGTATTTTCCTATGACTATTTTCTTAATTGTTTTGGGTTTGTTTTTATAGGTCCTTTTCTTCTCTTGTGTTTCCCACTTAGAGAAGTTCCTTTAGCATTTGTTGTAGAGCTGGTTTGGTGGTGCTGAATTCTCTTAGCTTTTGCTTGTCTGTAAAGCTTTTGATTTCTCCATCAAATCTGAATGAGATCCTTGCTGGGTAGAGTAATCTTGGTTGTAGGTTCTTTCTTTTCATCACTTTAAGTATATCATGCCACTCCCTTCTGGCTTGTAGAGTTTCTGCTGAGAAATCAGCTGTTAACCTTATGGGAGTTCCCTTGTATGTTATTTGTCATTTTTCCCTTGCTGCTTTCAATAATTTTTCTTGTCTTTAATTTTTGCCAATTTGATTACTATGTGTCTCGGCGTGTTTCTCCTTGGGTCTATCCTATATGGGACTCTGCCCTTCCTGGACCTGGGTGGCTATTTCCTTTCCCTTGTTAGTGAAGTTTTTTCGACTATAATTTCATCAAATATTTTCTCGGGTCATTTCTCTCTCTCTTCTCCTTTTGGACCCTTTTAATGCGAATGTTGTTGTGTTTAATATTGTCCCAGAGGTCTCTTAGGCTGTCTTCATGTCTTGTCATTCTTTTTTCTTTAATCTGTTCCTCAGCAGTGAATTCCACCATTCTGTCTTCCAGGTCACTTATCCGTTCTTCTGCCTCAGTTATTCTGCTATTGATTCCTTCTAGTGTAGTTTTCATTTTAGTTATTTTGTTGTTCATCTCTGTTTGTTTGTTCTTTAATTCTTCTAGGTCTTTGTTAAACATTTCTTGCATCTTCTCAATCTTTGCCTCCATTCTTTTTCCGAAATCCTGGATCATCTTCACTATCATTAATCTGAATTCTTTTTCTGGAAGGTTGCCTATCTCCACTTCATTTAGTTGTTTTTCTAGGGTTTTATCTTGTTCCTTCATCTGGTACATAGCCCTCTGCCTTTTCATCTTGTCTCTCTTTCTGTGAATGTGGTTTTTGTTCCACAGGCTGCAGGAATGTAGTTCTTCTTGCTTCTGCTGTCTGCCCTCTGGTGATTGAGGCTATCTAAGAGGATTGTGCACGTTTCCTGATGGAAGGGACTGGTCTGTTGATCCGTTTAATGTTGTCCCAGAGGTCTCTAAGACTGTCCTCAATTGTTTTCATTCTTTTTTCTTTATTCTGCTCTGCAGTACTTATTTCTACTATTTTATCTTCCAGGTCACTTTTCCGTTCTTCTGCCTCAGTTATTCTGCTATTGATTCCTTCTAGAGAATTTTATATGTCATTTATTGTGTTGTTCATCATTGTTTGTTTGCTCTTTACTTCTTCTAGGTCCTTGTTAAACGTTTCTTGTATTTTTTTTCATTCTATTTCCAAGATTTGGGATCATCTTTATTATCATTACTCTGAATTCTTTTGTAGGTAGACTGTCTATTTCCTCTTCATTTGTTTGGTCTGGTGAGTTTTTACCTTGTTTCTTCATGTTCTGTGTGTTTCTCTGTCTTCTCATTTTGCTTAACTTACTGTGTTTGGGGTCTCCTTTTCCCAGGCTGCAGGTTTGTAGTTCCTGTTGTTTTTGGTGTCTGTCCCCAGTGGCTCAGGTTGGTTCAGTGAGTTGTGTAGGCTTCCTGGTGGAGGGAACTGGTGCCTGTGTTCTGGTGAATGAGGCTGGATCTTGTCTTTCTGGTGGGCAGGGCCATGTCCGGTGGTATGTTTTGGGGCATCTGTGACCTTATTATGATTTTAGGGAGCCTCTCTGCTAATGAGTGGGGTTGTGTTCCTGTCCTGCTAGTTGTTTGTCATAGGGTGTCCAGCACTGTAGCTTGCTGGATTTTGAGTGAAGCTGGGTCTTAGTGTTGAGATGGAGATCTCTAGGAGAGTTTTTGCCGTTTGATAGTATGTGGTGCCAGGAGGTCTCTGGTGGACCAGTGTCCTGAACTCGGCTCTCCCACATCAGAGGCACAGGTCTGACACCTGACCAGAGCACCAAGACCCTGCCAGCCACACAGCCAGGTACATGGGGAGTTTCTTGCCTTTGGGGAGGTCTGAGGTCTTCTGCCAGCATTCAGTAGGTGTTCTGTAGGAGTTGTTCCACATTTAGATGTATTTCTGATGTATTTTTGGGGAGGAAGGCGATCTTCACGTCTTACTCCTCTGCCATCTTGAAGGTCTCTCCCGTATTTATTTTTAATCTACTTGGAATTGGTTATATTTGGTGTGAGAAAAAAAAAATCTAACTTTATCTTTTTCAAATTGTCTCAGCAACATTTATTGCTTGGTTTATCCCTTCCCCAGTACTTTGTAATTCTTTTTTTGACATGGATTTTCCATCTGCACATTGGTCCTAAATCACTACATCAATTCCATATTGTTTTATTTATGGTAGCTTTATAATACATATGGATAGCTGATCAGGCAAGGTCCTCCATTCTGTTTGTTTTAAAAATTGTCTTGGTTGTTTTTGCCTTTTGCTTGTGAATTCGGAGTCAAATTGTCAAATTCTTCAAAAATATTATGGATACGTTTATTGTGTTTGTATTAAATTTATAGTTAAAATTGGGGATAATTGCCATCACTTTTCTCACCCATGAACATGGTATATCTCCCCCGTTATTTAGGTTTTCCTTAATAGAGTCTTATACTTTTTTCCATACAGGCCTTTTAAAGCTTTCTTTGTATTTGTTCCAAGATACTTCAATGTTTGCTGCTATTAAAATGCTATACTATTGAAAATTACTTATTATTTTTTTGTTGATGTTTAGGAAAGCAGTAGAGTTTTATATATTGACTTTGCAACCAGCAAACTTGCTCATCTCTCATGTTTGGTCTAATGACTTGTCTGTACAGTCTCTTGGGTTTTCTAGATAGATAATCTTACTATTTATGACTCAATGTGGTTTTCTTTCTTCCTTTCCATTCTTTATAGCTTTCATTTCTTTTTCATGTCTTACGAGTGCTGGCTAGGACCTGCAGTAAAATATTTATTAGAAACAAAGAGAGCAGGCATCCTTTTCTTTTCCCCACCTTCAGAGGGAATGCTTCTGATGTTTGACCATCTGATGGATTATTTGCTCTGGGGTTTTGGTATATACCATGTCTCAAGATTAGAAAGTTTCTTCCTACCCTCTTATTAAATACTTTTTAAATTGTGAAAAAGTTATGAATTTTTATCAAATATTTATGTGTCTATGCAGATGAGTATATACATTTTTCCTTTAATCAGTTAATGAAGTGAATAGATTTATCTAAAATTAGACTATCCTTACAATCCTAGGACAATCCCCAATTGGTCCCCTTAAAAAAAAGAAAGTATACAGTACATTGCTGGGTTCAGTTTGAGTATATTTTATTATATATTTGTGCATTTATTTGGTCCTTTATTTTCTTGTACAGTTCCTCTCAGGTTTTGATATCGAGGTTAAATTAGCTTCCTAACATGATTTGGGAAACATATCCTTGAATGTTTGGAGGAGAACTCACTGGCAAAACCATCTGGACTTAATGTTGTTTCCTTTTTGGTGCATAGATTGTTAATTACTGATTCAAATTATTTCATGGTAATGAGTCTATTCAAATATTCTATTTTTTTATGAATTAGATTGTTTATGTTATATTTTCCTATTTCATTCAAGTGGTTCATAGTATTCTCTAAAGTTTCAGTTTTATTCTATACTTATGTCCCTCTTTTCATCCCTAACACTTTGTCTCATTACAGATTTCTTGCAAACCAGCTCAATCTTGTTAGAAGCTTTTTCCATTTTATTAGTTCCTTTTTTTTTTCAGACAGTGAGTTTTGAGATGTGAGGTCTTGTTAATAATTTCTGTATTTTCCATTCCTGTATTTTTATGTATTTATCTTTATATTGTATTGCTTTCCTTTGAATTATTCTCAGTTTTATTGCTCTTTTTAACTTAGTGATCTCTTCTATTCTTATAAACTTTCTAATATTCCAATATAAGATACAAAATTACCTTTAAATATCACTTTAGCTGCATGTCAAAATTCTGAGAGGTTGAGTTTTAATTATCATTCTATTTGAAATATTTTTCATTTCCCATTAAGATTTCTTATTTAAATGTTGTTAAAGTGTGTTTCAAAGTTTCTTTTGTCATTGATTTCTAATTGAATTACTTTGAGGTTAGATGCTGTGATTTGTATGACCAATTATTTGGCCTTTGTTGAGACTTACTTACTTTGTGGCCTGGTAAGTAGTCAATTTTTGCAATTGTTCTACATATACTTGAGAATAATAGGCAATCACTAGTGATTGTATAGGGCTCTGCATATACCTCTTAAATTAAGTTGGGTAGTTATGTTGTTACAGTCTTCCAGTACCAATTTTCATCTGCTTGATCTATAATAACCAAATGAGGTATGTTAAAATCTCTCTCTATAATGGTAGATTTGTCAACTTCTGTTTGAAATTCTGCCCTTTTTTTTTCTTTATACAATTTGAGCCCATGCCTTAGGTGCATAGAAATTCAGAATCCATGTGTCTTCCTAAAGAAAATATTTATTTTATTATTGTGTATTGCTTCTTTCAGTACTAATAATGCCTTTTACTTAATTTTTTGTGTTAATCTAGCTATAATGGATTTCTAAAATCAATATTTTCCTGGCATATATTTTTCTTGTCCATTTACTTTGAACATTTTTGAATCCTTATTTTTTAGTGTGTTTCTTCCAACAATATATAACTGGATTTTCTTCTTAACCAGTATGATGTTCACCTTTTTAAATAAGTCTATTTCATTTATATTTACTATGTTGAAGATACATTTATTGTGATTACTAATATACTTGGATTTATTTCCATCATCCTATTTTGTGCTTTGTGTATGTATGCTGTGCTTTTCTTTCCTTAGTTTTTCTCCTTTCCTACTTACCATTGTATTGCTTAAGTTTCATTATTCCCTTTTCCCCCCACTGCTTATCTGGGAAGTGGTTACCCCTAACATTTTAAAGCATGACTGACTAGATAGACAAGATCTAAATTTTTTCAATACCTCTGCCTGCCACCAGAATGGCACCAGCATTTTAAAAAAACATTTAGCTTTTTAACTCATATCTTAGATGCTGTTCATATTCAGTATTTTATTGTCATTTAGTATTTAGTGCTTTTACAAATGCCAAAGATTTGCCCACATTATTGCTTCTTTCATCTTACTGTGCTCTTTTGATTTCATTTCTCTTATTCATGAATGATTTCTTTTAGTAGATCTCAGAGACAGTATCTTGGTGGTAAATGCCCTAAGTCTTGCTTGATAAAGCCTTTATTTTGCACTCAGTCCTGAATACAAATTTAGCTGGATATAGGATTTTAGGTTATGCAAAATTTTAGATTCATAGTTGTTTTCTTTCTGCACTTAACATTTTGCTGCTGGGAAAACTAATTGTCATTTCTTAAAAGTAACCATCATTTCTTTTCTTTCTTTTCTTTTTTTTGAGTTTCATAGATTTTTAATATGTAATAGTTTCTCTTTTTTAACTTTTTATTTTATATTGGAGTATAGCTGGTTAACAATGTTGTGATAGTCTCAGGTGCACAGCAAAGCCCTACTCAGCCATACATATACATGTATCCATTCTCCCCCAAACTCCCCTCCCATCCAGGCTGCCACATAACATTGAGCAGAGTTTCCTGTGCTACTATCATTTCTTTCTGATCACTTTTAAGATTTTTTCTGTCTTTGGTGTCCTGAAGTTTCATTATGATTTGTCTAGGCATGAATATTTTTTGTTTATTCTGCTCAGGACTTCCTAAGTCTGTGCTTCCTAAATCTGAACAATCCATTTCTTCCATCAGTTCTGGAAAACTTTCTGCCATTTTCTCTTAATATTGCTTAACCACCCCCCACTACAATTACTTCAATTATTTCCTCTTAAGTATTTAAAAAATTATGATAGCCTTCTCTTTGCATCACCCATATACCTCAACCTCTTTTAATGTTTTACATCTCTTTACTTTTCTGTGTTGCATTATAGCCAATTTTCTCAGATTTAACGTGAAGTTCAGTAAACTTCTCTTTAAGCATATTTAATATCTTAAGACTATCCATTTAGTTTTTAGTTTCAGTGTCTTTAAGTTTTTTCCTATTTTCTGTTGTTCTCTCATAAATGTATAATTTTTTGTAGTGTCTTATTTTAAATATTGATATTTAAGTCTTTCTCTGATAGTTCTATAATAATGTGTCTACTCTGTTTAGTCTGCTGAATTTTGCTTATGGTAGATTTATTCATGTGTTCTGTGATTTTGGATTGTGAGTTCATATTTGGCAGGGCTTTATCTGTGGGAATCTTATGGGGGGGGGTGTCCTTTTTGCATTTCCTTCTACCAACCCATTTACAACAAATTATTTTCAATTGAGTTCTTGGCTTGGGAGATTTGAAATTAAGTAGTGTAAATCTGAACTCAAGCCCATGGTAAGTGAAGGCCTATCATAGGAGTTCTGTGGGGAGGTTACTGTCTCTCACACCCAAGTCAAGCCCAGGTTGAGATGCAAGCTTCCTAGTCCTCCTCTCTGACAGTGGGTAAACGTTTTTCTCAGTCCAGTATTTCAATGAAGGTGTTGCAATTTGAGGCCTCAACTTTATGCAGTGGTCTCAGTTCCAACTTTCTGTCTTGCATTCATTCAAAGCCTTGTTTCCAAGTGATATACATTAAAATTCAAAGCATTAGATTTCTGGACCAGGAACTAGTCCCTGCCCACGCTGCAGCATAAACTCCTACATTTATCATTCTGGATTTTAGTACTTTCTTTCTAGACTCTTGGGGATAATTATGGGCCCTGCAATGTATTGAAAAGAAGATACTTTACATATTATTGAGTTTTTTTCTGGATATGTTTAGCAAGAGTTTTGTGGCTTAACCTATAGTATTACCATGAATAAAAGTTATTCTTTTACTACTTATTTTCCCCTTTGTTTTAGGTATGATATGTAAAATGATATTATTTTTTAGCCAAAAAGTCTTCTTTATCAATATTCAGTTTATTCATATTTGTTATTGGAAGTGATTTCTGTCATTTCTTATGCATTCTTCTTGTTTAACAATAATTTATCTTCTGTTTAATAATTTTTCAATTCCTTTTTAAAAAAATATACAAGTTATATTTTATTTTTATCTTCTCCAGTGTTTTCAAAGGTATATATACTTCTTGAAATTGTATTTGTGGAAACCTTCAACTATTTAAAACTGTTTTTAAACTAATTTTAACTACTTAAAACCAATTTCAGTATTTGTAAGATACAAGCATTTAAGAAAAAAAAGCTTCTGAATCCCTCCTATGTGAACTAGGAATTTCACAAAGCTTTGTTCCCCCACCTAACATCCCCCTCCTCTTTGGTCTTAATATAATTTGAGCTATTAGATTTAGGTTTCTGTAATTTGGATTTTAACAACATGTATATTCTTTATTGAGACTACTTTTGATATTTTTATTCAATTTAAAAGTGGTTTGCAAACATTTAGACTTCTAGTTTAATTGATTTTATGCTTGTCACCAAACTTCATCTCTATCATTTGGGTATATTTTCAAGTAACTTTTTTTAAAAACTGCTGCAAATTTTCTGAGACTGGAAAATTTAACTGAAAATGTCTGTTGCTTTTAGCTTGCTCAAATATATTATTTGTGTCACAAATTTTTCACTCATCAAAGTCTACAGCTCTGGCTCCATTTTCTTTTGGAATTTAGTGTTATGAAGTTAATGATATTTAGTCCAACTGTAGGTAATCTGATTTGTTTTTCTATGTGTCTGTTTGTGTGTGCCCTTGGGTAGATGTAAGATTTCTTTAAAATATTTTCAAAAACATCACCAAGATGGGACTATCAGGTCTTTACTCAGCTAAGTAAAGTTTTTTTTTTTTATATATTGATAGCTTTGCCATTACTTTCATGACATTTATGCTGCTGCCTATTTTAGGAACTCTAAACTCTTTCAGGAACGTTTCTGGGAATTCTTTGGAGTCCCTAGCCCCTGGCAAGCAGAACACAATTTTACGTATGTTGGTCCTCCATCTTGTGTCTTCCATATGTTCATATTCTTTCTCAATGTTTTTCCTTTTCTGTCCATTTTGCATGCATTCTTGGAAAGATTCCCCAGCTTGTCTTCAACACCACTCATTCAATGCTCAGCAGTAACAAATCTGCTCTTTCCTGCCACACCAGTGTAGAGTTTAATTCTGCCCTGCATTTTTGTTTCCTTAAAACCCTCTCTCTCTCTCTTTCTCCTTCCTTCTCTCATTCTGTTGCCTTTTCCTCTTAGCCTGTTTTCTTGTCAGCTTCTTCCTTTGTCATGGAATTTGTCTTTATGCATACCAAGAAGCTTGTTGAAAATGTCTCTTGACTGGGCAAAGCATCATTTTTAAAGGGATGTTCCCCCTCTGGGTCTTGGAGGTACTGTCCCTGCTCTTTGTCTTGCAGTATTTCTAACAGGTCCCTGGACTCTCTTGACCCCTTTTCACTCCTTCTTGAGAAGGGAGGGACTCATAGTCCTGTTTTATGCTAGGCAGGAGGAGTGGATTGGCCTTGGGCCCCCCATCTTCCTGCTTGCTTGATAGCTGAATCATCTTTTTAGACCTACAGCTGGAGGACCAGCCAGTGTAGCTTTCATCTAGTATATCTGCTCCACTGAGGTGGCATCTTTCTCCAACTACCATGTTCATTCTCTGGTGCTCTGACCTGATGTGTCACAAGAAAAACTACACTCCGCAGTTGTACTGCTCCCACAATTATTACCATATCTGCCCCAGCCTCTTGATCTTTCTTCCCCTCCAGAATGCATTGTGTCTCCATCAGCCCATCATCGGTCCAGTTGTCTTGCTCATTTTCAGGCTCTTCTGGGTATAAGAAGACCTTGGGGAAGGGAGGAAGGTGACCTGGGGAAACTGTTCTTCATTTGGTTCAGAGTTGAAGCAATAATGGTGATGGATATTTACTCCATTCTCTGGTTAGTAGAGATCCTGGGTGTCTGAGTCAGGTATTGACAGAGTGGGAATTACCATGTATCTTCCTATTTCTTTAAAGCAAGTTCTCTTTATGGAAGAGAACTTGGCATATGTCATACATGTGTTTGATAGGTTTTTCTCCATCCAGCTTCATCTGCCTTATAAGGATTGTCAGTTCCTTCCACATCCTGGCAATTAGATTGTCTGTCAGTGTTTATTCACCTTGTTACTCTGAGTCTTCATATTTGTCTGTATTTGCTGGGGTGTTTTCCTGAGAAATAGGGAGAAGCTTTGTTAGAAGCCTCTAGCCAGAGGCCATTTTGTACAGAAAGTCCCACAATGCATTTCAGTGTCTGTCTTCCCAAGGAGACCCTGAGATCCTTAAAGGGAGGGTTTGGGTCACAGACATCACTGGGTCCCCAGTACTTTGCAGGCAACCAACACTGAATTCCTGACCAATAAACATTGAAGGAACAAAAGAGGGAGAGGAAGCTTTTGTTATTTGTCTATTATCCATTGTTAAAATGTTTTAAATAACTCATAAATGATCCACCTGCCTCTCCAAAAAGAACTGATGAAAATGTGTCTTGCAGCTTAAGAATCTAATTAAAGGTAGCTTGGGTCATGGAGTGTATGACTAAACCTTTCATTTAAGCAGTTAAATAATGCTTAGAAAGAAAAAGATGGGATAAGAGAGCAACTTAATATCTCAGGTACAAGACACCCATATGATCATCCTCAGGGTGGTTACTATTTGTCTATGCTCCCATTACTAAGTAGAATGAAGAAAACAGGCTTAAACTACAACAAAAAGGATGCAGGTTAGCGGTGAGCAGGAACTTTCTAATAGAGTAGCTTCATAATGTGTAGAATGGAAGCTGCGCAATTGCTTTCACTAGAAATGCTTTTCAATCTTTCAGACACAAAACTGTTTAGAGGTGGGGGTGACCTGGTTAGATGCCCCAAAACCTTCCAGCCAGAAGGGCCTCTGAACCCTAGCAAAAGGGCCAAGTCACCCTTGGGTGCCTGAGGGCCCTCAGCTGCTGGCTTGGAGGTAAGCATCTGTCACTTTGAAGGAGTGATTTAGTGATATCAAATAGCTGGGTGATTAATCAAGAAAATAAGTGAGCATTTGACTTCAGAGAGAAGAAAAAACAGCCAAGGAGTTGCTTTGGGGGAAATGGGCACCCAGGCTTGGAATCCCAAACCAATGGTGCTTTCAGGGATATTTATAGAGCATAAATCATTGCAAGAGAGAGATCAATCTGCTGCACTGCTAAATTAATATTTAACTTGCTCAGGATAAGTCAATCCCCTGGGTTATTAGAGAAATTAACAAAAGCCCTAAACTGACGCTATTCTTACCTGAGCCATCAGCATGTGCTACAAGTCATCAGTGCCGTTCCCTCATACCTTTTCAAACTGTTGTGCCCCGTCCCCACCCCAATCCAACGCTCTCCTCTAACCCCTCTAATTTTTCCCCTACCTCCTTCTCTTCTTGCCACAGAATGCTTCCTTCAGATAAACCTGATATAGTCAATAGATGCCGAGTAAAATGAAAAGCTGACGGAACAGAGGTGAGGTCTGCAGCCCCATCCACTGACCACTTCCCTATCTGCATGTCCCTTGAGAGGACCTCAGAGAACAGTTTGAAACTCCTAGGCAGTGGCTCCCGAGCCTCAGTGTGCAGCAGAATCCACTGGCGTGAGGACTATAAAACACACCTGTGGCCCTACCACATACCTACCAGCTTAAAATCCTCGTGAGCCTTGGGTGAGCCTTGGGGGTCAGAAGATATTAAATGGGTGATTCTTGTGTAATTTTCCTGGCACAGGTTCAGAGACCCTGGCAGAGTTCTTGGGACCCCTGTAATTGTGGTGTCCCAGTTGGATAATGCCGTCAGCCAAGTCTGGAACATCTGGTGCAGTGCTTGTATGCAGCAGGTGTGCAATAAACAGAAGTCATTCCCCTCGTGTCTCACTACCCACCATCACCCTTTAGCTGTTAACCTTGCTTATTTTCCAGTCCTTCCCGTCACCTGACACCTATTTCATCTTTATTGTCATCCTTCTCCACTACACCATAAGCTCCCTCAGAGCAGGGTCTGTGTCTGCGTCTCCCCAGCCTCAAGCAAGCCCTGACTGGCTCATAGTAGGTACCCAATAAATATTTGTGGAATAAATGGGTGAGTGCATAGCTAGCCAGGTGCAAGGGAAGGAGAGCCTGGGTTGGGTGTGGGGATGGTGAGGGGATCAAGCTGGCTGAGCAGCCCAGCCCAGAGGGAGGCTGGCAAAGTCTGGGTTGAGAAGGCATGTTCCAGGGAGCTTGTAGAGGAATCTGGATGCCATGCTAAAGTGGCCGGTCTTTCTTTGGCAGACAATGAGGAGCCATTAGGTTTCTGTGCTGGGAAGAGATAAGATCAAGCTTGGTTTGAGGAGGATTGGTTTGCCAGCAGAGTGCAGAAGGATTGGAGAGGGGAGGGGATGGAAGCTGGGTGACCAAAGCAGCAGGCTGGCACTGGGACAGGCTCACGAGCATGGGCCAAGGGCATCAGAAGCAAGCTGTGGCACAGGGGACTCTGCCTAAGGTACCTCTCAAAAGACTGTGATGTTCATACAGTGGATTTTGTGTTTTGTATTCAATATGCATCAAAAACAAGACCCCAGTCCTTCCTCCTTGTAAAGTAAGAAAATTTTACTTATGATGTGTGTAGTTTACTTACCCTGCCTCAAAAAAAGAAGGTTAAATATTACATTTTTTTCCTTTAGGAAATATAATTTGGGACAATTATCAACCCCATTTTTTGGTCCTTATTCCTATGGAAACTGTATATATTTTCTTCTTGGGTGCTCTTTATGACTTTTTAAAATATTTTAAAAAAGTAATTTAGAAGTAAGTTTTCAAATAAAGCAATATTTCTTAAAAAAAAAAAAAAAGACTGTGATGTAGCAAAGGACAGAAAGGAGTCTGAGACTCATCCATCTATCCATCCATGAGGGGAGGGCTGGAGGCAGAAGAGCAGGTGAAGCTGCTGAGGGATTGTCCATGCACCCAGCAAGAGTTGAAGAGGGAACAGTAAGAAGTGCTGAGATAGGTAGGAGGAGAGCGGGCACCATGGAAACTGAGGCAAGAGCTCCCTGATGTCAAGGGTGCTGAGGGCTTAGGAGGACTATGGGTAACTGGGAGTAGGTCATTCCCGGGGTGATGGCTCCAGAGATGTTGGGATGTACTTGGTGGGGTGAGGCAGGACGGAGGGCAGCTGGCACGCCGTTAAGGAGGAGGATGAGGGAGTGAAGGCTGGTGCCGAGGCAGGGTGGGATGGAAGGTAGTGGGGAGGGAGGCAGCCTGAGTCAGAGTGGGGGAAGCAAAACAGTGTCAGGATGGGGAGAGGAGTCTGGCTATGACTGAGGGGGGGGGGCAGTCCCAGCAAAGGAGAGACTAAACATTCAGGGTGGGAAGCTGATTTGGCAAAGCTGGAAGAGGAGGACGTAGAGCATGGGAGGGGTCATCACATCTGCCCACAGTTAAGTCATTGACAAATCTGGGAAAGGCTTGGTGGGGAAGAGGCGACTGTTGGGGGGTTGACCTAACAGGTCCTCCCTGACCCTGCAGGACCAGACCATCGTCAGGTCTGAGGTGGGGGTGATGGGATGAGGACATTTCTCCAGCATAGCTTTACAGCCTCAAGGCAGATCTTGAACGCTCCGGCTATCCCTAGAGACAGGAAAAGAAAGCAGAGCTGGGGGTGCTGAGCCGGGGAGAATCGCTCCTGCCTCCAATGCCCTGTCCTCCTGTTGCTGCCTCTGCAAGTCCTTCCAGCCCCTCCCCCACAGTTTTGGTGCCTTCCGCCGCCTGCCACCTTGCAGAGCTCTCGCTGGCCCTATTGCATTCTGCCCCTCTAAGGGGCTGTGTGACCACTGGTCCCTCCCGCCTGACCTTTCCTCTGGGGTCGGGGCCCTCGGTGGATGTTCACAGGACACGTGGGGAAGTGAAAACTAAAGGCAGCCAGAGACTTCTGGGGGACAAGAGCAGCAGGGAGCTGAACAGGAAGCATATCCAGTGCCCTGCACCCTGGGGCTACCGCCCCCACATTCTCTGAACCTCATTCATTCAGTCAACAGACACATGTCATCGCCTTCGACGGGCCAGGCATTGTTCTAGGCGCTGGCCATTCCGTAGTGAACAACGCGCACACGAATCCCGTTCTGGTAAGGA
Organism: Eschrichtius robustus; assembly: GCF_028021215.1. Lineage (NCBI taxonomy): Eukaryota > Metazoa > Chordata > Mammalia > Artiodactyla > Eschrichtiidae > Eschrichtius > Eschrichtius robustus. The sequence goes on from NC_090829.1 coordinate 16,776,660, forward strand.
GAGACCCACAATAAACAAAATTGATTAGTAAAACCCACAGTGTGTTAGGTGAAGTGCTATGGACAGGAGGGATAGGGTGTGCCATGGGGGCTGCACTAAATAGAGTAGTCAGGGTAGTCTCGCTGAGAAGATGAAAGAAGACAAACTTGATTATCTATAGTTCACCTAGTCCTGGCGGGCTGTAAGGGGAAGGGTCTTAGTCGGCCCCTTCCCTAGGCCCCCTAGGTTAGGGCATGGAGAGCTGGGGCCGGCCGGTGCGGTTCTCTGAGAGCACCACCAGGGGGAGCCCGGACCCCTCCTAGCGCCTTCCGAGCCCTCCCGCACAGCCTTGCAAGCAAAAGTTTTTCTTAAACTAACAATGCCAGTGTAAGGAGGTGCTCGCGCCTGATTGGACGGGGGAATTTTGCAGGTTTGATTCCTTGATTGGACAGGAGGTGTTAGGGGTGGGGAGAGAGCTGATGGTGGGGGATCCCGCACCCTCCCCCGTCAGTCTGGCCGGCTCAGTCCTCCAGTAGGCTCGGCTGTAGCTCGCAATGTGACACCAGGACGAACACGCACTCGCGCGCTCTCCCCGGCTCGCACTCCCTCGCCCGCTCTCTCACACACACGCACGCACACACCCACCTCTCCCATAAACACACACACACACATGCACACCCACACCCACGCGCGCCCGCACCGCCCCACGCGCGCACAATCCCGCCCACGCCCACGCCGCGCTCCGGGGAGTCCGGTCCCGGCCAGAGCGCGAAAGGATACGGAGAAGCCACCGGCGGGGAGCGCAGCGGCACCCCGAGACGCGGTGCCCTCCCCCCGTGGCCGCCTCGGCTCGGGCTCGGCCTGGGGACCGCCGGCCGGCGATGGCCCTGGACTGCCTGCTGCTGCTCCTCCTGGCATCCGCAGTGGCCGCGATGGAAGGTAACGTACCCACCGCGGAGCAAGTTGGCGGCTGTATCCCCGGGGCTTCTGTGGCTGTTACGCGTCGCCTGCATCCCGCGACCCGAGGGCCAGGTTGTTGGGGAGCATCGGCCGCGGCCGAGCGCGGGGCTGGGGCGGCACCCACCCGCGCGCCCCCGGCTGGCTCTCGGCGCCCGCAGCTGGTTCGCGGAGCCCTCTGGCTCCCGCGCCCGGGCGCTCCTTAGCAGCCCCGGTCTCCCGCAGCTCGGCTCAGAGAGCACGGAGCCCGCTGCATTGCGGTGCAGGCTCCTTAGCTCCGGCGGAGACGGGCGTTGGGGAAGAAGGGTCGCCTCGGGCGGTCCGGCCCCTGGAGTGCGGGCGTCAGTCTGCTCGCTTCCTATCCCGGGCACGGATGCTCTTAGGCAGCCGCGCGCCACCTCTCCTTTTCCTCCGCTCGGGATCCGCGGGCTCCAGGACTCGGCCCGGCGGGCTAGCGCTGCGCGCCGGGACCGGAGAAGCTCTGCCCCGGTACCTCGCAAGTGGCTGCCGAATGAGAGGGGCTGAGTTCATTGGCCCGATCCTCGGGGGCCCGCTGGTGGTACCGGAGCCTGCGGGCTGCATCTTTCCCGGGTCAGTCGGGGCGAGGTGGACACCTTTGTCGCCTCTTGCTCCTGAAAACGGGGGTGGGGTGGGGTGGGTGATCAGTCCTGACGAAACTCGCCCAGTATCCCTCCGGCCTGGGAAGGTAGCCGACGCGCAGCGACGCTCTCCCTGCTACTTCAGCCTTGGCTGTGCCTCTGCCGCCGTGGCCCGGAAAGCGCGCTCCGCGGGCACAGCGCCTGGCGCAGCAGGGAGACCCGCGCTCGGCGGCGCCCGCGAATCCCTGTGGGAAATCCCTGCCCCTCTCCCGCCTCCCGCCCCCTTCCCCCGCCCCGTTCCTCGAAGCCGAGCGGCGGCCGCAGCCCCCTCCCGAAACGCAGCCGGCCTAGAGCGGAGTTTAGTGCCGGGATGGAAGCAATTCTGGGGGGAGATACGCGCCTCAGCCCCGCAGCCCCGGTGTCCGGCGTGTGTGAAACTCCACCGAGGGACTCCGCACGCAGCCCCCGGCGCCCGCGCCGCCTTCCGAGCTGGGAGCTCGCTCCGCTGGGCCGCCCAGGTCCTCGTCCAACTGCTACTGGTTGCCCAGCGGAACCCTCCGCCCGGGCCCAAACCCCGTGGTTCAGCGCCCCGACCCCTCCGGAAAGTGCTGCCCTTCTCGAAGCGAAGCTGGGGCCTTGTGGCCCCGAGGCGGGGCTAAGATTACCCGGCCCGGTAGCGAGGACCACCATATCCCGCGTTCGTTCTGGTGGCGGCGCGGGGGTGCGGCGATTAATGCCTAGAAAGCTCGCTTTTGCTTTTCTGAAGGTGGCTTTTTGTCTGCCCTCCGCCTGCCGCTGCCCTTTCTGGCTGCTGGGTCTTTGTGCCGAGGGGGTTGCTTTTGGGAACGTGCAGGGACTGGAACGTTGGGGAGCGCGATCAACACCCCGCAGAAGGGATGCTCGGATTTGGCTTATTGAGAGGCAAGCGCGGGAGCGGTTGAATTAGGACAAGCCAGGCGAGGCACACCTCCAAACCAGTCGGGACGACCTGGGAGAGCGGGCATTTGCAATGGGCGAGGCCACACTGGACTTTCTAACGCTGGGGCGGTGCGTGCTGCCCGCCGATCTTCGCGCTCCCTGGAGGGTCAGCGGCTCGGTCTCGGAGAGCAGATAGGTGCCTACTTGGGGAGCCTGGTCTCGGCGTTGGGTCTCCATCGTTGAAGGAGGGCACATGCATTCGAGCGAAGTTGGAGAGCAAATGTGTGGGAACTCACTGGGCGTCTGGCGGCGCGCGGTTTCTGCCCTAGACGCCCTCTTGGCTAGCCCTCCCTATCTGCTGGGCTGGAGAGGCCCCAAGGAGGGTGCCGTGGTGCCGGCGCCCAGCCGCGCGTACCGGTCCTGTCACCCAGGTCGTCTGGAGCCTTTCCCTCCTCGCAGCTAGGAAACTTTACCGTTAGCCGGGTCAGAAGAGCCCGGCTTTCTGGGCTGAACGTCTGTCTCTCCAGTAAGGGTTAAAAGAAATGCCACGTTCAGCAGAATATTAAAGCAGCCCTGGCGTCCCTGCTCAGTGCGCAGGGATAGTCCACACCATTCACTCCTTCCTCTCCCCGATGAACACAGGCAGGCTCATTTTCTCCTCCTCACACGCGGAGCTGCCTTCCCGCCGGGCTGGCTGGGCTGGGGCCAGCGTCATTCGGTTTGCGATGAGTGAGGAATAATTATCAGAAAAGTGTATCAATGAGCTGCCTACACAGAGAGCAGATCCCTCTCCCACTGCCGTGGCCAGGCAGCGCCTCCCCTTGCTGGTTTGGCCACTTTTGTGTCTGTCTGTCTTCTTTCTCTCGTGGGTCTCTGTTGGAATTTCAGTGGGCCCTTGTCACCCAGGGCAAGCAGCTCCAAGAGCAGTCAGGTCCTCAGCCCAGGCCAGGGCAGGGACAAAGGGATAACGGCAGCCGTGGGCCAGGTGATGGGGACACTTAGCCAGGAGCAGGTGGAGCCCTAGGAGATCCTCTGCCTGGGTGGAAGGAGGGAAGGGGCTGGCTGACCTGGAGAGTGAGAGGCCCACACTGAAGGAGACGGCCCCTTCCCTCCTCCCTTCCCTCCCCACTTACAGCCCGCTCTGCTGTGTGGGGAGAGAGATGGCATGCAGGGCGGAGGCATGGGCTTTTAAAGGCTATTTTCAGAGGGGAGCAGGCAGGCTGGGAGACAGGGATGCTGACATACTCTGGGCTTCTATACACAGAACCAGGGCTCTTTTCTCTGTCTCCGGAAAAACAGCTGCCTCTTCAAGTCCATGTCTTTTCACCCTGGGCCTGAGAACTTGTTGAGAACGGGCTGCTGGTGTCTGCGGGCTGCATTCTCTGAGCTGCCCTTTGGCCCATACCCTTTGCGTCGGGGTCCGGAGACCCGGGCTTCTCTTGAGGTGCTTCTGAGGTGTTGGGCTGGCTGCAGACACTTCTCCCTCCGAGTGGTGTATTCCTGGGCTAAGCGTGTTGGCCCTTCTGGGAGGCAGTGCCCTGGAATCACTGACAGCTCATAGCATCCTCCCAGCCCGAGTACCCGCGGGCGTCCACGAATGACCACAGACTTGCAGGTGGCCTCCGTGTTCCATGCTCGCTGACCAGAGCACTCCCCGGAGAACTGCTCTTTGATGTGGCCCAGAGTGAAATCCTGGGCTTGCCACCCTTGTACGTGCACACGTTTGATTTGGTGGTAGAGCTTAACAAATAGTGAGTTCTCGAAGGAATTGCTGATGTATGAATACATACACCCTTGAGTTACTGCACCCCTTCTTGGGGTACCCCACCTTGACATGCAAGGGCACTGAATCTCACCGTTCACAGTTTGTGGCGAAAAACCCCAACCTCAGCCTGTGTGCCTACAACAGGCCACCAGGCCAGGTGGTAATTGGCAGTTTCTGCGTTTTCTGTTAATGTTCATTTGCTACATGTGCCTCTGTTTTGGGTATCCATGAGCGTGCATGAGCCGGCAAGCGGTAGCAGGCGCCAAAGATTGAAAAAAATGTCTGGGAGAGAAAAGTAAATTTGTGAGACTTCTATCCATTAGTTGATTATATTTTCTGTGCGTTATGAAACAGTTACCATTACTCAGTGTTTGTGGAGGGACCCCGAAGCCAGTGAGTGGAATGCTGGCGAGGAAAGGTAACGCAACCCTGGGCCATTGCTTGAGAAAAGTCTTGGCGGTGTAGACAGCTACAGAGTTAGGACCCAGCCCTGGCCAGAACCTTCTGGGTTGGCAAAGCAGAGCTGCCAGTAGCTGGAGATGCTCGCCCATTCCAGCCTTAGAAGTTGGACAGGTAACGTACGTGATGAGGATATCCCTGTACTGGTTTTAAAATAAAGATGCTATTAAAGTCAAAGATGCATTCATATTATTAAACTAAAACAATCATCTTAGCTAATCCTCAGGAGTTCTTAGAAACCCTAAGGTTCAGGAGCGTAGGGTTTCCAGCGTGGGCAAAGGGTGGAGGCAGTTTTGGAAGCCAGTCATCTCAGGTAGGGATTTTTAGGCTTTAGGCAGCCTCATGGCACCTGGGCAATTTGCTATAGACTCCTGGACTCTTCCCACAAAAGTTCAGCAGGTCTGGATAGATCCTGAAAGTCTGCATTCTGGCCTCCCAGAAAATCCTGTTGCAGGTGCTTCCTGGAATTTCTGCCCAGGGGAATGGTTCTAAAATAGGCTGCGGTCACAAATCCTGGGCAGGTCTTGCTCCACTTTGCACTTACTGGATGGCCTGGGATCTTCATTTTTAATAAAGGGCCCCAGTGATTCAGATGCAGGCAGTCTGGCACCAGTATATTTGGGAACTGCTGATAATAGCTAACACTTATCGCTAGGTGTTGTTCTAGGTGCTTTACATAAATTAATTCACTTAATCTTTAGACAACCCTATCAGGTAGGTATTTTATTAACCCTCCTCTCCCATTTTTCAGATGAGAAGACTGAGGTACAGGGTGGTTGAGTAATTTGATAAGGCCACATAGCTAGTGAGAGGCTTGCACTGGAACCTAGGTGGTCAGGTTCTGGGGTTTGTGTTCTTAACCACTCCACCTCACTACATCACTTTTGTAGGCTTTGCATGAAGAAAGGTTCAGATCCACCTGAATCCATGGGCGGGAAGAATCCTAATGCTGATTGAGCCACTGGCCGTTGGGTACTCCGTTGATTACTGGGGACTCCATGTTTCCATGGTCACGGGAGAAGAGATGAGTGAAAGTTTCATATAATCCCGACACTTCAGCTGAAGCACCAGTTTCCTACCCCTTCTTTCCCACCTCCCACACTATTCCCATCTTGTACACAGGCAGACACAGGGCTAGGGACCTGTACCGTGGTGAAGCTTCTGATAAGGAATCTAGTAGAAAGACTGGGAGCATCTTTGTTCCTCTTCTTGCCCTGGCTGCTCTCCCAAGGAAGAAATGATTGTGGACAAAGGTCCCTAAAGGAGATGGGCCTGGGCACCCAATGCATCCTGGGGGCAGTGGAGGGAGCACACTGGATCCTTACCTGTTCCCCACCACCACCACCACCACCAATAGTCTAGAGCACATCCCTGTACCTGGATTCTAGGAGTCCACATTCCTTGGAAGAGCTCCCTTTATGTCTCCCTCTTCTGCATTAGCCACTTAAGCAACCTGAATATTTCCGTCAGATTTCCATGTCTCCAAAGGTGGTGGAGAAACAGCATTGGATGCCTGCCCTTCTGAGGAAATTACTATAATAATAAAGTAACACCCTGGGAGAGATTCCATATTTAAAAGCACAGTTTTGCATGAGAAATTTCTCAGCCCCTTCCGTGGATTACATTTCAATTACAGCAATAGTCAGGGTCCCCAGGTGTGTGTTTGTGCTCAGAAGGGGGGCATTGAGTGGCCAGGTCAGGGCCACCTGCTCCATCAAAAGCCCTCAAGCCTGAGGTCTGAGTCACCTCACTGGCTTTTGTTGATCACTCCTCTGGGGGGGTTAGAGAGATGGGAACACACTGTGCAGGGAGGCCTGGAGGGTGGTGGGCTTGATTCTTCTTTACTAATGGAACACTGCTTTCCATCTGACCTAAGACACAGGAAGCAACCGGATGTACAGTTCGCTCTCTCCCTCCCTGTGCCCCAGTTTCCTCATTGTTGAAAGGCTAACGGAGGGGCCGTTATGATGGAGAGGGTAGCAGGGACTTGGGGTGGGCGCAAACCCCAGGGTAGAAGCAGTAGTAGAAGTAGGAGGTTTGGGGGTGACAGCTGTGGGTAAAATGCAGTCTGGGACATGGTGACCCCCTGACTAGTTGTGGGTGAGGTGTGGATCCTCTTAGGCTGACAGGGGTTCTGCAGCAGCACCTCAGAGATGAGTGAGGGTGAGCTGGGCCGACATTAAGAAGGGTCTTAGCCTGGTGCCCTCCATGAGGAGACCTTGCTCCCGGGACCTCTTGTTGGCCTGGTCCAGGCCTGCTGACCTGGTCCAGCACTGGGTCCACAGTCTCCACTGGTCCCATGTAGAATCATCCACCCGGTGTTTCTCGGTGCAACTGGCTTTTACGTTTGCCACTAACTTTGTGAAAGAGAAGGTTTCACTTCCACAGCCTAGGAAGAATATCTTACCCACCTGCTGCCTCATTCCCAGGGAAGCATGGGAGCCGAAAATCTGGGGCCCTTCACTACATCATAACGACCCCCATAATGGGGGCTTCAGGATGCTCATCTGCTAGAGAGGCTGGAAAGGTGATGAAAAAGGCCGTCTCCCACTCTGCCCCCAGCAGAGGTGTTCCTCCAGGGCAGGGAAACCCCAGCGCCCGCAGACAAACCATTAGCAGCTTCTGAAGGAGGCTGCTCTGTCCCCTCATGGAAGGTTCCCAGAATTCTCTGGAGCAGATCTGGGCCAACGTGGAAACATATAGGACATTTCCTGAGAATTACCAGGACTCATTTCTGCCCACAAGTTGCACCTGAGGCCCGGAGTCTCTCCTCTCGTCCCTCCCATTTCCTGGCAGCAAGTGACAAAATGACTGATTTGAATTTAACCTCCTTGTTCTGCTTCTCCATCCCCCCAGTGGAGGTGATAATGAGCAGAGAAATGGGCAGAGGCAGGTGGCCAGGAGGGGAGGGGCAAGTGAGGGAACAGGGGCCCCAGGCTGCAGCCTAGCACTAGCTTCTGAAGTCCTTGGGACTGATCCTGGGGCCGCTTCAACTCCTGGGGGCCAACAGGGGGTCAGGCTTGTTCCCAGGGCCCCGACATGTTGGGAGCAGGACTGGAGACAAGTTTTAGGGAAGGGAAGAGACTTTCCAGAAATCTTACAGCCTAGCAGCACTAGAGCCAGGACTAGACTAAGCTTCTATTGCCCATTTACCATGTGCCGATCCCATACCCTTAATATCCAAGCATCTGTTTGTTCTCCCATTTTACAAGTGAGGAAGCTGAGGCATTACTGGCACAAGAGCTAAGATTCAAACCGAAGTCTTGACAAACTGAAGTTGGACAGCTCCTCAGCCTCTGCCTCCCAGTTCAGTGCCTTTTCTATTGAACATTGCTTACTCATGAATGAAAGCAGGGAGCACTTATTAAGCGCCAGCTGTTTATTCACTGTTCTGCCAGGTGCTGTCAAAGGTACCAGACAATATCCTGGCCTCTGTGCCCAAGTCCCTGTGGCCAGGCTGACCTCCTGCTCTCTGGAACTGCCCCACCTGTGCCCCCAGCTGGAGGAAGAGCTTCTTCCTTCTCCGTTTGCATTTTCCTGTTTGCACATGGCCTTTCCGATGTTGTCCCACCAGTCAGACCCCCACTGTGGTCATTAGTGGTTTTCTTTTTGCTGCGTGTCCGTCTGGCTCTTGTCTTTGATGTGCTGCTTAGACGGTGGCGGCTCGGCATCTGGGCCAGGCTCGTGATGGTGGGGGTGTGTGGGGAGCAGGTTGCTGTGGGCCTCCTAGAGCTCCCGCCACAGGCCCGCCTTCCAGAGGGAGGGCCAGTTGTCCACATTCTCCTCTGGCGACCGCCCTGACTTCTGCCGTGTGCACCCTGCCCTGCCTGGGGCCGTGTTACTCCCAGAGCTCTGGCAGCTCCTGTCCGTCGGGACAGGTGCAGACCCACAACATCAGGGGAGGACACGGGGATTTAGCATCAGGTTTGAGTGTGGAAGGGCATGTAGGAGGAGGGGGGAGAGAAACCCCTCCGCATCCTAGTCTCACTGGACAGTGCCCGGTCCCCCTGGGGCCGTGCCTGTGGACGGTGCTGAACAGGAGGACCGGGAATAAGAGCAGGCAGTTTCATCGACAGGGCGGCAGAGAAAATGCCTTATCTGTGAGAGGCAGCTGGGCCCTGCAGTTCATTGTTCTGTTGTTTTCCTCTTGCTGTTTTTTCAGTACATCAAGGTGGGACCTCTGCCCTTGGCTTTCTCATTGATGCTGAGGCTTGAGCTGTGTGGTGAGCTTGGAAGGGGGAGAAAGAAAGGAGGAACTTCGGTCGGGAGGGCTGGGAGGGGAGCCCAAAGAGGGATGCTCTCAGTCCCTTTGGCAATGCATCCAAGTGGTCTGGATGCATTGGGGATGGGGTGGAGTGCAGGCTGTAAGCTTCAGGGCAAGGAAGAGGGTCTTAGTATCAGACCATCCACGGAGCTGTGGGTGGGTGCCCAGGGGCCTGTGTTGGGCACTGGTCAGACCATACTTTGGGTGTCAGACCACACTGTGCTACTTAGGTTTACCCTGGCTGGGGCGTGTGTGAATCTCTTCCAGCACCTTGAGGACTGATGCGAGACCCTTCGCAATCTGGGTCCCCCTTTCTCCGACTCTGGTCCTGCCAGCAGCACCTCCTGCTGCTCCGTCTTCCCCTGCTCCACACGGGCACAGGTGCACACACGCTGCACAGGTACACACACCCCGGGCATCCCCTTTCCTTTTTCCCCGTCTGTGCTGGGGCCCAACTGAGTGTTCTGCTGCCATGTGCCTCCGGGTCTGCACCTGCTTGCTCTGCCTGTGTTGCGTTTGTCACTGATCTTTCCTTGGCTAGCTCTAACTTAGTCTTTAGAATTTGCTATAGTGGTTGCCTCCTCTTGGAAGCCTTCCTTGTAGCCCCAGGCTGGACTAAGTGGCCTGCTGGTCCCCACCACAGCTGCTTCTGCCTCCCTCTGTGGGAGCACAGTCCACACTGGTCTGCAATTGCGTGTTTATTTCACTGGAGACTCCGCAGCTCTGTGAGCCCCTGAAGGATGGGGCTCTGTCTTCATTGCCATGGTATCCCCAGCATGTGACATATAGGTAGCGGCAATATGTATGTTGTATTAATGAATGCAAAGAAAGAAAAGGTCAGTAGAACACACAAAGACCTGAAATCATGTCTTATGTGGTAGTTTAAAACAAGTCTGCAAATTTTTTGATTTTCTTTTCATCAAAATATGAAACCTAGCTCTTCTCCATTTAAGTATGGGTTGGGCTTCTGCTCACTCTGATGAATAGAACATGGCAGAAGTGATCTTGCCTAACTTTGGAGGTGAGATCAGAGAAGATACTACAGCTTCTGCCTGACTGTCTCTCACAAGGGAGGTGAGACCTTGTGACCCTGCCACCATATTGTGAGGAAGCCCAAGCAACTTGGAGAGACCACGTGGAGATGTTCTAGCCACAGCCCTAGCTTAAATCCCAGCCCACTGCCAGCATCAAATGCCAGACATCTGAGTGAGTGAGTCTTCAGATGGTTGCAGCCTCCATCTTTCCAGCCATTTCTGCTGACTCTCAGTGGGAAGAGACAGGATTTCCTCACTGAGCCCTGTCCAAATTATAGATTTGTGAACAAAATAAATCTTGTCATAGTTTAAAACCACTAGGTTTTGGATTGGTCTGTTATGTAGCAATTGATAACCAAAATATCCTAGGAGAAGTAGTAGAAGTAAAATGGTTTAGAGAAGATTAGAGAGGACTTAAGGAGAGGCTGGGGAGAGGGAAGAGAAATGGTATCTCATTCATTCAACATCTAAGAAATATTTGTCAACCTCCTACTATGTGCCAGGCAGTATGTGCAAAACAGGGAGTGATGGAAAGGGAGCCCAGCCTTTGGGAGCATCTTAGTGGCAGGACAGACAGTCATTAAGAAGACAAATAATGTAGAACATAATTTTAGGAAAGTACTATAAACGGAGTAAACAGGGTGATGTGATTGAGGGTGATGGGTGCAGTCTTGGGCAACCGAAAATGAGGGGAGAAGGTGGGGAAGGGAAGACCTCTCTCTGTGAATACATGAAGGGTCATCTTGCCAAGTAGGCTTAGCTTTACTCAGCGTGGGAGATGGATTTTGACATGATTATTAAATTCTTTCCAGACAAACTGAACCAAGCTGGGATAGACTGCCTTGAGGGATGATACAGCCCCATCCCGGGGTATCCAAGGAGGGCTGAGCCACTCCCAGAGGTGAGAGCCCAAATTCTACAAGAGGCAAATGGGGAGAGGGAGCAGAGGGGCAGAACTGACAGCTTGGCCTGTGAGCCATCAGGTTCATGAATACTCATACAGAGCACATTTATTGAGCATCTACATGAGAAACTTTGTACTTGAAGCTGAAAACATGAAGGTCAAGAAGACACAGCCTTTCCTTCCAGGAGCTCACTGATTAACAGACTGGTGGGGGAGACAGAGCCATGCAAACTACAAGCTGTAACAGGATGTATGATGGCATATGCTAGCTGTGGTATAACAGTTACACATCAGCTGCTAGGAGAAACCAAAGGAGAGGGTCATACTTCCAGTGGGAAGGATTTGAAGCAAGAGTGTGTGTGCAAGAGAGAGAAACAGAGATAGAGACATGGGGAAAGCTCCTTGGAGGGTGGGTAGAAATTTGTCAGACGGAGATGGGAGTGGGTAGGGATGAGAAACCAAGACTGATAGTCATTCCTATTCTCTGTCTTATGAAGGTGGACTTCCGGAGCTCTCCATGAAGGGCTTTACCTATTTTATTAACCATATCTTTGGTTGTAGGGACAGATGTACAACTCAAGGTGGAGAAAGAGTGTAAGGAGTGATTACTGGACCTTGTTATTCCTGGACAGTTTGGGACTTAGGTTGTGCTTATATTTGGGGCACCAAGGCTGTCTTAAGACTCAGTCTCCCTTTCTTCATTCCTTAGCTTTGTGTCTGTGTCAACCCAGGTCCTGGCAGAAAACACATGGCATTCTCAAAGGGTTAATTGAGGAGAGTTTAGTGAAGAGACTCTTCCCAGAGGTATGAACAGGGTTAAGGGAACCAAAAAGTGTGGGATGCACCCAGGGTCTGGCAATAGTGGGAAACCATAGCTCCCCAAGGCCAGAAGGGGGAAGGCGTAGGACTGGTGCCACCAGAACCTGGCAAGAGCTGTACTTGGAGAGGGCTCCCTGATGGGAGCTGTAGACGTAGATAGAGGAATGCAGCTGCTGCCCAAACCATGCATGGGGATGGGGGGAGGGGCATCATATTCTCTGAACTCTTTCTCCTCCACTATTTCATCACCTGCCAGTACCTCCTGTTGGGTGAACCCAACAAGAAGGCGGTGGACGTGGAAACCTGGTCCGTGGAAGTCAGTCTCCTGAGGCTCAGAAGAGGGCAAAGAAATGGGTCTGGAGGGGCAACGGAGAATAATCATCCCAGTCATTTACATTGACTTCATCCTCCAGCAGGCTCTCCTACCAGATTGGTCATGTGGCCACTGACAGTTCAAACTCACATCCTCTTGAAATTTCAGCAGAGAGATGAATTCTCACTCCCAGTGGCTCCAGCAAGAGCCCTGGAAGTTTTGTCTCCTTGGTTCCCTTGGGTTCTAAGCCTCTCCGTGAGCCAGGCTCTGTCACCAGCATGTTGAAATGCACTCATCGGCCAGGCTTGGGGCGCATGACTACCCATCCCCAGAGCTGGGGGGGTGAGAGTTAGCCCAGACCCACTGGAACCACCAGGCCTGAGATGGGGGACGGCTGTCTCCCCACAGAAATGTCAGGATGCTGTTGCCGGAAGAAGCAGGAGTGGGTGCTGGACAGGGCAACAGTCTTCCACACCCATTCAACCTTCCTGCATCACTGGAACATTACAGAGAGCTAGTGTGCAGGAAAGGAAAGAACATGGACTCTGGGGGCAGAAGGAGAAGGCTGCGGCTGTGATGGTCCTGGATGAAGATGTGGGAAAAGCAGGGGAAAGTGAAGGTGATAGAAAAGTGAAAACCCAGGAAGGGAGACCTAGAGATGGCTGGGCAAACAGCTTCTTTCTTGAGAAGGATATTTTCTGTATTCCTGAGCATCATGATCAAACTCAAAGTGATGAACAGGAAGACAGCAGGGGTGTTTGGCTGAAGGCAAAATGATTTTAAGACTAGGGTATCTCAGCTAGACTCTGAAAAAGGGACAGTTCCTATTTGGGACAAGATGAAAAAACAATGAGTGAAGGGCTATGCTTCTCACTGTAACTCTCTGGGTTCCAACACAGATACCACAACATCTTAACCTAACCATTGAATTTAAACTGGATGCTCAGAGGAGAGCAAGAATGAAAGAAATGCAAACTCATAGGCACAATGAGATGGCTCATTTCCTCTTATTGTCCCCCATTCTCAATCATGGCTTAGTATCACCAGGAATTTACATTTTGTGTCAGTAGAATATTTAGTCAGTTTTCTGTGTACTTTTTGTCTAGGTTTTGAGACTTGTATAAAGATGGCAGGTCTTCAATGTCCTTTGCAGACTTTTTTCTTCACACCTTAGATGTCTCTTTCTCTTTTGAGAGAGAGGCATCTAAACTCTGCTAGAGTTCATCAGAGGAAGACTCCATTTGCCCTTTTAAGTTCCCTGCTCTTGGCTCCAACTTTCCTCTGCTCCCAGCCAAGCAGAAAAAGAACAGTTTTTTTTTTTTTTAACACAGTAACACAATGCTGCTGCTCTGCATGAAAACCCGTGGTTTTCTTTTTCCAATCAGAAGAAAGTTATTTTCCTTTCACTCACCTGACTAACTTGTTCAAAGCATCCCCTCCCCACCCTTGTCTGATATCTTGCTGCTAAGTATTTGCCAATTCATTTGCATCTCAATGGTTCCTTAGCAACTATCATACCCTCAGGATTAGGTACAAAGCTGCTCTCTGACACAGACTGCTGGGGCTACATCGCCCTCTTTTATGGTACCTGAGTTACCAAACCGAGCCCTGCCCAGACACAAGGCACACTCACTGACAACATCACACAGGTTCTGAATTACAATGCGGTTCCTCCTTACCCTATCTGAGCATGCAGACTTATAAGAAGACCCTTGTTTTTGAAATGCTCCCAATAGTCTATTGGTGCCTGCAAACTGCCCTCTGATAATATATCTTCAGGAAGAGAATCACAGATCTCAGCATTGGAGGTGAGTCCTGTCCTCAGATGGGCAGTGGATTTGGTCCATTTTATAGATCTGGCAGCTGAGGCTTAGAGAGGTGAAATGGCAAGGTGGGGCAGGTACCCTGACATGCCGAGGTAGGATGGGAGCTCAGAGCTCTGCTGTTTCCTAGTGCTTGCTCCACTCACATGCTGCATCCTGATAAGAGTGACTTCCATTTGACAACTATTGTGAACTTCAGGAATAAACTTAAAGAAAGGTTTTTTTTTTTTTTTTTTTTTTAAACATAGGTATGCGACTCTTCTTCTGAGATCCTAGGAGATTTCACTTCTCACCTAACCAGAGAGAGTAATTGCCCAAATGAATATGCCAGATATGTACATCACCTGGTTTCTCTGCTCTTGATGGTTGGTATTCTTTCCATTCTTGGGCTTGTAGCTGAGGGGAAGCCCGGTGTGTGCGTGTGTCTGTGAGTGTGTGCGCTTGTGTGTGTATTTATGCAGATGGTGTGGATAGACAGTGGCACAGAGACTGGTTAGGAAATTAGAATATTCCGCCCAGAGTAGGTGGTGCTACTTTTGTAGCAGCACCAGGCCTCCACCACCAGGGCTCACTGACATGCAACAGCTGGCAAAGGGAAGATGCTATTCAGAAAAGGACAATAAGAACAAAGCTCGTTCTACAGTAGGGCTGACCTTTGCGACTCCCGCTTCACGTTGTTATTAAATATCCGGAAGGGACTGAAAGAACAATTATAGTATTGTCATAAAGTATACGTGCACAAAGCAAGCCTTGCGCAGGGAGGCTGGGACTCGGCTGAGCTTGACAAAGCAGGGGACTCAGCGACAGAGCTTAATTTCTTACTTGGAGGTTGTTTTCATTATTTCACACCAGCGGAAAACCACCAACGTACTGCATGCTGTTCTACCATCAGGAGCTCCGGAAGCAAAGACGTCCGGAGGAGAGGGGTGGAAATCCTTGGATCTGTACTTGGCTCCCTGTAGACCTCCATGTGGGGTCCTGATTGTAGCCGTCCTGATGGCCTGGGCTTCAATAGGTGCTGGCCTCTGGGGTTCTAGTGACAGTTTGCTGAGTTGAGTTGGTTTAAAGCTTTCATAGGGTGGAGAGTGAGTGACTGGCTTTGCCATGACGGGGCGTCCTGTAAAGAAGGATCACTGTGGTAAGGATGGGGACCCATAGCATAGGGAAAACCATCAGGTGGGAGTTGCACACGTGCACTGGGGGCTGGCTCTGTGGTGTCACGGCTCTCTGTGTTCTGCATCTAAACCAGAGCTTCTCAACTTTATTCTCATTGCCCCCCACCCCACCCCCCTACCTCCCAGGAGCCTTTGTAGACATTTTTCCTGACCACCCCCTACCATACCCTATGAAGTGTTAATACCTAGATATACTGTACATCTCTTTATGGACTGAGGCCCTTTGGGGCCACAAAGCATTGTAATATCTAAGATTTTTCACTCCCCACCTTCCCCCAAGAATCACTTCGCACCCCTGTGCAGAAAGCATGATCTAAATGAAGTAAGTCCGGCAGCAAATTAGCCAGCCCTCCGCTGAGTTAGAGCACAGCTTGGCATCTTCTGTTCTTCCGTATAAGTTTTGCCAAGAGTGGCACCGGCTGGTTGAAAGGATGTCCACCTTAGTTGGTCCAGGATGTCCCCTGCAGCCTGGTATTAAGCTTCAGTTGTCAGGTCCTGGGGTGGTCCGGGGAGGGGTGTCCATTGACAGCCTGGGGCACAAGGGTAACCAGAAGCCTTGGGCAGCGGTGATTTACCAGTAAGTGCGGAAGGATTTCAGTATTTTAACAAGCATGGCTGTGCCAGCCCATACTTAGTGAATGTCAGTCCTGAGTTCCCCAGATTTGGAAGTAGTTTCTTGAGTCTGGGTCCACTTTTTAAATAAATAAGCTTTCTTGAGGTATAATTTCCATACAGTAACGTTCACCAAGTTTAAGTGTACAATTCCATGAGACTTGACCAATGAATGTGGGTGTGTAGCCCCCGTACAAACATGATATAGAACGTTTTCATCACTCCCATGTCCCTTTGCTGCCATCCCCTGCCTCTATCCCTCTCCCCTTGACATTTGGCAACCACTGATCTGATTTCTGCCTCTGCAGTTTTGCCTTTTCTAGAAGTTCATACAAATGGAATCACAGAGCATGTAGTCTTTCTGTTTGGCTTCTTTCACTCAGCACAATGCACTTCAGATTCATCCATGTCGTCCCACGATTGTGGTTCCTTCCTTTTTATTGCTGAGTAGTGTTCCATTGCATAGATATACATACTTGGTTTATCCATTCAACAGTTGATGGCCATTTCCTTCTAGTTTCTAGTTTTTGGCTTTCCTGAATAAAGCTACTGTGAACATTTGAGTTATGTTTCTTCGTGAAGACACAGAATGAAAAATAGGTTTTTCTTAGGTATTGGGTAAATACCTAAGAGTGGTGTTGCTGGATAATACGGTTAGTGTGAATTTGTCTTTATAAGAGACTGCCAATTTGTTTACCAAACATTGTGCATTCCCATCAGCTGTGTATGAGAGTCCCTGTGGCTCCACATCCTCACCAGCAATTGTTATCGTCAATCTTTTTAGTTTTATCCATTCTGGGGTGTATATAAGGGCATCCCATGGTTTTCATTTGCATTCTTTAACAATGTTGTGCTTATCACGTGCTTCTTAGCCATTCATACATAGTCTTTGATGAAATGGATGTTCAGATCTTTTGTCCATTTTTGTGTGTGTGTGTGATTGGGTTGTCTGTTCTGGGTCCATTTCCACTTGTATGGTTGTTTGGAGGTAACAGGGAAACCTCACCCCCACTCCTGCCTGTCTGTTGGGGTTGCTGTGTTGTGCTGAGAAGACCATAGGTTGGTACCTGCTGGGTCTCATTCCTGGAGGTGGGGTAGGGATGGGCCATGATCTCCTCAACAAGGATGGTTGTCAGTTATCAGGTAAGAAGTGCATCCCCAGATTGGAGCCAGAACCTTGGAAAGTGGGCTCTTGCTGTGGGAATGTGTGAGCCTCTGCAGGAAGCCATAATTCAGGTGATCCAGCGTTGTGTCACCCTGTGTTTATTTCCCATGTGTTATCCCCAAGTTCCAAGCCTGTCTCCACCATACTCCTGGGTATGAAGGGAGGGCCCGTGCCCTGCCCCTGCCCAGCATTACGGGAGGAGCTGGGCCTCCATGGTGGTGGCAGCAGAAATCAGGCAGAGATCCCCACGCATCCTGCTGCTCCAGATGGTCTTATTACAGGTATCTTTTGGTTTGGGGTTTCCTTCTTAAGGAGAAAGGCGATTCCTCTTCACAGGCTGCCCTATGAAGGTTGGTCTGGCACTGCTCGGGATGCCTGGTCTCAGGCTGGGCCCACTTGATAGGGCGCCCAGGTGGCTCATCACCTTTCTCCTGCTCCGACTCCTGAGAGGTTTCCCAGCCCCACCAGTTGGAGCTGCATTCAAGCCGTGGAGAACGACTTTGGCTCATTTCTGAACTTTAGGTGACAGAGGCAGGATTCCACAGGCTTCTCAACACCAGGGATGATGTAGGTGCTTCAACCGCGTTTGCTGTTATTTGCATGATGATGATCAGTGATCAGAGTAATCATGGGGGAGATGACATAACAAGCATGTGGAGGCCTGCCGTGGTGTCATCAAGAATTGATGGGCTCAGCTGGGCCCCGCGTCACATCTCACAAGCACTTCTTGTGCCCACGAGCAAAGATGCAGCTGACTCTGCATCACTTCTGGCTCTGGGCAGGGCAGGCACCCTAGCCAGAATCCACCCTAACCCTAACCCGGACACGGAGGAGGTACTCGGTAAGTGATGGATGCATGGATGGATGGACTGGGTCCCTATCACACTGCACAGGGTCACTCAGGGAGGAGCTGGTGCTGGGGCCACCATGGCATAAAACCAGGGACTCATATCAAACAAAACAACAGCAGCATAGGAAACCCAGATCGAACTGTGAAGACAAGACCAACACACCTGGAGCTGGATGGAGAGACCTGAAGATGGTTCAGACCCGGAGACACCATTGAAAGGACCTGTTTTATGGGGAAGCTTAGGGGTAAACTGTACCTTGAACATGTGGAGACGGAGAGTGGTGGGGCGCGTGTCATGGGAGAAGCAGCAGAAGCGGAGGTATGGCAATGGGAAAGGAAAGGCAAGCACGTGGAATAGCAATACCGTCAAGTGAGTGCTCAGTGGCTCAGCCAGGTGGCCGGAGCCGTAGGAGGTCAGAGGACGGAGAGACGGAATGGCCAGGGTAGCCAGGATGGCTTCCTGGAGGAGGGGTACCTCTTGCACGAAATAGAGGGTTCTTGCTGGTAGAAGAGGCAGAGCATAGGATTCTCTTCCAGCGAAGCTTGCCCTGCCCTCGACCAGAATCATCTGGGGCGGAGAACCTGCAGAGAAGCCTGTTTCTGTGGCCTGTGCCCCTCTGTCTTGGACCTCCTGGCTCCGGAAAGCCCAGGAGGTGTTCCTGTGGGGGAGGGCTCAGCACCACTGTTGCATCCTGAGTCCCAGGGTGCAGCTGACACTGCCAACATGGGTTCACCTAGAGGAAAGCAAGATGCTTTTTGCAATGGTCTGGACCAGCTCTCACAGCTGTTTTCTCTGGTCTCACACTCGGGGTGTGGTGTGTGAGCCAGGGCCTGGGCTTTACCTGGGAGCTCGCCCAAAATGCAGAATCTCAGGCCCTGCCTCGCAATGACCGAATTCAGATCTGCCTCAATCAGGAGTCCCAGGCTCTAAAACTTTTGCATCAGGGACGTGGCCTCTTTAAACAATTTAACAAACCTTTTTTGAGCATTTTTTTTAGAAAAATGAATTGCTCCAGATCAATGAAGACCAAAGAGACATGACAAGTAAATGTAACACATGTTCCTTTACTAGATCTTGTACTGGAAAAAAAGTTGCTCTGAAGGACAGTATTTGGACAATTGACAATGAACACCCCAAATTAAGGGAAAGGGTCTCATTAGATGAAAATAATTTAATGTTAAAATTTCCAAATTTAACAACTTGTGGTCAAGTAAGAGAATATCCTTGTTCTCTTAATGTATGCACCCTGTTCTCAGAGGTCTTGGGGAGGAAAACAAGCGAACAAGTGTGTGCATATCCTATAATAAATGTATACATAATACACAAATGTATATGGAATATACATGTATATACATGTATATGTATATTCTCTTATACTCTAAAATATACTTGTAGAAAGAGAGAATAAAAAAGCAAATGTGGCAAAATGTGAAAAATTGGTGACTCAGGGTAAGAGTATATGGTGGTTTTTTTGTTCTATTCACGCAACTTTCTTGTGTGATTGCTATTATTTTAAAAATAAAAAGTTTTAAAAAATGCGTCTTGTTTAAAAGTTTGATAGATGTTGCAAGTTACCCTCCAAAAATGCTGAACCAATTTATAGTCTCACAGCACCGTGAGAGGGTTGGTGCAGCTGCTTGATGTAGCTATTTTTATTCAGCTATTTTCATGCCAGGGACTTTTTTTGATGGGGTCATATATCAGTTTTGACCTGGGGATATTTTTCTTTTTCCCAATTTATTATGAATATTTCTAAAAGTAAAGAAAAATCATAACACAGCAAACATCCATAGCTGACCACCCAGATTCAAGAATTGTTAATATTTTACCGTTTATTTTTTATTATTATTTTTTTAATTATTTTTATTTTTATTTTTATTTATTTATGGCTGTGTTGGGTCTTCGTTTCTGTGCAAGGGCTTTCTCTAGTTGTGGCAAGCGGGGGCCACTTCATCGCGGTGCGCGGGCCTCTCACTATCGCGGCCTCTCTTGTTGCGGAGCACAGGCTCCAGACGCGCAGGCTCAGTAATTGCGGCTCACGGGCCCAGTTGCTCTGCGGCATGTGGGATCTTCCCAGACCAGGGCACGAACCCGTGTCCCCTGCATTGGCAGGCAGATTCTCAACCACTGCGCCACCAGGGAAGCCCCACCCTGTTTATTTATCAGTATGTATTTTGCAGGGAAGGTTGGGAATTGAGACGCAGCAAAATTCAGTAACAGCCAGAGGTAAGTGATGGAGCCAACAACCAACAACCATATCCTCTGTACCTGGTGCTTTATCTCCTGTCTCCCAGATTTTCCTGAATTGCTTCCTGAACAGGGAGAATTTTTTTTTTTTTTTTCTGAAGCACTTTAGGAGAGTGTTGGAGTCAGATAAGCCTGAATTGGAACTCCATCTCTGACTTTGGGCTCCTTAACCTCTCTATGCCTCAGTTTATTCATCTGATAAGTGGGGATGGCACTACTTACCTCTTCAGATTGTAGTGAAAGATAAATGGGATAACCTGCTTAGCCATTATTATTGTCATTTCTTCTGAATGTCTCTTTTCATTTAGCACAGACCTCCAGGCCATCTCCTCCAGGAAGGCTGATCCCCAAGTCTTTACCCTGCCTACCAAGACCTTGTCTAGACCTTACGTTGCTAGTGTGTGGTTCTGTCTTGTCTGCTCCAGTAGTCTCTGGAAAGTTGATACTCAGGCGTGTGTGCTGGGGTGACGTTTGGTAGCTGGACATCATGACCAGGAACCCCAGATCCTGGGCCTCCCATGTCACTAACCCCCAGTTGCTCAGGTCAGGGTGAAGTCCCCACAGCCCTAGCAGAGTAAGGAGAGGGCCTGTGGCCCACTGCTTCCTTTCCCACCCTGTCTCCAGATTTCTTCTCACTAGGCCAGGATTTAAGTTTGTGGGGACAGGGAAACACAGGGCTGGGGCTAGGGTCAGAGGACTGAGGCATGCAAAATCTAAGGGGGCACCCAAAAACTCAGTAACCAAGATAAATATTTTAATAGAATATTAAAAAAAAAAAATCTTCAAACTCTAGCCTGTGGGCTGGCTGCCTGTTTTTGTAAACAGAAAATAGAGTTTTAAAATAAAGTTTGAGGGCCTCCATCTGCCCACACACCCCTCTGCGGCCCCAGGAACTCTCCTGCACTTGCTGTCCTCAATGTGGGATATCCATCAGACCCGCGACTCTGGAGTTTGCACAGCTCCTTCATGCCCTAAAGGCCGGACGCCCTGATGCTCTTAGCACCTGTGTCCCCAGGCCCATGGCCAGCGGGGCTCATGGCTCAGCTGGAGGGAACACTGGGCTGGAGGCGGATGTGTGTGGTGGGTTCACATGGTGCGGGTGGCACTTGTTTCCCTGTCGTGGTGGAGGGGTCCGCACGGGGCCCCTTCTTGGCCTTAAGCGGAAGGAGTGCCTCCATGGCAGAGGTGCAGTGCTGGGGTCAGAAGACTGGCTGCCGTGATCTTGGAAAGTCACCTCGTCACCTATCTAATGGAGGTGATGGGGTCCAATCCCCTCCCCTCTGGGGTCTCCAGTAAGAAGTTGTTGAGTAGGAATTAGAGCTGCGGTGTGTGAGATGCTTTGTCCCAGAACTGGCCCTTGCTCTGGAGATGTCAAGCCGCCTCTCCCGTAACGATGAGTACAGTTGATTCCGGTGGCTAAGTGGTCATCCCCATAGAGGATCCTCATAGAGGGGATCAAGTCTAAGACCCCACCACCCAGCCCAGAGTGGGAGGGCGGAGTGACAGGTGGAAGTCTTCCTTCCATGTCTAGCCAGGTTCACAGACACCTCTCAGGGTCCCAGGTCTGAGCGTCCAATCACCTACTTCTCAAACAGGTGGCTCCCCGAGCGCCCCGTCCCTGCCCCATTCCCGGCTCACCTGAGCTTGTGGGGCTGTCCGCGCCCCCGACTCTGCTGAGGACCACGTA
The DNA here is from genome assembly GCF_028021215.1 of Eschrichtius robustus. Taxonomy (NCBI): domain Eukaryota; kingdom Metazoa; phylum Chordata; class Mammalia; order Artiodactyla; family Eschrichtiidae; genus Eschrichtius; species Eschrichtius robustus. The sequence goes on from NC_090829.1 coordinate 16,798,231, forward strand.
GAGAGGAAGGATATGGAAAGGGAAGGTGTAACCAGGTACAGGATGTTCCCTCAGGTGATCATCTCACATTCCTGGGCCATAGATTTCACTTTTCTTTGACCGTCACTCCACAGGTGTGAAACTTGTGTTCAGCTCTGAGGTAACGAGATCGGAAGTCCCTGGCGCCCTAAGAGTCAGACAGGCAGACAGCCGGGTGGGCGTAAGGCTCCTTTGGTTTCCGATATTTGACCTGGCTCTGGTGTGTCCCTACTCCTGGGGACAATAATATGGTCCCCTGGGAGCCTTCCACACATCTGGCCTCTCCTCTCACAGGACTGTGTTTTAGGGTGAACAGGGGGCTGATCAGAGGCCGAGGAGCAGAAGGGAACAGGTAGCCTGGCTGGAAACGGGGTGGAGGTGGTAAATGGGAGCAGATTTAATCTTCAGATGACCAAGGGATGCTTAGGGGCCAGCTTATGAGCAGAGAGGGCTGCTTGAATAGGACAGACATGGGTCTATACCTGGGGTACCAAACAGGAGAGGTGGCAGAGGTGAGCTCCTAACTGAACACAGAGAAATGGAAGGTGGGCAGGCAGAAACACCCCTCTGTTTTACCATTGCCGTGATAAATTGGAGTTTTCCATTTGTATGTGTCTCTCCCTTTCCTGTGCCTTGAGGTCTGGAGCCTCCTATTTGTGTGTCGGTGCCCTGCACAGGCGGCCAGCAGGCAGGATGCATGTCCCCCGGGAGGTGCAGTGGTACATGTTGGGTGGTCTCAGAGACCAGGTGCCTGTCTTCATTTGGCTACTCTCGACGTGTGGCCTTGGACAGTCATCTCCTCTGTAAAGTGGGAATGAATGATGCCCCCTCGTAGGGGCTTCCGTAGGGAGAAAGTGAGCTAACACAAGTCCGGTGCCTGTTGCAGTGCTGAGTGTGTAGTGGGCACTCAGTGAATGCGTCCTTCCTTCTTCTTTCCCTCCTCCTTCGGGGCTGTAGCCTGGGGGGTTTGCTTGGAGAAGCTGGGTCTCCACCGCGAACCCACACCCTGCTTCCCACAGGCTGCGCAGACACTTCTCCTTGTGGGCAAGGTGGCTGCCCTGCCCTGAGCCCCTGCATCCCCGCTCCCCTCCTCTCCGCCCTGCTGGGGGCTTCCTTGTGACGCTCTTGCCTCCTTCCCTAGCCCAGCCTCGCCTCCCCCACCTCCTGCTCTGAGCCTCGCTCAGAGGCCAGATGGACACCCCTGGTGCCAATTTCCAATTTGGCCAGTGTCAGCTAATTGCCGTAACAACAGACTCCAAATCTGTTACCCGACAAGATAAAAGTTTATTTCCTCCTCACATCACAGTTCACGGCGGCCAGCGGCGGGCACCCGTGCTGATGGAGGAGAAGGCCGGCACTCTTACCTACCCCAGCCTGGAGATGACACCCCACTTCCTCTCCTCTCGCGGTCCCGGCTAGACACGAGCTGGGAAATGGAGTGAGCGTCCATCTGGGAAGAGGGCGCAGGTCTAGAGAGCAGCTGGCAATGTCCCTGCTGCTGCACCATGGCCTCTCTGAGTCTGGGGACAGGCGCAAATGCCTCCCTGTGGCCTGGGGAGGCCTGTCCACCAGGAGGGCTCAGAACATTCCTCCCTCCCTTCCTGCCTTCCCCCCTTCCCCCTTCCTTTCCTTCCTTCCCTCCATCCTTCCATGTTTACAGAGCAGCCCCTTAGACGAGAAACTGGCTGCCTTCATGCAGTGGAGGAAGAGATGCTTAGGGTAACTTTTCAGTTCATGAGGGCTGGGCTCTCGATCACAGGTAAATAATGATCCAGGTTATTCCACTTACCATACACTTCCTCAACAGCAAGTTCTTGGTAGTTGCTTTTTATTTATTTGGGTTTGTCTGGCCACCTGCAGTGTGCCCCCCGATGCCGGCTTCTCTCCTCCTGGCACTCCCCACGCTGCTGCCTTGGCTGGGAAAAGGGAGCAAAGATCAGATAAGCTTTAAGAGGGACGACTGATGAAGAAAAAGTATTAGAATTAAGAGGATACGGATATTTAAAAATGCTAATAAAATGGTACAGCCAGGGAACTAATTGCTTGAAAGAATTAGTGGAAGTGAAAAAGGTTTGAGTAAAGATAAAAGACAGGGACACAAGTTATGGTGAAAAGAGGGTGAAAGCCCAAAAGGGTAAGATGAAATGTGAAATCCAAACACCTAAAATACTGGAAGGCTAGATTACATACCCCAAGAAGACTAAATCTGGAAGAAAGCAGATAGTCCCAAACCATAGGTGATGGGGGCACAGCCTAGCTCTGTGACCGTTTCTGTCCCTCTTTCTCTGAGGGTTCTGGGGTGTGAGAAGTTCTAACGTAGATAGAAACAACGCTTCTCTTTATGAGAAAGAGGCTGGAGGCGGGGAGGGATGGTGGGGCTGGGGGCCTGGGGTGGCTGGTGCCATTTGTCTTGCCCCTGGGGTCTGGCCTTTCTCCCTTTCCTCCCTGTGTTTGGGACAGCTGGAGGCAAGGAGGTTGGGAGGTCAGAATTGGGGCCACACGCGAAGAGCAGAGCGGCCCTTCCCAGGCAGCTTCTCCAGGAGAACATTGGCTAAATGGAAAGGTAGAGGTGTTAAAATGGGGCAGGCGGGGACTTAGAGGGTGTCACCAGGGGCCTTGTGTTGTCTGGGAACTGGTGTAGGAGCCGGGAGGTCTTCCTGCTTTGCTGGGGAGTTGGGTCCCAGTATAAAGGATTGCTTCAGCTGGCAGAGACATCCCCTTTCCCTCCCACTGCCCTCCGGCCTGGAACCCAGCCTCTGGGCTCCACAGCTCCTGGTCCCCACTGGCCGCGTCACCACACAGGCGGCTTCAGGGCTGTCCCCAGACATGGGCAAACCCCACAGACACCCTCTAGCCGAGGCTTCCCAGACCACTGGCATCTCTCACCGCCGACGCTGGCCATCCTTCGCCCCCACCTGGCTGCAGGTGAGCTGCGATGTCGCAGGCTGATGGTGTGTGCAGGCCGGTGAGGGTGGGGCACTAACCAGCATGTGTGTTTTCCTTTCTCATTCCTCTTGCAAAAGAATTGGCTCCCTAAAGTCAGGGTCTTGCCCTGACACTCCAGGAATGCCCATGATTCTTATTTAAAATTGTAGGATATTATCCTGTACCGCCACCCTCTCCCCGCCTTGCTCTAGTGAGCCATCCCTTGCCAAAGCACGTTCCTTTTCCATTTTGTCTCATTTTGCAAAGGTGACAGATCTAAGTTACATCAGGGACCCTTCTGTTTTTAAATAGCATACTTTTGCTGTTAAAAGATTTTTTTCCAATCACCTTGGAAGAGATTTGTGTCCTTCTCAGAAGTGTTGGCATAGTTTGCAGGAATTGGCGTGCTGATAGGAGCGTTGGCTTGGCAAAAACGCACCCAGACTGTCCAGCCTGGGGTCAGACTCAGCAAAACCTGCACCCTGCACCCTGGCCTCAGATCCAGCCAAGGGGGAAGCAGAAGTGCCCTTGATGGGGTGCACTGGACCACCCCTCACCTGCAGCGGGACCACCCAGCTTACCAGTTCCCTGCACCCCCAAGCACCCAGCACTGGTTTGAAAGGCTCCATTGGCTTGCCCCTGGGCCTGTGGCCTCTCAGAAAATTGCTTTTGCTTAAAAGCCATTAAATCTCTCAGAAGAAGGTGTGAACTGTTGTAAATGACTCACCTGCCTTCTTCTTTTTTTGTTCATGTATGTACTTTTATTTTTATCCTACCCTATTCTGAAAAAGATTTGTAGAAGAAAAAGTAAAGAAACAGATAGGAAATGTTCATTCTCTTTAGGAATCAAATAATTGAGCTAAATTACAATTTTAATCACACTAAATTATAAAAAATCTTTTCTTAAAAAAACCTGTTATGAAGTACATATCCAGTTTGCAATTAATGGATATAATTTATAGTGCTAATGGTATAGTTGACAATCTTTTGGAAGGCAATATAAAAGATAGATAGCATGAACCATAAACGTAGACATAACTACTGAATGAGTAGTAATTCTAACCATTAGTAATATAATTTTAAAAAAGCAAAATAATATTTGATGGATTTTCATTACAGTACAATCTTTAATTTCAACTAAGAGAACACTTCTTAATTTCTTATTTCTATTTAACTGTTTTCTATCCAAAATAGTAGAAATGAGTTGGTAAATTTGAATAAATGAAATAATATTCTGAAGCTCCTCATAAAATAATTATTGAAACTATGGAAAAACATAAAAAATTATGAAACTATATCAAATATAACAGTATAAATTAGGATGTCTACCTATTGCATTTCTTGAAAAACTATTCATTGCAAACATCACCTGCCTTCTTAATGGAGGAAGTAAATTCAGAGAGAGGCTTCCAGAAAACAACTACAGGCCAAGCTCTCCCAGAAGGGAGGTGTCTTCTGTGAGCAGTGGGTTTGATGAAGGGAGTGGGGTGGAGCTCGCACAGTGGAGAATCAAAAGGGAGCAGGAGGTCACCCTGGACTTGGGGATTGGAAGGAACAAGGTGTCCTGGGGAAGACCAAGCCATTCTTGCTGGGGCGGGAAGGAAGCCCCGTGCAGAGCCTGCACCTCCATTCAGGGCTGCCAGCCGGTGGGTTCTTCCCAGATGGGGCTACCCAGGCTGACAGGTGAGTGCCCTGGGATGGTGGGAGGGAGATCTTTCTGGACCAAAGGAGGGTCAGATCTTGGATTATGGAGTGTGGGAAGGAAGAAAGTGGGGAGTGAGGAAGGAAGGGGGGAGGAGGAGAGGGAGCAATGGAAGAAAGTAGAGAGGAAGAGGAGGAGGTGGGTGGGGCTGAGGATAAGTTTCTCCTGCTTCACTTGACCCCTTCTGGGCAGAACCATCTGCAGAACCCAGGGGAAGCGGAGAGTGAGGACAGAGAAAGAATGGAGAAAGAGTGGGAGGGAACAAAGGGGCAGTGGAGTTGGTGGCATCCTGGTCCTCTCAGTAGCTCAGAATTTCCGGCTCCCATTGCCAGCCCCCTACCTCTGCCAGGTTTCCCACTGAATCAGGCTGCACAGGCTCTTTAAGTCAGAACTCTTGGGGTCTTGGGGAAGAGAAGCCTTGCCTGTTGAGTGCCTGCCTTCCCGCAGGCTCTGTGACAGGTAACCCCAAAGGCCTTTCCATTTTACAGATGGGGAAACTAAGGCTCAGCTTGGCCCAGGTAACACCAGAGCTGCTTCTGGGCCCCAGACAGGGTTCTTTCTACTATTCCCCTGAGGGAATCTGATGAATATTCTGGAAGCTGATGTTTCCCATCGACCATCAAGCTGAGGTCCTCTCAGGAAACAGTAAATATAAAGACATTTTATTGTTGAAGTCAGAAGTTGGTGATAGCATCAGTTTTCGTGACAACAGGCTATGATGTCACAGACAGTTGCCTGGCACAGCAGAGACACAAGCAGGCAGGAACATAGGAGCCATGGCAGAGAGGGTGTAAGACATGATCCATTAGCATAGATGCTGAAGGCCTTCCACCCACCCTGTCCCAGCATCGGCTGCTGCTTTCTCAAAGGGAGACACACTGCCATTTCAGAGCAAATACATGGGCTTGATGAACCATTGAATGCTTCTGCCTGCAAACTCACACAATTAATCAAAAACAAATATGATTTCCCTAAAAGTTTTCTTTGACTATTTGCTAAAAGGACAATACTTTTTTCTTTCTTTTCTTTTCTTAGTTTTTGTTTTGTTTTTGTAATCCTGGGATCTTGCAGTTGGCTAAGTGGTAGTTGGTTTCTTGTGTGCCCAGCAGGGGAAACTTAATTCCTGTCGACATGGCAGAGCAGGGTGGGGATGACAGTGAGAAAGGGCCAGTAGGGGGTCAAGTACTGGGAGGCAAGTGAGTTTCTGGGAGGAGACTGGGAGGTTGAGCCCAGATGCTGAATCTGCTGGGGCTGAAAGGCACTCGGTCTGGGGTTCTCACTGTGTGACACGGCAGCACTGGGTCCTCTTGCCAGTTGGGATCATTCTCATCGAAGTGCTCCATGTTGTTAAAAGCTGTGACTGATTATGTTGTTCACAGAGGGCTACAACACCGTCTTCCACCCCGCATGCTCTTTGGCAAAGGGACTGCGCCAGTGTAGAATGGAATTCCCCTTCCCTGGAATCTGGACTGGTCTTGCTGAATTGCTCCACCAATAAAATGTGGCAGAAGCGATGGGCCTTCCAAAGTTAGGTAATCAGTGTCTCGCAGCTTCCACCTGGATGTCTGGGAACTCTAGCTGTTAGGATGCTCATGCTGGAAACCCAGAGGCCATGTTGTAAGATGCCCAAGCCACGTGGAGATGCCACGTGGAGGGGCTCCAGGGACGGCCCCAGGTGTGCTCCCAGCCATCTGGGCATCAAGCTTGGTAGAGGTTCCAGTGACCGCAGCCCCTGCCAACATCTGACTGCAGCCTCCCGAGCGACCCTCGGTGAGAACTACCCAGCTGGGCCCACCCAACCTGCAGAATTGTGACATAAAATGAGGCATTATCATCTCGAGCCACTACATGTCCAGGGCGACTGATGGTAACAGGAACACAAGCAATGACTTGAAGTTGTTGCGTGAGACAAAACCCAGACAGGCCCAAGGTCAGAGACCACAGTCATGGCAGGGCCTCTGACCTTCAGAACCAGGAGACAGTCAGTGGCCTGCCTGTGGGTGAATCCTGCTGTAAGGAGGGCGTGTGGGAAGGGTGGGGATCAGCTGTCAGTCAGCTCCAGGAGCCTGGCTGTTGGTCTGCAGTTTGGCAACATAAATGCCCATCAGGCCAGATCCGCTCCAGCTCTGATGGGCTGGTTTTGAACCTCGGCATGCAGGACCGTTCATTTTATCTGGTTGGTTTTGGCTGAGTCTCCCAGCAATTGAGATTGGATGAATGTCCCTTTGCAGAGTTTCATCCAAGCGGTTGATAAAAATGCCAGAGAGCGCCGAGCCTGTGAAATCTCACAGAAGATGCTGCTTGCACGGGGCCCTCTTTGGGTACTGTTATTCTGCCAGCTGTGAATCCACCAATTTGTACTTATCTCGGCCTATGCTCTTCCATCTGATCCACCATTTCATGAAGTGCTTTACTGAAATCTAGTACACAATGATTTAGTGGCCTAGGAAAACTTCCAAGCAGGAAAGGAGTTCGAGTTGGTGGTTATTACTCAACCCGACATCCTCCCATGTTTCCTCTGCGTGTAAGTATCCTCTGGTCCCCACCTTCCCCCATGGGTTGGCTCATGGGATACAGTGTTCACCATTTACCTTTTTTTCCTTAAAGAAATATTACATTTGCCCTCTCAGTTTTCTCCCACTTTATTCATCCTCTCATTTCCTGAAGATGCCTTTCTTTGACCGTATCTGCATTGTCTTTCTATATTGTATTTCCCCCCAGATAGTATTATACCATAAAAGGCAATGAAAACATTTTTAGATGTAGAGCTTAGAACCAGTGTACATTTAGGAAGTTCTTCCTGTTGTCATCTTCCAATATTTTTTTTATTGAAGTATAGTTGATTTACAATGTTGTGTTAATTTCTGCTGTACAGCAAAATGAATCAGTTATACATACATATATACATTCTTTTTTTATAGTCTTTTCCATTATGGTTTATCATAGGATATTGAATATAGTTCTCTGTGCTTTACAGTAGGACCTGTTGTTTATCCATTCTATATATAAAAGCTTACATCTGCTGACCCCAACCTCCCACTCCATCCCTCCCCCAACCCCCTCCCCCTTGGCAACCACCAGTCTGTTCTCTATGTCTGTGAGTCTGTTTCTATTTCATAGATAAATTCATTTGCGTCATATTTTATTTTACTTATTTATTTTTTTAAAGATTTATTTATTATTTATTTTTTGGCTGCGTCAGGTCTTTAGTTGCAGCACACAGGATCTTTGTTGAGGCATGTAGGATCTTATATGTGGCACACGAACTTCTCTCTAGTTGTGGCGCGTGGGCTCCAGGGCTCATGGGCTCTGTAGTTTGAGGCATGCAGGCTCTCTAGGTGGGGCATGTGAGCTCAGTAGTTGGGGCGCGTGGGCTTAGTTGCCCCGTGGCAGGTGGGATCTTAGCTCCCTGACCAGGGATCGAACCCGTGTCCCCTGCATTGTAAAGGCAGATTCTTTACCACTGGACCACCAGGGAAGTCCCTGCATCATATATTAGATCCCACATATAAGCAATATCATATGGCATTTGTCTTTCTCTTTCTGACTTCACTTAGTATGATAATCTCTAGTTGCATCCATGTTGCTGCAAATGGTATTATTTCATTCTTTCTATGGCTGAGTAGTATTCCACTGTATATATGTACCACATCTTCTTTATCCATTCATCTGTCGATGGACATTTAGGTTGTTTCCATGTCTTGGCTATTGTGAACAGTGCTGCTATGAACATAGGGGTGCACATATCTTTTTGAATTAAAGTTTTCTCTGGATATATGCCCAGGAGTGGGATTGCTGGATCATATGGTAATTCTAGTTTTAGTATTTTGAGGAACCTCCATACTGTTTTCCATAGTGGCTGCACCAATATACATTCCCACCAACAGTATAAGAGGATTCCCTTTTCTCCACACCCTCTCCAGCTTCCTGTAGTCATCTTGATGTCTAGCCCATGTCAGTTGGGGTGCAGCGCCATCTCTCTTCCCATTTCTTTCCCCCTCATTGTGTAAGGGGAAGAATCAGGCCTCTCCTCAGCAGAGCTGCTCTGCATATAATTGACTGTTCTTGCTGTGTCCTTCATCTGCCTTCTCTGCTTCTGGATAAATATTCCCCACTTCCTTGTGTATTTCCTCACTACCCCTGTTTTTCAGGGCCCTAATCATTTTTATTTCATTCTCCACTATAAATGATTTTAAAGCCCCTTGGAAATATAAAGGTTGTCTAAATAATAAATCATCATTTTGGCAAATGATACTGAGACATTTAGAGAGAGAAAATTAATCACCCCCTTATAGCCACAGAGTGGCTTTCCACAGGGCGTACCAAGTAGTTTGTAGAGCTCATCGTTAATTCTTGACCCCTTCCTGGAGAAAGCAGGTAGGGACCATTTATTTTACTGGGGGAATGGCCATGGAGGTGCAGGCGATTTCTTTGCTGGCACCTCTAGCCAGTGCAGTCCATGGTGTAAAGAGGCCTCTGCTCTCAGCATCCGACACTGCACCTGTGGGGTGTGCTGTCTCTGCTCCACCATGACACGGCGGGCTTCCCGGGCCCATTCCCTCTATACATCAGCCTGTACAGAGCCCAGGATAATGACCATAAAGCACTTTTTCCTTAGAGCAAATTCTCTGTCCAGAGGGCTGCAGTGTCTCCCACTGCATCTAGTACAAACACCACAGATTCTACCAATATTCAAGGAGCATGCACTTTCACATACATCAGCTCATGAATTATTATGTCCATTTTGTAGATGAGGAAACTGTGGCTTGTGGACCCTCAGTGGCTTATTCAAACTCACACAGCTAGCATGTGGCACTGCTGGGATCTGAGGCTAGGTAAATCTAACACCCTAGTCTAGTACTTTCTCTTCTTTCTAGCCTGAGCTTATGGCTACATCCATTCTAGTTATTTAAGTTTTGAGTGACAGTAAGCAAAATCAATACACGTGGACACACATACATACACCTTATTGGCCCATGTAATTCAAAGTACAGTGTGATGCTGGTTTCAGGCTTGGCTGGATGCAGTATGCTGTCGTGACTCAGTTTCTGTCTTGTGGCCCCACTTACTCTGAGTTGGTCTGACACTCTCCCATCATGGTCAGCAGGTCCGTTGTCCTGATACAATACAAACAGGGAGATTCACTTCTTGGTAGTTCCTGCACAAGTCCTGGGAGTCATTCTGGTTGATGCCAACCTAGGTCATGTGCTCATCCCTGAACCAGTCACCACGTGGGCTCAGGGGCTGGAATTCGCTGATGGGCCTAGATTACTCTTTCTCTTGGGCCACTGAGGGGGTGGGGGTTTGTGTACTCTAAAGGGTGGGTGAAATTGCAAACCAAGACCATGGACAGTTATGATAAGGAGGATGAGTGGGCACTGGCTAGCAGAAAATAGGTGCCTTCCCTGGGCGCCCAGCCTGAGACCTCGTGCTCTGGCTGGGCTGCTCCTCAGATGGACATGGCCTATCCCACCAGCATCTCTTTGCTAATGCTTGTTTCCTGCTCCTATTTTTCACCCTTCCCATCTGAATCCCCCATACCCTTTGGTCTGTTTCATGCCTCCTTGGACCGAGGAAACCTTCTTGGCTGCCTGGCTCCTGAAAGCTTCCTCCCTTGAGGACCTGTGATCTGGATTCCTGCTTTCTCTTCCTTGGTACCCCATTGAGGAAAGACATCTGCTCACCACCTTGGACGGTTTTCGAGAAATAGATTATGTCCAAGTTGGAATAAATGTGCAAAATTCACATCTCCGTGCTATTTGGGACTTTTGGTGAATAGTTGGTGAAAATCACTGCAGCCAAGGATGGAGGCAAAACCAAGTGTGTATGAATGGGAACAAAAAAAGATCCTGGGGTCTTAATAGACCAATGAAGGCTCTGACTCTGAATACAGTGCCATAATGAGAAGTCTGGCAGGATCCTCCCAGGCACCCAAATGGGATTCAAACAAATGGGGCAGTTTGGCCTGGAAGGTCCCGTCATCCTCTTGCTCTGTTCCTGGTCAGTTAGAACCTTCTCGGAACCTCATCCCCAGTTGGGCCCATTATACCTGAAAACGTGTTAATTCCCAGCATCTGACTCAATCTGATCATTTTCTAGATCAGGAATCTGCGATCCTGAGAGGCTGAATTAATTCCCGAGGGTCATGCAGTGGGTTAGGGCACAGCTAGAAGTGGAGATTACTTCTGATGCCCCCTCTAGTGCTGTTTCCAGCCTCTGTGGTTTTCCAGGGCGGCTCAGCAAGGCATTTATGCTGGGGAATGACTCTGTGCGGGAGGCTTGGGGACTGCAGGCCGTGCCCAGACAGAAGGAGGCTGAGGGCCATGGACGGGGTCTGATGGTGCTTCCTGGAGACCGGTCAGCATAGTCCTGGGCACACGTGGACGCTGAGCCAGTGTGTGGGCACAGGATTGGCTGATGATACTTTTCAGGGTTGGGAGGATTCTGGTTAGGAAGGTACTGCCCCAATATCTTCTATGCTGCAGAGGAATAGGCCTGTCAGGGTGACAGAACGCTGGGGTGAGCCACGCAGGATGGCCACTGGGTCCCGTCTCTGGAGGTATTAGAGCAGGAGGTCTGAGTGGCTCAGACGGGAGCTGCCTGAGGCTGGCAGGGTGGGGCCCTCCATCACCCAGCTCGTACTCTGTTTGGGGAGCACCTACCATCTCCCTTTCCTTCTCGTAGTCAGTGAAGTATTGCGGTAGAGATGTGCCATTTCTCAGACATGATTTGGATAAATGGAAAACTCTCATATGGGAGGGTGCTATTTTTAAGAGATACTAGCTACGGAATAAAATTCTGTGAAACACACAATTATTTAGCTGTCTTTTGTTCAGGAACATTCTTCTAATTGATGGCCACTAGCATCTATTGAGATGTTGGGCAAGTATGCCTGCTACGTGCTTGTTTCGATGGGGAAAAAAATTAATTTGTATTCTTGACCCCAGTCCTGAGTGAACCTCCCCTCCAAGGACCTGAGATAATCACCTCGGGGGTGAGGAGTAGGAGGCTCTCTTTGTGTGGGGGACACTGGGACTTGGGGAGGTCACCTCCCCAGGTGCCTCTTGGCAGCGGCCTCCCTGGGGGGCTGTTATAACCCTGCAGCTCTGAGAGGGCTCCCTCAGTAATGCTGCCCTCCCCGGCACACCCCCGCTTCAGTCCTTCTCAGAGCTCCTTTTCATTTATCTTAAAAAAAAAAAAGAACTTATTTTGAAATGATTTCAGACCTACGGAAAAATTTTTTAGTACAAAGAATTCTATTTTACTCTTGTATGGGTTGAATTATGTCCCCCACCCTCGTTGAAATCCTAACCCCCAATACCTCAGAGTGTGACCTTATTTGGAAATGGGTAGTTGCAGATATAATTAGTTAAATTATATATATGATGAGGTCATATTGGAGTAGGGTGGGGCCCTAATCCAATATGACTGGTGTCCTTATCAAGAGGGGAAATTTGGATGATACATGTGCACAGAGAGAGTGTCGTGTGAACACGAGGGCAGGGATCGGGGTGATGCTTCCATGAACCAGGCAATGCCACAGATCGCCAGCAAACCACCAGAAGCTAGCAGAAAGGTATGGAAATACATCCTCTCTCCCTACTCACAGAAGTCAGCAAGGACTCAACAAGAAGGCGGTGGCCAGGGGTGGGGTGGGGGATGGGGGCATACATCCTCATAACTTCCATTAGCTCTCCCTGCTTTCTTGAAATGGAGAGTGATTTCCTGCTCTCATGTCAACTGCATGGCATCCCCAACCAGAGTATTGCTCTTAAACCCTTCTAATCGAGAAATTCCAGAGTGGCCTCTGGGGAGGAGACGTGTTATAAGAGGGCTCCTCATTGGGGTAATTGAGATCCAGTGTCCTGTCCAGGCAGATAGCTTTGCAGGGCTCTGAACACACTGGCCAGCGTGGCCTCCAGTCTTCCCTGGAACTTTCAAGAGCAGCTGGGAGGCCAGGAGTGGGCCTGCAGAGTTTTAGGCTCTAATGAGGGAAGCTCTGTCTTGTTGAGCTGGACCCTCGCCCCACAGTTCTAGACCAGCTGCCTGCCCCATAGCTGAGCAGATTCAGGATCCAGCAGATGCTCTGGGACCATGTCTTCCCTCCATTTTGCACCCTCCTTTTCTCCAGTTTTCCTTCCCCAAGTTTACAGACTTGCTCAGGTCCCTCCAAACAAGCAACAGAAGTTTGCTTCTGGCCTATCCTACTCCTCTGATGCTTCCTCTTTCCCTTCCAAGGTCTCCAAAGTAGTTCCCACAGGCTGCTTCCGCCTCTGTAGAGACGTTTCCCCTGCAGTTGAATTGACTCTTCATTCCTGTGCTTTCCTAAATGTTGCCTCTACACAAATGGAAAATCATCTCCCACCTTCTCCACCTTCAGGCTGCTGTGACTTGGCCCAGTGCTTTTTCACACTTTGTAACATTTATTGGCTTTCCCCCCGATTTCAAAAGAAATGTATGCTCTGAGCTCTCCTCATTTTCAAAGAGGACATCCTGTAGTCTTCCTTGGTTCAACTGCATTGTGGGAGAATTTACCTCTTTGAATGCTTGTGCGATCTGCTTGGGAGAATTTGGGGCTGTTACTCTGAAAAGGAAAATGTCAAGTGTTGCTTTCTGAAATTGTCCAATGTGCCAACATACTGTGAGGGCAGCATGCTGGCTGGGTAGGGTCACCAGATAAAATACAGGATGCCCAGTTAAATTTGGAGTCCAGAGAAACAGTACATCATTTTTAGTATAAATGTGTCCCAAATACTGTGGGACATGCACTGACATATTGCATGTGACATTTGGGATATACTTAATACTAAAAATGATTTATTATTTATCTGGAATTCACATTTAACTGGGTATCCTGCTGTTTGTTGGTTTGCTGAGTCTGGAACCCTATATGGACAAGTGGGATGGAGCTAGGCAACCTGTGGGCGGCCTTCATCTGAGGTAAACAAGGGCATTCGTGATCATAACATAAAGGCCAGGCTGGGAGCAAACCAAGACAGAATGAAGCTGAAAGGAAATCTGGGACAGGTCGTGAGACAACTGAACTTCAGACCTTCAAGTGAAGAGTCTGAGTCATCGTAGCTCCCGAGAATTTGCCCTGTTAATCTGAGGCCCTCTTCTGTGCCCAGCTCCATCCCACTGAGATCACTGCCATGACTCCCCCCTCACCCCCATGTGCTAGTAGAGACCTAGTATTTTTCCCTAAATCAATTCACTTAAAACCTTGAATGAATGTATTTCAAAAAGGAAGCTTGATCCCATCGCTCTCAGGGGAAAAGCAGTCTCACTTTTCACAAAGTGCAGGTGACTTTCAATGTCAGGACAATGACATTGATGTTATTGAACTCTAACCTTTGACTCTGAGTCTGAAGCCTGCTCTTGATTCCTTAAAAAGTGAACTTAGTAAGTGGTGGAGGGGCGCTAATGACACACCAGTCCCTGCTTGAAATTTTCTTCTTGACATAATCACAAGGGCCAAAGAAGAATTGCAGGGGACACAACTTTCTAACCCTGCAGGCCAGCATATTTAATGGTTAATGTGACTCTTGTTTCTAGAAAGTACTGGTGTTGGGTATGTCTTAGTAATGGCCGGTAATGCTAGTTTGCTTTGTTTTTTGAAAAAGTCCTTTATAAATGAATTTCTTCTTTCTGTGGAGAGAAGTTTGAATTTTTGCAAGTGGGAGTCCAGTTTCCGCAGTGCATGCTCATGGTGACCTGATCCCACATCCTCTGTGCTGGGGCCACCAGCCAACATTCAGCAGAAATCTCCTTGGGGTCCTCTGGGGCTCTCATTCCGCCATGAGTGAGGCTACAGAAGTAAACGCAACTAGACTCTCCAGCTTTGATCTGAAGAGGCCCCACTCTGCCCCTGTGACCCCCAGGCCCTCTGGTTTGGTGGCAAGGCCAGCACAGGATAGAGTGTGCTGAATGGACCAATATTCTTGTCGTTGGGACTGTGACTGGGCAAGCCTCGTCCCCGACAGGCCAGGCAGGACTTGGAACACAATTTTTCCATGGAAACAATGTACTAAAGGGTGGTTAGGTTTTATGGTATGATTGGTTCAGGATAGTAAATTTTCTTTGAGCACCTAATATATTCCAGACACTGTACTGGAACTACAAAATGTAGAAAGCACTGTTTTGGGCTAAATGGAGTTCAATCCTGTGGGAGAGATGGGCAGAGAACAGACGAACGGGCATTGGCTGCTCGGGGTGATCGGTGCCAGGACGGATGGAGGCCCAGTGTGCCGTCGGGGTCCAGTAGTGGGCCCGGCTAAACCTGAGAGCATCAGGAGGAGCTGCCCGGAAGCTGAATCTTGAAGGGGGAGGAGGTATTTGATGGGTGATGAGCAGGGATGTGGGGCACGTCCAGCAGGGTGGACAGCCAACAGTGGGGCCAGGGGGCTGACCTGCATGGTGTGTGCTGAGCTGCTCCCATCCGCCCATATTTCTAAAGTGAGTTGAGCTTGGAGGGATAGGCAGAGGGGTTTTATGGAGCTCCCCCACCCCCAGAGCCTGATAAGAAGTGTGGACTCTCAGTTTTAGGCAGGGGAGCCACTGAAGGATTTTGGTCAAGTTTACATTTAAGAAAGTTGCTCTGGCAGTTGTGTGGGTGATGGATGAGAGGATGCTAAGACAGAGGGAGAAGACCAATAGAAGGCTTCTGTGTCATTCTAGGCAGGGATGAGAAGGCCTGGGCCAGGGGGCTCGCTAGGCTCCCTAGAATGCAAGGCCCAGGAAGGCAGGGATCTTAATCTGTTTTGTTCAGACATATCCCAAACACCTAGACGAGAGCCCGATACATAGTAAGTGATAAATAAGTATGCGTTGAGTGAGAGGTTCAGAGTGAGGGGAGATTTAGGGGGTCCAGTTTCGTGGAGATGAAATGGGCATTTGATATTCCAACCTGGATTCCTAAGTGTCCCCTCTAGCAGACCTCCAGAGACAAGGAGGTCTTTTTGTTTTTCTTACACAAAGCAAACTCCTGACCTATGGATGGTCTTTTAGGATGAGAGTTGTTTGGGAATCTCTGGGTGAGGTCATCTCTGGGGTCTTTTCTTCTGGACTCAGTTTGGCCAGCCTAGACCTCTCTAGCTTGGTCCTTAGTGGAGACGGAATAATGCTTTGCCCTCGTTTTATGCTCAGAACATGTCACCTTCTAGCTTTTTCTTAGGGATAACCTTACCCCTTGAGCCTTTTTACTATGTAAACATCAAGTGGCCTTTCCAAATTCTCCCATTTGGAGGTTGCCTTATAATCTGTGAGCTGAGGACACCCAGGGGAAGGTCTCCTGGCCATTGGGACAGTCTGGGACGTCACCCGGTGGAGGAACATGGGCAGCCACGCCATCAAAATCCGTGATTAATGGACATAATCTCCACCAGAACATTAATTTTGGGCATAATCAAAGCCCGCTGAATTACTTCAGTGTCAGACCTTGACAGAGAAGTCAGCTTGGGATTAGCATTTTGATTTAAAGTTCAAGGGGTGGTATTTATCTTTATTTCTGTCACATACGACTGATTGACTGTCTGTCCTAGAAAATAAAAACAAATGCTACTTCCTCAGTCAAGTGAGCAGGGGGTAATTTAGAGGCACTTTTTCACGGTTGGCTGGACACGTACGGAATGGGTGGGCAGCCTCCTGTCTTGGCTTCCACAAGGTGTCTGGGCTTCAGGTTCTTGATTCTGTCAGAGGCCAGGTGACTGTGGGAGAAGTCGTGCTAACATCTGTGCAGGTGTGTCGCTCCTGATGGTAGTGCCTTGGCAGAGCCCTTGCCTGAGCTGAGAAGAGCTGGCATGTGGTGTTGGGGACCCTGGAGAAACTAGGTCCATCCCCATGGGACTGGGTTCAGAACATTGGAGACCCAGCCCCCTTCCCCAGGCTGGACAGCACTGAATGGTGGTAGATTCAGATTCCAGGCCCTGTGATTGCCGCTTGCAGCCCTGCAGACGGGCTACTCAGGAGAACACATGAATGTGTGAACTTGACATTATTGATGCTGACAGTGCAGCCAGGCACTGGGCTGGTGTCTTTACCTTCATTGCCTTGAATCTTGACCACAGATCTTTATAGATGAGGATCAGCATCTATTATACTCACTTTTTTCAATTAAAAAGTAAATTTTAATAATGGATTTTAGCTCCTTGTTTCTCATAAATCAGATGCAGTTTTTTAAAAAGGTGCATTTAAAGAATTACTTCATTTGTCTATTTTTAATTTTGCATCTGAAAATGTAGTAATCTTTCAGGCATTTCATCGAACACAAATCGAAGCAGATCTTTGTAAATTAAGAGGCAAACCATCTGCAATTTAACAGAGGTATGATATGTATTTGGTGAATTTTTTAAAATTATACTTTATTAGGCAAATAAAGTACAACTGAAATAACAGGCAGTGAAACTATTTTCTTTGATTAAAACTGCATATTTATATATTATGAATATTTATTTACATTCGACAAAAGCACATTTTAACAAAAACATGTACCATGCATTGTTAGTATTTTGGTTATAAATATGAAACGTGGACTTTAAAAAAAAACTGTAAATATGAATCAGCCTAAGTTTAATCAAGATAAGAAAGTTAATGTCTTCATTATGCAGCCACTTACCTTCTTCTTCCTGTTAATTCATTGACCGGAAAAGAAATAGGAGCTCGCCTGCTTTTCCAATTCCCAAGTGACTAATCTCAAATAGATTTGTCTAAAGAAAGAAGACATTGTTTCTTGATCTGTAGAAGAGGGTACGGTTATTAAAAGCTTGATTTATCATTTTAATATTCTGATGAATGCAGATAAACAGTTTTAACTATTTGAAATTACTCATCAGCAAATCTCTCTCTCTTAATGTGTCCACCCTTAGCTGCGTCTCATAAAGCTGATATTGAAAAAGGATGGTAGCTAGTTGTCCATGTGGCTGGATGCCAAGGTGTCCCTGCAAAGAAAGTGACCCCAGCCCACCTATGGGAATACTAGCAACCAGTGTGTCAGGGGCACATCGGGATTTATTTGTAAAACGTTTCTTTAAAAAGATTAAAATAATCTATTCCCTCAAACACCCCGTAACTAAAAGGTATGTTATCTATTCCATGATTATGTCTTTGAGCTTTAGCATATCTTTTTGGCTATGGAAAGCAAATGATTGGGGTTAATTTTTTTCAAAAATAGATGTTTTAAAAATCTGATTTACTTCTAAAGGATCTCTGATTGTCATCCTTCTTGGTTCACATGGATGCAGATGTTGTTGATATAAACTCAAGGATGAACACCAAATGGTTCCCATGGCCTCAGGCTGCTTTGCAAAATGACTCCTGCTGTCCTGGGGCATGACAGGGGAGAGGGCAACCAGTCCTCTCGTGCAGACCTTGCCAGAGCTGGGAAGAGGTGGGACTGGTGGGCTAGCTTGAATCTATAAAAGCATGGCTTTATCAAAGGAACAAAGTACCAAAGAAAGCTCTCCTCTGGCCCCCAAAGATTGAGAATTAGCCAATATGACTTAAGTATTTAGGGGTATTTGGTGGAATTTTTAACAGTTTCCATACAAGGAAAATTTAGAAAATGGGGAACATGAGTGGCTCATTCATGCAATGGGGAGCACAGAATAGGGGCTTTGATTGACTGGGATTTCCCTTCAGGCTTTAGGGAATCATTGGTCCTGCACCGTGCTTCTGCTCTGCTCTTTCTCCCAGCACCCTCATGCCCGATGGTCAGGTTTCTTATACCTTGGGAATGCAGCTGGCCTCCTGACATTCTGGTCTGAGCTCTGCCTTCAGGTGGTGGGGGAATTGTTATCACCATGTAGGACCCAGGCTGGGAACAGGGAGATGCTGCACAAAAAGGTGGAAGATTCATGGGGACTGAGGTCCGGGAGCCATAGGAGATCATTTACTCCCTCATTTCCTTTTACAGATGAGGAAGCTCAGGCCCAGAGGAGTTAGGTGATCTGGCCAGAGTCTTGAGAGTGTTAGAAGCAGAGCCGAAAGGAAACCGTGGCTTCTTTCCTGCCCCAGCCTTTTTGCCCTCTCACAGTTTTCCTGGGCTTATTTCAGCTCTTGGGGACACCTCCTGGATGCCTCCTCCTCAGAGTCTCCTAGAAGTTTATGCTAAAATGTTGTTACCCTTTTGGTCAATCAGTTCTTCCTAGTGTCTGTCATCTGTGTTGCCCAAATTTAAAACCTTATCCTCTCATGCTATACTTGAAATCATGAGAGAATAATTGCTTAGTGCTCTCCTCTAAAAGAAAATTCTTCACTTAATAGAATCTTCTAATCTATCACATGTAGCCTTTCTTGCTCTTTGAAAATTAATATATGGAAAATTCATGGTTGTAGCTGGATCTAAGGCAAATCATGTGTCTTCCAGCTTGATGAGGAGCCCCGAGCAAACACTGCCACCTGGTGGCAATGTACCCTAATTACAAGAGAAGTATATAAAAAGAGGGCAGCTTTCTTGCGTGCGACTTTGAAGCTAGAAAAAAAGGGAACATTCTACCCCTAGGCAGGCAGATTCTATTAAAAACAATAAGAGCAAAATAATTAGATGCAGTCTGGAACATTCTCAAGTAAATTAGTTCTTTTTTTTTTTTTTTTTTACTACATATTCATCCATTAATTCATCAATTAATGTTTGGGTGAAAGAGAAGGAGTATTTATGTAGTGCCTACTGTATGCCAGGCACTGTATTAAGTGCTTTACATATGTTATCTCATTTGCTTCTCAATATAAAACCCCAAAATACTATTCTTTTTTAACAGATGCCTACTATTCTTTTTTAACAGGCAAAGCCACACACTCTGGAACTCACAGGGTTACGATGTGAACTCGATTTTTCACGCCCAAGACCATACTTGTGTTCCTTGCCTCACTGACTCCTGATTCTGCAGCCTGCTGTGTGCTGATGGCATCAGTGCTCAGCGGGAACATTCCTGCCCTCACCATGTTGCTATTGGCTGGTGACTATTTCCCTGTTGTAGATATAATTACTGATTTGAGTTTCACCTAGAATTCTAGAGTCTGTTCCTTTGTTGTTGGCTGTTCTGACTGTGTTACCGGCTTCTGCTGCTGTGAGGCAGAAGTGGATGGGACTGAGTTCTGGGGATGTGACGGGTTCTAAGTTGTGCTAGGTTACAAGGCAGAGGGGCGGGGTGTGTCCTGAAAACGGCTCTGCCCGTGGACACCCAGGCACAAGTCTCAGGGCGCTTGATCCTGGGCCCCTGACTGAGTTGTGACCTCATGCCAGGCTGGCCCGAGTAGGATGACCAATGCAGTGGGCAGCCCTGGAGGGAGAGGCTGTGTCCTGGGATGGGGCCTGGCATAGGTGGGATGGTGATGAGTAATGGGATCCATCCGGTATTTTTCCATGCCCCCATGACGAGACACCACCCAAAAAGGGAGCTCAACTCCACAGATGATGGGACCTGTTTGCGTGGGGGTGAAAAAGCTTCTTGGTGACTCTGCTGTATGTCTTGGGCCACCCTTTGGTGACCAAACAAGTGAAAGGTTGAATGTGCTTCTGCTTTGTTGAGGATTCACTCGGGGTGGGTTTGGACTGACAGCTCACTGGGGACCCCGGGGCATCCCACCAGGAGGTCCTGGGGCAATGGCAAGGAGTGCTATTTCTTTCTTTATTACTCCTCTGTCTCTCCCTAAGAAATCTCTTTATCTCCATTTGGTGCCTCCCTTATTGCTTGAAACTCATTCTTTTTTGGATCAGTTACTTCTGTGTGTCTGTGTGTTTGTCTCCCAGGCAGCATGAGTCACTAGGGCACAGGGACCAGGTCTTACTGTTTCCCCATGGTGCCTGGCACAAGGCTTTGACTATCGTAGACTATGCCATGAGTGTTTGTGGTTCATCTAAAAGCAGAGGCCCCAAATCCAGAAGCCAGCCGGGGACTTGCAGGGTTCAGAACCAGCTGAGGTTGTTTGGTGGGGGCCATGCAAACAGATGAGCCCACGACCCATCTGACTATATGGCCATTGCCTTGTCTTCTGGATTTTCATGGGATAATCCCCAATTTTTAAATGTTGGCAAAAATGCACTTTTTTCTTTTTACATTTGTGTGCAGGCCAAATAAAATCAGTCTGGCTCTCAGATGCATTAAAAACCTCTATATTAAAGCACCACAAAAAGCCTACGTATGCCCTTGTCCTTTAAAAGATAGTTTCTCAGTGCTCATGCCTAATTAAATCGGCCTTGGCAATTGAAATTCTTTCTTTCAGTTGAGTGTGTAAGAGCATCCACTTCATGAGAAGGAGAAACTTTATGAAGTTGTTTGGGTCAGAACCATAACAATACCAATAAAATGTATTTTATGAAGGTGAGAAAGTTGTAATCTGGATGCTCTTTTACAGTGTGTAGAACTGATATACGTTGTAAATACCAGTTCCCTGACCGCCCCCTCAGCCACTCCTTCGGTGACAGATGTGGAGCCCCCGCCCTCCCTTTAAGAGCCCCCCTCAAAGCTTCCGGCACAGGTATGGGCTTTAATGGCCTTCATAGCTTACAGCCCTCAGGCCCACTTCTGATCAGCTCATTATTGTGGTGACAGTCACCGGGCTGGTGACTGCAGGTGTTATTAGGAAGACGGGGGTATGGGGTTCGAACTGCAATGAGCTGCCCCATCTTGGGGCTCCCTCCAGGGGACAGGCCCCCTCCCTGGTCTCCCGTGCTCTCAGAGCCCCCTTCTCTGGCTGCATCTCCCCGCACGTGGCCAGGAGAGGGCGTGTGTACCGAGAAGGGGCAGAACTCACCGGTGCTGCGGTGTGACTGGGGCTTCTGCCCCTCCTGGGGCCTTTTCATGGTTTCTGGGAAGATCTCTGATGTGAGCGGGGATCAGGATATCTCTAAAACCCCATTAGGTGCTCTGCCACCTCGGCCGTGTTCAGATCCAGCCTGGGCACCTTGGAGGAGTGGGCGTCCTGTCCCAGCGACCTTCTCCTACTTGCTCCAAGCATTGCTGGTCCCTCGGGCTGCCTTTTGATGGAGGCTGCTTTTCAGGCATATGTCAGTGTGTGGGGGTGTGGCTGGGGGCAATGCTGAGCCCAGGTGTTTTGCTTCCAAGGGAACCTGGACAGGCTTGCAGGCAGTGGGAGGAGATATTCCTGAAAGGAAGCAGGGGCAACTCTAGCTTCAAGAGCTCTCCTCTCCTTATTTCTCCATTTGATTGATTGAAAAAGCTGACTCTTTGGAGTGGGCACCTTCTCACTGGAAAGAGTGACTGAGTCTGGGAGGAGCATATGTGGGGTGTCAGGCACACGTGCATCTGAATCCTGCTCTGCTGCAAGCTCTCTGTGTGGCCTTGGGCCAATGAGTCCTCAGTCTCTTCCTCTATAACATGGGTTTAATAAAATCTTCTTTTTAGGCTTAAATGAGGGAATTTGAGATGCTTATCAGAGTGTCTGGCATTGTGTATGGATTGACTTAAATTCTCTTATTTGCTTATTTATTTGGGCTGTCCACCTCTCAGGGTCTCCCTCATTCTTTATACCTTGCTGAGCTTGTCTGCAGGGATTTTGAGACCTGGGGTGAGAATAAAATAAGAGGATGTCATGGACATCACCACATATCATTAGGGTGGGCTCCTAAGAGACCTCCCCGATCTGAGCCTCACTCCCCCACACCACACCATCCGGAGCTCACCCCATCATGGCTCACTCTATCCAGGACCCGTGCCACCTCCATGCCAGAAGACCCTTCTGAAGGCACTGATTGGAAAGATCAGTTATTTTAATTTAAAAACAAAATCTGGGAGTTCCCTGGCAGTCCAGTGGTTAGGACTCGACACTTTCACTGCTGTGGCCTGAGTTCAATCCCCGGTCAGGGAACTAAGATCCCGCAAACTGCTTGCTTTTCATGGGCCTCCTTAGTTGTTGCCTGCAGCTGACTCTTCCAACCTCACCCTCTAGGTCCTCCAGTCAGACAGCTGACTCTTCCTTAGACATGGCTTTCCTGGCTGCACACTTCCAGCTGTTCAGTTCTCTCTGCCTGCAGGGCCTTCCCCACTGTCTCCATCTTTTACGATCCCACACACCCTTAACAGCCTGCTTGAAGTGGTGCCCTGATCCTCTCCTTTATGCTGCTAATGTTGTATCTGTTATAGCTATAGATGTTATAAACTCAACAACACAGTGTTACAATGATTATATAATCTTACGCTTTTTAAAGATGCTAAGAGAAGACACAAGGAAAATATATTTATGGAGTCTTTTATATTAACCCACATATTTACCATTTCCACTACTTTCTATTTCTTCTTCTGTTTCCATGATACTTCTGGTGTCATTTCGTTCAATCCTGAATGACATCCTTTACTATTTTTTTGTGAGTCAGGTTTTCCAGCAATGAATTCTCTCTGTCTTTGTCTGAGAATGTCTTTATTTTGCCTTTGGTTTTTGTAGGATAGTTTTGCTGGATATAGAATTCTTGCTTGACAGTTTTTTTCTTTCTTTTTTTTTTTTTTTTGGCTGGAGTGTGGGGGATCTTAGCTCCCCAACCAGGGATTAAACCCACACCCCCTGTGTTGGAAGTGCAGAGTCTTAACCCCTGGACTGCCAGGGAAGTCTGACAGTTTTTTTTTTTTTTTTTCTTTTGACACTTTGAATATGTCATTCCACTGCCTTTGGGCCTCCATTGTTTCAGAAAAGAATCAGGAGTTAACCATATCGATGTTCCTCTGTATGTGATATAAATCATTTTTCTTTTGCTGTATTCAGAATGTTCTTTTTGCCTTTTAAATGTTTGGCTATGATGTATCTATGTGTGAGTCTCTTTATACTTATCCTACTTTGGGTTCATTGAGCTTCCTGACTGTGTATAGATCGATGCTTTTCATCAAATTCAAAAAGTTTTAAGCCATTATTTTTCAAATTTTTTCTGTTCTTTTTTCTCCTCTTCTTCTGGAATGCTCATCAAATGCATATTTGTGTGCTTGATGCTATCTAACAGATTTCTGAGGCTCTGTTGCTTTTTACTTTAATCTTCTTTCTGTGTTCTTCAGATATTATAATTTCCATTGATCTATTTTCAAGTTCACTGATTTTCTTCCTTTTTCCAACTTGAAGAATCTTCTGTCAATCTCCTCTAGGAAGTTTCTCATTTCAGTTATTGCATTTTTCATCCCCAGAATTTCCATTTGATTCATTCTTTATAATATCTGTCTCCTTAGTGAAAATACCTGTTTGTTGATTCATTGTTTTCACACTTCTCTAAATGTTTAAACATGATTTCCTTTATTTTTGAACATATTTATAATAACTACTTTGAAGTCTTTGTCTGCTGAAGCCATTGGGGGACTACTTTTTTTCTTGAGTATGGGTTACACTTCCCTATTTTTTTGGGATGTGTCATAATTTTTTTATTGAAAACTGGACATTTGAGATAATATATTGTAGTATCTCTGGTTCTTCTTTCTGTTCCCCTAAAGACTGTTGTTACTGGTTTTGATTTTGTATTTGTTTCGTAACTTGCCTGGGTTAAATCTGTGAAATCTGTCTCCCCTGGGGTGTGTGGCCACTGATGTGTTGGTTCAGTTTTTATTTTTAAATTTTTGTTTTTATGTTTATGTCTTGCTTCCTAGGGGTAACCCCTCTGTCTGTGTAGCTTAGTGGTCTTCCAGTGATTAGACAGAAGTTGTGCTCAAACGCATTGAGCCAGTCCATCTTCCATTCTCTGCTGACTGATCTGTGTGTGGGTAAAAATGCTCAAAGTTCAGGCCATTTTGAAACTTACTCCAGCTTTGAATTTTCAGTGGGGCCTTTTGCTTCTCCTCTGAACAAGCACAGTCTTAGGGCTAGTGTGTGGATATCTTGGGTTCTCTCTGATATTCACTGGACATGTGTGCAACCTAAGCCAGGGGTATGCTTGCCCCAACCATGACCACAGCCTTGCCTGCTGAGATCCTCACTTCTACTGACAATGCTGCTGGACCTGGGCATCACCAATCACCCCAAATCCCAAGTCCTCTTTGACCCCACAGCTCTGCTCTTCTCATGTCATTTCCTTCCCTGGCAGAACCTCCTTATCAACCCAGCTGGGGGGAGGGTGGGAGAGGAGGGAGCAACTCCAGGGAAGAATACCACAAAGTTCTTACCCAAAGTTCAGCCTCTGAGACATAAACACTTCTCAGATTGTCTTTGGTAAATTTTCAGAGTGCTGAGATGGTTGTTTTTGTCACTTTTGCCCAGCTTTATAGTTGCTTTTTGAAAAAGAGGTTTTGCTGACCTCCTTTCTCTGCTCAGCCATGAGTCTCTACTGGGTTGCATATTTTTTTAAATGTAATCAGCTCTTTCCTGGCTTCAGAGTCACTGGACAGCTTGGGTTTCCTTCCCCACTTACCCAAGAGCTCCATCTGAATCCACTTTGGATTCATCTGTGGATCCTCAATGAGTGGCATCACACCTGGCACACAGCAGGTGCCCGGCACGTGTTTGCTGCTCTTATGACCTTAAAGATGGCTGATAGACAGGATGATCCATGTGAACATTGGATGTGGACTCAGACAGACTTGGCTTTGGTTCTCAAGTGAAAAACTGGGTACTTTACTGCTCCTTAGTTTCTCATCTGTAAAGTGTCAAAAATAAAACTCACTTCTTACTCGCCTTACTGCTCCTTAGCTTCTCATCTGTAAAACGTCAAAAATAAAACTCACTTCTTGTGGTAGTTGTGTGAATTAAATAAGAGAGAGTGTAGAAGTCATCTAGAACAATCCCAGCATGGAGTAGTGCTTTGTAACTATTAATTTCATTTCTTCTCCTAAGATGTGGGGTTGATGAAGATAATATGCCTTTGGTAATCTGGCTTATTCTTCTATCCAACCATCCATTCATCCATCCAGCTGTCCATCCATCTTTCTACAGATGCAGAGATAAATGAGACAGAGGATGTGCTCTGGAGAAACACCTCTAATGGAGAAGACAGACACATAAATAGATAATCTACAATCCCGTGGACAAGAGCTAAGGCTGGTATGAGTGAAGAGCTGCAGGTAGAGGGGCCAGAGGAGTGACATTGGGGTGGCAATCTCGTGTCCATGCCCCTTTGCTGTGGCTTTGAGGCTCTCTGGCTAGGGGCAGGGAACTGAGGTGGGTAGAGACAAGACCACCTAGCACTTTTTTCATCCCATACCATCCCAAGGGAGATAACCCAGCAGACCTCAGGCTGCAGCAGTCTTATATATGCTCACACTGCCTCTGTAGGAAGTACAATTTTACTTTTCCTGCAAAGACACTCATCATTTCTATCCACTGTTTTACCGCAAAGCACTAATGTATCATGGTTTTTCGTGGAGTCCAGGAGTGCCTAGCAAGCTCTCACTCTTTCTGTCACAGAGGAGGCACCCTCGCCTCTGTTAGGTGACTGGGACTATTTCCCCCTCCCCTGCCCCCCCACCCCAAGCATGCCCATACTTAGGAGATGGAGGCTTTTGTGCACAGGTCAGAGAGAAGACTGTGGTCGTTTCACATCTGCAGAGGGTCTTCTGAGGTGGCCACATCCTTGGGGAAGTGGGACTGCCAACCTGCGCCCAGACTTGCATTTCCTTCTCTGCTTCAGGCATTGCCTCTTCTCGGGGGCCCACAGGCAGGAGGGCAAGGAGCAGCGGACAGGTTTTCCCTGGGTCTGTTCGCCAGGCACTGTGGGCCCTGCCATGTTAAGCCAGCAACAGTTTTTCTCTGCAAACACAGACCCGTTTTAGAAGCTCAGTGCTGAGTGTTGCATCTGAATAGAAGGCCGTTATGAAGTGGTTCACTGCTCGCATGTTGCGACCTGCCAGGGCAGGGCTCCGGGGCCCCGTTCTGGGGAATGTTAGTGCAGCCCAGCGCTGCTCCGCCTGCCCGTCGCACTGCCTCTGAGAGCCCTCCCGAGCCCTGCACTCTTCCCTGCACGCACGTCATCGGGAGCATCGCCCCGGCGCTCCTTGCCGGCCCTGGGAACTTTATAGCCCATGTTTACTATTCATTGTTGTTCCCACAGTACATCTTGTGTGAGGCCTGCTCAGTGAAAAATGGTTCTTTCCCTGTCTTCTCCATGGAGTTACTTCAAAACCTGCTCCTGGCTGAGGGCAGGGGCTTTCCTGTTTGTGGAGAGGATGCTTACCTTTGCGGGCGGTGTTTGGGGAAGGAAAGGTTAAGGGCAGACAGGCGAGGCAGGCTGAGGGCTCTGGTGGGCCACTCCCCAGTCCATTTTGGAAGTTGAAACTGAAACCTCTGGTTATTTACCCAGCCAAGTCACCTGGATGAGGAATGGGCCAGGAGGGTCATGTGACGGGAGTTGAGGCGAGCACAAAAGAATCCATTTATTATCCTGGCAGGAAATTTGTTCTTTTGGATTCTGGAGCTGCAGACATAATGATTTCATTTCCTTCAGGGGAGGGAGATTAATGGCCCTTCCCGGGCCCGTGTGGATTGCTGTTTCCTGCATTTCCCCGGGTGTTGTCAGCTCCAGTTTGCTGGGGTCAGGGGGCATGTGCCAGTTCACGCTGATTAAGGGAACGTGGCCTTCCCTGTGGAAGGCTCCAGGATACCCGGAGGTGACCCAGGTTAAAACACACACATCATGGAAAAACACATCCCAGACAGAGAGGCTGTCCCCGAGCCCCTGTGAGCTGCCAGCAGAAGTGGCAGGAGGCTGGGTCCCCTCCTGCTTTGGATGTAGCCACTCATCCTACGAGTGGGCTAGAGTCGTAACTGCCCAGGAGACAGCTGGGACCAGGACCCCACCAGCGCTGCCACTCGCTCGTTAGCTGTGTGACTGGGAGCAAGGTACCCAACCTCACTGAGCCCGGCTTCCTCATCTGTAAAATGTGGAGATTACACTTACATCACCAGGCCTTGCTTGGGAGGTTAAATGAGAGCTGTGCCGAAGTGCTTTAAAACCAGAGTCCTTCACAGGAGGGGTGGCCTCCTGGGGCCCCTCTGGACTCCTGATGGCTGTAGGGAGGACCACTCCTGATGCCGAATCAGCCTTGTCTAGAGGACGAGATGAGGTGGGTGGACCGAGGCTGGTGGTCTGCCCTGAGACGAGGAGGTTGAGAAGAAGGCAGGACGAGGGAACCGGAAGGACCTCGCCTGGGCGCTCCTCCCAGGGGTGTGCCCGGGTGACCCAGGTGGCCATTGCAACCTGGCCCCAGTGTTTCATATTGTGTGGAGCAGACATCCCATATGGGGAGTCAGATTCTGTGTCTGGATAAGGATCAGTGTTGTGTTAAAAAAAACCAATTTTCCACTGTGGCCTGGAGACATTGTACCACATTGAACAAAGATTGCTGTCAGGCTCTGGCTTGTGAGGCGCTGGGCCTCCTCCCACTGAGCTTGGCTCATAATCGGTGACTAGTGGCTGTTTGCTCGTGAAGGACCTTTCGTTAAACGAAACTTCTGCTTTCCAGAGAGATGCAGAGGTGATTTATTTGGAGAAATCTGTGTATTTTCCTTCCCTCAGTTTCCCATCTATGTCTGCACTCAACCCCAGTAGCACACCTGTCATGGAGAATAGTGAGTTTCTTCACCTCTGCATAAAGAGATGGCAGATCGAATGGCATGAAATTAAGCTGAGTTAAATTGACAGAGCTGTTGAACACAGGAATGCGTGACCCGGATGAGGGGTTGTCTGTTCCCAGGGGGCCTCGGGAACAGGATGAGGCTTCCAGCAGCGGGTGGTCCCCGGAAGTCTTCCTGAAGGCAGGGGCGTGTCTCGACAGAGCATTACTAAACGTAAGTTAAATATGGATAACAGAGCAATTTTAATAAACATTTTACTTTTAATATGTTTACACTTGTTAATTATCTCTCTAAGTGGAGAAAATAGAAACTGTAGCATATTGAACAAAGATTGCTGATTAGGGTAATAAAATGGAAAGTTTAATCAAGACGATAACTTTAAGTCAAAGGAGGTTTTCTCCTAGGCTGCTGGAGCTTTCATCTTTATTAAACACCCCATTTATCATTACCATTCCATTCATCACCAGCATTAGATTAATATTGACAATTTAAAATAGAAATAACTTTTTCTTGCCATTATGATGCTGATACGATAATGCTGCTGGAGACTTTGAGGAAACCGTCACAAGCTGTCATGCTTCCCTTCCCTGCTGCAGTCGGCTGCCACTCTCCAACCCAAATCTCAAGGCACCAGCCTCTCAGCAGGGAGGCTTTTCTCGTGGGAAACTCCTCCACGATCTGTGACCCCCAAAGTCTTGTGTGTTCTTCCTTGAGAAAGCAGAAAGCCTTTGGTGGCTTGAGGTTGTCTCTTCATGGTAGAAGCGTGTCCAGGAGTCACAGGCCTCTATTTTTCAATCCAATACGAGAGGTAGCTGTTGAATATCTATCTGCAAGCCACTGGGCAGAGGCCAAAAGAAGTGAGACTCAGCCCTGCCCTGTGGAGGCCACAACACGCACAAGGCTGGAGACGTGAGTCTCAGATGAACGGTGCAGACAGAAGACCCCAGTGGGTAAACAGAGCTGGCCTGATGACCACACTTTGAGAACCACTGATTTAGGCTAAGACTGCTATGAACAAACTAGGAGGGCTTCACGGAGAAGGGTCCTTTTGGCCTTTACTGGAGGCCTAGAACCTCACCAAGCAGAAAGGAGGAGAAGTCCCGGAAGGTGACAGGGCCTGAGTCGGAGGTGGGAAGTTCGAGGGCAGCCGGCCCAGGGAGAAAGCTGCAGAGCCTTTGCAGTTGACATGGAGGTGGACAGCAGGTGCATCTGGGAGTTGGAGATGGAGAACTCTCTCTCTCCATCTCCGCAGAGGGGTAAGTGACGCAGGGAGAACTGTGAGAATGCAGGAGGACCCTGAGGGCAGAGCTAGGAGATCTGGGGTCAGAAGCCATTCATGCCAGCTGGACAGCTCCCTCCTGCGATGCAGCCCAGCCAGACCACACCAAAGAGACCTGTGGTTCATGGCCCATCACCCCAGGCCTCCTGGTGGGGTTATTATTGCTGCCTTTGCTGGGTGGGGGAGGGGAAAGGGAGGGATGTGCCCCCTGGAGCTGTGCTCCACGGAGCCCCTACTGTGGGGAAAAGGACCACCACCTTGGGAAGAGGCTGGCCACCTGCCTGCGTTAGGTCTGCTGGGCCCGGTTTTGGGCATTGCCCAGCAGCAGGGTGGCCTTGGCCTCTGGGTGCTCTCCGAGGCCGGTTGGGAGGCTGCTGCTGGTGGGCTGTGCCCTGGGGTGCTGGGGAGGGGCCAGGGCCGAGGACGCCAGGGTGGAGACTCCCCTTTGGAACCACTTCATTCTTCCACCTTCCCAATCCTCTAGGGCTTCTTAAATGTGCTACGTCGTTTCTTAAAAGGCCTCTTTCTTTGCCTTGATCATAAAATTGCCAGGGAACAATGACGCTCATTTAAACAGCAGCATTAAATCTCCTTCTCCCCAGTTGCCGTTGTCACCTCTGTTCCACATCAAAGCAGCGGCGGAGCTCCCGGGAGAGCAGCGAGGAGAGCCTGCCTTCCAGGGCCGCAGGGACCAGCTCTTGGCTGAGACCTTCTTTTTAAGAGGGGTGCCCTCCACGTTGGCCCCTGGGGAGACCACCCCAGTTTGGGGCCTGGAGAAATGAGGCCGGGAGACCTCCAGGGGTGAGGGCCCTTCAATCTTCTTGGGGGTCCTCTGGGCTTGCCCTCACTGACCACGTTCCAGGGGTGGGAAGAGGGGAGTGTGGGGCAGGGAAAGGCTTGTGTCCCAGGCACAGAGGTGAGAAGGGCCCATGGGGTCTGGGGGCTGACTGAGGAGTCAGGGAGTTGTGCCCGAGCAGGGAAGGGCCGCCCACATTGCTGTGCCCACACAGCTGGGATTCTTGACTTGTCTAATGGCGTTGGGGGTCCTGATCCATCCCACTCCCCATCCCCCAGGTGCTCCCATGGTTGCCCTGTGCGCATGAGGGGGGCGCAGACAGTCTCCCCGTGGATGCAGCAGACCCTCTGGCTGGTTGGTGCAGAGCTAGGAGGGCGTTTGTGCCCTTCCTCCTGGGAAAGCCCAGCAGAAGCAGCTGGGAGGGAAATTGCATCACAGTGGAAGGATGGGCCTTGGCCTGGGCCTGGATCAGGAATCGCCTTTCTCCCTTCTTCCCTGTTGAATCATTGCCCTGTTTCCTCATGGGCAAAGGCCCCAGTGTGTTTGTGAGGAAAGGTGCTGGTTCTGTGTCCTTCCAGGGTCAGGCTGCGTCCAGCGAAGAGAGAAGCGGGTGCTGGGGCCCCCAGGGCTGGGCAGGCCTTGTCTGGAAGGGAGAATCCAGGCTTCAGGGAGACAGCCCAGCAGGGGCCACACATGGCTCCTTAAAGCTGCTTCTCAACGACAGGTTTCCACGGGTGGTTAAGGTCTCTGGAGAGACTCCTTTCCAGGGTGTCCTTTGGGGTCCCCTCCACTGTCCAGTCCTCACACCTGTTTCCCACAGGTCCCTGGTACCCTGCATTCCTGCTTCTCCTCCTGGCACCCCCTTTCCTCTCCCTACTGCCCCTTTGCACCCCTGAGCTTCCTTCCTCCCCCACATTGGTTATTTCCTCTTCTCTCATTTCCCTTCCCTTTCTCTCCCCCTCCACCTTCTTCAGTCCCTCCCCACCTTCTCCTGTAAATTCCCTTCCTTCTGCAGCCACCCCCTTCCCGGCAACATGCCCCCTCTCCCTGCTGGAAGAACTCTGTGTACATTTGTTTGCATGGCGAGGTACACACGGGCTGTCTTGGCTTTTGCAGTCTTGTCCCTTGGGCTACTGTCAGTTCAGGGGGCCAAACCATGCTCATTGCCCTCGGTGCCTGGTGACCCATGGGCACCGTGGTCACTTTTCACTGCCTGACAAACGGTAGTTTGTTACGAATCTGAGGTTTATGTACATGTTAAGCCTTAC
The DNA here is from genome assembly GCF_028021215.1 of Eschrichtius robustus. Classification (NCBI taxonomy): domain Eukaryota; kingdom Metazoa; phylum Chordata; class Mammalia; order Artiodactyla; family Eschrichtiidae; genus Eschrichtius; species Eschrichtius robustus. The sequence continues at coordinate 16,829,709 of NC_090829.1, forward strand.
AAAGGAAGGTATAAATATTGAATCCCCTTTGTTACACATTTAATGAATTATGTTGGCTGAAAATCATAAAATAGTGAAAATCTTGACAGTCTGGAAAACAAATCGTCGCCTTGTTTACCTTTTTGTAGCTGTGTCCATGCTCAGAGCTGAGCCATCATCCTTTGCCAGGCTCTGGAGGCCTGACGTGCTTCTGTGGACCTCAGGACGAGCCTGAATCTTAACCATCCTTCTTTGTCCAATGTTTGTCTTGAAATTCTGCCGAAGGGTGGATTTTCAGTAGAACCCTAGGGCTGCAAGGGTCTGTCCAACTTCAGATTATGTGCGCGGCCTCCATTCCGCGCGGGTGGCTGTGTGCTTAGCCCGCCTCGGGGGTGTTTTCCTACCCGTTTTAAGGACAGCGCACTGCCAGCCATCTGGTGTCATCCACCTGCCCCCACCTCTCACCACTGTCCGCCTCAGCGGTCCCCTTCTTCTGGTGACCCCACCCCTCTGGCAGTCTGCCTCGACCCTAAATCTGCCGCCACAGCGCACACCCTGCCACTCCCACCCTGGCGAGCAGCATTTTCGCAGATGGCTCTGTTAAACCTGGATGGGTTCTGAAGACGTCATTTGACTTCTGCAGCCCTCTTGTGCAAGGCCATATGGGGCTACAGGAGAAGAGGGCAGAGGGTCAGAGGCACTTAATCTCCCACCCCCATCCCCTATATGTCCTTCGGGCACCTTCTTCATGGTACTTTAGTCAGTCCTTTGTGGTGAAGTGATGGGATTTTGAAGAGGATTTTTGTAGGTACCTCCAAGTGCAACAGAATGCATCAGCCTCGTCAGGAGGAGAACTGAAGGCCTGAAAAGCCACAGAATAACATGTGAGGAAGGTGAAACCAGTCTCCTCGGAGACTGTGGGTGCAGGTGTCCGGATGTGCGGTAAATATGGAGAGAGAGACATACAAAGAGACATACCCAAGCACCCTGATTATTGATTTGTGTTGTGCAAAGGATGACCAGCCCTGTCTTTAGCCAGAGTCCTAGGCAAAGGGACAGGGACCAGGAGAACCAGTGAAATAGGGAGTGTGAGTGGGGCAGAGAGCTGGACTGGGGCCAGGACATCCGAGTCCTATAGGGCTGACCCCGTTGCCAGCTGCTGTGAAGATGTGGGCGTGTGGCTCTACCATCTGAGCCCCACGTTCCCCACCCATAAAGTGGGGAGGGCCAGTGAGGTCGCTGCCACCTCTGATTTCCCTATGACTGTCACATCTGAAAAGGGGAAGAGAGTACGGCTGGGGTGGGGTGGAGAGTGATAGAGAAGGAGAAGGAGGAAAGAGGGAGAGAAAGGAAAGAAATAGACAAGGCCAAGGAGTGGACGTGAATGAAGCAGAATCGAAGGTAACAGAAGCAAGAGGAGAGAAGGGAAGAGAAAGAACAGGTGAGCACTTACCTGAGAGCTGGCATTGTCGGAGGAAGAGAGAGGAGGGAAGCACATCGCAGACCCCAGAGGCGGCGTGTGCTCGAGCCCCCGTGTGACATATGGCGCCAGCCTGAAAAAAGCCAGAGGGGGCCACAGTGCTCCTGAAGGACCCCCAGTTCCTGTGATGGGCTTGGGCAGTCTCTCACAATGGAGCTAGACATGGGAAGAAATGGCAGACATGTTTTGGTGATAAAATCACAGATTTTAGTGATGGGTTGGCTGTGGGAATTAGGGGAGGAGGCGTGGCCAAAGGCGGCATCCAGGTTTCTGGCTTTCACAGTCAGCGGGTGATGGGACCACTTGTTGAGATGGGAAAGATGGGGAGCCAACCATGTTTGGGGGACTCGGCTGTGCTGACTTGGAGATGCCCATGAGAATTCCAAGTGGACGTGGTGAAGGAGATTGGATGTGTGGATCTGGAGCTCCAAGGAGAGGTCGGTGGGCTGAGGTGGAGGTAGAAAGTTGGTAGCCATGCATATACAGGTGGTTAATTCCCCACCAGAAGCATCGTGGCCCAGCAGTGTTCTTGGACTCTTTTTGTAGGAGTAGAGAAAGAGAAGGCTTCGGGGAGGAAGAGAAGGCTTTGGACCCCTGCCCTGCTCAGAGCTCAAGCAGGGTGGAGAGTGTAAGACATGGTTTCCATGGAAAATATGAGACATGGATGGGTTCCATACAAGAACGACAACACACCTCAGCAAAGCCTATTCCCCTCGACCAGGACCCAGAACCCATCCATCGCAGAGTTCTTCCTATGAGCCCATGCTCAGCCTCAGAATCCTTTCCTCCAGTGGCTCCTACCCCCTCTGAATCCTCTCCGTGTACAAGCAGGCACACCTGTTCCTCTCCTGCCCTGGAGGTTTACCCAAGGCTCCTGTTCACAGAAATGGTGTTTGTCTTGCTGCAAGCATGGAGCTGACATCAGGTGAGGCTGGCTTGGGGCTCCGGGTGTGTGACCCATCTGGGATTATTGGGAGGAATCGTGCAGTAGGAGTGCCCAGTAGGTGCTCAGTGAAGACGTGTGGGTTGAACAAACGTCTAGGTGAGTGGGTGCCTGAAGCCTCTTGGGGGCAGAGGCATAAGGAATCTGCCTGATGACCTCAGGACTGAGCTGAGCTAAGCCGAGTCCGGGAGGTGCTCAATGAACGGAGATCTGTGTCCTCATTGTGATCTTCTAACGTCTCCCTCTGTTCTCAGACCCACCATGAACCTGGCCTCTTGGTTTCCGCTCCTCGAGGAAGTGCCTTTACCGCAGTGCACTTTGGCGAGATGCTATCAGTCTGCACCGAGAGGCTTTGGAAGAACAGCCCTGGGAAGTCTTGGTGGTGTTTATCACGAGGGTGTCACTGGCAGTGTTCCTTGCATTACACAGTGTCCTTGTGGGGGCCAGTGGGAGGCATTGGCTTCGGGCTTCCATATTAAGAACAGTGGGCTTTTCTGAGCAATCATTTTGTTTATGTCCTATGGACCCCGTGACCGGTGTAACCGGTCAGGTTTTCCTCATCCATCTACTGCTAGAAAATCCAGCTTTAATGCGTGGCTTGGCCAAAGAAAATGAGTTGTTTCAGCCTCACCGTGGGCTCCAATTTATGCCTTTACTCTTGGTTTGGCTTTTTCTTCTCACCTATTTTTCTTTAGAGATTTTCTATTGCTTTTTTCTTAATATAAAACAAATATAGATGCAACAAAAGTTAAGAAAACATAAAAAACTATAAAGCAGAAAACCAAGTCAGTTGTAATCCCCACCCGCTCTTTGTGGCAATCTGTTAAATTTTGTGTTCAGCTTACCTGTCTCTGTCCTATACACACATGAGCACACGACACATAGGTGTGCACACACGTACACACATGCACAATATTCAGATAACAATTTCACCATATTATACATAATGTTTGATAACTTTAAAAAATAGTAATATATATTATGTTTTTTACTTGGTTACTTATATATCTTAGAGTATTTTACATAATCCTTGTAAGCCATCTTAAAGCTTCTAAAATAGAGTGGGTTATAAATAAAATAAATGTAAGATTTAAGGCAGAGACTTCCAGGGAAGCTTAGGCCTGAGGCAAATCAAGGGCTCGGGGTGGAGGTGCTCTGGGAAGGTTGCGAGAGCTGCCCTGTGGGTGGAGGTGATCTGGGGGTGCGAGAGCTGCCCTGTGGGTGGAATTGCTCTGGGAAGGTTGCGTGAGTTTCTTGATAGAATTTGGAACATACTGGAAGAAATTCACATGTGCCCATTGGATCCCACAGTCAGACTGGAAGAAACTTCCTATGGAACCTGCAGACAGAACACTGGGGCTGTTATGAAGTGTTGGAATGGGGGGAATGCACACCATCTGAATGACCTACCACTCATCTGAGCAGAGACAGCAGACCTCACCTTAAAGCAGCAGGATGTCTCCTGGTTACAGATTGGGCAGAGTGTACAGACTATGATGGTGCTGATATGTAGAGATAGCTCCTGATACGTTTTTCTGTATCAGCAGGTTGCTTTATATCCTTGTAGCCTTTCCACCAGTGATGCTGGGGGAAGGAGGGAGGGAATATACCACGGAGTAGGGAAGAAGGAAGCCAGGACCTAGAGATGTTTCTGCTCCACTGGAATAACTGTTGTTATTGAGCCCTGACCTGGTACCGGGCACTCTTCTGAGTGTTTTATGTGTGTTCTCTTCTGAGTGTTTTATGTGTGTTCAGCATTGAATCCACAAAGCAACCCAATTAGATGGTAGTAGTAGGATTATACCCATTTTACAGATGATGAAATAAGAGGAAGAGAGGAGTCAAGCAACTTACTCAAGGTCATGTAGCTACTAAGGGGTGGAGCCAGGTCCAAAGTCAAGTGGCCTGACTACGGATGTCACACTTAACGCACGAGGCTCCAGGGTCCACACAGGAATACGTATAAGAACACCCTTCTGGTTCCTGGAGGAAGACAGAAAGCAAGAGAGGAAGGTGAGGGTGGAACTGAGAGCCGGTGCCCCAGCGCCCCACTTTGGGGTGAGGGTGCTGGTGGGAGGTACTGTGGGCTTGGAGACCCTTCGGCAGGTTTGGAGGAGGGGTGGATGTGTGGAGAGGACAAGCAGATGGGAGCAGGCCTGGAGAGGGGCTGCAGCACCATGGGAGTGACCCATGCAGGCACCCAGGGCCTCCACGATAAGCCAGGCAGTTCTGCCTTCCATCGGGGGAGAGGCCGGGCACTCGGCGTGGGTGGGGACAGGAGCAGACGGCCACATCTCATGCCCCTGTATGTGAGGATAGCTCAGCTTCCCAGCACCCCACCCCATCGTGGGGTGGGGCAGATGAGCATATCTGAAAAGAGATTCTTTTAAGCTGGAAGAAATGGAGTTTTCTTTAACATTGCAGTGCATTTTTGTCTGCTGTCATCAGCACTTGGGGCCGATGAGCAAGAGATCAAATTTTAGGCCTGTTTTGTTCAGTATGGTAGCTGCTAACCACCTGCGGCTACTGAGCAGAGGGAATGTGGCCAGTCCTTCCTGAGAGGTGCTGTCAATGTCAAAGACGCCCTGGGTTTTGCAGACTTTGTATGACGGAAAGAATAAACTATCTCAAGAATTTGTGTATTGATAAGTTTAATGGTACTATTTTGGACATATTGGGGAGAAGTAAATTATTAAAGTGAATTTTACTTTTATTAATGTGAAATTTAAAATTACATGTGTGACATATTTCTGCTGGACAGCACTGTTTTAGACAAGGTGGAAAACTGTAAAAAAAAAAAAAAAAAAGAAGGAAGGTTGTGATTTTTGCACATTTTATGACACTGTGTATTTCTGTGGCATAAGATGCATCTGAAGAAGGAATGTACCCTTTCAGAGGTAGCGTTTGGTCGGGTTCCTGGGCAGAGTGCTGTGGTGGGATCTGATGCCAGGAAACCAGGGGAAGGCCAGTGAGCCAGCCCTGGGAGGGTGGCGGAGGGGTGGTGAGCTCCAAGAGGGGGGTGTGCTCCTGGGAGAGCCAGCAGCGTCTCTGAGTTTCCGGACACCCGTCCCCTTGTCTGCTCCCTGCCGGCATATGCGCTCCCTCTTCTATCGGTACTTTGCCCTGCTTCCTCCGGGCTTGCCCAAGACCTGCCTCCTGTCCGCCTCACAGCCCCGGCTCCTCCTGATGCAGGCATTCTGGTCAGTGAGATTCACCTTTTCACATCAGGCCGTGTCCTGGCCGCTGACCGCCTGAGGATGTCAGTCCTGGGCTGGGTGCCGACCTCGATCCACTCAGTGACTGCCTCTGTGTGGATGCCAGCTTGGCGTGTGTCCCTGAGCACAGGGCAGGGAAGTTGGGCCTGACAGGCACTATGATAATGGGGGGTGGGGGTCAGTCAAGAGAACAGAAGCAAAGACCGGCAGTGTCCATCCCAGCACCACGCTTAGGGGCAGTGTCGGCCCCAAGCACCTGTCCAGGAGCGATGCCTGTACATCCCCAGGTGGAGGTGAAGGCAGAGCCTGTGAGCTTGATGCTACTGAGTATTTAAGATCTATTATCAGTTCCTCTGTGCCTGTTGGATCATGTGACTCTCCGTGTAGCTTGTCCACAGGCAGGAGTGCACTGGTGAACCAGCATAGGCACCCTGGCTACCTGGAGAGGTACTTATTTCATTTGAAAGCGACACATTGGCATCCTGGTTATGCATTCCTCTCTGTGAAGTTGGTTGCATGAGTCAGCCCCCCGTTATCACAGTTATGGGTCTGACCTGGTGTGCCATGATTTCACGAAAGATGGTTCCACTTAGGCAAACTTCCTGGAAGCCATCTAGGGGGCCTTAGCTTGTGCCATCCCTCCACCTAACTTTTACAGAGTGGCTTCAGGCTGACAACTTTCTCTTGCTCTCAATGGCAAGCATTTGGTCCCATCAAAATTGTCATCATTGTTGTCATCTCCAGGTCTCACTGTAGATGGGGTGACATGTCCTCCTTGCTTGGGGCCCCTGAAGCCTGTCCTGTTACCTTCCCAGATGCTTATTAGGTCCCCTGATGGGTCAGAATCAAAGACGATGCTTTGAGTGTGTTTATGTGAGCACTTGGGGTGGCATGTGGGAGGGCGACTGGGGCTACCATAGCCGAGTAATTAAACAGGAGAATGTGTCTGATGTCCAGGTAATTACTGCTGAGCATCTGCTAAATACAGAGTTTCATTGATGGCTGGCGTTGTTAGGCACAAGAGGGCTGGTGTGTTTGCACTCCACATGGCAAAGGGATGATTTAAAATCTGTTCCCATCAGCGGCCCCTGGAGCAGCCCCAACATAAATTAAGGAAGCCTGGAGCTTATGTAACCTGACCCAAAAATCACTTCCAGAAAGGGGCACAGGAAAGCTCCTCTGCTCCGGAAAGGCTGCTAGAAATAACAGCATGAAATGATCGACTCTTGACTGAGAAAGGACCCCTGGGAGTTGGTCAAGCCCACGCGTCTGACTGTTGAGGAAACTGAGGCAGCGCAGGGAGGGGAAGGAACCACAGGGTCGGTGACAGAGCCAGGACTGGCTGGCCACCCCCTCCGCCCAGGACATGCCCCCAGCGGGTCCCCAAAGCCCAGCCTGCCCTGGCAGATCCCTCGGAGGCACTTACGGAAACCCTGGGCCCCTGCTCAGGGGGAGTGGCAATCCTGGGGTGGCCTTCAGCTCATCCTGCTGCCTGGCCACATAGGCGGCAGGCTGCTCACCCCACGTCCTCCCTGCCGAATGGTCACATGGGCTGGGACCAACAGATGAAGGGCAAGAGGAATCTGGGGAGGTCCCCCGTCTGGTTTGGAGGGCTTTTTCTTTTTCCCGTCCACGCCTGAGGGCAGAGCACCCTGGATCTCCTGGCTCTGGTGCCTCTCTCTTCACTGACTACTAGTTAACTGTTTTAGGCTCTGCCCTGGGATATGTGGTGTAACATCTTCTCTCCCCCCTCGCTCCCTAATCGCCCCTCCCTAGGCCTCATCAAATGGTGGTCGCCAAGCAGCAGAGAAAATTCTTTTCCAACACAGCCTCGCAGTGGCGGCAACCAGAAGGCGTAGGGGAAGCTCACCTTGGGCTGCACTCTCCACCCAGTCTTCCTGTGGGGAGGTAACTTGGAGGGTGGGACGAGGTGTCCAGCCCGTTCTAGGCCATTCTGGTCAAGGTGTATGGCAGGTCTGGGCCCTGATCTGGTCCACTGGTCCCAGACTTGGGATCTCTAGAGGCCCCATCCCAGGGTGTTATTCTGTGAAACCTGGTGTCCCCAACCCCCTGGCGGAGCCCCCGCGGAGCCTTCTGCTAGAGGCTGCAGTGGCCATCACAGCTTTTAAAGCATCTTCCTCTGACCGTCAAGGCCCTGACTTCGGTCTCCGTGGAGCCTGCCACTGTTAGGACTTTAAATTTCTGCTACCCAAATGCAATCATTCATTCAATTAACAAGCATTTATTTGCAAACTTTCCCTTTTTTGAAATAATGCTTTATGTTACCAAAAGACTAAGTACATTTTTTTTTTGGTGATACCTCTTCCAATCTGTGTCCAGATGCATACAAATTTACTGTTTATTTTCCCTGCTTTACATGATCTCTATAATTGTCACTTTTCAATGGCTTTGTAAGAGTCTGTCAAATGGCTGTATAGCGTTTAATCATTCCCCTGCTTTGTGAAACTGGGAATAAGTATGTCATGTATTTGTATTTTTTAATTTTTATTTTATACGGGAGTATAGTTGATTTACAATGTTGTGTTATTTTCAGATGTACAGCAAAAGTATATTGTGCGTTTAGCTTTTTTTATACTGCCTTTTTTTTCCCCTTTGGTAAATTCTGAGGAGTGGATTATTTTGAACACTTTTAGCTGTTTAAAGTGCAGAGTTGAATCATATGCACATTTAAGTGACCAGACTTGAACTCTAGCAAAAGAGAAGGGGTGGAGACACACACACACACACACACACACACACGCACACATACACACACACACACACACACACACACACACACACACGCAGCTCTGCTGACCCCTAAGCCAGCTTCCCTCCCTCAAGCCTCCCATTCTGGGAGCCACATCCTCATTAAAGACTCCGATGATAAAGATGTGTGGCTTTCGTGTTCTCTGGCACCTAAGGGTCCACCAACTGCTTCGTCTGGTACCCAGCCAAAGGAAGGGCCATCTGTTCCCGGGAAAGACGACGTGGCAGCGTCTAGCGTGGTGCCTTCCCCAGGGACTCTCATGGGCAGTTTTGACTATATAGACTTTCAAACTCACCCTGGCGTAAGAAGCAAGCCCACTTAGTACTTTCCAAAAGGTTGCTTGGCAGTGTCACTGTGAGTGACACTAGATCCTCTCACCAGTCATTGCACACCCCATGCACCCCAGCTCATTCCCAGATTAAATAAGTGAAAAGCAGTACTTCAAGGCTCACTGCCCAATTTGCCTGTGTTTGCTCCGTGTTTTGTTTTACTTTTTGTGCTTCCCCAAGAGGCACTTCCCTGGCTATGGACAGGATGAGTAGGACAGTGCATGGAGGAAATTGGAGGCTTGGAAAGCCATGAGAGGGCCGGGCCAGGTTTGCAGACGTTGGAATTGCGGGGCTACAGGGAGTGAATGCGGTGGGCAATGGGGCAGGAGTGGGGGAGACACATATACGTAGAACCCATTAGGGTCCCAGGAGAAGGGGAGCCCCTGAGACCAGGAAAAAGAAATAGAACAGAAGGACGATAATGTCATGCTAGAATTGTCGAGGGCCAGGGCGTTTAAGAAGAAAGCAGTCAAGTGGAGTGCATGGGATGTGGCCAAGACAACCAGCCAAGGGCATGGATAGAAGAGCAGACTTTGCCAAGCTTGTTTTCTGACCTAGTGGGAGGAACCCACGTGAGGGGGATAAGGAGGGGATGGGAGGTGGTGAGCCTCCAGGTGTAGACCACTTACCTGAGAGTTTCAGCAACCAAGATGAGATAATCTGTAATACCAGCTGGAAGAGACAAGGAGATTTCAGAATAAGGAGAGTCATGGCAGCTTCCAGAAAGGGAAGCTGCCCTGGAAAGAAGGTTTGTGAAAGAGTTAGGGAAGGGACGGGGGTAGAGGGAAATAAGAGGAGAAACCATCCTCCCAGAGGTAGGAAAGATGTATACAAACACTGTGGGGCTAAAAGAATAGCCCGTGTGGAATATAGTCCCTGGGCTTCTGCCCGGTGTCTAAGTTGGGTATTCGTTTTGGAGGAGTGAAGAAATATGAACTTGGCAGCCTCCCAGCCAGTCCCGGGGTGGGAGCTCCACTCTGCAGGGATTCTTTGGAGCGTCCATCGCGGCCTCACTGCTGCCCCTGCGCAGAGTCAATTCCCAGATTCTCAGCTTCCCCTGAGCATCCTGGGTGAGGATGAGACGCTGTGGAGAGCAAGGAATCACGGGCCTTGCCCTGGGCCTTCCCTGCCTGCTGGGAGCACGAGGTCTAGTGCAGAGGGTGGTGGGGCTCATGGGCAAAGCCACCCGGGTGTCTAGCTTGGGGCTGATGTCTGGGAGAGGCACCTTGCTCCCTGGGGGAGGAGGAGTTGGTGCAGGATTGGAGGTGGGGGGCAGCAGGGGGGGAGGGCTTTAAGTTGGGCCCAAAGAGATCAGAGGTGGGTACTCCATGGATGTCCTTAGTCTGTCCCCCTGGAACCCTAAAATAGACTTAAACCTGTCTTGACCACAGTTCTTCCCCTGGGGATACTGGCCTCTTTGGTCTTAGATTTATTTTTGTGGACAAGCTCTTATTCTTTCTTTGGTTCAAAGCTTGTGAACTCAAAAAAAAGACACCCAATTAGAATAAAATTAAATTGAAACACCAATGAAAACATATCATCAATTAAAATAGAGCACTAATTAAAGTGCTTCCAACAAGCAGCAGCCAGTACGGCCCTGTGGCCTGGAAGCCCCAGCCTTGGTCATGGGGCGGCTGGAGGGCCAGCCAGACATACTGCTGGTTTAGGGAGTAGGAAATGGAAGGCTGACTTTGGGCCCTGGGAACAGGACATCCCTCTTGTTGAGTCTTTCTACCTGTGGCACAGTTGGTGACCCTCTTGCTCCTTTTCCTGGAGACAGAGGAGCTCACAGCTGGTGCTGGCTCCATACGGAGCGGAGCAGAGCCTGTCCCCATGGGGCCCAGAGTAGGAAGGGCTGCAGGTCACACACAGGGCTTCACAGGCCACACCTGACAGAGCCACCTGGACTCAAAGCCACATGCACATTTTCAGGTGCTCTTTTCCTTCCTCTTGGTAGTGAGGCTCTGAGAACCACTCTGTATGTGTAGCTTTGCTTCACGGGTCCCTGGAGCGCAGGTGGGGTGAACACCAGGCTCCCCCTGACCTGGCAGGCCTGGCATTCGTGGCCTTGTGCCACCTGGGCCCTCAGCCCTGTCTTCCTCATCTCCCACCATGCCTGTGTGTACGGAGGACCTCTGTTCAGCCACTCTGGTCTCCTGACTAACTGGCAAGTTGTTGGAAGTAATAAGATGTTCCTCTAAAGCTGTCCCTGGTTACCCTCTCCTCAAGGCCCAGTGAGACACGTCTTCTTGCTGCTCCTCTAAGTAGGTCTGTTGACCTTGACTGGCCTGTCTTGAATCATTATGTACACAGCCATCTCCATCCTTCTGTACAAGTCAGGGTATATGTTAATATATAGTATTAAGTTACATCTTTCTTGTATAGGAGACTGCGTGTTTTTTAAGGGTAGCGATTGACCTTTGCTTAACTTTTTATTATCCACTAGTTTTTATAGTCATCAACTCAAACTTTTAGAATTTTACTTGTCTAAGGAAGCGTTCTAGTTTGACAGGAACAAAATGTCAGAGTGTGGAAAGGCCCCTCGGGTGTCTGGCCAGCATGCCCCACCTACAGAGGCTGGACCACCGGGCCGTAACCCCACCTACCTGATGTGAGCTCACTTCAAGAACAGGCGAGTTCTTAGGAGAAAATCAATAACCTCATGTATGCTTGTCTTTTAAGCTCAATGCTCTTAAGTGGCAGCAAGCTCTACCAGGAACAAAAGAAGGAAGAAATTAGGTAAAGGGAGAATCAATATTTGTGTTGGGTTTTTAAAGACTTAACAGTCTGTTACTATCCTTGGTTCCGGGGAATAGTAGCTGTTATTGCAGGGCTTCTGGAGCGAGCCTGCGGAAAGAAACTCCATGTTTGGAATTTGCTCTTCTACCTCCAAGTCTGGAAATAGAACAGGTGTGGCAACCCCTGCAAAGCCCTGTTCCTTCTTTGCAGCGTTGTATGTTTTTACCCAGCTTCGTATTTAAGGCAGAGATCAGGAGAAGCAGGCCCAACTGTTGACAGCCTGTCGTGTCCAGTGTCCCGATCCCCCAAACCACATCCCTGGAGAGGGAAAACAGATCATGGAAGTGGGCATCTCTGTTGCCTGCCCTTCTCCAGCCACACGTCAGCTTTCACTGGGGAGGCAGGTGGTGGGGAGGTGGGGCTCAGGGACAGTACTGCAGGAGGTCACAGCATCTCCGCTGGGGACAGGATGAAGGCTTCCTCACTGGAGAGATGCTTTCAGGAAAGTGGTGCATCCTGGCCTCTGTTGTCTCAAGAACAGCAGAGAACATGGCTCAGCTGTGACCTCGCGCCCCAGCACTGGACCTTTTCGTGTCTATTCACCTTCACCTGGCCCTCTTCCGAGCCCTGCTGCAGCTAGTTGCTTTTGTGTGAGGTTCCTTCACCTCCTCTTTTAAACCTCCTGATCTGTGGGTTCTGGACCGGGCTGGGAAGTCCTGGGGTCAGGAGAGGGCTTGCAAAGACCTGGGCCCTCATCCCCAGCTGTCAGTGTGGCTGTTTTCTTCCCTTGAGCTCCCCCTTGCTCACCTTTCCTCAGGTTGTTTGGAGACCTGTGCACACATGCTCCTGTCCCTGAATGTCCCCCCTGCCACCCTCCTTATTCCCCTGGCCTTTTCTAAACCTTGTCTCAGGCCCCCACTGATGGTCCTCTCCTTTGACATAATTTGCCCTCTCGCCCTCCTCCTCCCCACTCCCCTCTTCCTCTAATGTTCTATTTCTCTCCCGAGAGCCACAAGCTCAGAGTAAAAAAGAAATCAGTGGACTCAAAGGAGAGAAATCATTATTCTCTCTCTCTGAAACCTTTTCCCTCTCTTTTCATAAAACCAAAGCAGCAGGTGAGGGACAGTATCACCATAGCTGAGAAAAAGAGGGAGTGGTGGAAGGCACATGGAGGGGATGTGTCAGGAGGAAGCATGGTTTGTTCATTTCTTCAGGGCAGCATGTGTTTTCAGAATACCTCACTGCCAGAGGGGCTGCCCATGGGGGTGGGAAGACAACCGACTGGCCTGTTCTCGAGTGGCCCACAGTCATCAGCCCAGAATCTCCAGACCTGGGGTCCCTGCATGGGCCTCTGAGAGGTCAGAGATCAGAGATGTTGTGTGTGTAGGTGCATTTTCTGAGAAGCGTTTCTACAGTTTTCCTCAGATTCCTGGAAAGGTTCAAGATCTAAGACTTTCAATTTTTTTTTGACCGTGACCTGTAGTTAAAAAGACCTGTCTAGACCTTGTCTCACACATCTGTGTATGTATATGCGTGTGTGTATGTATGTGTGTGTGTGAGAGAGAGAGAGAAAGAGAGAGTGTGTTAGTTTTGTGGGTGTCTATATATATTTCTATATCCATGTCTATATCATCTCTGAAACAGAAGTTCCCCAACACTACTTACCCTTCTACGTGCAAATCAGTGTGGTATTTTCTATTTTACTCTTCTTGATTCTATAATTAGCTATTCTATTCTATTCTATTTCATTAAAAAATACTGATTATAGCCCACGAAATTGATTTCATAACCCAGTAATGAGTCACAACCTGAACTTTGGAAAACACTGATCTAAAGGAAAGTGTTAAGGATCACTGATCTGGGAACTCTGGCACATTCTTAATGAGGGCCTTTTGGCAATATCTATCAATGTACAAATACATATACCCATTGACCCTGATGTTCCTACAGGGATGTTCCACTCCTAGGAATTTCTAGAAATCCCATTACTAGGAATTTCTCTTACAGATATACTTATGCACAATGATGTTCAAGATAATTCTTTGCTTTGTTGTTTATAATAGCAAAAGATTAGAGACAACTCAGATGTCCATCATGATGGGACCGGTTGAATAACTAATGGAACATCCACACAATGGAAAAATACTCTGCAGGTGTTAAAGAAGAAAGGGAAGCTCTCAATGACCTAAGTTGGAAAGATTGCCAAGATATATTAATTCAAACAACAAGATGAAAAACAGCATGTTTAATTTGTTACCTCTTGAGTGAAAAAGGGGGCAATTAGATTCTATATTCATACCTGCTTATATTGGGTTGGACCATATGAAATTCCCATTTTTAAAGATCAAAATAATTGAATATTGGCAGTTTCACATGGCTCCATATAATGTTCATGAAGGAAGTATAAGGTAAGAATGGGTGGGAGATTTCTTGCTGGGACCTGTTAAAATAAGGAATCCCATTGGTTAATGGGACAGGAAAGGGGCTCACTCTGAGCTAAGGCAGAACTGAGGGCAGTCCCATGCCCAAGTGGAGAATAAGCAGAGGCCGCTGGTCCCTGTCCTCATGCCCGAGACCGAGGCGAGACCAGCCCCAGACAGGGGGCAAGAGGCTGGGATGGAGTGGACCAACAGCTGGAGAATCCCTCTGTCTCCCTCCTTTATCCCTCCCTCTTTCTAGATATCAAGTGTGAATGGTATGGTGAGGATGAGTTAGAAATTTAACTTTCAAAATTTAAAATTTCGAACGCAATTGCATGTGTCGAAAAAAGCATCACCCAAGGAATGTTGAACCCTGCAGACCGGACCAAGTAGGGCTTTTGACTTCTCAGGGCTGGGCTGGAGAGGGCCGAGGACTCAGGAGAGCTGCCCGCAGGCACAGACCATTTTTCTCATGCCCAGTACCTGCTGCCTGCTGCCCAGCCTGATGCTCAAGCTCAGTGAGGTTTCTAGGACCCTAGGGTTATCTGGGCAGGTGTCTCCAGGGGTTGGACACTGTTGAGGTGTGGGGTGGAGGTAGAGTTGAGGATGGAGGTGGGGCCTGGTCTGTTTACCTCAAAGCCCATGCTGATTCTGTTCAGGTTTCCAGGGCCAAGGAGGATTGCTGGGCAGCTGGCAGGGTATTCAGCTAGGACCTCATAGGGCAGCATTTACCTGGCACTTCACCACCATGATCTTAGTGCTACAGACTTGGAAATTTGTTTTCATCAGCATGTGGATGCTGTTCAGGCTCTCAGAGACTCATATGTAGACCCTGCCCTGTGTGTTCATTACCCTGGGAGCAGAACCACCGAGGGGAGTGGATACCCAGGCCCTCTGATCAGTAAACCTTCTCCTTTAGACAGCTCCAAAGGGGCAGAAAACTATCATCAGAGGGCCCTTGGTAGGCAGGAATCTGAGCTATACAGGCCACCCTGGGGCTATGGGGCACCAGCCCTGATGGATACCTGGGGACTGATCCTTTCCATTGAGAATGTATGAAATGAATGTGTGTTATGTACTGGGGTGGGGGGCAATGCTGGCAGGGCCATGGCTTAATCACCTCTTAGAAGTTTCTTTTTATTCTCTATGTGTGAGCAGTCTCCCTTGTAGGGCACATTCCTTCATCAGCTTTATATACCTTTAATTCAATTATAGTTGATTCTATCTGGACAGTTATCTTCGGTCTCCCTTGGAAGACTCCATGCACTGACGTTTGTCCAAGTTGTATCTGTTTGTATGTATTTTGGCAGGAGAGGATCTTTTGCTCCCTCTCATTTTCTGCCTACATTTTACCCAAAACTCCAGTAACTCAGATAACAGAAACAGCCTTGGACAGTGTTTAGTAGAGAGAATGGTGGGACCCCAGTGGGGGTCTGTGAAATTAATCAGGAAGTACCAGGCAGACAGAGTGAGCGGGAACTGGGCAGGGCCAGCTAGAAAGCTGCTGCAGAAGCTCCAGTGAGCAGCCCAAGGGCCTGGGCTGGGAGGAGCAGGCAGGTGAAAACAGGCAGGTGAGTGGTACCAGTGGCCTTGCGAAGGAGAAGAAACAGGCTTTGGAAGCTGACTCAGTATCAGAGGTAAGAGGACAGACATGGCATGACTCCTCTGGATCAAGCCTGGTGGTGGGAAGTGTGATGGAGAGGAGTCCTTGGGGAAAGATGCTTAATTAGTTCAGGACTGGCCTTTCAGATTTGACTTGCTGATGGGGACGGAGAGTCCCATCTCCCTTGGCCCCGGTTCCCTGGTAGTTAATTTCAAGCTTGGGACTCAGTTCAAGATTTTGGCCTAAACTTCATAGAAGTGAAAGGTGGTGACTCACATGAAGGTATGAATGAAATCATTTAAGAGGGAGTACAGAGGATGTAGGTGACCAAAGACCAGATCTTGGGGACTGCTCCACTGGGGAGTGCTGTACCATGTTGCTTCTCATTGGGTCCTGGGCTGAGAGTGATGGGGGTGGTGGGGAGAGTTGAATGGAGACGAGGCTGGTCTCCCAGGGCTTCTGAGGGAAATGCTGTGGGCATCACGTGTTGGAGGCCCCTTCCTGTGGGCTCTGTCCCCAGCAGTCCCTTCGGCCTGTAGTGGAATGGAACTGGGGGCACTGGGGGAGAATTGGAACCAGCAGAGGGTAAACCCTGAGGACAGTAAGTAAAGACCTCATCTCTAAATGTGAAATTCAGGGAGATTTGAAGGAGGGGTTCTGCTTTAGCCAGGGGAGAAGAGTAGGGTTAGGTGAGTCATTGATTGATGAGTTAAGATTTAATGAAAAGATACCAAATTGTACTTAAGTGCTTATCTTTCTGTGCCTCTTGTTCCTAAATTATGTATCAGATTTTTAAATGTGGACATGATTAATGCTATTAGGATCTCCGGCTTGGCTGTCTTAACAAAGACTTACATTTTAACTTAAAAACATAACTGAGTGGAGACTCTTACCATTTTTTGTCAATTAATCACCTGTGTGTGAAGCTCAGCTGTTTGGACCCTAAGGCCATATGCAAAGGCAGCCACGCCCGCTGGGTGGTATCACCCTCATTACGGGGCAGAATATTTTGGAGAAAGTAAACTGACTCCGGAATGTTGCAGCAGTAATGTGAGATGAAGGTCACTAGGAATGCAGAGGTTCTGTGTTGCACCAGGAAGGGAAATGGATGTAGAGGATAAGAGGGGAAGAGCACAGTGCTGATGCCAGGGCAGGGGCAGTCTCATCTCCAGGCACACCAGGCAGAGTCCATGGAGACTTGGTCCTTGAAGGTCCTTGGTCCTTGGTCTGTGGTTCAGAGCTTGGGAAGTGAAGTACCCAGGATGGACCTGACTTGCACAGTTTAGTTCACTAGACATTTATTGAACACCTACTATGTGTCAGGTTCTGGGGATACAAATAGGAATAGGATACATTCTTGGCTTTAAGTATGTACCAGGTAGTGAGGAAAATGGACTGCTAAACATTGGATGTGATAAACCTGTGGCTTGTTCAATAATAGACGTTTGTATCAGACCTCCTGATGAGAAAATAATGAATCTGCAGTGCAGGCCTGCTGTCGTGCTGGACCCTCAGCCGTCATGTGCCACTGGGTGGCCACTTGGTTCATTAGAGGCCATGGGCCTCCAGGGTTTGATGAACTCTCACTGAAGGGATGATTACGTGGGTTCAGGTCTTGCCTCTGCCTCTTACAAGTTGTGTAGCCTTGAGCGAGTCACTTAACAGCCCCCTGCCTCAGTTTCCTCACAGTGGTACTTACTTCACAGGGTTGTCAGAAGGATTAGATGTGTTACATAGTGTTAGCTTAATGATGGAGAAGAAGTGGGAGGGGAGCTCTAGGAAGCAGGACTGGAAGGGCATTCTCAGAGGAGGAAAAGCTAGGCAGGTGATAGAAATCCCAGCCCAACTCGGCTTAAGTGAATGGGGAATTTATTGCCTTTCTCAGTGGACCAGGAAGGTGAAGCAGTGCTGTGGACCTGGTTTCTCTCTCCCCTCACTGGCCACACCCTCTGGGCTGATGTCATTCTCACAGGCTCTCAGCACAACCTTATCAAGTTTGTTGCAGGCAGCTGCTGGGACTATAGCCCTCCAGGATGAATTTAGTGGGAAGTAATAGCAAGAATCTTTGTTCCTGCATTTCTAGCAAGAGCCCTTGGATGGACCCTGAGGGGGTTAAGCCTGTGCCCGACCTTGAACCACTCGCTGAGGTCGGCTGAGTGCTCAGAGACCATTCCACTCTCTCCATTTAAGACACACCCTTTGCAATGTCCAATTCTGGCTTCTTGTAACGGAACAAGAACTTTAAGACCCTAAAGCATGTTGAGTGCAAAATCTGCTAGATTGTTAGTGATATTCTGTTTCTGATCTTTTAGCTTTGTGTTACCCTGTCCAAAACATGAACTTTTTTAGCAACTCGTTGTGTCTTTCCAAAGCATTCACCTTAGTGCCATAGAAGCAAAGCTCTTCTTCTTCACATTTATACTTCATAGATTTATTAATATTTGATTAAATTAAGTATTTATAACCACAAATACAGCTGGCAAACAGGTATGGGGACAAACACAGACTCTGGGCAAGCATTCTGTTTAACTCATGGGCACAAGTGCACAAGTCTCCTTGAGCTGTCACAGGACTGTGGGCATTGGGTCCATGCATTTGACAGAGTGAATAGAAAGAGTAGGTAAAGCAGGCAATCACATAAGGTCATTAAAGAGAGTTTTCACTGCCCAAGTTTGCTCTCGGATGACTGGCATGGCTGGGCCAGTTGCAGAGGATGTTGAGAAAGTGAGCTGGACCCACATGGGATGGGCAAGAGAGGAAGGGAGTTCTGGCCTCCCTAAGGAAAGCCAACGGTCCAGAGAGAGACATAATGACTTCAGTCACATGCAGACCTGATGTCCAGAGTCTGTGGGCATCCAGTCTGAGCAAGGAAGGTACCCAGGGCAGAGTTGGTGGGGGCAGGGTGGAGGTGTCAGGAGCATCCTGCCCACTCTAAGTGTATCCCCTCAGGGTGGTCCCAGGTGGCACAGCAAAGCAGGGCGTAGCCTAGCTCACGATCGGGAGTGTTCCCCTTGGGTCAGTTGAGGAGTATTCAGAAGGGGCTACTGGCCCAGGAAGGCCAGGAGGGCACTGACCCTTTGCAAGGGAGTCACAACAAATTTCGAGTCCCACTGGATTCAAGCTCTTGGGCAGAGATTGGCATCATCTAATGCTGCCCTGGACAGCCTGACTTCAGCTGCGTTGTGCTAGGACGACACAGCCACAGAAAACCCCAGCCACACACAGAGCCAGTCTCGGAAGCCTCATCAATAAGATGGGCACAAGGGGACAGACCTCACAGACTGTTGCGAGGATTAAATGAAATGAGAATCGCTGAGTTCCCAGTACAGAATAAGTACGTAGTAAGTCTCAGCTCCCTCTTAGCCATGTCTCCCTGGTTTTCCACTGTGGAAACTGATCTCACAGAAGTTAAGCAACTTGCCTTGTTTATATGGTACAAGAGGGGCCAAGCAGGGGCCACCGAAGCTTCCTCTTTTCCCCCCAGACCATACGTGGTCCATACACCAGGCAGGCTGCTGCCTCTCTAATAGCTTGGACTCCCCGCTCCCGGCCCTGGGATGGGTGGTCTTTATCATGGATTCCTGCACAGTGAGAAGGACCTCAGCTTAATAATGTAACAGAGATTAGAAAAGCGTAGGCCAGAGGGAGGCCATAGAAATACCTAGTTACTAAAACAGTATCAGATAATGACCTTTCAAACCAGCTGCAGCTCAGAGGAGTGGAGCCGAGTAATGATTACAGCTCGGGGCCTAACGAGGAGCCCATCACTTATTTATAACACGGCCGCTTTCTGGCTGTTACTGCACGCGTGCCCCTGGGTCTAGGCAGGGGTTACCTTTCATAATCTGAGCAACAAATGAGTCAATTTGGCCAATTCTCTGGGCTGGGGGATTGGCTGGGATGAGGGGTGAGGAATTCAGCAGGTGAGGTCCTCACACACTGGTCCTAGGGTGGGGGGCAGGGGAGCAAAGCTCTGCAGTTCTCAGAGTCTGTCATTCAAAGTGGATTCATTTGCTGGGGACAAATCAAGTCGATGTGGGGTTGTTGATCTGCCACCTTGCCGTGTTCATTATTTATGATCATTATTATCATTGCCTTTATTGAGTGCACTGCACTTTGTAATCCAGAGCTCCCTAGGTGAGCTCAACCAAGCCTGGGACTTTCAATACCACCTAGATGCTGACGACCCCCAAACTTATTTCCAGCCCAGTCTCTCTACTCACTGCAAACACATGATTCCCTCTGTCCCTGGATCTCTCCACTGGGATGTCTCACAGCCTCCTCAACTACAGCAAGTCCAAAATGGAACTGCTCCTCCGCTAGCCTTTACATCCCAGCGAATGGCGTTGTGATCTGTCTGGTTGTCATAGCCCCAAAGCATGGGTCCCCTTTAATCCCTCCTTTCCCTCATAGCCCTCAGCCGGTCACCCACATACCCTGCTGGTTCTCCTTCCAAAGTGCCTCCTGGATCTGTCCGCTTCTCTCCACCTGGTCCTAGCCCCCAGCATCTTTTGCCTCCAGATTGCTTTGCCCCCGTTCTAAGTCTGAGTCAGGTGATCCCCCTCTCCACCTCAAACCTCCTGGTGTGTTCCCAGCACACTTAGAGTAAGATCCCAACTTGGTTCCACGGCCCTCAGGTCCCCACGTGCTCTGACCCTTGCCCACCTCTGCAACCCCACCTCTTACTCGGAAATATTCCTCAGGCTGCAGTGACCTCTCTGGCCCTTCAATAGAGCAGGCTTGTTTCCATCTCGGGATCTTGGCAGTTGCTGTTCCCTCTGCCTGGCATGGTTTCCCGGACTGGCTCTTTCTCTGGGCAGGTCCCAGAGAGGCCTTCCCAGCCCACCTTAGTTAAATAATACCCCTCTTATCATAGCATCTTGCTTCATCATATATGTAGCACTTGTAATTATCTGAAATAAGCTTACTTATTTGTTTACTAATTTACAGTCTGCATGCACTGGAGTCTGCATGCATGGGAGCAGAAACCTTTGGTTGCAGGTTCTGCTCTGAACAGGGCCTAGTATAGTGCCTGGGACATCATAGGCTCTCAATAAATATTGATCAAGTGAATTCACGAAGAAGTGTTTTTCTAATTTCAATAATAACCAAGCAAAGTAGGTCTCATTTGCTCAGTTTTATAGGAAGTTGAAGTTCAAAGAAGTCACAAAGCTTGTGTAAGGTCATCCAAGCTTGTAAGTGGCAGAGATGCAGTTCATGCCCAGTTTTGTCTGCTTTAACACTCTTCTCCAAAACCACACTACCTTGCCAAGACAACCCTGTTTGGGTGCTGCTCCCAAAAGAAAGTTTGAGGATCCCCTGGGAAGATGTTCCTTAGCGGGCTCACGATCACTCCTACAGAGCTGTTACTGCATCTGGACCCTGGGGTCTTTGCAATTACCATCCCCATCAGCCTAGAAGCTGCAGGTGAGAGAGCAAGAGTGAGTGTGTTTGGGGGGAACGGGTGGAATGAGCAGCGGCTGCCCTAAAGCTCTGGGTGTTCCTCACAGGGACCACATCGGTGTGTCCCTGTGATGGCCAGCAGCTGGCCTGCTGAGGGGAGTTAATATAGTTAATGACACCAAGCTATTAGTGCAACCAAGGGCAGTATTGCAAAAAGTCCAGACCAGAGTGGAGCTACGTGGGTGGCTATTGGACATCAAGCACTGGATGCTGGGGTGACACAGGGGCTGCCAAATTGCCCTTCCACTCACCTCTGACGGCTGCATCTGCTCCTGCTCCCCATGTGGAGGCGACCCCTTCTTCTGCAAAATCCTTGACTTTCTGGTCTTCTCCCACCGCTCTGTTTCTCCGTGGGTTCATTCTGTTTGTTCTGAGTCTCACCTGGTCCCTTAGCATAAAGGACGACTTCTCACAACGAATTGACAAAGACTGGCTAGATTTGGGGTAACAGCTCTGCCTCCCCCAGGAGGGAACCGATGAATCCCCCACTGAGGGGGTTCTGGGATCCCTCCCAAAGTAGCCTTGACGTGGTTTACCTGGGCCCTCATAAGCACATCGGAAAGATAATTCCCACTCGAGGGAGAGGCCTTGTGCGCACCGTGTCTTAGCTCTCTCTCCCATCGCCTCTTCTAATCCTTATAATTTGGATCCAGTACAATGAGTCAGACTGTAAGAGTCCAGGAACATTAAGCAGAATTTGCCATTTTCATGCAAAGCTGAAAGACATGGCTATTTCACATGCAGTGATTAGACGCTTTTATGGCCATCCTATCACATTACACACCACAGATTTCCAATAAATAAAGGAAAGCTAGAACGGGGCCTGCCAGTTGTATTGCAATCCAGCTAACAAAATCGTGGGCAGAGCAGTGCTTTCTTGACATCTAATTTTCTCAGTTACACGAGTGATCATGTCACTCCCTGCTTAAGCTCCTTCAATGTCTTTCCATCAACTAGAGTGACGGTGAGTACTGCACGGCTCCCCTCCATCCTGGCACCAGGGCACCGTATGAGACTAGTCCATGGGCCTCCTCCACCAGACTGGGTGTCCCGTGAGGCAGGGACCACGCTATTTTCCATATCCCTTGACTGGAACAGGGTCCGGCCTCCAGAGAGAGCCCAGCAGAGGTTGGCTGAGTGGATGGATGACCGAATGATCCACCCGAGATACTGTGGACCTTGGCTGGCGGGGATGGATGGGGGAACATCTCACAGACCTGACACGGCTCGTGTTCAGCCATAATTCACAAAGTAACATTTCCGGATATTTGACACATCACCTGGAATGTTCTATCTCAGCCTAACCTGAACCATTAAATTAGAATTCATGAGCCAACTCATGCCCTCTTGGAGAGAGAGGGAGAGGGAGAGAGATGAACTCATGCCCCAGAGCGAGTGGGGGCCAGGCAATGCTTTCTCCTCTCTCCTGGCTCCCTCGTGCTCCTTGTGACCTGGACATCTTGCTGCTCTGAGTGTGATAAAGGATTTGGCCTTTAAACCTAATTCACCCCACCCTTACCCCAAGTCAGAGAAAACTTTTCTGGGGTGCATTTGACACATCTGAGCCACTCAGATGGCTTGGGGATTCATACTGAATTTATCCGTATTCTAATAATCAACCACAGTAATTGTCTTTTCACTTAGTCTGCATCTCAGCAATTAAGCGTGTATATATTTATTGAGGAATGGCAGTGGGGACTCATTACCTGCTGTTGTTAGTTCACAAGGTCTGCTCAGAGCTGCCTGTCCTGCAACCAGGAGATGGTCCTGCCCCATCCCTGCCTGCTGCCCTTCTGGAGAAACCGGACTGGCGCGGGGATGGCTGTTAAATGATGGCCCTTTCATGCGTCTGGGCCAGCAGGTGGTGGCGGGCTGTGTCTCTCGACAGCCCTGACGAGGGGTGGTCGGGGTGGGTTTAAGGGCACTGGTGGGGCCTCCAGTGTGGGCTGAAGAACAGAAGTAAACAAGAACAAGGAGGCAGTCTCTCAACCTCAGATCCCAGCTTTGGCAGGGTAGCCTTCCTTAGGACGTCGGTGGGCAGTGGTTTGTCACTCAGCTTGGCCTGAGAGGTTTCAAGGAGAGACTGAGCAAGGACAATGGGGCGTTCTCTCCAGAGAAATTTTCCTTTTTTTAACATCTTTATTGGAGTATAATTACAATGGTGTGTAGTTTTTGCTGTATAACAAAGTGAATCAGCTATACATGTACATATATCCCCATATCCCCTCCCTCTTGCGTCTCCCTCCCACCCTCCCTATCCCACCCTATAGGTGGTCACAAAGCACCGAAATGATCTCCCTGTGCTATGCAGCTGCTTCCCACTAGCTAGCTATTTCACATTTGGTAGTGTATATATGTCCATGCTACTCTCTCACTTCGTCCCAACTTACACTTCCCCTTCCCCCGTGTCCTCAAGTCCATTCTCTAGTAGGTCTGCATCTTTATTCCCGTCCTGCCCCTAGCTTCTTCAGAACCATTTTTTCTTTTTTTTAGATTCCATATATATGTGTTAGCATACGGTGTTTGTTTTTCTCTTTCTGACTTACTTCACTCTGTATGACAGACTCTAGGTCCATCCACCTCACTACAAATAACTCAATTTCATTTCTTTTTATGGCTGAGTAATATTCCACTGTATATATGTGCCACATCTTCTTTATCCATTCACCTGTCAATGGACACTTAGGTTGCTTCCATGTCCTGGCTATTGTAAATAGAGCTGCAATGAACATTGTGGTACATGACTCTTTTTGAATTATAGTTTTCTCAGGGTATATGCCCAGTAGTGGGATTGCTGGGTCGTATGGTAGTTCTATTTTTAGTTTTTTAAGGAACCTCCATACTGTTCTCCATAGTAGCTGTATCAATTTACATTCCCACCAACAGTGCAAGAGGGTTCCCTTTTCTCCACACCCTCTCCAGCATTTATTGTTTGTAGATTTTTTGATGATGGCCATTCTGACAGGTGTGAGGTGATACCTCATTGTAGTTTTGATTTGCATTTCTCAAATGATTAGTGATGTTGAGCATCTTTTCATGTGTTTGTTGGCAATCTGTATATCTTCATTGGAGAAATGTCTGTTTAGGTCTTCTGCCCATTTTTGGATTGGGTTGTTTGTTTCCAGAGACGCTTTGATTGGCGCAGAAATTCAGCTGCTTCCACGGGTTGGTTCTGGGTGGAAACCTGAACTCCGCGGGGCCTGGCCGGTGATGCTGGCAGGCAGGCGGGCAGCCTGTGGCGGCAGGCTCATTGCTCCAGCCCTGCCCTCGCCTGTAGCAGAGCAGGCACGGCCAGATCTTCACATGTCCTTTAATGCAATCCAGAAATAGGCATTTTTGTGTGAAAGTTGCACTTTTTAAACATTAGCAACAGATTTTTAAAACACTATACACTGTTCCCCCCTCTCACCTCCCCAGAAGGTCTGTGGGCAGCGTGGTCGTTGGCTTCCGGAGGCAACAGACTCGCCCGGATGGCCTGGCGGCACTTGGTGTTGACTACCTCACGGGCCCCTGTGATTCTCCATGTCCCATCTGAAAGCACAGACAGAAATACTCCTAATGTGGCGACACGTTCCTCCTTCTTCTTGCCTGCAGAGTATCCAGAAGGAGGCCCCCAGCCTGGGGCCTGCGTTCATCATAGTGTTACCTGGTGGCCTATTTATAGAGCGTGGGCCCCCACTCTGCCATCACCGGAGCCCCTTCCTTGCTCTGCTGCAGACTGAGAACGCATCGATGCGCCCTCCTGAGCGCTTGCGGTCCCTGGAAGGGGGACAGTCCACTTCCCTCCCCTTCCTCATTATTGTCTGATCCGGGCAGCCAGCGGGCCAGGCTTTTGCATCACTTCTGGGGTCCTGCCCAGACCTTGGATCCTGGCGTCCTTAGGAACTCATCCCCCAAGGGATCGGCCTCCCACAGGGCTTGTGGCACCTGGACGGAGTTTTCGGGGGTGAAGGCCCTGCCTAGTTACGACAGGCAAGGAAGCAGGGCGGCTCAGCTCATCCACTGGCAGGTGGCTCCTAGGGAGACGCCCGGCCTTGTTCTGATGCCTTTCCATCTGAATCGGCCGGGAACAGCTGACCTGCCCTCCTGGTCCCTCGCCAGGGCTTG
Organism: Eschrichtius robustus; assembly: GCF_028021215.1. Classification (NCBI taxonomy): domain Eukaryota; kingdom Metazoa; phylum Chordata; class Mammalia; order Artiodactyla; family Eschrichtiidae; genus Eschrichtius; species Eschrichtius robustus. The sequence continues at coordinate 16,854,757 of NC_090829.1, forward strand.
TGCTGGTGGGCAGAGGGGAGCAGAAAGCCGGCTGGGAGGGCGAGTTCGGGCAGATGGAGGTGCCGCCGGCAGTGGGGAGGGCGCACGTGGGCAGCGTGGAGAGGCCTGGGCCCAGATCTCACATGCGGAGCTGCAGGGAGTGGGGGGGCTGGTGGCCTTCAAGGGACCCCGGGAGGCCCGGGTAGCACGGCCCCGCAGACCTGTTCTTCCCTGAGCCTCCACGTGGATGCTGCCATAGTCACAGGAAGTTCCTCAGCACCTCTGAGCTCTCGTTTCCACATCTATAAGATGTGGATAATGACCACCTCTCACCGTGCTGATGAGCTAATGTTTGTGAGAGGGCTTGAAGCACCATAGATCGCTACACCTAAGTGAGATGATTATTATGTTTACCTATTTTTATTCCACTTCTCGGTACTTATTTTTCGTCCAGGTCTTTAAAGCAAAAATTTTAAAGACATCCAAATGGAACAGGTCAGGGAAGTGGCCACAGGGCCTCTTTTGAGCCTTTGTCATCTCCTGCTGCAAAGGAGACTGTTGCCTCCGCCCCCTAACTTGACTCCCAGCACCCGGCCTGGCCTCCTCTGCTCCCTCCTACACACGGCCTGCAGAGGGAGCTTTTGGAAACTGCACCCCTGGTCTTGTCCTCTTCATGCTCCACAAACTTCAGTTCATAACTCAGCGCTCACGTAAGAGATGTACGCTGAGTTCTGTACTAGGCAGAGAGCTGGGCGGGAGTGGGATGGGGCACCGTCCTGTCCCCGGGCTCATGGCCTGGGGCTTCTCTGCCCCTACTGGGTAAGAGTCCTGGCTCCCAAGTCTTCTGGCGCTGTCCCCTGCCTACCTCTCCAACCCATCCTCCTCTCCCCCTTCTCCCAAGCCCCAGGTGAAACAGCCCCAGTGCTGTTCTCCGACACACCCGGGCTGGTGCTGGGCCCCTCACCCTTTCTTCTTCCTCCCTTCCTCTTCATTTGCCAGTTTCCTGCCCAGCCTTCACGACTCAGCATTTGGAGTGTTGCAAGGGATGGAAATTCCACTCAAAATAGCTTCAAGGAAAAGGAAATTTATTGATTCACAGTGAAGAGTTACATGCTTTCTGGATGCAACACCAGGACCCGATCTCTCCCATCTCCTGGCTCTGCTGTCGTCCCTGGAAGCTTCATTCTTAGGCCCCCAAAGGGGTGGCAAAGATGACCAGTCGCCAGTTTAGGCTTAAAATGTGGGCAGTGTGCATCTCCATGGTGGTGCCAGAGAAGCCTCTATGGGTCATGTGGCTGGGGTAATGGGCTAAGATGGGGCGGGTAGTTGGGGCAGGATGGGGCAGGATGGGGAGTCCATGAATCCCATGGACTGAGTGGGAGGGAGTAGTTTACTGGAGCAGAATCAGGGACTCTTAGTAAAGAAGAGGGTGTAAATGCTGGGCAGCAGGCACAGAAGATTCCAGCACACCTTCCCTGACTGTTCCCACCACCCCGGGGGTTGTGTGCTGCCCACGTGCCTTGCTGCTGTCAATAGAGCGGGAGGAATTTTTGCTCCTGTTTCTCCCACTGCACTGTGAGCTGCCTGCGGCCAGGGCGTTTGTCCCCTTCAGCACTGACTCCTCACCACCTGACCCCGGGCCTGAACCCCATGGGGGTTTGGTACCTGTGAGTCCACTGAGGCCCAGCCTCAGGCTCACACACAAATTGAAGAAGTCTGGAGTCAGATGGCAGAGCTGGGGTCATGGTCCGGGGTGTGGACCCTTGCCAAGCACACTGGTCCAGATCCTGCGGGTCCTGTGGTCTGATAAGATCCACCATTGGGGGCCATTCCTTCGTGAGCAGAGAACGCCCTGTCACGGACAGGACACCTGGAGAACCTTAGCTTCGGATGGGGGTGCTGCCCAGCAAGAGTGGAGGTGAGTGGTGCACCATCATCAGAGCTGGTCCTTTCCTTGTGGGGGAGGAACCCACCCAGCCGCCAGCACCACAGCCCCCAGGGAGCAGGGCTGGCCCCGAAACTGTGCTCCTTCCTTGTTGAGAACCTCTCCTTTTCCTCCGCTGACCCTCAGGCCTTCACATTCCGCCAGCCCCTTTGATGGTGGGCTGAGCACACCCAGGACGTTACCCTCCCAAAGGCACCAACTCCAGAAAGAGGGTCACCATCAGTCAGGAGATAGACCATAAGAAACTTGTAACTGATGACAAAAAACCCAAGTTTGTGAATAATCTGTTTGCTTCTTTAGCAAGTTGTAGGGGTCCAAGGTTCCTCCATATAACAACTTTTGCCTCACTCACGTGTGCTTTCCTGTGTGGGAGGGGAGGGTGGCTCCACTGTAGGGGGTTGGGGGCTGTGTGTCTCCTGCAGCCTCTCATACCCATGGTGCGGCCCCCTTACCTGGGAACCCTGGGAAGGCCGTGCCCGGCCTGACAGTGTCACCCAGCCAGGCAGGGGTTCAGGCAAGACCTGCTGCTCTAGGCTTTCCTCCTTCCCTTCAGCAATAGGAGTGCCCCTCCCCACTGCCTCAGCCCTCAGTACTGCCAGGTCAAGTTGGGGTGCAGTCGCCACGTGGCAGGGTGGCGGCTGAGGGAAGGCCAGCCCCCCCCCCACGCCCCTGTGAGGAGGTGACCACCAGCCCTCCCAGCGAAGGTGATGGTGGCACTGAGCGTGTCAGCTCTTCACATCGCAGCTGAGGGTGGCCTTGGGAAGGCTGGGGCTTCCTGGAGAACCTTCTGGCCCTGTCTCCATTGATCTTTCTGAGGGATATTTGTATATCATGAATTAAGAAGGAGTTTCAGGCTGTTCTTCAAGCAATTTCTTAAGCAAATGGCCCAGGTGAAATTAGCTATTCTGAGTAATTCATTTTCCTTCTTCCAAATTTAAATTTGCTCTTCCCTTAATGGTGAATCAGCTAGATGAGGGGCAGGGGTAGTTTGTGGTTCGTATTAAAGTTATTAAAGAACAGAGAGGCTGGAAACCCTAGGAATTAAAAACCGCTGTGTCGGTGGCGGGACTTGCCCCTGGGGGTTGGCATTGTTATTCCTGGCCATCATGGGGCGGTCTGCTTGCCAGGAACCAGGTGAGTCCACAGGGCTGGGGGGCTGAGCCCTGTGGGGACAGGACTCTCCCTGCTGTGACTTCCTCTGGCTTCCACAGGGCTGGTGGGAGGGGAGGATTCGGTCTCTCTGTGATGACTGTGATTACAGGGGTGATTGGTTTCCCCAGTCAGGAGTCCAGATGCAGAGGGCAGAAGGGACCCCCAGGGCCATTTGCCCAGCATTTCCTCCATTTCTGTTGTTCACACAATGACCACACTGATGAATTTTTGCCATGAGTTTACTATTGTTGAGTCACTATTGTACCACTGTTGATTCACTTTTTAAAAATCTAAGTGCATTCATTTGTAAAAGAAAGTTTAAATCAATCTAGTACATGGCAAATATGCAACCAATGGAAGACAACTGTCAAAATGAATCAAATGAAAAAAAAAACATTAAGCTTTAGCTAAAACGTAAGCCGGTTTTCTTGTTTTTGAGTATCAAGTTTTCAAGAGGGGTTAAAGAAATGCCACACCCAAACTAAGACTTTCTTCCTTAAGGTAGTCAGATGGATGGAAAGAAAGTTAGAAGGGGCATGCATTTCTCCCGAAGTCATGCAGTACGATTTAGCGTGGTGTCTGGCGCCACCCTGAAATTGCTTTGAATGTCACGATGGTGCCTGCCTCTCCCTTCTCACTTAGAAAACCCTGCTCCCCCTCAATCCTCTCACCCATTTTGCAGAAAGCTTTACTGAGGCTCATAAATAGAGTAATATATCCAAGGTGCCCAGAGCTGGCCAGAGAGCAGAGTCCAGGTCTTAAGACTGTCTGGGGAACTGGAATCTTTGGATCACTGCGAAGCCTGGAAAACCAACATCTGATCCCAATTCCAAGCCAACAGCATTTACCAAGCAAAGATTCCATCAAGAAATGCAAAGGATGGAGATTCAATGAGGGAAACGGTCCCATTTCCTGAGCTTTAGAGGAAGGGAATCGAGTTTGGACAAAGCTGTGAAAGAGATAATATAGGTCTGCCTAGTTGTTGTAGAATGATTTATACCCAAACCTAGCCTGATGCCATCATAACAGGCAAAATCAAATCCAAAACGGACATTGGTAGGGTACGATTGATAGAGAAGTGATATAAATGAGGCTGGAAAAAATCAGCATACCCCAGAAGACGTCTCTGAGCATCCTTGGTTCCTGTTCCTTTATATCCACCCCAAACACTGGGTCTTCCCTCACACCATGCTTCACTCTGTTCTCAGCTTTTTGCAACTGTGCCTTTTGCTGGAAGAGGCCTTGTGGGAGGAAACACTCTGCCTTGGTCTGAACTGGCCAATGTGCAGCTGGCCAGAGAGTAAACACTGAAACAAAGGTGACAAGGACGTTGCTGCCCTCCAGCCGTTGAAGGACTAACTGGGAAAAGTGGAGGGGCTGGGTGGACAGACCCTGGCTGCTTTGCTCTGGGACTTCTGTGGAAGCGTGTTTCTTCAAGACACCTCAGTGGCATCTTAGGATTGTGAACAGTCTCTTAGGCCAACAAGGGGATTTTGGTAAGGAGGCCTGCAGGGCTGGTTTGTCCACTTGACAGCGGCCACGGGCTGCGTGCTGCCCGTGGGAGGTAAAGGCTGGTTCTGCTCTTTCTCCTTTGTCCATTCCTCTCACCACTGGCTTGAAAGTTTCCCGGGCAGGCCTACTGGTGGTGGCAACATGCGGCCCACCTAATCAGGGGTTCTTCCTGGACACTGCAGTAGCCCTCCACACAGCCAGGAGATGGTCTCCATCACTTCTGAGGACACGGCATTGAGGGCCTATCACCAGGGACCACAAGGCCAGACAGCTAGCCCCATATCACTGCTCAGCCAAGATTCATCTCCCTGGGCCCCCCTCGGAGTACCCAGCCAGTGCTTGGCAGGGCGAGGTTACAGGGATGAGCATCTGGGCTGCAGGGCCGAGCGGTGAGGCTCTCAACACTGATGAGAATCCCTGATGTGTCCTCTCAGGAAGGTTAGACAGCTCGGAATTGGGCTTCTGGGTCCTTCTTTCAAGAAGGAAGAGATGTTATTGCTTTATCTGTGAGAGGATGGGGTGGTGTGAGGATTACATGGCCAAGCGTTCTGAGAATTGGGGTGCAGTTAAGCGGAGTAAATTTGTTCATCATTGGAACAGCGCCATTTCTACGCTCATGTTGGCAGATCAAGGGTAGCAGAGGGGCCCTGGTCAAAACAGTTTGAGCACTCTGTTCTCGTGGGGGATTCTGGGTAGCCGAGCCTTTGCTGGTTGTGGGAGTACCTTTTGTTAGCAGTGGCTCAGAGCCTTTGTACTAACATCCCTAATGCAGGAAATAGCATCTCCCAGGGAGGCAGAGGCCCCAAAGGCTCCATGGGAAGCGGTGGGTGGGTGTGTGTTTCACATGTGCATGGGTGTATCGGGTGTGCAGCAAGTATATAGTAGTAGGTTATAGTAGTATGTTATAGTAGTATGTTACAGTAGTGTGTAGCATGTATGCTGTGTATGTGGTGGGATGGGACATATAGGTGTGTGCAGGCAGATAGGGGCAGGAAATTGTCAGAAAGGAGAGCCCATCAAGAAGCAAAATACAGACCCTAGGCTGACTTGAGATAAAGGTGTTTTGGTGGATGATGGATAAGATGCACCCCCATTCCAGAACAGCTTCCCCTGGGGTCCCACCTGCCTCAGATTGATGAGGCCACTGGAGAGACCAGCTGGCAGAGACTGAGTGCCAGCCACCTGTGGGGCCAGGTCAGAAGGGACCTCTCTTTATAAACTAGGAAAGATCTACAGGGGCAGGAGGCCTGGCAAAGGACAATGACGGGTTCATGTCCACCAGCAGAGCTGCCTCAACAGACGTCAGCACCAGAATGGTAAATAAATGAATAATTGAAATCAGCCCCTCAACACAGGCATAGATCTTATTTTTAATCCCTGGAATTCTGACTTTTTTGAAAAGAGCTTGACTTGGCAGGCAGCAGCAGAAAACGTGGGAGTGACTGCCTTAACGCCCGGCCATAGCCTAGCGCAGCTTCCCATCAATGATGACTGAGTAAATGAAAAGAAGGGTTCACAGAGGGTTAATAAAGCTTTATTGAAAAACACAAACAAAGAATTCATGGAATGAAATGATAATGGGGAACTGTCCAACAATATTCTTTGGGATGTGTCCAAGACTGTAATCAGAGGCAAGCTAATTCAGTACTAATTTCAGGGAAAAAGATGGGGAAAAAATGGATAATTAGAAAAGAAAATGGGAACACTAGAGGAATCCTATAAACATAAATTAGGTCCCAAAATACTAGCACAATTAATCGCAGCCAGGGGAGAATCAAACCTCATCCTATCAAGAAGAACTGCATATTTCAGTTTTGAAGAAGAACTGAAGAATTGAAAGTATACAAAAAAAAGGATGAACCAAGAGGAATATAACCAGCCATAACTAAAACAAACAAACAAACAAAAAACGCTTGTCAGAAATTAACAACTGAAACGCAAGAGAGAAATAACATCTTCATTAACCAGTGGGGCTGAAAAGTAGCCTCAGAAAATACAACAAATGCTCATATTCCTCAAAGCCCCATCTCTTTCTCTTGAAATTACAGCCGTAAGTTTCAAAAATCTTTTTATTTTTCCTCTCTCAGGAGCAGAATGATTCATTGTATATAAAAAAGAAAAGAGAACATAGGAAATAATTAAAGCTATAAAAAAATTCCCAATTATGAAGCCTCAGATTCCAGATGGCTATGACATAGACTCACCATGAAGAATCAACTTGTGTGTGTGTGTGATTGGGGGGCATCTCTAACACGATGGAGCTGGAGACCTGGAGAAGGAAGTGCTGTTAGAACTCTTCTTTCCTCCTGAAATTAGGACTTCTTAGGACTGGATGGGAATGTTCCACCATGATGGCACTTCACTCAGAAGAAGGAGAAACAAGCCATGGTCTGTTCTGAGGAGCAGACTCTGGAAATCTGTCCTAAGAAGAACCACTGAAGCAATGAGGATGGTCTGGAGAGGGGGAAATCTCAGAGGTAGATGTGAGAGTTGCTGCAAGGAAAAGAGCCCCCTAATACAAAGTTTACACTGAGTCTCTGACTTGGGCCCTAGCTGTCTTAAAAAGAAATGTCCTGCCTCGGGGGACAGTGAGCTCGCCATCCCAAGCGGAGGTTGTACAACCTCCTGTCAGAAATGTTGAGAGCGATTCAAGTACTGAGTTTGAAAGGGCCTTTTTATCCTTACGTTGTTTAGTTCTGAGATTGCAAGCTGGACCAACTTTAAACTCTCCTAGAAAGGACAAGTGATAGATTTAAGATTTTGGGAGGAGGAGAGAGTTACTTGGCTAGCTTTTAACAGCTGGCCATGAACCCTGAGTTACCCATGAAAAAATAAAGGGCGTTACTTCTCTCGTGGAGAGGAATTGGGTGGAGTGTGGACAAGGGGATCACTGCCTGTTCTGAGATTGGACCTTCCTGAGAAACCTCTGGTTACCATGGAGCCTCCATAGCAGCTCCCATCAGGGCTGAGATGCTCATAGGGCAGGTGTTGCCCTGCCTTGGAGGATCAGGGCAGGGGTCAGGGTGAGTAGCCCTCAGGGACATTCCCTGTGCTGGGCACTGTGCTAAATGCATTTTATGCATCCTCTCATGGCAACTCTATGAATCACAAACTGTTTCCCCTGGTTGAAGAGGTGGAGAAATGTAGTCTCCATGAATATAAAGTTTACAATGTTGGTAGGTGGTGGGAGGATGGGATTTGAGCCCAGGTCTATCCATTCTAGAGTTGGGTGCACTGCCCTGTGCTGCCTTCCATTTTGGCCTCTATGTGTCAGGCCCTGTGGCCATGGTAGGACTTCTGGGCCATGATATCTGAATGTCCGAGTGGTGTTTCATTGGCTGCACTCCACGCCTCAGAGGCTCTGGTTCCCCGCCCCCCCCCGCCCCAGCATGTCGGAGAGCAGTGATGGTGTGGAGAAGCCGAGAGCTGAAATTTCCTTTTTGGGTAGGGCACAGCTGGAAGAATTCTGAGTTCGTGAGCAATCACAATCCTGAAGCCTCAAAGAAGCCTTTTGTATGCATAAGCTTATTATAAATAAATGAGTGTAAGATTTCTTTTAACTCTAAAATACATGCTTGAAGCCAAAGCTGCTCAGATGCCGTTCCTGGGGATTCAGAAGTTCATTTGATCAGAAGGTGGTCTGTTCTTGCCAGAGAGTACAGTGGATTCTAATTAGCTTGGGTTCAAAGACTGAGAGAGCCCTGGCCACCGTTCTGTTAGTTAAAGAAAATATCAAAGATCAGCATAAACAAGCAATAGGATATGAGTTAATAATACCATTTTCTTTCAAAAGACCTGAATGATCCAGACCATATTTCCTTTGGCTAATTTGAATCTTTGCATTTTAAGAGGCCAAGGTACTGGGGCACTGGAATAACATAAGTGAGAAAGCCTCTCAGTTTACTCTGCTGTGTGGGTTGAGCTGTGCGGTATCCACAGCTGACATGTGCAGGCACAAGGGAGTCACTGAACCAATGACCCGAAATTGAGCAATCCATCTACTTAGACCTGATCTCTGGAACTGCAGTCAATCAATCAGCATGCATTTATTGAACACATATAAATAAAGGCATGCTGGAATTGACATCAGCCCTCGGAGGAAACACAAGGAGTGGATGCAATGATTCCCATGCTGCAGGTCTGAAAGGGTGGCTTTGTTTGGTATTCCCTCAAGTAATTGAAGAAGAAGTTTGGATTCTAATGGTGCAGAGTTATCTCTGCTTTTGGAGGAGGTAGAGGAATACATGAGCATGATAAGGAGAGACAAAGATGTAAAAAAGGTCCAAGTTGAACATCTAGAGATGAACATCTGAGATGAGAAATACACAGGATGGGATTGAAGGAAGATGAGGCACTGCAAGAAAGATGAGTGAACTTGAAGACAATCCAGGATGAAACACAGAGGGATAAATGATTGAAGAATAATGAACAGAGAATCAGTGAACCGGTATTAAAAAACCAAATGTAGTACCATGTATAATGTTAGAAAATATAAACAACAGAAAAAGTGCAGAATGAAAGTGATAGCCTGTTTCCCCAATCTGCACTCACATGTCTTTCCCCAGCAATAATCACTGGTAACAGTTTCTTGTGATTCCTTTCAGAAAAATAAATACACCCATAGCCACCTATTTGTATTTATACATCTGAGAAGCAGTCCCGGGTTTGAGGACAGTTAACTAGCCGGCAACAGGCAGATCATCTTCTTCAGTTATGTACCTCTAGGACCCCCTAACCACACTTGCTTACATGCCTCCAGGGAATCTTGTGGAACATAATTGATATTGTGAGAAAGGAGGCTTCCATGGCTTAGAAAGTTTGGGAAACCTTGGGGACAACAAAGTCAAGTGAGCAGGCCTAGCTATTGCTGACTTGGCAGAGCTTCAGACTCCTGGTGAAGGAGAGATTGTTTCTCAGTCTTGGATCCAGGAACTCGTTCAGGGAAGGGTGTGTCCTAAGCATGACCTGGGTGCTTCAGGAATCTTTTGGGAGACGCTGCTCTGCCAACAAATGGGAGACGGTGGCTTGACTGGAAACGGAACTGAATCTATGGGGTGGTTGTGTGTGGGTGGCATGAGAGAGACAAAAGTCACACAGCTTGGAAGTGAGGCTCCTTTCCAAAAAGTGAGCTCACCTGGGAGGAGATTGGGAAATAGGAAAAAAAAAAAAAAAATTAGAGATACAGACTCATGGGGCAACAGACACAGGACAACAGTTATCCATTGCTGCATAGCAAACCACACCCCTCCCTGCCCCCATTCCCCCACATGTAATGGCTTAAGACACTAACAGTGAATGACTTCTCATAGTTCTCAGGATCAGCTGGGTCCTTTCTCTTCTGGTTTTGCCTGGGCTCACTCCTGCAGCTGACTTTGGCTGGAGGGTGGTGGGTTCTAAAGTGGCATCACTCTTGTGTCTGGCAGTTGGTGTAGGCTGTTGGCTGGCGGCCTCGTTCTCCTCCATGTGGCTTCTCATCTGACTCCAATTGGGCTTCTTTGTGGCACAGTGGGCTTGGGGACAGAGGAGTGGAAGTTGTCAGACCTCCTGAGCTCCTGAATTCACACATCACTGCCACACATGCTGTCGGTCAGAGCAAGCCACAGAGACAACCTGACTTCAAGAAAGTGGAGAAACAGACGCCATCTATTGAGGGAAGGTGTGGCCAAGCCACATTACAAGAGGCATGAACACAGGGAGGGAGGCAAGATTCACTGGGAACCATTATTATAAGTGTCTGCCACACTGGGTTTGGGACAAAGGGCGCCAGAAACAAGGAATGACATTTGCCTAGGAAAGAATAGGGAGTATTTATTTTCGTTTATGTCTTCTGATGTTAGCTCAAAGGCTACCAAAACAACTCTTTATCAACCTGAATAATGTAAAGAAGTTGTTTGGGGAGTGATGACAAAGGAAAATCAGGTTTTTGTTGTTTTAACTCTGCAGGATGATCCATTTTGTAAGTTAATAAAAAGTTGAAGATTAATGAGACCATATCCATGGAGTATTTAGAACTCCTTTTAAGGAGAGTGGAAGATTCATCAAACAGCTGTCCAAATGCCATTTAAGAGAGGACAGGTCATATTTTCCACCTGTAAGAGTTGGCACCTGACTTTCAGGGGCCTCCCTGCCTGGATTTGTGTTGACTTAGTTCACCTACTCCTCTTGGCAAAGGGTAGAGTGACTACTTTTCTAAGGAGAGGATTTGGGGCCAGGGGAGGACTCGAGCTCCTCTAGCTGGGAGCACTGGGGGAGGGGTAGTGTGGAAGGCCCACCTCTGATGTGTCCTGGAGGACAGCCCTTCCCTGTGGACAGCCTGAGCACAGCCCACGGGGCAGCTGCTCAGCGCGGGGAATCCTTTCTGGGGAGGGGAAGGAATTTCCTCCCCGTCCCCACAGGCAGCATCCATGGTTTCACACAGGGGCAGCCGGCCAGAGCCCCAGGGGCCTTTCCATGACAGGACTGGACTAGGACAGTCTCAGCTCCACACCTACCTGGAAGAAAGGTCTCACCACCGAGCTCCATGCCATGAGGGAGAGGGATTCTTTAGGGCCCCTGAGGCCCTACAGTCAAAGCATTCTATGGTCTGATGTGGCCTATATCCCTAGTCCCTTCTAGGAAAAGATACTCCTCTTTTCTGGAAATAAAACATATCTTCTGGGAGTGTCAGTCTTACCCACATGTAATTTGTTTATCCATCAAATATTCTGAGTGGCAGTGCATCCTGGGCAGTGTGCTAGGAAGGGAGACACAGCAATGAACAAGGCAGACAAAATTGCTGCTTTCCTGGAGCTTCAAAGAATGTTCCAGAAGGGGAAGGAGGACAGTGCAAAGGTTCTGAAGGGAGGAGCCTGGCAGATTCCAGTAGCCGAGAGAAATGTTAGTTGGCAGGGACTGACTGTAGGGCCTGGATGCTCAGAGGTGGGCCAAGGTAGACCCCTTAAAAGCCATTCATAGGTCCTGGTGAGGAATTTAGAATTCTGCTGAGTGCGGTGGGGCGCTGTGGAAGGGTTCTACGCAGGAGGGTGAATGGAGATGGTACATGTTTAAAAGATCCCGCGAGCTGTTGAGTAGGGAGGCAAGAGAGGAAACTGTGGGGAGGGGACCAGTGAGGGGCAGGTCCAGGAGGCCAGGCTTGAGGAGATGGTGGCCTGGGCTGGGGGATTATGCATAAGCATGTATTTCTGAGTAGATTACAATTCTGCCTTTGCTGCAGCAATAAAGCTTGAGCCTTCAAAGAAGTTTTGTCCCCATGGTGGGCCACTTTGGGCTGTGGTCCCAGACTCCCAGGCCCCTTGTTCACCACCATCCTATCATGAGGGATTCTTGGGTGAAAAACTGTGCAAAGGGGACTTGCCTGGTGGTGCAGTGGTTAAGAATCCGGCTGCCAATGCAGGAGACACGGGTTCGATCCCTGGTCTGGGAAGATCCCACATGCCACAGAGCAACTAAGCCCGTGTGCCACAACTACTGAGCTTGAGCTCTAGAGCCTGCGAGCCACAACTACTGAGCCCACGTACCTCAACTACTGAAGCCTGAGAGCCCTAGAGCCCGTGCACTGCAACTGCTGAGCCCGCAAGCTGCATCTACTAAAGTCTGCATGCCCAGAGTCCGTGTTCCACAATGAGAGAAGCCACCGCAGTGAGAAGCCTGTGCACTGCAATGAAGAGTAGCCCCCACTCACCACAACCAGAGAAAGCCCGCACACAGCAATGAAGACCCAACACAGCCAAAAAAAAAAAAAACAAAACAAAAAAAAACTGTGCAAAGTATTACCACACAGAAACTATTGTGTTAGAACAAGTAGGTAGCTCTCTGGAAAAGGAAAGGCAGGGATATTTTGAAACATTATATTTTATTCCATTAATCTACCTGTTTTGATGCCAGTACCACACTGTTTTTACTGGCTATGGCATGATAATATGTTTTAATATCTGGTAGGACTGTTGCCTCTTCTTGTTCTTTTTTTTTTTAACATCTTTATTGGAGTATAATTTCTTTACAATGGTGTGTTAGTTTCTGCTGTATAACAAAGTGAATCAGCTATACATATACATATACATATACATATACATATACATATACATATACATATATCCCCATATCCCCTCCCTCTTGCATCTCCCTCCCACCCTCCCTATCCTACCCCTCTAGGTGGTCACACAGCACCGAGCTGATCTCCTTGTGCTATGCGGCTGCTTTCCACTAGCTATCTATTTTACATTTGGTAGTATATATATATGTCCATGCCACTCTCTCACTTCATCCCAGCTTACCCTTCCCCCTCCCCATGTCCTCAAATCCATTCTCTACATCTGTCTGCGTCTTTATTCCTTTCTTGTCTCTAGGTTCATCAGAACCTTTTTTTTTTTTTTTTAAGATTCCATATATATGCGTTAGCATACGGTATTTGTTTTTCTCTTTCTGACTTACATCAGAATGACTCTGTATGACAGGCTCTAGGTCCATCCACCTCACTACAAATAACTCAATTTCGTTTCTTTTCGTTTCATTGTATATATGGGCCACATCTTCTTTATCCATTCGTCTGTCGGTGGACACTTAGGTTGCTTCCATGTCCTGGCTATTGTAAATAGAGCTGCAATGAACATTGTGGTACATGTCTCTTTTTGAATTATGGTTTTCTCAGGGTATATGCCCAGTAGTGGGATTGCTGGGTCATATGGTAGTTCTATTTTTAGTTTTTTAAGGAACCTCCAAGCTGTTCTCCATAGTGGCTGTATCAATTTACATTCCCACCCAGCTGCAGATGACATGATACTATACATAGAGAATCCTAAAGATGCTACCAGAAAACTATTAGAGCTAATTAATAAATTTGGTAAAGTAGTGGGATACAAAATTAATGCACAGAAATCTCTTGCGTTCCTATACACTAACAACGAAAAATCTGAAAGAGGAATTAAGGAAACACTCCCATTTACCATTGCAACAAAAAGAATAAAATACCTAGGAATAAACCTACCTAAGGAGACAAAAGACCTGTATGCAGAAAACTATAAGACACTGATGAAAGAAATTAAAGATGATACAAACAGATGGACAGATATACCATGTTCTTGGATTGGAAAAATCAACATTGTGAAAATGACTATACTACCCAAAGCAATCTACAGATTCAATGCAATCCCTATCAAACTACCAATGGCATTTTTCACAAAACTATAACAAAAAATTTCACAATTTGTATGGAAACACAAAAGACCCCAAATAACCAAAGCAATCTTGAGAAAGAAAAACGGAGCTGGAGGAATCAGGCTCCCTGACTCCAGACGATATTACAAAGCTACAGTAATCAAGACAGTATGGTACTGGCACAAAAGCTGAAATATAGATAAATGGAACAGGATAGAAGGCCCAGAGGTAAACCCATGCACTTATGGTCACCTTATCTTTGATAAAGGAGGCAAGAATATACAATGGAGAAAAGACAGACTCTTCAGTAATTGGTGCTGGGAAAACTGAACAGCTACATGTAAAAGAAAGAAATTAGAACACTTCTTGTTCTTTTATTAAAGTTTTCCTGGTTATTCTTGTTTGTTTATCTTGTAGTAAAATGTTTTAAAAATGTTCCAGATCTATAAAGAGTAGAAAGAATAATGCAACATTTAAAAAAAAAAACAAAAAAGTAGACCGTGTTCTAGACACAGGTCTACTTACCACCTAGCTTCTGAAATCTCTTCCAATTTCCTCTACAAATGCAGAGAAGCCCCATCCATCCCACCTCGGTCTCTGCCCCTCCTCCCACCAGGGTGGCCACTGAATTTGGTGGGTTTTGGTTCCATGAATTTTATTCACTTTTAATGTCTATGTATGTGGGCCTAAACACAACAGTAATCTAGATGTTTCTAAATTTTATATAAACAGTATTATACTTTGTGTCCTTCTGAATCTTGCTTTTTTTCCCCCGACTCAACATTAAGCTTGAGAGACTCTTCCAAATTGAGATGACTTGCTCTAGTCCATTATTGCCACAGCTGTGTGGTATTTTGTTGTATGAAAATACCACAGTTTATTCATTTTCCTGTTAATGGGCATTTAGCTTGTATACAGTTTTCTGCCATAATAAGCAGTACTTCTACTGACATTCTTGTGCATTTCTAAGAATTTCCCGTGGATCTTTTGCATCTATACTCAGGAATGGAATAACTTGTTCATCAGACATACACTTGTTCAGGCCTCCTAGATAGAGTCAAACTGATCTTTGAAGTGTGTGTACCTGTTGGTTTTCCTGCTTTAACTTTAGAATTAGCTCAACTATCTGCAAATGAGCATATAAATAAATAACAGCTTCAGTGGATTAAATTTATAGATTAATTCAGGAATAATTAACATTTTATAAATGTTTTATGAATGTTTAGAATTCTTATCCAAGAATGCGGAATTTATCTTTTTTCTTATTAAGTATATCTCCAGGTATTTTGTCCTTTTTGTTCCTATTATACATGAGAATTTTCTCTCCTATTGTATCTTCCAGTTGGCTGTTGGTAAATATAAAAGCCATTGCTCTCTAGATATTACTTTGTAACCTGTCCTTTTACCATTTAGAGCAGAGTGCAAGTTGATTGTCTTGGGTTTGCCGGGCGTACAATCATAATATCTACTAACGTTGACTGTTTTTGCCTCCTCTTTTCCAATTTATACACCTGATTTCCTAATTAGGTATTAATTGTTTTGCCTACTGCTCCACAACATGCCTCAATAATATGGTAAATCTGGACATTTTGCCTTGCTTCTAATTTTCGTGGGGAAAATCTGTTGTTTTTCCATTAAACATTTTGTGTTGAGAAAAACATATATCATAGTGGCAGAAAATATCTATCTATCTCTGTTTTCTTATGAGTTTTTTAAAAATCAAGAATGAGTGTTGAGTATTATTTATTGCCTCTTCAGTATCCATTGAGATGCTTAGATAATGTCTGGAGCTAGTAAACTGGTTAAATTATGTTATGGATTCTCTAATACTGAATGATTCTTGTTTTGTAGTCAACCCCACTTAGTCCTTCAGGGTGTTGCTGGATTTTCAGCTAATAATTTATTTAGGACTTTTGCACTGCTATTCATAAGCAAGATTGATTTCAAAGGCCTGTCTGGATGGTGGGGAGCTGTGTGGGAAGCACCCTGCAGAATCTGGGTGTTGGAGTCCCCCTTACAGCCTCAACATTTATACCATGAGCCAGTTCTCATGATTATTTGGGTCCCCAAATGTCCACGGACCTTCAGCCTTCTAGAGATGATCTCCTTCACAATTTTGTCACAGAGGAGGATGGCGTCTCAGGTAGGAGGGGTCTGTTCAGATTCCTACAGCCTCCTATTTCAGCTCATATTATTCTCTCTCTAGTCTGGCCTTTTTCCATAGAAATGCGTTTTGGGAATGAGGTGTAACTCATTGTCTAAGCAGATCCTCTCCCAGCCTTCTGTCCTCTCTGTTTACTGCTTCAGTAGAAGCACTTCGCAGCTTTCCAAGCAGGTTCTTTTTTCAGAGTTGGATTTGTAAGGGAGACATTTAGATCGAGGAGTATACTTTCCCAGAGAAAGGATGTTTTAAGTGGTAGATGAACTACTACTTCTTCCTGGCCTTGAAGCCCACTTACTGCTTCTCGTCCCTACCAGGGGTGTCCCAGCCACAGCTGCTCACCAGTTGTCATATTCTGGGGACAGGAACCTGGGCTGAGTTCTGTGCTGGGACCCTCCCCAGAGGAACATCCTATCCAACCTTGGCCCAGCAAGAGCATCTCCACCTCCAAAAGGCCAATTGCTTCTGGAGGATGCTTAGACTGGGCTGCCTACTTGCAACAGGAGTACCAGGAACAGGTTAACTCTGTTTTGAGAGACGGTCCCCTCTCTATTTGCATGAGAAAAGAGAACTCAGTACACTTTCTCCAGAGAAAGTAACTGCCCATCAATCACTCCCTAGGTGACCCCTTGGGAGAACAAAGGGCAGTTGCTTTTTTAAGTCAAGTGTTTCTAAGTTAGAGGTAATCAGCAAATGGGATCTCTCTTGGTAGGATGCTTTTCTTTTTTTTCTTTTTCTTTTTCCTCTGATGGAAAAATTAGGCTCCATTTTTATTTCTTTCAGACTCCAGGCATCCCTGTAGGTCTCTGTTCCCTGGTTTTCCCTCTCCCCTTCCTTTTTATACTCACTTTTTCCAGTTGGCTACCACTTCACTCTGCCTTCCCTCCCTCCCTCTCTCCATTCTATCTCTTGGTGTATATAATTCGTTTGCAGTCAGGTTGTCTCTTTGATTTACTGGGCCTCTTCTCAGCAGAATTATAATAAATGGATTGCTTTGCTGTGCCCCGACTGGCTCACCACCCTTGCGCAGGCTGGGTCAAGCCCCTTGCAAACAGAGGATGCTTGCGGCCTGCACAAAGGCACGTGCTCACACATACCATATCAGCCTTCTACATCTTTTTCTAGCCAGATGTAATGAAAAATCTCAAGTCATCCATCTGAGACCCAATTAAGTTGCAAGAATATAGGAAGAGACGTCCCCGGGACGGTCCACCTCCGCAGAGTGTGGTCCTGGGTGCCGATGGTCTCAGGAGCCTAGAGATTGTCCTGATTACAGGCTTAATTAGCTGTGTAATTAGCAACTGTAGGCCTGTAAAACCTTTGTTGTTTGCATCCAGAATACTTTTAAAGAGTGTAAACCTAAACTGTGTTACCTGAAACGAGGAGCGAACAAATCCATTCATGGGCTGCTTGGCCTCAAATACACTTCAGCGGTTTCTCCTGGCACTGAGAATACAGTAGAAAAACAAGCAAACAAACCATAAATCCAAACAAAGAACATCTTAATGTGGCCTAGGAGGCCCAGCCTGCCCTGTCTCCCCCTAAATCTCTCTAATGCAAGTGCACACTCCCCCCACCCCGGCCACACGCACACCCATGCAGATGCCCACGGGAGCCTTTCACTTGCTCAGAAGTGCTGGACCTGCAAGGACTTGTGAGGGCCCTGGACCCACCCTTGCTCTGCCTGCTGCATCCTACCAGGCCCCAGCCTCGCCTCCGTCATCAGGCCCCTTCTATCCATCCCTCTGTCTCAGTCTCAAAGCTACCTCTTCTAGGAAATGTTCACATCCCCCAGCCCCCTATGTTGAGTGAGGTCCCCTTATCTACTCCACCCACTGGTGGCGTCCTCCGTGTCAGTCAGTGCAGAGGTCATGATATCAGTATTTGGGCCATTCCTTGCGGGATGTCTGTCTGTCCCCTAGCCGTAGACTGCCTGAGAGTTGGGCTCCTGCCTGTTACTTTCTGGGCTTTATCCGCAGACCAGATGCTGTTCCCTAAGTACTTGTGGGTGAACTGAGGAAGGAAGGAAGGAAAGAAGAAAGAGGAAGGAAGGAAGGAAGGAAGGAAGGAAGGGAAGATGGAGGCGAGGAGGGGAGGAAAAAATGCCAAGAGTAACAGCATCTTTCTTCCCTCTGCTGCTGGGAGATGTTTGCATTGAAGTGTGCATTTTCTCTTTTATGTGCTTCCTCTGCTTCCCACCCTCACCCCACCCTCCTTTATTCCTGTTTGTCTCTGAGTTGAGCCTGTGCTGGTTTCTCCCCACCAAAGCCAGAGCATCAGGGAGGAAGGGCTAAGCTTCCTCCCTAGTGGTACTCCTGCAGCCAGTGCACATGGGGTTCACTCTGTATTTGTTGAACTGATTAGTAATTTCATCCAGAGGTGTCCCTTCCCGGGGTCGCCCCTTGTCACTATGTCCGAGATGAGCATGGTGTGGCTGGTGGAAGGAGGCGGGGACTGGGAGCGAGGCCTCAGCTTCAGGAGGCTGACTCACCGTGCTGCCTTGAGACCACACTCCCGATCTCAGTTTCTTCATCTGAGGACCCTTCTATATATATATATATATTTTTAACATCTTTATTGGAGTATAATTGCTTTACAGTGGTGTGTTAGTTTCTGCTTTACAACAAAGTGAATCAGCTATATGTATACATATATCCCCATATCTCCTCCCTCTTGCATCTCCCTCCCACACTCCCTATCCCACCCCTCTAGGTGGTCACAAAGCACCGAGCTGATCTCCCTGTGCTATGCGGCTGCTTCCCACTAGCTAGCTATTTTACATTTGGTAGTGTATATATGTCAATGCTACTGTCTCACTTCGTCCCAGCCTACCCTTCCCCCTCCCCGTGTCCTCAAGTCCATTCTCTACATCTATTGTTTTATTCCTGTCCTGCCCCTAGGTTCTTCAGAACCTTTTTTTTTTTTTCATATTCCATATATATGTGTTAGCATATGGTATTTGTTTTTCTCATTCTGACTTACTTCACTCTGTATGACAGACTCTAGGTCCATCCACCTCACTACAAATAACTCAATTTTGTTTCTTTTTATGGCTAAGTAATATTCCATTGTATAAATGTGCCACATCTTCTTTATCCATTCACCTGTCAATGGACACTTAGGTTGCTTCCATGTCCTGGCTATTGTAAATAGAGCTGCAATGAACATTGTGGTACATGACTCTTTTTGAAGCATGGTTTTCTCAGGGTATATGCCCAGTAGTGGGATTGCTGGGTCATATGATAGTTCTATTTTTAGTTTTTTAAGGAACCTGCATACTGTTTTCCATAGTGGCTGTACCAATTACATTCCCACCAACAGTGCAAGAGGGTTCCCTTTTCTCCACACCCTCTCCAGCATTTATTGTTTGTAGATTTTTGATGATGGCCGTTCTGACAGGTGCGAGGTGATATGAGGACACTTCTATTAATACAGTTTGAACGTTTTGAAGCAGAAATGCAAAGACCAAAGCTTCTCATCCTAGAAGCCTTCCAGGAGGCTGTCTAAGCCACTGCTAGCCTCCAGGAAAGCTAGCATTTCTTCTCTGAGTGTCTGTTTTTCTCTATTGTCCTTCTCCCTGTCTACCTACTGTTCGTGAAGCCCAGGATTGTTGGTTTGGGTCTTTCCTTGGGTTCTGGCAAATGAAATAAAGTTCTGGAAGAATGATGGAGAGTTCTGTTTGGAACGAGGGCTCTGGTGTCAGACCAACCAGCCTCTGTCCCCAAACTCTCTGCCGTGGGCTCTTGGAGATGTACGCCTTCATTCAGCGTTTGAGGATACACCAGTCGTAGAAGGGACATTTCCCCTGCCTTCTCCTGCGGTCACCTCCCATCTGCAGAGGTATGTTGACAAGCCAAGTGCTTTGTTCTTGGAAGATGTCCCCTTCTGATGGTTTTATTCCCCTAACTGGTATTTTTCTGTCTTGTTTCTTCATTTTCTCTTTGTCTCTGGGAATGAGGAACAGTGGCTGTTGTGCAAAGGCCTCTCTTTTTCTTGTTCGAGTTCAGTAAATCTCCAGCATCTGAAAGGAGTGACAGCCTCCAGCCTTGGGCTTCTGCAGGGGAAACAGGCTTTTCACTCCTTAATGTGTAGCCAGATCTTCTGCGTTAATAATCACTCCCCTTTCTTCTGGGTATTTGCAGCTTAAAAGGTGGCATTTAAAAGAAATTAATGCAAAATAGGAGTCTGTGTTGGGAGAGCCCTATTGCCCTCTGCTTGCCCTGCTCCCTCCCTGTGGCCCTGTGGGCTGCCTTGCTTTTCCTGCCAAGCTTGGCCCCCAGGAATTGACATCCACAGAAATCAAAACTGCCTCTATCTTGCCTTCTCACTCTGCATTTGGTGGCTCATTGGATGCCCGGTGAATTAAACATTTTACCCAATGACAGAGAATCAGGGTCCAGATGGACAGAGGCGTGGCCTTGGTGCGCAGCGCAGAAGGGGTGTGTTGGAGAGTGAGGGCCTGTGATCACCCACGGGCAGAGGGGGAGCTTGGAGAGAATAATCTCTGTTACCAATGCATTTTTTTTCCACAAAGAAAATAAGAAAGCCACAGTTTTGAAGTGGAAATTTTCTAGGCTTGGAAGAAGCTGAAAAGTAAAATATGGTGATCGGACCTTTTGTGTGCAGATACGGAATCTGAAAATATGCACTTTTCCTATCCAACATGCTCAAATATCTTTCTAGTACTCTTGTAAGGAAACATGAATTCACCGTTTTAAGCTCTAAGAGGAAAATCCACTGAACGTTAAGAAGGGCAGCTGAAGTTTCTTTTGAAGTTTAAACTGCTAGAGAAGATGGATGAAAATAGAAAAGCACGCCACGTTTATCTTCTGCATTGTGAAACAGATGGGCTGGCCTGGGGACGTGGGTACAGTTCAAACCCCAAATGTAAGGCACACGGGTCTGTCCATAAGGTCACCCTCTACCTTTCGATTTTGGTCCCAAATTCTGCAGCCTTTGCCAACCGTCTTCAGGACAGGCAAACAAGGCTTGAAGATGAGGTGGGGTTGAGTACAAACAAGGAACTGGAATCTTCTCTTTGGCTCCTTTGCCAGCTTTCTTCCATGTAGCCAGTAACAGGGAGTTGTAGGCTTTCTGGAATCTTTCTGGGATCACTGGGGAGATGTGGAAAGAGCAGCATTTGAATGGCTCACCAGGTCAGGTACATGGCGTGTTGAGGCCGGGGAAGAAGCTCTGAGATGCCAGGCAGAGCGCCCAACCCTCAAAGGGTCCTCCATACCCCCCCTGCAGAGGTCATCTCAGAGATGCCAAGTCTGGGTTTGCTTGGCATCTGCTGGATGCTGAGCTTCTTCCCCAACCAGTTCTCTTTAGTCGTGGCATCCTCCCTCCTGTAACCTGGTCCATTGGATGAGAGTTGTCTGTCAGTAAAGGTAGACAATCATAGAACCTACCTCAAAGTCATCAGGGACCAACAGAGGCGCTGAGACCATACCTGGCACATCATAAGCACCCAATAACAGTTGATGCTGTCATGGTGGATATTTTATTATTATTATTATTATTATTATTATTATTATTATAACAGACATTATTTCCGCGCCCATTGTTCACTTTCTTGCCAGTTGACTTGCTGGTTTCCTCCTGTCAAAGCCTGTGCGGGCTGGTCTCCACCGTAGATCTTTGTGGGGTCAACGTCCTCCACCCCACACCCTCTGCCCTCAAGTGTTTTGAGTGCTTTGCTCACTGGGAGTAGTTCCCTGGGGTGTCAGGCTCAGAGGGAAGCCCCACTTGGGCAGACTTGCCAGAAATAGAAAGCGCCATGGGTTTGGTGTTGACAGAGGTGGCAATCTGAATGCAGGACCATGTCCTGAGGGAGCCAGAGCCCCTGCTGTCCTGATTCAAGGGTGTGGAGGTTGGTGAAGGCTTAGCCCTGGTGGGAAGTTCCCTCTGGGTGAATGTCACCTTCCTCCCATGGCACCTGTTCCATCCCCTGGGACACATCTGGGCTGTGCTAGAGGGGACATGAAGAGGCCACCGGGGGTGGTGGGAAGAGGGCTCCAGCCCTTTGCTGAGATGGCTGTGCCCCGGAGAGCTTCCCTGAAAGGGTGAGGGCAGAGGTTCTCCCTGATCCTTTCTCACAACCAGGTTTAAGTGGGAGACCCAGGGCACACCCAGCCCCATCACCATATTTATTCCTAAAGAATAATTTTCTTCTTGGTCAGTACAGTTCATCAACCTTAGGAGTCTGAAAGGTCCCAACCTCTCTTTGGCCTGGGGAGTGGTGAGGGGCCGCAGCATCTTGAAGGGAACGTGCCCCAATCCCAACCAGTCCCTAACTGCCTGGGACTCAGTCCAAGGGCAAAGGGAGGCGGGTCAGAGCAGCAGCAGTCCCACGGGAGAGCGTGGCCACCCTGGGAGTGCAGGCCAGCAAAGCAGCGCGTCCCGAATGGTCCTCATTCACAGGGGTGCCAGTCTTCGGGCACCGTCAGTTTCCTTTGCCTGGAATCCCTTCCCCACCAGTCTCTTCAGGGCCACAACTCATCCAGAGCTCAGAGGGGCATTTCCTCTGGGCGGCCTCCCCTGACCACCTGCTCTGAAGTTTCCAGCCCTGATCCTTCTGTGGCACTGTTGACTGACACACTGAATGGATGGTGGACGAATGGTCGGCTGTGAAAGCCTGGTGCTGGTTTGGGCCCCAGCCCGAGTATGTGTGTGTCTGCACATCCTTCCTGGGGAGAAACCTCTTTCTGCTCAGGCAGCTGGGTCTCAGTGCTGTGATGAAGGGAGGGGTTTTAGAGACCCTTCCACTGGCAGCTTCTCTTCTCCTAGAGCCCAAACTGCATGTGGGCCGTGGCCTGAGGCTGTGGCACTCCTGTATGTCACCATTGAATGTCCCTCAGGGATTTGTGGCTTGGGGCTTCGCTGATTAATCCCAAGAAGGGATTAATCAGCGAAGGGATTAATTTGCCAAGAAGGCAAATCGATGTTATCTCGTGCGCCAGCTGGCATCGAGTGGGGCGACGGCGGGGTGGGTGAGGAGGGCGGTGATGAGCGTGGTGGATGCGCGCGCCTGGGTCGCTGGCTGTGCCTGTCGTGGGTGGGGGGAGGGGTGTGGCCGCACACAGGCTGCATATTTGTCATCCCAGCTCATCAACTTCATGTCCAGCTCCTCTCACTTACGCTCTACAGTCATCACCTCGTGACTCCACGCATCATCCCATAAATGGGCTTTGTTAACAGCCCCATTTTCAGATGGGAGAAAATGACTTGATCACGTGGCAGGAGTGCTGATGGCAGGGCTGGGGGAGAAGCCGGGCTGGTGGAATTTGTAGCCCCACCTCTGCAGGCCCCCCGTCCCCCTGGTCGATCTAACCATCAACCCCACTTAATGGCACCGATTCAGCTCCTCTGTGTAGTTGGTGGGGGGCCAGCCCCTAATGCTCCGACTCCCAGGAGACTTCAGACAAGCGACGGCGGAGCCTGCATGTAGCAGGTGATATGGGGCTTCGGCACAATCTGTAGTTTGGAAGCAACTCTGTGTTTTGCAGGCGCCCATCTGTGGAGGAGAGTGGGGTCTGTGCGGGGTCTGCTTGCTTGTTGAGGAAACAACTGCTGCTCAGGACTGGAAGTGTCCGCCCCCTTATGTGTGCCATTTCGTTTCCAAGCTGAGAAGTCCCGGGCTTTTCTGGGGAGGGGTTCCGGCCCTTGGGAGCTCTGCCTGCAGGCCTGGAAGCACCTTGGTGATTCCCTTCCTCGCTGGAATGAATCTGTGCAGCGCTGGGTATGCTGCGCATGGGCTAGGGGCTCAGGCTTAGCAGTGCACAGGATTCTGATTTGGGCCGGCACCCTGAGGGAGTGGGGCGGAGGGAGTACTGTGTGGGGCAGCAGTTTTCTTAATTTCCAGTGTGCTGGTCAGTGGAGTGGAGGACAAGAGGCGGACCATGTGTTCTTCACATCACCTGAGATGCATACAGGATGCTTCCCAGGGCTGAGGAGTAGAAAAGACACTGCAGACCCATGATGCATGAGTTCCATCATCATCATCATCATCATCTTCTTCATCATCATTTTTATCATCATCCTCAGCCATGGGGGCCTAGGGATTATGGAACTTTTTAAAAATTGTAGTATAGTTGATTTACAATGTTGTGTCAGTTTCAGGTGTACAGCAAAGTGATTCAGTTACACACACACACACACACACACACACACACACATTCTTTTTCAGCTTCTTTTTATGGAACATTTTTTGCTGGATGTTCTAGGCAGAGAGTGAAACTGCTCCTAACTGAGGTTGGCCTGGGGTGTTCATTCTCTCTTGCCAATGTACCTGAGATTCTGTGCTAGGCAGGTTGCTGACACTCCCCCCGCCCAGCATTTCACTCTTGAATGCTTCAGTGCCTTTGCCCTTGCTCTTCCCTTTGCCTAGAATGCCCTTACATGCTTCTTTGACTAGTATATTCCTACTCATGCACTAAGCCCCAGCTTAAGCCCCCCTTCTGTCAGGCAGAATAAATATCTTTGGAGGGATAGTGTTGATCACATCCTAAAGTTGATCTCTTCCCTATTTTTCAACCATCCAAAGCACACACTAAGACTTTGAGCTAATTGAGGGGAAGGGCTTTCTAGGGAATGGCACAGTGGGACAATGGACCACACCTGGTGCGTTTGCGAGGTGGCGGGGAGACTGATGGACCCAGAGCTTGGTGCCCCCAGGCCAGGAGTGGCAGGACCTAGGCCGGGTGGGTGGTGGTGGTGGTTGGTGTCTAAGCTGATAAAGCCATCCGAGGTGAATGGACTTGGGAGTTAGACAGGACCTTGGTTGGAATTAGGTTCTGGGTGCAGTGTATTCTGAGGTTTCATCTCCTTTGAGCCTCAGTTTCTTTTTCTGTGGAAATGTGATAGTAGAGCCTATTGCAAAGGCTGCTGTGAGAATCATGTGAGGTGATGCAGGTAAAGGGCGAAGTAGGTGCTCAGACACGGTGGTCATAACTGAACTCATTCTGGCTGAGAAGCTGAGGCCTTTGGGTGCAGGGGTGGTGCCTCTTCCGTCTTTAGATCTGCCAGTGGGCCTCACACAGGGCAGGTGCTTACTGGCTGCTCACTTTTTAAAGCAGTCTGAGTGAAGGTAATGCCCTGAGAAGAATTTTGAACCAGGGAGAGGCAGGGTGAAAGTGATCGTTAAGGAAGGCTTTGGCAGGGGTGTGTGTAGGGTGGGTTATAGGCAGCAGAGGTGTGTGGAGGGGAGCCTGAGAGATCAGGACATTTCAAGCACACTCTGAAGTGACCTGGACTGAGCGCTTCCAGGAAGTCCTGGAGCCTCTTGAGGAAGAGCTTGGGCTCATGGGACCCAGTGAGAGGTGGACTTGGGCAGAACATGTGTGAACGTGAGGGCGGGAGTGCTTGTGTGCGGGTAGCGGTGCTTGCCGGTGTGTGTAGGGGGTGGGGGATGTGTGTGTGTGTGTGTGTGTGTGTGCACTCACATGTGTCCACCCAACACTAACCAAAAGATACATATCCGCCCTCACAAAGCTTGTGACTGTAGTGACACGGGGAAGAAGGACTGTAATGACTTAATGAAATCATTACTCAAAAGTGTGATGACAGGTCTGATGGGAAATTTCTGGAATTCTTTGAAAGTTCATACAAGTACCTCATTCATAACTGGGGGCCTGGAAGACAATCTGCTTTTTAAAAAGCTTTCATCTTTTCAACTTATTTATAATAATTTTAATAAACATAATTTATATTTTACATAAATATGTGCACGTTTTCCTTCTGTAACATAAGCACAGCACCATTATCACATCTGAAAACATCAGCACTGATTCCTTAGTGTTATCGAATAGCCAGTCGGTGTTCAGATTACCCTGTGTGTCTAATGAACGTTTTTACAGCTGGTTTATTCAAATCGGGATCCAAACAAGATCCACACATTACGTCTGGTTGACTTGTCTCTCAAGCCTCTTCTAATCCATAGCTTCCCCCACCCTTTTTATTTTCCCATGTAACGTATGTGTTGAATGAACCAGATTACATGTCCTGTAGAGTTTTGCAGAGTCTGGATTTTGCTGATCAAACCCTGTGGTGTTGGTTAGTATGTTCCTTGGTCCCCCTGACGTCCTGTAAGCTGAGAGTCAGACCTATTGATCTGGACAGGTTCAGGTTCAATTTGTTTTCCACACAGGCTTTTCCCCGGATGGTTTGGCAGCCATTGGTGGCTGTGGCCTCCCAGGGGAGGACATCTCATTGATTGCAACATCTAAGCTGAAGCCAGCTGGGCGAGAAGAGTCACCAGGAGAAGGGAAGGGAGGGGATCATGAATCGAGGCTTGGGCGTCTGAGAGGGCATGTCAGAATTGAGCAGCTCGGAGGAGCTGGGAGGTGGGTGGCAAGGTCAGCACGGTGGTAAAAGAGGGCTGGGCTGGAAGCAGAGGCAGAGCAGTGCTGTGGGAACTTGGGCAATCTCTCAGCCTCTTTAAGCGTCATCTGTAGAGTGGACACAATACCTGTGATTACCTCCTAAAGGGACTGTGGAGATTAAAAGGGACAGCAGATGAAAGACCTTTAGCACCAGCGTCTGGCAAATAGGAATCCATAGATGCTGTTGGTGATGAGGATGATGAGGATGCCGACGATGTGGAGGAGGAGGGAAGGGAGCTGGGACTTTTCCCTGAGATCCATGGCAAGTGATTGAAAGCTTCTGGGTCAGAGTGATATGATCAGATTTGCATTTCAGGAAGCCTGACTTGTCTGCAAGATGGAGAATGAATTTGGGAGGTGCAAGAAAAGGAGTGAGACAGCAGTTAGGGGCCGATGTAGTTGTCCAGAAGAGAGGGGGCTGGCCTGGGTGGGGTGATGGCAGTGGGGATGGAAGTGAATGGACTTAGTGGGAGGTATTCAGACAATAAGCACAGAAACGAGATGATAGACAACACAGGTGAGAGAGGGGAGCCAGGAGGGGGTCAGGGTTTCGGCTTGAGTCTCTAGCAGGAGGGTGGTGCCACACACTGAGACGGTGGGGAATCTCCAAACCTCCAGGACCCCAGGCCAAACATCACCCCAGTACTTGTATATTTATGTATTTAGTGAATGCGTGTGTGCTACTGTGCTAATATATTCTGTGCATTTTAATATATTCAATAAAATAAAAATTATTAAAAATCAGATAAAGATGAAATAAGCAATATTTTAAACTATCTTACTATGATTAAAATGGCTTCTTAATCTCATTAGCTGGTACAGCAAGGCAAAATATACACTCAGGGAGAGGTTCATCATTCACAGTAGTAGATGTATATCCATATTTCAAATAGTCTTCCTGATTATTTGATGTTTTTGGCCAATTTCTTGTCAGATCTGATTAGACTGCCACGGCTTTCAGCTCTTCGTGTGGCTGATGAGGAGCTATTAGTGGGGGTGGGGTGAGCGTCAGCACCCTCAGGCTCGTGGGCTTACAACCTCGTGCAGTGTTGGAATGGTTCAACTTGTGCGTTCTTTGCCAGAATCTTTTAAATCCACTTATTCCACCTTTGTAAGGATTGGTTTTGTCTAAACCAGATCATAGAAGCTGTAAGTGCTCTTTGCCAGTACATCACCCTGGAAATGAACAGAGTTAGGACCCTGGGCCCCCCTCCCTCGTGCTGCCTCCCATTCGGCTCCCAGGACACCTCGGAAGCTGCACCCGACATGGGACCCTGACCATGGCTCGAGCGAGAGCATCAGGGTCCATCTGTATGTTCTGTAGGACTAAAGCTTATTTTTTTCTTTCATCTTCTTTTGTGTATTAAAAAAAAAGAAATAGAAGTGCAGGCACCCCACTTGAGCTCTGGGCTGCTGTTTGCCAAGTTGGGGGAACAATATGCCTTGTGGGAGGTGGTTAAGGCAGGTGAGGCTCTGAGCAGCCGCTCGGGGCTCTAGTCTGGGCTCCTGCATCCCAGGTACACCTGCAGCTCATGGGTCTGGCTGTCGAGGTGGCTCCTACTGGCGCCGGAAGAGCTAGAATGGGTGTGTGGGGGAAGGGAGGGGTGGGGCTCCTTGTACCCCCTCTCTGGCCTCTTCGGCAGCCTGGCCAGGAGAGAAGCCGCAGCTCACCGCAGGGCCTGGCGTGTGTCGGCATGCACATGAATATTGGCACATTTAGCAGCATCCCTTGCGATTAGAAATGAATTTGCCTGGGACCATGCTGCCCTTTCTGAGAATCCCCTTCTCAGAAGGTCCTGGGGGCTGGAGGTCGGAGTCCTCCCACCGCCCGCCCCTGGGCACTCCCCTCCCACCCAGCCCGGGCTGCGCGCACCTGTACCAGGTTTATTTCTAGGGAGGAGGCTGTTGAGGCCTCTGCAAGGAGAGGGGCCCGGGCACCCACCAGAGATGGGAATCAGATAATAGATTAACTAGGTAGAGCTGACAGAAAAGAGATTTGTGGGGTTGTTTAAAATTGTCCGGTGTTCTAAAGCCGGTTATCATTCCGTCGCTGCTCCTCCTGGGTTCTGAAGAATCCCCAGGAGACTGATGGGCTCACACGTTACACCGGTGCTGAGCAGCTCTGCCTCGACCCCAGCGCGGCCAGATGTGCCTGCGAAGGGAAAGTCCAGAGGACTGTGGGCCCTAATTGGCTGCCGCCGGACCATTTTTGATTGAGTGCAGAGGCAGTGCGGGCAGCCGCTCCTGCTCGAGGAGCCAGGCCAGTTCTCCAGAAAGGGGCCGCCCCCTGGGCCATTTTCAGGAGGGCGTGTCCACCCGTAGTGGGATGGGCCGCCGCTGGAAGGAGCCTCAGCTACGTCCCAGCGTTCCCCCGCCTCCCTCCACGCCCCGTGGAGAGGAAGCGTCCCAGCGTGGGAAGAGGGACCGCTGGGCTCCTGACCCATTAGAAGCCCTACTGCCTGGCGCTTTCGTCCCCTGACTATCACTGCCTTCTTCGGCGGGATTCTGCCCTCTGATTGTCGCATGTGCATGGCCTGTTTGGTTTTTCTCGGTTTACCTCCCACAGTCATTTCGTGCATGAATGAGTACAATGAAACCCGTTTAATTTGCTGTTAATTCTCTGTTCAGAATATTCCCTTCTGTTTCAGGGACGCAGGCAGTTGTGGGGGTGGGGAGGAGGCGGGGAGGGCGGGGTCTTCAGGAAGTGGGTGAGCTCCGCGGGGAAGACGTCCTCCCCCCAGAGCCTGTGGGGAGGAGGGTCCCAGGTTGTCGAGCCCTTACGCTTGCGGAGCTAGGGGTTGGTCAGACTCTCTTTGTACGGGGTGGGGGGAGTTCAGGGCTGGAGAAATTCCTCCAGATGGAGGGACTGGAGGGGCTTTGGCAGGGAGATTTGAGGGTGCAAACCGAAGCTAGCGTCTGTGGGTCCCAAGCGTGGGAGTGAGGAAATGAATTCTGTGGCTGATCACCAGTTGTGAGGTAGTCAGGGAAGACATCGGATGTGATTTAGGGAACACAAACTTGAAAAATTGCCTCAAGTCATCTAAATATAGTGTTTGTACAATTTTCTCAAGCTTAGCTGGTCTGAAGGAGATTTATTTTTGACAGAAAGTTGCTTGTTTTGGTCAACTGAGCCTCTCTCTCGCACCTCCATGTTTTAACCCGGGCCTTTGGAGGGAGGGAGGGGCTTTGCACCTGGTGGCAGATGCTTGATCCCCAGTCACAGGGCTGCGTTTTGAGAGACAGATGATCTCCACAGCAGCTGAATCTGCTAAAGCAATGTCGGGGTGAGGGGGCAGCAGCTGTGTCTCTTGGTCACCAGGCCGTCCCTCAGGCCACGTGGAGGTGGGTGGAGGCGGCTGGGTGGTGGATGGGTGGCGCCGGTCCATCAGACGGGTCTACCTCGCCCTCCGATAACTGCAGAAAGACCCCTCCCTCGGCAGGGTACCTTTTCAGATACTCTGGTAAGTTGCAGCTGGAGAGGTTCAGAAACCACCCGGGATCAGTCTCCTCCTTGGAGCTATGGAAAGTGCTGGTGGAAGGGGCCCAGGAGCCTCTCTGGAAGCCAACACTTTTGATCTGTGAGTTTGCACCATCTGTGGGCTTCCCAGACTGACTGTGCCCACGGCAGGCACCGCCCTGCCTCACCTCCACACGGCCCTCCAGTCACCCTCCGTGGTGTCTAACATTCCTGTTGTCACCCTGGGGTTCCTGACCACCCAGCCACTGTGGACCTAGGTAGGAGGGCGAAGTTCTGCTTTGGAAAGCACACAAGCTTTATCCATCAGTTCAGCACATCTGTAGAGACCGCCTGCTGGGTAAAGATGCTTAGGTGGGTGCAAAGGGAAGGGAGCAGGGCAAAGGCAGCGCGTGGTGGGTGGCTTTACAGGGCCAGTTGGTATGGCCTGGGGGCACACTCTGCTGTGTACTGCCTGGGGCACTGCCCTGGCTAGGAGCAGGGAGAGAATTCCAGAGACCAGGGATGCTGGGAAGCAGGGATCTTGGGAGTAGGTGCCGCTCTGAGAATGGGGTGAAGGGATGAGCTGGGTTGGGCTGGGCTCAGGGGTAGTGAAGGGGCTACCCCAGGCAAGGGGCTGCTTCCCACTCTCTCCACTTCCCGTTGCCCCTTCTTGAAATGAGCACCGTTTGGGGAACTGCGGCAGGGATTCCTACCCAGGAGTGAGCTGCGAATGAACCAAATCAGGATCGATGTGCTGTTCAGGGGCACTGTAGTTGTACCAAAGTGGAACATTGTCATTAAGTTCACCATAAAGGATATAAAATGAAGATAAACACAGTCTGTGCCCGTCATCTTGCCTTCTTTTTTAATTAGGAAGTTTTCCTCCTCACTAGAAAAGATGGAGTTGCTTGTGTTCATGTGGGAGGGGAACTTTGCCCACTAGGTTCTTATCAGAGATGCCTCCACCCCAGATGTGGGCCCCCCTCACCTCCGGTGTCACGCCCAGCTCCTGAGTGATGTGGAAGGCTGGCTGAGGATGGTGAGGGTGGCCCTGCCATGGCCACACTCCCCTGCCCATTTACTGTCCCTCTTCTTGGCAGCCAGAGAGCTTGTCCAGTGGCAGCTACTGAGAATTGTCTTTTTCCCTGGAGCCCCACTTCTCAGCTCACCCCTTCACCCTCACTCTGAAGAGCCTTGCAGTAACGACACTGGCTTAACTAACTTCCCTAACTGATTTGACCGACTACTTATTTCCCCCCTGAAACACATGTTCTCTTTCCCCAGTTCCACAAATTACCCTTTGGGAAACATTGCTCCAAACCCTCCAGCCTCTCATTTCTCTTCCCACACAAATCCTTTGCATAATCCAAGCTGTGCCTATTGTCTGCCTCTTGCAGGAAGCCTTCCCTGACCACCCCAGGCTCTTCTCTCCTCCCCCGAACCCTGGTAGTCTATACCAGTTGGCTCCAAGGATTCTTTTGGACACTGCAGTGATGAGGGCATTTCTCAGGACAGCCTCAAGCCCCGGGGTCATGGCTTGCCAAGAACCCAGCTTCTGCTTCCAGCGGACCCTTGAACCCCTGCCGCACTTCCTCACTCCACTGGCCCAGTGCCCCTGAGCTCAGGACCTCCTGAGCCAAGCCAGAGAAGCCCACAGCCTTCAGGCCAGCGCTTCGGCCAGCTGACCACTCACTTCTTGTCTCACCCTCAGGCCCAGGGACCACCTGTCAGCCAGCTCAGGGCCTCAGGTGGTCCTGAATATCCAAGCCCAGAGCAGGCGGTATATTTATAATGAGCCTGGGGCTGAGGACAGAGGGCAGACAAGACAGACCATGCCCCTGGGATCATGGAAGGGACACGCCATTCCCAGCTGAATTAGCTTCCTAGGGTTGCTGTGAAAGAAAAAGCAAACAAACATACAAAAACCACCACCACAAATTGGGGGCTTAAAACAACAGAAATTTATTCTCTCGCTGTTCTGGAGACCGGAATGCTGGAACCAAGGTGTCAGCAGGGTGCTTCCTTCTTCAGGTTCTGAGGGAGAAGCCGTTGCGCCCCCAGCTTCTGGTGGTGCTAATCGTCGGTGTTCCTTAGTTATAACTGCAGAAATTCAGTGTCCGTGTCTGTCCTCATGCGGCCTTCCCCTCTGTGCATCTCAGTGTGTCAGACCTCTTTCTCTGTTTTCTCTTCTAAGAACACCTGTCATCGGATTTAAGGCCCACCCTAAATCCAGGCTGATCTCAGATCAAAGTCCTCAAAGGTCCCATTCACAGGTCTGTGGGATAGGACCTGGACTCATCTTTCGGGGGACACACAACTCAACTCACTGGAGGTGTGGTGGGTTCCAGCCTCCTCACCCAGGAGCCCCAGCCGTCACCCATTACAGCCATTCACGGTAACACGAGCCAGGTCTGGAGAGGGCTTGCCCTCGGTCTCACCATCTCGCTGGCTGTTGTCTGGCCCTCGTGGACACCCCCTGGAGGTTCCGAGGAGTAACCCTGTTGACCCCAGCCCTCCTTTGCTCGTGAGGTCTGGCCAAACCTGGACTAGCCTCAGCTATGTTTTCTGCCGGGTGGTGACAGGGGCCTTGGGGTGTCCGTTTCCCCCAGCTGCCCTCTAGGCTGAGGGAGGCGGACAGAGCCCTGCCATCTCCCCATCGTTCCTGGGCAGGTCTTGGCCTGTAATGAGTGAACCTCTTGCTGTTGGCTTCCCTTCTGAAGCCCTCTCGGCCCGTCTGCTCACTTCTCTGCTTCTGCCACCTGGTTTGGCTGTGCCGCATTTGCTCCCATCTCCTTCATCATGCCTCTGATTGTGGTCCCAGCAGATCGGAGGGGACTCTTCCCTGAGCCCAGGGCCCTTCCGAGTGATCCTGTGATGACACGTTTCCATTATGTGCCAGGTCCACAGACTCCCCGCTGACAAACACACTAATTATACATGTTCCTCTGCAAATTCGTTAGTGGTGAATGAGGCTTATGCTCCCCA
The DNA here is from genome assembly GCF_028021215.1 of Eschrichtius robustus. Taxonomy (NCBI): domain Eukaryota; kingdom Metazoa; phylum Chordata; class Mammalia; order Artiodactyla; family Eschrichtiidae; genus Eschrichtius; species Eschrichtius robustus. The sequence continues at coordinate 16,887,483 of NC_090829.1, forward strand.
TGATTCTCCTGTTTCCCTTCAGATCCTCTAGGAAGGACTCAAATTCCCTCCCAAATCTGGTAGAAACCAATTGCCACAAGAGGACAGCATCACAGACCAGAATTGGGCCAGTTATCTTCTGTAGGGACACTTTGCTAAGATTACCTGTGAATATAAACCTTATTTACGCTTGTTTTCTTTCACAAATATTCCCATGGTCCCCGCTGGTGTCTTTCTGGTGTTCTGAAGGTCACAAAGGCTTCTGTGGAAGTCTGTAGTTATAGTAATGGCTAGAAAGATATGTTATTATTGTATGCTAAAATAATGAGTTAGTTGATCAAAAATTACAAGAAAACATTTAAATATCGCTGAACAAATTTTGTCAGCACATTTGTCCATGCCAGAACCCTTGACTGTCTGGACAAGGGGTGGGCAAACAGTAGCCTGCAGGCTATTTTCAGGCTGCAGTAGCAATGGCAAAGTTGAAGAGCTGCAACAGAGACCTTATAGCCCACGAATCCTAAAATAATTACTATCTGGACCTTTATAGAAAGTTGGCCAGCTGCCAGCGTAGGTGATTGTAGTACACATCCTAGCAGCCCAGCTCCTGAGGGCCAGTGGTAAACTAAGACCACCTGGGAGGGTGTACTCCTGGGCTGGGCTGGAGGACTTCCCCTAGAGCTATGTTTCTCCCCAGCCAAGATGGTGTATCACCTGTATAGATCTAGGGGAATGCAAGCTAAGACCCATTCAACTGATGGTATCATGTCCAGTTTGTGTAATAAGATCTCAAGCTGGGGCTCAGAGAGTTTGTGTAGGGCTAATGCTTATCTCATAATGGTCTTCTGAAATGTGATAATGTTTGTGAAGACATTTATAGACTCTAAGGGCTAGAAAAGGACTATTTATAAAAAGCATATGTTGGCACTTCCCAAAATGAAACAGTTATGTATAAATCTAACAAAATATGTACAAGAACTATAGAAGGAAAAACTATAAAACTGATGAATGAAGTCAAAGAAGAACTAAATAAATGGAGAGATGTTCCATGTTCATGGATAGGAAGACTCAATATTGCCAAGATGTCAGTTCTTCCCAACTTGATCATAGATTCAATGTAATCCCAATCAAAATCCCAGCAAGTATTTTGTGGATATTGACAAACTGATTCTAATATTTATATGGAGAGGCAAAACACCCAGAATAGCCAACACAATGTTGAAGGAGAAGAACAAAATTGGAGGATTGACATTACCCAACTTCAAGACTTACTATAAAGCTACAGTAATCAAGACAGTGTGAGAATAGAGAATAGATCAATGGAACATAATAGAGAGCCCAGGAATTGACCCACATAAAGATAGTCAACTGATCTTTGATAAAGGAGCAAAGGTAATAAAATGGAGCAAAGATAGTCTCTTCAAAACATGGTGCTGGAAAAACCAGACATCCACATGCCAAAAAAAAAAAAAGAGTCTAGACACAGACCTATACCCTTCATAAAAAGCATAATTTTTTAATCCAACTGTTTAGAAATAATAATAGATAATATTGATGAGTTGTTATTATGGGCTAGGAATAGTAATAGACACTCTACAGATAGCATTTCATTTGATCTTCATATTTCCTTAAGAAGCAGGTATATTGCACCCATGTTACCCGTGAGAAATCTGGGGCTCAACGAGTTTGTGTGGGTTGCCCAGGCCACACTGCTCTTATGTACACAGCCTGGTTAGAACCCATGTCTTGTGACTTCAACTCCAGTACTCTCCTAGCTACAGCATGGCTGACAAGGTCGGGGTCCTCTGAAGGAGGCAGGTGTGTGTTTACCTCTGCTGGTAAGTAAAGCTGGGCATCACTTTTCTAAAGTAAGGGTAGGCGGGCCCAAGGACCTTAGTGAAACATAAAGAAAACACAGCTCATTGTCTCTGACCATTCCCAAATTTAACACTGAGTTTTGACTGTTGTAGAAGTTCCATGTCATTTTGCTGAGATGTGAACTTGAATCACAGCACCAAGGGACCTGCCAGGAGGGACACAGTTGCTTTGCTATTTGCCATTTATCATCATTATATTGTGTTATGTACATTAGGGTAACTCTTATGAAGTGGGGAAAAGGTGGAACCCTCCTTCCCAAGAAAGCCAGCCAGTAGTACTAATGATGGAAATCAAGAGAAGGTAAAGAGAATAGACATTTTACAAGAAAGATTGTACCCTTGGTTGTATTATTCAATTTGAAAATTCATAGAAGTCTTGGAACCTGTCCACATTTCACCAGTTGAGTGTACTTGGGAAGCGAAGAATAGTCATCCATGCCCTCACCTGCCTCACCTGCGCTCTCCCCTCCCGTGTGCCAGAATTTGGCCTCCTTCTGCAGGCATCCAACGTGTTGCTGCCCTTAAAGTCAGAGTTAGGGACCAGTGTGTTCCAGATAAGCTGCCTCCCCTGAGATGCTGTAGGCCAGAGCCGGTGGCCCCGCTAAAGTCTCATTCCCTCACTGATTCGGGCGCTGATCCATTCACCCATCCTCACAGCAGACACGAAGGGGCCTGTGTTCGGTGTCTGACCCTTCAGGCACATTTCCCGCCTTTAGGAAGCCTGGAGTGTCTTCCTGTTGGCAAGCCCTCATCTCTCAGAATCTAAACACAGGATGTGGGGCCTTCTGTATACCCATCCAGAGGCCCCAGTGTGTCAGGGATGGAGGTGCTGACACCCCCAGTGACTGCGTGAGGTGGGGACCACGCCAAACCCCTGGGACTCTGCAGCTCTGTGAGCTCCGACCCTTCCCGTCGGCTCTCTCAGGCCCAGGGCCCAGGGCTCCAGCCTCTATGCTCAGGGCTCCCAGGCCCCCACAGCATCCCATGTGGGCAGCACGCAGGGCAGGGGTTTCTTCTCTGTGCCTGTCACTCTGCACTATGTGGAGGGCTTCTGTGAGTTCTCAAGTGAATCCACTGACCCATTGTCTGGGCCCAGCTCTCCCTAGACCCCCACCAGCTCCGTGAGGATGAGGGCGCGGCTGGGAAAGGCCAGATGTAATCCCAGCCAGAGCTGAACACACTATTCATCCAGAAATACCCTGTCAAGCAGCAACAACGGCACAAAGAGGGAGGAGGGGGCAGAGAGAGGGAACAGGAGGAGGGAGGAGGGGGCAGAGAGAGGGAACAGGAGGAGGGAGGAGGGGGCAGGGAGGAAGGGGAGCTGGCGATGGATTCAGAGCTCTGAGGAGCCTCTTTTCTCCCAGGGAGACCCTGGCATGCTTGGTGGGATTCTTAAGGGGATCTACAGGGAGATGAGGAGAGAAGTAGAATGTGCCCACTGGGGCGGTGACAGCCCCCTTCTCTCTCCTGTGATGCTGGGAAACCATCAGAGGTGGTGGGGCTGGAAGGACAGCTAATGGAGCCAGGAGTGTGGGACTGGAAGAGAGGAAACTCAGAAGGTCCTGCCCCTCATACTCCGAAGGGCTGCCGTGGAGAAAGGAGAGCAGTTGGTTCTGTGGGGACCCTTTTGGGGCACAGCAAAGGCCAAAGAAGGAAATCCCAGGAGCCAAGCCTCTGACAGTTTGGACTATCTGACAAGAAAACGGCCCATCTGGACAGGTAGTGAGTGCCTCGTCGTGGGTGGTATGCAAGCAGAGATTGAATGGCCGATTGGTGAGGGTGCTGGAGCAGAGGCTGGAGCTTGGGGAGGAGGAGTGCACCAAGTCTCTGCAGCTTTTTACCCCTTGAGAGGTGCTGAATAGAGAGCAATGCCCGGATTTGGACCCACTCCCTGACCTCATTTGGATAGTCAGGAAGTGGAGTGGGCAGATGAAGTCTGGACTGGTCATCAGGCCCAAGCTGGAGGGCAGGGAACAGAGCTCCAGATCCCGAGCCACTGCACTTAATCTTTTCTCAGTTCAAAAGGAGGAGAAATGCAGGCCTGATTTTTCTAGAAGTCTGTTCTTTTGGCTAGAAAACCACAATGGAGAGTCTTGAGGCTCCAGCCCCTCAAGGAAACTTTTGCCCCACCCCAGCGGGGAGAATGCAAGGCCAAGTCCACGAACGACCCTTCCCATGAGCTTCTAGCCCCTAAGAGGAGGAGGAGATTTCCAGGGACCCCAACTGCCTGTTGTTAGAGACCAGGAGCTGTGCTTCTGCTTCCTCTCACACAAGAGCCTCTGATAGAGAATCTGTTCTCATCACACCCAACCCTCCACCCCACCACATCCCTGCAGCTCTCTGAGGCCCGGCCACAGTCCCCCTCATCCTCTCGGGAAGCCTGCCTGACGGCCCAGCCCTTGCTCTCCTCCTGCCCCTGAGGATGTAGGCCACCCCTCACTGGCACTCCAGCTCTGTAGGGCCTGAGTTCTGGGCTGCTCCTCTGGTGGTTCCCTGGCCGCAGTGGCTTGTAGGCTGTGTGAGTGATGTCAGTCTCCTCCGTGGATCCTCTCTGCCTCGCCTGTGGCCACAGATAGGGAACCCACTGATGTGGCCAGCCCTGTTATGTGAATCAGGCCCCAGGTTCAAAGGCTGAAGGCTGCAAGGCGGAGGCCCCATCACTCCTCCTCCAGGAGCCTCCCTGATGGTTGAAGCCACCCATTCGATCCCATGCCTCACCTTGTACCCTCAGGGCAGCCTCAGTCACTCTCTGCCTTTCGTCCTTTCCCCTGTTCTGTGGGGTGGATTTTGAACTGCTTGTGATGGCCTGTCTGTCCTGGCTCTGAACCTGCCCTCCTGTACCCCATGACCGCTGTCATCTGCATGGTGGTAGAGGGAGCAAACAGGCCGCCTGTAGCAGAGCCCATGAGAGGAACCTGCCGGGGGAACGGCTCCCTCCTGTCTGCAGGGTCACAGTTCTGGTCTCCTCTAGCTGAGCGGTTGTGGTGGCCAATGGGGTGATGCCCAAGGCCCCTCCAGGGATGCTCTTGTAACTCCACGGATGCCTCCTGCCCCCAGGGATGGACCTTTTGCCATTGTGCCTCTCCTTGTCAGGGCAAGCCTGTCCTGCCCTGCCTGTCATTCCTGCTCCTGGGAACGCTCCATCATCACCAAGACACCTGGAGAGTGCCCCGGGAAGACTTCTATTTGTGTTTCCCAATCAGTAGCATTGACTGGCTCCTGGCATCCTGCGTTTCCTAAGACCCCAGACAATCTCGATGCCATTAGTGTCCTCCCCAAGCCTTGCAGACACCTGCCATGCATGCCTTTGTGCAGAAACGTCTCCAGAGATATTGAGGCCCCAAGCAAAGCTCCCTTGTTAGCCTTAGGGGGGTCCTGCTGGGTTTCCCCAGCTGGGGGCTGGCAGGCCGGGTGGCCGCACAGTCCTGCTTCCCTCCCGCTCTGGCCGGGAGTACCTCACCTGCCCTCTGCCACAGAAAGGGAGGGCAGGGGGACGTCTGGTGCCTAAAAGCCCCCAGGACAGGAACCGTCACACTCCCAGAGCTGTCAGGCTTTGGGGACTGGATAAATGTCACATCACAACCCAGAAGCCACCCATCCACACCAAGCCTTAGGACAGCACCCTCAGCCACAGAGGAGACATTTTATGCAATCTTTGCCACTTAACAAGCAGCTAAAGTGAGACGTGGAGAAGGGAGGCTGTCTCCACATAAGCTTGTCAGAGGGAACAGACCAGGAGACAGCGGACCTGGGGAGTAGGCCTGGCTCTGCCATCAGCATGTGATGTGAGCCTGGACCCTCTCCGCCCGGTCTCCTTGGGTGGACAAGGATGGGGTGGCTGACGGATCACTCTGGGACTTTCTGGATGGTGCCTGGCTCTCTGGAGAGAGGAGGGGGGCTGGGCATGAAGGCTGGAGGCCAGGGGAGCGGTGCCATGAGACAGCAGCAGCCTCCGCAGGGCCGTGCCGAGGATTGCACGCCCCTGGAAGGAGATGTCCACGCATCTGGTGGGAGGTGCGCTGCGGAGAGGCCCCAAGGGGTCGTTTCAGCTCTGGTGGCCCCTTGGGACTCAGCGGCCCCAGTCTGGTCCAGGATGTGTCCATGAGAAGGCCAGGGCCTGCCTGCTAGGCCCCGCTCCTTCCTGCTCTGGCTGGTTGCCCCGCCCCTTCGCACATCCCCAAGCCCCTACCACAGCCCTCCCCCGCGGGCCCCTGGCTCTGTGGCTGCTGCTGGTGCCTGCAGGGGCCCTAGGCGCAGAGACATCTGAGAGTCACTGCGCCACAGATCAATCCAGGATGAGGGCGCAGGAGGGCCTGGTGGGGGGGTGTGGTGGGCAGACGGCAGTGTGCTTCTTCTGATTAACGAGCCCGGGTGGCCATCCATCGCCGGCCTTCATTAGGGCTGCAGAGAGTCATTTTGCATGGGCGTGCGGCCTCTCCTCCCCGCTGTTCTCCAGGGTGATTGATGCCCCTTGGGTGCCGGCATCCCCCGAAAAGTGAGAGGCCCTCTCTCCTCGCGCCCATGAGGAGCAGAGCAGCGGGCTTATTGTGCATGATTCTTACCTGTGTGCCATGGGCGCCAACTCACGGGTCTGTCAGAGTGGCCGGGGCAAAAGGATTTAATCTCCCTTAGAATTCATGGCGCTGGGAGACTGGAAAATGCCAGACTCCTCAATCTTAATGGGTCTTTGACTCTCCCCACAAAAATGCAAATAGGTGGAGCATGGAGCAGTGGGGTCCCGGCCAGGCCTGCTTCATCAGCGTGCCGGGACGATGATTTAAAGGATGTCCCTGGACCAGAGCACTCCTGTGCGGTTCTCTTTTCTCTCCTTGCTGCTGGATGGTGTTGGGGAAGAAGCTGGGTGAGGAGGAGGTGAGGGCTTTGGGCAAAAGCTCTGCTGCAGGTCTGGTTAAGGGCGCCCCTGATGCCTGATGGCCTGGGCATAGCCGGTGCTGCTGGAGGTCATGCCTGGGCTGGAGGGCAGCCTCAGAGGCCCGCCTTGCCTGTGCCCACCAACACGATCTGGCCGGTTTGGCTTCTGCCTTCAGGTGTTCGATGCTGGAGAGGACCGGAGATCCCCAGCCGGGAGTGGTGAGACCCACTTTTCTTCTTGGCTCTCTGGCTGTGCGGTACTTTCAGACATAAGAGGGGTGCACATGGATTTGAGATCAGGTGTCTGGTCATCTTGAAGGATCAGGGAATACAGGTTTCAGAATGGGAAAGGGAGCTGAGATAGAAGGAAAAGAAGGCAGACGAAGGAATCAGGCAGAAGAAAGAAGACTGGCTGTTTGGCATTGTGGGCCTAAAATGAAGGCTTTCAGTCTCTCCTTTTCCTCGCTCCTGTGTTTAGTCTCACTTGCTCAGGGCTTCTCCTTTGTTGGAGAACAGCTATCAGTCCTTGCACCCCAGGCCCCCTCCTCCATCAGGGAACCATATGGAGGCGGGAAGCCGTGCAGGATGAGTGCAGGGGCGTGAGGGGGTGGGCAGGGCCCAGCATGAGACCTGTCACCTGAGGGGGGGGGCCCAGCACGGAGCTTCCACTTCCAGCTGGGCAGGAGCACTATGGAAATTCTTTCACTGCGAAAGGCGAACCCATCAGGCCTGATACATCAGGACGATGAGGGGCACATCATCTGGGAGGTAACAGGACAGGCACTGTGGTCACCCTGCCTTTGTTCTGAAGGGCCATCCCTGACCTTGGCCCCTTGGGAAAGCTCAAAGAGTAGTTGAGCTGCTTGCTGATCTCTTCCCAGAGTTCTCTGGATGCAAGGAGAGACTCTTGCCTTCAGTTCTTGGTGACCTCCCAAGAGGGAACACTCTCTGGTGGCACATATGACAGTAGGTGGGCAAGGAAACCACTGCCTAGCACCATCATTCTCAAACCAGTGATTCTTCAACCATAGGTTTGAAGAATTAAGCCACGAAGCAGCTGACTGAGGGGACCCACGCTCTCTGTAGCCAGGGCTGCTGGAGCCCACTGCTTCACCAACAGGACAGGGAGTGGGGCGTGTGTGATGTATAAATCCACTACTCCTTCCCACCCGCGCTCCACAGGCCATGGTGGGTCCCTCTCCCAGTCCAGGGCCCTTACACGGACATTCATCTTTGGTTAATCCAGAATGTTTCTGCGTCCAGCCCAGGAGAGGGGCTGTGGCCCCCCAAGCCTGGCTGCTGGAGGCTGCAGACCACCAGCTGCCCCCTAGCTTCAGAGCCCATGCCCCACATTGGGATGGGGAGCCGTGTGCGGAGGAGGGCAGTGTCGGGGGCACTGGGTCTGGAGTGTGGCCCGTTCATCCAGAGCAGAACCATGGCCGGAGCCCGCACATGCCAGCCTTGTGAGCTCTGCACGAACACCAGGGCGCTGGGAGGAGCGCTGAACCCAGGAAAGGCCCGGTGCTGCTCTCCGGGCCTCAGGGTGTATGTGGAGGCGGGGGAGCCACCTGGCTATTTGGGGTCCTTATTGTCAGCCGTCCCTATTGGCCCAGATGGGGCCCTGGTCTTCAGGGGCAGCCTGTAGGAGAGGCATTTGGTGCACTCTTGCCGAGGCTGCGGCCCCGTGCCAGGTCCCCCATGCCAGGGGTCCGTGGAGTGAAGCAGACTGCAACAAGGGTCCCTTGGTGGCTGGTGGGGGGCCTGAGGAGAAATTAGAGTGTGGCTGGAGGGCCGAGGCTTTTCAATCCACCAAGGCTGCCAGGGTGGGCCGGGGTGAGGGGGGACCAAAACCCACCCTTCAGCGTGGGCCTCCGGGTCTGAGACCCAGTAGCTGGCCCATCTCATAGGACACAGCTAGGGACTTTAGGCCTGTGAGAGAGTCCACTGCCCACACCAGGACCAGACACGGGGCATGACAGTGCCTGCTGCTAGCGGACCAACTTTTGCTTGTCAAGCACTTGTGCAGTAAGTGTCTGGTGACACTTACTTCCTTGGCTCCGCCGACTGCCTTGTGACGTACGCATTATTACCCTCATTTAATGAGGATGGCTGAGCATGAGGTTTAGGGATCTAGGTGACTTGCTCAAGGTCATACAGCTGGATAGCGTGGGGCTGGGGCTCACACCCAGGTCGTTCTGATCCGAGCTCAGTGCGGTCAGGACAGGCCAGGCTGGCGGGTGGCTGCTTCCCGTGTGCGACGCGGGGAGGGCACAGGAGACGAGGTGTTGCCGACCGGGGGCTACGGACCGAGGCCCTGTGTATCCCCAGGGACCTGGAGAAACAGATGACGCAGTCCAAAGAGGTGATGGGCGGAGATGAACGAGGGGACTGTTCGCAAAGGTTTGCACAGAGTTAAAGAAAGGCGACAAGGATGGCAAAACACTTAGGGACTCGCGGCAGTGGGGAGCTTTTACCACCCTAGGCCTGAAGGCTGAGTGGAGGAGCCCTGTGAGCAGGATCAGGCAGTAGGAGAGGACCACCACCCGCTGCAGCTCGGCAGGGGGCAGCTGGGGATACTCCCCTCTCCCCCAAAGCCTTTCCCTCCCACCCACCCCAGGCTCCATGGCAGGGGACCCAGTCCATGTGTCTATGAAGGCCTGCCTCCAGGTAAGGAATCGGGGGTGGGTGAGTGGACCTGGAGCAGCTAATGAAGACCTCCCATCGCCTGCTAGAATGGGATCTTTGAAGGAGGCACCTGGCCTTCTTTGTGTCTGTGTCTCCTAAGCTCCCAGCGCAAGGCTGAGTATTTGCTGGAGGAAACCCGACAGCGGTATTTCCTGGCATCTTACCCTCCTGTTATGGGTTCACTTGTGTCCCCTCAGAAAAAAGATATACTGAGGCCCTAACCCCCAGTGCCTTACAATATGACCTTATTTGGAAATAGGGTCATTGTGGATATAATTAGTTAAGATGAGGTCATACTGAAGCAGGGTGGGCCCCTAACCCAATAGGACTGATGTCTTATAAGATGGCCATGTGAAGACAGAGACACACAGGGGACACCCTGTGACCCTTAAGGCACAGATTGGAATGATGCAGCTGCAAGGCAAGGAACGCCAAAGATCACCATTAAGACCCCAGAAACTAGAAGAGGCAAGGAAGGCTTCTCCCCTACAGGTTTCAGAGGGAGCATGGCCCTGCCGACACCCTGATTTTGGACTCTTAGCCTCCAGAGCTGTGAGACAAAACATTTCTGTTTTCGAAGCCACCCAAATTGTGTACTTTTGCTATAGCAGCGCTAGGAAACTAATACATCTCCTAAAGCAATTTCTATATTTTATTAGTGAAAAGCATTTGCAGGGGACAGGTATATGCACTGCTAAGTCACCAAAACACCAAGCCAGACCTGGGGATTCAGGAGGCAGAGGGATCCACCCAGGCTCCAGAGGTTCATTTTGGTTTCTTGCCATGTTTCTTAGAGATCACCCTAGGGACTGGGAGCCAGAAGTGACCTGCTGAGGCCAGAGAGGACAGGGACCCTCCCAAGGCAGGCACCAAGTCTGAGCTGGGCTGGGCAGAGAAGGCAGCCCTTCTAAGGCTTGTCCCCAGCCCTTTCCAGCTCCCCAGCTGAACAGACCATGTCACGTCTCCATGCTGTGGTCTGCTCCCCTGGAGCCTCGCTTGGCAGAGCCCTGGGAGGGAGAGAAAGCAGAGCTGTGAGTCTGGGCCTTCCAGGCTTGTTCATGGGCTCTGCCACGTGGGAACCAGAGCCCCTGCCGGCTCCTGGAAGCATATTTCTATGCTATGACCCATCTAAGCTGTGGCTTCTTTCTATTTATGATAATTAACTGCACCTTGGAAAATAAAAGCAACAGAAGGAAAAGGGTGTGGTGGGGAAGACTGGGCTGATCTGTGTTCTTTAAAAGAGCAAATTTCACAGTTTGTATTTATAATTTAAGTGCCTGTTCCTACTCATTCAATCAGTCAGTCATTCAGCAGATGGGCTGGACTGGCTCATTCGTTTACTCAGGCTTGTTTCTCTTCCTTGCTGGCCACTATTACACATGAGTCAATGGAGACTTATGTAATAACAGCTTCTCTTGACCTAGCATTTTACACTTGGCAGAGACAGTAAATAAATGTTATTCCAATGAGTGTTCTTAAGAATATACAGAGCATCTTTCTGGGTCTGGTCTCCCTGGCTCGTGGATGCAGGAGAGATGCCTCTCTCCGTGAAAATCAGACTTTGATGCTCAGAGGTGACTTGATTTGCTGTCAGTTCTGGAGCTGGTACTTGAACCCAGGTCTCCAGAGCTGATGGAGCATTTCTGCTGTATGAGACATCTGATCAAACTCTGGGGGATATAAGTCACAGCTCTACCTTCTCAAGGTACTTACAAAGTACTTGGGGAGGAAAGATGCAAACCAGATTTCAGGTAGACAAGAGGAAGAAGCCATTCCAGGCAGGAGGACCTGCCTGAGCACAAGTGCAGGGATGGGAGGTGATGGGTCTCCTTTGGGAAATTGAAGATCAATTTGGAAAAGACGGGCTTGGAACAGAAGGTTCATGGAGGCCAGAAGTTTGTGGCATATCTTGGAATAGTGGAGAGATTTTGAAAATCATAAAGTAGGGGAGTGAGGTGGGATGAAAGAGGTATTTTTAGAATGTGGGTCAAATTTCTATTTCTGAACACGTGTCTTCTAAAACAGCACAGTAGTAGTAAGGATGTAAGTAATAGTAAACCCGACATCCCTGACCCATCAGCCCTTGTACTTTGCTTTCTGGTCTTTGTACTCATGGTGCCATTTTACTCCACTGAAGCACTGTTTCCAGAGTTGCATCTGTGGTGCAGACACAGCTCTGTTTCCTGCTCTGTGTTTAATTGCCGGCATCCTGATGCAGTGACATTATCCTCATAACACTCCAGAAGCATGAATATGAGCGTGCCATCCTTCACTTCCTTCCCCTATGCTGCTGCTAGTGTTCTCATATTCTAAAGAATGCTGTAATGAACATCTTCACGAAATGGAACTGTTTGTTTTCTTTTCCTTTGGAATTATTTCCTTTGGACTAATTCTTGGGGGTGACATCACTGGGTGATCAGAGGACCTGAGATTCTCTAAGCCCTTGCTTAGTGTGGCCATATTGCCTTTGAACCATTTACATTGACAGCAAGAGCTGAACTGGGCAGCTGTGCGGAGAATGGTGCAGCTGGGGGCTTCTGCTGAGACACCAGCTAGGAGGTGCTTGCTGTGGTCCCACTGTGCAGGGCTGATGCCCTAGACTCAGATACGTTGCCAAGACTAGAAAGGAATACGCAGTGAAGAAGATGCAAGAGTCACTGTGGCATGGTGAGTGATTTGATGATGGACTGAGGGAGAACAAGGAATCAAAGCTAAATGCCTCTGAGGTTTCACACATGGGCTCCAGGGAAGGGCAGTGGGAAAGCGTGGAGGGGGGCAAGTGTGAAGAAGCTTTGGGTGGGTGGACACATGGGATGGGATGGGATGTGAAAGTCTTGCTTGGAATACTTTATCACTTCAGTCTTTCATAGCTGTGCAGGGCCCAGGGCCCAATTGTGCCAGAACATGAGCCCCCGAGGCTAGCTGGTGCCCTTCACAGTTCACACTCAACCAGAATCATCCCCAGACCCAGAGCCAGCAAGGCTCTCCTTCCTCTGGTCCAGGGAGGTGATTTGAGGCCTATTCAGAAGGATGGGGATGAGATTACAGGGAGCCTGGCCTGAACTGGCAGTAGGAGGTCTGGGCAGGTGTGAAGTTGGGGCTTAGCAGCTATTGGTTCTGAGACCCTGTGTCAGGGGCTGAAGATTGCGGGGGCAGCAGACCACCTGAGGACTCTGTGCCCAGTGAGCGGGGCGTGTGAAGACAGGACACAGCCCCAGGGAAGGTCTGGGGAAAGAGCCCCACGAGGCCTCCGCAGCAAGGCTGGGCTGGAGTCCTTGGCAGGCTGTGGTGATGGATGGAGCAGGGCCAGGAGTGGGGCCTGCTGAGGAGCCTGGGGTGGTGGCTGGAGGATGTGAGCTCCAGGAAGTGCTCAGGTTCTCTGTGATGAGTGCAGGTCTGGAGGGCAGCACGGGGATCCCTTGGAAAGGCTGAGTGCCACACCGTGGTCAGGGCTGCTCAGCGCATCGTGGGTACCGGCGCGCTCTGGATTTGGGGTGGGGGAGACTACTTACTACGTGTCCTATTCCTGCAAGTATGGGCTCAATCCTGGGACAGGAGTGTGCATGTGTGCATGCGTGTGTGTGTGTGTGTACGTGTGTGTAAAGGGGGCAGTCCCTGTGCTCCCGTCAGCCGGGGGCTGGGGAAGGAAGGAGGAAGTGCCGGCTGTGTGCCAGGCTCCATACACCTGTCATTTTATTCAGTCTTCACAACCGTCCCTGGGATCACTCTTCCTGCCATTCACCAGGGCTGTAATTGCAGGTTTGGCTGCGTGCTTATTGGATTAATTTCTGTTTTCCCACTTGCCTGCAAGCTCCCTGAGGGCTGGGGTGTCTGTCTTTCTCTGCTTTGTCTCTGGCGCCCGCACAGTGCCCACCTTGCCTGTGGGAGTGACTTGGACGACCTTTGTTGAATGGGTACCAGCACCCCTTTATGCCACTGCGTTTCTGCCCTCTTCCAATGGTCCCGACTGCACTGTGAAGGCCGAGGGAGAGGGTGGGCTGCAGGGGGCTGACCCCCAACTTCTGGCATTTACCTGATAGGACCTGGACTCATGAAACAACTCTGTGCTGTGGCTCCTGGGCTTCAGGAGCTCTGTGGGTCACGGAGGGCTGCACAGGGCAGTGACGGGACAGCTGCGCTGGTCCTTCCCTGCTTGGAAGGTCCATGGATTTGCCTTATCAAATACACATGAGGCACTGCTCAGAGAAGGCCTGGAAGTCCCCATTCCATCTGTGTATGTTGTCGTATATTATTACCACCATGGAAGGACGTTGTAAATATTTTCAGCTGAATGTCTGATTAATGTCTCTCCAAAAAGAGTGGCAGAACTTTAAGGAGAGGGTTTATTTAGCTCTCTTTCACCATGATGGACATCTAATTCATCCCAAATGTCAATACATCCCCACGTGCCAATCCAGACAGAAACAGGAACCGTCTGAGAGTCGGGCGGCAGCTGCCTCTTCCCCCTAGCAGGGGGCTCAGACCTGCCCCCTCCACCTGGACCCTCGGGCGGCAGCCCCGTGTGGTTGGTTTCCATACTGAAACCCCTGTAGGGAAATTGTTCCCTGGGAAAATGGGGTCTCTCTGCCAGGCTGCTCGTGTGCCCCAGCCTTTTCGGCTTCTTGCCAGTCCGGCCGGCTCTTGCCAGAGACCTCCTTCTGTCTCCCCACGGGGCCTCCCCTCCCCTCTGGCTCAGTCTTCCTCACCCCCGCCCCTTAGGTTTGGGACGGCTCCCACTTCTTTCCGATTGACCTGTCTCTGCTCCCTCCTGGTTGCTCTGGCAGTCACTCTGCCATCTCTGTCCCAGGCGCCAGGTGGACCTCTCCATTCTTGCCTCCCACCATGGCCCACCCTTATCCAGGAGACCACAGCATTGCCTTTGCCCATACACAGTGTGAGTCTCCCTTTTGGGACGGGTCCACTGACTCCCCACGTGGAGAAGAATTGTGTCCATTATCTTGAGTTTCGCAGTCTTCTTCTCATGGCCTCAGCCAGAATAGGATGTCTAGTGGAAATTTGTTTCTTATCTCTCCCTGAACTGGACCATGAGTCCCTCCACGGGATCCACTGTGATTCACTGGTGTATCCTCCACATGTTACTCCTTGGTCTTTACAAGGAAGGAGGTAGATGAGATATCAGTAGATATCCATGATCGTTGATTCTTCCAGATACCTTATAGTATTTTACAGATAACGATCGTTAGATTCTTTTCATAGCTAAGAAACAGAAGCTTGGAGTGATTAAGTTATAACAATAAAAGCATCTGTTTTGTGGTGCTTTGTGTCATGCAGTCCATCCATGGTCCTGAGCACTAACTAGCCCTAGCCCCATTCTGCAGATGAAGATGGAGGGAGGGGGAGAGAGAGATGGCCACTCAGTGGTGGAAGTGGGACCCGGACCCTGTCTGTCTGCCCATACCAGCGCCCTCTCTGCCTTCTGTGTGCCCTCCCCAGCTTTCCTCCCGTGGGCAGTGAGCACGCGCTCCCAGAGAGCAGAGGCTGGCGGCGGGTAGGAGTCCCAGAGTCATGTCCCCTGAAGGCATTGGATCTGACAGCAACACGTGCATCTCCAGCTGGTTTGGTCCCCATGCCACTGTTTGAAAGTAGAAGTGATGGTAAATATTTAATTGTGCTTCCACCATAACTTTCTGCCAGAACTCTCAATATGCTTTATAAATGCAAATGAGTACTCTCTTCTCCAGGGAGATGTAAACCTCCTCAAATCACTTTAATTCAGCCCCCACCAGAGTGTAATGCCATAATCAGGAGCGCTCTGTGCCAGAAAAGAAACTGCCCTTAATCATATCGAGTGGATGGTTTACGGTTTTGTGGTCTTTTGTCTCCACGCGGGCAGGATGCAGAGAAATGGATTCCTCTTGCTGCAACTTCTGTCCAAGAGGGTGGATGGAAAATATTATTTAGAAACAGATTCAATTACAGCCCTTGAGCAGGTAACTATGAATATAATGAACTCTTAGATTGTATTCCTGGGGTTAACAGAACAAACCAGTCCTTGGAAGATTGAGGAGTGAAGGCTGATTCTTACTTTTGATTCTGGACTCTAGTTCCCTCCCTGCCCGTGTCCTCCGCCTGTTTACTGCACTTCAACATGATCCTGAGTTTGCCATGATATACATTATTATCGCATTATGCCTTATTCTGGGGGCTTTTGTGGCTTCTTGGCTTTATGAGCAAGGACCTCCATTCCAGGGCCACAGCAGAGCCACTGGACACCCAGGTCTGCCTGGCGGGCAGCAAGCTGAGATTTGGGGCTGTCGGCATCAGGATGGGAGGCTGCGTGACCCAGCGGGAGGCACTGCACCTTTCTGTGCCCTGGTCCCCAACCCTGCCAAATGGGTTCAGTGACTCCTGCTTCAGGCCCACCTGGCGAAGGCATTTTAATCATGGAGATGAATTTCTACAGGGCATCATAGAGTGCCTTCTGAGAAGTGTATTATGCAAATTTGGCGTGTCATTATGATCATTATTAGTGCTGTGAAGTGGAGAGAGGGAGGGCTGCTCCATGCGGGGATCGGCCTCCCCAGCTGTTGGAAGAATCGGAGGAGAGAACAAACTGGAGAAGTCTGTTCCAGTGCTTCCCTTCCTTCAGATATGCATGGGGCATGACTCTCAATCCAATTCCAAACTCAAATGGGCAAGAAAATCCAGCTCACTTTATTTGCTTTACTCCCCTCTGTTTGCAGTGTGAGCCCCCCTTCCACTGGGGTGGCAGAAAAGCTGTCTAGGTTGCAGGCGGGCTGTATAGCGTCAGGTTGTGAGGGAGGTGCCTCACTGACCTGTTAGCGCCCGTCCACCCTGGCATGCATTGAGATACCCTGGACCCCATCTGACCCTTGTGTATAGTCCATGCAGGTCACCACTGGGTGGTTCTGGTTTCCCTTCATTAGACCCGTTCTGGCTCAAAGGCTTCCTCTGCTCCGTCTGTGCCATGTCAGCCTGATGGGGTCACTCCAGGCTGGGATGCTGGGTGTCCAAGGCCCTGTCACCTGGACAGACTTCCGCTATCCCTTTTCTGGGATTGAGCACTTGGAGACGAGAGTGTAGGGGACCCTTTTGCTCAACAGAGCTCCTCATTTATCACTCTATTTTCACCCCTTCAGTCCTGCCCATAGGGTGGGTTTCTTCCCAAACCTTTGGTTTATGCCAGGAGTCCTTCTATTTTCCAGGGGGCCCAACCAAGATTCTGCCTTCTGCCTTCATACTTCCCATCTCCTGCCTGAAGCACTGAGCAGTGAATGAATGTTCACAGCGGGAAGGATGTTCAGGAGAAAAGGAAACAGAAGAGGGAGAAACCAAAACAACACGTCATGTCTATTTCCTGTGCCTGTGTTTGTTGAGCACCTGTGCAGCTAGGGCGTGCTGTGCCTGGTCCTTTGATACATGCCCTGGGAAATTCAAGTGCATAAGACACCTCCACTAGCCTAAACCGCCCCATTGTGTGATTTTAAAAGGTGCCCCTCTGGAACACTGTATACCCATATGAAAAGAAAAAAAATTGTATATTTGACTCAGAGCTCCCACCTTACGCAAAAATTAACTCAAAATAGATCATAGACCTAAGTAGGAGAAAAATCTTTGCGGTCTTGGGTTAGGCAAAGATTTCTTAGATATGACACCAAACCATAAAAGAAAAAATTCAAAAATTAGACTTCTCCAAAATTTAAAACTTCTGCTTTTTTTTTTTTTTAAATTTTACTTTTATTTATTTATTTATTTTTGGCTGTGTTGGGTCTTCGTTTCTGTGCGAGGGCTTTCTCTAGTTGCGGCAAGTGGGGGCCACTCTTCATCGTGGTGCTTGGGCCTTTCACTGTCGTGGCCTCTCTTGTTGCAGGGCACAGGCTCCAGACGTGCAGGCTCAGTAGTTGTGGCTCACGGGCCCATTTGCTCTGCGGCATGTGGGATCCTCCCAGACCAGGGCTCGAACCCATGTCCCCTGCATTGGCAGGCAGATTCTCAACCACTGTGCCACCAGGGAAGCCCAAACTTCTGCTTTTTGAAAGGCGCTGTTAAAGGGATGAAAAGATAAGCCATAGAGTGGGAGAAAATATTTGCAGAGCGTACGTCTGATAAAGGACTTGTATCCAGAAGATATAAAGAAGTTACCAGGAATTCCCTGGTGGCCCAGTGGTTAAGAATCTGCCTTCCAATGCAAGTGACGCGGGTTCGATCCTTGGCCGGGGAACTAAGATCCCACATGCCGTGGGGCACCTAAGACCGCGAGCCACAACTACTGAGCCCGTGTGCTCTGGAGCCCGCGCACCACAGCAAAGAGCCCACCTGCTGCAGTGAAAGATCCTGCATGCTGCAACGACCCGTGTGCCACAACTAAGACCCGACATAGCCAAATAAATTAAAAAAAAGTTACCAAACTCAACAACAGGGAAACAAGCAACCCAATTTAAAAATGGAAAGATTAAACAGATGCTTCACTAAGAAAGATACAGATGACAAAAAATCATGTGAGAAGCTGCTTAACATCATTCTTTATTAAGGAAATGAAAATTAAAACCACAATGAGATACCACTGCACTTCTGTTAAAATGGCCAAAATTAAAAATGACTGACCCTGCCAAGTGTTGGTGAGGATGTGGAGGAACTGGAACTCTCACGTAATAGCCCCAAACTGGAAATGACAGGTGAACTGTAGACAAAATGCAGTCTCTCCATACAATGGAATATTACTTGGTGATAAAAAGGAAAGAACTATTGTTACACACAAACATGATGAATCTTAAAAACAACTGTGTTGAGTGAAAGAAGCCAGATTAAGAAAACAGTATATACTATATGATTCCATTGATGTAAAATTCTAGAAAATGCCAGTTAACCTATAGTGACAGAAAGCAGACCAGCCATTGCCTGGGGACAGTGGCAGGGTGGGGCAGGGGTAGGAGGGAAGGAGGGATTACAGAGGGACAGGAAACTTCTGGGAATGACAGATAT
Organism: Eschrichtius robustus; assembly: GCF_028021215.1. Taxonomy (NCBI): domain Eukaryota; kingdom Metazoa; phylum Chordata; class Mammalia; order Artiodactyla; family Eschrichtiidae; genus Eschrichtius; species Eschrichtius robustus. The sequence continues at coordinate 16,905,860 of NC_090829.1, forward strand.
GTTTATTATCTTGATTGTGGTGATGGTTATAAATATATGTCAAAACTTACCAAATTGTATGCTTTAATTATGCGCAGTTTATTGCATGTGATTTCTACCTCAATAAAGCTGTTAAAACAAACAAACAAACAAAACAAGGGGGCTCTTGGATTTGCTGATCAGAGCTCTTATCAGCCTTTGGGGAGGAGTTTCCCTTGAGAGGTGGGGCTGACAGACGTCAATAGTAGATTGAAAAGGAAAGAAAGAAAAAAGAAAAAGCTGCCCCGTTTTCAGGACACTTTACTACTAACTGCCAGAAAACAGGTATAATAAATATCAGCTCTATGATCACTACATGGTGCCTGGTGATCTCGGCGTGTGTACTGTAGCCACCCTGGTGGCCCCTGGGAGCTCACAGCCAAGTCAGGGTGCCTGTCTTTCCCTTACTGGCCAGAGGGATTGGTGACCAGGAAGCAGGCCCTTGGGGTCTGAGATGTGCATTTATGTTCGGGGTAAGGGCTTTGCCAAAGCTGTGTGAGCCTGCAGCAGAGTCTTGGGAAAGGGGCTGGCCATGTATCTGGGCGCAGGGGCAAAGGGACCTGCAGGAGGGCTGAGTGTTGGGGCCAGAGGGGTTGAAGGGAAATCGGCCAAGAGTGTCAACACGGAGGCCTGAGGGGAGGCGGAGGAAAAGGGTGGAGAGAAAGGAGGGCAGGCAGATGAGGTTGGAGGGTGGGTAAGGAGCGGGGAGGAAGAGGGCAGAAGGAGGTGGCCAAGGAAGGCTTGAGGAAGGAATTAGGTTTGGCTACTGGGTCAACATGGCCTGGGAAGACCCCAGAGGTAGAGTGCTGTGGGAAGAAGCTGCATCTCAGGGTTAAAGTGATGAGTAGGCAGATGACTTCACCCCACCCAGGTGGCTTGGAGTCATTCAGGTAGAGACTTAGCGTCAGGACACCTGAGGTCTGTGCCTAGCTCTGCCACGAGCTGCATCCTCCTAGCAGACCTCTTCCTCCTCCGAGCCGTGGGCTTGGCAAAGGAGCCCAGGGCTCCTATCACTGATATTTACAGTCATAAGTAACTTCAAGAACATAAGGGCCACTGTCCAGTCACCCTTCTGATTCACCATTTTTTCTTTTTTTGATCTGCAGAAACATTAATGGACACCAGGACGGCTACTGCAGAGCTGGGCTGGACCGCCAATCCCGCATCAGGGGTGAGTGTCAGACCATCCATCCTTCAATCCTGATGAGTAGTCGTGGGAGCAGAGCCCGACTTGCCCCTTTGGGACGTGGAATATAGGCGTGAATGGCTGTGTCCACGGTCCATCCACAGAGAGGCAGCAGCAGGGCCTTCAGACCGAGCTGCTCCCTGGTGTGGAGTTGCAGACCATCAGTCCTCCAGGTGACCTGAGTCTGTGTGGGACTGGGGCCAGTGGCTGCCAATAGCTGGGCCCTCAGGCCAGTGGTGATGGGGCAGACATCCGTGCCACCCATGGGGCTGCAGAAAGGCAAGGGCATGAGGAGGAGCTGGAGTTCAGAAGGGCCAAGGTTCTCTTTCATCTGACATTTCCTTAGAGAGATGTTCTGCATTCATTTGTTCAGTGCTCATGCAGCTGGCCAGACCAGCTACAATGATGAAGCAGCCTTGAGGAGCTCACGGCCTCCTGTGGGATCCACCATGTTCATGAATGAGCTGAAATGCATCTCTCCTTTGTGGCAGTGGAGAGGTCGACAGGCAGGTGTGGGCACAGAGCTGGGAGTGAGGCACTTCAGAGGGAGACATGAAGCCTTTATAGAGAAGGTGCACACGAGCTGGGTTTTGGAGAGGGAGTAGGAGTTCGACAGGTAGTGAATGGGGAACTGCAAAGATATTCCGAGTAGGAGGAATAGCTGGTTAAAAGGGATGGGGTCGTGAAAAGGTGTAAGAGCAAGAGTCTGTGTGTCTGGACCAGGGCAGGGTGTGGGCAGTGCTGAGGTTGGGCCGGGGTGTGGATTGGCTGGGACACAGGGTGGGGAACTGGGACCGCTGTGCTGAGCTAGCAGTTTGGATTTATCCTATAGGTAATGGACGGATCTTGTCACGCTTGCTGACAGGATTGTAGGGAACAGTTGAGAGAAAGGCCTTTAAGAGGTTCTTTTAGCTGCCTCAGATGGGTCGGAAGCGGCAAATTAAAACGGGATACTTAGGACAGTTGGAGCAAAGCTAAGCAGGAGGCATTGGCAGCGTTTGGCAATGGATGGACTGTGGAGAAGAGAGGCAGAGAGAGGAGTAGGGATGAGATTCGCATCCCTGACTTGAGTGACGGGCTCGCTGTGGGGCTTAATCATGAAGGGAGAGGGCGGGAGAAGTGTGTGGACACTTCATCCCGGCAAGGAGGTGAAGCTGGCAGGGGTGGGGTGGGCTAGGCCCCCTTAGCTGCCCCACACCTCCTCTCTCCTCCCTACCTTTGGTCACCTGCAGCCCAGGGCCTCTCTGCACCCTGGGGTGCACGTCACAGCCAGTCCTAACACACCCACTTCTGCCTTAAAGACACTGGGATTCAGGGCCCGAGGCAGGCTGTGGCCTCACCCGCACCTTCTCCCCTGGTTTCTCACTTTCACCACCCTAGGTGCAGGCATCAAGCCTTGGGGCAGGAGGGCAAAGTCTAGCATGAGCTGTGTTTCCCAAAGCAGGGGTGGGAGCAGGGGCACATCTTGCCCACTCTGACGAAGTCCAAATCCTGCTGGGAACACTGTGGGCCACTGGGGAACACTTCCCACTCCCAGTAGGGACTTTATGCAAGGCCGACGAGGCGCCAGCTCTTCAGGTGGCCTGGACATTAAGAAGTTGCCACTCTTTTACAAGTGACGTTGTTGTTTGAAGGTTTGCATGTTTTCTCACGAGGCAATGATGTGATTTATGGTTCATTTTTCCCTTGATTTTTGTACACACCACCTGTCTTCTTTAAACTTCTCATCTCCTTTCCCAAGGAAGATCATCCTTTAGGGAAACATTCAAAGTCAAGAGATGCACTGTAGAGACGGCAGCTGGCTGGGCTGCTCTCTGCTTACCCTTCCCTGGTTACCAGCCACGCTCGGCGGCCTTTCCCTCATTGCTCTTCTCCCAGGGACGCACCACCAGATAGTTCTCCCTGAGCAGCTTCTGAGCCCGTCTGGTTTAGGGCAGCAGCAGGAGGGTCAGGCAGCCCCTTGGCCTGGGCGAGAGGGCGGATCTAGGACTATACTTCCACCCAAGCTCTCGCCCCACCTCCCTGTGTTCTCGTCCTGGAGAGTTGCCTCTGATTCCGTGAACACACCGGTGACTCCCAAGTTTGTCCCTGGCCCAGCTCACATATCCAACTGCCCTGTCTTTCACTGGCTGCTCAACCTGGCCCGAGCAGAATTCACCCTCCTTTCCTTCCCCCACCGGCACACGTGGGCACCGTCTTAGCACATTGTGAAGGCCAGAAACCAGAGCCGTTCTTGACTTTCCTCTCTTGTCTTCAGGCCTCAGCTCACTCGGCCCATCCTCGGGATACCTTCACTGCATCCCCAGCCACGTTAGGTCCTCCGTCACAGGTCGTCTCAGGGCCGGGGAGCTTTACTTCACAGCACTTTTCACAGCTGCAAATTTTACATCTCTCTGTGTTAGTATTGGACCCATCTCCGCCCCTCCCCCACTTTGGCCACAGTGTGGTCTCCATGGCGGCCTGCACTCTATTCGTTCACCACTGGAAACTGGCACCTAGTTCACTACGTATATTTCAACATATATTTGTTGACAGTTCTTGACTTGGGCAAGTGGGTGGCTGCTGGTGTCGTTCTTGGAGATGAGGACACAGGAGGAGGAGCACGCTTGGTGGAAGGGGGCTGAGCTCCTGAAGCTGAAGTGCCCCTGGGCACCCCTGGGGAGGGGCCCATTAGCACGTGACTCCAGGGCAGTGGAATGAGAAGGCAGCCTCACGAGTGGGAGGCGAGCCCAGGGGGTGGCTGCAGTCTCCCAGGGAGAGTGTCTGGAGGGGGAAGAGGTGAGAACTTGGGATGGGTGACCTGACTGGAGTGTCAAATAGAGAAAGAGGAGCCTGAAACGGGCATGAGAAGGAGTGGCCTGGGAGGCAGGAGAAAACCAAGAGGTGGTCTTCTCAGGAAGCCAAGGGAGGAGGCATCAAGGAGGAAGTGGGGCAAAAGTGCTGCTGGGTGTTGCATGTTTCCACTGGGCTTGGTAACAGGGACCCTGTTGGTGACCCGTGCTGATGGCTTCAGAGGGGACCGGGGTCAGAAGCCAGAAATCAGGGCGTTGAAGGGTCAGTGGGAGGTGAGGAGATGGAAGCAGCAGCCCGTGAGGAGAGAGAATACAGAGCGTGTGGGGCGGAGGGAACGGGGGGCTGTGGGCGTGGGTGCCTTTCAGGGGACGGGACTCCTTTGCTGTTGAAATGGCAGTGCAGTGACCAGGTGCCTTCAGAGAGATGGGCGTGCTCAGGATTGGAGACAGAAGCCATCAAAGAGAAAAGTCTTTCAACTTCCTACCTTCTCTCTGAGGCTGGAGGGGATGTTTGGAGAGTGGACGTGGGGAGTCTTTTCTTTTTTTTTCTTTTTTCCTTTTTATTATCAACAAACATTGGCCAGAAATTGTAAACAATGTGTGTGATAAAATACTTTCCCCTGCCCACATGCCACTACCACTGCAGAGGGGATTGAGAGCCAGGGAGTCGGAGAAGAGAGAATGCTTAAATCCAGAGTAGGACAGCCAGGCTTGAATCCCAGCTCTGATGTTTACTAGCTGTGTGACCTTGGGTGAGTTACTCCGCTTCACTGAACCTTCGTCTTCCCACTTGTGAACTGAGTACCATACAAGTTCAGGCATTGTTGATAGCTTTACACAGGTTATGAGGTAGGGAGTCTTGAGTAGCAGGTTTTAGGAGGGAGGAAAAGGTGTGAAGTAACTGCCACTGCTGGTGACTTGGAGAGAGGCTGGACGTGTCTGGAAGGAATGTGGCTGGAATAAGGGCCTAGCTGAGGTCGAGGCCGTGTGTTTGTGACGGCCCCGATCAGGTGTACCTGGCGGCGGAGTCGCCCTGAGTTATGGCTGTGCAAGAATGGTGGGTCCGGAGGGTCAGGAGCTGAGGATGTTGGCAGCAGGGGGTCGGCATCTTGCAGCGTGGCATCGACCCCACGAGAAGAAGAGTGAAGCCAGGAGGGACTGACCATGTGACAAAGTACGGGGGCCCAGATGAGGGTCTTGGTGAGACTGGAGGAGGACCGGAGGCTGTGGCCTTGCGTCAGGGCTTAGATTTAAGACAGAGTACTTCTGGGTGATGAAGGGGTCCAGAGAGTGGGGCCAGGGCCGGGCATTTGAGAAGTCAGGAGGCTGGGTGGGTGGTCCACATCTTCCTGGGATCCAGTGGGGGAGGAAATTGTCCCCACAACCCCAGAAAGGGGACAAAGGCCTCAGATGGTCCCTGCAGTCAGGATACCATGCATGCGTAAGATGTTGAAGGGTGGGCGGGCATTGTTCTGGTAGCCTATGGGTCTCCAGGGAACTGGGTTGGCCTCATCCAGAAGAGGCACCATGATTCTGCCAGGGGGCACAGCTGGCATTTCAATGAACCCTATCCACAGTGCACTGTCTGTGAGGTGGGCTCCCCAGAGAGAGACCAAGAGACCTCCTTTTATGGGGTCACTAGTTATCTTCACCCCTGTACTTGAGGACTGCCAGATGTGGGAAGGAGTTGGACTGCCCACCCACACATAGCCCGCAAATTGTTTTCAGCTATATTGCTGGAAAGTGGATTATAATATTACGTGTCAAAAGCAGAAAGTATTTCTGTTCAAATGGCAAAATGTTGCTTTATAATCTAATTGGAGCTTTAATTGAAAGCCTTTAGTTTTAACCGGAATCAGAGGCCACCTGGTGAGCAGAGGGAGAAAGTAACAAATACGTTTCTAAAGTAACAAATGCCAGGGAGGGGCTGAGGTACCATCAGAGGGCATCCTGGGACCCTCACCCATGACCCTGCTGACCTCACCCTCCTCCCTCAGGCTGCCTTCAGTTACCTCTCCCAAGCCCTTGTTTCCAGCCCTGCGCCGGAAGGGTCCTGACCTTCAATTTCAGGAGCTCTGGGCAGCGGGGGCGCTCCGAGAGGTCCCGCGGTCAAACCCTCGGTGCTGTGCTCGGCCACCGGCAGAGCTCAGTAAGTGCTAGTCTTCGTGGTCGCATGGTCCATCTTAGCAGTCCGCGCCAGTTCCTAGATGCTGCCTGGCCCTCTCCACCATTTTCCTTTTCCACTGCCCTCCCTCCTTGCATCACTCTCTGTCCCGCAAGTGTCAGCTCCGTCCTCCTCCCCTCAGGGAGCCCTCCTGGACGCCCCTCCCCACCAGGACTCTGTGGTAGAGGTCCTCTTCTTAAAGCAGAGGGCTTGGTGCCGACTTCTAATGTACTGTCCATAAACCTGTGTTGATGTGTGCTTTCTCCCACCGGCCAGAGAATGGAGTGGCTTCATCTCCGTCCCTGGTGCCCAGCACTGGTCCAGCAGGGGACAGGCTCCAGTAAATGTCTGTTGGCCAAATAAATGAGGAAGGGCTGGAGCATTCATGAGACTTCCCTGCATCTTCAACCCAGGGTTCTGAATTTAGGAGATGCTCAATTTGGGTTTATTGTAGCCCAATAAAATGTTTGTTGTAGGCCTCTCAATACCCAATTGATTGTTCATATCTTTTTAAAGAAGTTAATTAGTGATGCAGATGGGGCCACCTCTCCTGAGATGAGCATGAGAGAGGAGACGAGGACACCCACCAGAAGGTCCCAGTTGCTTTCAGACACTGGCTGTGGTGGATTAGGAAGGTGAGCCTGGGTTCCTCTGATAGTGAGGCTTCTTCCACTTGCTTGCTGGAAATCCAAGCAAGCCCTTTTACTTTCACAGAGTTTTGCCAGGGCTCACTGGCTATTTGCATGTGGGCGGCCAGTGACCTCTGTATGTGTAGGTTTCTGTGTCTGTGGGATGTGTGGCCCCCGTGTGACCATCTACAGATCCTGAGTTACCTTCAAAGAGCGCTCCACGGGCTTCCAGACTGCAACTCCATCTGTGCTGCCCTTTGAAACCACGGCCCATGACATGCTCTGTTCTCTACTTTAATATTGGCAAATCTTCATCATGGGAAGTGGGGGAGGTTGATCGAAGAACGATGGAAAAGGAATCTGGAGCCAAGCCTGATGAGCCTTCAGGATAAGCAGGCTGGCTGTGTGCCTGCCTGTGCTCCATGTGTGTGTGCATGTGTGTATATGTATGTGTCTGTGCATCTGTGTGTGTATATATATGTGATATGTGTGTTTGCATGTGTGTGTATCCAGGTACATGTATGTATATGTGTGTGTGTCTGTGTATATATGTGCATCTGAGTATTTCTATGTGATATATGTTTGTATTTCTATGTGATGTGATGTGTGTGTGTGTGTGTGTGTGTGTGTGTGTGTGTGTGTGTATGAAGTTAAACGAGCTTATTTCACCTTATGCCTCTGCAAGCAGTTCCCACAGTTCTGGAAAAATCTTAAATGATGAGAGGATTATTGGACTAAGTGGAGAGCTTCCAGGGAGGCCAGTGTGAAGGGAACGACCTTCATTTGAATGCCTGTATCTGATAAATTAACTCCCCACACAGGATGCACGCCCATGAGAGCGGTGCACCGGTGTCTTCCTCCCTCACAGCCCTCCTTGTCCGCGTGGGGACCCTCCTGGCAGCTTCCTGTCTCCTTGTCTGTCAGATCCAGGCACCCTCGCCAGCTGCCCACCTCCTGGGAATAAGGACAGCATGCTCTGGAGAGAAATCCGCCCTAATAACATCCCATTCGTTCCAAGGCCAAGCAAAATCAATTGAAATTTAGCTGGTCTGATGGGTGAGAGGTTTATGGAGCAGTGAAGGCCTCAGGCCTTGACATCAAATAACCTGGCTCCCGTTCCCGCCCTGCAGCTCCCTGGCTGCGTGATCGTGGGCCCGTCATGCAGACTCCTTCAGTCCCGGTTTCCTCCTCTGCTCAGCAGAGTGAGGATGGGACCTGTTCCATACGTGAAACCATGTCGGTGAAAAGTTTTCCTGGGTAAACACTCAGGAAGTGTTAGCATAGTACTCACCCTCTGGAGGTCTGGATTTTCTCTTTTCTTCCTTTGATGACTCAATCATGCTAATTAAGACAGAAAAGTCTGAGCTAAATTAGGCAACTCCAAGAGACATTTAACTCTGGGCAAAATGATTCTGTGAATGGAGTTGTACGGGTTTTGAATTTCCGGCCATGCCAGGGGCAGGCAGGCAGAGCGGGACAGAGTTGGTCATCCTTTCTCAGACTGGAACCCCTGCCTGGGACTTGGGGGCGTTGGACCTGGTTGCTGATTGCTGGGAGCCACACTTTTGTATCAGTCAGGGCTTCCTGGTGGCCAGGGACAGCAAAGCATAAGTCAATCTTAAGGAAGGTGTCTTGGCTCATGTAAATGAATGGTCCAGTGGCTGATGTGGCTTCATGTGCGGCTGGTCCAGATCCTTAGGATCAATCTCTCTCTCTCCTCCCACACTCTTTTTCCTCTCTCTATTCCCCTGGTGTTGGCTCCATGCTGGGCCTCCTCTTGGTAATAAGAAGTCTGCAGAGGCTCCCGCCCCTACAACCACATCCATCCATGTCCCCTGGGGAAGACCAAGCACCTCCTCCTGGTCCCCCCAGCAGAAGCCCTGGAATTAGCCCTGAATGGGCCTGACTGGATCAGTTTGACTCCCGTGCCTGCCCTGATCCAGTCCCTGCATCCAGGAAGTACTGAATGGTACTCCCAGGTCCTGTGTTCCAGCCCCGTGTTGTGCTGAGCCCACCAGAAGCCTTGGGCTGACAGGCTGGAGGGAGTAATTCCCCAGAAGGAATCGGGATGTGGGTACCAGAGAACTGAACAGGTGCTCGGCAGAGAAAGAGGAAATCTAGCACTGTATCACAGGCCCCATGTGCTTTACAGCCAGGCGTGCATCAATCCTCATAACAGCCCCGTTTTACAGATGAGGAAACTGAGGCACAGAACAGCTGTTAAATTGCCTCTGGTCACATGGCTAGAAAGCGCCAGTTCTAACATCCAGCCTGCTCTCCTGCTGGCAACCAGGCTGTACCCTCTTTCCCAGTGAAATGCTACAGTGTCTCCAGAGGGTGGCTTCCAAAGGAACTGCCAGCTTGAGTTGCTGAGGGTTCCTTGAATTCAGGTTCAGTATCTAAAAGGTTTTTCTCACAGTTCAGGTCATGGGTGGTATCCTTTCCCTGAGCTGTTACCCAGGAATTAGTACTGCTTTCTCCTCTGGGAGGGGCCCTGCCTCCCAGCAGGTGGGCCTCTGACCTCCCTGCTCCCTCTCCCCTTCCCACCCCTCCCCTGCCCTCTTCAGGTAAACCCCTGAGATAAGTCAGAGCTCCCACCCTGGGCCTCCCACCCACTCTTTATCTTTTTCTCTCGCTACCAAAAGGCCTGTAATTAGGAAACATTAGCAGGCTCAAAACAGCTTTCATACCTGAAACATCCTCTGTAATTGCACTCAGCAGTGCTCTTCTCTGGCTATTAATGTCACTTTTATGAAACAATGAGGAACAAAACACCCCAAGGCACTTAAAACATTTTTTTTTTTATATAATATGTGTCTTTTAGGAATGGAAGTTTAAAATCACCTGCTTGACAGAGAGAGTGATAGACAAAGGCCTGGGGGATCAGGACAGAGCCATGGGGGCAGGACCCTGGGGAGGTGGAAGGCACTCCACGGGGTTCAGATGCTGCTCTGGGAAGTGTGACAGCCCTGGGGTGGGTTGGCCGAGGCTGGTGGATCCCAGGGGAGGAGAGGTGGGCTGGACAAGGGCACCGTTCTGCTCGGCTTCATCTTGTGTGGTTGCTGTCTGTCACAGGGCTTTTATATGAGCTCTTTTCTGTGGGCACGTGTGTGCCTTTGACAGAGAGGTGACTAGAATGTTACAGATGACCAGTGTCATTGGTTAGAATATGAATTATTACATTGAGTAGAATATTAATCATTGCACTGGTTGCAGAAACGCTAGGGAACCGTTGACCGAAACTGCCTGCCTGGGCCAGGCATGATGATAGCCACTTGCACGAGTTGCATCGAAGCAAGAGGTACCGATAAGGAACACGGTGCTGCCATGAAAACTAACCGGAGAATTCGGGAGGGGCCAGAAGGAGGGAGGAGACGCCAGTCCCTATGTCCTGCTCTAACCTCCCAGAATCCTTCACGTTGGAATCCATCTTGGCTGAGAGATGCGCGCACCAGGGGAAGGACACTGAGTCAGACCAAATATGGGCCAAGCAAGATGACTGGCCAGAGACAACCTGGAAACTAACCCCGTTACCATAAAACTGGAGACAGCCAGTCACGTGACAGAGCAGTTCTCCTGGTTTCCCTTACCCTGATGCTCTCCGCCCAGGCGCCCCTTCCCAATAAAGTCTCTTGCTTTGACAGTGCGTGTGTCTCCTTGGACAATTCATTTACGAGTGTTAGACAAGAGCCCATTCTTGGGCCCTGAAGGGGTCCCCCTTCCTGCAACAGAAATACATCGGGTATGACTGCATATATGTGTGTGTGTGGGGGGGGAAGGATGTGGGTGGAGTGGAGAGAGAGATTGACTGAGGGAGAGATGCTTCTCCAAGTTGCTGTGTTAAAGAACTTTGGGAGTTGTGGTGGTTCACCAGAACCTTACTGTCTGGCAGATTGATTTTCTTGCTCTTGGAAATGCCTTGCAGACTCATTCATCAGCAGAGCAGGAGATATTTCTGTCCGCAAACTCTGGGAGGGAACCCTAGAGGTTACCCAGCCCCCCTCCCCCTCTCAGAGGCCGGCTTAACCCTCATTTGTCCGGACAGATAGGTGTCTTTTCTCTAAAACCTCCCCTAGGATGGCAAATCCCTGGCACGCCTTGTCCGAACTCTGGAAACCTTTCTCCCACCGACATGTGAGGCTGAGGACCAGCTGCCTGGTGACAGCTCTTCTCAGGTGAAGGCTGGAGTGGCCCTCGGGGCCCTGGAAGGAAACGGGGCTCCTGACACAGGCACCAGGATGCAGCTGAGGGGGGTCCGCAGGGGCGCGTTGCCCTGACGGCCCGAACGCACAGCTCCCCAGTGGTCTCACTGGTGAAGGAAAGAAATACATTACAGGGGAGGACGAAGCATTAGAAGGAAGGTGAGGCGGAGTTAAGAGGCCTGGAGAAGATGGACAGGAGGAAAACGGATGGAGAAGGGGCGTCAGGGTGGGCAAAAGACATGGATCTTCTGGCTCTGGAAGGACAAGCCGAGCTTGTGCGGGAACAGGGCAGCCCTGGGGGTGCACCCTTGGCCTTACCTCCAGCTGCAGCCCAAGGGAGAAGAATCCTTTGGCCTGAATCCCACTGTACTTCCCATAGCATCAAGGAGCAAACCCAGGATTTGCAATCTAATATGCTGGGTTTATTTCCATTTTCCTCTGAGTTCTTTAACTTCTCTGAGCCCATCTTCTGCCTCTGTCACATGGGTAATGTAAGATCTTATTTACAGAGTGGTTGACAGCATAAATTGTGTTTACCTTCTTTGGAAACACCAAAGCTTAGTCAATACCACTTGCCCTGACTAGTGCTAGTGGTCTCAGTGATTCTTGTCTGAGGGACTTAACTTGCACGGGATGAGGGTAGGAATTGATGGGTGAGGGGGCCCCTGAGATGCAAGATCAGATTTCCAGCCTTTCTGTCAGGCTGTGGCTCTGGCGAGAATACCATCAGAGGGTGCACCCTGTTATTACTCATAGCGCTTTTATTAGGAATAGTGATAACTACTGCTACTACTAGTTACTGTTAATTAAGTACCAGCTGTGTACCAGGCACTGAACATCACTTGTATCACTTTGCTGAATTCTCACCAGGACCCCGCAAGCCAGGCGGGTATTTCTCCCATTTTCCAGAGCAGACACTGAGGCTCGGGCCAATGATCCAAAGTCACAGGACTGCTTAGGGGTTTTGCCGAGACTGACCCCAGGCCTGTCTGACCACAGAGCTCACTCCTGTACTTGTACTTCTGCCCCTGGATGAGAGTGAGGAAGGGTGAGTCAAACATTGTTGAGAAACCAGAGAACAGGGGGCAAGGAGAGGAAGAAGTTTCCCAGTTTTCTACAAAGGGAAAGGGTAGGTTTGACAGTGAAACGTACACACGTTAAGCGCCCATGAATTGCTTTTTAAAGCAGGCTGTTTGGGGAGGGGTGGAGCAAGCGCTGTGTGATGTGTGGGGTTTGGGGGCAGAGCAGCAAGCCCAAGAAGAGCCTTGAGGGAGCAGCCCTGTTCCCGGGGCAGGTGAGGCCTGGCCAGGGAGCCAGAGGAGGACACAGGTGGTCCCTGGGGATGGCTGGTTCCAGATGGTGATGGAGGAGCCTGTGGTCAGCTCCTGCCCCCAGGCCTTGGCAAATGCTCAGGAAGTGAGGACTCCTGGGAAGGGAGAGAGGTGAGGGGCCTCCGTGAGCTGCTGTTTCCCATCCAGTGGCCCCCGTGTCAGTTCAGCTGACCCAGCCGCTCCTGCGTGTGAGGTGCTCCTCTGCTAACAGAATGGGGGGTGTCTAGTCGTGGCACACCCTCATCTCCATACGTACTGTCCCACTCACCACTCTTCCTGGTGGAGAGAGGCATGCCCAGCACATTTCCCAGTGTCACAAAGGACAACCACGTGAAAGATGTTTGAATCAAGATTCAGCCGTATCTTGCTCAGTGAGAGCTCCGTCTTCAAACTGACATGGTCAGTGGTAATGGTCCACACTTGCGTTTAGGTGTAAATGGGTCACTGTGAGAAACAAGCCAGGGGTGACCCGGGTAGGCAGTGCCTCAGGTGGTGGGAACTTCCGTGTGGCTGGCCACATATTCATGGGGACTGACCACAAGATGCAGGTTCAGGAAAGGCAGGGGCAAGTCACAGGTTATTGTGGTCGCATTGCATGCTGTGCTGGCCTGAGCACATCTACAGAAATGGGCTTATTCTGGGAGCAGAGTTTTGAAAGGGACAATGGACCCGGAGTGGTGCCTAGTGGGGGGTGATGCCTAGTGAGGGGTGATGCCTAGTGGGGGTAGTGCCTAGAGGAGGGTGGTACCTAGTGGGGGGTGTTTCCTAGTGGGGGGTGACCAGTGATCGTGTCATTCAGAGAATGTTGGGGGACCTGGGAACCTCAGCCCAGCAGCAGTCTGAAGCAAAGTCCAGGAGGCAAAAGCATGAGATCAAAGTCCTCCCCAGGCTTCCCAGGACCAAGCTCCAGCAGCCACAGTCCCTCAAAGTGGATCACACACAGTGACCACATTCCCAGAGTTGGGGAGGGGCCAGGATGGAAGGGAGTGTGTCCCCTTCCCAGGTCAGATTTGATTTTCCTGCACCCTGAGAATGGGAATGATGCCAGGAGCTCCTCTAGGAAGGCCAGTCTCTTCCTCCCCCGTGGCTTGCTCCCTTGTCTCCAGGACAGCTGCAGCTGGCCACAGCCAGCCTGCCCACATTCAATCAAAACTCTTTGCACTCATGGAATGAAGAGCCCATCTCCTTGGCCTGTAACCCAGTGTGCTGGCCTTGGCTATGCGTGCTGAGCGGAAATCCCTCCAGGCTACAGGGAAATGCCATCAGTCTCTCCCAGGGGTAACTGCTCCTCATCAATGGAGCCCAGGCCTGGGCAGAGCAGTTCCAGGCCGGGGGTGGGGGGGGTGCGGCCTGGGACCCGCAGCTCCTGCCCCTGCCTTGTTCGACAAGGCCTTGTTGGACAGCAGTGGGGACTGCATTCAACCGACAGCTTAAGATAATCACATGTGTGAGGCGCTGGGATAATGACAGCTGAATACCCTGCCACCGTTGCCATAGTGACCAGCCAAGCACTGGTTCCCTCCTTTTTTTTCTTTCTTATTTTCTGGGCCTCCTTGTTATAGTGCTGGCTGGTGGGGGGGTGGTGAGTTTGGGAAATGGGAAAGAGGAGGAAAGGGGGAGGGGAGACCCAAGAGGGGCAGCCCATTATATGCTCTTTAAATACCCCAGCTGGAGGTGTTTTAAATCTCAACAGAGCCAGAGAGAAACAGTGTCTTAATCCCCAGCTCCCTGTGAATTATTTAAAAGGGATCTTGTCAGAAGGATGAATTTGTCACTGTTTCAGTGTCAACAGCAGCGGCAGCTGTCATAATGGCCGAGGACCCCACTCCAGGCAGGGCCTGGTACCAAATGCTGCTGCCTGGTGGAAGTTACAGTGGCCCCGGTGCTGTGGACAAGGAGCCCCCACCCGAGGCACAAGCCTTCAGTGTTTCTCCTGGCGTGCTGAGAGACTGGGCTGTGAAATGTGCCAGGATGCCGAGATGCAAGCCATCTGGACCTCGGGCTGGCTGGCCTTGCCCTCTGTTAATGTGGCTCCCATGGCCCATAGCCATGGCGTCTCTGTGTAGTGAGGGGCTCTCCCTGGCTGGGAGTGGGCTGACTAGAGCTTATACGGCATTTGACGGGTGGGCATATACCCAAGGGAGGGCACACGGGCCCCACCTGGGCCACAGCCAGCGCCCCCAGCTACACACACACACACACACACACGCACACCCAGGCATGCATGCACACATGTACATACGTATGCGCACATATGCACACGTGCACACACCAAAGATGATGCACAGGTGCAGACAACTAGACAGACAGGAGAGAGTTGTAGATCATACACATCACGGAGGGAGAGCAAGACTTTCAAGGAGAAATGCCTGGTGCTCAGAGAGATGTGCTCAGAGGGCTGATAGCCACAACTTGCAGGGGCCTCTTATTCAGGTTGACTTCGGTGCATTACCACGTTTAATCCTCACAGCCATCTGGTGAGGTAGGTACCCTGAGTATCCCTGTGTTAGAGAAGGAAACCGAGGCTCAGGGAGGTTTAAAGACATGTCCATGGTCACAGGGCTGGGTCTGGCTGACTCCAGAGTCTGTGCATTGAACTTCTGAGCTAAGCCAGGGGTCACCATGACCTCTGGGGTTCAGGGTTAGGCAGGGTGACAGCAGTGCTTCTTCATCCCAACCCTTTGCTGCTCAGCACAAAAATCTCCTTCCGAACAACCTGGGTATGTTATGCTTGGGACCGTTTCTCTCACTCCCACCTCGACACAGTATTTCTTGCATTTTTCCACCATCCAAATTTCCAGAAGGATTTTGTGGAGATTTCTAGAGACCGCTTTGGGAAACAATAAGTATGTTTTCCATACTCTAATTCTTTCCATATTCTAATTGTGTCTGTCACCCCTATCCCCTGCTCTTCTGCATCTTATGCACCCTTTAGAAAATGCATCGCTTTGTGCTTTGAGCCCTTTCGAGGCTCTGGGCTCTCAGAAGCAGTGGCTGCCCCAAGCCTTGGCACACCACATAGGGCCATGGTGATGACCAGGGGCCAACGTGTCCTCCCAGCCCAGTACATCAGGAGGTAAATGAAGCATACTGGGAGGTGAGCCAGGGCTCACAGCCCTCGGGGGAGCCACTGAGTACATGGCCGCCTTGCTCGGTTGGTGTACTAAATGGTAGATCCCTCTGGGCTTGTAGGAATTTATGCCCCACGGACCACGTTTTACATTTTAATTAGCCCTCAAGCTTGTCTAATATCCAAACTCTTTCAGGCTTAGTTTACTGTCTACACAGGAGCTGTGTTCTTGGGATCCAGGCTGATTGGCGGCGGTGGCTCCAGCCCTGCCCGAGCCATCTGCTGTCCTGAAGAATCTCTGGCTTCCTGTGGGCTCTGTGAAGTCGTGTGTGGCCCAGGCCTCAATGGGCTTCTCTTCTTGTTCAGAGAGCAGCCATCTCTTACTGGGAGCCTGAAAGCAGGTCTCTGGATTTCCCCTGATTGAGCAGTGCCATGGGAGTTAGGGTCCTACGGGGTGTGGTGATGGCGACTGTTTGCAAAATAGCAGGTTCCTGCAAACAAAAGTTTGTGCCCAAATGCAAGCTGAGTGGGAGCAAAGCCTGTGATGTGTGTCCAATTTTGTCTCCCTGTGGTCTGGTGGCTGACAGTGGGCCAGGGACTGCCTGGCTGAGGGAAGGGGTCCCATGCTGAAACCTGCCCAGAGGCAGCCCTGGAGATTCCGGGAGGGGTGGGGAGAAGGCTGCTGGCTGCCCCTCTGGGTCTGTAAGGAGACCGAGTTCAGCCCTTTAGTCCCTGCAGTTTCTGCTGACGGAAGGGTAGGATTATTTATCTAAAACGGAGGAGATGATTTCCACACCCTGACGCGTCAGCCAGAGCAGGATGCTCAGGTTAGCATAACAGCGGTGCTGCTGCTGATGGTAATGATAATAGCTGCTACTTAGTGAATGGTGGTTGCTTGCAGGCTCAGTGCTAGGTGATTACTTACCTAGGTGATGATCTTGCAGTCCTCGTGACACCCTGCAGGGTAAAGAGCGTTTTGCAGATGAGGAAACTGAAGCTCGGAAAGCTGTGTGTGGTTGCAGAGCTGTAACTGGCAAAGGTGGGGTCCGCCTGCCCCGCGGCCACCTCTCCTGCCTCCCCTCCTCCCACTTTCCCCCTGCCCTATGCCGCTTGGCAGCCGCCCCGGCATCCTGGCTTTCTCGGCAACATGCCGGCAACACTCTTCCGCCAGAGAGTCTGTTCTTGTTCCCTGAGCCTGGGGTGCTTCTCCCACATGTGCCCTCCAGGCTGGGGGCTCCTGAGTGTCATTCAGATCGCTACCCAAAAGGAGACCTCTGACGACCCCACTGCCAGCTGTCACTCGCTAACCCCTTACCTGCTCCTCAGTAGTATTTAACACTGTTCAACTTTATACTATTAATTGGTTTGCTTGTTCATCTTCTGGTTTGCTCCATTAGATTATCAGGCCCATGGGAGCAGGACTTTGTCTCTTAGTCGCTGCTGTGTCACCAACACCTAAGACCACTACTTGGGGATGTAGTAGGTGCTCAATTCTTTATTTTAAAAAAGAGTTCAATAAACTGGGTTGGAAACAAATCAGAAGAGCCTCTTGTTAGGCTGATAGAGGCCCAAATGCCAATTTCAATGATTTCTGTCCTCACCTTAAATAGCAGTGTCCGGAGGAGCACCCCTTCCTGGACAGGCCCTGTGCAAGTGGCTTGTTCTCAGCAGCTGCTGTGATGCAGCACCACGGCAGCCACTGGGCGCTCTGGGAGGGGCAGCGTCGGCCCAGGGAGGTGCAGCAGTCCAAGGAAGGGCCAGCGATCATAGATCTTTCCAGAACTCCATGCTTGGGACTGTCTTCAGAGGCATAAGTAGCATCAGCTCCCTCTTCTTAACTTCATTTTATGGTGGTTCTCCATTTTTGACCAAGAACTAGTATTTCTTAGCTTGCTCATCCGTCTGACTCATCAGATTGGGCTCCAGAGGACCTTTGCCTGCTTCTGAAATCCAAACCCACCCTTGGGGGATAAAGAATGTGTTAGTGTTTCTGAAGGTTGTTCTAGAAGGGCAGTGTCGATGGACCAGTGAGTGGAGTTCATGGCAGTGGTTCTGAAGGAGAACGGTGTGTTCTATACACACATATGCGCACAATCGGCCAGACAGCAAATGCCAGCAGGCACTCGGGGGCTACTCCAGAGCCACAGACCTGCAGGTTCTGACTCCAACAAGCCAGTCTGAGAAACCGAGATCTTGGAGGAACCTACAGGGGTCTTTATCATACATCAAAGTCCTGATCTGAAAGCCGAACAAGTACTTTCTAATGGGTGTCATTGTTTTCTTCATTATGTTTATCTCAAGGACAGGCGGTCCATTGGCATCAATAATAATGCCCTTTCAAAGGTTGTTAATATTCTGCTGGTTGTGCAAGGCTGCTTTGTTTCTTCTTCTCCCAGGGACAAGTTAGCCTGGTGGCACCTGCTATAAGTCCCCAGCCAAGGACCAGGGGCTGAGGAACAGACCAGGAACTTGCTCATTCCCTCAATTTGTCAGTATGTACGGAGGGCTAGGCACTGGGAATATCAGGAGGTCCCTAACACAGTCCAGCCTTCTAGGGGGCAAGTCCACGTTGGGGAGGGTGGGTGGAGGTTGGATTTGTGAGACTGCAGCAGGACTGCAGAGAGCAAGGAGGTGAGTTCCAGGAGGTTACGAGGAGATATCCAGCAGGCAGCTGGATAAACAAGTCTGAGCACTGGGAAGAGGTAATGTACCGCATGGTGGTTGCAGCCTTGTGTGTGGTTGAGATCACCCAGGATAAAAAGTGAGAGGAGAAGGGAGTAAGGGTAGAGCCCCAAGAAACCTGTGGATTTCACTGGTCCCAGACATCGCTGAATAAAAACGTCATCATGTAATACCAGTGTTGCAAAGCTAAATGCACAGAATCATTTCGCTGTCGACAGAACTAATAAATTAGTCAAAACATAATTCCCTGTCCTCAAGGAGCTCACATCCTGGTAGCGGAAACCAAAGCAATTAACGAATCGTTCAAAGCAGTGTATTATCAAATGCTAAATTGTGTGGAATAGCTCAACCATACTTGAAGCATTTGGGAAGATGGTAGCTGAATATAAGCTGGGAAGGCATCATGGGAGAAATAAGACTTGAGGCCCCTCAAAGGAAAGGCTGCCGAGAGCGCTAGGCTCTGCCACCCATCAGCTGCCTGACTCCGGGCCACTATTGTGTCTCTGGGCCTCAGTATGCCCATTTGTCAACAAAAGGTCTTGGTCAACATGAACTATAGTGGCTTCCAGCCAGGTTGTTATTCTCCGGTTCTGTGTCTTGGAGGAGTTGAGATGGGATGAGGATGGGGTAGAAGAAAGGCTTCAGAACATTAGCAACAATATCAGGAGACAAAAATGGGCACCGTCTCTGAGTGATGGGAGAGGATGTGGCCCTGGCTTGAGCCCTGGCTGTCTCTTGCCTGGTCTGCTGTCATTACTCTCTGACCAAACAGCAGGCCAGGGCATGAGTCCAGGCATGAGGTAATACTAGCCCTAGTGCATGGCCACGGAAAGCAAGCAAGAGGTCAGATAGGAGGAACTTCGTTCTGGAAGAAATGGCAAATTGTGGTGACAAATTGGGCACGAAGTTGCCAGGGGCATACTGTTTGTGGATAATAGAGACCAGGCCAGCATTGTTGGGTGTTGAGGTGTAGGCTGGACCAGAAAACAAAGAGTGTTTTTCAGAAAAAACTATGTTAGTTATTAGTTACTTGTCATAAAATTTACTCGTTTTAAGTGTACAATTCAGTGATTTCCAGTACATCTACAGAATTGTGTAATCATCACCACAATCCCATTTTAGAACATTTCCATCACCCCCAAAAAGATTTTTCATGCCATTTGCAGTCACTCTCCTTTCCCATCCACGGTCTCAGGGAAATACTAACACTTTTCTGTCTATAGATTTGCCTTTTCTGGACATTTTATGTAAATGGGACCCTGCAGTATGTGGTCTTTTGTGTCTGGCTTCTTTCACTGGACATCACATTTTAGAGATTGTTGCATGTACCAGTGCTTCCTTCTTTTTTTATTTCCAAATAGTACTCCATCGTATGGCTACATCACATCATTTCTGTCATACCAATTAAAAATGTATGGAGCTGAACTGATCAATCTGTTCATTTATGGCTCCTGAGTTTCATGTCATAATTACTATACTTACATTGTCTCCATAGATTCTTTTCGTATTTTTATGGTTTCATTTTTAATGTTTAAA
This sequence comes from Eschrichtius robustus, assembly GCF_028021215.1. NCBI lineage: Eukaryota > Metazoa > Chordata > Mammalia > Artiodactyla > Eschrichtiidae > Eschrichtius > Eschrichtius robustus. The sequence goes on from NC_090829.1 coordinate 16,925,470, forward strand.
TCTTTGATTCACTGAGAATTTTTTTCTGGAGTAAGGTAGGAAATATGGATGCAAAATTATGTGTTCTTTTCCAGATGGCTACCCAGCTATTACAACAATTTTAAAAAATGATTCACCTTTTCCCCACTGATTTGAGTTGTGGCCAACCTTTTAAATGTTGAGAGAAACTATTGATTTGACATCTAAAAAATTCCACCAGTTACACTGCCACCAATAGGCTTGGGAGTGGCCTTTTCTCTACATTCTTATGGAGACTTGATATTTTATCTTTTTAATTTTGTGCCAATGTGATAAGCAAATTACGGTGGTTTGTTGTTTTACTGGGAGGAGATAATTATAGAAAGGAACACAGGAGGCAGTGTGTCAGATGCCTAGAAGTGGAGGCTGAGAAGCTGCCACTGAACAGAGACCTTTCGTATGAATTTAGCTTTGGAACAGGCAGTGAGAATGCGTCACAGAGACTGGAGCCAGCACAGGTCTTGGGTAGAAGAAATTGGGTCTGAATATCAATGGGGTCATATATCCAATACTGGTGAAACTTCCCCTTTTTAAGGATCTGGGAAGCGGTGTGCCCGGGGACATAGGGTACCTCAAAGCCTGGCTGGGGAGGCAGGCCTGATGCATGAAAGTGTGTTAAGGGAACACACGGCCCCTTGGGTCTGGTTAAAGCAGCCTCTCTCTGTCCCTCCCCATCCCCCCTCCCCCACCTCGGCTGATGAAAGCTTAGAGCTTCTGCTGCTCCAAGATATATTTTCAGTGTCCACTGGTCTGGTCCATCCCACCATCATCTCTCACCTGGACTAGGGCAGTGATGTACATGTCCCGCTCATGCACTCGTCCAACCCAGTCTCTACTTTGCATCAGAGAAATCTTTTAAAAACTCAGCTCTGATCACCTGATTTTCCTCCTTAAAACTCATCAATACCTTCTAGTTACCCTCAGGATGAAATTCGAAGTTCTCCACCAGACTCATCCTCTCCCCAGTCTTCTTCCTGCCACCTCCAGTTTTTTATGACTCTTCATTCCTCAATGGTGCCAGGACACTTTTCCCACCACAGGGCCTTTGCACTTGCTGTTCCTGGGCCTTGATGCTCTGCCCCTCGTCTGCCCCTCTCTGCCCCCAGCAGATGCACACTTTTCCTGGCTAACTTCTATCCATCCGTCCCTCTCAACTTGGAGGGTCTTCTCTGCCAGACCTCTGTATATCAAGTACACCCCCCCTCACTTGGCATCCTGAAATTTTTCCTCACAGCAGTTAGCACAATTGTAATAATTTAGTTATTTTAATAACCATTTGTCTAATTTCTGTTTCTCTCACTAGATTATAAGCTTCATATTTCTGCATCCCCAGTGGCTAATGCAATGCCTGGCATAAAGTTGGCATTCAATAAATATTTTTTTCATTGGTGGATGAATGAGGTAGAACTATAAAGCAATGACACTGATTCCAAGTATCATAAACAAATAATAATGTCTGTTCTCCCTGCTGGGAATGCTATTCTACCCTCATCTCGATTTCCCCAGATCTTCTCTTTCAAGGCCCCCAATCCTAATTGCCACCAACTTGGAGAGCATTTGTACCTCCTCCAGCCCCCTCTGATTGCTATGTTTCCAACCCCCGTACCACCCGCGGGCAGGAGAAGAATGAAAAAAGGAAAGAAAAAGACTCCATCATGGCCTTTTCCTGAACAGCGAGGAGTTATTTTCCTTTCTCTCAGTTTCTCTCTACTCTTTCCCTTTGAATATACAGCTGTATTCCCCCTAATTTGCTTTGATCGCTCCCTTAGGAGTTGTCATGGAATCAATTAGATCCGTAGATTTTTATGACTCCAGGTCACCCAGTATGATTCCTCATTTTACAGATGAGAAAACTGAGGCCCAGAGAGGTTAATGTTTGAAACAATTACCTCGTTGGGTCTTATAATACCAATCAGTGTCATTTTCTAAGATAAATGTTCTCAATATTCCAGCTCCACAGGAGAGTAAATCCTCATTCTGTCTGTTTAAGGGCGTACTGGTGGTGATAGTCTCAGTGCTAAGGTGAGCCCCCAAAGGTGGGCTTCCTGTCCTGCTCCCACACAGCAGAGCTGCATTAGTCTTGGGTGGGTCAAGGTCCCCACCCTAATTGGGACCCCAGGCTTCACCTGTGCATTGACAAAGGAGCCCCATGTTTGTGCTGAGACCTCATGCAGCCCAATGAAATGATGGATCATGAGACCTGCTGTGTTTAAATAATTGCAGAACAGCAAAAATAATCCTTTCCTTCCCTCAGAAATCATGTAGGGTCAACTGGGAAAATGTAATTTCAAAACAGCCATGGGAGAGAGGCCTGAAAATTTGAACTGAAACAACTGTCAGCAATGACTTCTCCCTAATGTATTCGCTTTCTGGTTCCAAAAAAACAGGCAAGCAGAATATAACTTTAACGAACACATTTAAATAGAACATAACACAATCTAAAGAAGGAATAAAAAGTGGTTCCTCAACATCTAGAGATTCAATAAGAAATGAAGCAAGGTCTAGGTGCAGCTGGCTCTGTGTGAGGATCCCGGAAGGAGCCCACCAGCTAGAGAGGGAACGGGGCCCCCTGAGAGTTCTGGGAGGGGCCTGGGAAGAAGGAGTGGCCATGGGGTCACTGTACAGGCCTGGGTGGGCGGGGCCAGCTCTCCACGTACCCATCTTTCCTCTGCACCATGCCTGGTCTTCAGAAGCCCCGGTACAAGTTTAAAGGACAGCCTTGCTTTGCCCTCCTGCTCCTACAGATAATTAATTCTGTGCAAGAAGAAATTCTGGTATATTTCCCACGTACACTTGATTAGCTTTTAGCTCTTTTAATAAAGAATTCTAATTTATATATTTCAAGTCCACACTGTGAATAATAAGCAATTAACACAATATTTAAAGAAATGGCACTTGTTTGGTTTCTTTTGTCACCACTGCTAAACAGTCAAGGACCTTGATCTATTTTCTCTTTTCACTTTAGAAGTTGAATTTCTTCTGCTCCTTATTTACTTCTTTAGCAAACACATTGGAACCTCCTGGGAAGACCCCCAGTTCTTGAGGTCAGGGTCCTGAGAGCTCCCCAGTGTGGGCAGCTGCTTCATCTCCCAGCACAAGGAAGTAAGAATGACCCAGCAACTCTTCTTTGACCCCTGCCCCGGAGTGGCTCATTAAGTAAGCTGTGTCTGTATGGACCCCCTCCCCTTATTGCCTGTTACTGAAATAAGTTACTAGGTGAATTTCTTTGGCCATTCACAGCACTTGTTTCTAGTTCCTCTCTTTCCCATCTCCTTTATGGCCATGTGACCATGGGTGAATTGCGTGGTGTCTTTTCACCTGTAAATTGAGGATGATAATCTAGTTGTATGGGGAACTGTTGAGACTATTGAGAGATATCACTTACTAAATGCATTTTTCCTCCTCTCCTTCGAATCTACAGGACTGCTAAAAATGAGAGCTCTCTTTTCCAACATGAATCACAATAGTCTCTCCCTTATTAAGAAGCTTTCCTTATTCCCTAAGTAACCCCCTCCAACATTCTCTTCCATCACATCTTTGTTTGATGTGTGTGCACAATGACACTTAATTTGCTTCATTAAGGATCTCTCTTAGTATCTCTACTCTCATCCGCTTCACAGTCTAACTCTTTCAGAGATTGATGTTATAAAACAAAAGTTTATGTGAATCTAAGTTTATTGAACAATTCTGAAAAGCTTTATATTCATATGCTTTTTGGAGATATAAAATAGTTTCACCACAATAAAGAAATTAGGTTCAGAAATGAGAATTTCCCAGGTGAGGGTGTCATGTGGTCAGACCCGTAGTACACAGAGTGACTGTTGAGAGCAGAGGCAGTGGCATTGAAGATGAAAGTGCCTACCATTGCACGGGGCTAAGAGCTGCAGGTGGTCCCTTGGATGTAATGAGTCATTGTCACAATGAGAGCTGTGGGTTAGATGAAGGGAGGTTTTCTAGGGTGAAGTCTGTTATATTTTGGAATGGGCTGCAGAGAAGTCTTCCAAAGTCTTCTTATAAGGAGACCTTTAAAAGCAAGTTCAAGTTAGGTGCGTTCATTTCTCAAGTGAAGCAGCCAGACTGGTGAGCTCGTAAGGCCCCCTCCAGTGCCAGGCTTCTCCTCCGCTCTGCCTCTCCTTGTCTTCTTACTCTCTATTTTGTGTTTTTCATGTGTGTGCCTGGACTGCTTGGTACAGTGGGAAGAAGTCAGTGGCTATGATGAAAACCTGAACACCATCCGCACCTACCAGGTATGCAATGTCTTCGAGCCCAACCAGAACAACTGGCTGCTCACCACCTTCATCAACCGGCGGGGGGCCCATCGCATCTACACGGAGATGCGCTTCACTGTGAGGGACTGCAGCAGCCTCCCCAACGTTCCAGGCTCCTGCAAGGAGACCTTCAACTTGTACTACTATGAGACTGACTCTGTCATTGCCACCAAGAAGTCGGCCTTCTGGTCCGAAGCCCCTTACCTCAAAGTGGACACCATTGCTGCAGATGAGAGCTTCTCCCAGGTGGACTTCGGGGGAAGGTTGATGAAGGTCAACACAGAAGTCAGGAGCTTTGGGCCTCTTACGCGGAATGGTTTTTATCTTGCTTTCCAGGATTATGGAGCCTGTATGTCTCTCCTTTCTGTCCGTGTCTTCTTCAAAAAGTGTCCTAGCATTGTGCAAAATTTTGCAGTGTTCCCAGAGACCATGACTGGGGCGGAAAGCACATCTTTGGTGATTGCTCGGGGCACGTGCATCCCCAATGCAGAGGAAGTGGACGTGCCCATCAAACTCTACTGCAACGGGGACGGGGAGTGGATGGTGCCCATCGGGCGCTGCACCTGTAAGCCTGGCTATGAGCCTGAGAACAGCGTGGCCTGCAAGGGTAAGCCCTGAGGCTCTTGAGGCCTCTACTTCCTGCCCTCCTGGGGCAGGGCCGAGTCAGCAAAGGTCCCTGCCTCCAGCTTGGGATCATAAAGGAACAGAAGAGCCTAATGGCTTCTTCTAAAGTTCTGGGGGGAAAATCCATCTCCAGTGCTAGGCCTGATGATTTTCCAGTTGTGTTCAACTGGATATCCATATTTATTGCGGGGGGAAGAGAAGGGGAGAATTCCAAATGGTGGATAATAACTTAATAACCACTCAGGCATATTTAGTTTTGGGGACACTGGCACTCATATTCTCTTTCTCTCTCTTTTTCTCCCTCTTTCAGACACACAGACACACACACAGACCCACACACCTGCATCCAGTCCAGCCCCGTGCTCTGAGGCGTGGATTATTTGGGTTGTCATAGACAAGTCACTCAAGGGTAACTGAGAAATGACTGAATTTGGAAAATATTTTTGTTCATTTCAGTCCAGCTCCCACAGCACTCAGCTTGGTACCGAACTCATGTAGCTCATTAACTCAAAGCCCCCTGGCTTGGCTGTCTTCCTCCAGGGTCTCAGTGCCAGGCTCTGGGGCAGGAATGGGGTCTAGCGTTAGTAGGTCCTGGAAGGAGGTGAAGCTGTTGGAATCGGGGTGGGACAGTACTGTGTGTTCTATTACCTTTGCTTTGGGATGATACAGAGTGATGGCGACTGTGCAGATGGGGGTGTCAGGGTACCCTGTGCTCACACTGACCCTCCTCAGTCCAGGAGAGCACGTGTGCAATACATGGCAATAAACGTGCTGAACTGGCTTGAGACTCGATCTTCTCTGGGAGTTAATAGAGGGGTCTAGAGGGTCCATGGCTCGTCTGTTGCCTGAGTACATGGAAGCTGAACAGGAGGGAATCCAAAGTTGGGGAAGAGAAGATTGTTTTCCTTTATCTTTTGCTTGTGGCTTTCAAAGTTTCAGATTCTTTCAAGAGCAAGGCTTCCCATATGGACCTCAGAAACCACCTTGACCCTAACTCCTTACTGGGGTTGCCCCAGTCCTTTGGGGACAAGATGGAGGTGGGGGGGGGCTGTGGTTGCTCCTTCTTCTCCATCATGAGCCTCATGCCAGCTGTCCCCCGTCATCATCCCCACCCTGCCTGAGCATCAGAACATCCCTTGCGTGTCTCCTTCCCCACTCACCTCGCTCGCCAAACAACACCTGCAGGCAAAGCACCAGGCACTGGATTGCTAATGCCCACCTGCTCTACGATCCTTTGGACTCAGCTAATTGCCTGGGCTGGGGCACTCACACAGCCTTTCTGAGGCCTGCTGAGAGCGGAGAGCTGTGCCTTTGTGTCTTTATTGGGTTTCTTGGTTATGGTACCCGTGATGGATGATGTGGAAACTGGGGGGAGAGAGTGCCAGATCAAGTGATAAATCAACGCAGACAGGTTTAAAACCAACCCAGCCTGGTCCCACAGCGCTCCTCTTTGTCCCATTGTTTTGGGGTGGGAGGGAGGTGCCCTCTTGGGCATGTGTCAGGGTCTGAGTGGAGACCCAGGCCCCAGGCTGAGTTCTTAAAGGCGCAGATGCGGCAGCTGCCTGGCATGCTCGCAATAGCACGGGTGATTTCTCCAGGCTTCAAAGGGTTGCCACACTGCACTTGCTGGCTGGGGCCCTCTTGTTTCTCATTATTTCCTGAGCAGAACGGCAGGAACCAGAGCAAGCATTGATTGGTTCTGATTTAATTGGGACTCTGGGAACAGCCTCTCATTTCTCTGGGCTAATTGGAAGTTTTCTCTTTTGGGGGGTTCTTGTGTCCCCGTTGCTTGTCCGTCACCTCCTGTGGTTGTCCTGGGAGGGCCTATGGGGACAAATATGTAAATCCAAGTGGTTACTTTCCATCCTCCCTACTCAGCCCCACCCTCCTCCTGACTTTTGGTGGATGTTCCTGATCTAGAGCTGTCATGAACCTGACCTGACTTCACAAACTACTTGTTGCAAACTCACTGGAAGCTGGAGGAGATGGGGAGCCCAGGACATCATCACTTTGCCATTTCAGAGGCACAGGCAGCCACATTTTGGTGGCATTTCTAAGAGCAGAGAGTGGCAAGCCAGGCGGCATCATGGGTTCTGCAGCCCAGCGGCCTGGCTGAGCTCAGTGCCCTAGAAAGGCAGAAAAGCACCTTTTCTTCTATCTCAAGAACTTTAAGCTGAATCTTTCAAATTCTTTGACCGCAGCCCTGTAAGATGAGCTTCATGATAGGATTGCCCAACGGGCTACTTCATTGAGAAACCTCTCGGGCCTCCACGGTGGCCCTGCCCAGCCCCCTCCAGAGAGGCCTCCTATGTAATTGGCTGGATGTAATGGGCTGTGACACCAGCATGAGCAACAGTAAACAGAGCTGGAAGGATGCCCTCTGCCTCACCGACTCCAGCACACGGGGCAGGGGTGCGTGGTCCCAGACTCTGGTGGCGGCAGGGGACAGCAAGGAGAACAGGGGAGAAGGGCAGCTCTGGGTTCCAAACCCCCTTGTGCTCTGCATTGCCCCTTCTGCTTTTGAAGGACAGGGTTAGAAGCACCCAATTACAAGCAATCATGATTCTCCCAGGTCAGTGCTATCGTAAAGAGAATGTTCTGGGCTTGATAGCTGTCCTGGGTAGAAGTCCATGACTTAGTAAATATTATCAAAGATGATGACGAAGGCACCATACGGTCATTATTGAGTTGGTGTGGGCAGTGGAGACATCACGGGGTGAGCAGTTCAGCTGGGGCCCTGGGCCCACCACTACTGCCCCGTGAAGAACCATCGGGCCTGAAACAGCCCAAGCCGGGGGGTGGCAGTGAGGGTGGGGGTGGGAGTGGGCAGGATACAGAGAGACCATCTATTCTGGCTGCCTCATTTATCCATGGAGAGAGGGCAGCCAGAGAGCATCTCTGGATACCAATCCAGGGAGCCCTGTTGGGTAATGTCAGAGCTGGGATCAGACCCAGGTCTGGGAGGCCACCATCTGCCTCTGCTTCTGAGTCTGGTTTTTGTTGAAATTAACCGTCCTTGGACGCACAACATATGCTCCAGGAATATACACCCCCTCTCAGCTGTTTTCCCATGAACACTTTCTCTGTGTCTGTGTCGTCCCTTGTTTTATCTTGGGTCCAGGCGCTCCGTGGAGCTGTGCTCTACGGTCATACATTTCCGCACCGTACAGCACAGGGCTCCACGTTGACTACCCCCATCTTCTTTTTAATCTTTCTGGGAGCAGTACCATCTCTGCAGATGTTCTGACATGTTGACGTGCCTGTGAGCCATCCAGAGGGGCATGGCATCTGGGCGGGGGTGGGGTGGGGTGGTGGTGACACCAAGCTCCCCGGGAAGGGTGAGGTCTAAGGCTTTGTGCTTCCAGAAGAGGACGGGGGGGACGGCAGGGCTGTGGGCTGGAGGCCTGACTGTGTCTCTGTAATCGGCATCAAGGAACAGCATGGGCCCCAAGGGCTGAACCCGGGCCCAGGCAGCGCTGTGGTCAGACTTGCCCCCTTTGCTTCCTGTCCCCAACTCTCTCTGGAGCTGGACAGCCCCTGTATGCAGAACCTGAGCACACACATCTGCACAAACTTCCTTGCCTGGAGGGTGAATCACCACTTTGGAGTTTGAAGCATGGAGATGAAAACTCCCACTGAATCTGAGCTTGCCTGAAGCTGGGACCCTCCGTTCTGGACCACAAGAGCTCTGATGGTCTGAGCTCTGTTTCCACTGCTTTGGCCCGTTGACAAGCTGTGTTGACAGTGCCCTAATGCTCCTGGGCCTCGGTTCTCTCTCAAGGCAGCGGGGTGAAGAGCCCGAGAAGAGTCAGCTCAGGGCAGCTGCAGATGGTGAAGGAATGCATCCTGTTCACACACCACCAGAAGCAATCCTTATTTTGCCAACAGGGCCATGGCAGGGACATTGAGAGAGGGACACCCTGGCCTTTCCCTAGGGGAGGGGTCTCTGTCTGCAGATGTCCTGTCTGTACTGTCCTTGCTGGCTAAGAGCTGGAGCACCAGTTACCTGGTCAGGCAGCTGCAGCTGAGCCTTCCACTTTTGTTTTAAGGGCCAGTTAATGAGGCAGGGCAGGAAAGCCCCAGGGAGATGTGGCTTAGCACAGAGGAGTATGCCTTGATCTGCCTGGGGCCCCGGGAGCTATCCTGTATGACAGAGAGCATCTTGCCTTCCTGTGTGCCCAGCCAGCCTGCCACGCGAGGCGTCTGTGCAGCTGCAGGTGTGCTGGGTTCACCCTCTCGTGTGTGTGTGTGTGTGTGTGTGTGTGTGTGTGCACGCATGCGCGGGCACGCTCACGGCCCAAGAGGTCGGGAGGAAATCAGCTCGGCTACGGCAGGCCCTGGAGAGGCTGGCGAGGGTAAGGAGGCGCTGTGGGGAACCTCAGGAGGCTTCTTGGAATCACAGGACAGGAATTTAGGACCACGGAGGGCCAGGAGCAGCCCTAACAAAGGTTTTCATTGAGGGTGGGACCTGGTTCAGGAGAAGGGCTGGAGCAGGCCCTTCAGGTTCTGGCTTGTCCCTGGCCTCTGTCTGGAATAGCCCACCAACGCTGTGGGCACATAGTGCCCCTAGTGGGGGCTGGAGTTACTTGGTCTTCAGGTATGACCCTTGGGGCCTGCTCAGGTCACCTCCTTGCAGGCCGTGGCAGTTCTGGCCTCCCATTCCTCAGTCTAGTTGGATTCTACTAGAATGGAACTGTCTCTATGCTCATTCTTTCTCTAGGTTCTTATTGGATACCTACTGTTGCCAGGCCCTTTATATTTATACACTCAGATGAAGCGATTATACTTCTGAGACTCTGCTAGATTCTTGGCTCTTAGAAAGTGCTTGCAGTATCCAGAGGGCAAGGAGACCACAAGTGGCCTATGGAGGGTGGGCCCTCTCCCAGCTAGGTAAGGCCTCTAAGCCCGCCAGATGACACGTACTTTGCTTTCCCACAGTGGTCCCCCAGTCTGCTCTTAGACACTACCAGTGATGGGACACTCTGACTTCCTGAGGCAGCCTGGTTCATCACGGAGCCCTTCTTTCTAGGACTGAAATGAATCAGGGGCCCATTGCTCTTGTTCCTGGGTTGGAACTTTTAAGCAAATCTCCCTTATCCCAAGTTACCTTTCATTGTTATTTTTTAAATGCTTTGAACAGGTAGGACATATGAAATTAAGTTTCCCTTTGACTCTGGTCCTGTTCAGGTCCCTCACTGTTTTAGTTTCTGATATTCTCTTGCCAATAGAGGCCATGCATTTGCACACCTAGAATGTAGACAAGTCCTTTCCTCATCTGCACAGGGCTTACTGCACAGGGTTTTTCACCTAGTTCCACCCGCCCCCCCACCCTTTCTTACTTAACAATGAAAGTTAGCAGTAGTTTGGTTGGTTGTATTACCTAGAAATCCGGCCTCTTTCTTTCCAATGATTGTGTAATATTCCACTGGATGGTTGTACCTTTATTTAATTGGCCCTTCATTTATGTACATGTAGGTTGCATCCTGTGTTTTGCTATTTCTAAACAATGTTTCAGCAAACATCCTTGTGCCTTCATCTTTGCACTTAGGAGTGAGCATATCTGTGAGATTAATTAATTAATTAATTAATTCAATGAATATTTATTGAGGACTTTCTGTGTGCCACGGACTTTTCTAAGAGCTAAGATGCAGCAAGTTCTTAGAAGTAAAATTGCTGAATCAGAGTATATAAATTTTTAATTTTGATAGATATTCCCAAATAGTCCTCCAAAAAAGGACATTTTCTTCCAATTTTTGCTCCCACCAACAATGTATGAGGGTTCCTGTTCCCCATACCTTTGCCAAGATAATAAAATATCAATTGTTTTTATCTTTGCCAATCTGATAGATGAAAATTGGCCTCCCACTGTGGTTTCAGTTTCCATTTGTCTTGCTATGAGGGGCATTGAACATGGCAAAGTTCCATAAATTGCCCTGTTTGTGGGTTGAGACGCAAGCGTTCCTATGTCATGCATCATTACATTAGGTGGGTTTGCACTTGGCAGTCAGTTTGGAGTGTGCTCACTCCACGACGTGGTCTACCCTTCACTCTCCTCTGGTCCCTTCCCTCCTGCCCTTCATCCCACCCTTCATGCATTCTTTGCCCATCTGTAGCCTTAGGACATTTGGGCATGTGCTCTGCACCTATTTCAGTGTTTCCCGACTGCGGTAGGGGAAAGGAGAACAGGTGGGACAGGACAAGAGCCGGTGCTGCTGCAAAAGGGCCATGCCACCCTTCTGGCCAGTCTCAGGAAGGCTGGCCAAGCCCGGTTTGGGGGGAAACACACCTCGCTTTTCCCATTCTTCTTCTCCTGCCCAGGGCCTGTTCTGGGCTCCCTGCTCCCCTTCTTGCAGCCCTGCTCTGCCCCACGCATCCCTCAGCTCTCACCCTTTGCCCAGTCCCTCCAGCTGGCATCGCTTCCTTTTACTCTCCCAGCTTATCTCTGGGGCCTCGGGGCTCAGCTCACCCTGGTGACTCCCACTCCACTGCCCCTCCCTAAGTCACCAGCCCTCAGCTGGTGCCTCCTCCAGCCTCCTCTTCATTTCTTCTGCAGCCTCTCACCCTCACTAGACCTGCCACCCCTTCCGCGGCAGCCCTGAATCTGTCTCAGTCCCATCCCTGACCAGGTGTCCTTGCCCAGCCTGTGGAAGCCCCAGGCCTACTTCTGCCAGTGGGCGTTGTCTTAGCCCTGGGCTGCGGCTTACTGCCTCATTCTCTTTTTGGTTTTGTCTTCTACTCTGCAGCAGTTCTTTCTCTCTGGGGCCATGGACTTCCCACCTCTTCTACTAGCCTCAGCCTCCCTCTCCCCTCTTCCTTACTCCCCATCTCCCCTCTCCTCTCCTCTCCTCTCCACTCCTCTCCCCTCTCCCCCTCCTTTCCATCTTCCCTCCCTCCCTTCCTTCCTCACTACTTTTCTGTTTAAATATATTCAGGTTAAAAGGTGAGTCAGCTTAAAGAAAAATAATAAGTTAAATAATAAATTTTAAAATCTGGCATGTAGATATGGCAAAAAGCAATAAAGATAATATGCAAACGACTGATGTTTAAAAAACTGCTGACTTGCCCCGTTCACCTAGGTTAAGAAAGCAGCCTGTATGCTCTGCAGGGCAGTCCCACACTCCATTGTCAGATTATGCTGACGGCTCTGATTCGGGTACAGAGCAAACTTCTCTGGACTGGCTTTCAGCTTGCATTGAGGCACTAGTGCAGCGTGGCTATCATTTATAGAGCACTCATACGTACCGGCTGCTCTGCCAAATTCCTTTCCTGTATTATCTCTTAAATCTTCACTGTAGCCCTACGAAGTACATACAGTCATCATGCTCGCTTTTCAGTTGAAGATACTGAGGCACAGAGAAGCTAAGTAGCTTTGCCGAGGTCATGCAACGTAGGACTCTGAGGCCTGGCTGATAACTCTTATTCTGTATTCCTCTGCCAGCGGGAGAAGAGCAAGATTTACTTAGGGGCAGACCTGTGTTTTGTGATGGGAGCTAGGGCTTCAGCGTCCCATGTGGACTGAGATATAAGCCTTCCCTAAGGTACCCAAAGAAAAGCCATCAGAGTTTGATCAGCATTTTCCATTGGCTAGGGCTGAACCAGGAGGTTCATGGAGGGACCATGCTCACGGCAAGAATGAGTCAAAGACACACCCCTCCGGCTCCATGGTCAGCCCAGCTCTCACCTTTCTCCTCCCCAAGCTCCCTACGGGCAGGGCCACCCCTGATGAGCCTCTGTGTCCCAAATGCCTACACTGTGCCATCTGTGAAATGAGAACAAAACAAAACGCATTGAAAACAAAATTGGTGGAAGCAGGATGTGAGCTGAGGAGGAAGAAAGGCTTTGCAAGTAAGTCAGACAGAGGAAGACAAATATCATATGATATCGCTTATATGTGGAATCTAAAAAAAAAAAAGTGATACAAATGAACTTATTTACAAAACAAAAGCAGACTCACAGACTTAGAAAACAAACTCACGGATACCAAAGGGGAAAGATACTGGGAGGAGTGGGGAGAGATAAATTGGGAGTTTGGGATTGACATGTACACACTACTATATTTAAAATAGATAACCAACAAGGACCTACTGCATAGCACAGGGCTCAATATTGTGTAAGAACCTATATGGGAAAAGAATTTGAAAAAGAATAGATACATGTATATGTATAGCTGAATCACTTTGCTGGACGCTGAAACTAACACAACATTGTTAATCAACTATACTCCAATATAAAATAAAAATTAAAAAAAAAAATGTTTAAGAAAACATCTCAGCTGAACTGGGCAGTGTAAACTCCGAACAAACCAGGCAGGAACGGAGTGTGAGTCCGATGACAAGGCGTGCACTCGGAGAGGTGACGATGGCAGAACCAGATGGAGGAAGTAACCAGTGATGACAGAGGCCTTGTCTGTCTGTTGTCCAATAGAGTGACACGTTGTACACACACAGGCACACACAGAAGAAAATCAACAGAACGGTTTCAAGCCCATACGTCATGAAACCCTTTTGCTAAAATTTGGTGATAATGTGTCAGTTTGACAGAGGACATAAGGTCAGTGTAACGTGTGTGCTTCAAGCAGAAAATGACAATCTGCTCTTTGCACAAGATGGATAGAGCTTCTCATTGAAATTGTATGGAATATGCAAGAACTCTGCCAAATCATGAACTTGGCAAAAATGTACCTGTTCTGTGAATTAGGCAATTGGACGGTTTCTGTTGGGTTTCTGGGTCTGTCACACACATGCCTGTGTTGATCCGAATGTGGAGGCCCTTGTGACTTGGGCTTCTCTTCTCTCACTGGTTCTGTTTGTCTTCCCCTCTGCATCTTTGGCCAAATTATCTCTCCCCTGTTTTCCTTTTTTTTCTTTTCCTCCATTTATTCTAGTCTTTTGTCTGTCTTCTCTCTGGAGTTGATTCGAAAAGAGAGAAAAGAGAAAACACATTCCATTGGTAGAATTTTAATGAATGGATGGCTAAGTCCATTCATTTTATTTTTTTTCCTCTAGGAAACTGTTTAGATGCAAATTGCAAGAACAAATGCTTTTTTTCATATAGGAAAATATAGGAAATCAATGTTTATCAGTGAAATCAATTGCAAATATTACGAGTAATTTTTGTCATCAAAATTATGAATATGTAATCACACGTGTTGATAATAAGGTTATTTTTTAAAAAGAACATAGCTTTTTAAAAAAAATGTCTTTGTAGAATGCCCTGCTTCTCTGTCCTTATTTCTTTATTTTTCTGGAACACACTCTACTGCTTTCAGTTTCTTCAGCCCCATTCTTCATTATTCCTGGCTTATGAGAATTCTTTCAAACTTCCTTTTTTTCCTAACATCTTTTAAATCTTTCAGTCCAGCTACTAGTTAAGAACCAGTTACCACAGCCGTTTGTGGTTTAACATACCCAATCAGAGTGACAGATGTAAACTTTCAGGCTGACAGCTGCCCCTCCCTTCTTGTAGGTAGCTCTAACCCGCTTACCTAGCCCACTTACCTCAGAATTTCCTCATGCAAACTCAGTTATTTGGGAGAGTGTTTCACCTTTGGGGACTGGACTTTCCACTCCCCTTTGCTCTGAACCCCGTCAGGGGGCACTTACTGCCCCTCCTTGCCCACTTGTAGAGTCTAAATGTGAACTCACCGTCCCAACGTGGGCAGCAGCCCCCTCCCCTCTGAGGACTTGCTGCAGCCTTGGGGGCAATGGATGTGCTCCCCAGGGAGCTGACAGCATCAGCACACTAGCCAGTTGGACATCCATACCCCCATGTCTTCCTGACCAGGAGGAGGTAGAGGTGGCCGGACATCCTGACCCCCCGGGTCCTCTCCCTGCCCTGGCTCCCCCTGATGGCCAGTCCTCTTCTGGCCACCACCACCCCCCATGTCCCCAGTCTCCTTTCCCGCCCGTAGCTGTGTGCTGGCCCTTCCTTCTGGGCCACAAAGGCTCTCTAGACAGACATTGTGTGCTGTTTGCCAACACGGGGGCCCGGGTACACAGAGGGGGTGAGGGAGAGGCCAGCTGCTCTCTCCTTTCACACAGACCTTTGCTTTCTCCCTTTCAGTCTCCCCCTGGCTCTCTGTCTTTGAACGTGCATACAAAAATAAAAAAAGCAGTTGCTAATTAGAGCCAGAGAATGAGAGCGAGCCTGGAAGAGGGAGGTAGCGGAGGGGCCAGCTCCCGTGCAAATCAACCAGGGAGGAAGGGCAGGGGGGCCCCTGAGGGGCTTGGGAGGGATAGTTTGTCAAAATAAGCAACAACGCTTCTTCAGAATGGCAAAGAGGGATCTTGTCTTAACCTCCCGTCCTAAAAAGGGAGGAAAGGAGAAATGACAGAGTTTCTTGTAAACTCCCACTGCTGGTGTCCATCTACCCTTCTCATCTTTGTCCCTCTCTCAGTAGCCCCGTAAACAATAGTATCTGTTTGGGGGACATTTAAGTGTATCCTTTTATTGGTCATTTTTGTTCTGGCTGATAGAGAATGCGGGATCACTGGCTGAGAGGGGAGCCCCCTTACGGAGGAGCCGCTGAGTCATCAGGAAGCCCCAGCTTGGAAAACATCCTCTGACAAATCAAAGCTCTCTGTCAGGGCTTTTTTCTCACCCAGTCCTGTTCTTGGTTCACCAGGCAATTTCTTTTCCCAACCCCATGTCATTAAATTCGCCAAAAGCAAAAGCAGCCCTGATGCCCGGTGCTGAAGGGCTAGATGCCCGGTGGATGGCTAGGGGGACAGCAGCCGGTGTCAGGACAGGACCCGACTCCGACTGGAGATCTTTGAACCCACTGCAGGCTCACAGAAGGTTCCAGATACCACAGCAGTCAGGGCCTGGGGGCACCGATCTGGCAGTTCTTCTGTGGCTTAGAATGGCCCCGTGCTTCATGGGGCCAGGATCACTCTGAAGGCTTGGAGGTGCCCGGGGGGACTGGCTTTGGAGAGCTGGCAGTCACAGGGAGGGAGGGTTACCTGGTGACTCGGCCTGTCTAGAGATGCAGTTTCTCCAGGCATATGGTGAACGAAGTGATGATGCAGATCTATAAAGGTTTTGACGTCAGTGCCCTGTGCATTGAAAAAATGAGGTAATTTTCTGAAAAGGAGAACAGTGGAAGCCTCATCGTGATACACATTGGTACTAACTAGTCAGGAAGGAAGAAAGGAAAAGGAAATAGAACATGGAAAGCAAAGACTATAGCTAGCTCATTTTCTTCCACTGGTGGCTGTTTCAGGTGATGGCTACGTGTGAGAAGAGAGACCCCACTGGAATCTATTGGGAACATCCTCCAGTTCTGGGCTGAGGTCTCAAAATGAACCTTTCTGGAGTGCATATGCAGTGGACTGTCTGTAACACACAGCTCAGTGTAGCTCGTCTTAACCCTGCCCAAGGACTCCTCTGGAAAATAAGGGCTTGAATCCATATCCCATGCAACTAGCCAGACCACAAAGCTGTTGAGAAAACAGCCATCGATGGGTAGTTGTCAAGAGCTGGCGCCAGGAAAGCTTGGGTTGTTCTGTCCTGGCTCTGTGTTTATGAGCAGAATGACCTCTCTGGGCTCAGTATCGTGTTAAGTGGTTTTATAACACTGTGTTAAGTGGTCTTCTAACACTGGGCTTGGGCTGGCAGTGAAGACACCATGAGGATCTCTGCCTGGGTAGAGTTCAGCCAAGATCTTGGCACGTTGCAAGGGTTCAAAAACGGATGCTGATATTATCAACATTTTATTATTAAATAAGCCAGAGGATAATTTTCTATCTATCTATGGGGCTGGTTCTCTTGAGGTGTATGAGAATTGTGGAAAGGATGTGGTACATTTACAGAGATCCGGTAAATATTAAGAAGGCTTAGATAACATGATCTGGGTCATGGGTACATAAACTAGTTTAGAGTCTAGATGACCCATCTAGTCATAAGTGGATATGAGTTTAGAGTCTCTGTGGAAGCCACCCATCTAGTCATAAGTGGACATGAGTTTGTTCAGTTTCTCATTGCAAAATTAAGTTTTTTAAATTCTGTTTTTCATTTTTCAGTAACTTTAAAATTTATTTAAAAAAATTATCATACAGAAAATTTAACTTATTTTGTTGGACCGTTTTATGAACTTTAACACATGTATAGATTTGTGTAACCTCCATAAAAATTAGGAAACAGAAGAGCTGCCTTATGCTTTCCCTTTATCTCCATTGCCTCCTCCCATCCCCCACCCCTGGCAATCAGTGATCTGTTCTTCATCACCATTATTTTGCCTTTTAAAATGGAATGATACACTGTGCCAACTTTTTGAGACTGGCTTCTTTCACTCAGCATAATGCCTGTGAGATTCATCTCAGCTGCTGTTTGTGTCAGTAATTTGTTCCTTTTCATTGCTGAGTAATATTCCATTTTATGGATGCACCATAGTTTTGTGTACCTATTCACCTGCTGAAGAACATTTGGATTGTTTCCAATTTTTGGCGATTGCATATAGTTGCTATAAACGTGCAGGTACACGTTTTTGTGTAGACGTACATTTTCATTACTCTAGGGTTAATACCCAGGGGAGGGATTGTTAGGTCATATTAAAATGGGATGTTTTACTGCCAGGCTGATTTTCAGAGTGGCTGTACCATTTTACATTACCAACAGCAATTGTTCTGCATCCTTGTCAGCTCTTGGTATTATCAGTATTTTTTATTTTAGTCATTCTAATTAGTATGTCATGGTATTTCATGGTGGTTTTAATTTTCATTTCTCTAGTGAATAATGATGTCGAATATCTGTCATGTGCTTATTTGCCATCTCTTTATACTCTTTGGTGAAGTGTCTATTCAACATTTTTGCCCAAGTTTTAATTAGGTTATTTGTTTTCTTACTATTGAGTTTTGAGATTTCTTTGTATATTTTGGATACAAGTAGTTTTGTTGAACGTGTGATTTAAAAATATTTTCTAGCTTGTAACTTGTTTCTTCTTTCTCTTAACAATGTCTTTTACAAAGCAAACATTTTTAATATTGATGAAATCCAATTTATCCATTAAAATTTTTTTATTAAAGATTGTATTTTTAGAGCAATTTTAGGTTCAGAGCAAAATTGAGAGGAAGGTACAGGTTTTTCCCATATACCCCCCTGCCCCACATGGGCATAGCCTCCCCCATTATCAACATCCCCCGACAGAGTGGCATATTTGTTACAACTGATGAATCTACACGAACACATCATAATCATTCAAAGTCCATAGTTTACATTAAAATTCACTCTTGCCGTTGTACATTCTGTGGATTTGGACAAACGTATAATGACATGTCCATCATCATAGTATCATACAGAGTACTTTCACTGCTCTAAAGATCATCTGTGCTCTGCCTGTTCATCCCTCCCCACATCCATCCCCTGGCAACCTCTGATCATTCTACTGTCTCCATAATTTTGCCTTTTCCAGAATGTCATACAGTTGTAATCATACAGTATATAGCCTTTTTTAATTGTCTTCTTTCACTTAGTAATATATGTTTAAGTTTTCTCCAGGTCCTTTTTATAGTTTGACAGCTCATTTCTTTTGAGAGCTGAGTAATACTCCACTGTGGAGAATTTATCCCTTTTTTTCCAATTTATCCAACCAATTATTTTTTCAATTGTTCCAGGACAAGAATCGTATTTTTGGTGTCATGTCCAGTAATTCTATGCCCAACCCCAAGTCACAAAGGTTTTCTCCAAATGTTATCTTCTGAAAGTTTTATAGTTTTGTGTTTTTAGGTTTATGATCTGTTTTGAGTTAGCATTTGTTGGAAGTATTTGTTGGAGGTTCAGGTTGAAGGTCATTTTATTATTACTTTGCCTGTGATGTCTAGTTGTTCCAGTACCAGAGATGACTCCTTCACCTCCTCCAAGGCTTTATTTGAATATTATCTTCTCAGTGCCCCCCACCCTGACCACCCTACTCGCAGTGTAGACCACCCTCAGCAGCCCTCCTGTCTCCGCTACCTCGCACTCATCATCTCTAAATAGTGTATAACTTATTGGTTATGTGTATTATCTGTCTCTCCTCAGTAGAACGTGGGCTACATGAGGGCAGGGATACTTTGAGGGTGTGTGAAGGTCTGCTTGTTAACTGATGTGTCCTGAGTGATTAATAAGAACTGGATGCACAGAGATGCTGGGCTCCCTCAGGGCACATGGCTGCAGAGGGAGAAGGTGCAGGGGTGGCTGGCGGAACCTCCCAGGCCAGGTCAGATCAGAAGTGAGCTGTCCGGAGCCCTGCCTCCCACGTTCATCAGGCAAAAGAGGTTTGTCAAACACTCCACCCTGAGCTCTCCTCTCACCCACCCGCCCACTGTATTATTTAAGGCCAGTAAGAACTTAAGCAATTAAACCATTTTTTTCTATGTCTTAAAGTATTTGTTCTGTGAAACTTAAGCTTTATCCCTTTTTCACCCTTACGCCCCTTGAAAAAAAAGAAAGTGCTCTAATGCCCTGGGAAAGTGATCTTAAATTCTAATCAGCCCTCAATCCTGGGTGTTGGAAGCCACTCAGCGATGAGGCAATTGGCAGGGCAGGGGTGCACGGGGAAAGCTATTTAGGAGGCAGAGTCGGCTAAGATGCAGTTTTCACCTGGCCGGACAGTCTTCCGTTCCAGTGAAGAGGCTTAATTTATCAGGGCGGAGGTACAGGGAATCCGAGAAGCAAACAGTACGAAGATATGGAGATGGCAGAAGAAAAGAGGGCAGCTTAGATGAACTGGGGTGGGGGACTTAGTGGGTTCCTGTCCTCCATAATGGAGCCCCTCTCCATGCTGTCCTTACCTTGAGTCCCAGCATCACTCACTCTCTCCAGTAGCAGGTGGAAGGAGTGTATGATGCTGTGTCTCCCTGGGGTCGGCTCTGGAATTTCTATATAGGAGGGGTTTGGGGCCATGGCTTGGTTGGATGGGAGGGGAGGGAGCTGGCTGGGCACTTGAAGGCTGCGTTTGTACAGCAGTCTCACTGTTCTTAAAGGGGATGTTAATTTGGAGTGCAGGCCGCTGATGGGAACAGGAAGGGAGGGAGCGTCTGTTGGGACCTGGCTGCAGAAGGAGCTGGTCCTCGCCTGCCTCACTGCAGAGGAATCTGCCCCAAAGATACCACCCATCTCCCGCCCCAAGGTGGAACCCTGCTCTCTGATGATCTCTGAACAGCTAAGGCTCCTGGTCTGTTCGGAATCTGGTCACATACTATATTTGTTCCCAGAAAAGCAAAACCCACGTTGTCTCCTATTTCTGTCTCATTTCCACCACTGGAGAGACCAAGTCGGCTAATTTTCCCTTTTGACAAATTTGCTTTAGTTCAGTGGGAGGCGCTGCTGATTTTGAGTCATCAGACCTATGAGGGTGGGGGAACCCAACTTGTAATATTTCTTAAATTATACTTTAATGAAGACGCCCACTAACACTTGTAATAATTCACAGAAAAGAAGCTCAAGCAGATCTGGTTGAAATGTCTTCCTTTGTGGTTTTTGTTTTTAAAGATGTGTTACCAGCTTAAACGGAGGTCTTAATTACAGATCAGAAACAAAAACTTGCAGTGTCTGAGAATTGCTTCTCGCCTGTTCCCTTGGCCACACCTGTCTCCCGTGGTTCCTCAGGGGGAAGACCCACCCAGGAGAGGCTGCCTCTCCCCCTTGGGCCCCCTTCCCTTCCTCCCTCTTCGAAGCATCCTTGCTGTGGGCCAGCACTGGGTGCAGGGCTCCTTAGCTGTATAGAGAGTGCCTGGATCTTTGGTCTTTCTCTGAGAATCTATGTCTGGTAATGTCAAAACAGGGTTACAAAGATTGTGGTATGATTTAAGTGTTTGCATTCAACAAATAAATGCTTTTAACACAAAAATTGCAATACTTGATGTTATGCTACAAGAAGATACTTGCAGGGTTTATGGGATGTGTACACGTGCAGCCCCTTAGAGGCAGGCTGGTTGGATAATGTGACATGTTTGAAGTTGTGATGGACTCCTCATCTCAGTCCTGTGACTTTCTCATCAAGTGTGAATTTGAGGCCTTTCCCAAATGGGAGTGAGGCCAGGTGGCCCTCCTACCTTGCCCGTGACAGCCCGGCTCGGCCCCTGAGCCTGGGGGATGGGCAGCGCTGACAGAGATGGGTCCCTTGCCCACCTGTGCATCCCCGCCGGTCCTCAGCAGCATCCTCGTCTCTGGGGGTCTGACCCCTCTTCTTGCTCCCTCTACAGCCCCGCTGGGGGCTCCATGGACAGAACCATTTGGAGTCTGATTCAGAGGACAGGTAAATCTGATGGCTGACCAAGCTGGGGGTTGCCGGTGCAGTCACTCTCCTTCCTTGGGTGTGGGGCACGTATCATCCTGCAGAAGCCCCGCCCTGTGGCTCCCCCTGTGGTCCTGATGCCTGTGGGCATCTGTGTGCCCTGACACCCAGGTCTGCAGCCCGTTCCAAGGGCAGGTGCCCAAAGGGACTGCTTCTCTGGCTATCTTGACTGGCCTTTTGTCTTTCCTGGGGAGCCAGGCAGGGGAGCCTGATGGGAATGCTCCCTGCTTCTTTTTTTTTTTTTTTTTTCTTTTTTATGGCTGTGTTGGGACTTCGTTTCTGCGTGAGGGCTTTCTCTAGTTGCGGCGAGCGGGGGCCACTCCTCATTGTGATGCGCGGGCCTCTCACTATCGCGGCCTCTCTTGTTGCGGAGCACAGGCTCCAGACGCGCAGGCTCAGTAGTTGTGGCTCACGGGCCTAGTTGCTCCGCGGCATGTGGGATCTTCCCAGACCAGGGCTCGAACCCGTGTCCCCTGCATTGGCAGGCGGATTCTCAACCACTGCGCCACCAGGGAAGCCCCGACTCCCTGCTTCTTTATTCTGGGGGAGCCCACTGTAGGTCTGGCAGTAGGGGGAAAGCCAAGAAAAAGCTCTCCTTGTCTGTATTCTGGTCTTTCAAAAGGAATCAACTAAGTAGAATTAAAATGCCCAGGAGTGATGGGGTGGGTTGGGGTAGGGGTGGTCAAAGGACCTGGGGAGAAAACATTTGTGGATACTTAATCCTAGAGGAAAACACTGCGGCTCCTGGCTCCAAGGCCTGAGTGGGACGGTGTGCCTTATCTCTGCAGGGAGACCCTGAGAAGTGTTATCTGACCTGGAACAACACAGAGACACATGTCTGCAGGAGGGATGATCCAAAGGCCAGCGGGAAGTTGGTGATTTGCCTGAGGGGATGGTCTTCAGCGAGTACCGTGGAGTGATTTAGAGCTGCCTCTGTGATGGCGGGTGTATCCCATCCCTCTGCCTTCTTGTTGGAGACCCTGCCAAATGCAATGGCCTCTAACCAAACCCCGCCCCAGTACTCCAGGTTCACCCCATCTCCAGATTCATCTTCCTAAATCCCAGAGGGGCTCAGTCACCATCTGCTCACAAACTCTTATAGCTAGAGCACGTCTCAGGCAAGCATTCAAAAGTGCACACATGCCCACAAATACTGCAGGCCCCAAAGCTTGGTTAAGAGTGTAGACTCTGGGACCAGACTGCCTGGCTTAACTCTGTCTCCACCACCCACTAGCTGTATGACCTTGGGTAGGTTACTTTACTTCTCCGTGCCTTGGTTTTCTCAGCTGTAAAATGGGCATAATAGTAACCTACTTCCTAGGGTGGCTCTCAGAGAGCATTCAGTATATATGAATCATTGTTATTGTTTTCCAACTCTCACAGGTAGCCTGCTGGCACCCCTCCCCCTTCAAGTCCAAGAGTTCACATTTTAAATCTCATCAACCCCCCAAGGCCTGACTGAACTTCTGCCTCTTCTTAAACAGTTTTTGATTTCTTGCTCCAATTGTCAGCTGGACATAATAATTGACTTTTCTGTCCGTACGTATCTGCCAGCCCATTGCCTATTTGCCCCTTTGTCCCGCAAGTGCCAGAGGCAGATTGTAAGCCCCTGAGGGGTCCCGTTCCTTGTTCTTCCTCGTGTCCCTGTTTCTTGCAGGGGACAGGCTCTCACTGCTTCTCCTGGCTGAGCTGCTTCAGCACTGGCACCTCCTTGCCTGCCTTCTTCCTTCTCCCTGTGCTCCTCTCCTCTCCCCGGACCCCACCCAGCTCCCTCTGTTTCATTTAGTCCTCCCCTCTTGCCATCTCATGCTTCTTGATTCCTTGTTTCTCTGACCTCCCCCACCTCTCTCTTAATGAGAACTTTCACACGTCATATTGATTTGGAGTTTTAAAAAGCCAGCTTCGATTTTCCTGGGGCACTTTTCATGATCTTACTTTTAAATGTAGGGAGAAAGCTGTTTCAAAAGCCATTGACTTTGTTCTGTTGAGTTAGGAGTCGAGGTTGGCAACTCTTTTCTGGAGACTCTGAGAACTCGGGGACCTCAGACGCCACATCTCATGAGCTGGGGCCCGAGTCTGGGGGCAGAGAGCCTTGGGCAGGGGAGGCCTTGCACACTGGCCTGGACTCGAGGATAAGGGTAAAGGGCAGGTGTAGAGCTGGGCAAAGACCAAGACGACAGACTGTCGGCCGCTGGGGTGGGGACGGAGGGGAGGAGGACCGTGGTGGGGATTCGTTGGTGAGGCCCTGGGTCCCGCTGCTTTGGCATCAGAGACAGGTTGGTCTCATCTCTTCCCGCACAAAGCACGTAGTGATCCAGCCCCTGTGCTGAGGGCCCCGCCTGCCTCATCCCATCTAATCCTTCAGTAACCTTAGGGGCAGGTCATATTATTTACATCTTGCTTTATGGGTAAGACGACATTACAGGACTAAAGCTAGGGAAGGGCAGTGGGTTCGAAAACACGATCTGTAAAGATGAAGTAATCGAAACAGCTAAGTGGGCAGAGTGAGGGGGGGAAGGGCAGCATCCTACCTCCTGAAGGATGTGTGTTCACACATGCAGTCTGCATTACATCTTTCTGGGAATGACGCTGGAGATATATATATATATATATACCAACAGAATCAAGGGAATAGTGAGGATATTGGATGAAGGGAAAATAAAGGCAGGGAAGTAAGATGATCTGTAGCTGAAAGTCCTGACGCCCATGGTCAGAGGGGGGTCCTCTGGATGGACTGGTTGCTTGTCATCAGGTTTGCCCCGCTCCTCCCTCCTACCCCCCACTTGGGTTCTGCAGCCATGAGCTGTGACCACCCCTCCCCACGTGACTTCAAAGCTCTATGGGAGCAGCCAGGAGAGCAGTCGCCTAACCACATCTCATCTGACCCGGGCTCCTGGGCAGGCGCAGGGAGGAAGGGTCAAGGGCATGGCTGGGTCCATGCACCAGCCCCTCTGGGCACTGCAGCCTGGCAGCCCCCCTGGCAAACGCAGAACAGCTTCCCCACCTGGCTCAGTAAACATGGCACAGGAACAATTCATAGGAACGTTGAAAGATGATCAAATCATCCTGAGATGATACAGAATTTTAGCCTGTTTGCCAACTTTTAGATATTGTCTAGATTTCGTTGTGGAACAATTTTGCCCTTTTTTTTCACCAGGCTAACTTCTCCCCAGTTTTTGGATTTCAGCTTAGGGGTCACTTTATCCAGAAGTCATGCCATCTCCTCCTGGATGCCTAGGATACTCTCCATGGCCCAGGCATTCTTCTGTAACGCAGCACATAATTCCCTAAATTTGCAGCCTAGAGTACCAGTGCTTCTGGGGAAAGAAAGGCTGGGGCTTGTCCTTCAACCTGTTGGAACTCTGTAGCCAAAGCCCTAAGGAAACGGCAGCCCAGGTAAATCTCTTCCTCCCCATAGGTAGAGGCTTTGTAGCCTTGAAGCCTGGCGCCATGCCTTCTTCTTGGAAATGTAGGTCCCTGGAGGACATTCACTTCTAGTTGAGACCCAATTTGTCAAAATTAAAAATCCGAAGCTTCCTTGTGGGTGTTTTAAGACAGACAGCCATGTCTTTGAGGCTGTTGCATCTGCGTTCCCACCTTCATGGCTTAACGGAGGGGAGGAGGGGAGGTGCTTGAAGCCACTAAATGGCCACAACTTACACTAAAGGAGGCACGTGTGTAGACTTTCAGCTTGTGCCGAGTGTCACAGGCACTGCCACATAGGGGTCTGGGGTGTGGAGGAGAGAGACTCAGAAAATCCCCAGCTCCTGGACAGGAGGAGGGGCGGGAGCTGCTGGAAATTCATCCTGGGCCCAGTGGATGCCCGGGTCCTGTGTCCTGTCCATCATCCCTCCGGGGCCCATACCATCCTGACACCCCCAAATACCTGTTCCCTCATTTTTAGGTTTTCCTTTCAGGAAAGATAGTGAGGCTCAGAATCTCTCCCTCGGTGACCAGACACCCTCTGGTCCCTTCCCCTCCTATGTCCCCCACCCCAGTTTTTCATCATCACCCTCGGCACGTTCAGTCTTCCTAGAGTTAGGGGCCCGCAATTTGCTCTTGAGGTGAGATGCCCTGGTTTGTTTAGAGTCGGAGGTGCTCCCCACCAGAGCCATTCTCTGTGACTCCCCCTTCTCGCTCTACACCCCCCAACTTCACCTCAGCTGCTTCCCCTCCCGTCCCCACCATGGGCGGGATGAGTTTTCCACTCTCCCAAGATGCTCTCTGGGTCATCCACAGGAGGTGTAAGGATAGAGGCCTAACCCCAATGAACGTGGGAAATCTTCAGGGCCGGGAACCGAGCCTCCGGCCTCCCCAGGCCAGGCTGGTGGGATGGCTCTACTTGTGGAGAGAGGAATCAAAGGAGACTTTCCCACATCTTCTCCATCCTCCGTTTTACTTTCTGCAGTGTCCAGGCCTGTTTAGAGGATCCGCAGACAGTGTGATGGATAATGAAGGAGCCTGGTGTCTCTGCCATACTTACACATCGGCCTGTGGCTGACTTAAGCCCCCTCTGAGGAGGCAGGGGCTTGCTTCTAGGACTTCAAAAATTGGAGGTCCAAGCTTTTCCCTCCTCCTCCCACAGAATCTTCCCATCTCCCCAAGCCATTGAGTTACCAAGTTCTGTCCATTCTACTACTAAAGCTCTCTGGAACCTTCCCTCTCTGTCTGTTGCTCTTATTCTACTGCAGTTGGGCCCTCTCTGGTCATCCTGACTCCTGTCCTGGCCCCTCAGTGCATCTTCCACACAGCTGCCCCAAGGGTCTTCCCAAAAGGTAAAGCTGGTCATGACCATCTATGCAAAACTCTTTAGATCTCTCCATGACTTCTGATGGATAAAATCTGATGCACCCCAACCCCTTAGCACCCGGGCATTTAGTAATTTGACCCCTGACTTATCTCCAGACCTATCTCCTTTGGCTCTACCTCAAGCTTCTGGCCGAACAGTGCTCAGGGGTGCCCAGTATTGAGTCTGGTTTTCAGTGTAACTTACACGCTCTTTCTTCTTCCTGGATTTCCCTTCTCTCTCTCTTCGACTGGTACAGCTTAAGTCTGCTCAAATGTCTCCTCCTTACTAAGCCTCCCCTGTCTCCCCCACAAAAGCTTGTCAGCGGCTCTTGCTTCTGTGTCCCCAGTGCTTTGTAAGCATTGACTCTGGTGGCATGCATCACATGGTACCTCCCAGGAGCTCTTGAGCTCCCTGAGGGCAGGACAACCTCCAGGTCACTTCTGTGGCTCCTCACCCGGCCCAGTGCAGGTATTACAAGGACTCATTGTCCATGTGTTGAATGAGTGAATGAATGAATGAATGAGAGAATAGTGTGGGAGCTACACAGTGATGTGCGGGTTCATGGATACTGCTGCCACCTGGCTTCGGAGGAGTAAAATAGAACCAGCTTTCTTGGGCTTCCTCCCCCAATGTGCTGTCCCCATGGAGGGCAGGGCTGTGGGCCTTGGTCGTGGGATCTGGAAGCTAGACAAACACTCAGGATTTCTGGCCCCACGATGTAGCTTGTCAAAGCCCCCAAGGAAACAAAATCAAGATGTTGGAGGATTTTTCCTTAGGGAAATAAATATTCTCCACTTATATTTAGAATGGTACAGTATCTTCTACATTAGGATTTGACTGACAGAAGAAGTGTGTTTAAAGGTATTTTTAACCTGGAATCTGAAGAAGAAATCTAGTGATTAGATCTTCGGAAGCTATTGTATAATTTTAAAACTTTGGTAAAGGAGTATGTTTAAAAAAGAGAGAGAAAAAAAAAAAAACAAAAAAAAAACAACCCAACCAGATTGATGTGTTTCAGTTCTCTCCGTAACTTTAGACTTTTGTTTGAAAGGCATTCATTTTCTTCAGAAAGGGGCAACTAGCAGCGTGTGAGTGTATGTGTGTGTGTGTGTGTGTGTGTGTAATTCACACCATTCTACATAAATAGCTTAAGATTACGTTCTTCCCTCAAGAAAACATTTTAGAAGGGGCCTTTTTCACTCTGTTGACAGCAACAGCGAGTGCTTGTGCAGAGGTTATTACTGTGGTCATTATTATTCCCATTTTGTAGAAGGAAAAAGGTGCAAACAAGAGTGTTTGAATGACCCACGCGAGACCATTCTGTCAATGCATGGTTATAGATGGTGTTTGAGCCCAGACCCTCTTTCCCTAAATCATATATTTTTTCACAGTTATTTTGATGTCTGAATGCAAGAGTTATTCGGGTTATCCCCACATTGCATTGCTGGAAACTTAATGGGTAGAATTGTGTTTTGCTTACATCTTACTACATAACTAACCAACCTCAATGGTTGGGTAAAATAGTGACCACTTTTATTATGTTCTCAGATCCTCTGGATCAGAAATGTGGACAGAGCACAACAGGGATGGGTTGCCTCTGTTCCACCATGGCTGGGGTCTCAGCTGGGAGACTTGAACAGCTGAGAGATGGAATCTTCTAGAGGCTTCTTCACTCACATGTCTGGCACCTGGGCTGGGATGACTAAAAGGCACAACTCAGCTTCTAGAACTGGACTGGACCCTTACAGATGCCCTCTCTATATGGCTTGGGCTTCCTCATAGCATGGCGGCCTCAGGGCAATTAGACTTTTTACAAGGTGGTTCAAGGTTCTTAGAGAGAGTATTTGAGTGAAGAAAGCAGAAGCTCCTTGGCTTTTAGGACCTAGTCTCAGGAGTCACACATCATTGCTTCTGCTCTACCCCACTGGTCAAAGAAGTCGTAAGCCCACTCAGATGTAAGAAGAGGAAACATAGATCCCAATAAATGTAGATCTCAGTGGGAGGGGTGTCAAGAATTCACAGCCATGTTTTTAAAACCACAAGAGATCATTTCTCTTCTGCCTGGATTGATCTGGATTCAGTGTTATCTGGAAGGAAGTGTAGGAAAAAGGTCGCCTCTAGAGAGACTTGCTAGCAGTGGACTCTTGGTGATACCTTAGATTTCTCCAACCACATGAGAAGACAGGCCTTCCAGATTGTCCCATTTAGTTCTCCTGGGCAGGACCAGGCCAGAGAAGAGATGGACCTTGCCACACTCTGCTGGGATAGACGCTCAGTGCATGTCAGGTGGATCACCGGGCACCATGCTAGGCCAGGGGCTTAAGTATTGTGTGGTTTGAGGTTTTTCTGCCTGCTGCTGCTAAGCCATAACCCTGTATCATCTTGGAGGGAAGATATTTCATCTGGCAAAATCCTCAGGGGTGAAGGGATTGAGAACCTCTCTGAGAGAGGAGCAGACAAAGAGATGTCTTCCTGGAAATTCAAAGCACTTTATCCATGAGCTCCAAGGGTCCCCCCCCCTCAACACTGGAGCAAGGAGATAAGCACAGGAACTGCAGGATATGGGACCTCACAGGGTCAACCTTGTCCTGCCGAGGCATCCCTGACACATTAGGGTCTCCTGGAACACATGTTGACCAACTGCTTCATTCTTGGTAGTCAAAGGTGGGCCCAAGTGAGCCTTGTTACCTTATTTCCCACATGGTGGTCCCTTCACCAGCACTCCAGCCACACCAGATTTTGCCATTAAATTTTCTTGAGCCATCATGCCTGTACCAGTCAGCATAGGCTGGGTTATATTGCAGTAACAAATACCACCACCCCCCCAAGTCTTAGTGGCTTAAAACAACACCTGTTTATTCCCCCTTCATAGTGTATGTTCATCATGGGTTGGCAAGGGCTGTGTTTCATGCCATTGAAAGTCATCTGTGAGAGGGAAAGGGGACTCTGGTGGGTCTTGCATTGACAATTATGCCCTGGCTTAGAAGTGACACACGTCACTTCCATTTACAACTCAGTGGCCAGAACTACACCTGTGACCTCACCACCACCACCCCGCCCCCAAAAGGGCCAGGAAGCACAATCTCACCTTGTACCTGCAACACAGGGAGCTGGAAAGCATGGTAAATTGCATTGATTGCTATGTAAATACCACAATGGTCTCCTCAAATCATTATCTTTGCCCTCTCTTCACAATATCCTTTCCCTCTTCTTCACATTTGCATTCATGCCTGCATTCCTGCATGCAACCATCCATCTGCCCATCTAATGTTTAGTGAGCACCTGTCCTGTGCCAGCTATGGATCCAGGTGCTAAGCAAATGGAGATGAAAAGGTTCCCTGGAGAAGTTCCTAGTCTTAACTGGGGTTGTTCAAAATCTATCCAACTTTTTCAGGCTGTAGCAGAGTTGAGGTTTAAATCTGGGCCAAGTCCAAGTTCTTACTCTTTGATGGCTACATCACACTTACTTTTAATGCTCATGCAATCTTTTTCTCTGAATCAGAGACCTGGAAACAACAAAGATTATTTTCCTGCAGTTGTACTATGAGCACTTAAAAGGTGAGGATCATTTCCAGTGATTTGTGATCATTTGAGTCCTTTTTGATGAACGAATGAAGGAGGGAGAAAGGGAGGGAGGGAAAGAAGAAAGGAAGGGAAGAAGGAAAGAGGGAAGAAAGGAACAAAGGAGGGGGAGGAGGGAGAGGGGTTGATGCTCTTGACATAGAGTGAAAGTCTTGCCTGTGAGGTGGCGTGGCTCTCTGGGCTGCAGGCAGGCGAAGGCAGCGCGGACCCTGTAGGAGGGTGTCCTGTAAGTCGGCAGTGCTGCTTTTATAACCGGAGCATCACTGATCAACAGCTGTCCATCAGCCTCCCAGTCCCGTGCCTTGGCGCGTCTCATTACCGCTGAAGAGGATCACCAGTCTACCACGTCTAAACTGACTACAATTAAATACACAGATGTATTCCTCCTCACTCGGCTGCTGAAAAGGAAGTATTTTTGAAAAATATGAAACTCAGTATCACAGCTTGGAGAAACTGGAGGAAGGAAGAAAGGGCTACAAAGGAGGCATTAAACAGAATTTTTAAAGGTCACTCTGATTTTGTGTGTTACTTTCCAAAGCGATATTATGAGATTAAAAAAAAAAAAAACAAAACCTGCAGATATAACAATTATGGCTCTCCTCCATCCTCTGCAGTTAAATAATGGTTTACATGGGAATCAACAGCGGTTGGTGAGGCCTGAAAGCATTGGCCTTTCTGCAGCTTGGCACAGTGTGCTAGGTCCAATTTGTTTTCCACGATTGCTCAGGCTTTATCAAAAGAACAAACTGCAGTCCTGGGCTGCTGTCATCTGGTGTTGGAGCCTTAGACCGTGTCCTATATATCGATACAAGGCTTGAGTTAACCTAGATTTTTCTAATGCAGCTTGTTGGCATTTAATAAAAAGGCCTCCCTTAGTGTCTTTCAGGCTCCAACCTCGAGGGTCAAATTGCTTTCTTCCCTGTTCACTCCTTCATGTGTGTGTACCCCTGTGCATGTGGGTGTGCCCCTGTATAGGTGTGTGCACCCCTTTGTATACTGTGCGTGTGCACGCACGCCCATGTGTGACCATGCATACACTAGTGACTACTGTGTTGGCAGCTTGTGGCTTGGAGATGATGTGTAGGCACTAATTTCATTTGCTCTTTAGCAATTAACCACTTGCAGGTGCAACCAGTTGTGAGCTCAGTTCTGTGTGTGTGACTAATTGCAGGTGTCAAGTACTCACCTCTTGAGTTCCCTTCATGGCTCAGTGGGGCTCAGTGCTAAATCCCCCTCACCATCTGGGTTCAGGCACCTCCTCTAACCAGAGCATCTCCTTGGGAGAGGGACCTAAGGGGAGAGGTGAGAAAGCTGCTTCAGAGCAAGAAGGGGAAGGGAGGTGAAGGACAGAGTTCCTGGGAGCCTCTGCAGGGAGTCGGAAGCTTAGCCGGTGAGCTGCTTCCCTGCCGTGCCACCCATGCCACGTGGAGGATTAGCTCTGTCTGGATGGCAGAACCTCCACATCTGGGGCCTGGCATCTCCTCTGTGAAGGACTTTGGTTTTCTGAACGGCCTGCAGAGGGTGGCTCCCTCTCCTGGACCCTTTGCCCAGGCAGTGACCCAAACCCTCAGGGACAGAGGTGGCGGATGGAAGTCTGGACAAGTGTTCCGGAAGCTGAGGCCCTTTCGCAGTATCACCCCCCGCACCGTGTGACAGCTGCACCCTTGGCCTTAGTGGCTCATCTGCAAAGTGGGATTGACCCCCTCCCTGGGATTGACACCCCCAGGGTGTCCTGAGGGTTAGGCGACTGTGACTTCAGTTGTGGACTTGCCTGGTGAAGAATACATTCTGTGCCCTGCAAGGGAGCAGGTGACTCTTGGGTGGCCGTGGGCAGTTTCTTACCTGTAATGTGTTCATGGTAAAAATCTCCAAAGGGGTCAAGGGGCTGAAGAAGCAGGAGCAAGAGCAGAACTCTTGGGCCTGAGCTCTACGCCCTGCGTCTGAGCCCCTGTCTCACCACCAGTTGAAAGTGAGGGCCTGAGAGCAGCCGGAGATGACCCTCCTCAGGACATGGGTGGTCCTCCCAGTGGGGGCCCTGTGAGCGCCTTGCAGCTGGGCCTCCTTCCCCTCCCCACTGAGGCACACCCACCTTGATGACAGTGGCCCTGACCATGGCCTTCAGAGAGTTCCTCTCCACAGCTCAGGCCTGGGTGGCATGGGGCTTCAAGGAGTGGAGAAGTGGGATGAGGCAGAGCCCCAGGGAAGAATGAAGGCCAGGAGGTGGCTGGGACAGTGCCACATGGTGAGGTAGCACAAGGTGGAGTATTAAGCTCTCTAAGAGTCCTCTCTGGAAAGTCTGGGGGGATCGGCTGCTTCCAGGCAGTGGAGAGGGAAGGGCCCGCGCCCTGGGAGCTCCAGAGAGTTCGGAGTGCCCAGCCTAAGGGCGTGCCCTTAGGGAGCCCCTCTTGCCATGTTAAAGGTGTCACTGCAGGTCCATACATGCGTTCCTGGGGTGAAGGGGCTCAGGGAGTCGTGGGGAGAAAGCCTCAGAGAGTGACAGCTCAGTGTCCTACGGGGTGGGGTGTGCTAGAAGAGGCCAAAGAAGAGTGTGCGAGCGTGGGGCCTGAGGCCAGGGGAGAGATGGGTGGCACAGGGGGAGAACAGTCATGTCATATTCTACCTTGTGGCCAGAGTCGGGGAGCTAGGGTGGCCTCAGTGGAAGGGCATGGAGCCTGGCAGAGACCTCATGGAATTTGTGATTCCCAGAGTTTACTCCACAGGGAAGCTGGACCAGAGGGGAACATCACCCTGGTGTCACGTTTTCAGCTGAGTCCTTTTTATTGCATGATTAAACCTGGCTTCCCAGTCCTGACCCTTGGGTTCCCACTCTGGGCCACTTTCAGCAACTACCCTACAGGACTTATCTCGACCCTGGGACCCTCGGCCTGCCCCTTGGAGGGATTCAATGGCGTGCGCCAGAGCAATTAAAGATGGCTTTCTGTTGGGATTGAGTTGACTGGTTCGTTTTGCCTTATTTCTTCAGAGATTCTGATTTCTTGAAACAGAGACGAGGACTTTTCCATCTACTTTACCACTTGCTACTTGTGCCTCAGATTTCTTGTCTATAAAATGTGATAATACATATTTTTTAATTTTTATTTTATATTGGATCATAGTTGATTAACACTGTGATGTTAGTTTCAGGTGTCCAGCAAAGTGATTCAGTTACACATATACATGTATCGATTCTTTTTCAAATTCTTTTCCCATTTAGGTTATTACAGAATATCGAGCAGAGTTCCCTGTGCTATACAGTAGGTCCTTGTCGGTTATCTATTTTAAATATAGTAGTGTGTACATGTCAATCCCAATCTCCTAATTTATCCCTCCCCCCAACTTTCCCCTTTGGTTACCTTAAGTTTGTTTTCTATGTCTGTGAGTCTGTTTCTATTTTGTAAATAAGTTCATTTGTTTCATTTTTTTTTCAGATTCCGCATATAAGTGATATCATATGATATTTGTCTTTCTCTGTCTGACTTACTTCACTTAGTATGATCATCTCCAGGTCCATCCATGTTGCTGCAAATGTCACTATTTCATTTTTAAAATGGGATAATATTAGAGCCTGTTTGTTAGGGTTGTAGGGAGGATTTAATGAGATGAGTAAAATGTTCATCATTTTAGGTAGAACAGAGCAAACCCACACTAAATGTTAGTACTCAAGTTACTCATGTTGTTATTACTGTTCTTACTTTTACTTTACTGAGACTACTTTCTTCCCAGAACACCTGCACCTCACCCAGGATGGCTTAGTCAGTGTTGCCTGTTGGCTTTGGCTGCCAAGACTCCATAATTCTGAGATCAGTGTGGTCTGAGCCTGAGTTATTGGCCTGGTCATGAGAGCCAATGGCCGTGTGGCCGCTGGGCAATGTCTGGCTAGGGGTCAGGCATGGTTCCAGCCAAGCAGAAGATGTGCTCGCCCAGATCATGGTCCTTGGACAAGGGGTTTCACTCGCAACAACTCGGGGGTGAGGCACAAATAAAGACTTTATTTCACCCATTGCTTTAGATCATAAACTCAAGCTTAACACCATCAGTTCAGGATGTGATCATTCAAATGCCAACTCATCAGCTTCATCCCAAGATCCTGGGGAGTGACTGTGTTCCAGATAATTAAAGAATGTGAGTGCTGGGAGGATCCCTCATGATTATTCCACAAAACCATCTTTTTCATTTGAGAAAAGTGGTGACAGAGTGTTCAGTAAATTTAGCCAGAGTTCAGCCGACTTGGGGTGCTTTATCTTTTAGCTGGTTCCTTTTAACTCATTCCTGTCAGATGCAGTGCAGCTTAAATGAGGCTTTCTTAATTGCCAGTACTCGCAAAGAAGCATGTGCATCGGTGAGTGTCCGTGTGCCTGGCAGCTAGCCTTCTGGCCAATGTGTGGCTGATTCTGGACGTTAGCCTGAGGGACCGGCTGAGGTTCAGCATCAGTCAGGGCACTTGGAAACCAAGCAAGGTCATGATCCAACTCATCCATCTGGAAAGTTGGGGCCTGGGACAGAGAACTCTGATTTTTCAGTTCATGTTGGACCACAGTCCAGCCCATGGATTCCAGACTTTTGGACCAAAAATGATCCCCAAAATACAGGTTACTAATATAAGATCCCCATTAAGGATATTAAAACACACACACACACACACACACACACACACACATGCACACACACTGCCTGAACAAAAACAAGACAGCCGCTTTCCATCACGGGAGCATCATTTCTTAAAGAAGGTCAGTTTAACACCAGAAAAGGGACAAAGAGGGATCCCTTTTTTTTCAGCGTAATGTGTTTGTCATCACAGTCTTGGAACAGCCTAACTATATGTTTTCCAAAAAGGGGAGGGGGACATAATCTCAGAATTTAAACACTTAAGAATTTAATCTTTATGAAAATTTCATCTTTGTGAAAATCTCACTACATTACATTTATCTCTCTCGTGTTCACACAGCTCTCTCACCTTTGCCTGATCCAGGTGTGGGAATAACTGATCTAATCTGCTCTAAAGGTGAAGGACATTCCCTTTCTTATCTTGTACAACTCATCAAGACACTCACCTAGAGAGAACTGTGAAAGATTGGACACTCGCTATTTTTCAAACATTAGTCTATGATGATTCAATATTTTGATAACAATATCAATAATAATTGCTAACATTTATTAAGCATGTAGTACATACAGGCACTGTCCTACCTAAGTGCATCACATGCATTAACTCATCTAATCATCCCCACAACTGTTAGGGACTGGATTGTATCCCCACAAAATTCTAGTGTTGAAGCTCTAACCTCCATTGTGACAGTATTTGGAGGAAGGGCCTTTAACAAGGTGAGGAAGGTTAAATAAGTCATAAGGGTGGGGCTCTCACAAGGAGAGGAAGGAACACCAGAGCTCTCGCTCCACATATGCACAGCGAAAAGGCCATCTGAGGACACAGTAAGAAGGTGCCATCTGCAAGCTGAGCAGAGAGATCTCACCAGAAACCAACCCTGCTGCACCTTGACTTAGACTTCCAGCCTCCAGAACTGTGAGAAAACAAATGTCTGATGTTTAGGTGACCAGTCTGTGGCGTTCTGTTATGTCAGCCCAGGCACACGAATACAACAGCAACCCTCTGGGGTATGTACTTTTGTCAGCTCCTTTTTGCCAAGGAAGACCTTGAATCCTGGAATTGTGACCAGCTTGTCCAAGGTTGAGCAGAAATTGTGGCGCTTGGCCTTGTTCCAGAGTCCGAGCTGGTATCCATTAAGGCACCTGCCTTACACTGAGAATGGAGGGAGGCCCAAGTCGCTGCTCTTCAATCTAAGCCAGTAGGTCCGTCCATCTGAGCCAGGGCACAAGGGTCTGTGTTGAGAAATGATCGACAGCCCAGTGGGGCTGTTATGGTAGAAAGAGAATGAATATAAAGTCCTGGGCTCAGCGCTGGGCACAAAATAGGCAAGAGCTCAAGAGATGCTAATGGGATCTGATGAACAAACACACAAAGAGTACGTTGACATCTCTTTGTCTTCAGCTTAATGTGTGTAACCATGTTCCTAGAACAGCTTAAGTGTATTTTTTTCAAAGAGGAGCAGTTAGCCTAATCAAATGAGTAAACATGAGCAGAATGAATCACTGTGAGGTTCTATAAATTGTGTCTTGAAGTACTAACAGCCCTAATAAGAGCAACCACAGTAAATGAATGTGCCATTAGGCTGAAAACAGAACTATTCATACCAGAAGACGCCTGCACCCATCCCCCTTATTGCTAATGGATCCTGGCTGGGGTGACCATGACAGATACGTGGTACAAGGGTTCAGGTGTCCAGATTCATGTGATTTGTACTTGTATTACTTACAGGGATTTGTGTGTACAATAACCCTTCCCCAAACACAGATTCTCTTTTTATGGAATTCTGGTATCCCTGGATTTACTTCTGTATACTTTGAGAATTTCTGTTCCAGGTTACTCTGGTTTTGAGTCACTGCTGTTGGGAATATTTTAGAAATAGAGGAATTGGCAGTAGGAGAAAAGAGGGTGAGTGCAAGGCAGAGCAGTGGGCAGTGCTCACAAAGCTGTCTTGGAGGAAGACCTGGATGCCCTCCTATGTCCCAGTCTGCTCTGGGAAGGGTATTGGGATGTGCCTGACCTAGGATCAGAGTTTGTGGCCAGGAGCTGAGGAGCTCTGGCTGTCTCTCCCACCATGTTTGCAGGCAGGCTGAGGAATTAGACACCTATGGAGGTCTTCTGAGTCAGGGTCCAAGTAGCAGGTGACATAAATCACATAAATCAGAAAGGCTCTGAATATTTGATTAGAGGACAAGATAGGGCCATAAAAGTGAATCAGTGTGTGCATTTACTGCCCCAGAGTGAGAAAATTACAAATGCCTTTTCAAAAACTGTGGAGAGGGAGATTCTGAAAGTGTTTTTAGCAAATGGGGGCTAGTAAATGGGAATTACTAACATGGAAATCATAAATTATTACTTTAATTTATACAGCATGTTATTGATATTCTTTTTGTGTCTGACATTTTTATTTTAAGAAAAGTGACTTCTTGTTTTTATTAAAGGTACACATTTCTACTAACATTTCACAGAAGAAAAAAAAAGTATAATGAGGAAAGAAAAAATGACTCAAAAAGTCAGAAACTATAATTGTTAAGGTTAGGTCAACAGCACTTTAGCTATGCCTCTATAATCTATCTTCACTATAGCTAGAAAGACAGATGGAGAGTCAGAACTAATTTTAGAAAAATGTGATAATGGTAATCTTGAAAACGTTACTTTAATTTTGTTTAAATGTAACTGAAGAAAAAGAAACTAATGTAAAATGGAGGAAATTGCTACATTTGATAAATGTTTCTTCACCAGAAAATATATTTCCTGAAATATTCTCTTAAGATCAAGAAAGAATATTATTTAAAAAATGTGATTTGACTCATTATTCTAAACTTCATATTTCAATTTTAAATAGTAACTATTAACCTCTTTCTATTATAAGGTTGGTATATATATTGTATATATATTGTATTTCTTTCCCTTTCCCTGCCTCTTAATTTTCATTAATTAAAAAAAAATCTTTTTAATATTAGTGTTTATAACAACTTCAGAATGTTTTCATTTTATTTCTATATTTAAAAGACTATAACAACTCCCAGTTGCTTCATCACAATTACTCTGTACTGAATTCATCATTTTGATTTATCTCTTGGTTGATTGAATTTCATTATCAAGTAGCTTTTCCCCCTAGAAGGACTCTCTGTTACCTGAGGTTCTACATCTCTGAGAACATCTGCTTGCAAATGGAAGGTTGCTATAGACAGGCCTGGGGCTCACGTGGGCCTCCCCTGAGAGGTGACCGGCTGAGCATTTCCTTCCCTTTGAAGTTCAGCAACTTCACCAGACTATGCCTTTGACTCTGCTGATAATTCCTTCACTTTCAGGAAATTTCTTTCTGTTGGGTCTCTGAATACTGAATACCTTTTTCTTTTTCTTTCTTTTTTTTGGCTCAGGCTTCTAATTTAGGAATACCAGTTGTCCTCCATAGATTATTTTGAGCCTTTTCTTTGCTCAGCACTTATTTTTTATGTATTTACTCTGTCGGTAGTTCAGTCTTAAACTATATCAATTCTGTAGCCTTTTCTGCTTTATTTGCTTTATAATGTTACTTTCATCCATAACTTGTGACTTTAATTCTGCCATCTCCCTTTTGCTTTCAGTTGTTTTATCATCTGGTTTTGAGCTTTTGTGTTATTGAGTTCTTCTGGAAATGAATCCTTATGGATACTTTTCCTCTAGTTCTTGGGCTGTATTTTCTTCCATACTGAGTTCTTTTCCTGCTTTCTTCTCATGCTATGTTTCTATATTATTTCCTATTTTTTATACAGTTGGTAATGCGTTTGCATATTTGCCTTGCCCTTCATTTCTTTTCATATTGTTCCCACTCCCCAAGGGCAGCTCTGGGCAGACCTCCTGTTTCTCTTCCCCACTTGACTTTCTGCGCACTTGGCCTTAGGCCCGTTTGTCTTCACACCTGAGCCACAGTTTAAGAGCCTGGTTATTCCTCCCTCCACCTTTCTGTCCCTGTGGGAGGAGGAAAGCTCAGCCAGGTCTGTGCACCATCTTTGATAGAGGCACAATATCTACTCTCTATCAGTGCTTCTAACTAGGGTAGGTCTTCCTCAGGTTTGGGGTGGTGGGTAAAGCCTTGGCACCCTGTTTCAGGGTGGAGCCCTGAAGCTTCTCCTTCTGTAAGGGTATTAGCCCTGAAAAGAAAAAAAAAATTAAATACCCTTTTAGCCTATTCCTTTCCAACTCTACACATGAGGAGGTCTGGAGAGAATTCTCAGAACTCTAACTCACCAGTTGCACTGAACTGGCCCCAGAGACCTGCATGGCCTGCCTGACTCACCCCTCACCCCTGTGCAAACCAACTTCACCCTCGCCAACCACCCCTCCTGCCGGCCTGCTTTTGTTCCTTGCCCTGCCTCATTCTCTAAGTCAGACCTCAGCTCAGATGTCCCAACCTCAAGGAGTCCTCAGGGACCCCTCACACAGGCCACGCCCCTGATGTTCACACAGCTCTCCATTCCCATCCGTGAGAGTCCCTCTTCTTCTCTGAGTCGAGGGGTGAGGTTAAACTCCCTCAGGACTTCCACTGGTGGGTAAGTCTGGAAGCTGGCCCCTTTCCAGGGCTGTTTATCTTAGTTATCTGTTTCTCCCCATGATTCCCTCAGCCTCCACTTTCTCTAGCTGCATTTTGGAAACTTTAATCTCAGGTCACCTGTGAGAGAAAACCGCCTGTCCTTTTTCATTTGTTTTTTTTAAAGGTCACACAATAAATGAGCTCAATGTTGGGACCTCACATGAGATACTGTGGCCTTAGAAGCCTGTGATTTATGGTGCCGGGATATTAGCGCAGCACCTGAGGGCTGGTCCGTGGGGTGAGGGGCGGCCCCGCAGTGAAAATGAAGGTTGGAAGCTGCTCTCGGGCCCTGGCTCCACGGAACCTCTCTTTTTGAGCTGTAAGCTTGTGGGAGCTTGGTGATGCCTTTGCGAGAGGCAGCCCCATGCAGCGCGCTGGGCTCCAAACTTCCCTCTGGTTCCAGGACTACGTTGCCCAAACTTCTGGCCAGTGTTCTGGATGAAAGTTTGTTTGTGTTCTTAGTTAAATCAAGACAGACATCCTGCAAGTGTTGACTGAGCATCTACTTGGTGCCAGGCAGTGTCTGAGGCTTTGAGCACAAGCACAGAATGGTCCTGCCCCAGTGGAGGGATCTTTAATCACACTAGGGCTGCCAAGTAAATGCCCTCTGCAGTCGCTTCTTATAGGAAACAGTGTCTAGAGTCAGATGGGGACAATGTGGAGCCTTGTCCCTCCCTGTCTGTGCTGTGAGCTCCTGGAGGAAAGACCTGTCTTTTCACCCTCACCTGCAATGAGACAGCAGATGGAATGGAATCTCACAGACCCTCTTCTTCCCTTCTCTTCCCCGAACACTCAAATCCCATCCCTCCTCACCTACATCACCCTGGCCCTGTTGTTGTGGCCCCTGAGTACCACTGTTGAGAGGTGTGCTTCAGGCCCTGTCTGGGGATTTCTGCCTCTTGTTTCTCACCCGGATTTGGAGCTGACTAGTGGGCTCCCCCCTCACTCGTTCCCCTAGCCCTTGGCCCCATGTCCTTTCCTGAAAGCCTTTCCCCAGATTGTACTTGTTCCTGACAGGCATCTCGAGGTCCAGAAGGATGCCTGCCTGGCCAGAAGGGTGCTGTCCCCTGCCCCCCACGGCCAGGATGCCTATCTGCAGTTCTTGCTCTGACTCTTTGGAAGCTACAGCAGCATAGGCTACTGGCTGCCCTTGCTGCCAAAGCACTTGCTGGGAAGCCATCCAGCCTCATCCGGATGCCAGGCTAGTAAGACCTGGGGAAACAGATAGATCTAATCCTGGCCTCGGAGGGGACAGCTAAATTGTCAAGCAGCACACTAATGGGGACTGCTGACTGCACAGGTATCTCTGGGTTATAAATGCCCATCACCAGAGAGCCTCCTAAGTCACACAGAGGACAACTTTATGATCCAGAAAGTAAAGAACTAGAACAAGATCAGCTTGTGACAGGGAGCAATTGATTGGGAATGGGAGAGAGCTTGGCCTGGGAGCTCGGACATCCATAAACCACGGAGCTCAGTACTTCCGGAGGGGACGTGCGCTGACCACAGCACAGGGGGCCCGGGGAGCTGTGAGAGAGCTCTGAAGGGCTATGCGGTGGGAACCTGGAGCACAGATGGGGCTGGGTTCCCTGCACCACCCCAGTTGATTTCCCTCATTGCTCGCAGTGTGATCTTCCTCCAGCTAAGTTCTGATCATGAGACTCTCCTGTAAGAAAAAAGACTTCAGGGACTCCTCCACACCCCTCCCACCCCCCCACCCCCCACCAAGAGTCGGTCAGACTCCTTAGCATGGCATTCGGGGCACTGTGAGATCCTGGGTTTGATTAGCTTTCCAGCCACATTTGATGCCTTGGGTCCCGCCAGCTGTGACACACATTCTCATCTCCGGGTCTTTGTACAAGCCATTGATTCCTTTTACCTTGAAGGCCATCCTTCCCCACCTTCTGCTCATTTGGATTTCTGTCACTGATGCTTCAGGTTTTAGTCCAGATGCCACCTCTTCCGTGAAGCCCTCCAGGTTTAGGTGGCCCTTCCATATGCAGTCTATTCACACTCTGTCATAGGACTTTTCACAGAATAATGTTTTTGCATTTTTCTCTGTTTGCTTTTCCATCTCCCCACCAAAACCTTGGCTGGGGTGGGTTGGACAAGGATGGTTTCTTATTTATCATTTTATCCCTAGGGCATGGTGCAGTGTCTAGTACATGGAGGATATTTGTTGAACAAATGAATGAATGAATGAATAAATTAATGATATGAAAATAAATGAAATAACATGACAAAGTGGGGAAAAATGTTGGCCCTCCTGGGACATCCTCTCTCCCTGTCTGCCCTGCTTCTTACACCTCTACAGCAGGCTTCTGAGGCTTCAGAGATACAGTCATCACAGGATCTTAAGCTGTGTCTTCAACTCCTGCTGTTTCATGCCTGGGAATGTGCTTGCTGCTTACAGTCCTTTCAGACTCCTCAGTCAGCTTCCTCCAGGAAGGCCTCCCTGAATCTCCTGTGGGCCTCCCCCAACCTCTGGTGTTCACATTGCTCTTTGCATAGCTATGTCTTAGCCTGTATCTTGTTGCATTTTCGTTGTATATTTTTTTGTCCCATATTTAAAATTTTTTTAAATTTTGAGATAATTATAGATTCTTATGCACTTGTAAGAAATGATACAGAGAGACCCATGTGCCCTTCATCCAGTTCCCCCAAGTGGTAACATCTTGCATAACTATAGTGCAATATCACAATGAGGAGGTTGACACTGATAAAATCCATTGACCTTATTCAGATTTCACCAGTTTTACATGCACTCACTGTGTGTGTGTGTGTGTGTGATTAGATCTATTCATTTTAATCACACGTATAGAATTGTATGACCATCACCGTAGTCAATATGCAGAGTTTATCACAGGCGTCCCTAGAGATACCCTTTTAGAACCATAGCCAACTCGACTTTTCTCTTCTTCCTGCATCACTGGCAACCAACCTGTTCTCCATGCTTATAACTTTGTCTTTTCAAGAATGCCATATAAATGGAATTATGTAGTATGTAAACTTTAGAGATTGGTTTTTTTTTCACTCAGCATTATTCCATTGAGATTCATCCAAGTTGTGTGTATCAGATATTTCTTTTTATTGCTGATTAGTGTTCCATGGTGTTGATGTACAGTCAGCTCTCCATATCTATGGATTCCACATATGCAGGTCAACCAATTATGGATCAAAAATATTTGGAAAAAAAATTCCAGAAAGTTCCCAAAAGAAAAACTTGAATTTTCCATGTACCAGCAACTATTTACATAACATTTACATCGTGTTAGGTGTTATAAGTAACTAGAGATAATTTAAAGTATATAAGAGGATGTGTGTAGGTTATATGCAAATACCAGGCCATTTTATATAAGGGACTTGAGCATCCACACATTTTTCTGTCCTCGGGGGTCCTGGAACCGATCCTCTGAGGGTTGACCATACTGTAGTTTGTTTAACCATTCACCTGTTGAGAGAGATCTGGGTTTTTTCCAGTTTTGGGCAATTATGAATAAAGCTGCTGTGAACATTCATGTACAGGTTTTTGTGTAAACATAAGTTTTCATTTTTCTACAGATGGCCAACAAGCACATAAAAAGGTGCTCAACATCATTAGCCATTAGGGACATACCAATAAAAACCACAATGAGATACCACTATACACCTCTCAAAATGGCTAAAATTAAAAATAGTGACAACACCAAATGTTGGCAAGGATGTGGAGAAACTGCATCGCTCATACATTGTCAGTGGGAATGTAAAATGGTACAGTCACTCTGACAAAGAATATCACAGTTTCTTACAAAACTATGCATGTGCTTATTGTATGACCCAGCAATTGCACTCTTGGGCATTTTAACTGTATATTAAAGCAAGTTTGAAAAAAATACATAATTCATATCCATAATAAAAAAAGTAGAAATATGAGTAAACATAAAGGAAATAATCTCCTGTAATCTTGCCATAAATACTTGACATATCTACTGCTAATATTTTGATGTATTGTGTGTGTGTGTGTGTGTGTGTGTGTGTGTGTGTGTGTGTAGTTCTTTCACCAAAAATGGTAGCGTATACTTTTCTGACTTCATTGTTTTTTTTTTTTTTAACAATATAGTGTTTCCCCCCTCCATATCAATGGGTGCCTAGGTTATCATGTTAACACTTGCCTTATATTAAGTTTGGTGACTTATTTCACTAAACTGAGTCATCTAGGTTATTTTAATTTTTTTCTCCTGTTGTTATAAACAATATCTAATGAAATTCCTTATTCACATATTTTTGATAACTTAATGGATGATATTCTCAAGATAAGTTTCAATATGTAGAATTTTTGGATTAAACTTTTTCCCATTTTTAAGGTTTTTGATAAAATTCCCAACTGCCATTCAGGGACGTTGCACTGATGTACTGTTCATATCCTGGCTGCTCGTGAGTGAGCCCTGACTGTCTCCAGCAACGGCCATTGTAATTCTTCTTATTCTATGTTAGTCTGACAGCTGAAAATGATGTCTTAGCTGTTTTATTTTAGATTTTTAAATTTGACTGCCAGATGGACTAAATATTTGTTTGGATTTCTTTTATAGTGAATCACCCGTTTTTATTTTTTATCCATTTATCTATTTTTTTTTAAATTTATTTATTA
The DNA here is from genome assembly GCF_028021215.1 of Eschrichtius robustus. NCBI lineage: Eukaryota > Metazoa > Chordata > Mammalia > Artiodactyla > Eschrichtiidae > Eschrichtius > Eschrichtius robustus. The sequence goes on from NC_090829.1 coordinate 16,968,830, forward strand.
TTTATTTATTATTTATTTTTGGCTGTGTTGGGTCTTCATTTCTGTGCGAGGGCTTTCTCTAGTTGCGGCGAGCGGGGGCCACTCTTCATTGCAGTGCGCGGGGCTCCCACTATCGCGGCCTCTCTTGCTGCGGAGCACAGGCTCCAGACGCGCAGGCTCAGCAATTGTGGCTCACGGGCCCAGTCGCTTCGCGGCATGTGGGATCTTCCCAGACCAGGGCTCGAACCCGTGTCCCCTGCATTGGCAGGCAGACTCCCAACCACTGCGCCACCAGGGAAGCCCTCCATTTATCTATTGATTTGAAGGATATGACCTTGATCATCTGTATTTCATATTTTCTAAATTTGTAATTAGATTTAGAACAGTATTTTTGCAGCAAACCTTAAAATTTTATGTAGTTCAGTCTATCAGTTTTTCTCCTAAGTGCTTTTCCCTTTGGTTCCTTCTTTGAAAGTTCTTCCTCACTCTAAAGTTATATAAATATTCATCTGTGCTTTACCAGATCACTTTTATGGCTCAATTTTTCATTTAAATATTTAATCTAGCAGGGATTCATTTGGGGGATTTGGTATAAAGTAGGGATTTAACTTGTTTTCCTGTAGCTAACTTGTGTCTCTGCCTGGTTCCCTGAGTAATTCACTCTTTCCCCCAACTGGAAAGGTCATCTTCATCACGGCCCACATCCTTCTCTGCCCTCAGGTCTGTTCTGTGTCACCGAGATGTCTGAAGCCACCTTATTCAACCTGCGAGCAGCCTGCTTTCTCTCTCCAACATTATCTTTATTATTTTCCATGATGCATCTGGGGTCTCTTTTTGCTGACTTTGCCTGTTGAGCCCATCTGTCTGTATACACAGGCCTTTATCTTCAGCTTGGTAACACTTTATTACATTATAACTTTCATTTCTATTCTGTGTCATTTGTTGTGGATTCTATTTTAAGAATCCTCATTATCTACATGTGTTCTTCATTCTCTATTTGCCAAATCTTTCACCTTCTGCCATATTGTCTGAATTTCTTTCACATTTGTTTTCTGTGTTATTGACTTGATATCCTGAAGCTTGACTGCTACTCTTCCCTGCCTACAAAGTGGCTTTGTTTCCACTATTGCATTTTCAGTTTCCTTGCTATCCTCTCATTTTGAATGCATCCTCCTTTTCATCTCACCGTGCTGATCACCCCATCTTGTGACTTTCTGTTCCTCTTGTCTTAGAAGCCAAGCTTCTTGTACACTCCTGAAAAAAGTAAACAGTTTCCTGAACTTTTCTTCTGAATTCTGCAGTATCTCATTTTTAGAGGCATGCTCTTCCTCTGGCTGTACAGAATGATGTTCCCATTCTTGTGGTATGTGGTGTTTTCCCTTGTAATTGAAAGCATGATAGACTTTGGTGAAGCTTGGTGAGGTTCCACAAACTGGGTGAGAGGCCTGTCCTGAAAACCTATGTCCATTCGATTCTGGGGGAGGCCTGTCTTGGGACTCCGTGTCTGCCCACTTCCAGGGTGACTTCATTCCTCTCATGTCTGCACCAGCTGGGGAGATGGATGTGTCCACTTTCTCACATCTAAAATGCTTCCATGATTCATCTCTCCCCTGCTCAGCTGACACATTCCTTTGACCTGCCGCATCTCGTTCTTTGGTTGTTCTAGTCTGATGTGATAGGTGAAAAGTATGATTTTCTGCCTGCATCACTTCTGGGCATTACTCTCCTTACCCTTTTCCAAAAGTGCTCTTCCCCTCAGACCACAGCTCTCAGATGCATGATGTTACTTGTAGACCTTGGATAGCTATGCTGTGTCTGGCTGTGTTCTGGGAAGGGAAGAGAGTGTGGGGAGCAGGGTGGTGAAATGGAAACTTCCTTGACTCCCAGCATAGCCCAGTTCCTCACTGGTAGTAAGTAGCCTTGGATCTCTGGGGCAGGGACAGCGCGTGGACCTTATTACTTTTTTTCTCAGGCAGTCCTCTGTTTCAGGCAGCAGAGTCAGGGTGTGCCTGTCCCAAGCCCCAGCGCATTTTCTCAATCCAGCCCTGATACAGAGCCTCCCTTCCCCCATCCTGACACCGGATTATCTGATTATCTGTCAGTATTAGGTTGAAGAAAGGTTGTTGTGAGTTTTCAACATTTCTCTGACATGATAATAATTTTACTGAAAAATTGGGCATGCCTTGGGCTGCTGTCCCCATTTTGAACCAGAAAGTCTTCTTAATATAGTGTGTTCAATCATTTATTTATCTGACTACACCCTCCACCCCTCATTCGTCTGTCAGCTTTTGGTAAGAATTATAATTCACCACTACATCAACAGTATCTAACAGAGTCTTGTGCGTAGTGTTTAATAGATTTTTTTTTTTTTTGAATTAAACTGGGATATGATTGCCAAGGAAGAAACTGAGGAGAGAGACAACACTGGCCTTTGAGGGACAAGGCAGCCGCAGGAGGAAGATAAGCCAGCAAGGGAGACAGCAGAGCAGGCAGGAGGGTGGGTGGGAGAGGGCTGGGCAGGCGGACTGGTCAGGGCTGACAGGGTCGGCCGTGTGGCTGAGAAGGGCGATGCGTGAAGAAGAGGTGATGCCTGGTCAGTCTCTGGTGACCTTTAGTTTCAGAAACGTGAAGGAGACAATCCCTTCCCTAGTTGAAAGGCTGTGTAGGTTGAGGAAGGAGATCAGAACAGATTTTAAAAGAAAAAGTGAAACAGAGAAAAGAGAGGGCTTGAGGGGAAATCGGCATGCCAGAAGGGTTTTTTTTTGTTTTGGTACTGCTGTTGCTGTTGTTGGAATGGGGAAGATCTGATCAGCTTTATAATCCTGAGGGAAGGAGATTGTGACCAGAAAGAGCAATTTGCAAGACAGAGGAGGAATAGGAGCCAAAGCCAGTCTGAGTCTGATCTGAGGAGGAAGGAATCAGAGGAGTGGACGAGTGTAGGGAAGGTTGTTCTGAGAACTGGATGACGAGGGCTGCGCTCCCTGTGCAGGAGGCCCCTGGGCGAGGGAGGTGCGGGGCTTGCTGGGTGGGGAAGGAAGCCCAGGGCGGTGGTGGAGATACCTTAGGTGGCAAGGACAGAGGGGAGGGGCGCCCTCTTCTCCCCCCTCCTAGTACAAGGGTAGGGGTTTGGGGTGGGGAGGGGAGGGCGAGAGGCACAGAAGGCCCGGTGTAGCAAAATGGGGAAGGATGAAAGGGTTACCCGGCAGCCTGCAGGCCCAGCCTAGGGGCAGAAGAAGCCTCTAGACCTGATGTTGGGTGGCACCGCAAGAGAGACTTGAAAGCCTCTTGCTTCAGGTGGCCTTGTGTACTGTGCTAACATTGACTGCCTTTCTAGGCGGCTTGAGGAAAGCTTTTAGGAAGTGGCTTCAAGCCAGGAGGGAGGTTCTCCCTGGACTACAGCCCTTTTTTCCTCACCTTTCAGCTGTTTTGGGGGATTGCTTCATACTTGTCTCCAGAGATATGAAGTGCATGGGCTGAGGACACACAGTAAACCTCTGTGGAGATGTCCCCGTCCTGGGTCCCCTGATCTCCAGACACTGGCAGTGGTTCCCCTCACACCCTCTCTGCTAATTTACCTCTCCAAGGACTAACTTGAGCCCCTCAAGTGGACTGGCTTAGCACTGCCAGCTGGACCAGAAAGCTGGTTGTGAAATACCCAGCTCTGAACTTGTGCTTATGATAGCCTTCTTGGGTTGAAAAACAAGATCTCAATTAACTAATTAATCAATTAATAAATAAAACATGTCCAAGAACCTTGTGTACGTCTGATAACCCTAGAGGCAATCAGGCCATCATCCATGCCCATGAGAGTGTACATGTAGCTCAATGAAGGAAAGTCACAGAAATAAAAGCCTTTAAACTAAGGGGGGACAATTCATCTGAGGTCTGAGGGGTAGGCAGTCCATTTAAAGGAGAGGCAGAAGGATGGATGAAGTGAGTCTGGAGTCCTGTCTCAACCAAGCCGTTTCATTTTAAAGCAGGACTTGCAAATTAACTTTTCCTTTTGGTATTCTTCAACGCCCTTTCAAACAAATAATTAGCCATGCAAAAATAATGCAGCGTATTCTAGAACTCAATTCCTAGTACTACTCTCCAGAGCGCTTGAACTGTGCCCTGAAGCTGGCATTGTTACAAGGAACTCTTGATGAGAATAATGCCTGATACTGTGCAATTGTGTGCGGTTGGCCTTCCTTGCGTAGTTCTGTGTACGCACATCAATTACATGCATTCGGGATAATTTGTCTTTTTAAAATCACACCTTCTATTTCACCCCAAGAAGATAAATGGATCCTGCCTCGGTCCCAGTTCCATTGATTTTTCTGTGGTCCTATGGTGAGGCTATTATCAACACCAATCTCAAACCCTGCTAGGAGCCAGGAAGGCCTTAGAATTCAGAGCACCAATTTCGGCAACTTTCGCCTTATTTTTCTTTTCATGGGCTTTTGTTCTGACTCCCCTCCTCATCTCATTTTCAAGTATGATTTGATTATCATCCTGTGAGGTCTGTTCCGCTGGCTCTGAGCAGACACCTTTTTGCCATGTGCAGCCTGCAGGAGGGTGACAGGGGCCCCTCCTGGTGAGGGTGACCCTCCTCAGGGCAGGGTGTCCCTGCGGCATTGAAGCCTCACCCCATGGCCTCCCCTTCTGGCGGGGTGAGCCCACAACCTTCACCTTGTAGCTCTCAAAGTTACTTTTCCAGGGAGAGGAGGAAGAAAAGAAGAAACAGGAGGAGTGGAATTGAGAGGCTGCAGGCACCGGGGAGGGTTTTGATAGTGAGCTCAGTGTTGGAAGTTAGGGCAGCCGCCGCCATGTTCCCAGGGTTTGAAGTGATAGGTGTCAGGTGGCCCTTTCCTTGCATTTCCCAGGGCTGTTCTGCAGCCTCCCAGCTGTCACACATCCCCACCTTCTGCTGGACCTGGGACCAAACTCAGGATCTGAAGAGATCACATGCCAATTAAAAAACATACTGATTAATTTTCAGAAGGCAAACCATTCAGTTCATTAAGATATTTCTAACAGGACAAAGGGCATATAGGAAAGAGTAAGTCTTCCTTCACTGCTAACCCTGGGCCCAGTGGCCTCCCAGAGTACTGCTCTTACTGGCTCCGTGGAACCTTCCAGAGACAGTCTATAAATCAGGCGAGCCCTCAGTTCCTCCTGCCACGTCACTGTGCACGCTGCTGCTGGTCCTTTTCTGCTTCATTTCCCCTCCTCCTCTTCCTCTCTCTCCTCCCTCTCCTTCCCCCCACCTTCTTTTTCTTCTTTGATATAATAATTTATCTTGTAGATGGTTCCATACCAAGACTCATAAACCTGCCTCACTCTAAAGGGTTGCATAGTATTCTACCGTGTGGAAATATAATAAGTTACTTAATTAATCCCCTAGTAATAGTTATTTTGGTTGTTTCCACTCATTTTTTTTTTTAACCATTAAAAAGAATGCTGCACAAAAGAATTGAAAGTGGGGACTCAAACTGATATTTGTGCGAAGATGTTTATAGCAGTATTGTTCACAGCCACAGTAGCTAAAAAGCAGAAACAACCCAAGTGTCCATCAGGAGATGAATGGATAAACAAAATGTGGTATATCCATACAATGGACTATTATCCAGTCACAGAAAAGAATGAAATGCTGATATATAGGACAACATGAAAACAGTATGCTAAGTGAAAGAAGCAGCACACAGAAGGACAAATGTTTATGATTCCATTTATATGTATGAGGTACATAGAATAGGCAAATTCATAGAGATAAAAGTAAATAGAGGGGCTTCCCTGGTGGCGCAGTGGTTGAGAATCTGCCTGCCTATGCAGGGGACACGGGTTCGAGCCCTGGTCTGGGAAGATCCCACATGCCGCGGAGCAACTAGGCCCGTGAGCCACAACTACTGAGCCTGCGCGTCTGGAGCCTGTGCTCCGCAACAAGAGAGGCCGCGACAGTGAGAGGCCCGCGCACCGCGATGAAGAGTGGCCCCCACTTGCCGCAACTAGAGTAAGCCCTCGCACAGAAACGAAGACCCAACACACCCAAAAATTTAAAAAGAAAAAAAATAATAAATTAATTAATTAATTTAAAATAAAAGTAAGTAGAGGTTTTGGGGGGAGGCGAAGGGGAATGGGGAGTTATTGTTTAATGGATACAAAGTTTTATGTTGGGGATGATGAAAATGTTTTAGGTATATATAGTAGTGATGGTTGTGCAATATTGCGAAGGTATTTATTTGTTTTCTTTTTTTGTGTGTGAATGTATTTAATGTCACTGAATTTTACACTTGCAAATAGTTAAAAGTGAAAATTATCATGCCATGTCTATTTTATCACAATAAAAAGAAATGACTATAGAAAGATAGGAAAGATAATAATATGCTGCTGAAGCCTTAAAAAGAAAAGAATGCCACAGGGAACATCCTTGTACAATAGGGCGCTCTGTAGGAACACAAGTATGTCTGTATGATACATTCCCAGAAATGGAGAAGGAGTGTGTACATTTTAAGTTTTGATATACAATGCCAAATTTTCTTCAGAATATTGGACTAGGTAATGCTCTGACTCATGAGATATGAGGTTGGTTTGATACCAACCACAGTCTGACATCAAACAGTTTGATCTTTGCCACCCTGACAGCTGAAACATGGACCCCTTGTCGATTTAATTCACGTTTCTCTGGGGGGGTTATGCCATACGTGTGGTGAGTGTCACAGACTCCCCTGATCAGGAGTCACCTTGGTGCCAGGTCAAGACGGAAATAGGTCAGGAGCAGCCTGGAGGCACAGGGCGGGCTGGCTGGCTGGGTGTGGCTCCTTTACCCCCTCTGCAGCCTTCCTCTACTTGCTGCCTCAGCTTTATTATGTGGTTCATGGAACCGCAGAATGGCACCTTGGAAGAGGACCTAACAGGTCCAGCTGCCCAACACAGCGAGTCCTTCGTGTGCTACCTTCCCAGCTGTGAGAGTCTCTGCGCACCGCTCGTGACAGCAAGCTCACTTCTTCCTGATTCCTAGGAAGGTTATTCTCCATCAAATGTACCTCCTCCTGGTTTTCCATCCCATGATCGTAGACCCTCTGAAGAACCAGAACAAGTGTAGTCCTTCTCTGAGCAGCTCTTGGGCCAGTCACTTGCAAAGATAAAGCCTGAAATAAATGATGGTGAATGGATCCTTGAATACATGAATTATCTGCAAATTTCAATCACTAATATTCTTATTACCCTGTGGCTTCCATAACAGCATAGAGTTCTTAGAAAGGAACTTCCTCAATTCAGAGGACAGTGGGCTGGCCCTTTCTGGGCTGCAGCCTGCGCTGAGTCAATGCAGGAAGCATGTAGCCACCTGGCATGCTTTGGCCTTCTTCACATAGTGAGCTACAGAGCCAAGGTGCCTTGATTTATAATGTACATTTGTCCTGTCTAAGGATCACCTTCTCTTGGCTTCAATCCAGAATTCCAAACCCCCATGATCAGTCTGAGTGAATCTTAACTCACTCACCAGCATTTTAGTAATTTCTTCCAGCTTTTTGTCACTTCCTGATTTGATATATATTCCATTAAATATTCTTCCTCCACTCTATGGATTTCAATGTTGATTAGGTCAGGACCAAGGGCAGTGTCAGGTGATGACATCCCATTTCTCAAGCCTGACGGGATACAGTTATTTAACAGAATTATTCCTAATGGGAGGGCTGAGGTCTCAGCCAACTGTCACGTTTATGGTGAAACCATGAGGGGCTCACACGCTCTGCTGATATCAGGATGCTGGGGACAGTGGGAAGACGTGGGAGACAAAACAGGAAAGTTACTGTTAGTGCTTGAGTTCTGACTACCAAGGAACAAGCAGGTTGTGCAGTGGAAGCGGGGGGTTGGGGTGGGGGCAGGGAACTTGGACCAGATCATTGGCTTGGTATGTGGAACTGCAGGAGGAGAGAAGGGTGCTTGCATTCAGACATGTAGGTATAATTCGAGCCTTGGAATAACAAATCTATACTGTATACAAATCTATACACACTTACTGTGTGTCAGACACTGTCCTATGCATATACGAACTCATTTCATTCTCACACATCCTAGGAGGCAGGTGTAGTTATTATCTCCATTTTACAGATGAGGACACGGAAGCACAGAGAATGGTTAAATAATTTACCCTGAATCCTACCTGCAGGGTTTAAAGCCAAGCCTGCTGGCTCCAGGGTGTGTACTCTTAACCACTTCACTCTATGGCCTTGGAAAGCTCAGCCTCCATCACATTACTGAATGGATTTCAGAGTCTGCTGGCATGTTCAGCTTCTAGAAAGAGGATGTGGCTAACCCCAGGGACTCCAGACCTCAGGGCAGTCTCTCCAGGGCCAGCAGTCCCTGTGGAATCTTCTCTCAACCAAGTGGGAGAGGTGAAAGTAACTGCTGTGAGGAGTTGTTAAATAATCTGCCTCAAAAGATGTCTTATCATGTTCTGAATGTGCGGTGGCATTTCCTAGCTGAGTGGGAATGGTACAGGGACAGCGGGAGAAGGTCTGGGTCAAGGGAGGGCTTTGCCATCACCTAACTCCTTGGTCTTCAGTTGTTTCTTCTGTGAATAAACAAGGTTGAGCTGAAAGATAACTTTAGTGTAGTTACTTTCTTATGTAAAAGTTTAGTATGTCTTAAGATGGGGGAACTTAAGTTATATACCTGGATGAGTGCATTCGGTGCAGGCAGCCTCTTCACTGGACAGGTGTGGTCAACACAGGGTTAGACTTGCCTTCTGTCACGCTCGGAAGCCACGGGGTCCTGTGTTGCCTGGGGAAGGGAAGCAGCATAAACCCACATCCTTCATTAGATCCAAAAGCAGATGTGAGGGCAGTGGTTCTTAGCCCTGGCTGCCGATGCCACAGCCCATGTGCAGAGTCCGATTCAGTCCTCACGTGGTGGTGGGGATCAAGATCACCTGCAGAGCTGCTGAAGCACACGTGGCCCCCTGGGAGCCCTGAAGGAGGATAGAGCCCAGGCTGTTACATTTTTACCAAGTTTTCCTGGACGGATTCTGATCATCATCAAAATTTGAGAACTAGTGGTCTGGGGTGTGGCTCACAGTCGTTTCTTAAAGTTCTGGGTGTTCTACTGTGCAGGTAAGGTGATACAGTCTGTGGGCTCTCCTGTATTTGGCTGTTAGAGGTGCAGAGAGCAGCAGAGGGCAGGGAAGCAAAGGCAGGCCTCAGCGAGCTCAGTCAGGGACTGGTGACACCAGGACAGGCCACAGCGGAAGCTGCGGGCACCGGCATGGCACGGAGGGACAAAACCCTGGAGAGGGACAGAGCCCTGGAGAGATCCAGTGCATTTGCAAACTGCCGGAGAAGCTTCTTAACAGAAAGCACTGCGAGGTTTTTCTGACATCCTGGAACATAATGGAAAAACAGTGTTTAGTGGACCTCGGGTAATTAAATTTTTAGCCAGCTTATCTCCCAATTTGACTTCTTTCAGCCTCATTTTAATTATTTTTCCTTAGGATTTATACAATATAAGTTCTAATTAGAACATCACATAAATCTGTTATTTAAAACAAAGACAGATCTTTCTGATTATGTTTTTATGCTTTTTAAGAATTTTTTTTGTGAAATTGATACAAACACATTATTTGTTTTTTCAATCGAGTAATATACAAAAGTACCCAAGAAAAGAAACAGAAGAAATTACTTCAAATTCTGCCATGGAGAAGAAATTAACATTTGGTGAACATTATCACAGCTCTCTCTCTCTCTGATAGAGTGATAGCTAATTAGGTAAATTGAAACACTTTTACAAAAATAGAATCTTACTGTACACATTTTTAAATTAAAAGCAATATGTTTAGTTTGATTCAAATTTAATAGACAAAAAAATTAAAATGAAACTTCAAAAATTGCTGAAGTTCAGAAATAGTTTTCTTCCTTCCAAGTTATTTCAATTTCTGAAAGAATTTTCTGAAGTTATTTATTTTGGGGGAGGAAGATGAGTTTTAGTCCCAGTTTTAAAATTGCACAGAGACTCCTGCCACTTTCCGCCATCCCTCCACCTCTGGATTTCTCTTGCTATTATTTTTACATCAACAAGGTTTGCAGCATTTGCATTCTGTTCTGTGCTGTCATGCCCAGGTGCTTTACCGTACTCCCCTCTTCTCACCTGCTGTTTGCCTGACTTTCACTGGCATTTCTGTATTCCAGGGCAATGATTCTCAAACCTTAAAGTGTATATGAATCGCTTGGGAATTTGGTTAAAATGCAGATTTTGGTGCCCTAGGTCTGAGGTGGGGGTCTGTATTTTTTACAGGCTCCCTTATGATACTCACGCTGCTGCTGCAAGAACCACACTTTGATGACAGGTTCTAAAATGTTTTACTTCTTAGACGATCAGACTCTATCCTCTGACCCCTACCCACCCACCCTCTCCCCATAGCTCATTGGTGCTGTGTTCCCTGAAATGTGGCATTCTTGAGAATGCTTGGATCTTCTTGCCTGTTTGTATGCATGGGGTGGGGAGCAACCTGCCTGGCTTTAAAATACCTGGGTGACATACATTCCTTTGCTCAGAATTGTGGACATTTTTCAGTGTCTTCTGGCATTGAACATTGTTGTGGTCAGTTTAGGACGAGCCTGATTTTTACCTTTTTAAGATGAGTTGCCTTTTTCCACCTGGATAGCCAGAGGATTCCTTCTTTATCCTTGAGGTTTGGTAATTCACCAGGATGTGTCTTGATTTGATCTTGGGATGTATTTTGACTTTTTCAGAGGGCAGTGTCAAGCCTGTAACTCAGGAAGCCTTTGTCCCATCTGCCCTCGAACCGTCTGTACTGTGCTTCTGGAGTTTTACGCAGAACACTGATGAGGCATTGTCCGTGGATGCATGCGGGTGTGCCGTTTGTCACTGGGGCTGTGGGCTGGGACCCACTGTGGCTATTTCCCTGCTTCCTCCACACTCTCTCTGGAAGTTTCTCTCAGCCAGGAATCCTTGTCCTGGTAGCGCTGGAGATGGGGACAGGAAGAGGCAGAGACACAGGAGAGAGGAACACCCTCGGGCTATATCACAGATTCCCACACCTCCCCTGCACCTTGGCTCTCATATCGCCGGAGGGCCTTTCAGGATGCAACATTTCCTTTGGAGAAATCCAAATCTTACCCAAAGTCTGAGGAGGTTTGGGTCAGCTTTCAATATTCTTCCAAATTTCTCTGCATTTTCTACTATGCAGTTTGTAGTAGTGGCTGTTTCTTTTAGTGAAGGTTGGTCTTTCTTCTATTGCTACAAGAAAAAGCCCTTTTCCTTTGTGCATATAGCTAGAGATACATGGGAGGAGATAGAAGGCTTCAGCAACAACTTTGCTTTCCTCCACCTTTCTAAGCCAAGGCCAGGATGAGGTTCAACCTGTTTCACATTTAACTGGGTTTTTTCTTCTCCTTTTTTTGTTTTTTGTTTTTTTTTTGCAATTGGATCTTGCAATGGGTAATGGGGGGACACCTGACCAACAGGGGCCTGGCCCTCTGTCCCTGCTGCCTGAGTTCCTGCAGCTGAAGCTGCTCAGTGCTGGGGCTGCCCCAAGCCAACTCCTTCTCAAGGGGAATATACTTCAGCCCAAGGGTATCCTCAGCTCGTTTCTCTGCAGGGCCTGTTTTATTGGCAAATGGTGAATAAGGAGAAAGCCTGAACCCACTGAACCCACTGACGCAGCTCCTTGGGTGAAAGCCACTTGCACCATCATTACTTGTGCTATTATTTGCATATCTAGGCTTTACTGGGAAACAGGGAAGGCTGACTGGAGGTACTTCGGGGTGACCAAAGCCTAATAGATGTGGCACCTGACCACTTCAGAGTGAAGGCCCTGCAGTTTCTCAAATCATCCCCACCTTTACCCATTTAGGATCATGCCAAACAGGAGGGCCATCATCTCCACTTTCAAGAAAGGAAAGTTGAGGGAACAGAAGCGGGAGTCACAGACCCAACCTTGTTTCTACCTAAAACGATGAAACAGATGACGATAGCCACCCCCCCCCCCTTCCGGACCTTAGTGACAGTTATTAGGGGAATTGCGGAAGGTGCAAATGTTTACCCCTGATGCAAACTCACGTGTGGTCCATCCCTGTGGAACCCCTGCTCCCACACCTAGTGATATGATTCTCCCCCTCCTTACTGGGACAGCTGTGAAGTCAGCTGCCTTCGGGGAGGATGGACGGAGGGCAGATTGCAGGCGCTGGGGGAACAGCCGGACCCGCTGCCTCACCACAGCGTGCCATGTGTCAGAGAACACATCTGGGAGAGCCGGCAGCAGATGGACAGATGCTTCTAGGGTAAGATCGGGGAGGGGAAAAGGAAGAGGTGTCAGCCATCAGGTTAAAAATCCTGGGGCTAAGCTCCACTAAGAGAGAAAAGTAGTTTTGTTCAGACCTCTGTCTCCTGCCAAGGTTGCGACTGCTGCTCCCCCCAACCCCAGCCCATAGCTTGGAAACAACCTAGTTCTCTAAGGGAGCGTTATCTTCTTCCCAAGTGTCTCCCCCAGACAGTGTCCCTAGCCTCCCTTTGTAACCAGAGGCTAAAGTTACAACTGCCACCGTTTCCCCTTGGCTGTAGATTAAGGGTGTTGTAAACACTAGATTGTGAAACTGAGTCAATTACGCATCAAGCAAGAGAGCTGCTTCAATTCAGCTAGTTTTAAAAGTCTGCTGGAATGAAGTCATTCTGGAAATTGAAGATGGGATTCCATGTTGCAGTGGACACATGTCTGCTGGGCTAGGGGCACCACTTTTAGAACACTCCTTCCTGCTTGAACGGGGCTGGGGGCGTCTACCTGGAGAGCCTCAGGAGCTCTGAGGGGCCCAGATGGTCTTCCCCCCACCTCAGGGAGCCAGGGCATGGGCACCGGGCCTCGGCTCAGCCACCTGGATGCTCCTCACCAAGGCTTTGACTTTTGAGGGAGCGACTCGAAGGTTTAGGAGACTTGGGACATTTGCAGCAGCATTAGGTCCCAGCAGATGCATCTGCATCGGGCGTTTGGAGGGTGGGCAGGGCAGAGGGGCCATCAGGAGTGTCTAGGTAGGTCCAGACCCTCTAGGGTCTAGGTGCAGCCCAGGCTGCTTTGTCTGCTGCCCAGCTTCTCCAATGATTCTGAGCACTGCTCCATCACTTTCCGAAAGGCTGCGTCCCTTTTCTGTCTCTTTCGTTTAACCACAGTCAATTTCCATTGCTTGAAACCAGGAATCCTCACTGATGCAAGAGTGGTGCCGAGTTTTGAGTTTGCCAGTTGTTTCTTAGAGGAAGGCTGCATCTAGCAGGAACACCATACCTGTGGGAGATGGAGGAATGCCCATTCATAATTTAGTAAAGGGCTGTTGAGTGGGTGCTGGTGGCAGACACTGTACTAAACAGTAGGAAGCGTGCCTTCATGGAGCTTTCGCACGAGTGGAGGAGACATGCCTGTCCAGCTTCCAGATCATGGCACCAGGTGGGCCCCGTTTGGAAGGCTGCCTGCCTGGTGGGAGGATGTGCCATCCACTCACACAGCAGGTGCCCGGCAGGCCTGTGTGGGGGGTCCAGTAAGGTCCTGACGTTCATCCGCGGCAACTCACCTAGAGCCCAGCGTTCATGCAGGCACAAATCGCCCTGTCTTTCATGGGTTGTTATAGCTATTTCTTCTAGTTTTTGCTTTCTGGTTTTATTTTTCTTTCTTCTTATTTAATAGACTTCAAGAAGGAGAGAATTACTGGTCACAGCCAATCGCAGATTTACCCTCTGTCTTTAGGGGTAAAGGGACACTGGACTACCAGGTGCTTATATGTTTGGGGGTGTTAGGAACCCCCATGCAGCACCCCAGGCTCCGGTCCTGACTCTTCCTTTGCACAGCCATCCCATTTGGGCCCAGAGCCTGACTGCAGCCTTCTGCAGGCAGGGCCGTGGCTCCCATCGCCAGTTTCTATGCTGTTCTTGCTGCTGCCCTCTGCCTGCTTCCTCATTCCTGGAGTCACGGGGCATCTCAGTGCCCATCAGCCGGAGCCTTGGACCTCTGGCTGCTCACCACTGACCCAGTGGCCTTTGCATACCTCCAAGGGCAGGTAGCACACGTCCCTAAGTGCTGATCCAGGGCTTCTTAACCTGGCTGAACTTGAGAAAGGCCTGGGGAACTTTTAAAGCAACACTGATGCCAGCCCCCGCCCCTCCCCTGCCATCTGACTGAATTGGCCCCCATGGGGATGGGCTGTAGTATCTTTAAAATCTTCCCAGGTGATTCCATGAGGTGCCACTGTTTAAAAGCACTGTTCGAGGTCTTTTGTTCTGGGATAAGCCTTCAAGGGGGAACCAAGCCCAGAGTCTTGCCCTGCCCAGGGTCTGGCAGCCAGGTGGGGGCCCTGCCCTCCCCCTCAGGCCCAGGCCCAGAATCCTGGGGGGCAGTGTCCTCCCTTCCAGGAAAACTACGAGCTTTCCTTCTCTTCTCTCAAGATTAGAATAGGAACTTCACCAGATAAGCATGGCCTTCATCCCATCCACTTGATGTGTTCCCCTTCAGAATATCTGTTGTGCTTACTTCTCAGGACGCTGGCCAGGAGTGTGTTCTCACTGCAGAGACTCCCAGACGGCCCTCCCCGGCCTGGGCTGTGGCCAGCACACGACTCCCTTCCCTCCTCTCCAAGCGGCGGCTGAAGGCCTGGAGCTTGAGGGGGCAGAGGATGCAGAATTGGCAGCCTTCTTCCTCAGGCAGGCTGGCAAAGATTGTTTAAATTTAGGGCCTCTCCTCCCAGAATGAAAATAAGTTATTTTTATGTGAGTAAGTATTTGTTATTGAATTAAATATAAGTCCAGGGCACTTCTCCTGATTTACGGCTGTGGGTGCAGAGCTGAGCTGGCCTGCGTCACCGGGTGCCCCCTTCACGGCCATGCTGCCTTCACAGCAGCTTCCCCACCCCCTACCATTGCTCATCCGTTTCGGTGTCTCTCCCAACTTTGTCAAATGTAACGTGAAAGGAAGGGAAATTAAAAGAAAACAAAAGAGAGATTTTCCAAGAGGAGAAATCAGATTTATCCTGAGGTAATTTAATGTGTAGAAAACCCAGAACAAAGGATTGCAAATAGTGTGCGTGTGTGTCTGTGTGTAACAGTGAGAGAGAGAATGAATCATTATTTCCCAGGCAGCCAGAGCCTTCTGATTAATCTTAGGTTCGGGTGCCTATAAGGTGGCATCAGCCGGAGAGGCCACCCGCTCAGGTGTCCCAGCACCTGCCCAGACGCCGTGGGCGCCCCGGGGCACACTGCAGCACCTCAGGTGGAAAAACAGCCACTGCCTTTCCTGGCAGCCTTCTGGTCTCACTGCCCTGCAGAGCTGACCTTCCCTGTCTGAGCTCAGGGGCCTTGGACTTTTCTCTTGTCTGTCTCATCTACTAGAAGCTGAATAGTTTGGGGTCAAAGACTGAGTCTTTCATGGTCTTTTATTGTGGCATTCCCAGGAGTCCACCGCAGGGCCTGGCTTACTGTGGTCAGTCAGTATGTGTTTGTTGAATGAATAAATGAATGAATGGATGACTGGGCACAGGAGGGACCTGCAAACATTTCAGACACATTGAGGTCATCTTGCTGCCATCTTTGACAGGTGCGTCCACCGTGCCTGAGCTGTGAGGTGGGGTGTGACGGGACTCCCGGCGGGGACAGAGGAGGGAGGAGAAGCTATGAGGTAGGAGGTGGTGCTTAAACTGGGCCTGGACAGATGGACAGGTTCTGTGAAGCCCCCATCATAAGGGGTGCTGGTACTTCCAGGCAAGCAGCAGTCTCCCTCATCCTCCCCACACCCTGCCCAACTTAGACCCGTGGACATGGGTCCTCTGAGAAACAGTGCTGGTGAGTGGCCAGCAAGGCCTTTCAGCTGCTTGGATGGGGTGCTGAGCAAGGACCAGCCTCCTTGGGAGGCTCTCTGGGGGTGTAGTCTACACAGGCCATCTGACACTCCTCCCACGTAGGGGACCTTGCTGATGCTGTGAGTTCCCTCTGTTGTGGCCTTCCTCCCCTTCTTCAACGAGCAGCTCAGGTGTCACCTTCTTCCCCTTAGTAGGTTCTTGAAACTTCTGCTTACACTGTGACCACTATCAGCCCTGTGTCTTGGCTACTGCTGATCTGTCTTTTCCTATGACGTGCCCATCCACGAGCTGCACAGGACACGAATAGCATCCCGCTCAGCTCGCTTGGTAGCTGCTGAATAAATGCAGGGCTTATTTCCTTGACAGACCAATTTCCTAATGCTTTTTGAGTGACACTGTATGACAGGAATTATACATGGGCTTTGGGCGGTGCTCTCATTTCCTCCTCAACACTGGGCAGGAGTGAGTCTTGCCAGCTGATGGGGACCGAGGGATAGAAATTCTGGGCTGGGGCTGTGCCTTGGAGAGGCTGTGGGGTCAGGGGGACCGAGCCTGTTTGGGGTAAAGTCTGCCTGAGAACCTGTGTGTTCAGAGTGCTCTTGCCTTTCTGCCAAGGTTTAACCACGACAGGCTGCCCAGCCGAGCTCTGAGGGCCGCGCTGCAAAATACCTAGGGGCCCCCCATCTGGCGTGCGCCATGCTCCAGCCTTCGGCTCCAACGTAGGAGGGGCTGCCCACAGCGACAGGCTTGGGGGCTGAGTGGAGACTCCTCCTCATCTCTTCCACAGGCCTGAGTTTCCACCGTGAGACATCCTTTTGATAAACTGTGGTAAAGTACTGAAACTTAAATCTTACCGTCTAAACCATTTTTAAGTATAAAGTTCATTGGTACTAAGTTCATTCATATTGTTGTGCAGCCATCACCACCCTCCATCTCCAGAACTCTTTTCATCTTGCACAGTTTACATCTTGCCGGTTAAACAATAGATCCCCATGAATCCCTGCCCCCAGCCCTTGGCAACTACCGTCCTACTTTTATCTCCCCATTTCCCCCATACCTCAGCCTCTGGTGACTACCATTCTACTCTCTGTTACTATGAGTTTGACTCTTATATCTATATTCCACTTATATATAAGTGAGATCATGCACTATTTGTCTTTCTGTGTCTGGCTTAGCATAATGTCCTGCAGGTTCATCCATGTTGTCCCAAATGGCAGGATTTCCTTCTTTTTTAAGGCTGAATAATATTCCATTATATGATAGAATATATATATATATATATATATATATATATATATATATATATATATATATATACATACACACACACACAAACACACACACTCATGTATACACACATCACATATGTGATACACATATCACAGTTATATACAATGGAATATATATATATATGAATACATATATATCACATTTTATTTACTCATGAGACATTCTTTTCACTAAATTTTAAAAGTTCTTTAGCCTTTAATATGTTCTTTGTTAGAATAAATACTACTTTGGGGGAAATAGACCTTTGGATGCATCAGTGCTGTCAGCTTTACTATTCTCTGAGATTCTCAGCCCCCAGAGATAAGAGCCTAGGTGAGTTGGAGCATAGGAGTGTTTCATAGTCAGTGCTGTGGTCTGAATGTTTGTGTCCCCCCCACCAAGTTCATACGTTGAAATCCTAACCCTTAAGGGGATGGAATGAGGAGGTGGGGCCTTTGGAAGGTGATTAGATCACGAGGGTGGGACCCTCACAAATGAGATTAGTGGCTTTATAAAAATGGGTCCAGAAAGTTCCTGTGCCCTTTTGGCCATGTGAGCATACACTGAGAAGTCTGCAACCCGGAAGAGGGCTCTTACCCGACCATGCTGGCACCCTGATCTCAGAATTCTAGGCTCCAGAACTGTGACAAATAAATTTCTGTTGTTTATAAGCCACCCAGTGTGTGGTGTTTTGTTATAGCAGTCTGTACAGTCTAAGACGGCCAGGCTGGTCTAGCAGGATGGAGCTGCCCCCAGGAGGGTGGGTGGGCCTTTAAAACTGACTCCACCCCAGGACTCAGGGAGGAGGGAGGGCAGGGGAGGGGGGGCGCGCAAAGCAGGTACCAGATTTCAAAGAAATTGGTTATTCATTCTTCTGGCCGAATACTTGTCTGTAGATGAATATTCCAGAAAAATATCAATTTTTTGTTTTTGAATTACAGTAATAAAATATGCCTATTGTAGGAAATGTGGAAGATACAGGAAATAAAAATAAAAATGAAAATCACCCAGAATGCCATCTAGAGATCATTTCTGCAGCCTTTTGGTGTATTTCATCCCAGCATTTTGTGTGTATGGGGTCATATTGTAAGCAATTTTATATCTTTCATCCACTGAACATCACATTGTGATCATTTTCCCTGTCATTAAATTTATTTGAAAACATCATTTTTAATGGCTGCATAATATTCAGTCTTGTGGCTGATACATAATTTATTTAACCATTTCTCCCTTTTTTTTTTCTGAACACTTATGTTCATTCTAATTTGTGGATATTATGAATATCCACAAAATAATGATGCTGTGAACATCCTCATACATGAATCCTTGGACACTCTGTGCTTAAGGACAGAGGCAGAATTCTAGACATAGAATAAAGGGCGTGTGATTTGGTGATGGGTCTGGGTGCTTACTTACAAATTGCTTTCCAGCAAGGTCTCCAGATGAAGGCTTTGCCACAATAGATGAGAATGTCCTTGCTCTGGCACCTTCTTCTGCATTGAGCATTACTGTTCCTTAAATCTCTGCTAACTTGATGGAATAGACACAATAGTTTCTTAGTCATTAACCGTCTGTTCATTGATTTTGCCCAGTTTTCCAATAGGGTGTCACTCTTTTACTTAAGAGTCCCCCATATATCAAGATTATTAATCTTTTTCAAATATGTTACAAATCTTTCTCCCAGTTGGTTATTTGCCATTACATTTTTTATAACAGCTTTACTGAGATATAATTCACATAGCATATAATTCACCCCATTAAAGTGTACAATTCACTGGTCTTTAGAATATTCATAGAATTGTGCAACCATCACCACGATCAATTTTAGAACATTTTTAACATCCTAAAAAGAAACCCCATACCCACCAGCAGTCACTCCCCATTTCACCTCCCCTCCCCTTGCCGCCAGCTCCTGGTGACCACTAATCTACTTACTGTTTCTATGGATTTGCCTATTCTGGACATTCCATATAACGAGAAGCATACAATACATGGGCTTTTGTAATCAGCTTCTTTCCTTAAACAGGATGCTTTCAAGGTTGCATCATGTCTCAGTACCTCAATGTGCCATTAAATTTTGCTTATGATTTTTAATAGTAGAAGTTTTAAATTTTTATGTAGTGAATGTTTTGAGCTTTCCTTCTGTGATCTACCTTCTCTCTCTCAAGGCTTTTATGCTTAAAATGTCCTTCAATTAAATTTACAACTGTATTTTCTGTTAGTTTTTTTTTTTAACTGCTTCATTAAAACATTAGAATGATTAAATCTCAACGTAATATATGGATATAGCCCTGTTTTAAATGGCTTTAGTTTTTATATGAACTCTTCAATCCACCTGGCATGTATTTTAGTAAATAGTAATAGGGTGAGAGTCTAATTTAATTTTTTTTCCGATAGCCAATTGTCCCAGTGCATTTCTACCCCATTTACTTGTGCTGCTTCTTTTGTAATTTATTAAGTTCTTAAATGTACTTTGGTCTATTTTAGTACTGTTGCAGTGCTCTGTTTATCCACCACTGCACCAGGGCTGGGCTTTCTAATTCTAACAGTTGTAAAATAAAGTACAGTCTGGTTAGACTAGTTCATCTCTCTTTATTCTTCTTTCTACAGACTTTCTTAATTCCTTTGCCCATTCATTTTACCCGAAGATCTGAGAATTTTTTTGGTCAAATTTCCTTCCCTTCTCTGGAACAATGCCTCTTCCCCACCAAACAGCTGCTGGTAATTTCATTGGTCATGCTTTAAACTTCCATGTTATTTTGAGAATTGATTGTATTCAGTCTTTTATCCAGGAGCACGTCTCCCCATTTTGTTGAATCTTATTTTATATATTTTAGTAATGCTTTTAATTTTCCTCATTTTGGTGTCACAATTTAGGGCTATTCTGATCTCTTTGATTGCTTTTGATATTTTTTATTGCTCTTGTGAGTGGATTTTTAAAACTGGTTATTTCTTTTATTAAAGAAGGCTCTTTTTTCCCCCTGTTTGTAATGGTCTACTTTTCTGAACTCTCTTTTCTAATTATAGGATATTTTCCAGTTGTTTCTTTTGCAATTTCTCTGTCTCTAATCATACTGTCCAAAGCCATGATGATTTCTTTCTTCCTTTCTAATAGTTACATCTCTATTTCTGTTTCATTTCTTATTGTCTTGGCTTGATCTTCCAGAAAAGTGTAAAGCATTAGTGAGAGGGAACAAGCTCATTTTCTTTCTAATTTTACTGGAACTGACTTTAGTTGTTTCATTACTAAAATAGTGTAGGTTTAAAGTAGAAAACTAGGAAGAAAAATAGGGTACATTTATTTGAAAAAATAATAAAGAATATAGTCAGTATGTTTTGAGATAAGCATATTGTTTTCTCTGTTGCTCAGTTGACATGGGGTTTTGATTAATATTAATAAAAATATATAAAACTATATTTTCATTTTTTAGAATAAAACTTAGTTGGCCATGGTGAATGTTGTATTTGATTTACAGTGCTTTTATTTGGATGCTCGCATCTGTATTCATAAGTGAATTATTCTTTATGTTTTTTTAGTTATATTGGCACATTTTGATACAAGGTTTTACTAACTTCATAAAATGAGCTAGATAGAGCTTTATATATTTTTAATGCATGGGACAGGTCATACAGCATGCAGTTATCTTTTTCTTAAAAGTTTGAAAGAACCCCCCTTGTAAAAGTATTTAGTCTTGGAATATTTCTCTGATGTAAACGTTGGTAGTTTTTTCATTCTACCCTGATAACTAATCGATCTCTTAAGGTTTTTATTTTTTCCTGTATCATATTTTGATAATTTACATTTTTCAGGAAAACTATTCAATTTGTTGAGATTTTTCAATTCATTAGCACCGTGCTATACAGATATTTTTTTGAACTACAAGAAACCACTGTGTCTGTCCCTTTCTTATTAGTTATGCTATTTGCTTTCTCTCATTCTCATTTACAATAATAATATAGAGAAGTTTACATTTGAATGGGTTTATCACTTACTTCCAGCTTTCCCATTCTTGAATTCTTCATTTTGATTCATCACTCAGTCGGGTGAAGTGTATTTTCAAGTAATATTTTCTTTTCTACACAATACATGTAAAAATTTCAGAGCTCATGCTTTATCTTGAAATGTCTGTTGCTCCACATTTAGACAATGTATTGGTTGAGTATAAAATTTCATGGTCACAACCATTTTCTGCAAAACTCAATGGGTGTTGTTGTCTGAAGTCTTCTGTTCTTGCCTTTGTGATATTGCAGAGGTGGTCTGAGGCTAGTCCTTTATTGTTATTTCATTTTTGTTTTGTTTTGTTTTGCTTTTTCTCCTGCCTGAATACTTGTATATTTTTAAAAAGGCCTTTAAGATAACAATATTAGGGCCTTCAAGCCTAATGTATTACGGTGTATTGTGAGTGAGAGAGAGAGAGAGTGCGAGTGTGTGTGTGTGTGTGTGTGTGTGTGTGTGTTATGATGGGAAAGTAGATATTCTCATTGCCTTAAAAATATATACCCCACATGGGAATCCCCTGGTGGTACAGTGGTTAAGACTTGGTGCTTTCACTGCCGTGGGCCTGGGTTCGATCCCTGGTCGGGAAACTAAGATCCCACAAGCCGTGTGGTGCTACCAAAAACATATATATATATATATATATATATATATATATATATATATATATATATATATATATGCGCTCCACAAGGTACAGCAGTTTTTCTCATCCTTGAAACTATTGACAATTTGCTTCAGATCATCGTTTGGGGAGCCATCTGTAAGATGTTGAGCAGCCTCCCTGGCCTCTACCCACTAGAGGCCGGGAGCATCCCCTCTCCTCAAGTTGCAACAGCTCCAAATGTCCCCAGACATTGTGAAATGTTTCCTAAGGGGCAAAATCACCCCTGTGGAGAATCTCTGGAGAGAGGGTGGCATGAAATTGTGTTTTGAACTTGGGTTCAGGAACAGAACGTCTTCCCCATCTTACTTTAATTGGTCTGTAAGTCAAGCAAATATATATATATTGTGTTTGTGTTTTTCAGTCCTGCTCCCATGGCTTTATAATTGGTGGAAATCCCTCAAGGTTTTAGCACCAGATCAAATGTAGTTTATGTAGTGGCTTTTGAGTTTTTACTTGTCTAGTTTTTACCGGTGTTTTAGTGGGAATTTGGGAGAAACTGTCAGGCATTTCTGGCCAGTGACTATTTAACACCATTCTCCCTTGTGAATTTTCTCACTCTGCAGTTTTATACTCAGACTCTTTAAAAAGTAATTTTTGTTTCTTAGAGGAATTGTTTTGAATACATATGTTGATGTTTCGGGTGAATATGCCACTGGTTCAAGTTGTAATTTGGGATGCCCAGTGAAGTCGTTTATTGTGGGCCACACTGAAAAACGGCCCCTCTGCAAGCTTCAGACCTCGGTCAGCGATTCCAGACCCGCAGACAACTTGGTTCAGACCACACGTGCTGGCTGAGATTGCTGGGCTGAGCTATCAGCTTGCGGTCTACACCTAGTCAGTTCTGAAACCAGGCAGTGATGAAAATCCCCTCTAAATGCAAAGATGTGTGAGACTCAGTCGAGGCTTGGTGTGAAAATAGTTTGGCTGCGCCCCCTCTGCCCAATTTCATCTCAAGAGACTTGGGAAAAACACAGAAGCACCTCCTTTCCAGGATTGTTTATTTTCATGTCACACACTGTGCGGTGGAATGAAAACAGTGCCCTAGTGTGGCTCTAGTTGTGAAAATTCGAGTTTACTTCTATTTTAATCCCGGAAAGGGAAAATTCCAACTAATCTGCTAAAGCCAACTTCTTTGAAACCTTTCAACTCATGGTTTAGAAACAAAGATGGATGTCACCAGAATTGAAGAAGAGTGTCAGTCTCAGCCAGAGTGGAACGCGTGTTTTGGGGGCTCCCTTGTCATTTGCCCCCTCCCTACCCCACACCAGGGGGTGGACCAGCACCTTCTCCCCCACGTTGTAGTGGACCCACCTGTGGAAAAAGCAGCTTTTCGTTTTGTCAGTTAATTTTAATTTTTATCAAAGTAAATGGATTAAAAAATTCAATTAGTACCAAAGTGAAAAAATATCAGTTTCCTGACCACCTACCTCCCCCCGCACCCTATCCTGTTCCCTAACACTTTGATCTGTTTCTTATATTACTTCCATTTTTTGAATTATATACTCCTAATGCTATTTACTGATATCAGTTTAGACATTGTCTTTTGACTCCTCCCCATGGTTGCTGAGGATTTACCTCTCCTACTTCGTCCCTCTCCACAGCCTTCCTCTTCTCTCATTTTGTTAATATCCATCACTTTTAACGCTTATATATAATTATATAATGTTTTGGTTATATATATCTGACTTTGGGATACCCACCTGTGTGTAATGCAGAATATATTTATATATTTTGTTAATTTATACTGATAACTTTTTGGTTAAATCCTTATCACGTTTACATTATTATATCTATGCAACCATTTTTCAGTGCTGAGTCGAGTTACATGGTTGTTTTCTTTCTCGTATGCTTTTTATAAAATTTGGGATTAATAATTAATAAAAATTAATAATTTTTTCATTACTTAATTTTCTTTCTAGTATCTATGTTTTTCACAAAATCAAATCGATCCAATAATAATCAATATTATTTTCCCAAAGCTCAGAAAATTCAAACGATCTCCCAAGTCCTTCCTGAAATCCTCTATTATCCTGCTTAAACCTTGCTCTCCAGTCCTGCTGCCCAGTTGGCATTTTAGGACTTTTCTTTGCTACTTTCATACGTTGCTTCTTGTGTTTCATGAGTCTTATGTCTTCACCTGTATTGGTTTACTCTGTTGTTTAGCTTGAGTGCATCCTTCAGAAATTTTGTTAAAAAAAAAAGTGTGCTTGGGAGGTAAATGTTTTGTATTCTCACCATGTCTGAGAAGATTATTCTACTCTTGTACTTGATTGATTGGCTGGGTATGAATTCTAGGCTAAAAAATCATTTGAAGACACTGAATTGGCTTCTTCTACATGTCAGTGCTGCTGTTGGGATGTCCAGTGACATTCTGATTTTCCTTATTTTATATTTGGTATTTTGTTTGATTTTCTTCATTGGAAGTTTTTAATATCTTCTTGTATCCTTGGGATTCTGAAATTTCATGCTTTTTTTTTTTTTTTTAAACACTCATTGCCTGGGCACTCCATGAATATTTTAATCTGGAGTCTGCTGTTTTTTGTTCTGGTAAAATTTATGCTACTGCTTTTTAAAAATCATTTCTTTCTGCCCATTTTATCAGTTATCTTTTTCTTAAACTCTCATTAGTCAAATATGAATGAGACCTCCTAGTTTGATTTTTTTTTTTTTAATAATCTTTTTCCTATTTTTCATCTCTAATTTTTTTGTTCTCCTGTGTAGGTGATTTCCTTAATTTCATCATACAATCATTTTACTGATTTTTTTCTTTTACTTTTATTTTCTAAGACCTGTTTCTTTTCATAGCATCCTGTTCTTTTTTTCATGAGTGTAATACCTTTCCATCTCTCTGAGGATATTTACTTTAATTTTAGACATTTTCTTCAATTCTCTGCTTTCCTTCTTTTCCTTCTGGATTCCCTTTCTGTTTGTAGGTTTTGCTATCTCATGTTGCAGGCTTAAAAATCATATCTGAATATTCAGGCACTCTGTTCGTATTTTAATGTATGGCACTGAAAGATGGTCAGACATTCCACATGAGTGGCTGGGGCTTGTTGATGGATGGATAAAACTGTCAGGTAGTCAGGTGGCAAAGGTGACCAATTCACTGGGGTCAGTATCCAGAGATCTTTTCTCAGATGCCCTCCAATTTCTCAAGAGATGGTTTCTCTAGTACCCTGATCTGTTATTTATCTGTTTGTTTGCAGCAGAGACATCTCTGCCTGCATGCCCCACTCTTACCCTCTGAGGCCTGTGCCTCTGAGGAGTTCCAGTGGCCCAACAGCTCATATGGTCCCACTCGAGGCCTGGACACTGTGGCCATTCCTCAAAGTCAGTGTCAACTCCTCCCTTCAAAAATATACACAGATCTTTGTGTGCTGAGTCTCCCTGTTCTTTGGGAGTTTACACATTTTCTACTGTTTATTGTCATTTCCCGGGGTTGCAGGAGGTAGCAAAGAGAAGCATGTGTTTAAATTAGAGGTTTGACTGTGGATGACATTAGTGGTAAAGTCCATGTGACTGTCTAGCACAATGGGGCAGGGAAGAAGAACCTGAAGGGATCACCAGGCGGGAATAAGAGCCCCTGGGCTTTGATACCGGATTCAGTCTGTGTTGGGATAGGGTATTGCAGGGGAATTCCTTTCCTGCAATGTGACAATCATGGTAGATTCTGGAATCGTTTACTGTTCATTTAACTTAAATTGTTTACTGTCTTTAGCTTAAAGACAGAGGGATAGACTCAGAGAACTCAAGGCCAAAGCTCATCTTGAGGACAGGGCCGCATGTGTCCTGCAGGGAAGGTCAGCTCCCCTTGGGACCTTCCATCGTTACAGCCACTGGAGTGCTTAGAATCAAGGCCAACCTAAGCCTGCAGGAATCATGCAAGACAGCTGCTCTCTCTATTACATTGACTCACTAGGCCTCCTCCCTCCTGACTCTAAAGTGAGGAGATTTTTTTCTACCCTCCTGGGGCATGTGACTGTGAAATCACAATTTACACAAGGGTCTGGAGGCTCTAGGAAGGGAACCACCATTGATTGAGAACTTGCTTTACACCAGGGCCAGCGTTGGGGATTTCACAAACGTCCCCCTAGGAAGATGGAAGATAGCTAGAGTCAGTGTAGTATCCTTAAAAAAACAAGAAATTGCAGTTTCTGAATAAATTGTTTGCATATATGTTGAGAATCGGAATCAGGATATGAAGATGAATAAATCACCAGCCCTCTCCTGTTGCATCAAGAAGGTTCCATCCAAGTCCAGTGTGCTCTGCCTTGGCCCCCTGAGCGTGTTCAATAACGTGTCACAGATTCAGAGAGTTAAGTTGCTGGAAGGGGCCTGAAAGGTTCTAGCAAAACGCTTCCCTTTGTAAATCCTGCCGCGGCAAAGCTGTTGTGCTGCACACTCTCCCTCACACCATTAGTGTCAAACCCTCGTCAATATTTAAACATTCATTATTCAGAATTTCATTTCTCTGCTCCTCATTTTTTTTTTTTTTTAAACTTGGAGAAGGAAAGAAAAACAAGGTTAGCAACTATATCCTGTATTTCTGCAGGAAAGAAATGAGCCACTTCAAAGCTGAGTTGATTTACTGGATAAATATATATTTAGGCATTTGGGGACTTTAAATGTATATGATTTACCGGAGAAATAAGGGGCATCCTTCAGAATCCATTATGCAAAGACATATTGACACAATTTCCACTGTATGGTTATGTCTTTGATAAATCAGCCTGCCACCTGCAGACCTTCATGGTCCACTGGACATAAAATATGCACCTCCTGTCTGGGGAGGGGCAGGGGGCAGGCAGGCTGGGAAGTACGGCCACGTCTGCCTGGAAGGGTCTCACACGGGAGGCTCCTGTGTGGCACAGAGCTCAGCCTGGGAATCCTGTGTGTGTGGTGGTCAGGGGGCTGGTGTTGGCCGCAGCTCCTGACTGTGTGTTTGCAGCCAGGCCGGGGGCCGTGAGAGGCAGGCGCTGTCTGCTTAGGGGAGAGCTGGAGGCTGGAACCCCATGCAGGACCCTGGGGAGGCGGGTTGTGCTGAAGTGATAGCTCTACTGCCTGGACAAGGCTCGGCCCCAGTCACAGCCACGGGGACCCTGGGCAGGTCCTGCCAGGTGGCTTTCCCCAGAAAATCCCTGCATGTGAGCTCAGGTGATCCTGTCAAGGCAGCTGTCATAGGTCCTGACAGCAGGCACTTTTGAAGGTCACTAGAGGGGGCTGGTGACTATTTAAGCAGGTGGGGGGCCCCAGCCCTGTAGCTGGTGTGTAAGTGCAACCTCTCGTCGCCTGGGAGCTTTCGGAACCCCTCCTGCAGGGAGCCCTGCAGGATGGACCCTGCCTGGAGGACCTGAGTAGGACGTAGGGCCAGAAGGAAGGGGGACAATGGACGGGGAGGCTGCCGAGTGGAGCTGAGGAGGGACAGAGAGGCCCCCTGAGTATCGGAGGCCGAGCGCTTACACACTCTTCAGGCTGGAGCAATCTTCCGTGGGCACACCCCCGCCTGCTGCCGGCTCGCAACCATTGCCATGGCCACGTTTGGAGCTCTTTCTTCTAATCCCACTAGGATTTGGAGCCACGTGGCCAGAGCCCTAGGCTTCTGCTGCTCACACGGAGGGGGCATGCGCTGTGCCAACAGCCCCGATTGCATCTAGCCCCTGCCCTCCTGCATCCATCTCCCCTCGGGGAAGCTGCAGAGATACCTGCCGTCACCCTCGGCAGGGGTCTCTTATCCACAGGCCTTGTCTGCTGCCCTTTCCCACTGACGGGGCCTGGCTTCTTACCCACCAAGTGGGGATTTTGCCACCTAGTTCCACAGATGTTGAAGCTAGAATCGCACAGGGAAAAAATAGCTTTCCTATTCCAGGCCAGTATTTACAATAATTACACGCAGTGATAAATGGAATTGGAAAAAGTGAATTAGCCTTAATTACAGGGTCTTTTATTCTTAAAGTACATCCTAGGGAGTACTTCCTTGGGTAATTAGAGAAGGAGGTTGAAATCCAGCTGGTTGTGTGTTTGGGGAATGGCCTCCCACT
Source organism: Eschrichtius robustus (assembly GCF_028021215.1). Classification (NCBI taxonomy): domain Eukaryota; kingdom Metazoa; phylum Chordata; class Mammalia; order Artiodactyla; family Eschrichtiidae; genus Eschrichtius; species Eschrichtius robustus. Next base: position 16,996,610 of record NC_090829.1, read on the forward strand.
CAGGACACCCCCGCCGCTCACCAGCACAACCCCTCTCACACCATTTGCATGGATCTGGTTCCTATTGCTGGGGGAAGCTGGGCTGGCTGGAGACCTGGAGTCTGTTGGCCTCGAGTTACTATTTCAGCGTCTCCTGCCACCACAGACATCCTTGCCTGATGCATGAGACATAGGCCCATCCAAAGCTTTTGAGCCTGTGTCAGGTGTCAGATGACTGGCCCACTGGAGGCCTGTGTGTAATATGCCGGCTGTCTGCTGTACCACCAAGAGAAGGTTGGTCCCTAGGGAGGTCGGCTCATGGGACTTGTCAAAGTTTCTGGTCTGGGCAGGTCCACAGGTATGAGGAAAGGAGGGGCATGAGGGCATGGGAATCCCTTTAGGTGCTAACGTTCGTTTACTTCTCCCTCCATCCATCCTCCCTTCCATCCACCCACGCCTCCACCCATTCACTGATGCCACGTACACCCACTGAGTGGCTGCCAGGCTCTGGGCTAAAGGCTGAGGACAGGTGAGAAGCTACTCCTGATCCCTGGGAGTCCATGGTTGGGTGGGGAATGCAGACAAGGCCAACAGCATAAACAGCATGGCAAGGCTGATGGAGCACGGCCTCTGGAGGACCAGAGCCTCAGACTCATATCATACCTAAAGGGGACAGGCAGTGCAAGGGAGGGCTGGGGCCAGTCTGACCAAGATGCTAGAGCGTGCTTGAATTGGACATGGAGAGATTTCATCAAGGCAGTGGTGGAATTGGCACATACCTGTCCAAACTGGCCAGGATGGAGGGGGCAGGCCTCGATGGGTCAGCAGGCCCCTCACTGCTTTACCGTTCTGTGTCATCTCTACCACATGCGGACCCTGCAGTGCACAGATTACCACGCCCTGAGATGGAGAGAGATGTGTGCCCTGCAGCCTTTCACATCTTAGGCAGTGCTATCTTCACCATTCTTTTCACCTTCAGAACTGTGTGGGGTCCTTTTAACTCAGCCACCGTGACAGTGTAACTGGGGGGTGTCCCAGCCCTCGCCTTACCCTGAAGAGTTGTCTGAACTTGAGATTGGTGCCTTCACCTCTCTGGTCAGTAGGGTCCTTGTGCCTATTTAGGAAACTTCTAAAATAGCAGGTTGTGTTGACGACAAGCAGCCAGGTTAGGAAACCAAAATTTGGAAGCCGCAGTTAGGATCTACCCAGCAATGGGCTGAAGTGGCCAGGATCCAGGGCTGTAGAGGTTTACAAGGTGGGCATTGGGGCTTGACAAGCAGTAGCCATAAGGACAGTGTTCTGCTGCCCTGGTTGATTCGGGGAGTGGAATGTCAGGTGAAGTAGGCGGGACCAGGGCTCTGGGCTGGTAACTGGACTACGGAGAAATGAATGGGCTGCTATTCTGGAATCAGACTTTCTTAGACATGGGCAGCATCCTGACCTAGGATGCCGCCACCGTCACACCAGGCCCGGTAACAAGAGAATTAGCACGTGCCGAGGACCCCAAGTCACTGCTCAGGCCCGGAAGCGAAATGAGGGTTTTCAGTGCAGGGAATCACTCCGAACTCAATCTCCTCACCCCAGATGCACACTGAAAATGAAAAGTCTACTCTTTGTTTCAAATCTCCATGAGACAGGAGTCCTAATGGGATGAGTCTCTGGCCTCTGGGAAGGATTTGATAGAATTTTCTGTGGTCTTGGCCTCGAAAACTGGAGAGAGTTCAAACCCTCACGGTGGTGTCCCTTGAGGATAAATGTTTTGTGCAGAAAAGCACTCGTTAGGTATGTAAGGGAGAAAATGACTAGTTTTGCATGGATTTGGCTTTTAAAGGTCATTGGCATTAGTTCCCTACATAAATGTATTGGAAGAGATTTAGAAGTCAAGTAGACCAAGTCCCTTTTACATACGGGGAGACTGAGGTTCAGAGAGCTTAGGAGACTTGCCTGTGGCCAGGGACAGCATCTATTTCTATTCTATCCCCAACCCCCATCTAAAATAGCGGGGGGACGGGGTGGGGGGTGTTGCACTTGATGGTTGAAAAAGAGTGAATGAACAAGCTAAAAATTTGCCTTGTACCTCAGGTCCATTTGGGATAACAGTCTCATTACAGAGCAAGCCAAGAGGTACAAAGTTGCAATGTGGATTTCATATTTGCTGGAGGTTCCACCATGTCTGCCTGGAGTGGGTACTAATTCATCTGTGTTGCTTGAATGGTGGATTTCATCAGGCCACATGTGCTCTGCCTCCTTGGCCTTTGACTAATGGAGTGATTTATGAAGAAAAGTTACAGGAATTCTGCAGTTAGTGTTAGAATACTTTTCTGGTATGCCCTTTATCAGTCCCTATCCTTCTTTTTTTTTTTTTTGTAAATTATGATCAATGTTTATGCCCAGCAGCCTAAGATCCCCCAGCCTACGAGCCCCAGAACCTTTGCTCCTGCCACAGGGCTCTGGTGTGCCCCTGCCTGCAAGCATCCGTCACCTTTACCAGAATAAGGTGTGAAGGGCAAGTTGGCCATGTGTAGCTCCAGTGGGGCAGCCTGGCCAAGTCTATCTGTGGGTTTACTTATCCCCTGTTGGGGAATAGAGATGACAGCAAATTCTTTGACACTCATCCCATGGAGAGATGGGATCCATTTACTCTCCCCTTGAATCTGCTCTGGCCTGTGACTACTTTGACCAACAGAGTGTGGTGAGAGTGACACTTCACCACTTCCAGGCCTTGCCTTTAAGCGTGTGTGCTGCCCTCTCCCTGGTCTCTTGGTCCCCTGCTAGAGAGAGGACACTGCAGGGTGAGGGCGAGGGAGATGGGCCCAGCTCAGCCCAGCTGGCCCTGCCATGGTGCCAGGCAGATAAGTGAGGCCATCTTGGACCCTCCTGCCCAGTTCAGCCACCAACTGAGGGACACAGCTTAATGCCACTTGGAGCCCGAGAATTACCCCACCAACCTCTGTTTGAATTCCTGACCCACACAAACTCTATAGATAATAAAAATATGAGTTTGGAGTCTGACTTCCTGGGTTTGAATCCCAGTTCTGCCAGTTTCTGGCTGCGTGACTAGAAGCAAATACTGATCCTCTCTGAAACCTTAGTTCCAGTACCTATAAAATTGGATAACACTACTTTCCTTTCAGAGGAATAGTATACACCATAGTATGGTGTGAAGGGCTTGGCATATAGTAGGTGTACAATAAATCCAAGCTATCCTTTGAACATTTTGCCAGCAAACCAGAATACCCTCAGGCAGTGGGATCTTGGGAATAGCTCCCCACATGCGGTGTGATGTCCCAAGAGCTTCCCTGCTTGTCCTCTTGGGGACCTGTGGTATTGATAGGGAAGGACCACCCAAAGATGCTGAGCCCTGGGTCTGGGGGCATTTGGTGAGCTGGAGACCCATGTCCCAACTTGCCAGGAATGCAGGAGTTGGGTTTATGGTTGAGACACACCTGCTTCTACAAGGCATGTCTATGTGCCCGTGCACACATGTGCATGTGTCAAAGGGGAGAAGGAACTGAGGTTGAAGGTGTTCAGTCCAGCGAGCATGGCTGTAAGGAACACTGAAGCAGGAGCTGTGAAGGCTCAGAGCGTAATGTCACAGCCCAGGAGGGTCACCCATCTGCCTGGCTCAAAGATAATGCACGGAAAGCTCTTCCTAAACTGTAAAGCACTCTCTGTGCGCAAGGCATTATTCTTAATAGCATGACAGGGAGGAAGAGAAGTTAGAAGAAGTGGACAAGTAGAAATCCGCCTGAGTCCTCCTGATAACAATTTTACATCTATAGTTCCTTCCCCTTCTTACCACATTGGAATTTTACGGGATTAGTGAGCGTCCAGCTGCAGAAGGCCCGAAGCCCCTTAGGAAAGGCTCAGCTAGGACTTTATTTAATGAATCCCCTCAGAGGGGATTTTCTATTGTGTGGATATATTCCCTGCTGGTAAGGGATGTTTTCCACAGCCTGGGTCCCCTTCCCTGGGTCTCTGTAATCCAGGAGGGCAGGGATGATCCCACTCTCCAGGATATAGCGGTGGGTGTGTTGGTTGAACTACTTAGAACTCCATAGCCACAATTCTAATTTCCTCTCTCCTTGTCTCTGCCCTGGAGAGAATAACTCCCAGACCTATCATTCCCCATTCCCCACACACCATAATGTGGTCCCCCTGGAGTTTACTTGTGTGGGCCAGAACTGCTGGCTTGTTTCCACGTAATGCCTGGGGAAACTTCTGTGGCCGCAGAAGTTCTAGCTGTGATGCTGGGGTTCTTTGCCTTCCTGTAGAGTTACTTCCCCAAGTGGGGTTTCTCAAATGCATTCCAACTAGTCTTTCATAAGGAATCCTATGGTCTTATCCGCGCCACCCCCCACCCCCCGCCCCACATCATAGCCCGAGCAGACCTATCCCCTGAAAAGATAAAGAAAGGTCCACACTCCTTGGGCAAGGAGGTGAAAATGTGAAGCCCAAGATTTGAGACCATGAGGATGGGGTGGCCAAATAAAACATAGAACGCCCAGTTAAATTCGAATTTCAGAGAAAGAGTAAATAACTTTTTAGTATGCCCCAAATGGACTTCTCTGAAAGAATGAATTTTCAGTATAAGCATAGCCCATGCAATATTTGGGACCTACATATGCTAAAAGAAAATGACTTGTTGTTTGTCTGAAATTCAGAGCCAGCTGGGTGGGCATCTTGTGTTTCGTTTGCTCAATCCCCGGGCCTGCTCTCTTACGGTGGTGGTTGGGTCTTCCTTACTGAGCTGAGTTTTTGCTGAATTCGCTGAGTTTCAAGGCAGCCTCAGCTGATTATTTCTTCTCAAGGAATTCACTTTGCTCCAAGGTCGGTGGCCCCAGGTAGGCAAGATGCTGCTTTGTTATCTGGTCTGTCCAAACAGCAAGTGCATTCTTCAGCTGATCTAGAGAAACCTCATGACTCATCCCCTCATGCCCCTTCTGTAAGCATATGACCATCTCCCCACGCCAAACAGTAAATGGTAGACCATTGAATTAAAGGGGTTAACTCCTAGGATTTTATATTCTTGTTTACCTCCTATTCTCATATCAAAAAGAATGTGGAGTATCTGAGCCCCTAAACTTTTCTCTCTAATCTTTTAACTGTTAGTCATCCAGGCTCAGGCTTAATCAAGGCAGGAACGGGGCTGTCTTGTGCCCAAGTATCCATCTCAGAATGTAAACCCCTCCATGAGGCCGAAGCTGGGAGTAAAGACCCTCCCCAGCAACAGTTCTCCCATCTTCCTCCCCCTCCCCCTCCGCACCGGTTCCCCTGACTTGCCTGTTAGGAGAGGGTCTCGCTCACCTCCCTGTCAGGGGAGGCATCTTTCCCATGTCCTGTGTCCACCTCCCTGCCCTCTCCCGTGGAAGGTCCTGCTCCATCGCCATACTAGGAATTCCCAAGATGCATTCCTTGGGTGGAAGCCTTTTGCATCCATAGAGATGCAGCTGCCTCCGGCACCGATGATGCCTTGAGGCTGATTGGTCCCTAATACCTCAGACTGTGCTCCACAGGTCCTTTCCTGAGTTAGTGCCTGGGGAAGAAGAAGTGGGAGAGGCTGACCTGCATATTCCCCAAAGCCGGCGGTGGGAGGAGGACAGGGAGGAGGGAGCCTCGAGGACGTGGCTTGTCGGCTGGCCGCCTGATCATCCCGTTCCAGCTCTGCTCGGGAGTCTCCCCAGCCCTCCGCTCTTCCCAGGCTGACTGTCAGGGCGGGGCTTGTCCTAGAGCAGGTAGGACAGTCACAGATTAACAAGGTAGATTGTAAAATGAATGTCCTGAGCAGTAAATTTATCAGGAAATGGATTCTAATTAAAACGGAATCTATCTCACTTTCAAACCACTAATTTTTTTTTAAAAAGGGGGTTCTGCCTATAGTTATGGCAGCTCCCCAGGATGTCGGGGAGGGGGGCGGATGTTTCTATATATGTCACAAGTATGCGCGGGCAGTTTGGTGCTGCCGTGGCCACTGTAATAAAGATGATGGAAATGATGGGAAGGCAAGACCACACCTCTTGCAGGTTTGCAAATGTGGCAGAGACATGCTCTCCTGGAGGACAGCAGCTGTGCCTGCATCTGCCCTGAGGGACCAGTCCCCATGGATGCAGGCCAGCATCGAGCCCTCGGCAAGCAGCAGAGGAACATCAGCCCAGCCTATGGGCAGCCATGCTCAAGGTGCTGCAGAGCAGAGAGGCTGAGACCACAGCTTCCTGGTCAGACAGAACCAAGTTTGTGATGACAGTTCCGCTTACTTCTTTACTGTTCTTTAATATGGGGCACATTACTTCACCTCTCAGGGTCTTAGTTTCCCGACCTGTAAATGGAGATAATTATATTTGTTACATAGGTTGTTGGAAAGAGCAAACAAGATAACATAGGCAAAAGTCTCAGCACAACGTCTATCCCTTAGTAAATGTTTAATAAATGGTACTGATTATTATTAGAAAACATATTAATTAGGTCTGTAGTATCTTAACACATTTGGTTGTTTTTAAAGTGATGCCTTTTAAGCTAAATTAAGCTGCCTGCTTAATTCAACTATATTCTTAGCTCATGCACTGCAGTAGAGACTATTATCTTTCCTGAGATATTTCCTCCTTACATTTTCACCTTTTGTGTTTTCTTTTCTTGATGTGTCTAATCTCTTAAGGCTTCTCAGAAGCAAGGCTGAGTATGAACTGGATAGGTAGTTGTTCAGGAGATGCCTCAGAAATGGAATTTAGTGCTACCGTAGCACAGAGGATCCTAATGTGTGCTCCATGGACCCCTGAGCGTTCCTTTTATGGGGTCTTCAAGGTCAGAACTGTTTTCATGATAAAACTTATATGCATTTGCCTATTTCCCTGTGTTGATATTTGCACAGATGGTGGGTAAAACTTGGATATACCTGGCTGTGAAGCTGGTATTCTTAATTCTTATCTAAGAATTCTTAATCTTATCTAAGATTAAAGCAGTAGCACCAAAGTGTACTAGTGGTCATTCTGTCCTTTACTAAGAGTCAAAAAAACAAACAGAATATGTCATTTTCACTTAAGAATGTCCTTGATGAAGCACTACAAGTTAACAATATTTTCAAAAGTCTTGATCCTTGAGTACATGTCCTTTTAACATATGATGAAATGCCAGGTTCAAATAAAAAACTTCTGCTGTACACTGACGTGTCATGGTTGTCTCAAGGAAAAGCACGCTTGTGACTGTTTGAGTTGCAAGCTGAACCAGCCATTTTTTAAATGGAACATCATTTTTTACTTGAAAGAACAACAGACATACAAATTATGGCTACTCAGACTTGGATATTTGGCAGATGTTTTCTTGAAAATACAAGGAGTGAGCCTATCATTCGAAGGAAAGCACCTGAAAATTTTGGTTGCTAATGATGATGATAAAATGTGAGGTTTCAAGTGAAAATTAGAGCTTTGGGACACTTGAAAGTTTCCCATTATTTTAGAGATTATATTTTAATGAATATCATTTTTTTTGGTACTGTATGATGTGCCAACATCTGGAAGGCCCGCATAACTCATTGTATCGATATTTGCCACACGACCTTTGCATGATGTGACTAAATCAAACATAAGTAAAAGTTCCATGACAAATTTAAAATAGATGAATACATTTGTAAAGCAACATGAATGCAAAATTTTCATTGTTTAGGTTTAAGGTTCCACATTGCAACCAAACCTACTGAGTTTTGGTGTAGTATTAGAGAAGAATAGCCTCATTCATCTGAAAAGGCTACTACAATGCCTTTCTCCAACTACATATCTGCGTGAGATGGCTTTTCTTCGTGTACTTCACCAAAGTAACATATAACATCAGGTTGAATGCAGAAGCACAAGTGTGGGTCCATTTGTCTTGTATTGAACCAAATATAAAGAGATTTGAAAAACTGTAAAGCAATGCTAATCTCACTTTTGTTGAAAGTATAGTTATTTTTCATAAAATATGGTATTTGTGTTCACAGTGTAACGATTCTATTATTGGAGTTCTCAATAATTTTTAAGATTATAAAAGGACACCGAGACCAAAAAAATTTAAGGACTGTTCCTCTAGCAAATGCTTTGTCCTTTCTGAACCATAGCTCTACCAGCGTTTTATTGTAATTATTGGTGTGTGTGCCTCTCTCCCTCAATGGAGATATAAGCTTACGGAGAACAACTTATTATTTTTGTTTGCATCCCCAGCAACTAGCACATGGCAGGGCACATGGTAGATATTTGGTAAATATTTAAAGAGTGGGATAATGGCTGTTAGATTGTCTCTCCATCTATAAAAATGGGATCTGTTGGTCCACAGAATTACCTGAAGTGATGTCAGGTTATGACTTCAGACTCTACTATCCAAGAGACCTGGTTCCCATCCATACCTGCCCCCTTGGCATCTGTGTAGTAACTTGAGTAATTTACTTGATTTCTAGTCTAAGGCATTCATACTCTAGTTGAGAAATACAAATTCTCTGGCCCCAGTCCAGACCTACTGAATAGAAACTCTGGAAATGGGGCCCAGCCATCTGGGTTTTAACAGGCCCTCCAGGTGATTCTGATGTACCTTAAAATTTGAGAACTTCTAAACATCTTTTATTCTCCTGTAAAATGGAGACAAGAAGCCTCACTCCTGGGGGTTGCTGACAGATTCCATGAGGTGATAGTCATAAGACTCTTAGCAGCAATGCCTAGATACTCGATAAGCAGGTCCTATTCTCATTTTTTTTCAATCATCCTGGGATTCCTTTTTATTGTATTCCTGGGCTATATCCACTTTCTCTTGCATCCATGTCTTCCATTTCCATGGATTTTATTATTATTATTGTTAAACTTTTGATTTTAAGATAATTGTAGATTTATATGCAGTTATAAGAAATAAGCCAGAGAGATCCCAGGTAACTTTTACCCCAAAGGTAACATCTTGCAAAACTGCAGTGCAATATCACAACCAGCATATTGACATTGAAACGATTAAGATACAAAACATTTCCATCATCACAAGGAACCCTTATGTTGCCCTTTATAGCCACATTCACTTCTCTCCCACCTTAACCCCTAACAACAAATAATCTGCTATTTCAATAATCTTGTATTTCAATCATGTTCAACAAATGGAACATGGGACTGGCTTTCTACCAAATATATAAAGAAGAATCCTACACAATCTCTTCCAAGAGATACAAGGTGTAACTCTCCTCAATTTACTTTATGAAGCTAGTGTTACACTGACACAAAAACCAAAAACAGTACAAAAAAAAAAAAAAACTAGAGATCAATATCCATAATGAATATACATACAAAAATCCCTAACAAAATTTAACAAATAAATTCAGCAGTCTATAAGAAGAGTGATCACTCCAATAAAAATTAATAAAAAAAAAAAAGAGTGACCACATAGGGTTTATTCCAGGAATGCATCAAAAAGGAACAAATTATATTATATATTCTATCTATCTATCTATCTATCTATCTATCTATCTATCTATCTATCTATCTATCATCTATCTTTAGAGAGAGAGACTTGGATGAATCTTCAGAGAATTATGGTGAGTGAAAAAAAGGACCTATTCTCATTTTAAAGGCCAAAGATGGGGCTTCCCTGGTGGTGCAGTAGTTAAGAATCCGCCTGCCAATGCAGCGGACATGGGTTCAATCCTGGCCCAGGAAGATCCCACATGCTGCGGAGCAACTAAGCCCGTGCACCACAACCACTGGGCCTGCGCTCTAGAGCCTGTGCTCTGCAACAAGAGAAGCCATGACAATGAGAAACCCGTGCACCGCATGAAGAGTAGCCACTGCTTGCCTCAACCAGAGAAAGCCCATGCACAGCAATGAAGACCCAACACAGCCAAAAAAAAAAAAGAATAAATAAATTTATTAAAAAAACAAAAAAGGCCAAGGATGCCTAGACTATTTTATACCCTACTGGACTGTTTCCTCGCCCACAGCCCAGCCCTTGCTCACATTCTGGGGCCCCGAGCTCGGGGTAAGGATAAGGAGTATGGCTGAGTTGGAGAGCGAGAAGAGAGTCCCAGGAGGCTGAGGAAGGATGGCGTGCAGCCCAGCCCCTGAGCCCTCTGTCTCCTTCTCCCTCCTGATGAAAGTGTGCTGACCTTTAACCCTGCAGTGAGGGACAGAACACAGCAGCCCAGTGAACTGCAAAAGAGGCCCTGATGGAGGGAGAGAAGTGACAGCTCAGAGAGAGTTTAAGGGAGGAGAAATGCCAGGCAAATTAGAGCAGGTAACCTTTGCAGATGGCAGCTGGGGAAGCAGAAGGTGAGAAGCTGTCATTCCAAACTACAGCTTGACAAAGGGAATGAATCAGCTCCTCGGCAGACAGGTACCTGAGCTTCCCATGTCACTCTCTGAATTCAGCCTGGCTTATCAGAGGCCCCACTCCTGTGGCCCTATTAAAGCCATTGGCATCTGCAAGTCTTCTCGTTAATTGGAAACGCATTGAACAGCATAGCCAGCAAAAGCCCATTGAGGATGCAGGGCCTCAGTAGGACCCACTGACCCTTTAACTCTTCTCTGCCTACAGCTCTCAGCTTTCTGTACCCAGGGCTCTCCAGGGGCAGAATGCTTCCTCTCCAGTACACTGATTCACTCATTCATTCATTCATTCATTTCCCTTGTTCCTTCCCTTAACAAACATTTATTCACACCCTTCTGGCAGCCCCTCTTTACTCTAGACTCAGGGGTTCTTAAACAGAAGAGGCATTTTTTTCCCCCTCTTCCCTTCTGGGGAATATTTGGCTTTTGACTTTCAAAGCTGGAGGGTGTATTGGGCAAATAGTAGGTAAAGATGATGCTGTAATGCACAGGGCAGCTCCCCGCACAACAAAGAATTATTTGGCCCCCCATGTCCATAGTGCTGAGATGGAGAACCCTGTGCTAGATGGAAGATGGATATTCGAGGGTTACCCAGGGAGTGAACAGGCAATGGAGACAGCAGATAGCAAGCACGTTATCAAGGTGAAGAACGAGACTGTGGAGTGATGGCTTGAAGAGGAAGCCTGGGGAGCTGAAGATTTTTCTCTCTAAGGGTCAGTGGAGGGCAAGGGCAAGGGTGCTGGGCAGAGCGGCATGACTACACATTGTCTCAGGGAGGGAGGGAAAGAAGCCTCCTTTAGTCTGTCCTCTGAGTCTCAGCAAGTCTCTCCTCTTGCCAAGGGCCCATGACCTTAGGTTTGAAGTTGGTGTCATGGAACATAGGGGAGCAGAGTAGCTAAGCTGTCACCGCATCCACCACTCCCTGCACACAGAGGGGGCTAATCACACTTGCTGGACGTGAACACTGTGTTTCTGCACACCTGGGCCTCCACACCAGGGCTGCAGGGCTCTTGATCATGAGGCCACTGTGGCTTCTGCTCCTTCCAGCTTTGTGTCTCCTCACATGAGTGTCTGTCTCAGGAGATGGTAGAATAGCTCAAATGCCCAACCAATAGCCAGTTCACTCCTGCTTCCTTCCTCTGTGGGCTTGGTTGCTAAGCACACATTTCTAGAAGGTGTGGGGACCAGTCAAGCTAGAGTTGCAGCCCTGTGGATGCATCCTTACAGGCTCGGAAGTGGGCCATCTTCTACTACTCTGGAGAAGGTGCCTCTGGCCATCGTGGTCCACTGGCTCTTTTGGGATCTAAATGGAGCAGTCTGATCTACAAGCACCACCTTCTGGTTCCTCCTGCACCACCACTGGACTGCACTCAGGTTTCAGCAGCTGAGTGAGAGAGGATCCTCCTCACTGAGATCTTTGCATATCTTGAAAAGTATCTCCTTGCTTAAGTATTTGGCTCAGACTACATCTTTAAGCCACTTCAGGTGGTTTTGTCTATTGTGTAACAAATGTATTGGCTAAAAACAACAACAGCCATTTTACTACCATTTCTCACAGTTCTAAGACTTTGCTGGGCTTAGCTGGGCACATCTTCCTCATCTTCTCTTGTGCGTTTGCAATCAGATGATGCTGGGCTGGGATCATTGAAAGGACTTCTGCTCTTACAGGTTTGATGGTTGATGGCAGCTGTCACTGAGAACTCAGCTGCAGCTGTGGTCCAGAAAACACCTTTCCTCCTCATGTGCCTTGGGCTTCTGCACAGCGTGGTGGCTGGGTTCTAAGAGGGAGTGTCCCAAGAGATAAGAATTGAAAGCTGCCAGGAGTTTCTTAATGCCTCTGCTTGGAAACTGGCAGAGCTTCCATCATTGTCAACTCCGCAAACAGTCACAAGAGTCCAGATTTAAGGGTGGAGACATAGACCCCACCTCTGATCAGAGGAGTGTCAGGTACTTTGGGGACCATGTTTTAAAACCCTTCACAGCGTGTGATTAGAGAGGAGTGAATAGGCTCTTCATGCATTCATTCACTGACCAAATGGTCCTGAGCACGAGCTTTGTGCCAAGTTCTCTGTGGGGAAAGAGGCAAGCCATGCCTCCTGCCTGTGAGGAATTCAGGGCTCTCGGGCTTAACTTCTGGACCTTTGAACTCTGTGCTCTGAGTGTTCTTCCTGCTTGGTGACCTGAGATGGGACAAAAGCTGGCTGGTCCCTGAGTTCACAATGTCTTTCTTCTGTGAGCTTCCATTGGTCTCCCAGGACAAGCACTCCAAGGAGACTCACCTTGGGGAGTGAAGCCTGCTTCCCTCTTCCATTTTAACCTTCACAGCCAATGTGTTCCCTTTGGAGTTTAAGCTCATGTGCGATGGGTATTCTGTTACTTGCATTCAAACTGATATAGAGCATTGACTAAGAATGAATTAGGGGGAATGATACAGGGATGCTTGCACGCCATCATGTATGTATGACTGCCATGGAAGGCTAATGGAGAGGCTTTTTGAGGATTAGACTTCAAGGCTTTTGTCTTATGTGCTGACTTTATAGCCTAACCTTTGAGTTGGTATGCGCTTCTTCTGTGAAACCACCAAAAATGTAATGACCACCTACAGCCATTGTTAATTCCGTAAAAGAGAAGACACCTTAACCCAACCCCCAAAGTGGCAAACACATAATAATAAAGGGCAGTGCTTTCAATTAAAGTGAAATTATCTTTATGAAAGCATATTGCATTTTTCATATTTTTGTCATCATACTGCAAATTAATAATCAATGTTGTGGGCACTGTCTTCCTGAGACCCATCCTTTCTGCATGGGAAAGTGATTGGCTTTTGATTACTAGGCATGGTTTCTGCTTCTTGTAGCTTTTGGGCCTCACCTCATTCATGAGTATTTGCCTTGGAACCTCTGATCCACTTGCAGTTGCTGATGGAATAACTCCAATATCCAACCACCACCAGTCATATTCGGGTCTTTTTATCCTTGATTTTCTGGGCCTTTGTTAACTTTGAGAATGGACAAAAGGACAGGAAATAAGAAATCCAACAAACTAGAGTGTGTATGTGGAAGTTTATTTCATTCTAGCCCACCCTTACTCTGGGCTTGGATACTAACCGCCTTTACTTCTTCCCAAAGTTAATGTATTTTGCTTCGAAAACTAAGATAGACAAAGGCACTAAGGTGGTTATTCTCTAATAATAACTGCCCACCTCCACCACCAGCCTCTTTTCTATCATTCCGTTAATGACTTAGTCCCTTGGAGGTTTCCTCTTGGAAATTTAGGAATGGCTCGAGCAAAAGCCTTCATCTTTCTAAATCGTTTCTGATCAGAGCTTCAAGATTGATTAGTACCTGCTCTCCTATTTCTCCCCACCTGCAGGCATTTTTGAGAGCAACACACTGAAAAGGCAACAACGGTAGGGACCTACGTAATTCATAAATGGCTTTGACTGCGTGGGTTTTGATGAGGCAATATGGAAAATGATTGCATTAAGCATTGCTATTTATTTACTTGACTTTGTACAGGACAATCAATTTGTTCACATTCCGTGCCTCCTGTCAGGAAGTTAAACAGCAGAGAAGGCAGGCTGGATGCATTACCTCATTGCTCTAAGAGATGCTGTCACTTCGTAAATCACTTTAGATTGTTTTTAATAACAGCATCTTTCATTCCGTTCCATGGAGGGAGTGGAGATTCTCTCTCCACAGAGAACAGGATGCTGAGGAAGGTGAGGTCCGGCCAGGAAAAGATGAGCTCATTTTTCCTTGAACTCCATGAAAATGCTGTTTCCTAGGTCAAATATCAGCAATTTCCTACGGATCAACCTAATAGTTTAACACATGCCTTTGCCAGGATAGAGTTAATCTGTACTGGGAAGGGAAGAATAGGTCCTGTGTGAGCATTTAGGAAAAAATTCCCAATCCTTGCAGAGAGAGCTGGTCAGTATTCAGCCCTGGTCATGGCAGACATCAAACTGAGGTTATGTAAAAAGATGGCAGGTCAGAGGCTGAACTGGACCCACGGGATGAGGCCAATTGGACAGTGCATGCACCTCTGGTGTGTGTTGATTGAATATTTTTGGAAGTTCTGGAAAATTGATCAGAATGATAGTGCCTTTAAGATGGCCTCTGACTTTGAATAAGCTCTGGAAATCAGGCTTCTGGGTTTAAGGAAAAGGCTGAATAGAAAATAGCAAAGGAAAAAAAATATGTTTGCTATTGATTTAAGATGTGTAGAGTGGAGGAGGGAAGATGCATAGACACCAGGTTGACTATGAGTTTAGGCTCTGTCAGCTCTGTAGCCAAGTCATAGTGTCTCCAAGGATTGGCTTTTTTCTCATCTATAAAACTATAAGATTAGTGTGATGGTTAATTTACTATGTCAGCTTGGCTGGGCCATGGTATCCAGATATTGGGTCAAACAGTATTCGAGATGTCTCTGTGAAGATTTTTTTTTAGGTGAGATTAACATGTAAATCGGTAGACTTTGAGTACGGCAGATTACTCTCCACACGTGGGTAGGCCTCATCTAATCAGCTGAAGGCCTACATTAAAAAAAAGAAAAAAATAAATAAAAAAGATTGACATCCCCCAAGAAAGAGGGAATTTTGCCAGTAGACTCCCTTGGACTTGAACTGTAGCTCTTCCCTGGGTGCTCAGACAGCTGACCTAAAATATGACCTGCATATTATGGACTTGCCAGATCCCACAGTTGTGTCAGCCAATTCCTTAAAATCTCTTTCTCTCTCTCTCTCCAAACACACACAGACACACACACACACACACACACACACACACCTCTTACTGGTTCTGTTTCTCTGGACAGCTCTGACTAGTAGAGTGGATAAAATAATTTTTAAGTTATCCCACTTACTCATTCAAGGCTTGAGGCATCTACTCTGGGTCTGACCCAGCACAAGGTACCTTGACAATAATTTAACCTCTAGGAGACCACAACTGTCTCATTCACCGCTAGGCTCCCAGTTCCCTGCACAGCACTTAGCACACAATGTATTCCTATCAAATGATCATTCTTTTTCTTTTTGGGCCCTTAAATTTGGGGTCAGTTCCAGAGGAGTGGGGCTTGGCTTGCAACTGGAGCAGAAGAGAGTGGATTGAAAGATGGGAGACAACGTCTTCAGAGCCCTGGGAAGCCAGGTGCAGAGAGGAAAATTCAGAGAGCTCCGGGTAGATGCTAGAAAGGGTCTGGATGGGCGTGCCATATGCTGCATGTCTTGCTTTACCCTGTCCTGGAGGGCATCAGATGGCATCCCACACAGGTGAGGGAGGGCGACGGCCTCAGAGCATAGCCAGCTAAATCCACCATTGTTGTACCAAGGCCCCCGATCGTCTGTGGGGAGCCTGAGACTTCTCACAGTGCTAGCTGGCACGGACATTAGCTCATCGGATCTTCACAGATTTATTATAAAAGATTTACATTATATACATATTTATTGTTCTTTTCTCCAGACGCAACACAATTTCCACAAACGCTGCATGTTTATTCCTTATAAACTTGAATTTATTATAGATTCAGTTTTCTTTTTCTCTGCATGGGTTTCATCCTTCCCCTTCTGGGTGTTTTCCTGATTTTAGAGCTGCTTCTTCCAAAAGCGTCCATTTGTCCTGATGCATCTCATTCCCTTATGCCTCCTGATGCCTTACGTCCTACATTATATCCCTCTGGCTCTCATTTTTCATTTTTGTTCAAGTAAATTAAATATTTTAATACACAGTTGGCCCTTTGTATCTGCAGCTTCCGCATCCATGGATTCAATCAACCATGGATCAAATATATCCGGAAAAAAAAATTCCAGAAAGTTCCAAAAAGCAAAACTTGAATTTGCCACGCACTGGCAAATATTTACATAGCATTTACATTGTATTTACAACTATTTACATAGCATTTACATTGTATTTACAACTATTTACATAGCATTTACATTGTACTAAGTGTTACATGTAATCTGGAGATGATTTAAACTGTATGGGAAGATGTGCGTTGGTTATATGTGAATACTACATCATTTTATATAAGAGACTTGAAAATCTGAAGATTTTAGTATCTGTGGGGGAACCAATCCCTTGCAGATACTGAGGGATGACTATATAATTAACAGACGCCTACTGTCAAAAATTTGAGAAGTGAAACGTAATAAAGAAGTAGGCAACGTAGTACCCATAATTCTATTAATGTTTTGGGATGTTTACTTTAACTTGTAGCCTCATTATCTGCTTTATTATCATTTGGTACCTAACAGTCTAGTCCAAATATTTGATATAAAACATCACGAACCTTCTTTTCAATGGCTGTCCATTTGGCTGCCTACCTTTAGGTATAATATCATATATATATATATAGAAAACAATTCCTGTAATGTTGGACATTTGGTTTGTATCTGCTTTTCATAGAATGATGATGCATTACACTTCAAAGAACATATTGTACCTAAGCTCTCTGTCTTTGGGGGTACATATTTAGGGAAGATTCCATCATACTGTTGGCTCCCAGCTACCGTGCCCTCCCGCGGGCCAGCGCCCATGCTAGGCGCTGCCTGGTTGCTTGTGAAGCAGCCTTATGGAATTGCTACCACTACTCCCATTTTTTTAAAGAGGAGAACACCAAGGTATAAGGAGATGAGGTGACTGGGACTTGTCCACGATCACTGCTCAGTCAGCAAGCGGCAGAGCCCCCTTTGAAGGTGAACAGGCTCATGCAGCCAAGGGTGTCCACAGGTATGGCTGCGTCATCTCTATGGCGAGGCCTCCACAGCACGGGTCTACGAATGGGCTCCTCTTCCCCACCTGTGGGGAGGCTCCTACTCTCTCCATCCATGCACCTTCCTGACCTGTGGCCTAGAGGACAGGGAAGCAGGAAACACAGCGTTTCCCCAGGGCTCTTCCACCCGGGGTCTCCCTGGACAGCACTCTTCCCTGTGTCCTCTGTCCGAGCACTGATAGGCCACCCATCAGATGCTCACTCCCTGGAGAAAGAGTGCTCTTCACATCCAAGCCCAGGCCTGGCGACTGTGGTACCCGGAAACCTGCGCATCACTGTGGAGCATTGGTCTGGAGCCTTCTGCCTCTAAAGCTCACACAGGGCACACTGCACACAGTAGGGGCAAGGCTCTGTCCTGCGGGGCTGCTCGCCCCCAGGCTGCAGAGGCTCCGCAGACATTTCACACACCCCTCCTTCTCTTTAGACGGAGCAGCCCTGCTCTTCCTAGAATGCACCCCGTCAGCAGGCCTATGGACTCCCTGGAGTCTCTGGAAGGGCCTGTCATAGGCAGAGCCAATTTGATGCTCTGTGTTCTACCCCCGAAGCAGCAGATTCCCCCAGAAGGGCCAGAGCTGTCATGGAGACTAACTCAGGTGTGCTGATGGTATCCCGGGGCACTTCTGAACAAAGGCAGGGCCACATCCAGGGACACATGAGATGACAACATCAAATCCAGGACTGGGGGAGAGAAGTTAAATTCTGTCTTTCTATTATCCTCTGGTCTCATTAGATTCCCAACAGATTTCATGCTTCCAAATGCATTTGCCACACAGAGGTGCTTGCGGTTTCTCGGAGGCCCTGCAGACAGGCAGGCGGGGAGGGAGGAAGCTCGGCCCTGGGAGCAGGGCTGCTGGCAAGCAGGGGGCCTGAGGAGTATGGGCGGGGCTAGAGGACATGAGCCCCAAGAGGCGCGACCAGGTTGGGAGAAGGTTCCTGCCAAAGTCACTCAGGGTGACCTGCCCCTCCTGCGTGGGCTGAGAGAAGGACATCCACGTATGCGGAACGCTGAGGCTGGGAGTCCCCTCTGGGCCGGCTTAGTGGCCCCCAGGATAGCAGTCACTGGTCACCCTGGAGAAGCCACCAGATCCCGCGCACATCACAGCCCCATCCCTCCTGCTGCCGCTGATCCAGGAGCAGGTGAGGCAGGGGTGGGGGAAGGGGCAGGCACAGGCTCAGAGGTGTCCTGCCTGCACAGACGGGCTCCAGGGACCACATGCAGCCCAGGTCATCGTGGGAGAGTCCTTCCCGGCAGGAGTCCCTGGAAAAGGAAGGCTTATATGAGAGGGGGCCAAAGAGCTGGAAGTCACAGGCTGGAGGGCTTCGGGGGCAGATGAAAGGGATGGAGAACAGGAAGCGTAGGGGTCACCTGTGAACCCCTAGCGTCTGGTGCTGAGGCCACTGGGCTCATTCCCATCCTGCCCCGGGGACAGTACCACTTGTCTCTCCCGTCCTCTTCCTCTGTTCCCTCTCTTCCCGCTCTATTATTCTTTTCCCCTTTGGGCAGGTTCTGGTATGGCCTACTAATGGGGTTATCCAGTCCTCCAGACCCCAAATCCCCCAAACCCCAGCCCCATGCGTTCCTTAAACCACCCTCCTGGACCCACGGAGGACTGTGGTCCCTGCTGCGTCATTCCATCCGTGATGCTTACCAGCGCCCCCCGTCCTGCCTTCTGTCCACAGGACTGGGCAGTCTGGGCGTGGGCTGGATCCCTTGTCCAGCTCTTCAGAGGTGTTCTGCTCCCCACCTCCCAAGGCTTTGGTCACTCTTTCTTCCCTGCAGGTTTTCTGAGTGTAGTGACCACATTTTCCAATCTCAAAATCAGATTCCTTGACATATGTACACCATATCATACGTATGCATGTGTCTGTACACACACACATACTGTATTTGTCAGTATACACATGTCGGTAGGGTTGCTCCAAATCCTGTGCTTTGCTGCGTTTACTGAAAGCCCGGGACAGGCTTGGCTGTGGTGCTGAGCCCCTACCTGCTCGGGCGTTGTGCTCGGGTTTTGTCTTTCAGGTTGCTTCACTTCTAGCTCCCTTGTTTTAGTGAGTTTATTTTTCTCTCTCAACTGGAAAATCACATTCAATCAGCTGTAGAGAGCAATCAGATACCGAAACATTGGGATTTTGTCCAGGAGGTGGTCCCTCCAAACCTGGTATGCGTTCTCTGGGGTGAGACGGGACTCATGGGGAAACACACCCAAGCCTCAGGAACAGGGAGTCAGGCAGACGGCGGACGGGTGCAGACTGGGAGAGACAGAAATGCAGCAGCCAAAAAGCTATACTCTGCTGAGCTCTGGAGCCCCAAGCTTCTGGGTTTGGGCTGGTGCATTCTGTCTGCCTCGCTTTCACTCTCATGCTTCTGCTCTTAATCTCACTTGATGAACGTGGCAAAAGGTGAATGAAGTGCCCTCGTGGCAGCACCTATGTCCACTCCCCTGCTGCTGGGACATTCCGTGCATGGGAATGGTGGGGTGGGCACCTGGCAAGGCAGTGGGCTCAGCCCTCCTCTGCTCCACACCCCCTCCCCCGCTGCCTGTGGCCACTCATTGCCCCAGAGAGGAGGAGGGCCAGCCACAATAGGGGCTTCCTTGCAGGCTTGTCTTCACCGCTGTTCTGGATCTCGTGGGTAAAGCTCTCCTGCTGATGTATAAACATAGTCCGAGCAGCATCTCTGGGCATCTGCCCGCATAAAGCTCCTGGAGGAACGCATCAGTCCATAGCCCGGAGGATCCTCACACCAACCCACTCATCCCATCCTTATGTATCAAGCCAGGTTCCAAAACACCTTACCTGCTTCTGCTGCTCGCCCATTCCCAGCATCGGAAGCTCAACCTGCTCCTTCAGCCCTGGCTGTCCTGCAGCATCCTTGGCTCAGCCATGGCATCTCCTACCTACGTCCACAGAGCTCCTGTTCCTTCAGCTGACATGGGGGTTCTGTGGAAAAGGGTCCATGGTCAGAATGATGCGGGGCACGTGGGAGGGCTCTTCTCTGCAGACCCCCTAGATCTTTCATATTCTGGGGTGCTTCTTAAGGCTCCACAGGGAGGTATAGTATGAACCTTCTACTAAACTTATTTGAGCACAGGAAACTTCTCTTCTCAGAACACCTTATAATACCTCCCAGAATACAGTTTGGGAGAAGCAATTTATTTTTAAAGTCGACTCCTCGTTCAAGTTCCTGAAGTGATCCTTAATGGATATTATCAAACAAATCATATCAACAGAGATTTTTCATGCCCCTTCTATGTGCAGTGTATCAAGTTGGTCTCTACAGCAGCAGATTCTTCTGTCCAAATTCCGTTCTGTGATAAAACTGGGAGACTTAGGCTCAGTTTCTCTACAAGGTTTACTTCTGAAGCAGGAAAAGTTTTATTACAGAAGGAGCCCTCTTGGAGTGAACACAATCATTTACTGCTTCACAGCTCCTAATTTGACATTTAGAATTCAGGTGTCATCCGAGAGTGTCTGAACTAGCAGGTTATCTGGATATTATGACATGGGTCACTCTTCCTCTATAGGCTGATCCCTGGCAGCTCACCCCATTACAGGGAGGTCTTCCAATTTGCCATTACTTGAGGAGCGAACTCCCACCTGCTTGAAACAACTCGAAAAGGGGAGCGGAGAGGAGAGAGGAGGGGGGTGGAGAGGGGAGGAAAGGAGGAGGTTTGCGGCAGAGAAGGAGGTGAGGCCCAGCCAGTGGGGGTTTTGGGGGAGCAAAAGTTGCCGAGCCTCCCAAATTCACTGTCAGTGTCTGTTATGTGAGAGGCATGGGGTTTTTATCTGTTTTAGGTGTGATGGATATTTCCTTCCTAATGGGAGTGGATGGGGGTGGTGATAACATAGACATAAAAAAGCAAAGTATATATTTTACTCCAAATAGCATCCCAAGGCCTCAAACTCCTAGGGCAGCTGAGTAGGTCCTTAGAGGCTCTGAGGCATGGGAACATGGGCTCCGGTTCCAGCTCCGCCACTGCTAACATGTGACCTTGGACAGGTCCCTGTGGCCTAAGTGTGCTCATGCATAAGATGAGAATCATTTTGGGCCACAATTCCCAGAGACAGTGTCTAGAAGGGCCAATCCAGGGGCAAGGCCACAGGGAGGGATGGGAGCGCCAGTGTGCGTGTGTTCTCTCTCTCTCTTTCAATATTGAGATAGCTCCCATATCATAAAATTCACCCTTTAAAGTGGCTTTTAGTATATTCACAAAGTTGTGCAACCATCACCACTATCTTATTCCATAGGATTTTCATCACCCTAGAAATAAGTCCATTAGGAGAGAGGCAACCACTAATCACTTGCTATCTCTGTGGATTTGCCTATTCTGGACATTTCATGTGAATGGAATCATATAATATGTGGTCTTTTGTAACTGGCTTATTTCACTCAGCATAATGTTTTCAAAGTTCTCCAGCTTATAGCTTTCCTCTTTATGACTGAATAATATACCATTGTATAGATATCCCACATTTTGTTTCTCTATTCATCAGTTGAGGAACATTGGATTGTTTCTATTTTTAGCTATTATGAATAATAATAAGCTTTGTGCACAAGCTTTTGCATGGACATATGTTTTCGATTCTCCTGGGTTTGGGATTAGAAATTCTGGATCATATGCTAACTCTATGTTTAACTTTTTGAAGAACTGCAGAAATGTTTTACCAAGTAGCTGCACCGTTTTACATTCCCACCAACAACGTGTGAGCATTCCAACTTCTCTGCGTCCTCACCAGCACTTGTTATTGCCCATCTTTTTGACTATAGCTGTCCTAGTGGATATGAAGCGGTACCTCACTGTAGTTTTAATTTGCATTTCCCTAATGACTAATGTTGTTGAGTACCTTTTCATATGCTCATTGGGGCCTTTGGTACATTTTCAGACAAATGTCTGTTCAACCTATTTGCCCATTTTTAAATTGAGTTATTTGCCTTTTTATTGTTGAGTCGTAAGAGTTTTTATATATTCTGGATACTGGTCCCTTCTCAGATATATGATTTGCAAATACTTCCTCCTATTCTGTTGGTTGTCCTTTACTTTTTTAATAGTATCCTTTGAAGCACAAAAGTTTAATTTTGATGAAATTCAATTTCCCTATTATTTCTTTTTTGCTGCTTGTGTGTTTGGTGTCACAGTTAAGAAACTATTACCTAAATTCAAGATCATAAAGATTTATATCTATGCTTTCTTCTAAGAATTTTATAGTTTTAGCTCTTAATTTCAGTCTTTCATTCATTTGAGTTAATTTTTGTAGCACCCTCTTTTAAGACAATCTGTGAAATTGAAAACAAACAAAACCTTCTTTTGTTCTGTTGGGCCAAGCCGAGCCTTCCTGTGGGTCACTAGTTTTGCAAGTTGTGAGCAAGGGTTTTCTAAGGGATCTCTGCTACTTCTCTGTCAGGCTGCCCTCGTTTAATGAGTTACTGGGGAAGAACCTAGAACCCCAGGGAAGACAGTTTAGAGCAGGATCTCCAGCAGCAGTAGAGGCCAATGGGGCCATCCTGGGACGGGGAAGTGTATCGGGTCTTCTGATGAGGAAGGCCAGATGGACACAGATGTGCTGGTCAGCGGGCCCCGGAGCTGGGTAAGGCCTTGCCAGGTGAGATTGAGGCTGACCCAAGTTCTGTCGGCTTAGGCCTGGTGTGCTTGCTTATACGTGTCCTCACAGAGCTCGAGCACTGGCCTGGTTTCTGGAGCTCTGGGTCCCCTTACTAGTTCTCCTATAACCTGCTGCGTGTTCCTAGACCACTCACTGAACCACTCTGAGCCTCCAGTTTTTGCTCTGAAACATGACATTGGTGACCTTGTATTAAAGATTCTGATGACTTCTTGAGTCCCACTGACATGTGATGTTTTCAAAACAGTTAGAAAGGTTTGATCGTGGAGATGCTGAGTAGCGTTTCCTGAAGGGCATACCATAGAAATGTGAGAGACAATGGCTGTGTGCACAAATGACTGAGAAACACTAAATTAAACACAAATAAGTCTCTTTACTACGGCACTTTCCAGAGTCTTTCTAGGAACATCGAGCCTGAATCTGTAGGAGGGAGGTGTGCCGTGCAGGATTTCCCAAATTAGTTTAACTACGAAAGGGCTATTGAAAAAAAGTGAATACTGCCTGCTTCACATCATGTAAATGAAACGACAGTCATGGAGCTGGACTTCTGTCTGTATGTGATGCTGTTGGGTCAGGTGCCACTCTGTCCAACCTAGCACAGAGTATTTTTGCCACCCAGAGTACGCTTTCCCCTCTGGGATGCCCGAAACAGTCCATCAAGCTGGCCTGGTTATGGAAAGGGACTCTGGGTAGCCTGTGAAGTGTTCAGATCTTCACTCCCAGCTGGTCTGACATTCAGGGCTGCCTGCATTCCTCTTGGAATTGGCAGGCAAGGAACCCCATAATTCACCTGAGCTGTCCTGGACCAGTGAGGCTTTGACTTTTGATCATGTCCGAGATGGAAAACCAGGTGTCTTGGGCTCCTCCACCAGCATTACTGGCAGTAGAACTGGCCAGGCCACCAAGAGGCTGAGCCCTAGAGTTTGGGAAAGAGTCCCGGGCCCAGGGAGGAGAAGAAGGGTCTGACAAGGCCAAAGTCCCAGGTGACTTCCCTCTTTTCATCAGCCCAGGTCATTTGCTTATTATTACGGTGAGGAGTTTGGGATGGGGTGGGTGGAGATAGTAATGAAGGAAAAACTCTACACAGGAATGTAATTGATTAATTTATTTAATAATAATTTGATGTTAGATACTTTTTGTATTCAATTTAGCTCCCTGGTTTTGCAGTTTTAGACAAATATTTGCATTATTTTGCACCCCTAAAGTACACATTGAGAGTTGCAGGATGGATGGCGGGGTGGGAGGTGGGATTGGGACATGGGAGAGGGAGTTCTACACCTGAGACAGGTAGACAGGGACACCAGGCCGTAAGCTCTGATTCTGCACGTAATCAAAAATGATGCACGTGGCCAGGTGTTCATTGTACCACAGCAGAAGTGTGGCCCGTAGGGTCAGAGGGTAGTCTGTCTGGTCCATGTCTTCTTTCCTTCCACACAACTGGGAGCTTGGGGAGTGAGCAAGGCCACTTCCTTGTATATAGTCCTCCTCAAAGGCCAAAGAGACCTGCTCCCAGCTGCACTTCCTCTGTTGACCTGACCTGGCTCTGCCTTGGCACAAGATTTTGTAAACCTTCAACAATAGATGATCCTTCACTGAAAGAACCACTAAGGAGACCCTGGTTCCAAACATCCATCCGCCTTGTGCTGGGATGCAGAGGTGAGGCTGACACAGCCTCTGCTCCTGGGGACATCACAGTCTGGCTGAGGCTGACTGTGCCCACATATTCACAGTACTAGGCTGACAGCAGGGCAATCTCAGAGAAAGGCAGATGTAGGTCAATGGGAGTCAGAGGAAGAAAGATCATTTCCACCCAGTCTGAGGGACAGGAAGCCTTCATGAGAATAACATGACTTTTTAAGAGTCCTCAAAGAGGGTAGGAGTTGCATATGCCGAGTCAGAGGAAAGGGGTGTTTGTGGCTTCTTCCAAGAGTTCATGCAGAGGAACTACACGGATACAAAGAGAGAATGTGCTGGACCAGAATGTATGAAGTCTTACATGCTGGGCTCTGGAGGTTGACAATTTAAAGCTGTTTGACACCTCTTTCTGTTCCAACACCATTTCATTTGAAGTTACAGAGATGTCTTGGGAAACGGAGTGGGGCCTCCCCTTAGTGCTTTATTTTGGTAATGAGTGCAAAAGCTCATAGCTCTAAATACCATCTATATGCTAATGACTCCAAAATTTACATCTCCAGCCAGACCTGAGCTCCAGAGTCATATATTCACCTGCTGACTTGACATCTCCCCCTGGACGGCTAATAGGCATTTCAAACTCAATGCCACCCACACAGAACTCCCGCGTTTCTCTTGCACATCAGTTGCTCCCCACTTTTCAACATCTCAGTAAATGGCACGAGCACAGATACAGCTGTTGAATCGAGTAAGTTAGGACTTTTTTTTTTTTTAAATTAATTAATTATTTTTTTTTGGCTGTGTTGGGTCTTCGTTTCTGTGCGAGGGCTTTCTCTAGTTGTGGCAAGCGGGGGCCACTCTTCATCGCGGTGCGCAGGCCTCTCACTATCGCGGCCTCTCTTGTTGCGGAGCACAGGCTCCAGACGCGCAGGCTCAGTAGCTGTGGATCACGGGCTAGCTGCGGCTCACGGGCTAGCTGCTCCGCGGCATGTGGGATCTTCCCAGACCAGGGCTCGAACCCGTGTCCCCTGCATTGGCAGGCAGATTCTCAACCACTGCACCACCAGGGAAGCCCATTTAGGACATTCTTGATTCTGCTCCTCAGAATCTTTTGCAACCCTGCTTTCAGTCCACCAGTAGGTTCTATCAGCTCTACCTCGAGAATATGTTCCAGTCTTTGCTCCATCTCAGCTGTAGGGTCCAGCCCAGACTGCCATTGTCTTTCCCTTAATAAAACCATCATCGTCTATCTCAATAAAACTAAATTCCTTACCAGCATTCTGTGACCTGACCCCTCTCTACTCTCTGACATGTCTCCTTCTGCCCCGTCCAGGTCCACTGAACTGCAGCCATGCCAGACCCAAACAGCCCATGGTCATTCTGAGGCTTTTGGTACTTTCCGCTTCTGCCTAGAAAGTTACTTCCCTGATCTTGTGTGTGTCTGACTCTGACCTTCCCTGATTTTAAAGTCTAAAAGATCCTTCACACCCCATCCTTATCACTCAAATTTTCCCTGTTCTATTGTCTTCAAGGCATTTATCATTGTATGACCTTGTCTTATGCATTTGTTTATTTATTATCTGTCTCTTCCTCCCCCTCTACCCTCAGTAGAATGGAAGCCCCATGAGTGCCATGAGAATGTTTATATTTCCCGTCTAATTCACTGTTGCATCCTCTGCACTGTCACCTAGTAGAAGCTCAAAGATATATTTTTAACTTATTTATAATGAAAAGTTTCCAACATGCACAAAAGTAGAAAGAATAGGATAACGAACCCACTTCTCATCACTCAGCTTCAACAATTATCATCCCAAGGCCAATCTGTTTTCATCTATCCCCCTATATTGAAGCAAATCCAAGATATCATGTAAATTCATCTATAAATATTTCAGTGTGTATCTCCAAAAGATAAGGGTTCTTCAGAAAAAAACCCAAAATGCCATTATCATATCTACACAAATTTACAATAATCCTTTAATATCATCAAATATCCAGTGAGTTTTCAAAGTTCTCTGAATGTCTCACTTTTTTTTTTACAGGTTGTTGTTGTTTGAATTAGGCTCTAAAGGTCTTCAAATTGCAATTGTTTATAATGTCTTTTAGTCTCTTTTAATCTCTCCAGCTCTCTTGCTTTGTTCTTGCAATCTATTTATTGAAGAAACCAGATAATTTGTGCAGCAGAGTATCCCATAATCTAGGTTTGCTAATTGCATTCCAGTGATGTTGTTTAACATGTTCCTCTGTTCCCTGCATTTTCTGTAAATTGGACTTAAGAGGCTTGATAAGATTCAGGTTTGTTTCTTTGGAAAGAATGCTTCTGCCTCATATTCTTCCATCAGGAGGCACATCGTGTCTGCTTGTCACCCGTTGATGTCAGAGGGGTGGGTTATCATTGCCCAGATCCAGTATTTCATTAGACTTGGCAAAATGTTAATATTCTTCTGTCTTTCCTTCTACATATATTAGCTGAAATACTTTTATAAGGAGAAACTTACCCTGATTATTATTTGGTTACCTTGAGGTACAGTTTATATAAGAAAGGCAGATAAATGCTTGATTCTCTCTCTTTGTCCATTTCCAAAATAATGAGTTGGTCCCTACATCCTCCAAAGTTTACCAGTGAGGATTTTCATTTTAAGGATCATCATGAGCTCATAGATTTGAACAAAAGTGATGCATTTCAATCAACAGATATTTGTTGAATTGATGCATGAATAATTGAGCGAATGCAAGTTTAGAACTCTCTATAGGCTTTCAGTTCTTTCTTTCCAGACTTTATAGTCCCAGATTTTATATGCAAAGCCACTGGGTGATTTTCCTTTAGGGTTAATTCTGTTCCTTAACTATTTACTTAGTCCTCTAGGGTTTAATTGAGTAGGTACCACACAGTCCCTGCTTTTAGAAATATGTTGATCCATCTGCTACTAGACAAAATGCCTTCAGTTACATCCTGAATCAGTTCATTATCAAAACCCACTGATGTGCTTCCCACCTGGGAAAGTACTGGTCACTGGCCCAGAGGCAGTGACACTGATCAGGCCTGGTCCAGGCTCCTCTGCTGTGGGCTTCGACCAATCACCTCCCCTTTGGGTCTCAGCTTCTGCATCGGAACATGTAGGGAAGGTACCAAGTCATTACCAAGGCCCCTCCTCCTCAGTGTGTGTGACCTCTTGGTAGAGGCCATGTGAATGGCGTCAGACGGGGTGATCGAGGCAGCAGTGGAGTGGGGGTGGGGAGGGAGGAATGGGACCCACCGGCCAGGACGGAGAGCTCCCCACACACAATTCAACCAGCGGCTCAGAAGGCACCATGGCTGGAATACATGTGCCATTCTGAGTGCTGTCTTCTTTAAAAGCTTTCTGGCATGTGGTGGGAGCAGCAGGTGCCTACCAGGTTAGGAAAGATTTCTGGGAGTGTTTGGTGGCCTCTGGAGGAAGAGAGGCTAGGTGCTGGATGCAGAAAACTGTTTTCATAATATGGTCCCTGGAGCACGGGATCTGATACCTGAGCCATCCCCCCACTCCGCCCCCGCATTTCCTGCTAGAGCTGCTCCAAACCCTCAGCCCATCTCCCGCTGTTCCTGCGGCCCTCCTGGAGGCAGAGGCAACCTTGCCAGCTGCTCTGGCAGCTCTGCCCGTCTGGGAATTCAGACATTTGGAGTGCCAGAGGGTCTGCTGGCATTTTCCTTTTGTCTGCCACAGGTTTGCATTGCATGGGCCTCGATAGCCTGCACTCTGGGAGCTTTCTGAGGAGCAGGCCTGCTGCTGAGTTGTTGTCTGTGTCCCCACCCTCCAATCACAGGGCCTACATTTCCCCATCTCGATCAGCGGTGTGCAACGCAGGCCCCCATAGAGATCAGTTTATCTGATGTTCACGTGGACCTGACAAGGTATCTAGAGATGATGGACTGTCTCTCTCTCCTGCTTCCCAACACTAGCTGCAATAGCCAGGGGCTGGTGTGGTTTTTTTTTATTAACCAAGGACAAGTGTTTGGCTGATAAGGGGGTATGGTGGCTTCCTGCCCTCTGTGGTAGGAAGGTTGCTATCCTGCCCCCACCCCCATCACCTTCACAGTTCTCCATCACTGCCATCAGCCTGAGTGTAAGCAGTGGGCAGGTCACCCTAAGAGGGGAGAGGTAAGCTCTGCACCCTGCAAGGATGAGCTCCTGGGCCTTTCTCCTCAGCACCTTGTAGGCAGCGTTACTTTCCATTTGAGGCATCTGGGGATGATTGGATGGTCAGAGTCACATTGGTGGTTGGAAAGCATCCCAAGAGGTGGGTTCCTGGTGTTCGCTTAGAAAGAAGGCACAGTGGTTGAGGCAGTTAGATATCCATACTCAAGAGAAACAAACACAGACTCTTAAATCAGCCCATACACAAATATCAACTCAAAATGGATCATAGACCTAAATGGAAAAACCAAAAGTATAAAACTTCTAAGAGGGCTTCCCTGGTGGCACAGTGGTTGAGAATCTGCCTGCCAATGCAGGGGACACGGGTTCGAGCCCTGGTCTGGGAAGATCCCACAAGCCGCGGAGCAACTAGGCCCGTGAGCCACAGCTACTGAGCCTGCGCGTCTGGAGCCTGTGCTCCGCAACAAGAGAGGCCGCGACAGTGAGAGGCCCATGCACCGCGATGAAGAGTGGCCCCCGCTTGCCACAACTAGAGAAAGCCCATGCACAGCAATGAAGACCCAACACAGCCAAAAATAAATAAATAAATTAAAAAAAAAAAACTTCTAGGAAAATATTTTGTGACCTTAGGGCAAAGATTTCTTTGATATGATTCTAAAAACACAATCCATAGGAGAGAAAATCGATAAATTGGATTTCATCAAAATTCAAACTTTTGCTCTTCAGAAGATACCATTAAGAAAATTAGAAGACATGGCACAGACTGGGAGAAAATATATGTATATCATATATCTGATAGGGGACTTATATTCAGAATATATAGAACTCTTAAAACTCAATAGTAAAGAGTAAAACAACTCAGTTAAAAATGAGCAAAAGATTTGAATAGGCATTTCAGCAAAGAAGATATAAAAAGACTAATATGTACATGAAAATATGCTCAACATCATCAGTCAGCAGGGAAATGCAAATCAAAACCACAATGAGCTACCACTTCACGCCCACTAGCATGGCTACAATTCTAAAATTTAAATTTAAAGAATGGGTCCCTTGTACATTACAGATGGTGGAAATATAAATTACACAGCTCCTTTGGAGAACAATTTGATCATTTATTAAGTTAAACGTAAGTTTACCATATGACCCCAAAATTCCATTCCTAGGTTTCTACCCAAGAGAATGGAAACATATGTCCACACAATGACTTGTATATACATGTTCACAGCAGCATTATTTATAACAGCCAAAAAGTGGAAATTATACAAATGTCTATTAATTGGTGAGTGGGTAAACAAAATGTGATATATCCACACAATGGAATATTATTCATCAATAAAAGGGAATGAAGTACTCACATATGCTACAATATGGATGAAATTCAAAAACATTATGCTAAGTGAAAGAAACCAGATCCAAAGAAAATATAGAACATTCCATGAAATATCTAGAAAAGGGAATCTGTAGACAGAAAGTAGATCAGTGGTTGCCTGGGGTTGGGGGGTGACAGCAGTTATTGACTATAGGGCATGAGGGAACTTTCAGGGGGTGATGGACGTGTTCTAAAATTGGATTGGGGTAATTGTTGCACAACTCTATAAATTCACTAAAAATCATTGAAATGTACACTTACAATGAATTTTTTATCGTATGTTAATTATACCTCCATAAAGCTGTTTCAGGAAAAAAAAAGGAAGAAGGGAGAGAGGTAGACTCCAAAATGTGCTTTGCCAAAGGAACCACCTCATCCAGGGAGAGAAGGGGAGAGTGGGTGCAGGACCTCATAAGCAAGCCCCAGCCTCCAGGTAGGGTGCAGACCCCACCTGGTCCAGCCCACTGAGCTGAGTCCTGAGGACCTTCTACTGCCCCCTGCAGGAGGGGCAGCCATTGGCGGCTCTGCAGCTCAACCGTGAGGCCTCAGCTCACCACCCCATCTCCCAAGCTTGTTCTCCCTTCCTCCAGCAGACAGCATGGGTGCCTTCCTGCTCTCTGCACCCCCTCAGCCATCACGGCCCTGCCCCGTCCCACTTCTGGAGTTTGCCATTCCTCCTGCCTTCTCCATTGTCCTGGAAAAAGTTTCCTCTAACGGGCATGCTTGTTTTCTAGTGTACGTCACTGGGTCATGAGATGGCTGGGTGTAGACTTGCTGGGAAATGGTCCCAAATCTAGGGAAGGGGAAGACATAGTAGAAGGAGCAGACTGGATTGAGAGGGAGCTGAAGGAACATCACATGGGATGTGGGCAAGCATAAAGACCATCGGATGTGTGCACACAGGAGGGGCGGGACAATTCGAGGTAGGATGCTTTGGAGCAGCTAAGGCCTTCTGGGGTTGACTTTGCTGAATTTCAAGAATTGAGACCCCCCTGGAAGGTCAGCCCTTGCCACTGGTTTAGTCACTTACTTCAGAGTATGAACCAGCCCCTCAGAACTTTGAGCCCAGTTTTGGAGCCCTTAATACCTGGTAGAGTCTATTGAAAGTATGTAGTCAACATCAATTCATTTAATCCTCACAAAACTCTTTGAAGTAAGTGCTATTATTATCACTCCATTTTGCAGATGAATGGAACTGAGGTCCAGAAGGTAAAGCAAGTTATCCAAGCTTTGGAAAGCAATGAGCAGCCGAGCCTGGATTGGAGCCCAAACAGTGGGTCTCTAATTCCTGCATCCCACCAGGTCCCTGCCAAGAGTGGGTTTGATGGGGTAAGAAGCCAGACTCTTAAAGACCCAGTATGAGAAGGCTGGAGGCCTTCAAAACAAGTTCATCTACTGGGCCCAGCAAGACAGGGAAGAAGGAAAGGAGTAAGAGAAGAAGCTGACATGCTCTGGGATGGAGGATAGCATGGGTCCCCCCAGGGAGGTGTCCTGGGAACCCAAGGGGCCTGAGACTGCCTGTCTCCTGGGGGGAGAGGAGCTGGTTGGGCAAGGCATCCTAAGCCCAGCTCCCTGGCCCAAGGTGGCAGGAAAGACCAGCCACACACAAGACCAGCTCTTACATCTGTAAGGTACAAAAAAGTAGAACCCTGTGGCCTGGGCACCGCAAAACCAGCACCTTCTCTGGCCACAGCCAGCTGAGGTCTTCCAAAAGAGCAGCCCATAAGGCCAGTGTGGGCAGAGATGGCACCGCCTGTATGAGAGGAAGGCAGAGGGAAGCAGAGGGAGTTTTGGGAGCTGGGATGTGTTGCGTCGAGAGAAACCTGATCTTGCATCTTTCTTAGGGAGAGTAGGGGCTCACAGCAGCAAGGGGCTAAGCCTCGAAGAACCCAGTGGCAGAAGAGTCTTGAAATTCAAGAGAATTTTTACCTTCTGCTAGCGTGGCTTCTAGGAGATTCAACCTAGATTGAATCTAAGGACAGGTTGAATCGTGGCTTCTAGATTCAACCTGTACTTTCTGAGCACTTACTATGTGCTTGGCTTCTAGGATAGAGGCCTTCTCATAGATCTGGGCAGGCTCATTCCCTTCTTTGCATCCCTTTTCCTTTTCTTTGATTTCTATACTCACAGAGAAGGTCCTTGGGGAAACAGTATTTGTGAGCAGGTGCCACAGATCTCCAGCATCCAGCATCCAACACCACAATGCTGAGCCCAAAACAGTGCCTGGGTTAGGAAGTGGGTGGGGAGCTATAGACATAAATTTAAAAACCAACCAATCAACCACTAAAAACTTACCCTCCATAACATCTTAGAAAATCAATACCTCTCTTGGGCTTGGGCCCAGAAGGCTAGAATGAGTTGATCATAGAGCTCTCAGCCTACAGAACGATGGTAACCTGCTTATGGGCTCATGCCTCCAACCAATTGGGACCCTTCTCTCCATCCAACTGGGACCCATGTCTCCATTCAAATGAAACTCATGCCCCTCCATCCAACTGGGACCCATACTTCCATGGGACCCAGGCCTCCATCCATTTGCGACCCATGCTTCCATCCAATCGGAATCCATGCCTCCATCCAAATGAAACTCATGCCCCTCCAACAAATTGGGACCCATGCCTCCATCCACTTGGGATTCATGCCTCCATCCAAATGAAATTCATGCTCTTCCATTCAGTTGGCACCCAAACTTCCATCCAAAAACCCATGCCTCTCTCCAAAGGGCACCCATGTCTGCATCACAATGGGCTTATGCCTCCAATTAATTGGTGCTATGTGAGACTTCTGTCTGCTGCTGCTGTTGCTGCCACAAATTCCCTGATTCCATTAGAGCAAGTACTCCAAAAGGCTCTCCACAAACCCCATGAGAGAGAGCAGGGCTCAATCTGCTTCCCACCTCCTGGAGCCCAGCCATTCATTTAGATAGTGATGGTGGGGAGCTGGGCGGGGAGGCCCCTGGCAGAACAGTCCTGAGCTCCCTCAGGGCGGTTCTTCTTCCCTTTCCCTTCACTTTGATTGTTATCCCAAAGGCCTCGTTATGGAAATTACAAAATAATGGTTCTGCAATTTGTGCCTGTGTGGCTATGTGTACACTAATTGCCATCCCTGTGTACCCTCTCTAGGAGGCACTGCAGTGGCATCCGACGTGAATCACCCTTCACTGCAGATTTGCCTCCCTCTCCTGTCAACTGTCACCCCAGCTATCTCCTTTCTCCAGGGTGCAGGGATAAAGTGAGTGTCTGGGTAGAAATGGCCGCCCCAAGCCCACCTACATATATCTAAAGGGGTCCAGGGCACACAAGGGATGTAGAGATACCTCCTGCCTTCAAGATCTGTGAAGTATGCACACTGTTTTAACAGAGATCCTGTTGATTTGGGGGTGACTCTGGGGGGCTGGTAGAGATAATGAGGCACACTGTCCCTTGGCTCTGTCACTGTGACAGCCCCGCCTCCTGGTTTGCACAATCCTTGCAGGTTGGGAAGTTACTTGCAAGGTTGGGAAAGGGAAGGGTGGGAGAGAGGAAGCTCATGGCGGATGGGGTGTTACTGAAATTCCTGGTCCAGGCGTGGTGCCCTGAGCAGGATGAGATCTTGGGCTCAGAGGACGGCTTCATGGAGGAGGAGGAGTGGCCCTCAGTTGGATTTCAGAAGGGCAAGTTGGGGCCAAGGAAGAGAGCAGAGAGGGCGGCAGGGGGAGAGATGAGCAGAAACAACCTGCTCCAAACCCCAAACTCCTGTTGTTCGTACTTACAAGCTTAATCAGATTCTTTCTAAAGGAAATTGTTTCTGGGGAAACTCAAACTTTCTTTGCAAGAAAAGCTAAATTGCTTTCATCAAATTACCCCTGGGAACACTTGGCCTGGGGCAGAGCCATCAGAACACCCACCCTGCTTGAACTGTCTGAGGAGAGTGTGGTTCTGGGGAAGGGGAAAGGGCAGCAGGTGTGAGAAGGACTCAAAGAGGTGGGCACTGGCAGGACAGCTTGGCATCTCTAGGATTTGAGGGCCAGTGAAAATGGCTGTAGGTCGTGGTCTGAAGCTTCAAATTTCACCTTCCCTCAACTTCGATCAGGTGCAGGAGTGACACAGACCTGGGTTGAATTTTGATTCTGTCTCTTGCAGCTGTAGGACCTGGGTGGAGCTACTTAATCTCTCTGTACCTTGGTTTCCACATCTATTAAAAGGTGTAATGACAGCACCTCCTTTGTGGGCTGGGGGGAGAACTGAACATGACAAGGTAGCTGAGCCCTGAGGGCAACACTCTCCCAGAGGGAGTCCTTGCCTGCCATTTGGTGGCCATTTGCTGTTATTATTGTTCATGGTGGTTGTGCTGTTTGGAGGATTAACTGTCATAATTATGTAATTTCTGTACAGCATCAGCACAGTGTCTGGTACGTAACCACTGTTTATTGTGTTGACTATTGCCTTTACATCCAACCTCTTTCAGTTCAGTCAGACATCTCCCACTCCAAATCTCCATCCTCTCTCCCTCCAGAGAAGTGAGGGGAAGAATCAGGTGGCGGGGAGGGGGGAGGGGGAGGAGGAGTGCCCAGGGTTCCACCCCACCCCCTCCTCCATCATCAGCAAAGCACACGAAGTCCTTGAGGAATTTCATATTCCTGGTACCTTTGAATACCTTCCTCACAAGTTCTTAGAGTGTGTAGCATAAAACTAGGGCTTTGGGAAGAATTATTTCAGCATATTTTAGAAAAAAAGTTGTGTATGGAGAGGAGAAGGGAGTTGATATAGAAATATCCCAGTATTTCAAGTAGAATCAGATTAGGTATATTCCTATAATATTCCTATGTTAGATATAGGAATTTAGATGCCTACAAAACCCTTGAAAGAGACAGGAGACAGAGGCCAGTCAGGCCCCTGAGCACTCTCAGGTTGGACACTAATGTCCAGGGGGTCCATAGCCGGAAGGTGGTGTTCCAATGGTCATAGCTGCCCCCAGCACGGAGGCAAATGCAGAGACAACACGTGAGGTCACTGTGGTACTTCACATCTGCCTAAACAGGGGTGGCTGCTTCCCACCCCTGCCCAAGAGGCATCCCAGCTGCTGCCTCCTGTCCCCCTCCCCCTCTGGTGGGAGGGCCTCTCCTTCGTGGGCTCTAATCCAGACCCCACAGGACAGCATTCTGGGAAATGTAGTTCCCCTGCTTCCAGCCCCTGGGAGCCCGAGGGGAGCAGAAAAGGTTGGAGGTGGGTGGGGGCTGATTGTCTAACAGACAATCCGTTGAGATAGGGATCTGACCCCTTCGAGATCCAAAAGGCAGTGGTCACATGTGCAGAGGTGGGACCAACATCGGGGAGGCAGGAGGGCACAGAAGGCACCAACAATTTGCTGTGCGCAGAGAGCTCAGAGCTGCACAATTTCTGGGGGAGGGAGGGGAAGGAGAGGTGAGGCCTGGGCGCCTCCCTGTGAGGCGGATGGAGGGGCAGCAGGAGTGGGGTGATCCGAGCAGGAGGCCCAGTCTAGGAGGCGCTAAATGCAGGCTCTCCCCAGCACAGGTGATGGGCAGGGTAAGAGGGATAAACTCAGAGCTACAGGAAATCCTGTATCACCCCAGAGGACCCCTAAAACTGGCTCAGGGCCAAGACAAGCGCTTGGGGAAAGCCAGGGGTTTCTGTGGAAAGAATGCAGGACCATCATGGACAGACATGAGAGCCCAAGAGCCAATGGGGATATAAGGACAGTATTATAGTGAATTTAATTCAACAAGTACCTGAAGCCACCGTCTGGGCTCTGCAGGACCTTGACATAGAAGGGTACAAACGTGACCTGGATACAGCCTCAGAAATGTACTGTTTAGTGAAAGAGACCAAATGGTGATGGTGATGGTGATGGTGATGACGATGACGGTGATGGTGGTGGTGAAGATTCTGGTGAGGAGGTGGAGGAGGATGGTGGTGAGCTAACTCTTTTGACTGCTTAGTATACAAATGGTTTTACATGGATTATCACATCTACTCTCCAACAGTACAGGTAGGCACTATTATTATTATGCACTGTCCTTATGCACTATTATTCTTCTAGCAGGTAGGAACTACTATTATTCTTGATTTACAGGTGGGGAGCCTGAGGCTTAGAGAGGCTAGTGACTCTGGTCTCACAGCTTATAGGAGGTGGGGCCACTTTCCCTCCCTGGACCCCTGACTCCATATGCTGCACTGTAACGCAGGCAGACAGGACACAAATGCACGGGCAGTGCTAAGGGGGGTATTCAGGGAGGAGGCATTCTCACCAGCCGGGAAATGAGGGGCACTGTCATGGGTAGGGTGGTGTGAGCTAAGCTGGAGGGAATGGGCACATTTCAGGTGCAGAGCTGGGTGAGTAGGGCCTGCAGAGAGTGGGATTCATGTTAGCAACGTCTTGGAAGGTCACAAGTCATATAGTACGGAAAAGTAAACAAGAGGTCTGAGCTCTTCAATGTTTATCTTGCTTGTACCCATTCTTTTGCCCATTCAACACGAGTACATGAGTGCTGTTTAGGTTCTGGCAGCGATGCACAGGGTACTGGGAGCAGCTTAGGGGGGAGGCAGGCAGGTAAACAGTCACACCCGGTGTGGGTGCACAGAAGTCTAGAACAGGTACAGAAGCTGCAGTGCTTCCAGGAGGAGGGGCCCCTGAGCGGTTCTGACACATGGATGGGAGCGCCTCAGGCAGCCAGGCATGGGTGTTTAGGGGCAGGGAGAGGCTGATGAAGAGGCTGGAAGGGTGAGCAGGACCGCTGATCCCAAGGGGCTTGGAAGAGACACGACCAGGCATGGGACTTCATTGCCAAGTCAGAGGCGCCCTCGGAGGCTTTAGACAGGAAAGTGGCATTGATTCAGATTCCTGTTATTGGAAGATTTCTCTGGCAGGTGTGCAGGGGAGGCAAGCGGCAGTCGGGGAAATCAGGGAGCTGGTGACAAGACAAGGGCCTGAACCAAGGTAGAAATCAGGAGATTTGACAATAGCGCGGACAGATGACAGGCTGTGGAGACAAGTGGATGCGGGGAGTGGGGGGGAGGTTAGGGAAGTAACAGGTGTGGGACATCTGCTGGTGGACCATCCACAGGATGCGTCCTAGAGACAGAGGCCGAAAATACGGAAGAGAGGATGAGACCGTTAGGGCAAGGCTCCAATCCCAGCAGAAATGGGGCTGAGAGTGAGTGGGGGTGGGGTGGGGTTCATCTCCATCACAAGCAGCATCTTCTCCGGAGCCTGAGGAGGGGCAGGGGGGAGGTGGTGAGGCTCTCTCCTGCTGTTCTCCCGTGTCTCTAACTGGAGCTTTTAACTGTGTGTAGTAGGCAAGTTAGTGCTGTGTGGGTCAACTTAATTAAAGCCTGCACACTGAAAAATAAGAATGATAATAAAGGCCAAGTGCGTCCATCACGTCTGTCCCCCTGGCTCCATCCCCAGCTTCCTGGGAAGCCTGGAGCAGTCCTTGTAGCCCTGGTCTCCATGGTCCCCAGTCCCATCCTGGGCCCCCTCACCTCTGAAGCACAGGTGATGATGGCAGTTCAATGAGCACCCGCACAGGGCATGTTTCTGGCAGCAGAACCGTGAAATAGTGAATCTAGGAGGTGAGTAAAATCTTTGCTGGATATGGTCCTCCCTCTCCCTTTTCAGGATAGATTTTTCTCTTTCTTTCTCTCTTTCCTTCTCTCTTTCTTTCTTTCTTTCTTTCTTTCTTTCTTTCTTTCTTTCTTTCTTTCTTTCTTTCTTTCTTTCTTTCTTTCTTTCTTTTTTAGCTCAGAGATATGCCAAGAAAATGAAATAAAGGAGAGAGAGAGAGACCAAAGTGCTTTTAATTTGAATAGCTTTTTCCCATGTGAAAAAGCGACAGTTCATTGCAAGATATTTATCTTCATTACGGTTGGTATCATTATTGATGGAGAAGCGCTACAGACTAATGGGGAAATCTCTCTAGGAGGCCTGAATCCAGATGAGCTGAGTCTTCACCTTGCCTTCAACATGCTGGGTGAGCACGGCCTGTAATTTCTGGGTGCCCCCAGCTGACCCACGGGTACAGCGGGAAAGGACAGTGCTTGTGGTTGGATTAGCCACATAGAAGTGGGAGAGGTCCTCCATATCAGGGCGTGAGCTCCTTGTGGCTGGGACTGCTTCTTGCTTGCCTTTGTATTATGCGGGGGGCCCCTGCTTAATAAAGGTGTGTACTGAATGGCTGGAGGACGGATGGATGACCGTGAGAGCAAGCGTGTGTTAAAGGGATAGGCGGGTCATTGAATTCAGTTTAACCGTTCATTTCACCAAAGGGGTCAGTGTGGTCCAGAGAGGGGGCTCACACCCATCAGCGGCACAGCTGAACTGAGGTTCAGCCCTTTCCTTCCCAGGGACCTCTCTGTCCCTGTCCCTTCTGCTGAGAGACGTTGTAAGATATAAATGAGAACGTGCTCTTGCAGCTATTTTTGCTATTCAGAATACAAGGAGTTTACAACAATCAAAGTGTCATTTACCGTGACGGATGTCTCAGAGGCTCAGGTTAGCAACCGCGGGAGCTGTAATTCACAAGAAAATCAAGCCTTGTGTGTGTCCACCAGTCAACAGCAAAGGTGCAGAGCTGTTTTTACTCCCGCCATTCCCATTTCACAGATGAGCCCACTACGGCCCAGAGAGGCGACAATGGGTCTTGCCCAAGACCTCACAGGCAGCAAAGGTTTAGGAACTGGTTCTGGAGCCCTGGCGTTTGGAGTCAACACTCAGGGTGAATTTTGCTCACCCGTTGCCACCTCCTGTGACATCCTGGGCCACGTGTTGAATGTGCAGCCATGAGCAGTCGGGGCCAGGGCTCAGCTGAGTTTTCTGGTGGCTGAGTGGGTTGATTAACACAGGTGGTGCTGAGAACAGCCCTGACTTTGAGGAATTCCTCGAGGGGAGCTGAGTGCATCTTCCCAGGCTTATTACCTGGTCTCAGAACTTTACAGCCACATCTCATAAATTGGTACAGTGTAACATTTGGCTGTTTCCAGGGAAGAGATGGCAGGGTGATTTAGAGCTCCTGCATGCGGGTTTCTGGTCCTTGTCAGCGCACGGAAAGCTTCTGGAGGACGGAGGCCTTTATGAATTGTTTTCTGCCTTCACTCTCAGCCACCTTCAGGCCCAGGTTTACTGCTCGGAGGTTGTAAAGATGCCGAGGAAGGGAGCCTGGGCCTGGTTTTGCCCACGACTGCCTCAGAAGGCACCTGCTGGTCTGGACAAAGATAGCATCACGGATGTCTGATGGGGGACAGAGCTCGCCCTGTCCTGAGAGCGTGGGTCAGAGGTCCCCAGCACATCCCTCCCAGCAGCAGAAACAAGGCATCCAGGCCCTGCCTTCCTGCCTCCATCTCCCCCAGGCAACTGGCTTCCCCTGTCACGCGTCCATCTCCGCGCTTTACCGACACCTCCTCTGACTCATGCCGCTTCCCTTCCCCCAGGGAGTGCTGTGGGTTTGAAATGATGGTCTTTAATCATTTCTTAAGTGACCAGCCCAGAAATCATTTCTTAGTGCCATACACACAAATTAAATCATAAATCCACACGGGGCGCTGCCTGAGAAGGACGGAAGTACGGCCTGATTTGGAGCAGAGAGGAGGCCTCCATAGGAGACAGGAATCAGCCGGCGCCTGGAGGGAAGGCCAGGGCCTGGGAGAAAAGGAAGACACGTCCTACCGTCTGAGCGGGAACTGCTCTAACAGAATACCACAGATTGAGGGGTTTAAACAGCACACATGTATTTCTCACAGTTCTGGAGGCTGGGAAGTCCAAGATCAAGGCGCCAGCAGATTTGGTGTCTGGTGAGGGCCCACTTCCTGGCTTGTAGGCTGTTTTCCCATTAAATCCTCACATGCCCTTTCTTTGTTGCTTGCGGGGGTGGGGTGGGAGGTGGGTCTCATGTCTCTCTTTTTTTTAAATAAGGGCACGAATCCCATCATTGGGGCCCCACTCTCATGATGTAGTCTAACCCCCATTACCTCTGAAAGGCACCACCTCCAAATACCTATCATATTGGCGGTTAGGACTTCAACATATGAATTTGATGGAGTAGGTGAGGGACAAACATTCAGTCCATTGCACCTACTAACTCTCCTTCAGAAGGACCCTTTTGTACTTCTGTTATCCTGCTCTGGACAAAAGAGGTCCCAGAGAATGCAGACAAGTGGTTTCAGGGCATTATAAATGTGCTTATCTCAGGGTTAGGAAGTCTGGACAGCCCCTTCCAGGGCTGAGACACCCATATCCTGCTATTCGGAATCAGCCAGGTCCAAGAGTTTCTTTAATTAGCTCTGGGAGGTCGGAAGCAGGTGGGAGAGTTAGGCAGGCACTCATCAAGAGAGACTCAGCATTGGGGGATACAAGTGTGTGTTCCTGAAACATCCATGACTCCTACTTATTTCAAGACTCAGTGCAACATTCTGCCTCCATTCAAGACTAATTCCAGCCTATTTGAAACAGCTGATATCTCTCCCCATGAAGACAAAGTCTTCTCGTTCATTAGGTTGATGATGGGCTTACAGCAAGGACACTAGCAAACTACTAAACATCCTTGATTCTTTCCCAATCACCATGCCTTTGCACATGCCATTTTCTTTGCCTGAA
Organism: Eschrichtius robustus; assembly: GCF_028021215.1. Classification (NCBI taxonomy): domain Eukaryota; kingdom Metazoa; phylum Chordata; class Mammalia; order Artiodactyla; family Eschrichtiidae; genus Eschrichtius; species Eschrichtius robustus. The sequence goes on from NC_090829.1 coordinate 17,037,022, forward strand.
TGCCTTCCTTCATTTTATCTACTTAATAAACTCCTATTCATGCTTCAAAACCCAGATCAGCTGTCATCTCCAAGAGACCTCTCCTCTCTCCCAACTAATACAGAGAGGGGATTGCCTCTTTTCTCCTCACTCCTATACATGCTTCTCTTTTCCCATTAATCATGTTATATTATAATTACTGTTAGTATTTTGTTCTTTCATTAGGCTTGTGTTCCTTGAGAATGGGGACCCTAGCTTACTCTGCTCTGTGTCTCCAGCAGCCGGCCTAGTGCCTGGATCCAAGGAGTGATATTTCTTAAGCTGTGTACTCAAGTGATTGGAGCCCCAAAGTGAAAGAGCTGTTGCCTTTCTTTCCTTTGCCTCCAATATGCTTTGTTTATGTAAGTCACTCAGCTTCTGAGTTGAAAATCCGAGTTTCTTCCTCTGCAAAATGGGGGAATAAAACCAGTGCCTTCACTATTTCAGAAGTCTGCAAAGAAGATGAATCTGAGAGTGGGTTGGTGGAGAATGTGTCGAAACCCTTTAGCTTGAAAAAATCCATTAAAAAGTCAAGGTGTTCGTATTGCAATTATTATTTGATTCCCAAATGGTGAGAGTGCTTCCAGAGATGTGCTTTGCTTGATGAACCAATACATTCTCAGCCCCCACTGATGAATTTGGGAATCGAATACCTGTCATCTTGAAATAATTGACACATCTTGGTGAAGCGCTTATATTCCTCTGATGAAATTCTGGAATCTTATTGAGAGCTAGGAGAAAGACATGTTACATGGGAGCAATATTGTTTTATGGACCTTTATCTTGGTTATTAACAAATGAGTGTTACGTGTAGAAATGGTAAAGGGGGAATTCAGTAATGAAGTTTCATAGGATTATAATGATTATTAGTCTGATGATGAGGAAATCCAGACTTCAATGCATATGGTTTCCTTGGCCCTCACTGCTCTGTGCCCCCGGTGCTGGTGGACAGCAGGCTGGCTACTTCTGTACCTCTGTTCCATTCTGAAGTTATCTGGGAAGTTGGCATAAAGGTAATAGCCTCTTTTGGCATATTTGGACTGAGATGTAGTAAACAATAAAAATTCAAGTGCCCATATGTCATGTCTATAGCAAACATCTTATGTTCTAGGAAGCTGGCACCCACTGGAGGTGGGAGCAGTTACTGCCAGTGAATACTCACCCCCCACCTGCTGCTGGGCTGCCCACGTGCCCTCTGGAAAATCAGCCAGTCTCACCATTGACGCTGCCTTCCTTTCCCTCTGCCCACCGGAAGCCACAGGGAGGATGAATTTGCCTTTCAGAGCAGGCCTCTGCAGAATGTCCAGCAACCAAACATCACCTTTTTACATCTGGTCAGGAATCCAGGCAGGCAGGGGGACTCAGAGCGCTCAGAGCCAGTATATGACATAGACCATAGCTGGTTTTCCTCCCTCCCCTTGGAAGCAGGGAAAGTAGGGCAAGATGACTTCAGTGAGCAGGAAAGCAATACATCTTGTCCCTTTCCCAAGCCTCTCATCCGAACTCATGTGCATTTGAACATGTCATTCTCAAGCCTAAGTGCACATGCCCATAAATACAGAATGCTGCCACCCCCATGAATAAGTTACCTTAGTAAATATAACTGGGAAGGGTATCAGCTTTGAAGCCAAGCAGATCTGGTTTTGAATTCTGCCTCTGCCACAGATTAGCTGTGAAATACCAGGCAAGTTGTTTTAACTCTCTGAGCCTTAATGTCATTGCCAGTGAAATGGGAATGATACTATCTTTCTTAGAAAGTTTCATTGAAAAGAAATGGTATGTCAGGATTACAGTTGTCTATGAGAAAGAGAAAACATGTAAGATAATTTTGTTTTTAAAATATAGAGATTTGTTTTCTGTCATGTAAAATATATGCAGGCTGGTAGAGCACTCCATAGCCTGGTGTTAGAGACCCACGTATATTCAAACTTGTTGCTCTGATATCTTCACAGCCCAAGATGGCTGCCTGAGTTTCAGCCATCACGTCTACTTTCCAGCTAGCTTTCTCTCTTGACAGTCACTGCGCAGAAGTCACATATGCTTCTGTTTACCTCCCTAAATCTTAGCAATTCAAGCCGAGGCTCATGCATTATTAAACCTTGATGAGAACGCTCCATGTGGAGGGACAAATGTTGACTATAAAAAATGTAAAACATTAGCAAGGTGATAGCACACTGCCTATAGCGAACACATTACAATTTTATAACAGAATAATATTAACAGCTACTTTTAATTGAGTAGTTCATACATGCCAGGAACTGCACCCAACATTTTATATTCATTATCTCATTCAATGATCAAAACAACTCTTATTAGATAGGGACAGTTATTCCATTTTTACAGATGAGGAAACCACGGCTCAAAAAGATGACAGAACTTGCTTCCTATGGCTCTGGAGTAGTAGAGTCTGTAACTCAGAAGCTGGTACTCCTTCCCCATGAAGTTATGTTGGCATAGTTTGCATTTAACATGATATACACTAGTTTTTATTGGTTGCAAGGAAAGTTATTTGATTTTAAAACATTCCAACCGATGAGTCAGGCAGCCTGTGTTCAATTCCTGCCTCCACCACTGGCTGTGGAGCCTCAGACAAGCTGCTGATCTTGTTTGAGCCTCAGTTTCCTGATGTGCAAAATGGGAATAATTGTAGCATATGTCTCTTAGGGCTGTTATGAGTATGAAATGAGGTCATGCTGAGCACCCGAGTACCTGGCCCTGGATAAATGCTATTTAAATACTGATCGTTGCTATTATTAATAACATTATTGTTATTATTAATAATATTGACACAATTTTGTAACCAATTTTAGCCAGTGGAGGTCAGCTTGACAACCCACAGACCTTGCCTTAGAAGGGTCCTGAGGGTGGGAGGAGAGGGCCCAGCATGGCATCCCAACTGTGCTCTGCAGGAAAGGCTAGTCTCTCATTTAATAAGAGGCCTCTGCTGGCCTGACCCAAAGGCTGGCGGGGAGTGGGTGGGCAAGGAAAAGCAGGCCCCTTCCTCTGCAGTGGAGGGTTAGGGTAGTAGTCTCCTGTCCAGCTAGGCTCCTGTGAGCCCTTCAGCCCCAGACTTGTTTTGTTTGGGGAAGTCCTCTCCCAAGCTGCTCAGGAGGGCCTGTCCCCGCTCTCCCCACTCCTTCCTCCTGGCTCTCCCGGAGGTCTGCCCCTGCCGCTCCTTCCCTAGGCCCTCCCTCATGCGGTGCCTTCAGAGGGATGGTTTTCTCGGCCTCCCCTAGGTATGCACCAAGATCTAAGTGCTAAGTGCACCCTTCACACCTCTGATCTTTGCTGGAAGCTTCCCCCTTAATCATGTTTTACTGACAAATCTGAAGGCAGCTGGTGATGCTAATGTACATCCAGGAACTGCAAATAGGGAGGAAGCAGAGCACTTTGGAAATTACCTCTCAGCACCTGGGTGTAAATGGTCACTCGAGAGAATACAACTCTTCAACCCTTTTCTGCCCTTCCTGCAGCAGGAGCCCTCTCCCAACTGCTCTGATTTACAACAGCTGCTGGGCCACTCACACGGCCTCCCGGGGTCCAGTGCCTTGGGCGGCCCTGCTCAGCTGTGCCCAAGGATGGCATCCTCTCTATTCCAGAATCCATGAGCCCCGTTTCCCTGTTCAGGTTTGGTGAGGTTCCTGAGCCAAGTCATGGGTCAGACAAAACATATTCCGCCAAGTTTGTCATCCTTCAGCCTTTTGGATAAATGTCATGTTCACTCCTACTTGGAGAATCTTTTGGGATGAGTATAACATTATTTCAATACTGATTATTACTCACAGCTATTTCCCTTTTTTTAGAGTTGACACTAGGACTTGCTGAGTGGTACACCCACTGCCACTGCAGTTTAGGAGCTGAGACAGGGCCCAACACACCCTCCTGGCGAGGGACCCAACTGATTCCTCTGTGACCTTGGACAGGCCCCTTTTCTCTGACACTCTGCAGGAAGGCCCATGCCACACTCTTTGGGCCACCAGGCCAGGCCAGGGCAGCATGAGGGAAGGATTCCTGTCCCTTATCTGTCAAGACAGCTCTGGTAATCCAGCTTGAGAATCTTGACCTCGATGCTTTTGCTCTATCATTACCAAAAAATAAAAATCATTTTTTTTGCTCACTTGTCCCACTTGAATGGTGTGTAATAGTGTCATAGATTGATGGTGTTTATGACTTTGTGACCTAGGGAGAAACTGGAAATTCCACTGTGCCCATTTCTACTCCTGAGTTTCTGTAAAGGTCACAGTGAAATTATTTTATCAAGTACACCGCAGAAGGGGAAAATCTTAATCTTATATTATACATATGCAGCACTTGACCTTCTCTTGAGATGCGGCACCTCTTAGCTACACTTACTTAAACATAATGCAGCTCTTCCCCGGATGCACACAGAGAGAATAATTAGGTGCCACGGCATTCCAGCTGGAGAGGAGTCTTGCTTGAAGATGAGAAGGAGAAGGAGTCGAGGTAGGTAGGGACGGGGATGCAGTGAGCGCCCCAGGGCTTCAGCGGGCTTGTCCTGATGAGGCAAGTGGAGCGGACTCTGTGGCTTGTTCCGGTTCCCCCACTGACTGTGCATCTCTGGCCAAGATATTCATTGCCTTCTCTGGGCGTTAGTTCCCCCATCATAGATCTGGGATGTGCCAACTTTGATCTGTGTGTAGTGGCTGCCTGGGACATTGTGTTAAAGATTCTGAGCTCTAGTCTGGGTTGAGTGGGAATGAGTGCCATGATTGATTAGCGATGTCAGTCATGGGCGGCGTTGGGGGTTGGTGATCATAGCTATATGGGCTAACCCTGTTCTAGGGTGTTTCTAAGGTCTTTTTGCAGCCTGACTGCATGTGATTTGTGGACTCGCCGAAGCCCTGGGGTGAGGAAGCTTAGAAAAAGGGGAAACAATAACAACCTTCCCTAAGAGAAGAGTACTATTTGCCTTGTCAGGTTTTGGAGCGGAAATGAGATTTGTGTGATGCATCCAAACATGGTTCTTTTTTTTGTTTTTTTCACACTGGCTCTGTGAGAAGCGGAGAGACCAGGGGACAGCAGTGCTTCTTCTGGGTGTGATGACTCACCAGGCCTGGCTGTCTATGTGCGTGCAGGAGGCCGGCCCTGCCCCGGCCACAGGAAAGAGCGAGGAGCCCTGGGTGGCTTCTCATCATTGCCCAGCCTTGAGAAATGCAGTAAGAAGTCACCTTCGTTTATCTTAAAGACTTGCGATAAATTATTTTTTAAAGGGAATCCATCAAGGTCTGCGTCAGGGGAATACTTAAAAATAAGGCTTTTCTCAAAGGGTAAAATAAGCACTTCAGTTCGAAAATGTGGGAAGCAGCCTGACTGCCAGCATATGTCCCCTTGCCTGCTGCCCAGAGCTACCAGATTGATGGTGCTTTTAGAACGCTGGCAGCCAGGCTCTGACGTGGGTGGAGATAGAGCCTGGGGAGGGGGCATGTGGGGATTCCCTGCCCTCCCCTTCCCCTGGCATAGCAGTGGGGGTCTAGGCCTGGCAGCCCTGTGGCCCAATGGGTCGGATCAAGATAGAGAACCTTGGGGCCCTTTGGAGTAGCCGAAGTGACCTGACCCTCACTTCCTCTTTGTTGAGTCCCAGGGTCCCCAGGAAGCATCTCTCTGGTGGTGGAGAGGGAACCGGGAAGACCATGTTCCCTTAAAGGAGTCTGTCCTGCTGCTGGCAGGGTGCTTCTACTCTCTTCTCAAGGACAGACCCCCTCCCGCCCTGTCCCCCCAGCATGGGCTCACCCACCTCCTTCAGCACCTGGCTGTGACATCAGCTCTTCTCCAGGAGGCTTTCCTCTGCCCCTGGAGCCCCACATCTAAAGAATTCCACCCTCACTGGCCATCTGCTACCTCTGGATTGAGGGCTCCTCCAGGTCCCCCTCCACTTCTGATTCCCTACACGTCTGCCCTCACTCCTCAACAATAGCCTTCTTCTTTCCCAAGGTAAAGAAAGTGACTCTCTTACATCGAACTCAGGGCACATAGGAAGTGCTCCCCAAATGAGACAAGCGTATAAAAGGGAAAGGGCTCTGCTGGGCTAAAGCTTAGGAAGCGGTTCCATGGGGCCCCCAGCTGCCACTGGTTGTCCAGGTGGCCCGCTGGGAAGGCGCCCTGGTAGCACTGCACCTTCAGGGTCCAGTGACATCAAGTAGATGTCGGGGGTGGGTTTCAGCTAGAGGCCCCTCCGCTACCAAAGTCCCGAAGGGTTCCTGAGTCTGAAGGACCCTCCTCGGTGGGTGGGCTCCTCCAGCCCCGTTTGCAGGCTGGCGGGGAGGGGACAGACTTGGGGAGCAGACCCAGCCAGTTCCCAGGGGAGCCGCCCCCCACCTTCTCCACTCTCCCCTCTCCTAATGTCACTCTCAACCCCCTCAAAGTCATAGGGACAGTGAACCCACTGCCAGGGTATAGGATTTTTAAAAGAGAACTCCAGGAAGAGGAAAATGCCTGGCCCAAGTGGATGAAGTGTGGAGGGCGGGCTTTCTAGCATTGGTAGGAAATTGGGGTACAAGCCAGACAAGTGCCTGGCACCCAGCAGGGGCTCTGCTGAATGAATGAGTGATCCGCAGCAATCACCAGATCTTCTTCTTCTAAATGACTCTTGACTGTTCCCACTACCCTGGTGCTTAGCACTCTTTCTGGACTCCTGTGTCTCCCCTAAGCGTCCCCACTCCTCTGATCCCTTCTCTCCCCAGCAGCCAGTGTGATCTTTCAGACACAAAAATCTGATGCGTGTTTTTTCCCCATGTTAAACCCATCAGTGGCTTTCATGACCTAAGGATAAAGTCCAGAGGCTGCCATGAGCTCAGGTTACCTCTCCAGACTCAGCCTCCTCCTCGCCAACTGACCCCTGCCCACCCCACGAACAACTGTCTGCCTGAGCCCGTGGCCCTCACACTACACGTTGATCGATCATGGAGACACTGCTCTCAGTTTATTGACTGAGTCGTATTTTTTCTCCAGGGCCTTTGCACGTGCCTCCACATGGAGGGTTCTCTGTTTCCCCTCACTAACCACTAACCCACCTTACCTCTGCCAACCTATATGGCTCCTATTCATTCTGTATGACTTGACTTAGACCTCACTTGCCCAAGACCCTCCCAGACTCTGATAGGTCCCTGATCCGGCCTCCTACACTGATTACCTCTTTTGGAATTTCCAGTTTAGATCTGTCTTCCTCCACTAGGATGTCAGCTCCATGGGGGAGAGCTCTTTGCGTGTTTCATTCATTGGTGGATCCCAGTGCCGAGCACAGCTCCAAGTTTATATTAAGTGGCCAATTTAAATACTTTAAAATGAATGATTGATGAAAACATTCAGCCTGGCTCCTTGCGGAAAACACCCAGCTGCTATTTACTGAGGAGATGCTACATTCCAGAAAGTTTGCACTGATCTTCACAAAGCTACAAGAAGGAAGTTACCCTAGTACCCCTTTTTACAGAGGAGGGGGCTGAGATTGAGGGTTAAGTAACTTGCATAAGATCACATAACCAGTAAGTGGCAGTTTTCACAGACACCAAGACCAGGATGTTTCCTCTCTACCTGGAGGTCTAGAGCAGTGGTTCTCAAACTGCAGCTGCATCAGAATCTCCTGGAGGGCTTGCGAACACTCAGATTTCTGGGCCTCACCCCAGAGTTTCTGGTTCAGTAGGTTTGGAGTGGGGTCTCAGACTCTGAGTTTCTACAAGTTCCCAGGTGACGCTGCTTCTGCTGTCCGTCTGGAGACCACAGTTTGAGAATCTCTGGCGTAGGTCACAGAAAACCCCTGGGTTTGCTTTATGCTATCCCACTACCCAACCACTCTGACCTTGGGCCAGGATTGCAGGATGCAGCCCTGAATTCCCTGCTGAGAGGCTCTGATGCCCAGCCCAGCCTCCCTCCCTGAACCTGGCCTTGGCTGTGTTGTGCCCGGCTGTTCCCTAGGGACAGGCACCATCAGAGACAAGGACTTAAGTGCCTGCCCCTCCCCCTTGGGACACTGCCCTTCTGTTGGTCGTGTTTCAGTCCTGACCAGTGATCTCCCCATTTCACCAAGGCTAAGTGCCCCTGACCCTGACCCCACGTCTTTAACAACTTCCATGCTGATTGATGCATGCTAGGCTTGCTGCTGCTGCTGCCGGAGAAGCTTAATAGCACTGGAAGTTACAGTCTCGTCTGTGTCAAGGTGCCTGCAGCATTCATCAGTTTCAGCAAGCGTCACCAAGAGTGATACGAGTGTATGACACAGCTAAGTGTTCCCTCTGCGCAGGCCATTACAGCTGGAGGTGGGCCCATGGAGACAGGGACTGGAGACCCATTTGGCCTCATGTGGGCAGGTTGACATAGACATGAGCGCCGCAGCTCACCTCCTGCTGTGGCCCCTTGAATGCTGTGTGTGCCTGGCAGTCTCTGCTGCCAGGTTCCCTCTCCCTACAGTTTTCCCGGGCACTCCAGGCAAGTGCAGGTCCTGTTCTCTCTGATGCTTGGGGCACTCTTTTCCCTTTGCCTCACCCTCCCATCTCTGCATCAACTTTTACCTGTCCTTCAAAGCCTGTGCATGTGCCACCATCCCCAGGCAGCTTTCCCAGCTCTCCTTTACTCTCCCCTTCCTCCAAAGACCTCTGGCACAGGGCATCTCCGCCTCTGGTGTAGAGCTTTCCTCGGTAAGCAGCCCACTCTGACCTGCCCTGCTCATCTCAGCTCCTTGGGGTTGGAGGTTGCCGTCCATACTTTTGTGTCCTCCGCCAAATTTAAAAATGTAGTGATTGAGATTTTCTTTGGTTACTCGAGTCCTGTATATACAATGCAAAACATTGGGAAATTATGGAAAAGCACAAAATCATCATCATTGCTACCACTCCCAGTTTTTATTTTACTGTTTATGGTTTATATATATGTTTGCATATATATGTATATGCTTGTATGTGTATGTATAATGACGTTCATACTCTATAGTTTAAAACTACTTTAAAAATATTTTTCCATGACATAATTTTAATGACTCTGTAGTATCACACTATACAGATGTTCCATAATTTATTTAGTGAATACCCTATTATTTGACTTTTAAGTTCTTTTTTTTTTTTTCCTTCCTTCCTTTCTTTCTTCCACATTATAAATAACAGTGGTGTAAGCATCCATTAACATAAATCTTTTTCCTCATCTCCTTGCTTTTCCTTTAGAAGTAGAATTGTTGGATCAAAACTCTGGACATTTTGAAGGTCTTAATGGAGAAAAGTTTTAAGAATCCACACTTTGTAGGAGAGTACCAGTCACCTCTTACCCTGTAATATTAAGATCTTGTCATTATTGTTGTTGTTATTATTTTTTTAATCACAGCTTTTATCTTTGGGTCTTATCACAGCAGGCCTTCAGTGAACTTACAGTTCAACCAGCCACAGAATGCATGTGCCTACGTGTAAGGCCTGTGCTCAGTACCAGGGAGAGGAAAATACAAAGATGGCAACACCCAGAATCAGCCTTCAGAGAACTTTCAATCTAGTGCAGTAGTTGAAGGGCTGGCTGGCTGGCTGGCTGGGTGCCTGGGTACTACTTCTGTGCTAGTGGTTTTCTCAACACATTGCCCTGACTATAAGGGGAAATGGGGGTTTCACAAGATCCTGGGTCCCACTGGGATGGCCTGGGGTTGTTCAGGGAGACCCATTTCTGGGAAATGCAAAGACTGTTTACGAGCATAGACAAGGAACCCCAGCACACCTCCTTCCCTGGAGTTTCACACCTGGAGTTCCAGAGTCAAGAACCCCTGGGGTCAGCCCCCATAATGTGAAGATGGGGGAGGCATTGAGCTGCAGGTGTGACTCTAAATACTATACCGGGCTCAATGAGAGGCCACAAGACCTGTGAGTAGAGCCATGCAGAGCTGTGCGCATGCTCTGCAGGAAGCTCCTGTCCCCATCCCCTGCCCCGCCCACCACGCCCATCCCAGGGATCTCAGCAGCTGCCCAGAGCGGCTGGCTCTTTGCTTGTCTTCCGGAGCAGGAGCAGAGCCTGGAGACCAAGGGGAACTTGAGAGGCAGTGAGCTCAGGGCTGTTTACCTCTTTCTTCCCCGCCAGGAGCCCGAGCCTTGCCCCTCTCACTGTCACCCAGCGAGGCAGGCACACCTCCCGAGCCAGCTGCTGGGCTGCACCTGCCTTGAGAAAAAGGCACCCGGTTCTTAAGCAGGGGATGAATATTCATTGGCATGAACCTTTGCAAACTCATTTGGGGAAAAAAAAATTAGATCAGGAGCAGTAATCAGATTATTAAAAAGAAAAAGCAAGGACAGAAGGCAGTGGTGGAGGGAAGCATCACATTTAAAATGCAAGGAGAGATTTCCTTCCTGCAGAGAAGCTGTGACCCACCCCTCACACCCGACCATGCACAGGGAATAGTTAAGCTCTCCCACATTCCTGCTGCATAAAAATGTTGTTTTGCGAGGCTTCTGTGGAAGGGGCAGGGGCAGAGGCAGTGTGCACCCTCCACGTACAAAAATTATAAAATAATGTTATGAGGTTTTCATTTTATCTTCCTTGGATATCAAGAAAAATTGTGAGAGCTAAAGAGGCTCTGGCGAGTGCTGAGTGACAGGTTAAAGGGCTCCAATAAAGATTAGATGGTCCACTATCTCCTGAGGAAATTGCATAAAAGTGGTTATTCCCTCTTGCTTCTATTAATTTCCTCTTCCTGGCTGCTTGGAAATGCTTCATAACCTGATGTTGCAGATGGGGACGAGAGGTACTTTCCATTATCTCAATCACTGCACTGTTTATGAGACACTTAATCTGTTTCTTTATAAAGTAATAGTACTGTAGGTGATGGATTTAGTGTCACTGGAGGGCTGTGTGCAGGGATGGCAGGGGAGGGGGTTCTCCAGGGCACCGTAAGCACTAGGTAATTTGTTACATCTCCGAGACGCTGAGAAGTTGGGTGGGCGTTTCAAGGTGATCTTCCGGATACCAGCTAGAGGTCACGTGTACCAGTCCCTTCTTGCTCAAAGGGGGAGGGAAGTGCTGCATGTTTTGCTTGGGGAATGGAAAATGCACACATGCTTAGGGACCTCACGTCTTGTCTCTTCCTCTCTGCCAAAGTCAGGGGCGGGGAAAGAGGTGTGTATGTGGGGTGCCACCTAAAAGCTGCATCTATCACCTGTCTGAACTGTGATCCCCTACAATGGAGGGAAGTCAACCCCCTTTTCTTAAGGAAACGAAGCCATCCGGGCTGCGCTGGTGTCAGAAATGTACAGCCCTCCAAGTCACAGGTGTTCCATGGACAAGGGTCTTGTGGGAATACACGGCGGCTCTTTCTTTCCCACCCACCTCCTGGAATAGTGATGAAACCCTCCTGGCTGAGATGGAGCTGAGCACTCTCTGACCTAATTTCCCTTCCTACCTCTCCTGTTCTTCCACCTCTTTCCTTCTAGCTTTGTCTTTGCCTCTCTTGAATCTCACTTCCTAGTCGCCACAGAAGATGCTTCTTCTGGTCCTTGTCTCATGGTGATGGATCCTCCAAGTCAGGCACTTCCTGCCTGACGGGTCCCCCACCCCAAGCCTGTGCACACATAAGCATAACACAGATGATGCTGAGTGGCAATCAGCCAGCGTTCCATCGTCTGCCTCCTTCCTCACCCCCCAAGGAAGGCGGGCACTTCCCAGGTCTGCCCCCCACCCTCTGTGCTCTGCTCTATTCCTCTAGCAGGGTGCCAAGCTCACCTAGATCTTCCGTAAGATTTAGTTGAATGAGAGGTTCATGACTGTAGTGACAATGATGCCCATAATTTTAAATCAAGAGAAAGGCAGCCCCTGAGTTTTGAAATATTAAAGCGAGTAGCTGTGTTATCCACTTCGAAATGGCTTGACAGTGTGGATATGTGCTTGATTAGATGATCACAGTATTTAATTGTTATTTTTTGAGGCTGCAGGCAGGTGTGCGGTCCCCAGGCTGCTGGGGTCCCCACCATTCTCCGCTGTGTTACTCCCGACCACTTTATATACTCAGGTGACTTCTCTGGGCTGAGGCGATTGCTTTTGCCTCCCTTGGTCTAAATATTCTTTGTTATACTCTATCCAGCAGCTCCATGTATCACCTCTAATTAAAGCTGCTTTTCCTCAAGGAGCAGCACAATTTTCTTATTTATTTTTCTATGTAAATTTGTAGTAAAATAACAATCTTATTCGCTTCTATTTCTCATTAGTGGCGTCTGGTACAAGATGAGTTAAAAGAGGCTTTGTGGACTAGCCTGGCACTTTAAGCATTATTTAAAGCAGTAATTCTGTGAGAAAATAGAGCCCAAGTGTGCTTACAAGGTATAGTCCACTTTGTCCCTCTCTCACTTCGTCCCAGCTTACCCCTCCCCCTCCCCACATCCTCAAGTCCATTCCCTAGTAGGTCTGTGTCTTTATTCCCATCTTGCCCCTAGGTTCTTCATGACTTTTTTTTTTTTTTTCTTAGATTCCGTATATATGTGTTAGCATACGGTATTTGCTTTTCTCTTTCTGACTTACTTCACTCTGTATGACAGACTCTAGGTCCAACCACCTCACTACAAATAACTCAATTTCGTTTCTTTTTATGGCTGAGTAATATTCCATTGTATATATGTGTATATATGGCATGGACATATATACACTACCAAATGTAAAATGGATAGCTAGTGGGAAGCAGCCGCATAGCACAGGGAGAGCGGCTTGGTTCTTTGTGACCACCTAGAGGGGTGGGATAGGGAGGGTGGGAGGGAGACACAAGAGGGAGGGGATATGGCGATATATGCATATGTATAACTGATTCACTTTGTTATAAAGCAGAAACTAACACACCATTGTAAAGCAATTATACTCCAATAAAGATGTTAAAAAAAAAAATGTTACAGTCCAAATGTTCAATAAATGAACCTAGGCATACTGTTTCTTTATAAATTAGGGAATACCTACACATAGAATTTAATAAAATATTAACTTATGAAATGTGAATATTAATGAGTTTCATCCATTTTGTAATTATTGATAAGAAATATTTTACAGATATAATGATTCTCCCATTATACAAAACACAAATAATCTGTGCAGAAACACATTCTTCCATTTGGTTCCAGGATTTATTTGCCGACTTTGGGACTCTAAGTTTATATTCTAACCCTCAATTCTAAAAGTCTGTGCGAAGAAAACTTGTTTTTCAAGAGGGACTGGATAAATGGAGGTAAAGAGGAATTAACACTATTTAACACTTACTGCGCATAGGTAAATTTTCATATTTGAGTTTAATAAATTCTAATGACCTGTGGGAGTTGTTGTGAGAAGTGTTAAATTTCTTTTTTATGGATACTTTATACAGATGAGTAAGTGAGGATTACATGACCTGCCAGTGATCACCCAGCTAGGATCCAGCAGAGCCAGGAATTGGACCCAGGACTGTTTGATCACTACCTAGTGCTCACTGCCCTGGGGAAGATGGAGTCATACCCCCTCCCAGGGCCTTTCACCCTAACCCTTCTCTGAGCTTCTCTCTCTTAAAGTTCAGCTTGGCCTCCCTCTCCTTCATTTCCTCCCTCTGTGACTGTCAGAGTCTAGAGACACCCAGTTCTGCCTTCCTTCATCAGAAATCTCAGAGGAAGACACTTTCTAAATCCCTCTGCTACTTGTGGACATCAGGATGGTTGTTTACGCTGTTAACGTATTAAATGTAAAGCAAGGAGGCTTTTAAATGGTGGAAAGAAAGTGAAAACACCTTGTGTCTCTTGGATTGATACATTAAGAAAATTACACGTGGCAGGGCTCCAGTGAATGCATGAGTCGCCCCATTCCCCTCCCCCACTTTCCAGAGAAAGAGCTTCCGCTGTGTTTGGGCAGCACAGGCCTGGGATTCCTCTGTGTTCTCCAGCTCCAGAACTGAATGGGGTGCAGAAACGCTGGGAGATTTACAATAGAAAGGGTCAAGTCCTTCTCATGGGTGATAAGGAAGAGATATGGAAAGAAGAAAGGGAGAGAGGAGGAAAGAAATAAGGGGAGAGACTTTACTGAGTGGGCTTGGAAAGATAGATCAGCAAGCCAAATTCTAGGATACTAGGTGTACCATTCAGAGTTTTCCTTTTGGTGTTTTATTTGTTGAGCCTTTTGTAGAGATTGAATTTTTTTTTTCTTTCTACGGAGTTTATTTGAGTGTACTGAGATGGGTAGCAAGTGGCCCATTTTTACATGGGTTACAACAGAAATCCTTAAGAACCTTACTGTAGCACCTAGACAACATTTACCCCAGTACGTTCCCTGGAAATTGAATCCCAGGAGGTGCTCTACAATACAGGGCTTCTCGGTGAGAAAACACAGCATTCTGTATCCTATTTTGGGAAGTTCTGAAAAATTCTGTAATAAAAGATGAGATGAACTTTTCAAACCCACAGATTCAAAATATCTGACCACAGACCCCTTTTGTAAGTAACGGGTGTTAACAATCCTAAGGGCATGGACTGCGTTGAACACTCTTGGGTTATGCCATTCCAGGACATTCCATTTCAGAAATTCCCTCCCATTCAAGATGAGCTTCTGCCCCGGGGCACTTCCAGAGTGACCGAAACCCTATACCTCACTTCAGCTGAGCAAAGGAGTGAGAAAACTTATCCAGCATAGGAAACCGTTCTTTCTTGTCTTGGTAGAAAATCTGTGGATATTATTCAAATAGTTTATATGTATATCATCGCTATTACTTCTCCCACTGTGTGATTCTGGGCAACTCTTTTAACCTTTCAGTGTCCCAATTTCCTTAGTAACCACATGGAGCTAATAATAGCTACCCCATAGAGGAATGTATGTAAAGCACTTAACAAGAATGTTAACAGATGGTGGCTACTGATACTGTTAAAGAACACTCTGCACTTTCCAGGAGGGAACAGTGTATTTGGGAAGATGAGCTTTGTATAAGTAGAAACCTTTATAATGGTACTTCTACTATGGTAATGATCACATTGTATTGCAACTGTATGACCTCATTGGATCAAGAACTCCTTGAGGGCAGGCTCTGTTCTCAAAATTCCCTGGATCAGGTTCTCAGCAGGGTCACAGTAAATGTCTGTTGAATGAATGAGTGAAGTATGTAAGAAAGCCAAATGAGTTGACCATGAAATTAGTTTTACCTGGTCTCAAAGGAGGATAAGCCAGAACAGGTTTCTTGGGGGCCAGAAGAATCAGGAGCTGAGATAGTGAGGAAGGGCCTCAGGGAAGCAGGGCAGGCAGGGGCAATTTTCTGTGGAATCAGCAAGGCAGAGACCAGATGTCTGGAGTCAAAGGTCTCTGTAGATGAGGCATGGTAAAAGCTTGAGGGATGGCCTAGAGCCAGACATTTTGGGGCATGGCTCTTCACAGGCTGACCCATGGAGCAAGGAGAATAAGTGCCTCATATCTGAGAACAGCTCCAGTGGGCATCAGGCTATACCAGGCGTTCCCAATCTTCCCCACTGACATGTACATGATAGATGACACCAAGTGCATGACACATTCCCTGGTGCACTGCCTACAAAGGCATCCTGCTTTGCCCACCCCCTACACACAAAGCATTTCAAAATGCAATTAAGGGAGAATGATGTTGTTAAGCCAGTAACCTTGAAATCACTTTAATTTCTTCTTAACGAATCACTCATGAATTTCAGCCCTTTACCACCATTCATAATAAGTGTTAACACAGCTCACAGTTTCCCTCATGTGTGTTGCAACATGGGATTTAAGAACCATGGGTCCAGTTCATTGTCAACCAGGACCTCTTTCCATCTGAGGCCCAGGTGAAATTTCTTCACTGAGTGAATCAGGGTAAGGCCCTGACTGTTAACAGGTGGAAGAGGGAGGGAATAACCGTTTATAGAGCACTTATGCCTCAGACACTGCGCTACACATTAATTCATTTTCTCAATTAAATCTCTCGACACACCTGAAAGGGAAGAATCATTATTCATATTGTTCAAGTGAGAGAGGCCATTGGTACCAGGAAGGTATATTTCACTAAGGATGTTTGATGACTTGGAAGTGTTAAGTAGGGGTTGCCTCAATCCGAAATGCTCACTTTGTACAAGGGGGTATCTCAATGTCCTTTTTAAGGGGACAGAATGTTTCATTTTCCAGTTCCAGGGAAGGGCCTCTGGCTGCCACTCCTCCATTAATTCTAAGATGGTCTCTTTGTGTTACAGCCTGCCCTGCTGGGATGTTCAAGGCCAGCCAGGAAGCTGAGGGCTGCTCCCACTGTCCCTCCAACAGCCGATCCCCTTCAGAGGCATCTCCCATCTGCACCTGCCGGACTGGCTATTACCGAGCGGATTTTGACCCCCCAGAAGTGGCATGCACTAGTAAGTATCTAGCAGGGTCTCTGGCCTGGGGAGTTTGGTTGTCTGATAGTGCAAGTGGTGGGTCTAGGGCAGGGAAGACTTAAGACAGCATCCTCTAATTGCATAGTACAAAGCGGAAACGTTGGCTGTGGTGCTGAAACGGACAGCTCCTTGCTGGGCAAGCAGTGCCCCTCTCTCAGTAGTATCAGGTCAGGATTTTTTTCTTGGCCCCCTCCTCTCAGATGGGAGGGCCTTCCTCCTACCCAAGGAAGACAACTTCTGCTCACCAGATGGTTAAAAAATGTCAACTGGAGAGGTCTTTGAGTGCAAAATCAAGACGCACCAGGATGTTGCAACAATTCCTAGTAACTCTCCCAGTCACCTCCTCCAAGAAGCCCCCTTGGTCTTGACAGATGAGAATATCCTCTCTTTTCACTGGGCTTCCTGTACCTCTGTGACCAGGCTCCCTCAAAACTCTCCTGATTTCATTAATTGTCCAAGTATTCTGCACTTGCCTTCTTGGCTACCCAGTGAAGGTCCTCGTGTGCCAGCTCCATATATTCATCTCCCTGTGTCCCTTCCAGTACCTAGTGGGGTGCATCCATGCCTCTGCCAAATGACAAGACCAGAGTCCTGGCCAGTGTGCATCTCTGAGGCAGAAATTCTAGGGGCTGGGTCCAGAGCGTCAGCTCCACCACTCTCCCATTCTCTGCTGTAGAGGGAAGGGCAGTCATCCTGCCAAAAGTGGAGGTGGCAACTCCACTCCCTGGGGAGGGATGGAGGAGGGGAGAATTTCCTCACAGTCTTCTCCCTTATGATCCATAATCATGGGGGTCAGGAAGCACTACTCTCCCTGCACAGCACTTTCAAGAACTTACTCCTCCTCTCCTAAGTGTAGCAGCCCTGAAATAGGGATGCTTTTTCTTCTCAGTATTCCTGTTGCATTCAGAAGTCAGTGCTCCAGGTTAACCTCTAATTATGCTAGAACTTTCTTCTGAGTTGGATGCTGTTGCCTGGATCCCTCTGAGCAAGGACCTGCCCTTCACCTCCTCTGACCAAACTCCTTCCGCCCACCCCCGGCATAGAAAGGCACAGACAGAGCATTTCATGCATATTTGCAGTTTGATGAACAGAAAAAAAATGACTGAGCTCCAAGTAGAATAATTTCTTAATTCTGGCCTTGAAGTATACATAACCTTTGCTGGATAAAAAAGAAGAATGAAAGTGTCTTCTAGATCAAGGTCCTAAGGTCAATCAATGCTTATAGATTTGAACTGAGGAAAAGCTCATCCTCTTATACACTGATTTTTCCCCAGACCTCCCTGGGTTGGTATGAACAAAAATGATTCCATTTCTGCTGACTAGAGTCCCTGTCTTTCTGTTGTGTTATGCCATCTACTTATTTCTGAGGTTCCCCTGTGTGTCTCTGTAGGCTTGAGAAGCATTGTTTAATGTACTTCTTTAGAAGCCACTTAAGGATGCTGAATCTCTGCTGCCTGGATGTCCAGACCAAGGACCAGTCTCCATGATTGCCAAAGCCCAGCCCTCACAGCTTCCCTTCTGGAAACATTCCCCTCCACTCTGCTCATGGATTCTCTCTGATTGCCCAGGCTCCTTCTGCAGATAAATTCATGCAAATAAAAGTCTGGGTCCCCAGCTTCCCACCTAGGGAAGTTCAGCAGACACACCCTGTAAACCCATGCAGCCCCTGGACAAGGTCACCTAGAGAGAAGGTAGACCAATAACCAGAGGCTCAGAATACTGATGTGGAGCTCCTTGCTATATAACACCTCTCCCATCTACCTCTCACCTGACATCTCCCATCTACTTTCCACCACCTGACCTGATGTGCTTGAACCAACAGGACTGATTGCTGGTATAAACAGGAGCATCCCAGAGCCTGCACTCTGCACATTGCAGACCTTCACTCTGCGCTGCTTACCCATATTCTGAGTCCAGCTCATTAAAATCAGACCTCCCAGGCTTTTCTCTCCTGTCCTGGTCCAGCCAACTCTGAGTTAGGCACACCTTCCCACCCACTATGTCCCACCAAAATCTCCGCATCTTACCCAGAGTGGGGGTGAATGCTGGACATGCCCTGGGGCATCACCACACCCTGTACACAGCCCTGTGTTCTTTTACCCCCGAAGGAGAGCACTAGGGTCAGACCAGAAATCACCAAATCAGAGCCACACTTGCCTGTGAAGGTCAGGCCAAGAGCTGCTCAGGGACGCATCGTCTGGCTCCCTGCCCTGGCCAGCAGGGGCCAGCACTGGGTGAGAGGACACAGAGGCCAGGCTGGGCGACAGCACAACGCTAGGCAAAACAAGTGTAAATAAGCCTATTATTTTATTGAGCCTCATTATATATTTGATTTATTGTGTGCCAGGGAAGTACTGTATGAAAAAGTCAATTTGTTGGCTTTTATAATCTCATTAGGCTTTCCTTTTAAAGCATTCTAATTGGAGATGCCATCTGTTATCTTAAAAAGGCATCACACATCACCACAGTAAATAATTTTTCAGATACAAGGAGCATATCTGGAGCTGTGGAGGTCAGGCACAGCCCTGCACCATGGCCTGGGGGCCCAGCTGATTCTGCAGGTGGGGCAAGGCGGCCAGTATGGGCCCAGCCATCTGACAGAGGGTGGTGGGGGGCAGAAAGGGCCCAGGTGCTTTCTCACTTTGCAAGTGCATCCCTCTATCCATCCAAGCAGGAGACGGTGATGGCCCGGTAGGGCACTGGGAGGACCCAGGCAAAGGGGAGGTCTGTTCTAAAATGTACAGGACAGCGGGCATCTACAGTGTTTAGGTCCCGTGGGTGTCAGGGAAAGGGGACAGAGTGTCAGAAGCTTCCAAGAGCCTAGGCTTCAGGTGTGGCCTGTTGCCACCGTCTTTAAATGAGGTTGTATCAAGAGTCATTCACTGACAATATTGAAAAGGTTACAAAGAATCTTACGATTTAAAATGTGCTCTTTTACAAGGCTAAAAATATCTATAGTGTGCTAAAAATTAATGTTTTTAATGAATCATGTTAGTCTCATGAAATGAGCACATATATATTCATTGTATTTTTTTATTGTGTTCAAAGTGTTAATTTATTCTAAATTAATCTAAACATTTAGAATGCATGACAACTTTTGTAGCCCTGTGTGGACATTTCTTCATTTTCTTTTTAATCTCCTGGGAGAACCTGTCATCTCCTCGACCTCTGAGAGGCTCTGGCATCCCTGTGTGTCCAGACTTGTCCTTGACAATGTTCATAGCTTCAGCAGGGATTTGAGCGCACCCCAAGGCTAAGGTGTCAAAAGGGCTGGTGTGGGCTTCAAGTGAAGTGAGACGAGGGGCCTTAGGGAGCTCGGCGAATGAGTCTGTGATGATGTATTTCTGCTGGTCTTGGACACCCAGCTCCCTTCTTCCTACTTCCTCATCCTCCTTGCGCCTCTGCCAGGCCTGGCATTCTGGATCTGTTGCATCAGTAACTGGCCAACTGCCTCTTGGTACAGCCATGGCCCCATGTGCTCACGTTCAGGAGGAGGCCTTGTCCCTGAAAGGCTCTGGAGGGAGGGAAGGGAGGACCAGGAAGGCTGATGTCAGGGTTTAGGGTGCACACTGCAGCATGTCAGGGCTGCCCTCAGAGACAGAGGGACAACCTAAGCCATGGATGGGATGAGGTGGGAGCTTGGGGGATGGCTAGAGGCAGGTCACAGGTGACCTCACCCCTCCCTGCTAGCAAAAGCCTCTGAAAGAAGCCAGGTTACACAGAGTGGACAGTGGGGACCGGCTTTAATGAGGAGTTACCAAAGGGCCACCTACAGCAGGGGGCAGGGGGAGACGTCAAGGGGAAGGTGCAGCCCCACCCGCCAGAGGGGTTGCAGAGGTTGTAGGCTGGGGAGCTGAGATCCTGGGCTTCAGGTTTTCTGAGCTTCAGCTGAGGAAGTTGCAGCTTTCCTCCTCCTGCTGTCTCCCTGGGCCACTGCGCAAAGGCCCTGAGGCCCCCTGGGGAGTCCTGGCACCCCAAACCGCCCCAACCTTGAGTGGGTCCTAGGAAAGCGTATTGAATCATCGATTTGCACGTAGCACTGGGAAGGTAGGCTTGGCACTTCACAGACAAAAGTTTGAATCCTGACTCTGTCTCTTACCATCTCTGTGACCTTGAGCTAATGTCTTAACTTTTTTACATTCTGTCATTTTCTTCTCATGACCTCATAATAATGTATGCCTTTCTGGGTTGTTACGAGGATTAAGCAAAATCATATTATGGAGTCTTTGGCGCAGTGCTTGGTTCATAGTAAACTCTCAATCAGTGTTAGAACTTGCTTTGGTTATATCCCTGGAAAGTGTGAAGATTGCAGCAGATATGGAAGCTTCCAGCATGATAGGAGATCTAAAAATAAAAGTGACGTCCTTAGGGGGAGTACAGGTTTGACGCCAGCCCCATGTGTCACAGCAGAATCCATCGTGTGGCTCAGGTCACAGTCACTATTCACCTTAGCCTGGAGATCCTGATGAAAACCAGCCAGAAGGTGACAGCCACTGGGAGCGGACGGGCCGTAGGAGGGGGGAGGTGCGGATAGAGCACCAGAGAACTCTAGATGCCGCTGAGCCCTCTCCTCCAGGACTGAGATATGCTGAGAAGCTGGGCAGGAGTGGCCACTGAGGAGATGGGCTCTCAGCTCTCAGGGAGCAGGGGCTCAGTGACTCCTCAGGGTTCGCTTCTTTCACAGGAGGGTCTGACGGCCCTGGAAGTGTGACGGGCGGGACATCAGGAGAGAGGTGGCAGCCAGGAACGTATGAGGAAGTGCGTGACAATGCGAAACCAAGCACTGAAATGCATGTCTTCAGTTTTAAGTAATTTCTATTTACGGGGGGAAGAAATGGAAAGGAGGAATTTATGAAGCAGGTGAAAATAGATAATTATGCCTTATAAAATTGCTGACTGTGAAAAACTATGCAAAAGGACTGGTGTAAAAATAATTACCTTGTTACATTTCCGACCACAGAAACCCATTTTTCTGCACCCACATGGGAGAAACTTTGATGGATCACAGAGACAAGCTAGTGCTTGTCTTGTTTCTTTATTTCTTCTTCAAATACAATGGGTTTCCCTCTGCAGTTTTGATTATAGAGGTGGAGTGAAAAGGGGCTCCAGAGATCATTGTCTTGTCCCCTGGCCCCACCTGCCATCCCCTCCCATGGGGGGCACATTGGCAGCCAGCCCTCCAGGGTCCCCCAGAGACCACCCCTTACCTCCATCCTGACTCAGAGAGGTGGCTGGGAAGCTAAGCAGCCAGGCAGGCGCTTTGGGTGTGGATCCCGAAGGTGTGTGACCTGGGGCATGGGACGGCCTCTGTGAGCAGGGGCTTCTCATCGGCTGAATTGGGCATGATGGAACTCAAATTAGGAGGTTGTGGGAATTAAATGACAGGATGTCAGGCAAGCCCCAGGATGGAAGCTCAGGTCTGTCTGCTTCCGATGCCACGACCTCATACACAGTTAGAGCTACAGTTTGGTAGCTCTTAGGAGCATGGTGTAGATGGTCATGGCAGGGATAGAGACTTGCTGTTACTCTCACTCCTGCATCTGTACCTCCCACAGAGAAGGATAAGGATCCAAGCTTCCCTTCCCCATCTCTGCCTACTCCCGTTTCTCTCTCTTAAGCTCATGTTTCATCCTTTAAGGGGCTGGCAGCTGTTTCCCTCTTTCATCCCAACTGTCCCAGGGCAGCAGGGTGGTCCTTATGATGCAGGGACCATACTCCTTGGATGGACTGCCCAGGAGTGTGGCACTGCCCAGACCCTGGTCTTTGCAGGCAGGCTGGGTGGAATGGAGAAGAGGGTACCGGGGCCCAGAAGATGGAAAGAACCTTGGGATGACAGAGAAAGAAGGGAGTCCTCTGCAGCCAGATCTCATGGCCTTCGTGGTGTTGTGAAACGTCTGTAAGGACACCAGATCATAACCTCCTCTCGCCAGTCCTGGGTCCTGATGGCTTATGCTTGGCAAGTTGGCCAGTGATGGTTTCCTTTGTAGCAGTGATTTTTAGATGCAGTGCTTGGACGAACAGCCTCAGTGTCACCAGGGAACTTGCTAGGAATACAAATTCTCAGCCCCTCCCTAGACCTCCTGGATGAGGTACTCTGGGGATGGGAAGTGGGGAGGGGAGGAGGCAGAGATCTGAGTTTTAACAAGACCTCCAGATGATTCTGAAGCTCGCTAAAATTTGAGAACATTGTTTTAGAATTAGGTCATGTTTCTCTGTCCTTTGCCTTATGACTCCTGGGGATAAAGGCCATTGAGTGAATTCCTGCAGACTGGGACCACAGGCCTGCCCCTCCCCGTCAATGTCTTGTGTAGCAGGCTGGAGAGACACACACAGGGGGGGGGGCTACGAATTCATGCCTGAGGAAGAAGAGAAGAGGGGTATGGTGTGATGTGAGTGTGTGTCTGTGTTTGAGTGTTTCGGGGAGGCTCTCACTAGTTCTCAGAACCACCCCCACCTGCTCTGGCCCAGTTTCCATTTCATTCTCAGTCTTGGGTGGTGGGAGCAGTGGTGGGGGAGAGAGAGTGGAGACCAGAGAGCACGACATGACTGGAGTGGGCTCAGGGAAAGCTGAGGGGGAAACTAAAGCAGAAGCAAAGTGACTGGTGGGGACCATTCCCCTGAGCTCAGATGGAGGACCAGGTGGCCAGGGTGATGGGTGATGGGCCTCACCCCTCAGGTGGTCCTCCATGCCACCTAGCAGGAAACAGGTCGAGAGGTAACCTCTGGGGTCCAGTGCTTCAGGGAAGGGCCCTTCAGTCCAGAAGGGCAGGAAGGTCCCCCAAGGCGACAAACACTCCACAGGGCACAGGAATCCAGTGTTATAAATTGAGGACTGTTTGCTCGCTAGTCTACATGCCTTCACATTAGGGATGATTTTAAATACTTTTCAAAACCCAGCCTTTTCAAAAGCACTTATCTCCTCATCTAGGAGTTGCAACCTATTAAAAGAGGGCTGCTTTAGTTAAGGTTAGTTTCACTCATTCATTGCTGATCAGGGCTTTAGTAAAATATCCACCATGTGCCCCTTTCTATAGGCAAAGGTGCTGCTTGATTTTACCCTGGTTTGTGATCCACACTGCATATAAAAATATATCATTTGTGTTTTTGAGGGGGAGGTAATCTGTGTGTTCCTTGAGATGAAATTCCAACAGAGGTCACAGATAAACGAGAGTCATAGGGTAAGCTGTTTCTCGGAGTGCCTGGATTTGGATAGTGTATACATCTAGATGCAGAACTGAGGGAGTGTGACGGCAATATGAAAGCTATTTATAACTGTCAGTGCTGTTTCAAGAAGGGTCAGCGTTACCTGTGTACATGGGCTTTCACGCTTCTATCATCTACAATTTCTTTTCACAGTTGTTGGACCCAAGTGGGTATAACCCTTAGGAGGCATCATATAGCTCTAAGTTTTAAGCTAATAGCCGGGCACAGGCTCTGCTGTTTCTGCTTCAGCTTTTCCTCTTAAGAGCATTTCATCTCATGGGCATTTGGAGTCACAGATTATTAACACTCTGAGCAACCTGCTAGGACCTGCCACCCAAACTCCTCCCTAGTGTCAGCCTTGTCTCTCCAACATCCCTGAGAGGTAGTCATTCCATTTTTAGTTTTCTGAATATTTGTGATGACGGACAGCTGATATATTTTGCAGGGCAGCTCCACTCCACTGTTAGGCAGCCATCACCCATCACTGTAAGAGAGATCTCCTGGACCTTGGATCAGGCACTGCCTTCCTCCCCTCCTCACCACTGGTCCACCATTGAGGACCAAAGTCCTGCAGGTGGGACCAGTGGTTCCAGTGCTTATGAACAATTTCCTTATCCTTCCTTCATCACCTACTGTAGGCAAAGCATTGGTTATATTATCTACTCCCCAACATGTATGATTTCCTGAACACCAGTGTCCTGGCAGCCTTTTCTGAATCTCACATTTATCAATACAACTCTTAGAACATGGCAGTCAGAAGGAAACATATGACCCTCGCTCCCGAGCAGGGTCCAGTGGAAACTTGGTGGATTTTCTCCTGTGACTGGGATACTGGTGATTGTTCACTTTGGTTGCAGCCTCTCGCATCGTGGGGTCCGACCATACTTTTTGACCACTGAACGTTCAAAGTTTTTGTTTGTCCGTTTAGGAAATGCTGCCCATTTGGGTCTCCCCTTTTCTGCACTTACACGTGTAACTTCAGACATTTTGCCTTGTGGATTTGGGCACCATGCTCTTTCAAGTATAGACCATTTTGAAAACTGATTTCAATGGACAAGTATTAGCATAATTGTTAGGAGTGTGCACTCTGGTGTCTGGGTTCAAACACTGCTCTGACATTTGCCAGCTGTGTGATGTGGGGCAAGTGACAGGTCTCTGTGTCTCCACTTTCTCATTCAAAACGTGGGTATAGTATTAGTGTCTGCCTCACTGTGTCGTCAAGGGTATAAATGGAGTAATGCTATTTAGAACAGTGTTTGGCATTGTTCAAACAGGAAACATTCAATGAAAGTAAGATATTTTATTTTACTACTATTATTGGAGTTGCTCACCCTACTTTTGTGCTATTTTCAAAGCAGCTAAAATCCAAGCACTGGAATTATCATTTTGCTAACATTTCTTCCTTCGGTACACAAGTATCTGTGCACTTTTTTCAGTTACCATTCTTAAAACCTAGGTATACTCTTTATATTCTTTTTCTCTAAAGGCTCATAAACTTTTAAAAGAAGCAGTATCATTTGGCCTGACATATTTAGAGACCCATGCTGGTTTTTGTCATTGTTTCCTTGAGGCTCACCATGCACTGATTTAACTATGAAGTTTCAGAAGTAGGAGGGGATTGAGGTAAAATTTATTTATTTAATCTACTTTCTTCTCTATTTTGAAAATCAGAACAAAACTGTCTACCCCATGGCTCTAGGACCCTCTGTTGTCCTGAGTGTTCCTTGCTGGACTTCAGGCAATGGCTCTGATGTCTAATTTGCAGGCTCTGATCCCAGGTGGGGCTGGTCTCGGAGGGATGCTGGAATTTGATGGCAGCTGTAGCTCAGGGTCCTTAAATCTTCTCTGCTCCAATTCTCCTTCCCAAAGGAGGAGACAGTCGGAGGCACATGGCTGTACATCCTCTGTCTTCTGCCAGCATCTTACCTCATCCCCAGGAAAGGAGATGCACGCTCTGAATATTCTATTCAGATCTATTCAGGTGTAGGGCTTTCTCTGTCCACTGGACTGGAAGCTGCTGACGTGCTGATCTGATTTTTTATCCCCTCTGTGGCCTTACATGGTAGGTGCCCAACACAGCCAGGTGGTAAGAGCACTGCTCTTGGGATCAGGTAGACCAGACTTCACTCTTGGCTCTACCCCTCCTTTGCCATGGTTACTTAACCTCTCTGAACCTCTGTTCTTTTCCATAAAATGAGGATACTGTTTATTACTGTGCCAAGTTGTGATGATGTATATACCTAGCTCAGTGTCAGACGTATGGTGAGGGCTCAAAAAATTGTCTTTGTTTTGGTCGTTCTGAATAAGGTTTGAGTCATATCTGAATTGCACGATCCAAAATAAGAACAGAAAAAAAAAGTGTGGGGGAAATGGGCATTTTAGGGCAGTTGCTTCTGGAGAGTCATCCTAGGTTGGCTGGAATCTTACACCTTCACCCCCATCTCCACCCCATCACGATGTGATCACAAATCCATGTGTTACCTGTGCAGACCACCTTGGCTCCCAGCTCCTCATAGGTGGTCCCCAGCTGTGACTAAGGTCCTGGTTCCCCTAGTCTGCCTTCTTCCATCCATGTAACCCAGAATCAGATCCTGATCCAGTTCTGACACCAGAGGCCAAGCCCATGTCCCATGGTGGGGGAGGGGTCAGGTCTGGGACTCCCTCCTGGACCTCCAGCCAGTTTCTTCTTTGCAATCACCTTTCAGAGTCACCACTGCCCATCAGTCCTGGAACCGATATGCACCCCTCTGTTACTGATCATTGACCCTTTCCAGGGGCTGGGTTCAGAACCTACCCTCAAACTACATTACACTGGGTGGGATCACTGGCTCCACCCCTGTTTTCATTCTCTGGACCTCCAGCTGCCATATTGGAAACCTGGCACTAGCCAACCCTTTCCCAGACCAGGACCATGATCTTCTGTATGCCCCAGTTGGCTAAAACATGTGAATGCAGCAAGGCAGTTAGAGCCAGAGCCCCACAGATGTCCCTGATGGCTTCACCTGGGTGTGACCAAGACCAAGAGCCCCAGGTATCTTTGACTCTCATCAGAGATTTAGAAGGAAGCCACTTTCAACTTAGTCTAAGGGTAGATTCTGAACACTGTCCAAGAGAGTGAAGCCCCCTGAGTGATTAGTGACCTACTCCCAACTGGAAGTGTACAAAGAGGTACTGGTGATGCCTTCTGAATTGTGCGGGAAGTTGGGTGAAGTGGAACGACATGAGTCTTATAGTCAGTGTGGGCATGTCCATGCTGTCTGAATTATGTGTGGCATCGGACCAGGACAATTGCATTTTATAGTAATTTATTTTGAAACTCTGTGTTGGTCTTCTGAGAAACTTTCCACACAATTGGCTGAAAAGTGTCCAGTTGGAGCCAGACAACTGAGAACTGTTATGACAGGGGATTGGCTGTGGGCTTAAAGTCTGGACTCCCCAATGGGTAAATGATCACGGATGACTTTGCAGAGAGAGAGAGCAGGCTGCAGTCTGAAGTCAACTGTGGAAGGACCAGGATTCCCTCCAGCTTGTGCTAGAGACCACCTCTGCCCCACTCAATCAAGGTGCTCTGACTCTGAAACCACATTAAGAAGGGGGGCTTGTCTCAGGGGTTGATGGGTAGAGGGCCAGAAGCCACTTGGGCACAGAGGTCGCTCTGTCCTCCCTCCCCATTCTAGAGAGAAGGTTGGGGTAATGGTAGTCTTGGTGTGTGTCTTCCCCCCCACCTCTCGTGACTGTGGGCTTAGACTTGCAAAGAGATGCCCAAGGTGTCCTTTTGAGCAGCCCCTCTGGGGCTCATCTCACGAGCTCTGTTCATCTTGGAAATGGCAATAAAGGAAGCTCCACATTGCAGCGTGGAGTGAGGCCAGCATGACAGCTGTGCAGTGAGATGTGGCTTGGTGCAGGCTGTCTCTGTTGGTGGGTGATTGGGGGCTGGGGGGGGGCAGGTGGGCCATGGAAAGCCATGGTCACCACCAAGCCCTGCCGGTGCTCAGTGAGCAGAGATAGAGAGCAACTCTGTTACTCCAGGGAGGATGCTGTTTGTTGGCCAGCACAGGGGAACTTGCTTATGAAGTGAGAATTCACTCTCCCTGTGAGCAAAGGGCAAGCTTTGTGCTAGTGCCTGTCAACTGTGGAAGGACCAGGGCTTCCTGGTCCTTCCAGGGCTGTAGGCAGCTCTGATGAGGTTAGCCATGCCCGTACTTGCACCCCCTGCATGGGGAAGGCTGTGCACCACCACGGCC
Source organism: Eschrichtius robustus (assembly GCF_028021215.1). NCBI lineage: Eukaryota > Metazoa > Chordata > Mammalia > Artiodactyla > Eschrichtiidae > Eschrichtius > Eschrichtius robustus. The sequence goes on from NC_090829.1 coordinate 17,064,812, forward strand.
TAGGGCAGAGGCCTCTCCTGAGTGGACCCCAAGCGCTGTGTGCCTGGTGTTCCCCGACACGGGCCACAACCGACTGGATCAGGAACATAAGCGCCTAACAGTAAGCCTAACATAATAGCTGGTGCTGATTAAGCCCCTGACATGGAGTTTCTCAATTAACCTCACAGAATATAAGATAGCTACCTCTGTTGTTCCTAATTTATAGATGAGAGGACTGAGGCCTGGCAGGGCTAGTACCCTAGCTCACACATTCGTGAGTGTCAGGGCCCGATTTCTGCCCGGACCTGACGGGTTCAGGGCTCCCTACCCACAGTGCTGGGCTGCGTTCCTCAGGAAGGAGTACGGTTGCCTCTGAGCTGGCCCGACAGCACAGTAATGCAGATGCCTGCTTGAGACAGTGAAGGATTGCATTTCATTGGTCAAGATTCGTCATGTGATCTCTGTGGAAGTGGCTGGGAAATGTGTCTTCAGTGAGATTGGGGAAGAGAGGAGAGTTGGTGTGGTGGTGGAGGGGAGATGGCAGAGGGAGGAGCAGGGGGATGGGGGAGGGGGAGGAAGAGCAACCTCTGCTGTGTTCCCCATAGGTGGGCATTTGGGCCAACACACTGTTTCACTAATACGAACAATACTGCCATGAAAACGCTCAGACATACCTTGGGGGCACATAAGCCTGTATTTGTGGAGGAAATTTACCTAGAAATAGAATTGCTGGGTTACTGGGCACATACACTCAGAAAGCCAATCAATACCACCAAAGTGCTTCCCCAGAAGACTCGACCAAGTGACACACCTACCAGTGGTGTACATCTTGCTTCCCCACTGGCAGGCCCAGCTGGATGTTATCAAGACTTCTGGCTTTTGCCAATTTGACTGACCTCCTAATAATTTTGATGGTATTTCCCTCATTATAAATTAGTGTGTGTTTTTCATATATTTATTGACCAATTTATTTTGTCTTCTGGGAATTGACTGTTTATAACATTTGCCCTTTTCCTATTTTTAAAAATTGATTTCTAGATGCCTATTAATTATATATGACATCTTGCCCCCCAGCCCTGTACTTATTTTTAACTCTATTTATAAGTGCATTTGTTGGCATTATCGAGGTTTTTAATTTTTGAGCTCATACCTGGCCATCCTTTTCTTTCTGGTTTTGAGGATTTGTGTCTTGACTTTTTGCCTGGGTTTTGTATATGTCATCCCCACTCTAAGGTATAAAAACACTCTCATATTTTATTTTAAATCTTTATATAGAGTTTATTTTTAGCTCCTTCCTCCATCTAAAATTTATTTTTGTGTAAGATGTGATATTGGTATTCTTATTTCTCTTATTAAAAATAACATCCCAGGACTTCCCTGGTGGTGCAGTCGTTAAGAATCTGTCTGCCAATGCAGGGGACATGGGTTTGAGCCCTAGTTAAGGAAGATCCCACATGCCGCGGAGCAACTAAGCCTGTGCACCACAACTACTGAGCCTGCACTCTAGAGCCCATGAGCCACAACTACTGACCCCGCATGCCTCAACTACTGAAGCCTGTGGGCCTAGGGCCCGTGCTCCGCAACAAGAGAAGCCACCGCAATGAGAAGCCTGCACACCACAACGAAGAGTAGCCCCCGCTCACCACAACTAGAGAAAGCCAGTGCACAGCAATGAAGACCCAACGCAGCCAAAAATAAATAAATAAATTTATTTTAAAAATAACGTCCTGTGAGCTCCATCTGAATTGTCCAAAATGTTAGTGAGATAACTCTTTTATTACCTACTAAGTGACTGTACAGACTTATCTTTATTCCTTCCCATTGATTGTTTAGTCTTTCCTGGCACCAGTTCTAAGCTGTTCTAAAGATAGTAGCTTTATAGTATGTTTCAATAACTGGTAAACCAAGTCTGTACATATTATTCATTGTCAAAATGTCTTGCCAATTCTGAAACATTTTTATCTTCAAGATGAGCTTTGAAATCAGCTTGGCACAGCTCATTAATCAATTCTATTACATTGGGATTGGGATAACATTGACTAGAGGGATTACTTTGGAGATGACTGTCATCTTTATGATATGCATCTCTTCATCCAGGAGCATGTGTTCAAGTCTTCTTTTGTGCCCTTAAGTAAAGTTTTATAGTTGCCTCCATACAAGTGTTACACAGGTCTTGTGAGACTTAATTCTACATATTTTATGGGTTTTGTGGTATTGAGAATAGGTAACTTTTTTCATTGTATTTTCAAAGAGGTTATGATTATTGTTAGCAATGACTTCCTGGTGGTGAGAGTAGTGAGCTTCCCATCACTGGAGGAATCAAACAGAGGCTGGCCAACCAGGTAGGGACTGTAGAGGGCATTCACCACCAGGGACACACTCTGACCTCCAAGGTTCCTTCCCATGCCAAGAATGAGTGTGTCTATGAAGTGTCAGAATCAGGACTTGCTTTTGGATGACCCGAACCTTTCTGGGAGGTATACCTACCTTTTTCAATTTCTCTTTTTGTTTCCTTAACCTTGAATTGTTATCTTTGGATTCTGGGTCTTTTCTGTACACCTGGAAAGAGACAGTTCAAGTCTCTTTTAGAACCACATACAACAGTGCTGGGAGACTCTTCCGTGTGTTCCCAGGGAAAATTAAATGAATAATCCATGACTATGTAACCCGTAGTCTCTTCCCAGCTGTTGTCTTGATGCCATTCTGTTATACAGCCTCTAAAAAAGACAGAGAATTATGACAACTGGAAAAATTCTGCCACACAGTGAGGGGCTTTTTGTCATTTGTGAAGAACTGTGGAGATGCAGGAGTCCTTTATGGGCACCACGCTCTCTCTGCGGATGGTGGAGAGAGAGGACTGCTGATCCTGCAGTAGCCTTGAGGCCTCATCCCAGCTACCACCCCCGTATGCCGTAGGGGCTTCTCCAGTCTGGCCCGGATGGTTATCTTCTTTTAAAAACTACCTTGGAAGATCCTTGCCCTTCTCTCTTTAGTACCTAATATCTGAGAGTTCAGAGTAGGCTGTGTGCCGAGAGGAGTTCAGGGGAGTTGAGATGCTTTACCTGCAAGGCTTCCATCAAGTGTGTGACCCTCATCCTTGACAGGCTTTGGCCCAGTGGCTGCCAACCGTACCTCAAGACACATAGCATCAGTTTCCTTGTTCTAGATTTCTTTCCTGATCTCAGTCTCCACACTTGCACCAGCCTGGGGGGACTTACCAAGCTCTGGGTTGAGTCAGGACATGCTAAATCAAATGAATTGTTGGGGTGATTCAGGGTTTGAGTTTGCATCAAGTAAGAATGATATTCCAAAACAAGTTGCCCTGTGGGAGACCCTGCCCAAGAACGGTCTATCCTGTTGTACCAAAGACTGAAGTGTGTCCCAAAGTCCTTTGACTTCAAGAAGAATATGACTGGCTTATAGTGTTGCCTCTGGTGGCAGCAAACACCTTAGAGACGGCCTGGAAGTTTGTGACCTAATGTATGGATCTTTCAGCAGGATGACCTATGTGGATTCTTTCTCTGAGGGACTACCTGAATCCCTCAGAGAAAGAATCCCAGTCTGGGGTGGGAGCCCTGTATAGAAGCCTGGTAGATCTCATAGAGAAGGTCTGCCTGGGGCCTCAAAAGCCCTAGGCAGGAAGATGTCTTCAGAGGGCCTTCAGGTCAAATGTTCTGGACAGTGTCTTTTATTCACTGTACAGGTGTGCACGTGGTCACTCTTTCTCTGCTGGAAGGTGGATGGATGGGCAGGGATTCCTGGGTAACTATACTGAATAGTCTTTAATGCATGTGGAGCATACTAAGATACACTATGGCTTCAACGTGTATTCTGCCGTTTGATTCTCCCATAAGTGGGAAGAAGGCAGGGACCCTGCATGTCCCCACAGCATGGTGCCTGGCCCTCTCCAGGCCCGGGGATGCGTCTCCACCAGTCTTGTCAGTCAGTGGCTTGTGTGATAGCTGTGCAGGTGCCCACCTCCCCTGCAGACTTTGAGCTCCTCAGGGTAGACGCCAGGGAATTTTTCATACCATAGTCTTACATACGGGGCTTAGCACACTGTAGGGTCTCAGCAACACAGATGGACTGATCAGTCAAGAATCCATGAAAGATTAGGCTCAGAGAGCATGAGTGACCTGCCTAAAGTCACAAAGCTGGCACTCAGCCTGATTTTCTTTGTGAGTCCAGTGCGTCTTTCACCACTTCTGAAAGCCCTGAGGCCACATTTCAGGGCCAAGAAGGAGGTCTTGATGGGCAGGTCTTTAAGAGGACATGACCTCTAGCTCTCCTTGACTTGAAGTGTCCCCAAGGAATCTGCAGGGGTTGTCATGTCCAAGCTCCCCTCTCTCTGGCCTCACTTTGGTCCACAAATAGAAGGTTCCACTTTCTACCCCTCCCTCGCACAGACAGTGACGCAAGATGGCTGTCAGTCATTCCTGCTGAGATACACTGCCTCTCAGGGTGCAGGGCCCTCAGCCATCCTCCAAGGGCTCCTGCAGCCCTGGGAAAACCTAGATGCTCAGGATTTGGCTTAGGCCAGGTAGAGGGGCTGTCTCTTTTCCCAGAAAGTGAAACTCACCCCCTTCTCTCCCATACAATTAGCTCCATAGAAGCAGGAGAAACAAGAATAACTTTCTACAAACATCGGTGTTTGGTGAAATGTGTAACACTGGGTTTTTTGATGCTCCCGAAATCCCTCTCAGCGGGGTCTCTCCTTGTTTTGACTAGTCATTTCTTCTTATTACTAACTGTTATGATTAGGAGAATTGCCTGAGTACAGGACCAGTGTTTCCAAGACCCTAATGAGCAACAGACTCAGACATGCTCAGCAAGGCCCTGGAACCACGGTTGCCCTGTTTCTATGGGGAAACTACTGAAACGGTTCAGGAACAAGAGCTTCCTGCCTCCACAAGAGACCTACCCCCTACCCCCCAGCACCTGGCTACACTTGCATCACACTTGCACCTTGCACCCTTAGGTGCCTCCACCCTAGGGGGAAGAGTTATTAAGAGTGCACTTTGGAACCATTCAAGCCTGTACTCAAGTCTTGATTCCAGCATTCACCCACCACATGATTTAGGCAAGTTATTTAATGGCTCTGAGCTAGAGTTTCCTTATATGTAAAATGAAGATAATAGTTCCTATGGATGTTGGGAAAATGAGATTTCATTAAGTTATGTACCAAAATGCCTATGATAGTACTTTGCATAGAGGGTTTGTTGTTAAAATGAAATTCACAATTCCGTATAGAACTCCACTGAAAAGGAAACCACAGCCATCTCTCTGATCTTTCAGATGATCCTTGTATAAATCTATTCTAGGCAAACTACCAAAATTACTCACCCACTTAGTGGCATGAAGTAAACGAGTTCCACCAAATCAAAGCCTTTTCCTCCCGACATCCATGCAGATGGCACAGGTGTCTATCCCCAGGAAGACTATGTCCCTGGGGTTCATTTTAAGCTGGTTCAAAAGGTGACATAAAGTTGTCTCTGGGAATGTTGAGATCTCAGGGCAATTAGGAAAAGTAAAGCAACATGACTGGTCCAGGTTTCAATGTCCTCTCCTCCTTTCTCCAGGGGGGACAGCCTACATTTTGAGGGGAGTAACCAGTGTACCTGAGCTTGCAAAGGGACAGACATGACTCAGTTTTCCAGTCCTGTGCCTCAGGCCCCCAACACAACTCCTTCTTTGGAAAAGACACTTCAGGACTTCAGACACTACCATCTTCACATTGAGCAAAACAGTGTTCCAATTGTCTGGTGCTCATCCCTCACAAATTATAGATAATCTTTGATCAGTTTTTCCCAAAGATCCCAAGCCCCTCTAAGTTTCCACTATTGAATGGAGGGTGCCTCAGCAGTCTGTTCATTTGATGCCACTGCTTTCCACCAGGTCCCTGATAACTTACTCTTGGTTTCCTGATACGGCCTCAAATAGTCATACACCCCACCCCCTTAATGACAAAACTTTACAACCCCTGTTGTCAAAGACCCTTGTTACTGTGGTGTTATTGGTGCCTGACAGAGAATCTTTGGGAACTGCCCACTGCCATCCAGGGAACCCCAGTGAAAGTGGGAGTGCTCAGGCTTGTGCCCCTCTCCAAGGTGCTGAACCTGCACAACACACCACGTCACAACACTTTCCTCTAGCATAGTGGTCGCTCTTGTCCAATCTCTCCCAGGAAGTCTACACCAAGTGAAGGAATGGTGGAAGAGGAATTGGTGCCTCAGGAGGGAAAGGTAAATGGAGAGAGAGAGAGAGAGAGCTGAACTTAGTCTGAAGAGTGTCAAAGCTACATGTGGCAGCCAGAGAATAGAGAGACATTTTTTGTTTTGACATTGTTTTCAATGAACAAGTTACCAAATAAGGAACCACAGCTGAACATGAAGTTGACCTCATGTTTATTTGGTAACTCTACAGCCTTTCTGACATTTGCAAACTTTCCCTTTTTTGGCTTATGTTACCCTCCAACCCATCCTGCTTTCAGCCCTGTACGCTGTATTGAGGGCAAAGGCGTAACCACAAGCCTGACTTAGTTTCCTGCATATTCTGCTTTTATAAAAAAACTCTTCAGACCTTCATAGCCCCCACTGCCATGTCTGCCTCTTCTCCCTATTTCTCCATAAAATCTCAAAGACCTTTATTCTTCCCTAGGAAGCCTTCCAATCACTCAGACATGGTTCCTTAAAGTAGCTATGTCACAGTGAGCAGTGAGTAAACAGACGTCCTGATAGTACTATCACTTTTGATAATCAGTCCTGGACCACTCCTCACATGTCTTCCTGGCCCCTTACAATATACTTTTTTTGCCATCCCTATACCTGATGTTATTTTCTGATCTCCCTTTCTCTCCCTTCTTAATCCTCTGCCCACATTAAAATATGCAAACCACATATTTCCAAACTACAATCTTGACTCTTCTCAGCCACGAGAACCCTACTTCTGCATTCAAGAGTCTTGGGTATCAAATGTCCTTTTTGGCTCATTCACAAACCTTATCTCAACCCTTTCTTCTAAAGGAAGATTGCATAGAGAACACAGTTTACTGTAGAAGTATAAAGGTGGGGTTTCCTTGCCAGGAGGAAGGAGAACAAGCAAGACCAGATACCGGTCAAAGCCAGACAGCCTCTTGGGAGGCCAGAAAGCAGATGTATAGATGTACACAGAGGTTTTGAGCCCAGGAGATAAAAAGAGCTGGAACCATTCTGGAGACACAGCCCTATACCCAAGACTAGGGCTCTACCTAGGATGTGCTTGCAAGGGTTAGGTGTCCTAGAGGGTATAGACTAGAGCAGAAAGCCTTCAAGGTGCTTCTCCCCAAGTACAACTCCAATCTTGTAGGCAGGATGCCCAGACACCATCTCTAAAAATTTTGTTCTTCATTGATCTTATCATTCCTCAAACATCCGTTTGTAACTCTTTGTGTCTGTATCACTTGCTTTGACCCTTAACTGTACGTGCCCACAATTCCCAGTACTCTGTAGGTAAGGGGTCTTGCCTCATATAAACATATGGGCTCCTCTTATCTTCATGGATGTCAGCATAGGTCTGGGCATCAGGGTTTCTGCTCAAGGAACAAGTGGCTGAATTAGATTAATCTTAGTTCAACGAGTGGGTCAACCAGATCATCCAATAATGACAATACTAATACTAATAGCAGCTGACATTAACTGAGTTTTTCTGTGTACCAACCACATAGTTAAACTCCTTGGACTTACTATCTCATTAAATCCTCAAAACTACCGTTTCTCAGATGAGAAAATTAAGGCTTAGAAGTTCACATCCCTAAGGTTTGCCAACAAGAGAATATTTTTTTAACTTTGTTGCTGTGAACATTTAGGAGGTTTGTTGGTTGGTTTCAGAGACCTCTCAGAGTCTCTGGAAACAAGTATATGTTCAAGTACATGTTCATTTTTCTCAGGAAAAATCTTTGTTGCTTTCATCAGATTCTTCAAGGGGTCATGCACACAAAAGGGATGGCCTCATCTCTGGCCTTACACAGAGCAGTTCAATTCCAGCCTGCACGAGGAGCCTCCCAGGAGAGCATTGCCTCGCTGTGATTGTCACCCTCACCTGCTCCCCATTGGGAAGGGTATAAGGACACAGACCCTGGCAGCAGCAATGCACAGTTAGCTAGACACTGCCTGCTCTATACCTCGGACCAGCCAGAAATTCACATCTAAATTCTAAAACCAGGATGTTGGCTTTATTAAGATTCCTAATAAAGAAATTGGCTTTTGGGGCTTACCTGTCTTCAGCAGATTTTCCCTTTGATTACTCAAGAGTGCTCTTATTTCCAGCTTTATGCCTACAAATAAACTCAACTACTCTCTCCCACCCACCCTGTCTCTCGATTCTTTAAAAAATAATCATCTGGCCCAAAGCACATTAAGAAGCAGGAGATTCTATCTCAATGTGACAACACTTGGGCTAGCCCTATGGCTCTAGAAGGATCATTTCTGCTTAACTCTTTGAAGTCCCAACGCCATCCATGCTCCATGCAGGCTGAACCAACCTCTCAGGCACATCCTGGAAGACCCTGGAGACCCATCCCCACAACCCAGAATCCACCCTGTTCCTTCCACCCAGACAGAGAATCACAGCTCAGCAGTTTTCCCATCCTTTAAAAGGACTGAGTTTTCCTAGCCCTTTCAGCAGGAAGCTTTCATCAGTAGTAACCGTGGCAACAGATCAGAGAGGCTTCAAAAAGCCTGTCTGTATGTAATTAAGAAAAACGAGGACACGGACGAGAGAGCAGGGAGTTTAGACAAGGAGACCCTGGCTCTGAGCCCTGCCAGTGTACTTCCTGAGGGCTTCTGAGGACGGAGAAAGCAGATTTTCTTCTCTCTCTGGCCTCCCTCTCCACTCCCCCTTTAAAGTTTTGGCTTGCTGGTCTCAATTGGCCTCCTTCCTGAGGATGTTGCTGGGGACCCCAGTGCTGGCCAAATACTCTCTGCAGGGGGAGGGCCCCAAACCCAGGGGATGCAGCCTAGATGGGTAGGAAATGGCCCTAGCGCTTCCTCTAGGGAGATTTATTTGGAGGCCAAATCTGCTCTCTGGTCAGACTCTTTGTTCAGGCACAGGAGAGACTAGGCTGCCTACTTGCAGGAATGCATCCTTGTCATCAGGACAATGGAGCACAAACTTGGGGACAATCATTGTTTTAGCTGCCCAGACACTGGGCCTGGCTTGCCTGGCCTGGAAGAAGCCTCGTGGGAAAAGGGACAGGAGCAAGCATTGTGGGGAGACAATCTGAGCCCGGGGATGGCTTTATTTCCTGACACTTATTCTTATCTGGAGCCATCTCCTTTATCTCTGTGTTTCCTTTTTTCCTGTCAGTTTTTTCTCTCCATGTAAGCTCCATGGGAGTAGGAGCTTGTCTGGTTTGCTTTTTCCTATTTCCCAAGTGCCCAGAACAGTGCAAGAGTATTTATTAAAAGAGTGAGTGAGTGAACAAATGAATAACGAATTGGGTTCTAGCCATCGTTTGTGGCCCACACTTGGGCCACTTCCACAAGTATGCACGGGGAGCCCAGGCACCGTGCAGGTTCTCCGAGCTGTCTGAGTCTGCTCTCCAGGGAAGGCTCTTAATGTCTGCTCCTGCTCCTTGGAAGGAAAGGATTCAGATTTATGCGGCCTTGGACTCAGCAACCACGGCTCCCACAGAGCCCTGTTCATGCCCCACAGATGCATTTGCTCTGGAGTGCAGCCATGAGTGAGAGGTGGTTGCTTCATATGAAGCCTGTTTCTAAATAAACTTGAAAAATTCTTCTTGGAAACCCACTGCTTTTCTTCTTGAGTGGGAAGCAAGTGAACAGACATGGAGAAAGTACTGGCCAGGGTTGGTCTCCCCCAGCTGCCATGGACACCAATGGATCAGGGACGGGGCAGCTCACCACCCACCACCTTTATCTCACCAAAGCCTCTACCATTCAGGGGAACAAGCGGGGTCCTCTCTACTGCTGCTGCTGCATCCTCCCTCAGCTCCACCACAGGGCATCATGTCTCATGCTGGAGAGCGGTGCACACATGTGACCTGAAGCCTTGCACACTGCGTAGAGGTTGAAAACTGGTGGAATGGGGTCTCTCCCAGGCAAAATGCTGAGCATAAGAATTATGGAGACTAACCAGCCACCAGCCCCTGTTCACCAGGAGGCCACAGCATGGTGAGGACACATAAGAAGAGCCCAGCACAGTGCAATGGTGGATTCTGAGTTAGGCATCCAGAAATGGGCTTATGGAAGCCCAGTGGGGGGATGCATGACTTCTGATGGAATGTGCTGGATCTGGAGGGTGAGCAGGAGTTCCTCAAGTAGATAGAAGGAAAAGAATTCCAGACAGAGGAGAAAACACAGTGCAAAGGCTTGGCGGAAGTAAAGAGAGCTTAGTGTGCACAGGACATCACAGGAATCTTCCTGTTCGTTACAATATGAGGGTTAAGGTCCAAGGGGCAAGAGATGAGATCAAGAGAAGCAAGACCACATGGGGGCCTGAAGGACTTGGAAAGGAGGGTGAACTTTTGAATAATTGGGGTGTGAGTAGAAAACAGTATGATCCCATGTACGTTTGGAACTTACACCCTGGCAGGAGAGAATGGATAGGAAAGATGGAAAGTGATGTTAGAGAATTGTCAGGAGTCTTTGCAATAGGGCAGGAAAATTGACAAGGTTCATCCTTGTGAGGCAGTGGAGATATAGAAGAAGGGAAAGATCCAAGGAAAGGAGATAAGCTGACAGACTGTGTGTTGGGCTCCCACGTTGTGGCGACCACACAGGGAGTTGTCAGGAAGGTAAGGACTGAATTGTGTTCCCTGGATTTTTCAAGTAGGAGCCCCCCAGCCAAAAAAGGCAGGCATGGTGGTGGAGTGCGAGAGCAACCTGGCTGCATTTGGCTGAGCAGGGAGAGAGGGAGGCCCGTAAGTGTGACTCCGCTTTGGGAAAGCTTGGCTGGAGAGTAGACAGAGGACATGTAATATAGAGAAAGAAACGCCAGGTGACCATATTTTGGTTTTAAAATGGCAATGACTTATGCACGTTTAAGGGGATAAGGTGGAGTTAGGAGAGAGGGTGAAGTTGAAGTTCAAGGGAGAGAGGAGATAACTGAAGTGGGGAGGTCTCCAAAGGGTGGCAGGGGTGGGTGGTCACTCTCTCTGACGGTACCTGTCTCTGCTCCTCCGCCCAAGGCTGCTTTCTGAGTGATAGCCTCAAGATGTCATAAGGAGGCAGCAAGATAACATGGTTAAAGGATTTACCCCATGCCTGGCATAGAGCACGCGCTTGGTGAACGTAATTATTATGATCATGAGAAACAGTGGCCTGTGGCTGAAGCTAGGCTGTCTGCTGTAACAATGAGACAGGCAGTGATGGCATTGACCACTGGGAGCCTGTGGTCTGAGTCTCATCAGTCCAAGCAAACAGACATGTCTAAGACAGGCACCGGCCGATATGGACGTTTAATGACTAGTGCAGTGTGAGATGAGGCTGGCCACGCCCTGTAGAAGCCCACCTAGCGTGGTCCCGACTGACCGCCCAGTACTAGCTGTGTGCTGATTCGCAAAGAGATGGATGTTCATCCCTGGGCATAGGGGTGAGGAATTCTTGAGCACTATTTGCAAGACTTTAGTAAAAATGCCTCATGAATCCTGCCCTGTCACAAGCATGCATGAAAGTTGTGCTTTAGCTCAGGCCTAATGGGCTTTATATAGTACAGTACTGATTTTCTTTCATGTTTTAATACAATCCGATTTAATATTTGCTTTCTGCTCTAGCTGCTTGCTGTTGACTGATTCAACACAGAATCCTTCCCTGGTGCCCCCCGACCTTCTTGTTATTCCCTCGTTCTGTGTGTTGGCATTTGATTCCTGTCTCCAGCATGAATTGCCATACACGTCTTCCTTCAGCTGGCGACAGTCACGTGCATGAATTCTGAAAGCATTACTATCCAGAGCGGTGGCTCCAGCCGGCCCACCATTCGGAAGGGGGGGTGCTTCCAGGAGGGATCCATTTCCATCAGGCGGATACTGAGGATAAGCAGAGCTCAGCCTGGGAGCCAGAGGCTGTGATCTGCTCTGTTCTTGGGCAGGAGATTCTCCAACTTAATCTCCAAATGCTCAGGACTGCGGCCGGCCATTAATTCGGCAGCATTTTTGCCCTCCTACTAGGGACCAGGCTTTCTAGAGTTTTGCAACAAGGCATTTCAGACTTTGCCAGAGTGTGACCAGCAGCCATGGGCAGAACTGTCCAGAGGGAAGAGGCTGCCCTCCTTGAGTCCCTGTGAGCCCGGCTGATTTGTAGGAGAGGCAGTCTGTTCAAATCTCCTGTTGTCCGTTTATAGATTTGACTGCCAACTCTTGGAGTATCATATCAGAGTAAGGCCAACTCTTCCCTTAGTAGGAAAAGATAGTTTCACTAACAGGCAGCACAGGGCTATAGTTAAGAACGTGAGCTTTGGAATCAGGCAGATGTGGTGTCCATGCCAATTTTAGTTCTCATAGACCACATGATCTATAGCCAGTCCCCATTCTCAGCATTAGTTTCCCTTTCAATAAAACTGAGTTAATTATTGTACCTTCCCAATAGCGTTCTTGGGGGGAGGGTGTTAAATGCATGCAAAGTAGCTAGCAGAGTGTCTGGGACAAACCCTTGTGCTCTTCTAGTGTCATGGGGTCAAAAATGGTGGCTGCGTGAATTTCCTGACTTCATGCACCAAAACTTGTGCAATGTGAATATTCATCTCTCCAGGTCTTCTGGCAGCCCATCCTACAGAAAAACACTCCCAATGCCATGCACACACCACATAGATCCCAGATTGTGTGAGATTTTATTCAGGATGCCTGGATATGTTGGGTCTTATGAGGGGTCACTCCTATTCTTCAATCCTTGAGTTCTACACCAATTAAGAAAAGACAAGGAATCCAATAAGTGTCCAATATACATACATGTTATTGATGCTAAAGCTGCCTGGAGGATGCAGCTTGGTCCTGAGAACAGAAGGACTTGTACCCAAGTCCTCCATCCTCCTCTCCCTTGGCACACATGATTCAAAGAGGGAAAACCCCAGTGGGAATGACTAAAAGGGGAGTGGGAGACAGGTTGTCATCTCTGTCTGTCATTTTTTCTCAGAATGGATTGAGGCATGGAGATTTGGCGTTGAGGGAGGAGAAGGGATGTGTGTATGTGATGAGAGCAGGAACACACCAAAGACAGATGGAGAGATGCTGGGGAAACTTCTATCCAACCTCACTGTCCTTTCGTTGTCTCCCTATAGGTGTGCCATCAGGTCCCCGCAATGTCATATCCATTGTCAATGAGACATCCATCATTCTGGAGTGGCACCCTCCTCGGGAGACAGGTGGGCGGGATGATGTCACCTACAACATCATCTGTAAGAAGTGCCGGGCAGACCGCCGGAGCTGCTCCCGCTGCGATGACAACGTGGAGTTCGTGCCCAGGCAGCTGGGCCTGACTGAGTGCCGTGTCTCCATCAGCAGCCTGTGGGCCCACACCCCCTACACCTTTGACATCCAGGCCGTCAATGGGGTCTCCAGCAAAAGTCCCTTCCCCCCACAGCACGTCTCAGTCAACATCACCACAAACCAAGCTGGTAAGTCTGCAGGTGTCTGTGCTCCTGTCTGTCTGTCTGCGGGGCTGGCTCTTTGCCACTTCTGTGCAGGAACAAAGCTTTGGCCACACATATCCCATTAGTCTGCCCTCAGGCCTCCTCCCAGGAGTGAAGGTATCAGGCGATGGGCATTTGTGACCATGGAGGAAAAGGCTGTAGTGTTTCACCTCTGAGAATGAACTGGATTCTGAGGGGTTTTCTTGTGCCCAGTTCAAAAGCAAAGATGTACATCCAAGCCAGAGTACGACCCAGTGTTCTGCATCCAGCTGGGGCTCAACGAATGTCCTTGGAAGGATGGATGGACAGATGGATGGATGGGTAGGTGGGTGGATGGGCAGAAGCACTGCACGATCTTGAGAACACCAGTGCTGCTTTATTAGCCAACCCAATGAAAGAAACTTCCCAGAAATCATGTGATAGTCAGTACTGCCTTCATAGATTATTTTTCAATTAAACCCATGTAATTCAACAGTACGTTCTCCTTTACAGCTTGGTCAGATGAATGCTACACTGTTATAGAGACTTCAGATAGTTGGCAGTAGATCACTCCTGATGGCTGGTACATCCCTGTGGCATGCATAGCTCAGACCGCATTTTCTTCTCTTCTCTTTATTTCTGTATCTTTTGCTCTTCTGACCTTTTCCTTTTATTACTTTTCACACCTCTTGCAACAATCCATTTCTTTTTATATCCATTTAACCAGTCCATTCATGCACTCACTCATTTATTTATTAATTCACTCAATTATTGAGACAGTTATTCAGCATCTACTGTGTGCCAAGCTATGGATTAGACACTGTGAGGGATACAATAATACTTGGACACCATTGTTCCTCCCATGAAACTCAATAACTGAAGAATTTCTAGGACATAGACACAAAGTACAGAGCTGCAAGGTGGTATATTCTAAGTATTGTGTGCTGTAAACATGCAGTAAATACCAAAGGAGCTAGAGAGAAATGAGCCATGTCCGCCCTGGAGGCAAGGTACAAGGCTGCAGAGGGGACATGAAGATCACGTCTATAGGCAACGATGGGGGTCGTGGGCAGTGGACCATGATCTTACTTGGAATTATGGATTTTTCTCAATCAACAAATTCTAAAAGGACAGCTTGTTAGTGGAATAGCAGGAGCCGAGCATTTCTCTTTGCTCTGTCTCCCTCCACATAGCCCCCAATTCTTGACCTCTTCTATTCTTCTCCATCCTTTCCTAGTCCTCGTCTCCCCATCCTGAGACTCATTCTACCTCTTGTAATACCAGGCATCTTTGATGGCAGATGATTCTTGGGTTTAAGCTGTTAGAACTGAGAAGAAAAAAAGGTGTCGTCGGAGAGCATGGCTATCCAGATGGCTGCGTTGTTGCTGTGAGCGTGTGTGTGTGTTCGTGTGTGCGTGTTTGTATGTATGCATAGGGTCACGTGTTTACATGCATACGTGTGTAGCGAGAAAATAAGAGTGGAAGTGTGGAAGCCTCCAGCTGATGACCACAGCCCCAGTGCCATGGAGACAAAGGTTGTGACAGCCCGTCTTACTCAAAGAGAAGAGAACGGTCATTTCTGCATCACGATGAGCACATAACATGAGCAGCCTTTGTTAGCAGTATTTCCGTTGGAGAGTTTAAGGCAGAAAACTGGCTGAAATATTTTAGTGTCCCAGCTTCTGGGAATAATAATCCTTCCAGTCTGTCATGTTACGCTGGGCTTGGCTGTCTTTTCCCTCTCTCTAAGCATGTGTGAACAAACCTGCCACTTATATTGGTTTGCTTTGATTTCTGCCCCTCCCTTCCCTTACCCTGCTATTCCCGAACCTGCCCATCTGCTTCTCTTGCCATCTGCACCTTCCCAGGCTGCCGTGGAGCTGAGGGACCAGGGCTTCTACAAGGGACCCTGCGTTACCAATATTCAAAATATTTATTTTTGTCTGCACCCGTTGGCCCCTCCAGGAGCATTTCTCATGCCCTTTGTTCGCCCTCTCATGGGCCCTTTATTCTTAACCTTCCCTGATTTTGTAGTCCCAGCCCCCATTGTCACTGTCCAATCTACGATTTCTCTTTGGGAATTCTGGAATTTGGGTGTTAGAAAGTTTACAATCAACAAGATAAGGTTGCAAGTGCTTCTTGGTGGCATATGGTTATTATAAAATAAAGGTCAAGTTAACCAGTGGTTTCTCATCCGTGGGCTGTGGGGATCTGAGGAACACGGGGCTGTTTGGTGAGTCCACATGTGAATGCAAATTACTTTCCACAAACAGATATTTCTTTAAAAAGATGAGAACATTCAAAATAAACACTCGAGCCTGTACCTCTGCAAGAAGAGTTTAGAAACATGAATGGAAGCCCCAGATTTTATAAGGGATGAAAGAGAGACTAAATAACAGGCATCATAAAATACCTAGTGACTCACTCAGATCCATTAAGAGACAAGGTGGATGAACCCCTGTGTCACCAAGAAGTCATGATATGCCTGTCCCCTTTCCAGAGCAGCCCTGGGCTCTTCCACTCTGGGCAAGATCCAGGTCAGCCTACCCCCTCTGACCTCCAGGTATGGTGCGACCCTTGTCAGTACCTGTGGCCACATTTGTCCTACTGTTTGGGTCATGAGTAGGTAGATGGCAGGTAAAGAATTTGACCAAGAGCCATCCTGGAATCAATCATTAAATCAACTGCTAAGTGTTTACTGAGTATCTATTCCCTGCCTGGAACAGCCCAAACTGAAATGGTGGGGGGACTATTGAGTGGGTCTTGATTGAGTAATAGTTATTATTCATAGTTTGTGTCTCTTTTGAGTTGACAAACAATTTTGGAATATACAGACTCGTTTGATCTTCATAATTACCCTGTGACTTATACATTATTGTTCCCATTTTTCCTATAAGGAAGCAGAGACTTGAAGGGCTTGGGAAATCTGGGATTAGAAGGAGGGTCGGCAGGCCATCCATTCTGTTTCTCTTTCTGTTTCCTGCCCTAAAAGGTGGACAGTCCCTCTGGGCTCCCCATATCATAGCCTCCAAGCACAGAGGGGTTATTCAGAGACAGCCAGTGTCATCCGACTGAGTGGATGGGATCTCAGTGTGCAGGCTGATTACCCTTCCACAATTTTCTCTGTGATGCTGAGCCATGAGAGGCTTCCCCCTGCCTCTGGTTGGAAATGGGAGATAGGCGTGTGTTTGTTGAAGGGTACAAGTTGTTCCAAGGTGAATTGGATCCTGACAATGGATATCAGGGTCACATGAGAGAAGGGTTTGGACAAGTTGTCTGCCAAGGGTTTTGGGCTTGATCTGAACATGAGAATCTATCTTGGGAGTCTGCTCACTGCTCTGGGCTGGTTCCTCCTCTGTTGAGGAGCTATGGACGGCATCTGTGGCTGGGAGTGCCGTTCTTACTGTCCAGTAGAGGCAGGATTGTCATGCTCTTCTTCCTTGGGGCTGCCCAGATGTGCCACATTGGTGCTGCATCGTGTTGCTCTCATGAGCCCTGCCCAGTGAAGGCAGGCAGCTCATCTTAGCTGATTTAGCTACCCGACAAAAAGAGTCATGGTTGGTAACGGTCTATCAGAGAAAGTCACCAGTAGGCTTCTCTTTCTTTCTTTTTTTTTTTTTTTTTAACATCTTTATTGGAGTATAATTGCTTTACAATGGTGTGTTAGTTTCTGCTGTATAACAAAGTGAATCAGCTATACATATACATATATCCCCATATCCCCTCCCTCTTGCATCTCCCTCCCACCCTCCCTATCCCACCCCTCTAGGTGATCACAAAGCCAGTAGCCTTGTCTTGACCCTAAGATTTTGATCTAAGGAGATTTTGTAGTCATCTTTTGGTCCATTGGATACATATTAGGTATAGTTCTTCCCTCAGAACCAGCATGACTGGGGGACACCAAAGGGTCTATTGCATCCTGACATCCAGCGAGCCTTCATCTCCTTCTGTGATGACCCCAGTCAAGTATATAGTCAGACTACTCAAGGATCTTGTATCACTCAGAGAGTATCAGGATGGGATTCTCATGCAGCCCATAGGCTGAGGCAGAGGACTACCATTTTTGAGCACCTCCAGTGTGCCAAGCCCCTACCAAGTTCTTTACAAAAATGATGTGGGTCATATGAAGAAACCGAGGTCAGAGTGCTTTTGGAATTTGCTCAGCATCTCACAGCCAGCAAATGATGTTTCTGGGTTTCATACTCAGGTTTGTGGCCATTTTATCCTCAGACTGATCAAAAATTGCATTATGGTGAGCTGTGTAATTTGTAAGCTCCCTCTAAGCTATTGCCACATAGCTGGGCCACTTTAGCTGTCAAAAAAATGTCCATCACCTTTGGTCAGGGTTGGTCATGAATTATGCAAGCTCAGATTTACGTGAGGTCTTTAGGGATGCAGCCTTGCGCTGAATACAGCTGCCTTGAGTTTAAAATAGACCAGATCAGGTGGAACTCTCTCTGTTCCAGTGGCCAAGCGATCTGCAGAGAGGTTGTTATCACCACTAACTTCTGCAGTCACTCTCCAGCACCTGGCCCCAGGTTCAGACTGATGGCCGGATCATCTGGCTGTCAGAGAGAATTAAAGTGAATGACAAACTTTACTTCTCTTTTCTGCCAACTAGACTCTGAGTGTCAGAGTTGGGGAAGACAACCTCAGAGGAAATCTTGGAAAAAATAAATAAGACAAATCAGACCAGCACATCTATAAAATCAACTTGTAGTGTGGTAAAATAAAGTCAGTAAATTTGGGAGCATCTGAGCCAGAGAGAACACACTCAAAGACCTCTGAGGCCAGGCAGGTAATGGAGAGGAGCAACACGGGGCCCGGAGTCAGACAAGAGGGAGTGGTGGAGACTCTAGGGAGATGAAGAGGAAAACAGGGGCAGCCCCTACTCAGCTCCAGCAAGTGGTGCCATACCCAGTGCTGCCAGATGTTATAAGCTGAAAATCCAGATTAAAAATGTTGACAACTAATTAGAAAATTTTAAAACACTTGAGAGCCAAACAAATCCAATTCTGGATTTGGCCTTTTGGCTGTGGCTTGTAGCCTCTGATTCAGAGGGCTAGTCTGACTTACCCAGGCTTGAATGGTGAGTGTGCCGTGTGGTACCATCTCTTCCCCCCTTGGGGCAGTCACCTTCCCTGACTCCTGGGCTCACGGTGGCAGCTGTGCAGTGGGGAGGGGAGACGTGGGGTTGGCCCCTCTCTCTGCTCCTCACATGACTCATGCAAGTGCATTGAGTTGCCGTGATCCCTCCTTTCTCCACAGTAAGATGGCAGTAATGGCACCTGCTTCCTAGTGCTGTGTGACAAGCAAATGAGACAGAGGATAGACAATCACTTTGCAAACCGTGTGATGGACTGGGAGACGAGCATAATTTCTGCGAATATGTCCTGAGCCAGACAGCAATTTGCTGGGCTTTTTATTTATTTATTTATTTTTCCCCTAGGCTGTTTCCTTCCAAGGCCCCTGGTCCCTTTGTTTGGGACTGATGTCATCTAGATCAGATAAATGACAGATATTGGTTTGGCCACTCTTCAAGGAAGGAGTAGGCACCAGAAAGGAGAGCAGTGAAATCTGTGTTCCAGGGGGTTGATGAAGAGGGCAGGGATGGAACGGAACCTGTATACCCGACACAGGCTCAACCTGCCGCTCAGAGGAGCCTGACTGTCTTTCCTCATCATGTGTCTGGAGAATCAGCACTTTTCCCTTCCCTGCATGATGCATCAGCAGCATTTATATTTGACATTTATATTACGCACAGTTCATGTATGGCCTGTGGTGCCAACTGCATGTGAAATGCTAACACATCCACTGCGCCCACAACACAGACACAAGCCGTTACTTAATTTTATTTAAAAAATACTACACTACTCTGTCAGTCATCACAAGTCCCTATAGTTTGTCCATTTTTAAGGCATCTTCAAAGTTCCTAGACAATTAAAGTCACTCAGAGATGCTACTTTCCCCACACATGAATTACCCAGCCCACCAATTCCTCTGAACACATCACCTAATTTGCATTATTCCTTGGTTAAATATAGTATTTGCATGCATAAAGAGTAATCTTTGAATATGAAAAGGAATTTTATGATATTGCAATATATTGAGCTCTTTGGAGGAAAGATATTATGTAAATCTCAAAATTAAATATTAAAACAATATTACGCTGCTGCCTGTAAAAATTTAGTGTTAAGATCCATATGCTGAATCTAGTCCATTTTTAAGGGCTGGTTTCACTGGAAATTAGCAGGTGAAATTTGTTCCAGAGCAGAGAAAAAGATTGAGTCAGAACATCAAAAAGATGGGAATGACTTTAAGGGAAACTTTCATTGAAGTTAATAAGGAAAAGTTAAAAAAAAAACTTAAGTCAATGAAAATTTCACTGTTCTTAATTCAATTTCATAGTTCATTTTATTGCTTTCTTCTCCTTGTTAATTTCCAAAAGGCTGTTTTTATTGTTTCTTAAGTCCTGGCATTGAGGAGGAACTTCCAAGCGGCCTCAGAAAGGTCCTGCCATCTGCAAACAGGGGTTGTTGTCTCTTGAGTTGAGCAGGTCATCACATAGCATTGCCCTTGCCAAAAGTCATGACCTTCCACTCCCGGCAGCCTTGGGTTCTCCACTAGGTGGTGAGCTCTGCAGAGAATCAGACTTTCCCAGCCTACCCCACTGTCATGAGGGAGGGACCCACAGCACTAGGCACAGAACCTTGATAAATATTTGCCAGGCTCCTTTAGTCCCTACATATGAGCTTTGGTATATAAATGTTTGGTTGATGTGTAGTGATCAGGATATATCCTGGTTGTCCACGGGTGGGCAGGTGCTCCCTCCAGGTCAGCCAGGGGACCAGGTATCTTCCTCTCCTGTGGCTCTTAGAAGGAAAACTTAAGGGGATGATCTTAGGATGTTACCAGAAACCCTGATGTACTCAGAGGAAAACAGTGAGATTCAAAGGGGGGTTTGTTTGTTTGTTTAAGCACATTAACTTTGGAAAGGTATTCATTCATTCGCCACAATCTTTGTGACTGCCTTCCACATGCTGACTCCTTGGCTTCTGCTTCTAGGGGCTCCCATTCACTTACTCAACAAATATTTATTGAGGTCTTCTGTGTGTCATTCACAGCTCCAGGCCTGAGGAACACAGGAGCAAACAGCACAGACCAGAGTCTGTGCCTTGGGGAGCTCCCATTCTGGTCCCCAGCACTCACTGAGACTGGGCTCGGACACCCAGAAAGTCACCAAGGGGGATCTCAGCTGGTCTCTGGGCACCACAACCCACTGAGGTGCCAGCTCTCACTTTGCAAAAGTTAAGATGTGATCACATGTCATTGCTAGAAAGCATTTCAATCCGAGGAAGTTGTTGCCATACAGTGACAGTACAGGGTGGGATATTTTATTATTTACTATCTGGCCAATTTGAACTTCTTGTGGACAGATTTCACATGCTGGGCCACGCGGTGGTTGGGCGTAGGAATGCTCCCTGTTCCAGGTCCTGAGCGGTGCCTAAGATGCTGCTAAAAGCTCGAGAACAGCTGTGTGGCTCTGAGGATGACTAGAGGGCCCCACGGGCCCCAGGGACCTATTTGCTCATTTTACTACCTCTTGGGCGCTCTAAATACACGGCTTGTTCAGTGAAAATGGGACTGCCAGGCAGTGAGATGTAGTAAGTTCCTTCCCCTGTTCAAAGCCCAAATGAGATTGTTATCACCCTCATTACAGAGGGAACCTCTAGCTGGATTACGAGATAGTCTCTGTTCACCTTGTGGCCGCGGCACAGGGGGTAGGAGGGAGGAGGAGTCTGGTGGTGAGTCCGCTCCTTGCTCCTCTGGCAAACGTCAGTTCCATGAGCCGACTATCATCTCCAGGAGAGCGTGCCCTGTACCCACCTGAGTGGCTCTTGTTCCCCAGTGTCTAGCTAGGTGCTATTATTTCTCTAATATCAGCATTAGAGAAATGTTCATTGAATGATTTAATAAATTATCAAATAAATGTGTGAATGGATGCCTCGATCCTTCTTAAGCTCATCTCAGACGTCAGCAAATGGTGTGGCTTGAGCTTTCTCTGTGATCTTTCCTTCCTCCGTCATCTCTGGGCGGGCAGTGTGATTGCAGTTAAGACCCCACGTTCTCGCAGATGTTGGTGAGACCTGGACTTCCTGGGTGCACTGTCCTCCCAAAACGCGGCCCTGCGGGAGACACTCTGCTATGCCCAGGCTGGGCTGCCCCCTCCCGCATAGGCAGGGCCCCAGCTGCTCCAGCAGGCACCAGTGGGGGTGTCGGGTTGGCAATTCCGACGCTGCTGTCCGTCCACCTGCACGCCAGCTCTGCGCCTATCATTTTCACAGCACCATCCATGTTAAACAGGCAGGAGCACCAGGGGTTTTTGAATGCAGCAATTAACAAAACAGTAATCAAGCTAAGTGTTTAATTTCAGAAAATTAACATCTTCTCTGAGCGGATGTGAAAGATGGGGAAAAAAGGCACATTAAATGTTCTGGGTAAATAAAGGCAAAGCTGGACTACAAATATTTTCCAGTGCAAGAGGGACCTTTTGCCAACCCCCCAGGCCTGGGATCAGTTTCCTTCTGAGAGCTGAGCCGCAGGACAGCCTCAGCTATAGAAATGAGCCCTGGGAATTTGAAGTGTGTGTGTCTCTCTTTTGCTTCCTTTCTTTTTCTTTTCTTTTCTTTCTTTCTTCTTTTTTTTTTTTTTTTTCTGGACAGAACAAATGCTTTACGTATCCAGAAGAGCTCAGGGGAACAAGTACCCATTCATGCCCCTGTAAGCCCGTCTGCCCCATAGAAACCCCTGATGTGTGTCTTGTCCTTCTCTGAGCTGTACTAGTTATAAGGATGGCACATGAGTTCTTGAATGTGTAGGAGTTTTTTGTGGGCATGGGCCACATGTCTCCTGATAGACTGAGGGCTCCCGAGGGAAAACACCAGGTCTCACTGCTCCAGTAACCCTTGCACCTCAGTGCGGTGTCCTATGTGTCCCGGGAAGTCCTGTTAGGCCTGACATAATGTTCACAGTCTGGTGGCGCCTCATAACCCAGCGGGCTGGCATTTGTTCGCAGGAACGGGTTTGCCTGTGGGTAGGGAAGCTTGTGAGGAGGTGGGTACGTGGAGGGCTGGTTGGAAACAGGGCCTCCTGGTGTCTGTTGTCTCATCTGATGCCCTAGAAGGAGTGAGGACAAGGAGGGCTAGGAAGGCAGCTTTGCAGGAGGGTCGCCGAGGTTTGAGGCACAAATAGGCAGCCCCAAGGCTCCTGAGGAGGAGCTGCAGCTCAGCAGGGACGTGGGCTTGGGGAGGTTGAGTGGGTGCCGCCTCAGGGAGCACAGGGGAACCGTGTCCCCACAGGCCCACAGCTCCCCAGGGAGGGCCCTGGAAGTCCGGCTCAGGGAGCAGGTTTCCCAGGGGGCTCTTGCAGGCAGCCGACATGGAAAACAGAGAGACCAAAGCAGGAGAATGAGCGGGTGGTTTGCAGATACATGGGAGACATGCCGGTGGCTCCCAGGAGTGCACAGGGACCGTGGGTTCGGTTTTGCGCATGTGCGATTTGAGGAGATTTTGAGTACCCGAGTCACGGTATTATTGATGCGGTTGGACGTTCAGGCTTCTATTTTCTCTGTAGGTGGGTGGTAAGCTTGGTTGCTGAGAGTGAAAGAGGAGACACTGGGTTTGAAGGGTTAAGGAGAATGAAAAAAGGTAAGCAGTCCACTCCAGAGAATGGGAGATGGAATTGACCAGAGAAAGTCAGCATTTCCAGAAAGTGTTTTGAAGGCTTATTTGAAGTTGGTGATCTTATATTTACAAAGCTGCCCATTTGCCCTGTTTTGTGGCTTTCTCAGCAGTGCCTGGCTGCTCGGAGCAGACCCTACAGGAAGAGGACGGTGGGTCTCTCGTGGGTTGAGTTTTGCTGCTTGTATCCTATGGAAAGATAAAGGCAACTCATGCCTGAGGCTTAGGGGAGTATTGTCAATTACACTATTGCAAAATGGAACCCAAGCTGGATGATGCGGGATATGAATTGGGAGAGGCTATGCAGAGACAAAGGCGGAGAGAGCCAGATGAGGCTGCAGGGGGTGGGGGGAGTTATCAGAGGTTGCCCCAGGCAGGATGCTTGCATTCAAGAAGAATACTTGAATGTGTGGCTTTGAAACTGGAGCTGGCCTTCAGATGAGGCCAAGTCCAACTGTCTGGTGGGGAGGGTCAGACATGGAGGAGTAGTGGGGGTGTGGGCGTGCGCTGTTCAGGTGGACGTCAGGGTCACCCACAGGAGGGCAAGACTGGGATTGAGAAGAAGATAGAGATGGAAGCCCAAGGCTTCAGTGAGTCAGGGAGTAATGTGGGAGGGAGAGCACCGCGGTCCCAGGCTCAGGGAGCAGCGGCCCGGCGGCATGTGGACAGAGGGGGAGATGGTGAACAGCAGTGGATGGCGCACAAGGAGGGCACAGCCCCCTCCTGACCCTGAGGTGTGCCGGGCGTGAAGTCATACACCGCCACGCCGGAGAGGGCTGCAGGGTGGAGGGGTCTGTGGCGAGAGCTGCTGTTCCTCAAGGCGGGCGTGGAGGGAGTGTTCTGGGAAGAGCCAGGTGGAGGCCATGGGGGAGTTTCTGGCTCCTGAGCAGCCGTTTTGGAGGGCCTGGGGCAGGGGTGTGCAGGGTGGTGGAGGAGGAAGTCAGGCTCACAAGAAAGGAGGTCCCGGACATAGTGGGGATGGGGACGCAGGGAGGGCTCCAACTGGGCAGTGCCCTGCAGGAGGCGGGCTCTCGGCCCTGAGGCCAGAAGACTTCGACCTCTGGGCCCCGGGGGGACAGTCACAGTGGCTGCAGGCGTGGCTCCCCTGCCTGGTGGCCGTGGCGGTAATGTCAGGCTTTGGGTGGTGGTGGGTGCCCTGCTGAACCCCTGTGGGTGAGAGCCAGGAGTAACGGGGCACACAGGGTGTCCTCTGCTCACTCCTGTGGCTTCTCCAGTACCGGAACTGGCTTCTGTGCTCAAACACTCAATAAACCAGAGCTGCCATTGCTCTGGTCCCACACCAGGAAGGCTGACGGGCCTGCCCCAGGCACCCTCAAAGCCACCCTGGGGTGCCTGCCTAGGACTGGCATCACCTGACAAGAGCCCCCGCCCCTTCATAGCCTCCCGCTGCCACGGGGCACAGCATTCAGGTTTGCTCCCTTTAACTGGCGCACCTTCTGGTTCCCCCAGGAAGAAGAAGGAACAGAGGAAAAGTGCCAGGCAGGGGTGACCCAGGGGGCAGAGGGGCCCTAGGATCACACTAGCCAGGATGCCTTGTCCTCCTGGCACAGGGCTCTGCTCACGTCCACCTCTGTTGGGACCCCTGATCTCTCCGAGGGATCAAGGGTCCCAGAGAGCAGCACCCACCCGTGAATGATGTGACCCTGGCTGCACCCCTCCACGTGCTGGGCATCCTCCAGGGGCTCTGAAAAAGCGGGGTGCTTGAGTGTCGGGGAAAGGGAGAGAGAGCCAGCATCCGTCTCAGGGACAGGAGCCAGGCTGATTTGGGCTCTGCTGTAGCGTGCTGGGGACATAGGGAAGCAGTTTCTCTCTCTTACCCTCAGTACTATAATCCATAGATGGTAAGAACTGACAGAAAACTGAATAACATCAGATGTCCTTTTAAAATGTAACATTCTGGACTTCCCTGGTGGCGCAGTGGTTAAGAATCCGCCTGCTAATGCAGGGGACACAGGTTCGAGCCCTGGTCCGGGAAGATCCCACATGCCGCACGCAGAGCAACTAAGCCCACGAGCCACAACGACTGAGCCCGCGTGCCATAACTACTGAAGCCCGCACACCTAGAGCCCGTGCTCCATAACTAGAGAAGCCACCGCAGTGAGAAGCCTGTGCACCGCTTTGAAGAGTAGCCCCCCCCAATCGCTGCAACTAGAGAAAGCCTGCAAGCAGCAACAAAATTAAAAAGAAATAAAATAAAATTAAAATTTATTTAAAAAAAGAAATAAAATTAATTAAATAAAATTAAATTAAAAAATAAAATGTAACGTTCTGATTTCTAGGTTTCTAGACAAAGTTTTCAAACTTGAACTTGCCTCAGAATCCCCTGGAGGGCTTGTTAAAACTCAGATGGTTGGGGCCCACCTCCAGGGTTTCTGATTCAGTAGGTCTGAGACGGGGCTCAAGATTCTGCATTTCTTAACAGTTCTCAGGTGATGTTGATCTGGGAGTGTGTTCTGAGAACTAGCAGCATCAGGTAGATGATCCCAAGAAAGAACCCACCCCCGATCAGAGGCCATATCAAAAACGAGGGCCTCTGCTGTAAACCCACAAACCCAGAGCAGCCCCCAACCCCCACTGTCACAGGCTCCCTTGGCTTTTAGAACAAAACCCTTAGTGGATGGACCAGTGAGGGAGGAGCCCCTCTGGGGTGTGGGGTTGACTCAGCCACCCAGGCTGGAAGCCCTCGCTTTCTCTCTCACTCACACTTGGTTGAGCCCGTGACGAGACTCAGCCAATATTCTACAACAGCATCGAACTGATGCCGCCCACCCAGAGCAGTCCTCTGTCCCCAGGGGACTCAGGGTAGAGAAGGAGACGGGAAAGGGTTGTCAGGGCCATCTCAAGGCACAGCCCAGAGCAAAAGCAAAGAAGCCAATGTCCACACTAGGGGAAAACAATTAGAAAAATAATGAATTCTGCTTTTGTATTCATACCCAGTCCTCAAACTAATTACTTATTTGTTTAGTCTACTTTGACCAGAAGTGTTACTGCACCAAAAATATTTAATGAGTCAGGCTTCCTGGTTTAAAATTCAAGCGTATTTGTGAAATGAAATGAGTTTTCATCAACAGAGGCGGAACCTGTTATCTAAGCAGTACCTTCTCAACAAAGTTCTCTCCTAGAATACGGATGTCAGAAGAAATAAGATTCTTCTATGCACAGTTCATCATTTGCACAATTCATCTGTGTGCAGATTATTCTTCTTTGTCATCAGTACTATTGGGCCTGATGTCCTTACCTGACATTTAAATACAGATTTTAGTTTTTTCCTAAGGATGTATTTCATATAAGGAAAAAGATAACCCACAACCCTTAACTCCTCATATCCAACCTCGAGACCCATGCCTTTTAGGAACTCACATAATTTAATCTGAGGTCTCAAGGGGACTTTTGGAGGCTTCCTAGCAGTTTTGGATCTTTCCATGAAACCTTCAGAGTCTGGGCTGGGGAGATAGAAAATGGACCAGCCTCGGGGCTCTGGGACCCCTGCTTCTGATTCACCCAGAGCAGCACTGCATTGTTCTGCTTCACACTTTATACCTCAGGGAATCTTTTCTTGGTAGAAAGGATTTTACAGCTTAAAAAGAAAAGAAGTTAGAAAACCACTCATGTTAAGGTAACCTTTCAGTTGAAACATCTCAGTGAGATGGGAATGGCCCCAGCCTCCCCAGTTTCTGCCTCTGCAATCTAGAAGCACTCCTGTCCCCACTGCCCTGGGACCACTGTATTCAGACCCACTCCAAGTTCCTTCCCAGGTACAGGCTGCAGAATCACAACCCCACCTCCCCTCCCCCGACATCCTTCTCCTTTAAAGGCCTATGTCCATGTTTGGTGCAACTGTGTTATTTTCCAACCCCTCTTACTTCCAGCGCCTTTGGGGAAGAGCCCGCAGCCATTCCAGTAAAGGCAAACTTTTATTGAACATCGATTAGGGGCTAACACAGTGGGAAGAAGCTAAAAATAGGACTTGTGCCCTAAAGAGTTTATTCCAGTGATGGAGACCAGAGACGATCACCTGGAAAGTTAGATCCCAGTGCACTGTGTCCCAAGGTGGTAATTACAGCCCCATGAGAGTTATTAAAAATAAGGACTTTGAGTTGGGAGGAGGGAAGGGACACTTCGGTGGGCATGGTCTGGCGTGGCTAAGCCAGGGCAGTGTGTGGCCTGATCTGGACCTTTGAAGGCTGGTGGGGTTATGAAGAGAGGTGGCCGTAGTGAAAGATCCCTGAAGCTGAGTTCTGCTGAGACTCAGTGAGTGGAACAGTGAGATGAGAGCAGTGCGCTCCTTAGAGGGAACCATGGGAGGCACCTGGACAGGCCAGCGGCTGACACATTGTAAAATGTTAGAGAAGGAGTTGAGATTTTTTTCCAATGGGGAGCCATTGAAGGTTTTTGAGCATCAGAGGAAGTGAGTAAAATGAGCTTTGGGACAGTTAATCTTTCTGCAGTATACTTTAAACTGAAGAAGCCCAGAGGTGGACAAGGGATCTGGGACAGGATATTAGGTGTAAGGCAATGCCAGTGACCAGACCAAGAGAAAGGTGGGCACAGAGCCGAGTGAACACTGTGACTCCTAGACCTGAGTCACACCATCGGATGGGTGGGCCATGCCTCATCCCCTCCCCACAGTCACAAGCTCTCCTTGCCCTCAAGGACAAGGCACCCCATTGTTTATTTCCTAGATTACTTCCCAGAAAAACTTCAGGTCCTCTCGAGATGTTACAGGAAACCATCTTTCTTCTGGAGCATGTATCACACCAAACTCCGGGGAACCCCGCTGTTAGCCTTCCCTTTCTGCAAGCCCATTCTTATTCATCGCTCCACTCTGACTGGGTTGACATGTTTATTTATCTCCTCAAAGATATTTATCACACAAATATCCAAGGCTTGTCGCTGGATTGTGCTCTTCACATTTACCTTGGGGAACTTTGCCCAGGGATTGATTTGCATCTGTGAACAGTGGTGGACCCAGAAGGAGACTTTGGGCTGGTTGCCAAGTCCCCTGGGCTAGCAGACTGGATCTAGTTGGAAGAAGCAATGGACCATACAGGGCACATCCTCAGAACATTTGAAAACCTCATAACATCAGGGTTAATATTCTTGCTTTACCGTTGAAGAATTTGAGGTCCAAAGTAATTAAGTAACCTTAACCCAAGATCACAGAGTAAGCAGATGGCAGAGCCAGAATGGGAGCCCTCCTCTCTCTGCAACATCTCTAGAGCCCTGAGCATAGTCCGTCTCTATTTTTGCTAATTTCTACTTCCCTGGGCTGGGGCCCTTGGCTCCTTACTATTCCTTGTATTCTCCTACACTACCCCCCTTGTTTTCCTCACAGCTGGGGTCTATGGTGTAGATTGCAGGTGGTTAGTTCAAGGATGATTTAGCTGGGAAATGCTATTCTAGAAAGAGTAGGAGAGGTTAGCATTACCATATGATCCAGCAATTCCACTCCTCAGTATATACCCAAGAGAAATGCAAATATAGGTCCATGCAGAAACTTGTACATTGAATGTTCTTAGCCTCATTATTCACAATAGTCAAAATGTGGAAACATTCCAAATGTTCATCAAATGATGGATGTTTGTCCGAGAAACAGCAATGCCCCGGATGGTAGAAGTGGCGATAACACTCAGATGCACACTGTTCAGGCTGGGGCAGCTGTATCGCTCTGAGGGGTCACTGTGGGGACCTCCTCCCACCCCACAAACCTTTCCCCATGGAAGGACAGAGGAAAGCTCCCCAACCCGGCCCAGCATGAGTTATTGTGAGGGAGGCAATGGGCTGCCCTTTCCATGGGCCTCCTTGGGAAGTTCAGACAGGAAATCCTCCTAAGTGGAGACACCGTTTGTCTTCCAGGACACTTGCTAGGCTTGTTACCTGAGCCCAGGCAGAGGGGACTTAGCTGTGACCCTCACCCCTGCTCTAGGGCAGGTAAGGGGTAGCCTCACAGCAAGGCTGTCCCTGGCATGCTTTCCACCTGCAGAAGCAACACTGTTTTCCCCTTCAGATGAGATTTACTGAACTCTGAAAATCCAAGTTCCATATTTTTATAGTCTCTTCAAACCTTTTTCTCCAATAGATCAACTTAATTTTGAATGTATGTGTGTTTTGCTATTATTTTTCTTCAAAACTACTGATAATACTTTTGACGTCTTAAATAAAATATTTTAACATCATTTATTATATCCCAAAATGGATTATGGTGATAACTGTTGAAAGAATTCTTTTGACACAAAAATCAATGAAGACATTAGGAAGTAATTTTTAATAAGCAAAGATAATGCTTTAGAACTTAGTAATTGTCCTAGGAAAAAAGCATCAATTCGTTCTCACATTTTGGAATCTGAGATGCTTAATCATTGGGGGAAAATGCCCCTATCAGATAAGGAAAACAAAATGAGTAAGAGAAAACTTTGAATATGACTGAGTCAGTAACTAAATTAAAGGGTCAAGGAATGTCATAAACATAAACTGTATGGTCCAGGAGAACCTGAGATAGGAAATCAAGGCTCCACACATTAAGAGCCAGGGTCCAGATTTGGGGTTATTAACTTGCAGACAGATTCATGCCACCCTCCCAAGACCCAGCCTGACTCTTACAGGAGTGCAGGCCCTACGATCTCTTTTGGAGCCCTTCTTGCAAATGGAGGGCTGGCGGGTGGTCCACCAGGCCCCATCCGTGATGCCACTGGCAGTGACCTGTGATTAGTTTGGGCTGATACTTGTCCCATGTCACCGGTGAGTTGTTTCATAACTTACAGCTGGGGCCATCCTGTCCCTGCAATTTATCCACATCTCCTTTGTCAGTTCAGGCAACAACATTCTGTGCACTCTCGCTTCTGTATGTGATATACTATCTTAGATCTGTCTGCTTCAAAAGCAATTTGGGAGGAAGTTCTCCCCAAAGTCTTCCTTGGTAAAAACAGAGACAAAGGACTTACTCCACCTGCCTTTGCATTTTCTTCATCCCTAAGCCCTTTGACCGTGGCGTTTAAGTCTCTTTCTGCTTCTTACACATTTAAAGGGCTTCTTATTATTGGGTGTGAACAATACATGTGTGTGTCTTTTACACACTCCTGGTTTTGATTCTGTTTGAACCCTCACACAGATTTTCCTCAGTGCCTGACAGGACACTTGTCATTGCTTCTCCACTGTCCTCTTTGGATTCTGGCTTCCTGTTGGGCCAGCCCCTTTATTTTGCTGAGAAGAAGTGCAGGGCAATTTTGATTATGTTTGGATTTTTTGAGCACCGCCTCTTTAGGCCAAACAAATCTTTCTTTCTTTCATTTAAAAAAATGTTTTAAGTATAGTTGATTCACAATGTTTTGTTGATTTCTGCTGTACAGCAAAGTGACAGTTATACATATATATATATATTATTTTCATATACATTCTTTCATATTCATATATATATTTCTTACATATTCTTTTCATATATATATTCTTTTTCATATTCTTTTCCATTATGGTTTATCACAAGATATTAAATATAGTTGCCCTGTGCTATACAGTAGAACCTTGTTGTTTATCCATCCTATGTGAATAGTTTGCTAATCCCAAACCCCCAGTCCAACCCTCCCCTCCCCTCCCTCCCCCTTGGCAACCACCAGTCTGGTCTCTATGTCTGCAAACACATCTTTCTTGATCCTTCAGTACCTTCTTTCCAAATAGCCCCTAAACTAATTCTTTGTCCTTATTTTTTCTAAAGAAAGGTCTATATTTGCTTATTTGCTAAAGTTTAATAATTTTCATTTCCTTCTCTCTGTAAAATGTTTAATTTAGTCAAAAGCATTCTGTGTGCTTGTGAGGGAGAGACTCTTTCAAGCATTCAGTGAAACTGCCCCTTCATCTTAGGATGCAAGTTTATGGAGAAAAGACAGCTGGCCAGGACATACTGTTCAAACTATTGTATTCAGGGGTCCCAGGGGCTGCTGCTTTGAATTAATTTTCCCTTCCTGTCTTAGTCTGCCTTAGTTTTGCTAAAAGAAGTTGGTGTTTGAGTGGATACCTGAGCTCTTTTTTATTTTGTTTAGTCTGAAGGTTTTATTGCATGTAAAACACCAGATTTAGAGGTGGCATTTGCACTTGGAGAAGGAAAAAAACATTTGTCACCGTAGGTGATCACTGATGGCAGAGTACCAAATGTAAGCCGCTCCTGATCTTCAGGGAGGAGGAGTAATACTTTCTTACTTTCTCCCCTGTGCAAAATCCCATCTCAGTTAAAAGGTAAGACATTTAGAGTGACCTGTATGAGGATAGATAGCCTGCCAGGGGGCCCGTGACGATGGTGTCATCACCATAAATCTGAGAAATGCTGGCGGAGGTGACTGTCACCCTCCGGCAGCTTCTCTTGGATCTGTGTGCTGCTGCGGGGCTGCTGGGAGGTCCTTGCCACCTGTATAACAGGGACATTCCTCTCAGTGGATTTGACTATCCATTGTGTCTGGATCACCTTACCTCTTTGCCATTTGACCCCAACTGGGGCCTTCAAGCAGGGCTGTGACTTTCTTACTTGTCCTTCTGTCTTGAGTGAGTAGAGCAGGGGCGTGGCGCAATGGTTGGCATATATGCTGAGTTTTGAATGATGGCTTTCCAGGGATTAGAGGCAAAGTAAAGAACCAAGCCTATCAAAAATCCTCAGGCCATTGGGATTAACCTTTCTAATTTTTAATACATGATGCTTCAGCTTTTGAGGCAGAAGTATCCTGAAAACCTATATAGCACTGACATGATTAAAAACATGTCAACTGAATCGTGTTTCCACAGAGGCCTGAAAGGGCAGCCCTTTCAGTGTGGTGGGCGGTGGCCGGGGATAGGGTAGGGAGGGGAGGATTAATAGGGGCTGTTCCCATCCATCCTGGTGGGCCCAGCAGGATCCCAAACCATCCCGACTGACTCCAGAACACTGCCTCACTTTCCTGAAGCTCCTTCATCCTCTCTTGGGGCTCTGCACAGTGCACACAGGCCTTGGGGAAAAAAATCCCACGCCAGCCACCCCGTTAACCATTCAGCCTGTACTAAACCCACACTCACTGCCTAGTTTCACTTTGGTGACTCAGCAGTGGCATCCCACACATCCTGTCCTCCGGGGAACGCTGACTGCCGCTTGATTTCTAGGCGATCACACTCTCTGGTTCTCCTTCCACATCACTGGCCTTTCTTTGTCAGGCCCCTTGGTGGCTTCCCCATCATCTCCTGAATCTTAGACTATATATCCTCTTCTGCTCCTTCTCTTGGTGATTTCTGTCATTTCCAGTGCTTTCAATATCTTTGAAATATGATGACTTCACATTTATAACTCCAGTCTGGACCTCTTCGACATGCATTTGCCTACTCAGCATCTCCTCTGGGACATCCTGGATGTCTTAAAGCCAGCAGGTCCGAAGTGGATCACCTGGTCTTTCCTCCCAAACTGTTTGTACCGGTGTCGTCCCTGATCTCAGTCGATGGCTGCCCCACTTTTCCAGCTGCTCAGACCAGAAACACATTCATTGAGATATATTCTAAATATATTCAGAATCTGACCATCTCCTCTCTCACCACCTCCACCACTCCAAGCCTGGTCCAAGTCACCATGATCTTCCAGCTGGATTATTCTTTCAGCTTTCACATGGCCCCTGCACTCCATTAGCAATATAGCACAGGGTGATACTGGTAACATGTAACTCACATGATGTCACTCCCCTGTTTGTGACCCTCCCATGGGTCCCCATCTCTCTCAGTAGAAGCCAACGTCCTCTTTTAGTGTCTCTGGGGGCCCTACCATCTGTGACCTCGTTTCTGCACCAGTCCCACTGGCTCTTTTCTGTTGCCCTGAAACACCAGGATGCTCCCAGATCAGAAGCTTTGCCCTGGCCTCTCCCTCTCACATGCTCTTCTCCCAGGCATCCGCCTGGCTCCCTCTTTGCCCTCCTTCATCTCTGTGCTCCTGCGTCTACTTCTCAGACAAGGTCTGGCCGAACACATGATTCAGCATTGCAGCCTTCCCCTGGCCGGCCTCCTATATTTTGGCATTCTGTATCCCTTCTCCTCTGCTCCATTTTTTCCCATTGTACTTAATATTTTTAACATACTTTGTAATTTATTTATTTATTATGTCTAGTCTCTGAATCCCTCCACTAGAAAAGAAGCTCTATGAAGGCAGGAAATGTTAATTTGTTCACTAGGGAATCTCGATTACTGGCACATGCATGACAGATGCTCAATAAATATTTGTTTAAATAGCTAATTAATGGATCTGGACCACGATCCTAAGTTGGGAGGAAGAGAAGATGCATTTGATGGTTGAGTCAGGATCAAAAATTATTTCAACTTACCAGACTCATAGGCCAAATTAGCACCATAAAGGCACATGTAAATCCCTGTAGTCAAAGCTAAAAACCAACTCTATAGACAAAAGATGAGGAGCATACCATGGGAAAACCTAAAGGTTATACTGACTGTGGTTTCAAAATCAAATAGCAGGGACATGTTTTTGAAGCAAAGGCTAATGGGCATATTAATAGATGTATAGTACACAGATCATGGTGGATATTCGTTTTACTCTAATCTTTGCTGTTCGAACAGCAGTGAGAGAACTGGGTTCACCTCTGGGCCTTATGCCTAAAGAGATTTAGATAACATGATGCCCATGTGGAAAAGAGCCACCTCAGGTGGCGGCATCTCATGGGAGAAATGTTCATAGTATCTGGCCATTCTTTTCAGCAGGAAAAACTCAGGGGAGACCTCAATAGTTTCTTTTGCTATTTAACAAGCCATTCTATGGAAGAGGGAACATTCTATATTACTTCAATTGGCAGAACTGAGAGCGGTAGGAAGAAGACATATTTCAGATAAGGATAAGGAAGACACGCAAATTGGTGAGAGGTATCCAGGTATGAAGCGGCAGCTTCTGGAGGCAGTGAGCTTCCCATCCCTGGGAACGCAGCAGGGCGGGGCAGGGAATACTTGAGAGGGGGATTCAGGACTGCATCAACTCAGGTCCTCCACGAAGCAGACACCAAGATGGGATCGGATGGGATCAGATTTACTAGGGAAATGGGGTGGAGGCCAGAGGAGGCTGGGAGAGCTATCAGACCACAATGAAGGTCTGATCCTTCTGAAGGAGAGAGAGAAGGAAGGAGGATTGAGTGGGAAGAGTCTTAGATTGCCACGAGTTACAGGGAAGTGTTGGGATATCCAGTGGGGAGTATTTGAGCAGAAGTTGCCCATCAGAAGGGTCAGGAATGGACCTGCCTTAGCATCCCCGCCATCCTCAGTCATTGGCTGGGAGCAGCATGTGGGAAGTGGGCTCCATGTGGATGCAGTGATGGATCACAGAACGCAGCAGCTGGGCTCATTAGGCAATTATGCTCCCAGGAGTAGGAGCTCTGAGGGGTGCATTTTCACGGCCATGATGAGGTCTCTAATGGGAACTGGGCAAGGTCCCAGGCAGACACTCCAATTCTAAGGGCTCATCACAGCACCTCTTACTCTGCTCTCCTTATGGCTCCCCTAGACTGTGAACATCTTCACAGCTCTGCGTCTCCACCCCGGCCCAGGGGCCTCACGCAGCAGGTTCTCACGGAGAGTCCGCGGATCATGGAGAATGAGGAGCCGCCTGTGACCCGGTAGCCGTGCTCTGTAATTTCAGGTCTTGGAGGGGAATCTGTTAACTTAAATCCAGGATAGTAAATGTCACTCAGCCATGGTCCCCAGAGAAAGCCTTGTAAAGTTGAGTTCGTGTGAGGAAGCGACCTTCATCACTGCAGAAGTGCCAGGACTAAATGGAACAGCCCCTGAGTAGAGCACAGACTGCAGCCTCATCCATCACCCGCCTCTTCTCCTAGACAGACAACCCTCATTTATTATCTCCAGACTGTTTTCATTTTACTTACACAGTGTGAAAAATGTTGAATTGGGAAATAAATAATATTCTTTTTAAAGAGAGATTTCAGAAGCACTTCACAGATTTTGGAACTATTATTCTGTTTCCAAATGTTTGGTTTGTGTATCATTTCTTCATTTATATTTGTGAGCTCTCAACAGCAAATGTCCTCATTTGGAAAGCTCTGACAGAAGTCTACAAGAACTCTGTTTTTGGTCTGTGTTCATGTCTTCTTGAGAGATGCCGCCTCTCTTCCTTTTGAAATGCAGCAAAATCTTCCATGCAGTCTCAGAAGGAGATGTCTGCTAGAATGTTCCTTTCCACTGCACAGCAATTCTGTACTGACCAGCTCGACTCTCTCGCTGTCAGGTCTTGCCTCCGATCCTCTTCTCTGTGATGGCTCAGCCCGTTCCTGCAAGACTGAGGTTCCTTCAACACCATCTGCTCAAAGACATTCCATCGCGCCTCTCGTCTCACTGCCTGAAGCCTGGACTTGTCCTGCTGGTCACACCCTCCATGCCTGTCTCCAACTTTCCCAGCCCACACTGTTTTCCTGTGATTTCTCCAGCCATCTCTTGTTTTGGTCAAACCTTTTTTCTTCCTGTCCACTCTGGTCCCTGCCCTCACACATGTTCTCCTGTCCTAAATTGTCACCTTTTCTCTCCTTTGGTACCCAAACTCCATTTGTTCTGCAAAACCCACAGGAAGTTCTGTAGATCCAGCTTAGCTGATGAGAAATGTCCAATGACATTTCTCTGCCTCTTTGTCTCTGAAAGACAGCACTTCTCGTATAATCGAGGGTCTGTTCATCTGCCCTGTCTCTTCCTCTCTCTGCAGCCCCTTCCACTGTCCCCATCATGCACCAGGTCAGTGCCACCATGAGGAGCATCACCTTGTCATGGCCGCAGCCGGAGCAGCCCAATGGCATCATCCTGGACTATGAGATCCGGTACTATGAGAAGGTGAGCCAGCCCTGCCTGCAGGCTTGCAAGACCCAGGGCCAGC
This sequence comes from Eschrichtius robustus, assembly GCF_028021215.1. Lineage (NCBI taxonomy): Eukaryota > Metazoa > Chordata > Mammalia > Artiodactyla > Eschrichtiidae > Eschrichtius > Eschrichtius robustus. The sequence continues at coordinate 17,101,022 of NC_090829.1, forward strand.
CACTTTTCCATGGGTGGTGGTCAGCTGAGGTCCCAGGGAGACAGGCTGGAGAGAGTCCTGAGTGGGGGAGGAATCTGGTGATGCAGGTCAGAGGCTCCCTGAGAGTGCTCCCAGCTCTGCCCCAGCAAAGGCCTCCAAAGCCCAGGCACTCTCTGTACCAACTCAAGAGAGAACCTTCCAACCCCGTGCCCCCCCTCCCCCAATCCTGCTGTCTGCACGGCTCACTGGGCTGTCATGGATGGGCAGGACCAATCCCGTTCTCCCAGTCACATGCTTGCTATACTAATGCAGATGCTACACACCCACCAGGTGTCCCTTGAACTTTCTGAAGATTCTGTGGTTTTGAAAACTAGTGTTTTTCTTTTTCTTCTTTTTCTTTTATGGCCGTGCCACACGGCTTGCAGGATGTTAGTTCCCCAACCAGGGATTGAACCCCGGGCCCACGGCAGTGAAAGAGCACAGAGTCCTAACCAATGTACCACTAGGAAATTACCTAAACTGGTGTTTTTCAAAGTTTTTGATCATATACCTCCAATATAAGATTGTTTATTTACAAATTATATGCATATACTACTGTGCTGAGCTATGTATGGAGGTTTAAAATATTTAAATGGAAATGTAAAAAGATAGATAGAAATTAATCGAAATAGAAATTTGTATGTTATTTCCCTTGACTGCTCTCTCACAGCTGCTGCTGGGGGCTACAGCAGGGCATGCCCTGCCAAGAAGAGGGAAATGGTGCCCTGTGGAGTTGACCCCTGGCCTATCTGTGGGGGAAGCAGGGCTTTCCTTCCACCATGGTGAACTATAGCATTTGCAAAATCCCAGGAAAATATAGTGCTTTCTATACTGACCCAACACAATATTTTTGCAAATACCAGATTTATTCCTTTATTTGTTCAGCAAGTATTTATTGAGTGCCTGCTATTTGGCAGGTACTATTCTAAGATACATTAGTGATCAAAACAAGGATTCCTGCCCTCAAGAAGCTTACTTTCCAATAAAAAGAGAGAGACAATGAATAATGAATATAACAAATAAGGATATCATACAGTGTGTTAGAAAATGAGTATAAATCGGGAGGGAAGCAGATCAAGGTAAATGGGGTCAGGAGGGTCAGGTTTGGGGGAGGAGTAGGTTGCAGAAATAAATAGAATGGTAAAGGTGGGCCTCTTGGAGAAGGTAAGTTCTAAGTAAAGACCTGCAGGAGACAAGGGTGTTGTGAAGCAGTCATCTGGGGGATAGAGAGCCTGTGCAAAGGCCCTGAGGTGAGCTCATGACTGTTGGTTCAAGGAGCAGGAAGGAGACCGGCATGACTGGAGTCATACGAGCAATGGGAAAATAGTAGTCAGGGGAGAGGTAATCAGAGGAGGTGCTCACGTTAGGCCTTAAGAACTTGAGCTTTTCCACTGAATAAGATGGGAATCCATAGCAGGGTTTGGTGCAGAGGAGAAACAAAGTCTGACTTACATTTTAAAAGGATCATTCAGGCTTTTCCATTGAAAATAGACCTGTTAGATTACAATCATCTAAGACAAGGATGATGGTGGCTTGAATCAAAGTGGAAGCAGGTGGCTGATGACACATAGTTGATTTCCAGGTGAGTAAACTAAAGACAAACCAACGGGATTTCCAACAGGTTGGGTTTTGGATGTGGGAGGGTTTGGGCCTGAGTCACTAGAAAAATGGAAACACCAGTGGCTGAGAAGATGATCACTGTAGGCAGAGCATGTCTGGGGTGAGGGAAGGGACCAAAGTTCAGCTCCATGTCTAAAATGCCCCTGAGATAGCCAAGTGGAGATGTGGAGCAGGCAGCTAGATGTGCACATCTGGAGTTCAGGGGAGAGGACGGGCTGGAGATGACCATTTGGAAGTTGCCAGTGTGTGGATGGTATGGGTGGGATCATCCAGTGCGTCAGTGGGGACAAGAAGAGGAACAGAGATGAAGACCTGCAGCCTCCAACATGGAGGCAGTGTTGAAAGTGGAGCATGGCTGCACTGGGAAGGGAGCCCTGGATTCCAGGGCCGCCCATAACTGACAGACACACAGCCACGGTCCCATTACTGAACCACTTACTCTAGGTCAGTTTTCACACTTGTAAAATGGCACCAATTTACCTCCCTGAAAGCAGAAGCTCAGATGGATCACCAGTCTAGCCTGCAAGGAGCTGTGCCCTTCAGCCATTACAGCCGAACTTGCAAGCAAGGTGAGGGTTAGGCGGCTTTCTACTTATTTAGAGGAAACTGGGTTTTGTAGACAGTTGATTCTGATAATTCAGGGAATTGGGGGTAATTCAAATGATCTGGATTCATAAGCAACCATTATATCTATTCAACTTTGAATTGGGGACCCTTATTTGCTAGATATTTTTTATCATTTAGTAAAGTAAATGTTGGACCAATCCAAAAACGTTTTGGACCTATCTGGACCTATTGATTACATGACCTCGTTTCATCACCAAAGTTGACCTAGACCAAGTTCAAGTTGACCTAGACCTAGTTCTATTGACCAAGTCCAGTAGAATATTATGCTTGGCCATATATGGTGTGATGTCAGAGTCACCAGTAAGGTCCCACCCAGCCCCCCTTCCCACACACACATGAACTTGAGCCTTATGGCTCATCTCAGATAAATAATAATACTTTCTCCCTAGTGTGCCCCTGTTGGGTGTCAGAGGCTTTCTAAACATCATCTCCTCTCCCCTTTCACAACCCAGTGTAGTAAATCTTAGTATCGTTGTTTTGGATAAAAGAAACAAATGCACAAAGAAGTTGAAAAAAACAAAACCAAGTTGCTCAGGTCACACAGCTAGAAAGGGAGTCTATAGCCTGGGTTCTTTGCCCTGCAGCCTGTGGCAGTGCTGGCAAGGGGCTGGACACATGGGAAACCACCGGCCCTTCTCCTCACCTGCCATGTCAAGGGCAGTCACCCTGGGACGGGGGTGAAAGACGCAGAACCGAAACCATGAGGTTCATGCCTGTGTCCCCTGGCTCCTCGTTCCCCAGCCCACACCCGAGTCCTCCATGGTCTTTCCCTGTACAAACTGTAGTTGACCTCAACTTCTCCCTGGACAAACTGTAGTTGACCCCAACTTCTGACGCTATGAAGGAAGATTATTCTCCCATCTTAGGCCCTGTCCCTACTTCTCAGTACTTTATACCAATTATTAATAAAACACACGCACAGTAGCTCAAGGCCTGAGGGGGCTTCCACACCTCAGTGAAGGATGTCATTGTCCCAGAAGATAGAATGCTTTTTTTTAGGAACGCAGAAGATTCTTCACCTAAGCACTGGTTGCCATTTGGTAAATTATGATAGAACTCTTCCTCACTTATAAAGTGCTTGACTATAAAATACATTACATGCCTTGACCATTTCTAATATGTCTAAAGAAAGGACATTACCTTGTGAGGGTATTTTGAAATAATAACCACAATGATAATAATTCATCATGTATTGAGTGCCTATTATATGCCAAATATATTACTTCTGATCCTTAAAAGAAATAAAAGAAAGATACTTGAAAGCCAGGTATAACCAATTTATGGATGATAGAACTAAGTCACAGAAAGGTCAAATGACTTACCCATGACCTCACAGGTCACAGCCAGAGAACCACAGAACTAGAACTATAGATATTTTTACTATATTTCAGTATATTTCTGAGCTCAGTGTAGGACTGGATGCAATTGTGCTGATGCTGAGGATCTGAAAATTAGCATGGCCCCCTGAAATAAGAGATTGTGTCTTAATTTTCAATCCAAATGCTTGTAACCAGAATGGTTTCCCTCCCTGCTCCACAAGGCTGTGGAATCCTGGTCTTAAGAAGATGCAAACACAAGTAGAACTCAGCCCAGTAGATGTCCTGGATTCAGTCCAAAGAAACAGAACTCATCATTCCTCCATCCTGCGCTACTTCTTCTAAACCAGAAATCAGCACCATTTTTCTGTGAGGACCAGGTAGTAAATATTTTAGGCTTGTGGGCCATAGAGTCTCTACCCCGACTACTCAACTCTGCCTTTGTAGCAGGAAAGCAGCCATGGGCAATAGATGTCAATAGATGGGCATGGCTGGGATCCAATAAAACTTTATTTACAAAAACAGGTAGCTGGCCATAGTCCGTAGTTTTCCAAGCCCAGGTCTCCTGCTCCATATCACACTCTTGTTTGTGCTTGGTACACCTTTCAATTTCAGCGCTGTGAGTAGAATCAATGAGGCTTTCATCTCCTGCAACAGCTCATTAATAGAGAGCTCAGATGCCATCGAGCTGATGACACTTCCAGGGTCTCTCCCATGTTCATCTCCTTCCCCATGTTAATACGTTTCCATTCATCATTCCCTCTTGTTTACTGTCTTGTAGCACTTTTCACTCCTGGCATCAGCGCTTGTAGGCAAACCAAGGGAAGAGCATCTACAGCTGCTCTCGGCTGTCTTAATGATTAAGTGTTTAGACCTGTACTCGCCCTTCATATTAACTGTCTAGGTGAGAAGGGGATGCTTTAGGCCTTGGGAATTTCTACCCTTCAAATTTAGGATCATTTTCTCATAGGAACTCTTTCAGACTCTGGCAATGTCTTGTGCTCCATCGATGGGTTAAAATGACTGGTCCAAATTGTGCTGTTTATTCATTCATTTAGCACTGAGGTGTTGGGCACTCAGGCAGGGAAAGCCCTGTGCTATGCATTGGGGATGGAGAAAGAAGATGTGGTCTCTGCCCTCAACAGCTGCAGCCTCTGTCTCCCATACACTTATGAAATCAGTCATAAGCAACCAAAAAAAAAAAAAAAAGAAAAACAACAACAAAAAGCAACCCTGCTCTTCACTCTCACTTGTTTGCCTGAGGCTGATTAATGGTTCTGAGAGAACAAGGACTGATACTCATTTTAATCATTGAACTTCTTGAAGGATGCATAGACGATAAAGTGATTATGGGTTAATGTTTGGTCCTCACAATCCAAATGCCAATATACCAGAACACATTTTTCAGTAAAAGAGCTGCCCAGCCAATGCTTCAATTATTTCAAGCGGTGCACACTTGCATCTGATTCCAGTAAAACCAGAGAATTCAGGCAGCCACCTGGATTTTGTAGCAACGGGATTTCGTCCTAATTCGTAAGGTAGACTATGATTTTCATAGTTTCAGATCTCCAGTGTGTCAAGAGAGTAATGACCAACATTCTAGATGGCATCCCTTCTAGAGTGGACGACCTTCTTCCTGCTGAATCCCTGATTGGTGGGGGCTGGGTTGGGGAGGGGGGACATCCACCTACCTTTTAAGTAGATCAAATGATGGACAGGTGGTCCCTCCCCAGGCCGTCTCTCCCAGAGGCCAATGGATATCACCTCACTTAGTGTGAGCGTGGGCCTCTTTGTAACGTTCAAGTGTCTCTTTGCTCTGGCCTCTAACCTGGAGTCGCTTACAACTGCTCCCAAGCCACACATCACCACCCCCACGCCCCTTACGCTCCAGAAATGCCCACTCACTTGTAGGCTCCTGAAGTCCTTTAGGCCTCACCTTTCCATGTTTTATCCTGTTCTCAGGGGATATTCTATTCAGTTCTCACTCTCTTCACTCATCCATGGGGCTAATTTCTTTCCTCTTCCATGACTCACTCATGTCACCCTTTCTCGGAGCCCCTCTCAACTGCCTTGTCACTCTAGGCTGGGGAACCCCCTGAGCTGACCTCTGCCAAGTCACTCACTCAGCACTGCTGTCATCTTCTGTTTGTGTTTGGCCCCACCCCACACGATGTCGCATACCCGAGGGCAGGGAACATGCCCTGGTACCTGCAGCCCTTGTATAGTGCCCAGCACATGGTAGTGTGTCATCAGTATGACCACCTAGCCAAATGAATGAATGATTACACATCCAGTCATCTCTGCCTCTGCAAAGTAGACTTTTTCATATTTTAAGACCATGGTAATTTCTTATCATGGGGCTGTATTCTTTTGTCCTGGTTCAACTCCCCATGTTTCTTCTGTCCTTTGACTAAGGATGTGGCTTACAGACCTCTGGTCATCAGCTTTCCTCTCATTTGTCACCATGCCTCTTGGACTGCTGTGCCTAGAACTCGTCACAGTGCCCTAGATCTGTACGTGGGACTCGGGACCTCCTTCTCGGTGACCCAAGATCTTCATTTTCACTAATGTTGCCATTTTGCTCTAAGATTCATGGTGCAAAACAGGGGCAGACCCAGACTCCAAACTTCTGTGCCTGCACACTGGAGGATAAGCCACCATCTCCACAATGCTCACGTGGAAATAATTAGAGACCAGGAATGGTGTTCACGAAAGTGCTGAGGGTGAGGTGGAAGGATGAAGGGCAGCAGTGAAGAGAGTCCATGGGCTGGAATAGTGAGGGGTGCTTTTCTAGGAGAAGAGGCCTTGAGGGGTGTAGGCGTAAGGAAACTGGAGACTGCAGAGGAGGCCTGGAGAGAGGCATTTCAAACTGGGAAAACAGCCTAAGCGAAGGCCTGGTGGCCAGGTCTGTGGTACCTGGAGGGGCAGCAAGCTGGCGACTTAGGGGAATGTGAGAGATTGGAACTGACTTTGTTATGAAAGACCCGTGGACTGAGATTGAGGAGTTTTGTCTTTATCTGATAATAGCTTTAGGGAGTCAGAGATCTTTTTTACAAATGAAGTTTAGTTTGGGTAGGGAGGGAGTGGCAGAAAAGATGGGAGGCTACAAAAGTCCAGGTGCAAACCATATATTACACAAGATCAGCAGCAAGGAGAGCAAAAGCAAGGACCCTTTAAGGGCACTCACGGTGGATGGGAGGGTCAGAAGGAAGAGACCCAAGCAAGGTCTGTGCATGCCAGAGGACACACGTGTGCAGGTAACAGGGACTGCAGAGGGCAGGGCAGAGGTGCTGGAGGCAGTGACACACAGGAGGGTGGGGCTGACACCCTGGATAGTGGGAGAGGTGAGGACACAGGCCCTGCTCTCCAGGAGAAGGGGCATGTCCTCCCTCAATGCTGGTGGAGAGGAACTCAGACTATGGGGACCCAGACGGACACACACCAAAGCGAAGGCAGAAGCGGGTAGTCCAGAACAGCCTCAAGTTTTCAGCGGAGTGAGCGGACACAAAGCCATTTGTCTAAGGACTTGAGGGCCCTTAAGGAGTGATCTAGAATAGCCACTGTGCAGAGTGACCGAGAAGATCTTGAGTTAGGAGAGGAAAGACTAGGACTCAGCAGAAGCAACACAGAGAGAGGCAGGTAGGGTGTGAACGTGGCCCAGTTCGCTTCTGCTGAGGTCAGAGATCAGAGTGGGTTTGCAAATCTGGATGTGCTTTGTGATTCTGTCTCTGAACCCCGGAGGAGGAGTAGAAAATGACTGTGTCCCCCTTGCCAGTCCGTGAGAGCTCAGCCATTCGCTCAGACCCCTCTCTTCAGAGCACACCACCACATGGTCCAGAGCTGATTTGGCATTCTTTAGGTCCAGACCAGTCTGTCCTTGTTTCGAGGGATGGCTTGGGGCTGGGAACAACTTCTAGCAGGTCTGCAGGACCAAGAACTGAGGGGCCCGCATGCTTAGGAGCAGGCTGCCCACCTCTTCCCCTTGCTCTTTTGCAGGAACACAACGAGTTCAACTCCTCCATGGCCAGGAGCCAGACCAACACTGCGCGGATCGATGGCCTGCGGCCCGGCATGGTATATGTGGTCCAGGTGCGCGCCCGCACCGTGGCTGGCTACGGCAAGTTCAGCGGCAAGATGTGCTTCCAGACTCTGACGGATGGTAAGAGGCAGGCCGGTGACCTGGGCACAGGGCAGGCCGCTGGAGGAGAGAAGAGCCCCCCGCAAGGCTGTACTCGCAGCCAAAATGCCAACTGCTAACTGGATTCCAGTGGAATTCCCAAGGAAGTGTTTGTCCCCGGTAGGGCCGTGTAGACGCCTCGATTCACTAGGCAGGGCATCTGTCTGAAGTCTGGCCCGTTTTTCAATAGCTAGTGGATTTGCCTTGGAAAGGTCTATGTACCCCGCATGCGCAGAGGCCCCCAAGTGTTGGCCTGCGTTTGCACAGCAGTGAGACGCACACAGAACTCAAGAGTATGCCTCTGCTGGTGCCTGTGTTGTTTCACCCTCACTCCCACTTCACTCTGTTCTGGTGGCTGGGAGCTGAACACGCAGCCTCATTGCATGAGCCGAGGACTCCAGAAAGAAAACAGAGGGACACAATTTGGGGAGTGGCTGTCTGTCCCACGTGTCTCAGAATATTTGAAGCAGCTTCATATGTGACCCTCAGTAGGTCCTGCTGAGGCGTCTCCAGAGAGCATGGCCACTGGTTTCCGAAATATCCCCAAGGCCACACAATCTGTCACCAAAAATACTTCCACCTTTGAGCTTTATTAGTTCTCTGTTTTAACAATCTCCCCCGGTCCTCTGAGACCTCCTCATTTAATTGTTATGAAAATCCAATTCCCTGTAACCTCAACCTTGTGTATGGGTGTCTGTCTCTACCTTAGCCACTTACCGTAGTGTATGTATTCATTTACCTATCTACTATCTATCCACCTATCTATCTATATTTATTCATTCATTGCTGAGCTGTGTCCTGATAGTTTCCCAGGTGTCACTCTATTCCCAGCGTCACAAATTGAAAGCCTTTAATTTTTCCTTTATTACTTAAATTACATAGAAAACACTCTGCCCTTACATAACATTTTATTTTAGGCCAGCACTCTCTGATGAGGCCCTTAAGAGGGCTTGAGGTTTTCTACTGACCCATATTATATTTTGAAACAATTTAAAAAGTCATCAGAAAGATTTAAAAATCAAATGATTTTATATAAAAATTATAATATCCATTTTCTTACGAAAAATTGTAAGAGAAGCCAATGCTGGTGGGCAGCCTAGTGTGAGGACTCTGCCTTGAGCTGGGGGCTTGCCCCCCACTTCCCATTGATCTGTACCTGGATGCTTTGATGTGAGCTGTCTGGCCTTTGTAGGATGAGAGTTTGCAGCCAGCTCTGAGTTTACTTTAGATGAGTTTTGGTTCATATTTTGAGGATGGTGAGCTAGGGTAGAAAGGTGAGCCAGTTTATCCAGATGAATAATACTGCTGGTATGAAAGAACACAGGCTGTCTTCGGTTCCTTAAGGATTCTGTTCCCCTCTTTGCACCTCACTTACCATCTAGATTTATGGGCACTTTGGCATCAGGAGGTACACAGGATTAAAAGCCCAAACTCAGAATGCTCTGAGTACTGGTCTCTTGGCAGTTCTGCTAGACAAATCAAGAAGTAACAAATTTCTCCCAAGAAGGCTATTCCTTTTACATTTGGCAGTTAAGTTTTGTAAACTCAACAGAGGTTGGATGTAGGAGAGTTCTGGTAAGTGGCCAAATTCGAGAGTATTTATCTTAATGACTCAGGTTCACACATTGGAAGTAATTATGTTCACTGAGGCTTCAGGCCTCCCTGCAGCACAAAGGTGAGTCTGAAGGTTGTCAGTGATAGGGTCATTGGGGCAGGCAGGACCTGTGGGATACCGCCCAGGGTCAGTGACCATGCTTTGGGCAGGTGACCTCCATGTGGGGCAGAGCCGCTGTGGTCCTGGCTGCTCTTAGCTACAACCTGCTAACTTTTGACTTGGTCGCCTCATTTTTTTTTTTTAAACCCATTTATACAGCAGGGTATCTACATGTTTACCAAGTATTCTGGGTGATTCTTATGCACCCCAGTGTTTGAGAACCATCCTTCAACTCTGTGGGTGGAGAAGGAGACTTCTAAACCCAAGGATATTGGTTCTCGAAGCTTCTGACTCTCTAGAAATTAGTTGGAAAAGGTGAAGGTCACATGGCTTAGAAATTTTTAAATTAACATGAATTTTATTTTATTTTATTTTTTGCCAAATTTTTTTTTTAAAACACACATATTACAAAAAGCTCGCAGCAGAGGGAAACTGAAACTCTACCTTCAGTCTTTTAAATTGATTTCTAGAGAGTGGGAGACTTCAAGAACAACATCCTTGTCTCTTGAAATCTCATCCTCCACACACAGAGTTGAAACATGGTTCCCAAACATCAGGGTTCCTAAGAACCACCTGGAGTGCTTGGTAAGCACGCAGATACCCTGCCTTTCACCCAGAGGTTCTGATACAGTAGGTCTGAGGGGCCTGGAAATAGGTCTAACAATCGGGCTCGGGTGATTCTGATGCAGGGCATGGGAACCTCACTTCAAGAGGAATTATTGTTAGGGGGGCCAGATAAAATACAGGATGGTCAGTTAAATGTTGTGAATTTCAGATAAACAACAAATAAGGTTTTAGCCTAAGTATCTCCCATGCAATATTTGGGTCATACTTAGACTAAAACATTATATGTTGTTTATCTGAAATTCACATTTAACCAGCCAGCCCATACTTTTATTCACTATATCCGGCTACCCTACTTGTAATAGCACATACTTAGCTTGACCTCCGTCTGCCTCAGTCCCGAACATTCGATAATGGCTCCTTGACACCAAGTGAGAGAATAACCACAATAATAATAATAGCCCACTGGGCCAAGTGGTTTATATGGATTAAGGAAAAGAGAATTCGTATTAAGGACATCTGTGATAGATCAAACACTGTGAAATATGTCACATGATCTGATTAAAAACTTTATCTTAACAGATAAGAAGTCTGAGAGTCAGAGAGACTAAATGCTTTGTCCAAGATCACCAAGCTTCCCTGTGGTAAAGCCAGGGTTTGGGCGAGCTCTGTCTGCCTCTGTGACTGGCAGGCAACCGCTTCCCCCGTGTGATACAGCCTGGTTCTAACACCAGCAGAAGCCTGGACCCATTCTCTTGAGAGTGAGCTTGAGAGTGCTGGGCTGTTTCTTGGCATTTCCTTCATCCTCTGTAGCACTGGGTGCGGTGCCGGCTGGCTGCAGATACTCTTAAACCTCTGCTCAGCGGGTCTGTTGACTGGGCTGCATCTCAGCAACTTTGTGTTTTAGAAGGTACTTCAGCAGTGGTTTCCATTCCCCCCATTAGACGTATCCTTAATGTGGCTGACAGACCTTTGAGAGACCTTCCGAATGAGGGCGTGTAGATCGGATCACCTCTGCCCTGGGACCAGTGTCATCAATTTAGTTCTGAGATCCTCTGTCACTGCTGTTTTGCCTTTATTGTTGACACTGTCATTTGGTTTTCGTTGTTTTTGTTTATTTGTGACTTAAAGATTACTCTTGGTTTGGGTCAGGCTTACAGCTCTGAAGCATAGAACCTATCTATCTATCTATCATCTATCTATCATCTATCTATCTATCTATCTATCTATCTATCTATCTATCTATCTATCTATCTATCTAATGTCTTTGTTGTCATCACTGAGTACCAGCCCTATGCAAAGGGCATACAGGAAACTTCTAATGCCTCTTTCTCACCTAGACGATTACAAGTCTGAGCTGCGTGAGCAGCTGCCCCTGATCGCTGGCTCGGCTGCGGCTGGGGTCGTGTTCGTCGTGTCCTTGGTGGCCATCTCCATCGTCTGCAGCAGGTAGGCCCCCCGTTCCTGCTCCCACCTGCTCTCCTTAGACGCAGGAAGCCCCGCTTGTGGACGCCTCCCACGTCATGCAGACTGGACAGGGCCTGACCATTCAGGGACGCACCGTCAAACTCACCACACTCATCATCCCATCTCCGTCCACAGGCAGCCTAGAATTCTCCAGATTATTTATTTCCTCTGTGCCTGGGATAAAATTCTCTGTAAGAGCTGGGCAAGGCTCTGAGAATTCATCCTCAAACCTCATTTTAGCCAAGACGTTTAGCCCACCTACACACAACGGTTTTCCTGGAGTGACAGTTACAAAATTTCACTTGACCCACTGGAGCATCACGCCCTGTGCCGCAGCCCGTCCTCTGGCTACAGAGCTAGGACCCTCACGCAGGGAGCAGTGGGGCAGGAGGGGAGCCGGGGAGGAAACGAGGAGCTCCATGTCTGCAGGAGGGCAGGCCCTGAAGGCCTTGTGAATTTTTAATACTGTTGCTGCTGCCTTGGGTGGTTAGCCCAGATTCAGCTGCCCCCCCCCGAGAAGTTCTGCAGTGCGGCCAGAGTGCTAATAGGCGTCATCCAGAGCCTCTGCACCAAGCTCTGATGGAGACGCACAGCCCTGCCCGGCCTCTGAGAGACCTTGACTTGAAAGACCTTGACCCAGCTGCCCAAGGTGGTGGTCAAGCCAGAATGCTGGCCACGACAGGAGCTCCACTTGAAGTGAGAGTTGCAGTACCCAACCCCACGAGATGCCTGGGTGAGCCCCCATCAGGGCAGGAGGCCCGGGAGCAGAGTGGTCGGGGTGCACCCCAGCTGAGAGCGCTCCTCTCCCTTGTGTCCACAGGAAACGGGCTTACAGCAAAGAAGCTGTGTACAGTGATAAGCTCCAGCATTACAGCACAGGCCGAGGTGAGTAGAAAGTAGACACCTACCACCTGAGCCCCGGAGAACCACTGAGTCGAGCAGGCGAGTGCTTCGACGGCTCCTTATAGCCAGACTGGCCGGTCCCAATCACAAGCCCCCTCCCGGCCCCCAGCGCCCAGAGGCTGGGTCCCCAGGGACCGAGGCTGCTCACCCCATCTGTGTCTGCCCGTTGTGGGCACTCATTGGATGCCTGGCGGGTAGATCATCTTCTGCATTGATAAGCCCATAGAGGACATGGAATGCAGGGAGAAGATTGGGTTTAGCAAGTCAATGAATCCTGAAATCAGACCCAGTGGGAAAAGACGGAGGGTTCTCTATTAACATCTTCTGCCTTATCTTATCCAATGGAGCGGCTGGGGAATGTGTTAACCAACTTCACAGATAAGCCAGAGAACACGAGTGTAGGGAATTAAAAAGATAGCAGAGCCCGAGAGGCCAAAGTGTTGGGATATCTCCCAAGTGTTTTCTTTTAAGCAGTGCCTTTAAAAGTTTTTCTCACTCATTATCTACTCTCTTTTTTTCAAAACCTAAATGTAATATTTTATAACTAAAATTTCCCCTCGCCAACGTGAAACATAAAGGCCTGTGTCAGGATTATTCTTTGATCTGTGTAATGACAACGTTGCAGGATCTGCAAAGGTCCCACTCAGTCCAGAAAGCAGAACGCTTAGATCTTTACAGCAGACACACTCTGATTCTAAATAACTCCTTTTGAATTCCACGGACGCCCTCAGAAACCTGCCCCAGCACTGTGTGCTGTGCCCTCTCTGTCCCAGGCTTCCACCGTGAGCTGCATCTCACCTCAGTCCTGCTGTGGCTGTGCCTGCCCCCTCTCCCTGTTCACTGGGCAGTGAGCACGCAAAACAGGCTCCGTCTACACACATCCTAAGCTGGCTTTCACTGGGCGGTTCTGGGAGTGGAAATGGGCTCCAAGGCAAAAGTTTTCACCTGAGGTCACCTAAGGCAGGAGAGTGATGCCAGGATGCTCCCATGGCAGCTTCACCACCGAGGGGCTCGTGTTCGGGCATTGCCAAGGTCGATGCTGGCTGGAGCGGCACAAAGGCCACTCTGTAGATATGGCTTTGTTCCCCGGGGGCTTTCAATCCAAGAACAAGAACCTGCCAAGGGTCTGTAGAGGACCAAGCCCCTGGCAGCTGGGCTGCTGTTCTGCCGTCATGGCTGGGAGAGGTCTGCGGGCTGGGCACCGGCTGAGGCCCCCACGGTGGTCCAGGCAGCTCCCACGATCCGGAGCACAAATGGGGAGCGAGGGTTTGGGAGAGCAGCCCCCTTCTAAGGCTATAGGCACAGATCCTGCAACACTCAGAGTCCCATTTACCCTTCTTTCTTTCCCCCAGCAGGCAAGTTGGGCTTCCATTTTAACCAGACATCACTGGTTTTAGAGGGGAAACTTGAATGTGTTCTCTCTCCTTTCCTCACATCCTGACTCTGCACCTCACGGCAAAATCTACAGATGATTTTTCTTATAGTAACCGGTGCATTTCCCTTCCAGGCAGGGCCTTAGCTTCCTAAGAACAGAGACTTTGATTTATCTGTGATTCTTAGGTGAAGGTGCCCCCTCCAGGGTGCATCAGAATTACCTGGAGGGCTTTCTCCACTGCCCTGCCTCCCTGCCTCTGCCTCTCGGGATTCTGACATTGCCCCGCCTCCCTGCTCTGGGCTGACTCTTGGCCATGTTGAGAGCCACTATAAAGTCTATTTCAGATTTGGCATCCTTTGAACTCTGGATGAAACATTTAAAGATGGCCTTGTGGGCTTGAAAGCAGAGGACACAAAATTGGGTTCAAAAGGAGGAGTGCCATTTTGAAGACTAGAGACGCCCAAAGGTGAGAATGTCCCTTTTTAAAGGGATGTAAGTTAAGCCTTGTCACCACCCCTTAGTCGGGGTACAGAAAGTCCCTAAGCATCAAGCTGGGATGCATCTTGCTGCCTATTTGGGCACTTCAACCTCAGACGTGACCATTCTGCTCTGGAGGGGCTGGCTTGGCTGGGCCGCCGCATGGCACCCACGTGCACAGAGGTCTGCTCCCAAAGTGCTCACAGCCTGCTTCTGGGGAACTCTGTCCCCTCTAAGGCCAACAGAAGGAGGCTTCCCTGGCTCTCAGGGTCCACAGAAAACCCACCACCCAGTCTGCGGTAGCAGAGGCCTTGCTGCAACCAGTGAGGGTGGGACCCGGGAACGAAGAGTTCTTCATGGACCAGAGTTCACTCCCTCCTTGGCCTTAGAAGTCTGTCTTCTTTTTAAATCTGTTCTCCTTTTTATAAATGCTCTTTCCTCCTATTCATAACTGTTCTCTTTTTATCCAGTCCCCGAAACCTGGCTCCTCTTTGCACTCTGGTTCTCTAAACTCATAGCCTCATGCTTTGAGTTGCATTAGTGCATTTTCTCCCACGGACATCCATCACTCTGACTAAAGCTATTACTGTTGGAGAATGACAGTCTAAGGGCTGTGGAGCTGGGAGAAGACTCAGCACGCATATAGCAGAAGAGGAAACTCAAGGCTCCAGTGGAGAATGGGCCTGGCCCGAGATGGGGGAGGGTAGGAGTAATTAGTTATGGAAAGCCTACTCGGTGCATTGGAAACTTTATTCTGGAGGCTCATTTCAATCCCTCTGACCCTGACGACCACTCTAAGTGGCAGACATTAATGACATGACTTTGCCTGGTCTCACCACTCATGGGTGGCCAAGGTAGACCACACACCCTCTAAACCTGGCTGCAGAGCCCATGATCTTACCATATTGCAGAGGCTCAAGGTGGCTGGTGGTCAGGAGCAAGTCAAAATGGGGTGAGGACTAATCTCAGAAGTCCTAGTTGGTGGTTTGTTGGTCCCCTCTCTGGATCCCATTGCAGGAGGCAGAAAGCTGGATGCACCTGATGTGAATGTGTGCACATAACCATTCCTGGGCCATCCACATGCATGCACCTCACTGTGGGACGTGGATGGTAACCTGGACATCTAAGTGCCTCCTGCCCTGGGAGGGACAGAAACCTGCAGCAGTTCCCCAGCCTCACTCATCAGTACCAGAGGGGGCCCCTGCCTCTCTTCCCCGCAGGCAGGGAGGGCATAGGGCCACATACAGAGGTCAGTGGCCCCTGCCCTCGCAGACCTGCCTTTCAAGCTGGTGCAAAGGCTGAAGGAGACATAACAGAAATGTTGGCAAACATAATACCTTCTCTAGTCCGTGAAGCCCTGGCAGATCTGGTCAATTTGAGAATGCCAAGTGCTCCCTAGGGCACTGGCTTACATCCCTGCTCTGAGCCTGCAGCACAGAGAACAGACTTGTGAGGGGGATTTGATTTGGGTGAAAGAGACTAGAGGGAAGGCAGGTAGGGAAGTGAAAGTGCATGGATGTGGTGCTGGATGCTGGGCTGAAGAGCCTGGGAACCTGTGGTTCATGTTCAAGGGTGGGTGGGAGTGTGGGTTTCCCATGTCGGGGAAGAGGCAGACAGATGGAGTGTTCTCATGGTTTCCATGGGCCAGTCCGCAAAAGGTGCTGGCTGACTAAAAATTGCCTGGATGGGATGATCCAGGTGGGCTAGGGTAGGCTGGGTAATCTATCTTTAGAAAAGTTCCAGTTGATGCTACATTTTGGAAATGCTACCAGGTACTTATGGGGCTTGGATGGACAACTATACACTTGATGGTGATTGACACTGCACTGATTTCTGAGATGGATGGAGTGTGCAGGGGTGGGGAGAGAAGAAGGTAAGGGCTTGGTAAAGGGTCAAGGGCTTTCAGAAAGCAACCCTAACAGAATCATCTCCTTGTTACAGGCAACTGCAGATATAATCACCGAGCTACTTTTGTTAAGCTTTGAGAAAAGCAAAAACAAATAAGATATGTGTCTAAAGACCATAAGACTGGCAAACACACTAATTTTCACACAGGACAAGAGGACAGAACACAGGGACCACAGAACAGGAGGGTGAGCTTGATCCCTGCCAAATGCTCAAGAGACTGGGAAGCAGATGGGTTCTGAAACTAAATTCAGTGATCATTGGGAAAGAACACAGGATTGTTAAGAAAAGTTATGGGGACCTCATCTCATTTACTAGGGTTATGCATTTAGTAAATTCAAGAGGAATTGTATATGTAGTGGATTTTTACTTTGGCAAAAATATTTGATGATCTCCCATGGGAAAGCACTGTAAAGTGGGTACAGAGCTGGTCGTCATACGAAAAGTTGGTGCGTTAGTGAGTCTGTCAGCCAGGAAGGAAGTCACCAGTTTTATTCTAGTTCTCATCCAATTCAATCTCTTGTTTGTTTGATTGTTTTTTTAAATTCATGAGTCAAGTGCAAGCCTAGGGATGCTTATCAAGTTTGTAGGTAACAGTTGGGTGGCTTAAGGAACTCCACAGAAGACAGAATCAAAATTCAGAACTATACAACAGCTTTGAATGCTAATTTGAAATCTGCAAGACAAAATGTTAGAGGGATAAACCTAGAAGCTAGTGTTGGTTAAAACAAAAATAAAGCGGTACAAAAAGGAGGACACCTGACTTGCTATCTGTTTGTATGGAAAAGTTTCAGTACTTAGTTGATCACATGCCTAATAGGAGTGAGAAAAAGCTGATAAAAAAGGCTAAGCACTGTTACTAATGCAGAATAATACTCCTAAAAGCCTCCAATTTGAGCACTTATTATGTTGAGCACAGTAACTTTAAATTAACTAATTTGATCCTCATAACCGTCCCATGAGGTAGATTTTGCATGTGAAGAAACAGAGCCTCAGAGAAGTCAAGTAGCCTGTCCAGAGTTTTATGACTCTGTGGTCACAATTAAGGTTGGGATCAGAGGAGGTGATACACAGAAATGCTGTCCTCTGTGCTGGTAAGAACACATCTAGAAGGACGTTCTTGGTTCTGGGGACCCCATGTGTCAAGAAGGACTTTGTCAACAAAGCAGCCGACCCATGGAGTGTGCCAAGTCCTGACCTGTCACCTCAGAGACACCAACCGATTTGGTGCTGGAGAAATCCAGGCAGGAACCTGGGGGTCAAAATCAAGCATGACACCATCACGGCAAAAGAAAGGTGATACTGTTGTTGTGCTTTGTTGTGTTAAATGGAACCATCGGTGAGAGATCCAAGTAGGCAGACTTTGATTCAATGTAAGAACAGCCCCCCAAACTGGAACTGTCCACACAGAGACAGGTTGCTTTGTGGGGAGGGAGGTAAGCTCTCTGGTCTGGCAGAGACAGATATCAGTAAAGGCTGCTGTAGAGGATGTTGTAGAGAGGATTCCTGCTTTAGGTAGGACACTGGACTTGATTCGACCCAAGATTCTACACCCAGCTTTCTTGACTCTGGGTGGGAGGGACATATCCGAACCGTACAGGACACAGCATCCAGCGCACTGGAAATCGCCTTTGGACACCAGGGTGAAGGTCAGGTGTAGCTGGAGGAGGGACACAGACCATAGATATTTTGGTTGCCTCTCCTGAAGGTAACAGGAGCATTAGTACCTGAACATGAGTAAATGAGGGCCTATGGGAAGAGGAGGAAAGGCCCCCAGGTGCAAAAGGTGGCTGAGTGTTCAGTGAGTGCTTATTAAATGTCAAATAAATTTAACGAGCTAGCTTCACCCATTTGTCTGCTGCTGGCTCAAAGCCAGAGCTTCTAGAAGCCAGGGTAACTCTTTGAGTCCCCAGCTCCTAGACTGTTGCCTTCAGGTTCCTGGCAGGACTTCAGTGGCCCAGAGACAGTGGGCCTTGCCTGGAAGGACCTGCCTGTCCTGGTCATTGATACCCAAGAAGCAGGGAGATGTTAAACTATTTTTCCTGAAATACCTTCCTCAATAGCAAGTAGCCTGTGGTCCACTTTCCTTCTCTTGGAGACACATATTAGGCAATAACTGTGGTTTTAAGAACGAATCTTGAAATGTGGTGAAACCCCCAAACAGAAAGTGGAAGGAAGAGCTTCCTCAGATTCGGTGCTTTTCCACCAGCCTTGTTGCCCACCCTGGGGCTCCCTCTCTTGGATTCTCCCTCTAGCCTTGGCTGGACACCCATGACCTCCATTCTTTCAGGGAAAAAGACAACCACCCATCGTCCTGGTCTTGACCCCAAGCAGGCGGAGCAAAGTGTTTCTAGTGCCCATCAACCTTTCCTGGTAGATTTGCTCTAAGAAACTGCCCGTCCTCAGCCTTTCACATGAACAGCTTCAACTGTGTGAAGCTCTGGGTAACTCATGTGTCCACCACATCCACCACTCCACATCCAGCCTTTCAGCTGTTTCCATTCTGAGTTTTCTGACTGACTTCTAGGCCTTGCATGTTTCATCCATGCATTCAAAGTCTAAAGCCACATGTGCAAACTTCCCTAACAATAGGGTTTCCTTCCCAAAGTCCATCACCTGGTTAATAGGACCACTTAATTCTGGAAGTCTTGGCATTGATTCGGATTCTTCTGGTCCTTCCTTCATTCCTCATCTTTAATTGCTCACCAAGTGCTGTCAGTTATTCCTTTGAAATTTCTTTTGCCTCTTCTGCTGTTGTCATTGCGATGCTCTGCTTAAAAACTGTTATCTTGTACCGTAATTACAGCAGCAACCTCAGAGCTGTTTTTTCAGCCTCCAGCCCCTTCCCCGCAACGATGCAAGGGAGTGCTGCGGGCTGTCAGCGAAATGAACTCCCTTGCTCTCAATACATCCCTTTCCTGCTGCTGGCACAGTTGTCGGCTCTGTGTGTCCAATGGCAGCAATCCAGATGCCTTTGATGGTAGTCAAGGCCCTCCCACTAGTGCATTAGCACTGTTCCACCTCAGACCCCCCCCCCCCGTTCCTTCCACACTCAAGCTGACCACACTGTCGCCGCTCGCACAATGGCAGGTCTCTCTCTGAGCTGTGCCTCATGACACTTCAAGCTTCTCCCTCTTCAGTGAAGGACCACATGACCTGTCCTTCTAGAACTCTGACCTTGAAGACTAGCACCCACGGTCCTCCGTCTTCTCTGGTTTCTGCAGCACTTACAGCTTGTTTCCGGGTGTGGGATCCTGATTCTAGACTCTCTGGCACTGCTCCCCGGTTTGTTCACGTCTCAGTGACCTGAGAACTCCACGAGCTCTGTTTTCCCTGTAGCTCCCACAGTCCCTGGCACAGGGCTAGTTGGGTGTCTGGTCAGCATTGAGAAAAAGGGGGGCGATCAAGTTCTGAGGCAGAGGACTGGATGAGGTCCCTCCCAGGAATCGGAGTTTACGTTCAGATCCCTAAACAGCTTCCCTCTTGTGCTTAGATATCTGGACCAAATTTAGGTGAGTCACGAATATGACAAAGTCTGCCTTGGATCCAGAATGGGGAATGAGGAGGCAGATGTCCCCCTTTCCTATGGCTCCATCAAACCTGCTGGGACACAAGTTATCAACAACTGAAAACAACCTAATTTATGCACTAGCTTTCCGGACCCTACTGTGGGATTCTAGGAATCCTCCACCAGCAGGAGGGCACTGGGCTCTTCCTGGCACCCTGAAGCCTCCCTCATGGGACCCGCAAGCTGTCCGTGGTACTGATTTTGTACTTTCTGAATGCACAAGAGGGCTGAATGGCAGTGTTCCATCTTCTTCCACTTTTAATACCTAAATGTCACTTACTGTTTAGAACTGGCCCTTTACCAGCCCATGCTATCCCGCCCTGAGACCCTGGCACTTGTAAACATGTCAAGCTGACTTTTTAGCTACACCCCACAATCTGCCAGCATCGCCCAAATTTATCCCAGCCTCTTCCCTTTTGAGAGCACACTAATCTCCTGATACAGGATCTCCAACAATACCTAGGAGTTTCTTGTGCTTCAAGGACTGCTCCCTGCCATGCAAGAAGGCTCTGGATAATGGCTGAGTCATTTCTCCCCAAAGTTAATACCTTTAAAGCCTTGGTTCATGTTTAAGATTTTGCAGATCTCCTGGGACTATGGTCCTTTAAAGCTTTAACAGTCCAGGCTGTGACCCCACTCATAGCATAAATGGGTTTTGAGACCAAAGAATAAACATATCTGCAAATCAGATCTTTAATAGAGATTAGTAAACTAGAAGATCATAAAATTGAAGTTTTTTTTTCTCTCTCTCAGCACCATCAATCAGTTTAGATCTGTACATACCACTTTTGTGCCAAAGGTATGTAACCTATGTTAAAAATGATGAAAATAATCAGAAACTATAGGGTATTATAAATATTATAATATTAACACTAACAATAATGTGAAGCATTGGACAGAGCATTATAAAATGTCTTACATTATAGAGCTATATTACATCTGATATTATTATAACTGCCATTAATAATATTTCCCCAACACTCACCATCTGAGAACATTTTCTGAGCCCTGTCTCCAAACGTTTGGCTGTGCCCGACTCCACAGCTGACTCGAATTCCTTGTTCACTGTCTGGTGATTCATTGCACTAAATACCATTTCCCTGATAATTAAAAACTGCTCACTGGCAAGTGGGAGCAGGAACAGGCTGATGCAGGATTTATGCAGAAACACAAAATGAGCCAAAAGACAAATGACCTGTTCTGCCTAGCTGAAGACATTTTATTTTTCCTCATCATCTTCTGGGACTAGAAGAAGGCTAGCTGTGATGTGGGAAAGAGGTCTGGAGAGATGTGTCATCCCGAGATGAGGTGGATGCAGGGAGAGCCATTAGTGCATGTGTTTGGCCAAATCACTCTTCAGACTTAGGACCTAGGGACCCTGCCCGCAGCCATTCCTAGACTGGCCCTATCTGACCCTCATCAGAGGAAAAGCACTGAGTTTGAACTATTTGTTAGACTTCTGATTTCAGTTTTCCTTCTTCAGTCTAACAATGGTATCCTCAATTTCAGGGAAAACAAGAACTGATTCCTACCCTGCATAGGTGCAGGATGTTCTACATTGACATTGCATCACCAGGTCTAGGCCCCGTGCCACCTCCTCAGCTTCTTGTGAAAAGCTTCAGCGATGACCAAAGCCCCTGCCTGGCCCAGAACAGCAGCTGAGACACCGTGTGTGCCCACACACGCACATACTCATACACGTACACATTTGTACACACATACACACACTCACATACATGCATACACACATAGACACTCACACACACGCACTCCTTAATTCCACAAGCCAGTGCGGTAGTACAGCTGCCCGTGAATACACCACACAGTGATTAGAATATGAACTTTCTCCCATGCAGATGCCCTTGCTCGGATGCCACTGACCTAAATGAATCCTGGCACCATCAAGAGATGAGCCTCTACCTTCTGGGAATAGCTCCGTCCCAGAATTGATTGGGGCCAGTATCTGTGGAGCTCATTAACTCAGAACCCTCTCTCATTCATCCTTATATATGTCTTTACTTGCAAACCATTCATTACAGCACATTCTAGATTGTTTAATTAGTTTCCATGGAATAGTTCCTGTAGGACAGCTTAGCATACATCGTTTAAAAGCCCTTGATCCAAAATCACAAGGTGGTATTTTTAAAGTAACTAATATAACCCTAAGCGGTTTACAGCCCCCCAATGCCCAGCCCCCATGCCCGTCCCCCGGCTTCCTCTTCCTACCGCCCCAAACACTTCCTAGAACAATTTACCGATAATGATCACGAGCATATCAGCTTGTGAGCCCTCCCTGTACATCAGGCACCGTGTTAAGTATGTCACTTGCAACATGGTCCTTAATATGACAGCCGCCCCAGGAAGAAGGTGTTCCCTCCTCCGTCAGCAGAGGAAAACAATGTTATAAGAGATGTATGTGGTCTTGCCTCAGAATGCCCGGCTAGTGAGAGGCTTTGGGGTTCTGACCTCACCTCTAGATCCCAGCCTCTGGGCTCTGAGACTTCTCTCATTTCAGCCCAGAACTGGGAAGAATTCACAGGTTGTTGACACTGGCCTGCTGCCCCTGTAGCATTTTGAGTGGGTCTTTTGTGGTGACCTCGTCTTCTGCGCTCACCCCTCCAGCGCACACTAGCCGGCTTCCACCTGAAGCATCTGTGTTTCTTCACCTAAGCACCTCTCAGGCCCTGGAGTCTCCCCGCCCACCTGCCCAGCAGGGCAGCCAGCCCTCAACCAATGACTGATGGGAGTCGTGCGGAGCTTGGTCAGCTCCCTCCACCCTAGGGTGGGCCAACTCTGAAGCATAGGGTCTCAGAGATTCCTAGGGGGTGGGGAGTTAAGCCTGTGTCAATTACTCACAGCCCCAAGGCAGTAAGTGCCTTGAGAGCACACCTTTAATAGGCTGCCTTCCTTTCCTACCTGTCACACTCGCCTGTGGCTACTTCTTCGGATCACCTCTCAGATAAGCCACTTGCTTTCAAAACCTTGTCTCAAGCTGTTGCTTCTGGAGAAACCCAAAGTGAGACTGCCTGGAGATACTGGTCTGGGTTGTTAGACTTTCTATGTGGTTTCAATCGTTCTTGCACTTCACTTGTTCTCCAGATCAAAGGAGAAAGGGATGAACCTCCAGCTCTGTTCTCCCCTTTGTCCACTGTTATTAAACTCTCCCTCTCTCCCACTCTCTCTCTCTCTCTTCCCCTCTCTCCCTCCCTCCATCCCCCCAGGGATTAGAACACTCTATTATAAAGATGAGGATTTGCTTTGTCCAAAGTTCAATCAGCAGATTCCAAAGTTAATGTTGTCATCCCCAAGTTTTCAAAGAGCATTCTAGAATGATGTTGACCACCCTAAAGCAAGCCGCCTAGCATGCTTGGAGTGCTTTCATTTCATGACTGGGAATAACCCAGCTTTCAAAAGAAGCAATTCCTCTGGTCAGAGCACCTGGCTCTCTTTGGCTTTCAAAACATATCCCCCTTTAATTGTTTGCTGCATCTTCCTTCTCCCTCTGGATTGTATTCTGGCCTGAATTGGTGATCACGGCAACATTAATCCGGGGCAGCTGTAGAGTCACCAGAAGTTTTTGGGATGAAAGATGCCAAAACTAGACCACACGCTCAGGGCTGGGACTCACTGAGAAGAAGCCACGGTGGCCAGGTGGGAAGTGTGTGCTGAGAGGAGCTCAGCTCGGGGAACCTGAGATCCAGCCTCCACCGTGGGCACAGCACTTGGGCTTTTGCACACCTGCCTGCCCTGCTGACCTGTCCCTTCCACGAACCAGACAGCAGCGGCGGGCAGGGAAAATGGCTGCTCTTCCCAAGGATGCGATGCCAGACCGTGCTGAGCAGCTTTCGAAGCCCACCTCCCACCACATCACCCCCAGGAAAACCATCTCCATTCTTGCCTAATGACACATCCAACACGGTGAAAAGCGACATTGTGATGAATCCATTTGTTTTTGGGTTCCATTTCCTTTCTTTTGTCCCCTCTTCTCCACTTTTTGAATGTATTTTTTCTGCAATGACGATTCTCTATTTTGTCCCTGTGCACACCTATTTATCTTGCCACTGTAAACATCAGTGACAAAGTCCATATTCCTTTATGTATTTCTCATTCACCATTTTATTCACTTTTCATACTTCACTGTGTCTGAAGGCATGGGGGTTCAATCACCATTTTTCTTTCACTCCACCTCATTTTTTTCTATGTAGACTTTGCTCTTTCCTCTCCCAGTGTTTTCTATGCTTTTCTCTTCCCATTTTCTCTTCTGGTATACTGGCTTGGCACTCCTATCTTGAGGTTTTTCTAATAGCAATTTCTTTCTTTCTTTTTTTTTTTAAATCCATCCTCATCCCTCTTCCAGCCCTGGACACAGCCGTCAGTTATAACCTTAACTGTGGCCTCCACTCAGGAAAGTTGTCAAGTTGATAAATATTGATATCTGCCCTACCATTTTACCACCACTTTTCTGCTAATGCATTTGGTTGGCATCAATCAGCTTCTTTGCCTTCTGTGAGTGCCCGGTGTGGGAACTGGTCCCGATCTGTCATTTATAAGTAATCTGCTCCACATTTCATCAAGAGCTCAAAAACAGAAGAAAATATAGAGGAGAAGTAGAGGACAGAGAACCAGGCTAGCATGGCCCAGAGGGAAGGGAGATGGGGAGGTCCGGCAAGTAAAAGAGAGGCAGCCCTATGTGTAGGAGAGACACCCCCGCCCCAGTCGTACCCTTACTGCTGGGGACATCAGCCAGTGCTTAATGACCACCGTGTCCTCTTTGGGACATTAACCCTGCTTATCTCCTCCAAAAAGGCTCCCCAGGGATGAAGATCTACATTGACCCCTTCACTTATGAGGACCCCAACGAAGCTGTCCGGGAGTTTGCCAAGGAGATTGATGTCTCTTTTGTGAAAATCGAAGAGGTCATCGGAGCAGGTATGGCTCTCCCCTCTCCTCCTTTCTGTTCTCTTGGTGTCCAAACACCCTCTTCCCTTTGTTCTGGGTGTTCTCTACCATTTTTTTCCCCAGAAGATATGTCTAAGCCATCTACAATGTGTGTCTAAGGATCTTCTGGGGAGCTTGTTTGCGGTGTCCAAGCTTATTTGGTATTGCAGAGAAGTCAACTCTAGTCTAAAAAGATTCAGAAATAGCTTTGGAAATTGACCACCAAATGCAGATAAAGAGAGAGAAAGAGGGTAACCAATTGAGAAATACACATTTTTAGAAGCTGGACCTAGTATCCCCTTCACTGATTCGCATATCTCCATGGCTTTGGGCCAAGATTTCTTCCCACATTTTCAGTTCTCCTTTTCTGATGTACATGGATTTGGAGGCAGACCATGATAAACTGAAGAGGGACCACTGTTTCCAGAAGAAAGCTCACCCATATCCATATTTATAAACAAAAGATCTACGATATGGATGGTAATACAAGACAAATTTCTCTCCCAAAAAACATGTGCTCTCATCCATCTTCCTGCATTGGAATAGAAACCCAGCCCGGCAGAAAGCTAACTGCCTGAGATGCTCTTAGGAAATTCTACCTAAAGACTGATCTAAAATTTTCATCTTCCTTTAATGGATCAGTAGTTGAGTCAGTTGGGCAATGGATCCAGTCTTATTGATGTAAATGAGTAAAACGTCCCAAAATATCATTCCTTTGGAAGTAATCTCTTTACTGCCCCTTCTGCTATCTTTTCTGAATCTTCTCAAAGATGTGTTTGCTTTGTGTCCTCTTTCCTACTTTTTTTTCTACAACATTCTTTGTCTTCTTTTCTTCTTTAAATTGTATTAGCCACTATTCAATATCTCTTCACTCATATGTTGTATTCTTCTTTGTAGTCCCTATGTCTGGAAGTGCTTTTTTTCATGTCAGTATTTGGAGAGCCATGGGGTTGCCTCTCCGAATAATATTTTAAAATCCATAAAATATGTTTAGTCAAAGTCTTCCAGACATCCACTCCATATATTATCTTTAGGGGGAAAGTCACACTCCTTCCATTCACTGCCTCTCTTAATGCACTGAGGGGTCAAAAAGCCATCTGTGAAATTGAAAGTCACATTTGAAAGCTTGCCCCATTAAGCCACCATTCTCATGCTCTGATTTCCCTCTTAAAGAGCTCCAACCTCATGGCATCCCCGTGGTGGGTGCTGGGACTCTCCCTATCAGGACACACCACTCTCTTCCTACCAACCCCTCACGTGTTCCAGCAGGCTGACCGTAATCTGATTCACATGAATCTATACATATTTCCCATCGACTTTCATTAAATACTGAACCACGACTTTCACTTCTGTGCAGATAATTTTCTGTTCCCCCTTAGACACTGACAGACCTAAGGATCGTGCCTTGGAAGGCTGGATTCCAGATAAATTTGATGACTCATAGGGGCTCAGACTTGTCCAGTAAACTTGAAAGAGTGTTGGGCAGGGGGAGAGGACGTTCAGTCCAGCATCCTATTCCTCCACGTTGTTCATTGTTATGTCATGTGGCAATGGTGCTAGCGATTTTAATGTTGTTATTTATGTCATGTGCTTAGAGCAATGTGTTCTGGACTGCATTTCATCCCAGAGAGCACACGTCAGCCCCCCTCCCGACTTTATCGGGGGAGGAGTAAAGAGCCTTCTCACTTTATGACCCTGCTGGGGAGTGGCAACTTGGAGTGAGCTCACCAACTGCTGGATGCTGGGTAGCATTTGCTGATGCTGCCATTTTTGTGCATTCTGCTCAGAGAAGGCTCAGTCCCCACCATGGCTCACCTGATCCCGGGGAGGGTTGATACATGTAGCAGTTTATAAGGTGGCCAGCAGCTTGGGATAAAGACTTCTGCCCAGTTGCTGCTGATCGCAGAGCTAATCCCTGGGGATATGAACTCACTATGTGTAACTTGATGCACTTTCAACAGGAGACACTCCTGGCTGGTGTCAACCTCTCTCCACTCTCCGGTTCTTTCTCTCTGTCACCACTCCTGCTTCTCCCACGCCCTGCCTCACTGAGACTGACTTCACATTGTGCTAAAAGAGCTGGTGTGAAGGTTGAGTTTAAAAAAAAAAATTTTGTAAGGTAACATTTATGCAGTGTAATTGGCAATATTTCCCTTAGCCACCTGGCAGATTCGGCTCAGGGGACCAAATCTGGGCTGCAAAATGGTAACACAACATGAGAAGAAGAATCAGAAATCGTTGCTCCTTCCTTCATTCTATTCCTTCCCTCCTTCCCTCAATAAGCTCTTATTGAATAATTTTTGCATGTGAGTGTGGAGAAGAACAGACACTCTCCTGTTCAGAGGTCTGACAGTCTTGGGGAGAAACAGGCCAGTAACATGCTCACTATTTCACACAACCCACAACACAGGTATGTGCAAAGGTTGTGACCAACGTAGAGTAGTGTTTAGCTCCCTGTTCTGGGAGTGAGTTGGGGCATCAGGAAGACTTCACAAAGGAGATCACCTTTGGCCTGAGCTTTCAAGGATGGAAACTAGTAGAAAAAGTAAGTTTCTGTGAAACTCATGAGAGGATGAGACAGAAGAGGAAAACTAAATGACATAAGGAGGGGAATGACCATGACCTTCCAGCAGTGGTGTGCTGGAGCCAGCTTGCACTACTTCGCAGGAGCCAATTGTGTGCATCTTTTTCCAGCCCTGTGTTCGGTGGCATTGTGTTGGTAGTTTGACATTAACCATGGAAGGAGTATTTACACCATGAGAATTAGCAAATGTTACAAATCAGGGGTCTTTGTTTCTTCGTTTTCTGGAGAGCTGGTTGTTGAATGCTTACCAGCACACTCCGGCCTTCCAGAAGATGCAAGATAATTTCAAAGAGGTTGCAGAAAAACTGGCCCATTCCTGCTGAGAATAGATCCAGAGGAGAGGGCTATGTTTGTTGCAGGAGGGATTAGGTTGAGAATTCAAGAAGATCACAGCCTGTGACTGTGGTGGATTCTGGAAAACACACTCAGTGCCTAATAATCCTGGCTGATATGTTACTGTCTAACACAGATGCAGTCCCACTCCACGAGAGGGGAGGAGACTGAGAGCTAAGATGAGGGACCAGAGAACACGCAGCCCTGGAGGTGGGAGGAGGAGAGGCTTAATGGCCGGAGAGGACTCAGGGAAGAGTCCTCTGAGGGCTTGGAGGCTGTGGATGGGCTGACACTCTGTGCGGCACATTCTGAGAACAAGGCTGAGAGGAGGCTGCTGGGGAGGGGTTTCCTGAAGGTAGGAATCAAGCATTAAGTCTGGAATCAGGCTGAGGCTTAGCAATCCAGAGACTGCAGTATGGATTTTGTCCTGTAGAAAATGGCGAGTGGGGTGGTTTCTGAGCAGGGCGGGTGGTAGGAGTGAGGGGGGAGAAGAACCTGATGAACCTGTGTTTCGATTGGACTGGAAGGGGTGCTGGGAAAGGGTAGGTAAGGACTCAGAGGCATGCAGACCAGTTATGGGGCTTTTAAACGTGGAGAAGTTTTGAGATGGCCGATGCTGGGATCAAGGGTGCAAAGGAAGGCTGCTTCGCAGTGAGTAAACTCATCTAAACCAGAATGTACCCACACATGGCGAATGGAGTGACCAGTGGGCTTGGTGGCTGGAGTTGATGGGGAGACACGGCATGGAGGTTGTGGCCAGAAGCGAGGGCCATCAGGTTAAACACCTTGAAGGGAGAGGGGGGCTGCCTGGCCCCCAGGGTGTGGGACTGGAGGTTGTGCTTGCGAGTAAAGGCCAATAGAGTAAAATCTAAAAACTATAAGGTTGAAGAATGGCACCAACCTCCAAAGTTTCTTCTACAATTGTTGAGGATATTGAACAAAGGAATAAATAACAAATCACTGTGAGCCAGGTGTGACACCAGCCAAGAGGACTGAATTACATTTGACCCTTGAACAACACAAGGGTTAGGTGCACCGACCCCCATGAGCCGTTGAAACTCTGAGTGTATAACTTGACAGGCAGCCCTCTGTATCCATGGGTCCACATCCCTGGAATCAACCAGCTGTGGATAGTGTAGTACTGTAGTACCTATTTATTGAAAAAAATTCTGCGTAGAAGTGGACCTGTGCAGTTCAAACCCATGTTGTTCAAGGGCCAACTGTATAATTAGCTCATTAATCATTATGTAATTACTTGTTTAGTGACCCTCTTTTATCACCGTGCTCAAAGTTCCATGGGAGTGATGAAACGTAAGTACTTCTGTGAGTCCCATGCTTGGCCTGGTGTGGCACTCACGTACTCAGTTAAATATTTGTGGTGTATGGTTGAATGTCCTTGGGGGAAAACCATAACAGGGATAAGAATTTGGAGAACTGGGTGGAGTCTGGGAGAACGCAGAGAGACTAGAGAGAGGTTGAGTGAGGTGGTGTCATTCAGTGCTCTGAAAGGAGCCTAGTGGAGTGAGGAAGGCTGATCCTTCCTCTTTTCCCTGCAGATGATGGGAATGATTGAAGTCCCTTTAGAGAGGGCAGACAGCCATCTGGTATCTTTGGAGGATGTCAGCTTTTTATAACCATGAATCTGACTCATAGGAGTCACTCACAGGTCAGCTTCAATTGACCTGTGGAGTTCTGATCCAATGCTTCATTCTGATCGGTTTGATCTGTAGACATGCCCAGAGCATAAAGCAGGGCTGCCATGTCTAATTGGGCTCTACAGCATGAATGGTGCTCCTGGGTCATGCAGTGTGCAACCTACATAACTGTATGTAGCCGCCCTGAGCATGACAAATGCATGAAAATATAGGTAGAGGTGTCACCATAAGGGGTCATCCAGGGGGACACATGCCAGTTGTATTTTAATTAATAAACACACCCTCCCCTGACTCAGCAGCTGCTGATCCAGCATGTCTATGGATGGCTTACTGTGAAGGGGAAAGAGGCTTGAGGTGAGAGGGCTGGGTGAGCAGAGCTGCGGAGAGAGAATTTGTGATGTATATGGATGGAATGGGGCCAGCAAGGCCCACCATTTCTCTTTGAAGAAGAGGATGTGTTTCTTGGGGATGGTTTGGTAGAAAGTCCCCTGCCAGCCTGACTCTCTTGGGCTCACTCAGAGCGAGGATGGGCAGGATGAGGGTAGCCTCATACTGGATGAGAGTCACAGCAGGAAGGGTTTCCAGAGGAGCAAATCAAATAGATATTGTCTGTAAGGATGATTAATATAACTGGCATGCACTCAACATGTACATACTTTACAAGCTTTGTCTCATTCAACTCTCATAATGGCCCTGTTAGCCCTGTGTGTTAGTTTGTGTGTGTGTGTGTGTGTGTGCACATCTGCGGGCGCGCACGCATTTGTAGACTGGTAAGGATATCCACATTCAGTGAACAGCTTGCCAAAGGCCATGCTACTGGTTGGACTGAGTTAATGGTAGAGCAAAAACTGAAACCCAGATAAGGTTGATCTTAGTCTGGTGAACGTAACTCCCACACTACCTGCCACTTTTTTCACTGTTCTGGAAAATGACAGCTAAGTATAGAGACATTGCTTCTGATGGCAAACTCTAGCTAGCAGTTTGGAATACCCAAGCCTCTTGGCTGGGAATGACAGGACTCTCCTAGAATTCAGTATGCCCATATGGTGGTGCCACAAAGATGCCCTGGGGAGAGCATGTTCTTCCTAGAATACCCTTGTCCCATCCTCTGGTCCTCCTATTCTAGTATGATCAGTTGTTTCCTTAAGAAGGATAACAATGAGGGCCAAGATATTTAGCATTTTTAATTATATGTGCTTGCTTATATTAAGAAAATAAGTAATATCTAGGTATGTGGTTGTCTAATGACCACAAGAAGCTATGAGAAAAGAGAAAACTAGGTTTACTCTCACCATCTAGGTATTAGGTATTGTGGGCACCGTGGCTATTAATTAGATTCCATCTCATTTGCCAACTCCAGTAGCCTGGTAATGGGTACCTGGGGAACTCTGCTGAGGAGAAATAGGGTTGTAATCAATTAGTAATGTCTGTCCTGGGTGCAAGGACAGGAGGTGGTGGAATGCCTGCCATGGTTTTACTATCCCTGGTTTAGCCATAACCTATCTTGCACAGGACAGTGTGAAAACTTGCTGGAAATCATACTTTAAAAACCTAGTTTAAATTAATTCTTTAAAAGTTTCTTTTCCGGTGGAAGCTTGAACTAGTAGCGAGAAGCTCTGCTTTCCTTTTTCCCTCCCTAAGGCAGTTTGTGACTTCACAATGCTGCTAAAAAAAAAATAAAGAAGACTGCAATTGTGTGTAGAGCCACGCTGCACATAGCCAACAGCTAGTGCTTGAAACGCCTGCTGGCAGGCTGGATGTTTCATTTTCAAAAATTGAAAATTATTTCCTTCTGATTTTACATATAATAGTTGAGGCATTTAATGCTGCTGAGCCATTTTTTCTCTCTTCCTCACTTTGTCAAGGAGCTGAAACTTGTAGGGAATAATTTCAGCAGCTGTCCGGGAGGGCAGTGACAGGAACTGGCAAAGTGATACTCAGCTGACAGCCCTGAGGGCCACGGTTCTCAAACTGGAACCAGGCATCAGAATCACCCGGAGGCAAGTTGAAACCCAAGTCACGG
This sequence comes from Eschrichtius robustus, assembly GCF_028021215.1. Taxonomy (NCBI): domain Eukaryota; kingdom Metazoa; phylum Chordata; class Mammalia; order Artiodactyla; family Eschrichtiidae; genus Eschrichtius; species Eschrichtius robustus. Next base: position 17,132,286 of record NC_090829.1, read on the forward strand.
GGCCCTGGACTAAACTTCTGATCCAGCTGGGTATAAATGGGGCTTGAAAATCTGCATTTTCTAACAAGTTTCCAGGTGATGCTGATGCTGTTGGACAGGAGCCACACCTTGAGAACAACTGCTAAGAATCACTGGCACTAACCTGGCACGAAGCTGGAGCTAGTTTAGTGCCACTCCTAGCCAAGAGGTTGTTCGGCTGTAGGAGAGGGTCCAAGGTCAGCTGCAAAGATGTGTGCCAATCACAGTACAGCCAGACCAAAGTTAGGTCGGCTGCAATTACTATCAGTCAACGAGCTGTATAGAGAGAACCAACCATAACCACTACCCAGTCGTTTCCTGTAAGTATCTATTTTAAATATAATGCTGGGGAGTTCCCTGGTGGTCCAGTGGTTAGGACTCAGTGCTTTTACTGCCGTGGCCGGGTTCCATCCCCGGTTGGGGAACTAAGATCCTGCAAGCCTCACAGTGCGGCCAAAATAAAAATAAATAAATATAATACTAACGCTTCATTTGTTGAAAATATTTTTTAGGCATTAAGAATTTTTCTTAAAAAGATGAAAAATGGTTCCCTGAGCAAAGTATGTGAACCTGAAGTCAAAGATCACAGGTGACAGCAGTCAGATTGCAAGTGACACAAGGTCTTGGTTTTCTGTTTGCTACTAGAAAGGGCCCATCGACTCCCACTCCCTAGGAGTCTGTGGCGGTGCTAGGGGGCCAGAGCCCCCAGACTTTAACGCCCCGAGCTTACCTGAAGACACCCTCCATGCCCAGATACCTGGCAGGGAGACTTCCCAGCACCCCTGGCAAGATGCTCTGCTGTGTCTTGGATCAGCCTCCTTCACGTCCCGCTAGGCTACAGAAACCTACATTTGCTCCCTTTTCTCTTCCACTACCCATCCCCACTCCTTACCCCATGACCCTACCCTCACTTCCCACCCCACTCTCTACCCCAGCTTGTCTTTTTAAAATCACTACCCACCTGTGTCTCCAACAGTGTGTAGTTTACAAAGCACTTTTTCAGAGACCTTACGCCCTGTTAGGAAGGCCCCACAGTTGATCAGTTCCTTTTATCCAACAGAGCTGAGAAAGCTGAGGCTGAACAAGAGAAGCACCCTGCCCCAAGTCCAGCGGGTGGAGAAGGAAGGGAGGATGGTGTAGACTCAAGCTTCTTCCTCCAGAGTTTCTTCTTCTGGCCAGAGTTTGCCCCAGCTGCAATGAGGGACACTTAATTACAGGGTGGAGCACAGCCTCCAAGTAAGGACTGTGGATTAAGTGACTTCCTTTGCAGTTGATGGTTTGAAAACCTCCGGGCTTGGGGAATATGAAGTCATTTCTTTGTCAGACACAGGAAAAGAACTATTTTTACAGAATCACCATCCTTTAAGCCACTGCTTTCCAGTGATTATAGAGCAGATTTCCAAGAGCAGTAACGATACAGAACCCATCTCTCCCTACCCAAGGAGAGCACTTTCTTTTTTAAAAAGACTTTATGTTTTAGAGCAGTTTTAGGTTCACAGCAAAATTGAGTGGAAGGTACAGAGATTTCCCATATACGCCCTGCCCCACACATGCATAGCCTCCTCCATTATCAACATCCCCTGGCAGAGTGGTACATGGGTTACGATTGATAAACCTACACTGATACATCATTATCACCCAAGGTCCATAGTGAAGGTTCACTCTTGATGTTGTACATTCTATGGATTTGAACAAATGTATAATGACGTGTATCCACCATTTAATTTCAGATAGAGTAATTTCACTGCCCTAAAAATCCTCTCAGGAGAGCACATTTTTATTTTATAATTTCAAAAAGCTATATGATGAGACCCCTACAGAGGATATAATTTAGAGCTAAAGTATTAGGAACACTGCACATGAAGACCAGTCAGCCACAAAGATTAAATAATGACATGACATTTGTCAATTAGGAAACGAATGTACGTAGCCCACACTGTTCTACACAGATAACGACTTTGCAAAGCCACACCTTCATTGATTTCTTGCTTCATTCTCTTCTTTCTCTCCACTCACAGCTACAAAGCCCACACTATGTGTCAGGCCCTGTGCAGTGAAAGGCAGCTTGTAGGCAAGCACTGCTTTCAAATGAATTCAAAGTTGTAGGGATGAATTCCAGGTACTCCAGGGCCTTTAGCAGTTCCCTAATCCGTTTGAAATACGCTTGGGTGGTTTAGACCCATGGCTCTCAACGTTGGCTGTTCCTCAGAACCACCTGGGCAGCTAGGCCTGGCTTCATGGGACCTGTGTGGTCGCATGGAATCCCATGCTCAGCAGGGCCCACACTTAGTTTAATGCTCTGCTGTCACAGTGTTGAAATTCTTAATAAATTTTGAACAGGGAGTCCTGCATTTTCATTTTGTGCCAGGCCCTGCAAATTACGTAGCTGCTCCTGTGAGCAGCTTTTAACTATGTCCATGCCCAGGCTGCACCCAGAGCAACTAAACAGAATTCCTGGAGGTGGGACCCAGGCCTCGGTGCTTTGTAAGCTTCCCAGGGGGTTGCAGTGGGCAGCCAACTTCGGGAATGCTGGTATATAACAGAAGTCCTCAACTGGGGAGTTTATGTGTATGTTGTGGGGAATAGCAGATTCACCTGGGGCACTTTTACACACTCCCCAGACTGATGTGTAGAACTTGATAAATATTCTGATTCCTAAATATTCTGATCTCATCTGACTAGCCGGGCAGGAACTTTCCATGAATATGATATTTGTCTGTAAGGTAGTCCTGATACCAGCCAGGGTTCTTGGCCTTCCCCAATCAATAAAAATTGACTAGAGGCCAGACAAGAAATTCAGGCAAGGCTTTACTGCGACCCCTGCTACAGCAGAGGGCAGTGAGAACAAACAACAGTTTCCCTGCTTGCTAGCTCCCTCAGGAGGGGCGAGCTTGTTCCTTATATGGTGTGTGTGCAGGGGTCGGGCCGGAGGGGTGGCTTAGGTGTTTTGCCCACCCCTTAGGAGGTGTGGTGTGCAGGGGGCACGCGCGGTACCCTGCTTTTGCTCCTGACTCCTTGCTCTCGCTCCGGGCTCTGCAAAAGTGGCAGTTGGGTTTTTTGGTCTCTTTGTATCTTTTGTCCATAATTTTGCCCAAACTGCGCATGCATGCAGTTATTTTTAGTCCTATACAGTTTCTTTGTATTTTGTTGCTTGAGGAGAGGTGTGTCCAGGTGCAAGCACTGCAGTACTGCAGCAAAGGGTCCCAGATCCCAGCTTGTCACAATCGCACTATGTTTGCTGTTCCCTGGTTACTGAGTCACTATAACAGTAACTGCATATGAATGGTTAGGACTTGCACAGTTGGATCACAGTGGTCCCTGCGTTGTGACTTCACTGCTAACCGAACACACCTTCTGAGAGGCGGTATGGCAGGAAAACGGATAGGCCTGGGGAGTATCCCTGGCTCTGCCTCACACATGTGGGGTTTGAGGCATGTTTTCTTCGTGCCTCAGTTTCCTTATTAGTAAAATGGGCATAATAATACCCAGCTCATGAAGGTGCTGTGAGGATTAAGACATGCAAAGAGCCCAGCACGGTACCTGGCACAGAGCAGGTAGTCAAGACATTTTGGTGCACTATCTCCCCCCAGAAGAAATATTAGCATACTTTCCCCTCACTCTCAACCATGTCTTTTTACTAAAAGAAAATAGAACTCATTAGTATGACAACAAGGAAGAAATACTGATATTCTTCAATTAGTATACTTATTAAATATGCAATCTGTATTCATTCAGCTCATAGTTATTGAATACCTACTAGGTGGAGGTGTCAGAGAGATGGATTCCATATATCTCTATACACAGACACATATATATACATACAAAAATATATAGAGACACATCCATATATACAATATATGCACACATGCATATAGACACATACATATGTGCATGTATATACACAAGTATGTATATATACATATATATACATACTCTACACAAATATATATACATAGAGAAGCACACACATATATGACAGGTGGTTGTTATTCAGTATTTTTCTTTAAATTTTCTCATTTGAACTGCAAAGACAATGCTTATTGTAACAATTTAAACATAAAAGTAACTAAAGTTTACTAATCCATACTTCTCCATTCCTATTCCCACCATTCTAGTGTAACCAATTTTTAAAATAATTTGAAGTTGAAAATAAATTTGCTATGAATTTTTTCCATAATGTTTTTTTTTGGCATACACCATCCCCCCTACGGGCATATTCTACAGACCACATTCTATTAATATAACTTTCTTTTCTTTTCTGCTTCGCTTAGCAAAGTAATGCAGACATTTTTGAAGCCAATACATCTCACTCATCTATTAGTTTTCAGTAGCTCATAGCATTCTGCAGGATGGCTGTCCCTTTCCAGCCATCCCCCTGGTTATGGTCATATGGTGTTTGGCTGTTGAAGGAGATGCTGCCATAAACAGTCTTTTGTAAAAATGTAAATACTGGTACTTCCACTTCTTTTGGAGCCTCCAGCAGTTTGTAACCCAAGAATGAACAAAGCCAAGCAAATAATAATAAATAAGATACCCCAACTTTTATTGACATACCTACCACGTACCAGACACTGCAGTGGTGTGTACAAGCTATGGACGTGAATGAGACTTGGTCTGACCTCAGACAGTTGTGGTCTCATGTCAAAACCAGTATTACACATGCTGTCTATCTTAGGTCTGTGCTGAAATCTTCCTAATGGTGCTTACGCCAACCTCTACTCCAGCCTTAGATTCTAACAAGTTCCATAGACTCTGGAGCAGTTTTGCATCCAAAGGCCTTTCATGCAGCTTCCTTCCAACCTATGCAGCAGAAAATACAAGAAGCTCCCAACTAAATCGCAGATGTTAACTTGCTTTTCTAATTCGGTCAGTAACGTATCTGATTGCTCACAGTTTGCTCCATCATCGTCTTCCAGAAGCTGAAAGTGAGAAAGAAAGTTTTCCCAGCAGAAAGCCATGTTTCTCCTATCAGGCCTTTGACACCCGTTTCTGCGATGCACTTACAAGTAGATTCTAAACTGCTTCACATGAAAGAACTGAAGTTACAAAACCAAGTTAAATCATAAGATAACTTTTGAAAGCACGTTGAATGGGATTCAACAGATTTTTTAAGCAGCTGTGAAATAGTGTCACCAGAATTGTTTTTACTCTTGGTGATTTTACTGCAAAAATGTTTAAATGCTGTGGCACCCGTGGAGGTGTGCAGCTCGTGTCTGCTTGAAAAAGCCACTTACTGTTCAGCTGCCAGGAGTGCAGGTAGCTGCCAGCCTCCTGCTGCAGCGCCTTCAAGATCTGCCTCGGCTTTCTCGCAGGGACCCAGCTCTTTCTGGCAGCCCCATTCAGTGACTGAGCACAGTGGGATGCTAGGGCCTGGGCCTTTCTGGAACGGTCACTCTTTATTCTGAAGCTCCTCATTGGGTTAGATGAGACTGTCAGGTCTGCATCAACCAGGTCTGCACTGCAATCTGGGCCTCTCCTTGCCCACTCCTGCTTCCTCATTCTTTTCATAAAGTCAGGTCTGCACCATGATCTGGGACTTTGGCAATCCTACTTCTCTCCCCTTTATCCTGCACAGTGTCTGCTAACTTACCTTCCTAACTCCTCAGTTTCTGTTTTCCAAGGGACCCAATAGACACAAACACTTTCAGGGCAATGTAGGAACATAAACGCTATACATCTCATTCAGAGGACTAAAGTACCTGAACGTATCCCATAGCCCCTGGACATTCTTACACTAGGCTCTGCTAAAAATGAATTATGATTCTGCCACAGTGAAACTGACCATTTCATTTCAATTGTTCAGCTGGGATACAAATGAAAAACCAAACCTGAGGAAAAACAAACCCATATAGAGTCTGAAATTTCACTTTAGTTACCCAAGCTGAGATCCGAGGTAAAGAACATATTTGGGTATTCCTTCTGTGTTTGCCGTGAACTGCTTAGTGCTGGGATGTCACAGTTACAATGAGAGGATACTATTTCCTTTCTGCCACCTTAATCACCGTTCCACTTGGAGCACCATTGTTCTTGACAAGCTGCCTCCCCTCATGGTTCCACAGACAGAAGAAAGTGAGTAATAATTGCGTTCTTGTTGCAGGAGAGTTTGGAGAGGTGTACAAGGGGCGTTTGAAACTTCCAGGCAAGAGGGAAATCTACGTGGCCATCAAGACACTGAAGGCTGGGTACTCGGAGAAGCAGCGACGAGACTTTCTGAGCGAGGCGAGCATCATGGGCCAGTTCGACCATCCCAACATCATTCGCCTGGAAGGCGTGGTCACCAAGAGTCGGCCGGTCATGATCATCACAGAGTTCATGGAGAATGGCGCTTTGGATTCTTTCCTCAGGGTAAGAGCAGCTCAGCTCACCTTTACTCCTCAGGGCAAAAGCATGGATGATGCTGGCGCTGCTGGACGCTGGCAGACCGTAGTGGGCTGGGGAGAAGTGTCCGTGTGAGGACAACCTGCCGCTCAGGAATCCCCAATGAAATGCAGGTGGGCGTTGAAGATGTTAGCGAGGTTAACAGATTTGCTGCTGAAAGGAAAGAACAAAGCAGAGCATGTGGACCCCTCTGCAGGAGGACGGCATCGAGCCAGGCCTGGATAAGTGCTTGCTGGATGAGTAAGAGTGAATATAGAGGAGGACGGAGAATGGTCATCGGTGTCATTGAAGAGACTGAAGAGACTTCCAGCCGCTACGCTGTCCTGCGTGATTCACGCAGACGCCAGTGGCCAGCTCTGCCTCTTCCCCAGCATAGCCGCCCTCCCAGATAGCTCTCTTAGTTCACAGTTCAGAGATAAAACAGGTTGCCCTTTTCTGACGCCTGGGCATCCCGGCCTCTGAGGAGGCACTTCTGCACAGGTCAGGGGAAGAGTGTGTCACAGGCGTCCACAAGTCTTTCCTGGAGTTGATGGAGAACTATGGCTCCCAACCACCTGCGGCAGAGGTGCGGGTCCCTGAAAGCCTATGGCCAGGAGGTCTGTAAAGGACCGTTGTCAGAACATGCCCACATGCAGCCACAATGGAAGCATTTTCACTTCTGTGGGGCATCCCAGAGCTATTCAGAGAGGGGGTGAGTGAGCGTGGCCGAGGTGCTCATGTCTGGAGGGTAGAAGCTGTCTGACCACAGGCCGCGGAGCAAGGCCTGCCTTGGACCAAAGGGGCAGCTGGGCAGCCTGGGAGCAAGAGGGTGCAGGGAGTGGCATCAAAGAATGGGGCAGGACCTTCTGAGCAAGGGCTTCAGAGTAATACTAAGTAGCCAGGTATTCATGTCACCAAAGCTACCAAACAGTAGCTATGGCTGAAGAGCAAAGGACCATTTGTATAGTCTCATTGAAACAGTCATGAGGTGCCCTGTGCTGGGAACTGGGTCTATATTGATGAGAGAGACATTGTTCTAATTCTGTGGAACAAATCACCCCAAGATTTTAGTGACTTAGCCCAACAGCAATTTGGTTTGCTCACAAATCTGCAAATTGGGCAGGTCTCGGTGGAGACCTCTCTGTTCCCTGTGTTGTCAGCAGGAGCAGCTCAAGGGCTAAGGCCTGGAATCGTCAGAACCCTCATTCATTCATCTGTCCCATGGTTGATGCTGGGTATCAGCTGGCATCTCTCTACCTGGCTGACTAGGGCTTCCTCACAGCAAGCTGGGTCCCAAGAACAAGCATCCCAAGAGTAGAAGGCAGAGGCTGTATCAGTTTTGTAACCTAGCCTGAAATGTCACACAGCATCCTTCAACCACACTGATGGATCCACCCAGATTCAAGGGGAAGAAACATGCCCCACATCTTGATGGGGGACAGCAGCCTTCTTACACATAAGGGATGGGAGGTCCTGTTATATCCATTTTAGAGAATACAACCTGCATAGATGCCTCTGACCCCCAGGACCTTAGTGCCCAAATCTTCCAGCAATCATCTGCCTGGATTATACTTTTTGTTTCCATACATGAAGTACAGAGGTATCACATAAAGAAGAGCTGAAACCTTCCCGAGGAAGCCAGGGAAGCCTTCAAGGAAGAGAGAGAATTTCTCTGATATTGGAGAAGGAGGAATTTGCCAGACAGGTCAGGAATGGGCAGGTAGGCTCACAGAACAGTGGAGCTGTGTGTGCATAGGCCAAAGTCAGCGTGACCTATTCGGTAATCTGTCAGCAGCTGCCTGGTGGCTCCAAAGCTCAGAAGCAGAGCTTAGGGGCTGCAGTGTGGAAGGGGAGCTGAGGACGTGTCTAGAAGCTGCATGTGTGCACACTGAAGCCACCTTTGCAGGGGGAGCACACACGTTATGCCTCGTCTGGGTCGTTAGGCAGTAGTGGCTTTTGTTTGGTGGGGTGTGGGACAGCTGATGTAGGTGATGGGCCACACGTACTTTGCCTGGTACAGCCTCCTTGAGGGTGTGGGTTATGCTTTGTATTTTGAGACCCCAGTACCTAGCACACTGAGCACCGGGTCGAGGCTAGTTGAATGAAGAACGGTTTCTGGAGCAAAAGCGTTTGGGCATGGCAGGAGAGATGGAGCTTGCTGAGTGTACACGGTCTCTTGTCCTTGTAGCCAGACCTCTCGTGTCAGCCAAATAAACGTGAATAGGAAGTAATGTTAGAAGGAAAAGTATTTTCTGGAACCAGCCTCCGGACCTATCAGGAGTCAATTATTTCCTGCAAGTCACTTGTCTGTGCTTCACAGAGACTCTCAACGCGATCTGGAGACTGTGGTCAGACTCCTTCCCTGGGACGCACAGGCGAACAGGAAGATTCATTCTCAGGAGCCTGCGGAAAATCAGAACCCCGCACCGCTGCTCTGCATACACCTGTTCCATTTTGGGGGCGCAGGACATGGGGGCAGGTTGGATGCCAGTTATTTTTCATGACAATGAGGCCCAGGCAATGGGAGAAAAGCTAGGGGCGAGAGAGGAGCACAGGGGAATAGAGGGGAAAGGATGGCCAGAAGGGAGCGGCCAGAGCAGGCAGTGCTGGGAGCTGAGGGAAATGAAGCATGTCCGACTCCCCGCCCGGCACGGAGGCAGGTAATCTATAAATCTAATTTCAGCCTTACTACCAAACCCTGGAGCATAGCAGCATTAATTGATGTATTTGCTTCTTGATAAAATTGAAAAGTGGGTCATCAGTTCCGTCCTGCAGGGTCCATCTTCCAGGAGGTAGTATACTTTTAAGATCACCATTCAGAGAAGAAAGGAAAAGGGTTAGTCTTCAATTTGTGCACCTGCTTCCTCCCCAATCCCCCACTGGTCCTTTCACACCAGACGTGGTGGCTTTGGAGAGTGACCACAACTCCAGCTCTGGATCGGTGTCTCAGAGGCTCTGGGCATCGAGGGTCCAGGGAGCACATCGGAAAGGGCTTCTCACAGTCTGCTGACTGCTCCTCGCTCATTGCAGGACTCAGAATTCTTCACATTCTGGAGGGATTGGAAACACCATTATTCTTTAACCACACATTCAGTAGGTTCATAATTATCCATTTTTTAAAAAATGTCTGTGCCATGGGTTAGGTAGACTTCAAATCCATAATTAAATACTTCCTTCTTGGCACTCAGATTCAGGGGATTCAACCTGGTAGCTCTTCCATAATCTTAGGCACAAGCCCTGAAGCCCTCCTCAATGCCTTATGCCTTAGCCAAGAAGGTCGACCTACTCCATAAGGCCTTTGTGGCTAAAGCTTGGCCTTGTGGTTACTGCTGGTTCATTCACAGATGGTCATGACTGGAAGACTCTTGGAAGTCACTGAGCAATGTCAAATGGGGACATTTATCATTCATGGGATGCTCATTCATGGGCTGGAGCTAGAGGACAGCAAGCCAGTTGTCAGAAAGAGAATACCAGGTTGCAAGTTCTGAGACTGAGGCCCAGGTTTGGGCTCTGCTATGAGTCACCCTGTGGCCTTGAGCAAATCCGTTAACTCAATTTCCCAATCTATAAACTAAAGGCATTGAGCTGGATGATTTTGAAAGGGCTCTTTCAGGTAAGGAAAAAAAAAAAAATCTATGATTCATTCTCTTCAAACAAATCAAATAAGGGTTTCATTTCCTGAAGTGGGTTTGTCAATGAAAGTTGAAATACCTAAATCCTTCCTGGCTAATAAAAGGGCCAGCAAGTGGCTTCAGTGAATTTGCAGAAAAGCAATTTCAGCAGAAAGCACTTCATGAAAGGAAGAAACTTTAAATCACTTCACCCAGCCTGTATTTCCTCTACAAACTGTGTTTTTACCATGTGCTCAGCACAGAATCACATCCTTTCCCAAAGTTCTAAGAAATCTGTTTTTCTTTTTCTGTCTTGTTTATCTTTGTATGCTGATGCTCATATCTCTGAAAGTTCTTTTTGGGGAGTTTATATCAATGAAGTGAACATAAAACAGCTGGACATGTCAGAAAATCTTAATATGTTTATATCTCTAAGTTTCCAAGATTATGGACGCAACAGGTATGACTGTGTTATCATGATATCTGATTCTCCTGCAGATTCTAAAGAAAATGTGTTGTAGAGTCAGCATTTTCCAGTGGAAAAGGCACTGGACAGGAATTATAAAAGATTCAGATAAAGTAGCATATTTGTGGTACACATTTCTACTTTCTCTTTCTATGGCCATGGCAGACATCATAAATCAATCATAGATCTTCTTCCTACAAAGCTTATACACAGACTTCTCCACACAACATTTGAGACAGCCATTACCAATTGATCAAAGATGAAATGTAAATGGAGAAGCAATTTGCTGTTTGGACTTAGATTCTTGTTATAACTCAAAATCACACAGAGTGATTTAAGGCTGATCACTTAAACTTTCTGGACTTCCTTTATCTTCTCTATGAAAACAATGTAATATTGCCTGCCTTGCCTACTCCACAGGACTGGAGTTAAGGGTGAAAACATATTCCATGAAGTATGACTTGCCATTCAAAGGCCAAGAAGGGAAGAAATCAGAGTTTGTAGATTAACTGATCCTAATTTCAGGCCTGCATTATTAGTTCTTACTACAGTTAGGGTGGGGATGATTATTCCAGATGCCAAACTGCTGAGCTCAGAATGCCCTGTGAACTAAGCTCTCTGAGGGCAGTGATCCTAGGATGTCTGCCCCACACACCCAGGAAGCCAGGAGGAACCTGCAGTCCTCGTCCAAGGTGTCCTCCGTCTCTCTCACCAGGCATCTGGGGTTCATGGGAGAGCTGATCTGTGAGACATTATGGCCTTGCTGATAATTCCAGCAGTCATTGCTGCTGTCTTAGTATTCATGGGGCACTGAGCTAAGCCCTCCACATGTAGTATCTCATTTAACCTTGCATCTCAAATCTCAGGAAGAATGGGCACTCTGTTCTTATTTTACAGATGTGGGAATCACTGCTCTGGAGGTTAAATAACTTGCCCAAGAGCATGCAGCCAGTGAGAGACAGAGCCCGGACCCACCATGGTCTGTCTGGCTCCAAAGCCTGAACTTTTAATCACTTTTTGCCGTTTGTCGACACCAGAATCTATAAGATGACTGATCTAAACATTCAAACAAATCAGAAAATGAAGCAGCTCAGTGAAGTCTTTAATGACTTAAAGTAGAAACATAGACACAAATCTGCAAAAGCTTTCAACACTGCTCTTGGCAAAGCTGCTTCCAACCAGCACCGGTGCCCTCCCCAACATCTGTCTACAAGTGGGCTTCTGTAGGGAGACATTTATTTTTAACCACATTGTTGTCTCCACTTACAGAGGAGAAGGAACAAACTGAATTGAAAAAATCTGACCCTTGGGACATGTGGCTGAAATATATTTTCTAATATACGGAAGTCGTATGACAACTTTCTGGGGAGGCAGATCCCCAGAGACCTACTTAGAGAAATGATGGTGCTGGGGAAATCTGGGCTAGCTTCTCAGGGAGGTGTGGAGTGAAGTTCATTAGTGAGCAAGATTTGCATCACTCACGGCACATCCAGCTCTGGCAGATGGGCACCATGTGCTGAAAACCAATCAGTTTCCAAAAAGCAGCTCTGCACTTTCTTTTGGAGTTGGTTAGAAGCAAATATTGCAGAGGAAGCATTCTGGGCAGATTGGGAGGTGGTTAAGGTTTGAGTGAGAACTTGGAACTTGGAGTATGTCAAACTCAGTGTGTTTGGGGGTCCTCCTTCTGGTGGGGGTTGGGGGCTCAGGAAGGAGTGGAGGGAGTGCCAGTTTGCTCCACTCCTTCAACTGAGCGAGGGGCATAACCAACCCTCGGGCTTGCAATCTTGCATGAGGAACAAAGTCTTCAACAATTCATGCTACCGTTGTTAGACTTTTCAATTGTTGGATTATTTTCCCCTAATAAATAGTGTATTTTTATAACAGCTCTTTTATTTTTCTTTACTTATTTTTGCATAGAAAATTACTTTTGCAGGAGCTCATGCATAAATGATGTGTCCCATACATATTAGTGAGATAATAATGCATGTGAGTGCATTGGGTACCATCTCACAGACAGTAGGTGCTCAATAAATGGGAACTCCTCACACTGTTTATGCTTCCTGCATTTCACAGGAGGACCCTGGGGCAGAGGGAGGGACTGCCTTGCCCAAGGTCTTTGTTCAGCAGTAACTGGACTAGCCCAAGGTGCCCCGCCTCCTCCCCCCTCTCCCCCACTCAGAGCATCTCAATGCCTGGGCCATGCTCTGTTTACACAATACAACTCATAACCCTTTAGGGAGCAGCTGGGGCTGGACTAGTTGGGAAAATATGTTCTTGGCAGCATGGCCCAAGGTCCACTGATGTAACCAGTGTGTGCAGAGCCCAGACTCAGGGGCTTTGGGGAGGTGGAGGAAGGCACACATTCACTCACAGAAGAGCCTGCCCTCTAACCATGGAGGAGGGAGGGCATCCAGGTAAGAAATTGTGATTGGAGAGAAGGCAGCACTTCAGGTTGGCAGGAGGAGGGGCAGCTACAGTTCCCATTCACTGGGAGGGAGAGTCCACAAGCCAGACACAGTGTGTGCGCTTCTCCTGACCATCCACCCCTCTGAGGCAGGTGTGTTATCCACTGTCGAGCAAGACACCGTAAACATTTAATTCTGGAGACAAGAAGAGATGTACCAGCCATTCATCCAGCATATGTTTATCGAGCTACATCTGTCTACTCAAACGTTCTCAGCACTGGGAATGCTATGGTGACTGCAAGAAGGAGGGTTCTTGTCTCAAAGAGCTTAGAGTCAAGTAGCAGAGACAGACAGACAGACAGACACACACACACACAACTAAACTTTGTGATACATGCTAAGAAGGAAAATAAGAGCAGGCACTGAAGGATAGTAGTAAGAAAGTGCTAATTATGTGGGGGGGAGGGGACTGGCTACAGAGACATCCTCTCTGAGGGAGTGACATTTAAGTGGATACCTAAAGCAAGTAGGTGTTGACTGTGGGGAAAAGACAGAGGGAACAGCATGTGTAAGGGCCCTGAGGCAGGAAGGGCTTGGCCAGGGAGAGGATTGAAAAGTCGCCAGTCACTGTGGCTTTAGCACAGGAGTGCAGGACAAAGTGGCATAAGGTGAGGCAGTAGCTGGTCCCATGGGGCCCCGTGGGCCACACTGAGGAGTTTGACACTTTCCCTTAATGCAGTGGGAGGCCGTTAGAGCACTTCAGTGATGTGACCTGATTTCCATCTTACGAGGATGTCTCTAGCTGCCCTTAGAGAATGGATTGGGACGGGGGCAGGTGGAGGGAGGCTGTTACAGGTGACGGATGATGACGAGTTGGTTAGAATGGTGGCAGTGAAGGTGGAGAGGAGTGGATGGCTTTGAGACGTAATTTAGAGATGAAATCCACAAGACTTGGCAAGGAGAAGGCAGAGTGTTAAAGGAGAGGGAGGAGAATGGGAGTCAGAAGGGAGAAGGCAGTGGGGCCCTGGCACCTCAGCTTCTGCTTAACCACTGAAGCCCATCTTGATCTGGTTGCCCTTGGTGTCTTATTACAGCAAAATGATGGACAGTTCACGGTGATCCAGCTGGTGGGGATGCTGAGGGGCATCGCCGCGGGCATGAAGTACCTGGCCGAGATGAACTACGTGCACCGGGATCTGGCTGCGAGGAACATTCTGGTCAACAGTAACCTGGTGTGCAAGGTGTCTGACTTTGGCCTTTCCCGCTACCTCCAGGACGACACCTCAGACCCCACCTACACCAGCTCCTTGGTGAGTCCTTCTGCGTCTTCTCGGGTCAAAGTATCACAGGGGTGAAAGGTGGCTGCTCATGGCAGGGACCCATGGCAGACCATACTGGGAGGGACTGGGACCAGATCTCATCTATCCACTGGGGGAAGCCAGGTGCTGGGCGGACCATTCATCCAGGAGAAATTACAGTAGCTGGTTGTCCAGGCAAGCGTTGGGGCATAGGCTGTGAGAAAGGGTCAGTGTCTCCTCTGAAGCCATGCTGTTCCTGGCCCATGAAGAGGACATTTTGGAAAGGATGATTTGGGGGAATCCAAACATTTGGACAGTGGCATTGGAGACAGCTGTCAGCAGGGAGTGGGCTGCAGTTGGGTTGAGCACTGTGATACCAGGTAGATTCCTGGTCCTCTTCTCTTTCTCCATCACTTCCAGAAAGCTTTAAGTACCATCTACATGATGAGTACTCTCAAATTTGTATTTCTTGCTTAGCCTCCCTCTCTACAGCCCAAGCAGCTTAATCATCTGTGTCCAGCTGCCTAGTTCACACAATTTCCTTTAGAACTTTCACAGGTCCAAAATAGAGCTCTTGATTTACTCTCCAATTTCCCCTCCCCCATCTCTTCAACTCAGTGGTTGCACCATTCAACTAATGACTGAAACCTAGGAATCAGTCTTGAGTTCTCTCTGTGCCTCCCCATCCGTGCCCAATCCCTCAGCTACTCCTATAGGTTTCTATAAAGTCTGTCCCTTTCTTCCCACCTCTGCTGTGCGCCCACCCTATTTCTAAGCACCATTCTCTTTCACCTGGACTGTTACAGTAGCTTTCTAGTTAGTCTCCCTGGTTTTCTTTTGTCGTCTTACATCTATTCCCAACAACATCCAAAGTGATTGATCTTCCTACTTACCTACCTACCTATATTCCTTAAGCTTGCAGAAGCAATACATAATTATCATAAAAATCAAAACAATACAGAGGAGAGGAAAGACTAACTCAGAACCTACAATTCCCTTGAAGCAAGGGTTGGTAAATTTTTCCTAAAGGGCCATATAATAAATATTTTAGACTTTGCTGGCCAAGAGGCCAAATGAGTATATTATGCACATGATTATATAACCATTTAAAATGTAACCCTTTAAAAATGTATGAACACCACCCTTAGCCCATGGGCTGTAAAAAACCAGGTGACCTGCCAGATTTGGTGCTTAGGCCATAGTTTATCAAGCCCTGTCCTGAAGCATCAATTTCAACAATTAGATGTGTCTGCTTTCACACTTTTCTCTTTGTTCAAAAATTTGAAAATTTTCATTTTATAAAAATGGGATCGTACTATGCCTATTTCTCTGTGTCTTGTGTGTCTCTTGGGGATTCTTACTACAGGTTGCTGCTTTGAAAGCCTGTAAACATTCACACTCCACTAGGGATGTACAGTGCCCATCGCCCAACATCCTCACCAGCATTGAAAGTAATCAATATTTTAAAATTTGCTAATCCAAAGGTGAAAAGTGATACCTCATTTTGTTTTAATTTGCATTTTCAACTGACTGCTGGAGATATTACTGTCTTTTTGCACAGTTACTGGGATTCATGTTTCTTCTTTTGTTAATTATCTGTACATATATTTACCTATTTTCTTATTGGGTTATTATTGGGTTATTTTCTGGTTTCTTAGAAATTTATAGGAATTCTTTTTATGTTAGAAGTGTTAACTCTTTTTCTGCCATATATGATACAATTAGTTCCTTCACCTTTTTCTGTACAAAAAAAATACAATTTTTTTAATTCAAAAGAATACAATTGTCCTTTTGATATTGTTTATGATATCCTTTGGCTTGCAAAATTGGTTCATACTCATTTAGTCAAAAATATCTATCTTTTCCTCTACTTATTAGATTTTCTGGTTTATTCTAAAAGTTCTCAGAGTTATAAAATGTCTTTTGAAGGGGGTTGTCCTATATCTAAATAGTTAGTACACCTGAAATGTATTTATTTTTCCCAAGATTTTAGTTTGAAAAATTTCAAGCATACAGAGAACTTGATAGAATTTTGCAAAAGACAGCCATATTCTCACCACATAGATTCTAGAATGAATATCTTGCTATGTTTGCTTTACCATATAACTATTTAATCCATCCTTCTGTCTATTCATCACTCCATCCTATTTTGTTGATGCATTTCCAGATAAGTTGCAGATATTAGTACACATCACCCCTAAACTCTTCAGCATACACATCTTTAATAAGAGTTAAATATTTGTTTATAGTTCTTTCCTTGATTAAGGTAAAATCTGCATATAAAGATGTACACAAATCTTAAGTGTACACTTACAGAGTTTTAACAAATGCATGCAACTGTGTGACCCAAAATCCTATCAAGATAAAGAACATT
Source organism: Eschrichtius robustus (assembly GCF_028021215.1). Taxonomy (NCBI): domain Eukaryota; kingdom Metazoa; phylum Chordata; class Mammalia; order Artiodactyla; family Eschrichtiidae; genus Eschrichtius; species Eschrichtius robustus. The sequence goes on from NC_090829.1 coordinate 17,148,815, forward strand.
GTCATCATACCAGGAAGTTCCCTCATGTCCCTCCCCTACCCCACACCCAGAGGCACCCACTGTTCTGATTTTTTTTCTTGAACTTCACATAAGTGGAATCAGGATGCTCTTTGTGTCTGGCTGCTTTCTCTTAGCATTCTGTGTGTGAGATTCATTCCTATTGTTGTGTGCAGAAGTAGTTTGTTCTTATTTACTGTAACATTCCATTGTTTATTTATCCATTCTCTTGTTGATAGACACCAGGGCTATTCTCAAATATGTTTTTGAATATGTGTTAGGACATATATTCTTACCCTCTTTCATACAGGTGAATAGATAATTATACCAACACCATTTATTGAAGATATTTTCCATATTTTATTGAACCACATGTTATCCTTGTCATATGTTAAGTTCCTTACATAAACTATGTTTTGATTCTCAACTCTGCTCCATTGATCAACTTAAATTCTTATGCCCAACCATATTGTTCTAATTATAGTAACTTTATCAGAAGTTTTACTATATGATTACAAGAATTTTAGCAAGAGTTTTACTGTTTAGATAAAGTAAGTTATTCTTCATTCTTCTTTTTAAAAAAATTCTTGGCTCTTTTCAAATATCTTTTTTTTTTTCAATTTAAGATCACTTTGTCTGGTTCCAAAACATGCAGTGATACATGTACACTCACATATGGATTTTGAATGCAATTCTACTCTACATTTGGAAGGACTAACGTTTTAATGACCCTGAGTCACCTAAATAATAATGTGAGTCAAACATATAATCTCTATATGTCTTACATTGAAAGTTTCTTAAGTGAAATATTCCCCACATTACTTTCTTGCACACAGTATTTAGATCATTTGCTGTGATTTTGTGTTTCTTCTAAATGATGAAGCTTATAAACTAAACCTAACAGCTTTCAGGATCCTTCACATTTTATCATATTATTCTTCCATGTTTTGCCTTTTATTCAAAACAGAGAAAATTATCATGTTTGCTGATTAAACTATTGATATTTCTAAAAATGCAATTTATTCACATGAAAAATATTTATTGATCATCTGCTATGTACCAATCCTGGGCTACAATCTAGAGGCACAATTAGGATTGAAAAGAGACAGCATTACTATTCTCACATTATTCACATTCGAATGAGGAAAAGGAAGATTAATCAGACACATACACAAATAAGTGCATAATTGCCAGTTGAGATAAGAGCCACTGTGTTCTGTGAGAGCATGAAGAAAATAATAAATAAGAAAAATAGCCTGACTAGATCTAGGGGAATTAGGAGGGCTTCCAGAGGAGGAGATGGTGCTCTAGCAGAGATTTGAAGAATAAGTCACCCAAATGAATGGGGCAGGTTAGAGCACTGAGAAACATAAGCAGCACATACAAAGGCTCTGTGTCAAATGGGAAGGTGGAATTTTAGAGGAGCTGAGAGAGGACTCCTGTGCTTGACATTTGGAGAAAGAAGGGAAAGTGACCAAGGAGGTCAGCAGTAGTTACATCGGGCAGGGCCTCCTGGACACATGTAATGGAATTTACCTCCTTAGAGCAATGAGAAGTCATTCAAGGGCTCTGTGTGGGGTGGGGGTGGGCGGTGGGAGGGGTGTACACAGATGCACACACATGACCCAAAGGTGATGAATTTGCATTTTAGAAAAATAACCTGGTTTTTCTCTTGTTTTTCCTTTCCAATATCTTCCCTCCCTTCTTTATAAACAAAACAAACAAAAAAACTTTCTTGGCTTTCTTCCTTCTTTCTTTCATCCAAAAGTCATTTGGCAAGCCCAATCAAGGTAGATGTCCTGATCTAGAGAGGCAAGCCCTAGCAGGGATCAGGACCCATGGGTGAGGGGGCTGGAAGGCCAGCACTATTGGAAGATTAGCTATAGACAGGGATATTGAGAAATATATTGGAGACCATGGGAGCTTTTGGTAAAGGAGGTACAAATATGGAAAACATGAAAGCTAGAATGAATTATGTGATATTGAATTGGAATTGGAGGTATCTGTGAGAACTTGTGGTTTTCAATACATAAGGAGATAGAGAAATAAATAAGAGCTGAGAGTGCCTGTACACAATGGTACCTGTGTAACAAAAAGTACACCTGGCACTCATATCTTGGATTCTGTATTCTCTTCTATACTAAAAGCACCCAGGACTCATTAGAGAAATGGCCCCTTCCAGGGCCTGGGCAGGAGAAGTATTAGATGAACCCAGTACAACTTTATGTGCCAGAAAGTAAGAAAGTACTCAAAGAATGATGGGACTATGTCAAAAGTACACAATACCCAGTTTAAAGGGCTTCCCAATGACCAAATATAGTATAAAATGCACCTCAAAATATATACTGATGGTAACAGATTATAACCTATTGAATAAGATAGTAACTATGGAGTCCACACTGATATGAATATGAATGAATAAATAAGAGAAGATAAAGCTTTTCCCAATAGTGGGAAGAATGGTGTTAATAGAAAAATCATTATTTGGTGACCATCAGATTAATAGTTAAGAAACATGTTAATACTTGGGGTGAAACTGGAGAGAGAATGGGGACTTTACATAGCCTCAAAGTATTTCCCCCAAAATATTAATTACAAAAGGGGAGAAAGTAACTTTACAGAGAAGTCTGGTAATACCATCTGAATCAAAGATTAGAGTTCACACCACCAATAACAGACATTGTGTGCCACTGAGAGTATGCAGTGAAAGAACATAGCATTTCAGATACTCTGTTCAAAATGTATAACTTGGATCTTATCATGAGGAAAAATCAGACTAATTAAAATCGAGATACATTCTATTAAATGGCTAACCTATGATCTTAAAATTTCAAGGTCATGAAAGTTAAGCAGACTGCCAACTGTTCCAGATTGAAGGGCATTAGAGAGGCATGATAACCGGGTAATATTTACATATGATCCCTAAGAGGGCATTTCTGTGACAGTTGTTAAGAATTTGAATGGAGTATCTGGATGAGGAGTGTATAGTCATTCTTTGTAGTATTCTTGAAACTTTTCTAGACATTGAAACTGTCTCAGAATAAAATATTTTTAAAAAACATTTACCCTGGCTGAAGTGTAGAGGACAGATGGGGGAGGCAACAGTAGAAGCAAGATGTGTCAGGAGGCCATGGGTAGTGGGAGTGAATGAAGCCCAGGAGGATCAGGGGAGAAACATGGAAAAGACATGAGAGTGGGTGATGCTTAGGGGTGAGGGTAACAGAGGTCTAAGGATGACACCTGATATCTGGACCGTGTCTCTGGATGGATGATGGTGCCATTCCCTGAGAATGGGGATTCTGGAAAGGAACTGGTTGGAGGAATAGAAGGATTGGGAGTAAATTGTGGGTTTAGTTTAAAGCAGAGTCTCTCAAATTTTGGTGAGTATCAGGTTTACCTGGAGAGCTAATAAGGAACACAGAGGAACAGACTCATGAAGTTGAATAGAGTCTGGGCCTTGGCATTTTCACCAAGATTTCCCAGATGGTACTGTTACAAAATTTGTAAGACACTTGTTTAGAATATTTTGACTTTTATGTGCTGGTAGGATATCTAAGTAGAACTGCTGAATAGGCAGCTGGAAATCTGGGTTTGGAGCATGGAGAAGTCCAAATGACGATGTGTATTTAGGAGTCATCAGCATAAAAACAAGAATCAAAACAGGGGGTGTAAATGTACTTGACTTGGAAGAGATAGAGTGGGTAAAGGACCTCATTCTGAGCATGAAGAAGCCCAACACTGACCAATACAGATGTCTGTAAAGCAGGAAGCATGGATGTCTAACTGTCCCTTTCCTCCAGAGAGGCAATTACTAAGAATTTGCTATAAATCCTACCCTCTCACTTTGCAGAGGAGGGATCGAGGTCCACAGTGGTCAAATGAGTTACTCAGTCACATAGGTTGTCAGTGCAGCTTTGGCCCTTCAGTTCAGGTTTCCGGACTCTGAGTCCAGTGTTCGGGACACCATGGCTTCCTCTCTGGCCCCACAGTGTGCCAGACTCCCTGCTCAACTTGGGTCATTTGTGATATCCCAGAAAGCCTATTTCTCTTTCTTTTTTTCCCCTTTTCTTCCCAAAAATCCAGCAAAGGGTTGTCATCTTTGCCAAATGGCTCTGCTGGCCTTTGGGCGATACACACAGAGGTCAGGCCATATTGCATCGCCCCCACCCCATCTTCAGGCAGAGGTGGGCAGGCTGTTAACTTTCATTTATCTATTGATTTATTTTCAGCTCTATTTCTTTACATTTTTTTTATGGTTACTCTAGGATTTATATATATAAACACAAATATAAATATAAATATAAATAGTGACTTTTTCTCTGTTTGCTTTCAAGATTTTCTCATTATCTTTGGTTTTTAGCTTGATTATGATGTGCCTGGTCATGCTTTTTTCCCCTAATTTATCTTGTTTGAGACTCTCTCACCTTCTTAAATCTGTAAATTTATGTCTTTTACTATTATTGGGGAATTTTTCAGCCACAATTCTTCAAATATTATTTCCTGTCCCCTTTTCCCTCCTTCTAGGACTACAATTACTTAGGTGTAAAACTTGTGAAATTGTCCCACAGTTTCCTGAGGCTCTGTTCATTACTTTCCCCATTTTTTCTTCTCCCTTTCTCAGATCTATCTTTAAATTCATTGATTCTTTCATTTGCTATCTCCATTCTTCTAAGAAAAGTCCCTCAAGAGACTTTTTTTTTGATATTGTATTTTTTAGCTCTATACTTTCTTATGAATCTTTCTTTTACACTTTCCAGTTGTCAGCTGAGATGTCTTTTTTCTTTATTCATCATAAGCATATTTTTCTTTACCCCGTTGATCATAGCCATAATAGCTGCTATTGTAAGTCTGGGTCATCCTGGGATTGGCATCCTTTTTTCCAATGAAAATGGATCACATTTCTCTGGCTCTTTGTATGTCTAGTAGTTTTGGATTACATGTGTTGTGAGTGTTGTATATGTGATGTAGAGACTCTGAATTCTGTTACACTGATCCAAAGAATGTTGCTCTTTTTGATTTATCAGGAAATTAACATGTTATACACAACCTGCAGACTCTGTCATGTCTGCAGTGGGCAACAGCTCAGATTTCAGTTCCTGTGGTTTTCACTCTGTCTTATACCTGCATGGTTTAGGAGTCAGCCAGAGAACTGGCAAAAGTTTATACCCAGAATTTGGGAAATTTATCCCATTTCCCTGGTTCTCTTGTGTCCAGGGATTCTTTCCCAACTCTCCAGCATCCCTGATTATCCAGGACTCCTTCACTTGGTTTCTCCAGCCAGAAAGATGGTAGGTTTTTCCACTAGAGTTTTAGCCATTGGGTGGACAGCTGCCCCCAGGGCAAAACTGCAAAAAGTAAAACTCACCTCATGCTGCTCAGTTTCTGGAACCTTCAGGTAGTTTTCCCTTTCTTTTCTTTCTTCTTTCCTTTTCTCTTCTCTTGTATTTTGTTGTTATTTGCTGGAGAGTCTGTTTGTTAGAAGCATACTCCTCCACACCAAAAGTGGAACCTTCAGCTTATTACCATAATCAGCAAGTCCATAAGACAGCCCTTAAGCCTGATCTACTCCATCTTAAGTTCCTTATTCATGCAGTTCTTTCAAGATCTTTTAAACATCGTCACCTTCTAATACATCTTGTTTTACTTTATAGGTGGAGACCTCAGTCGTAGCTATTAAAGTTTTCTAGTTTTTCCTACTAGGCCCTCAGTCTTCATCTCTTATTCTATCTTAATTCTCCACCATGCTTCCCCCAGGTCTTCCTTCTCTATTTTAAATTGCTATTTCTAGCCCCAAGAGCATTTCCTTCCCATCAGGCTCCTGGAATAATGAACAGATAGAATTTACTCCTTTGTGCTTTTCTATGACTGGAATAAACCCACTAAAATAAGAAGGAGTTCTGAACTGCTCCTAACATTCCAGAGAGACAGATCAGTGAGCTGGGCTGGGCTCTAATACCTGTACAATTTATATAACTTTCTTTTTGGCAGGTGTATTTCTGAATACTGTTATGGGTGTTCAAAATAACATTCCTACGTGTCTTAGTCTGCTCAGGCTGCTCTAACAAAATATCATAGGCTAGGTGGCTTAAATAACAGACATTTATTTCTCACAGTTCTGGAGAAACTGGAGGCTAGGAAGTCCAAGATCAATGTGCTGGCAAATTTAGTTCCTGGTTGGAGCCCTCTTACTGGCTTGCAGATGGTCGCCTTCTTGTTGGGTGCTCACATGGCAGAGAGAGATAGAGACAGAGAGAGAGGCAGAGACAGAGACAGAGAGAGCAACAGCTCTGGTCTCTTTTCCTCTTCCTGTAAAGACACTAATCCCATCACGGGGGCCCCACCCTCATGACCTCCTCTAAACCCAATTACCTCCCAAAGGCCCAACCTCCAAACTGGGGGTTAGGGCTTCAGCATATGAATTTTGGAAGGACACACTCATTCAATCCATAACACCATGCTTGTGTTAAAGACCAGTGCTCAGTGTTTGACTTCACAGGTAATATTCTGGTTATTACTGGTCCTGTCTCCTATTACCAAGGGAAAAAAAGGCACACATATCAGGGAAAGTGCCACATCTTTGGTTAACTCTGCATTTGGGGCTCACATACACATTCACAAACCTGACCTTAGCCCTTTCTCAGCTCACACTGGTGGACAGAGCCCCAACAGGGTCCCACAAACCCTCTCTGCATGGCAGCTTTCTGCTGGTTAAGTCAAAAGCTCTGCTCCAGCATGCCTTGCTTTCTTTTCTGATCAGTAGGAAGAGGCCCCATCCGGTCCCTTTGTGAGCAAAATCTTTGCTTCTTCGTATTCAGCCAGGTTCCTTCTGCTAAAGTAGTGTCAACTTTCCCATCCTTCAAAGCCCCAGGCTGTCTCTCTAAGAAGTCTCTGGCCTTGCCCACGCCTTCCCTCAACGCTGCTCCCAGCAGACCTCCGTATTTTATCCTGAAGTGCACTCTGTCTTCAAGGCGCCTCTGATCACCCCCAGCCCCTTCCCCTTTGCTCCTCCTGCCTCTCAGCCCTCCTGTCTCAGCCCCCGGCTCCTCCCACACCTGGAGTTCTTCTGGTGTTTCTGTGCTTCTGAGGCTCCCTTCCTTCCAAGCCTGCCAGCGCCTCCCTCCTCTTTGCTTTCTCTGTTCTAATGTCTGCTGATGTTCCCTGCCCACTCTGTCCCCCTCTGGGGAGCCTCAAATAGAGCTGCTTCTTGGGCATCTGCCCCTCCTGGCGGGAAGCAGAAGCCATTTTCTCAGGCGATTCGCCAGCCACTCGTGTCCTGCCTTGATCTCCGTGCCTGCCCGGCTCTCCCTCACATACTGCCCTCACTTCCCTCAATGACTGCCTGGACCGGCCCCGGGACAGCTCAGCTGGTCCTTCCTCTAGAATCTGCCCCCTGGTCCTTCCTCTAGAATCTGTCTTCATTAGACTCATTTCTTGAGCTTCCCCAGGGGCATTGGACACGGAGGGTCCACCCTCCCCATGGGACAAGGGTCAGCCTGTCCCCCAGGGACATCTCTGCGAGCACCTGTCCCACTGGCTCATCCTGAACCTGCCGGGAAAACCAGGCCTGCCCTGCACATGCTCTGCAGAGGCCCTTGTTCCCCTGTGATGAATTTCAGTCACCCTGTCACCATGGAGGCAGGACCCTGTCTCATCCTCCCCCATTATTCCCGTGAATTATTGTCTCAGCTGCAGCCTCCAATCTCACCATGTTTCTGGGAGAGAGCATCCATTCTAGCCACGATCGATTCCCTGCTGAAGTCTCCTGGGCCTTTCCTTTCACAAAAAATTGACCTTTATTCCATGATATTATGCTGCCCATGTCTTCAGCAATGTGGGCTGGGAAGGTGGCAAAAAGATCCCTTCTAGAATTCTCTCTCACTCTAGGGTAGCAAAATACTTCTTTGAACATGGTAGGAAGATGCAGGATTTAGTTTCAAACTATGCTCTATAAATTTGGCCTTTGGTCTCCTCATCCATAAGATGGGATTTGGAAGAATTGTCAGATTCATATGACACCCTGTGATAAACTGGAAACAACCCCTAATGCAGGTCCTGCCCTGGTCGCAGCACCTGTGATTGTTGTGGGTGCTGCCACCAGTGCCTCCCGGGCTCTCAGAATCCATACCCCACGGCGAGAGACACCCAGGTATACATTTTCAAGGCTAACTGGTAAAAAAGATTGTGACTTTCCCTCTTCCTACTCACTCCAAAACAGAAAACAATAAAGCAGAGAGCTTCCAGAAGCCCAGGATATTTTGTGAATATTTTGATTTTCACAAAGGAAAACAGAGCCCTCGTGACAGGATCCCCATGGAAGAATTTTGAAGAAGACTTCTCAGGAGATAAGAGGGGAAAAGGCAGTTAAGATTATTGTGTCTAGGGAATTCCCTGGTGGTCCAGTGGTTAAGACTCGGCGCTTTCACTGCAGTGGGTCGGGCTCGATCCCTGGACTGGGGAACTAAGATCCCACAAGCTGCAAGGCATGGCCAAAAAAAAAAAAAGGTTATTGTGTCCGTTGAAACCCGTGGTTCTCACACTTCCCTGTGCCCCAGGATCCCCTGGAGGGCTAGGAAAGTGGAGGTTTCTGGGCCCTGCCCCCAGAGTTTCTGATCAGTAAGTCTGAGGTGGGGCCCAGGAATATGCATTTCATACAAGAACCCAGATAATGCTGATACCACTAGTGCTGGACTTGCACTTTTAGCATGACTGCATTGAAACTATTTTAGGGAACATAAATTCGCTCACAAACCTGAGTTGCAAGAAAGGTCAGTTATTTTTCAAAAATTAAAGTAAATCTGACACTGAGTCCCCATCCTGTCAGACTAGAAAGGAAAATGTATTTTCAGGCATCCTGGAGCGTTTCCTCTCTCCCCAAGCCCGAGGGATTATGCAGGTCCTGGGGCCACACTGGGGCACCATGTCTTTGCAGGGATTAGAGCCCCTCTGCCTCTGGCCCAGCATCACCCGTGTCTGAGGAGGCAGGGAGGGCACAGCGCCCATAGGTGTCCCCACCACAGAGCCCCAAACCAGCATCTGTCTCCAGGTCTTGGAACCACCATCTGACCCTGCCACTTAGCTCCCCCAATAACCCATTTCTCAGAATCTGAATCCCCATCCTGCCCAATTCATCAGCTCTTTTGGAAAAAGAAAAGAAAAAAACAACAACAACAAAGTTGATTAAATCAGCCCTGAAGATCCTAGGGTTGGTTTTTGAGGAGCTGGGGACAGATTGATGATTACCCTCAGTCTTGAGATTCTTCAGTGCCATAGCACCAAACACACATGAATTAACACCTCAGTCATTTTCATTGACATGGTTACCAGTGAAGTGGCTGCCCAGTAAACTGGAGTTCAACTCAGAGAGGGTATCTGGCATTGTGTTTGTTTAGCCTCCATCTTCTATACGTAAATAAGGGCTTAAGGAAGAAAGGTCGTCCAGGGTGCCGGAGGGGCTCACCCATGTTTGGGATGGAGAATCTTTTTTCTCCAGGAACTTTTACTTGGGTAACTTTCAAAGAGGGGATCCACCGAGAAAAGATCAAAAGATTCAAAGCCTCAGCCTTAGAGGCCCTCCCCCTTCCCCGTGCCAGGTCCTGAGCCCGACCTGCACAGGAGAAGTGGGTGCCCCAGTCTGAGAACCCCTTTGCTTTGACACATCCCGGAGGAGTGGCCGACCTGCATCCCTGTTCCCCGAACCAGCTGGGGACCGAAGGCAGAGCCGGGAGCACAACCGTCTCCCCGTCCAGGCTGCCCAGACTTTCTGTTCGATCAGGAGCCAGCAATGCTGTCCCTAGCCCTTGTGGGTGACAGACGGTTAGGGGGACTCTGTGATGAAGGCAGGAAGCCTCTGTGAACTTTCTTTAAAGCCTGTGGTGAGTGGCTCCCACCAGCATCACACATGTAACATGCACGGGCATACACATAGGTATAGTGCAGTGCACACACATGGATACCCAAGCACAGAGACGGACAGAGAAACACACAGGCACCAGGGCTACCTTGAGACAGGCACGTGCCCTCCCAGTTGCTGTGGGGCAAGGGCTAGGCTTTTCCTTTCCTTACCACTGAGAAGTGAGTTCGACTGCTAGAGCACTGGTTTTTTGTTTTGTTTTGTTTTGTTTTGTTTTTCTTATAATGTACTTAATACTTAAAAGGTGCAAAGAAAGCAGAAAATTATCTGAGATAATCCTTCCTGCAAGCCTTTGGGAAAAAGCCCCCTCTGTCTGCACTTTGCAGAAGTTGCTACTGAGAAGGTTCATCCCTCTGCTTGACGGTTTGGGCTCAGGCTAGGAACTTGGCCCTTCCAAATGAGAAAGGTTTACTGGCTTTCTGTCCAGTGACCCCAGGCCCAGTTTCACTTCTCCCCACCATTCTTGGCGGTTTTTACATTTAAATCATACTTCTCCTCCTGGTCTGATCCCTGGCTTCCCTCAGGAGGTCGTTTTCAAATTGTGATTTCTCACTCTTCTTTCAGTCACTGAGCTGGGGTAACAGGTTCTCTCTTGGGTGGATGGGAAAGTGCAGAGGAATGAAGACAAGCAAAGAAAAGAGGGGAGCCCCTCTAATTGCAGCCAGAACAAAACCGAGGCCCAGTCCCCTGGACATTCTCCCCCAGCATTAATTCCGCTGAGGGCGGAATCATTCAAATGCCACTCCAGCCACCCCGCTCTGCCACTCACATCACTCTTCTTCAGGCAGCCCTGCCCTCCCCTTCCACCGATATCTCTCCCCGGATCACTTTGTCACCAGATGCTCAGTTAGGGATATCAAGCCCTGACTGAAATTCCCTTTTGAAGAAGACTCAGCATGATTATTATTAGTAAGGCCAGTGTATTATTAGCATGAGTGGGATCAGGATGGGATTTCGGAGCCTGAGCTAGCTCGTACCCTGGCAACTGGCGCAAGATCAGGGTCAGGTTTTCCGGCCAGCACGTCTCTCTGCTCTGAGTGTGGTGTGTGGGGTCAGCCAGGCAAAGCCCTCCTCCTTGTGTGCCTGTCATCATGCAGGAGGGGCCAGCCACCTGCAGGAGCATGCAGGTGCACGCAAGGCCTCTACCAGCCATTCTCAGCCAATGCATATTTATTAAGCACCTACTGTGTGCAAAGCGCAGCAATGAACAAAACAGATGCTTCCTGAGCTCCTTGAAGTTCCTTCCTAGCAAAAAAGATGGACATTAAACAACTGATGCAATTAACTATGTAATTACAATTGTTAGGTGCTATAATTACAATTGTTAGGTGGCATGGAGAAGCATATATCAAGCACGTATTGCATACCCTGAGGAAGGAACATCTGGGCCGAAACTCAGAGGTGTTCATTAGGGCAAGAGTGCAGCCAGGGCCCCATGGGAACAGTCCCAGAGCTGGAAGCAGACTCTGCTTCCTCAGCAAGGACAGGGCGTGGAGGAGCGGAAGGTGCTGGGGACACTTGTGCACAAGCACAGATGGGGGAGAAGCAGCTGCCCAGTGGAAAAGGCTTTCAAAAGGGATGTTGCAGGGAATGGCGAGTAGAGGTGAGTCAGGATCATGGGGTAGGACTGTGTGAGCAGCCCAAGTGGGCTCACAGTAGCTTTGCTCCAAGCTGTGAACTCCGAGGGCGGAGGGCGGTTGACCAGGGGAGGTAGGAAAAGAGGAAGAACCGGAAATGAGACCCCGACCCAGGTCCTCAGGGAATAGGCCTGGGAGCCCTGTGCAGAAATGGAAGCTTGAACTGTGAGGGCACCTGGATTGAAGCACGCCCAGCAGAGGGTGGAGAGATTTTACCTTCTCAGCTGAGGTCCCGAAGAGTCAGTCAAGAAGTCAGTGAACCAATCAGTCAAGGATCATTGATTCCTTGCAAGAGCCGAGGACCTCTGCTAGAGAGGGTCGTTATTTATATTTAACATGTTGATTGGCAATAGTATCTGTAAATCATTCACTAAGATTTAAGCTTACTTTCCTGATTGGGTGCTTAGTAAGTACAAGTTTGGAGCCATGGCTTAGAGAAAAGAGAGATGGCTTTCAGCTGAGATGAGAGAAGGGGGTGGAGTAGATTCCCAGATGAATTGGAGGTGAACTAGGCGGTAAAACTGGGCACATAAAAGGTACTCAGTAACTGTTGGATGGAAGGATGGATGGATGGGTAAATGAATAAGGTTATAAGGGCTCAGAGGCTGAGGGTTTTCCAGAAAGAGGTAACATCAGAATGGAAGAGGTCAGGAAGTAGTGTGCTTGCTGCTGCACTCCCAGCTTGTAAACAGGCTCATTTGGCTGGTTTTGGGAAGAGGGTGTGCAAGCCGATAAAATCATGGCACGCTAGCCCTTGAAAGGCCCTGTTATTGGTTGCATTGTGTTCCTCCCAAAAAAGTTACTTGAAGTTCTAACCCCTGTATCTGTGAGTGTGGCCTTATTTGGAAATAGGGTCTTTGCAGATATAATCAGGTTAAGATGAGGTGGATTAAGGTGGGCCTTAAATCCAATGACTGGTGTCCTTTTAAGAAGGAGATTCTGGAGTCTTTGCAAATCTCCCTCTAGTTCTGCGGGCCTCCTCTGCATCATTAGAGAAGTTGGTACCGGGGGGTGGAGGTGTTCATCCCCTGCACCTAGCTTAATAGGGGCTTCAAGACCTGATAGGGCTTGACCCGTGAGCCCTGCACAGGGCTGAGCCTCTTCACGAAAAGAGGCCTCTGGGTCTAGCAAATCTCTAGAAGGCAAGGTGTTTATCCAAGAAAGCGGCAACAGGCCCTTCATTCCAGCCCTCCGGGAGCACACAGAAACAAGAGCGATTTTCTAAAGACCCCAGTAGCTCAAAACCGGCCCTATTGAGGCTGAGCATATTACACCTCCTCTGGGAAAGCTGAATTGCAAGAGGGAAGAGATATGGGAACATATGTATATATATATAACTGATTCACTTTGTTATAAAGCAGAAACTAACACACCATTGTAAAGCAATTATACTCCAATAAAGATGTTAAAAAAAAAATCTGAAGGCAGCCAAGGAAGTCTCTTCCAGTGTAGTTTACAGATCCAGAGGTAAAAGAAAGAGAGTCAGAGTGTAAGCAAGAGAGAAAGAGAGAGCAGAGTGAGGAAGGGAAAGAGCAGGGGGAGAGCTGATCAAAGGCCACTCTGCTCCCACTCATTCTGCAGATACTCTAGCTGCTGGGGGGGGAATATGCGGGGAGGACTTTAGAGGGGAAGGTTTTATTTTAATCCTCTCACAAAAGCATTCAAGTAAACCCTTTCCCTGTGAGAAAGCGAGAGAGTACAAAACAGGAAGAGAAGATTCTCAGTGAAAAGATCCATGTAGACTTCTACTAATACTGCTCACTTAGAGAACACATGCCATCTGGGTGTTTGATAAAAAGAAAAAAAAAAGGCATAAAGAAAAGTTCAAAGCCCATGGATTCAGCTTGTGAGTTGCAAGCTGCTCGCCTCTCCTCCTGGCAGATATTTTTTTTTTCTTGGTCAGCAATGACTAGCTTTTCAAAGTGACCTGTCAGATCTTCGTTCCTTTCTTCTCTTGTTGGCCAAGGAGCTGAGCAGTGGGGAGAAGCGAGAGGAGGTGACCCAGGTGACAAGAGCAAGGCTGACATTCCATTCATTAACCTTCTGAGAATTTTCTATTGAAATACAAAGCCTCAGCCCACTTGTGCCTGGGCCTGACCCAGCAGCTTTACATCTTGCTACTCCATACCAGATGGGACAAGACACCTGCCTTGATCTATGCACATTTTTTTACTTCTTGTCTATTAGAGGTGTATATTTTGGGAACATGCCCCAGGGCTCTGGCCCATGACTTAGCCAGGAGTAGCCATGGGACCTTGATTTTAGGCCCCATCATTTTTAAAACTTCTCCTTTGGAAAGGAATTTGGCATACTCCAAGGATCGTAGAGGATGACAGAAAATCCAGGGAGGTTCCATCTCCAGTTACCAAGCAATGTAAGTTCATATGCTTTTAAACCAACATCACTGATAAAACGGTATGAAGCGGCTTTGTAGTTAGATATTCTACCTGGAGAAATTAGAAGGGCAAAGGTTTGGTCAGGAAATGCTGTGGCAGGAAGGGGTAGAATGGGGTGAAAGGTTGGGGCAAAAGCCTGGGCAGGGAGAGGGGCTGGTTCCTTAGTATCACCTTAAGATAATTTATGTTCCTCCTAAATTACTTTTTTTCCTATTACACATGCTATGGTTCTATTATCCTAAAATAATGATTAGTATTCTATAATAGTTCTCTATTAGAAAATTATTTTAGTTAATAAGACATCATTTAAAACCCATTATTCAATTTTTAGTTGTTTATTTGTATTGGGCTTTCGATACACATTATTCTACCAGTAATCATTATCTTCAATGACAAACACACTAAACTCATTCTTTCCTTCCTTTATTTTTCAATGTTTTCATCACATTTCAAAAAATGTAGCAAACTCGGTCCAATAGCTCTAACGACAAAGAATTCAATGCATAGAACTTCACAGTAGATAATTCTGAAGCATGGTCCCCTCAGCATTTATAAGGACAAGGCTGGATTTTCAGCCAGAAAACATGGTTTGAGTCCTGGCCAATTATTAACTTAGGGTGAAAGTCACTTTACCTCTCTGAGGCTCCATTCCAGTATTTGTCAAATGGGAATAGGATATTATATTCGGTCTGTATCACATGACTATTGTAGAGATCAAAGGAAAAATATTGTATTGAAAGTGCTTTAATAAATGTCTTAAGTCCTGTAAAATGTAACAAAATAAAAGTTACTATAAAAGCTGATGCAATAGAATAAATTATTCTGGATCTTAGTGAAATACTTTTACCTGATTTGGGGGGAAAAATCTGTTCCAATACAGTTCCATTCAGTTAATAATGCAAGTGGTAGGATCTTGCTTTAAACTCTAACCAATGTAATATAAAGACCACAAACTTGGGTGGCAATGAGACTGAAATACAAACCCTGGCTCTGCTACTAATACGTTACGTAAACCAGGTGAGGTCTTTACTTTGTGAGCCTCAGTTTTCTAACCTGTAAAACAGGGATAAGAACCTACCTCTTAGTATGACTGGGAAAATTAGGTGATATTAAATATGTCAAGTGCCCAGCAGAGCAGCTGGCACTCAGTGGATCCTTGAGAAATGTCCATTTGCTCTAGCCTCCTCTGAGATTCCTCATAAATATGGGAATGGAGATAGAGCCTGTTCTCTCACAGTGCCTACTTCTTCAAGGCGAACTCACTCAATATATGGTTGATAAATGGAGGAATGACATTAGTATAATGGTTCTCATATGACCTTTTCCTGGGATATTTATGTCCTAAAGCAATAAGGGGCAAGATTTCTTACAATTAAAGAGAAAGCCTTAGCATCATAAGAAGACCTTAAGGAAAAAGTTGGAATTGACAGAAAAGCCTTTCTTTAGTGCAGGTAGTTGCTGGTTTAGTGGTTTGCAGAACCACTATATTTTCCACTCTGTTACCTGGTAAAGCTGAGACAAAAAATTGAGGAGACTATGAAAGCATGTCCTTTATGTTAAATTATAATTTTTTGGACAAAGAAGTCTATACTCTGGGTCAGATTTTTAATTTTAATGAAACTGATCTCTGTGAGACGGGAATGCCCCCCCTCCGACCCCCGCCCAGGACCTATTTCTCCAAGGAGGAGGCACAAAATCCAGGCTTTTGGTTGCAAAGGATTGACTGACTTATGTAAAGGCAGGTTTTAATTTACCTGTGTTGCTATTTTTATTAGGATTGTTGTGGTTTCTTTACATTTTGAGTGGTCTTCTCCAAATGCAATTTTTTCCCTTAGTCTCTGTTATTTTACTGTGCAATTTGCAGAATGTGAGGTTTTTCAAATATATATATATGGCATTATAGCAGAAAGCCTGTATTAGGAAATTAGAGTCCATTCAGTCACCTACAGGAAGCATATGCTCCATTTAGGTATAATAAATAGTTGAACCATCACTAGGCCTAACCATTTGAGACAGGGAATATTTTTAGAATTTTTAATAAGATCAAAATGAAAGCAATTATGTTCGAATATATATGTGAGTCAAAGGAAAGGAAAAAATGTGAGTCACTAGAATGCCTTTCAACTCATGTGATTGATAACGTCAGCTTCACGTCCTAGAGTTTATAGGAACTGGGTCAGGGCCCTGTTGGGGTGAGGGGGAAACCTAGCCAGGCTCCAGACCACCACCCAGCTTCAATCACAGAAGCTCCTCTCTTCTCTGTTTTAGATTGAACTAACACCGAGGTTTCCTTTCAGACGAGGGTTTTTGAAGACTATAGGTCATTAAATGTGATGACAATGGGTCATTTGCGGTCAATATTTCTGTCCCACCAATCGTCCTTTTTCCAGGTCTAGAAGAGACTCTACAGATCATGACCAATGTTGGTCTTTAAGGAAGATTCAGAAAAATTTTATTACATTTCAAGAACTTCAAAGCTAGGATATTGTCCATATTGCACTTTCTTCACCCCCTGCATTTGAAGTTATGGTAAAAATGCGTGGGGCACTCCTCACTGGCTTCTCTGTAAGAACAACTTCAAAAGGAAATGCCATTGCTTGGTCAGAGAACTCCTTTAGATACCTGATCATTTGAAAAGGAGATTTTTAAGAACTTTTTATTTGGATAAAATTTCTCTCCCAAATTTTAATGAAGACATCTACACTATGGTAAGATTTTTAATTTTGTCCAAACCAATCTCTATGAGGAGTGACTGCCTTCCAAGACCTGCGGTCCAGGGTCTAGTCTTAATCCTCATGTCTCTTCAGTCTCCTTCAATCTGGAATATTTCCACTGTCTTTCTTTGTCTTTGATGACATTCACATTTTTTTTTTAAGAGCACATTTGTTTTTTTCATTAATAGAACATTCTTCCTCTGAGGCTTTCTGGTATTCTTCATAATTAGATTCAGGTTCTACATTCTTGGCCACAGTCTTACATTAAGTGATATGTGTCCTTCCTAAGGTATCATATCTCAAGACACAGGATGTCCATGTGCCCCCTTGATGGACTTACTGACCTTCATCACCTGATCAAGGTTTGCTCCAACTTCTCCAATGTATATTTACATGTAATATATATTACATATTGTTTTCTCTTGTAACTGATAAGCAGTCTTTGGGAAGAGAGTTAGGCTATGTAAATATCTTGTTCTTCATCAAAATCCCTCCTCCCACTTCCCCAGTTTTAACATCCACTGATGATTCTTATCTGAACCAGTCAGTACTACCATGGCTGCAAAATGACCTTTTCCAACTCCAGCCAGCAGGCCAGCACTTGTCATTGACAAGGGAATATTTTGGATGCTAGTTCCATAACCCAATAAAATGTTTTTTTGTCTTGCTTGGAAATTCAACCTAATAACATTCTGAAGATCACACTCTCTATGATTTTTATCTGATAACTTTTGGAATGACCTTTGGCTAAAAACATTAAGATTCTCATCTGTCCCCAGGTTGCCAATCCCTGTTTTAGGTTATGACCTTTCAGACTGGTCTTGTCCCATCACTCTGCCCACACCTTTGATCTAGATAGTCTGATTTACTTGAAGGGAGGTCAGATGAGGCAGGTAGGCAGACAAGCTCCAATCTGTCGCACAAATATGCTGGCTCATTAATTCTTGGTTCTCTGCCTCATGGTTGCTCTGCTCCAGAGCTAAGATGCCCTGCCCTCTACCTCCACCTGTCCTAACCTCACCCATCCTTTGCCACAGGTAGTAAAGTACAGACCTGGAGGGCTCAGAAATGTGAAAGTCTGAGAGGCCCAAGAGATACTGAAATGTTCCTACAGGATATAGAACCCCTGGGAGGCTCTCCACCAAGCCCAGATGAGCAGTCTCTGCTTACCATGGGCAGAGGCCACGGATCTTGGGAAGTTGTGAGAGATTCTCTTGACTTGTGGTTGAGGATTATCTCCTGAAACTTTTAGGCTCCTATAAAACACTGGGTTCCCAGGCCTTGGGAGACCATGGATCTGGTGGAAATGGGAATTCTTTTGGAGGGGCTCACAGTTCAACAGCCCCAGATAAAATGGGTTCTGAACTCTCTGAAGAGAAAGTCTTAGGCTTCAGCAGGGGATGCTTCCATGACTCTCACAATTCCAGAAAATTCTGGAACAGAGGCCTGGCAGTTCTAGACAGAGCTTCAAGGCTATGGTGAGATTAGGAAGGCCTTAGTGAGTGGGGCTGGTGATAACAGCCACTAAGTGCCACAGCAAAAAAGTCAAGTTCAAGGTTGGAGGAGCAGACACTGATGGGTCTCTCCTTCCCACTGTGAAGAACCCAGCTGCCTTTGGGACCACCATATGGTCAACCCATCTCTGGGCTCCCATGGGCCCAAGCAGGACAGGCAGGCAGGCAGACCAGGGGTTTAGACCCACCAAGTTGCGAGAAAGCTAGGTCTGGGAATGCGGGAGGACCTCCAGGAGTTGGTTTTTCTAAAGAATGGGAAAACAGCTTAAATCCTAAAGTAGATCAGAAAATAGATTAGTCAAGAGAAGGAACAGATAAGATGCAAGCAGCATTGGCTAAAGTCTAAATCAAGCTGGGGTCCCAGTACACCTCAAGCAAGTTCTGTAGTGCAGGCCTAGGTAGGACAACAGAATCTGAGGCCAAAAGAATGAGAGGTTGGGAACAACCTTGGGCAACTCAGCCCACGGTCCAGCCCCCCCCGCCCCCAACACCGTGCTCTCAATGCTGCTCGTACAGCCTGTACCAGCTTTCACATCAATGCCCTCATCCAGGCTGTTCAGTGGCTCTTCAAAGCCTCTGCCACATGCCTCGTGGTCTCACCCAGCCCTGCATCCTTCTCTCCCAGCAGCTGGTTTGGCTTCCTCTTTTATCACAGCATCCCCGAACTTTCGTGTGCTGCCCAGTAAGAGTTTGTGGAGTGAATTAAGAAATTAATTAATGAGTGACACACATATGCCTGGAGATCTGAGATACCAAGTAGGAGACTGGTCAATGTTGACTAGAGCAGAAGCCTGTGTACCCAAGGAGAGAGATGGCTGTCCCAAGCCAGCTGGGCTCTACACAGCGGGAAGAAGATACCCTTCAGTTCCTGCTCTTCCAGCCTGGACTTGACCCTTGCCCTGAGGCTCTTAGTGGCTGTTATCACTGGCCCCCCTCCCCAGACTTACGCCTGTCATAACCCCCACTCCCTCCCCCCACATCTGGGGAGGACTGATCCCAGACCAGGCAGGGAGAAGGGACTCATCGGTCCAACTTGAAACGCCAGCCCATCTGAAAAAAGGGACCCAAAGAAGTCTCCAGAATACTGTATTTTAAAATATTATGGTTTTATTTTTAAAAGCAATGCTTAAAAACATCAAAAAAAAAAGTATGTTTAAAGTAAAAAGTGCAAAAGACTTTCCCTTCCCAATCCCCAGCAGTCACTGTCATGAATAGTTTGGTGTGTTTCCTTCCCAACTTGTGTGTGTGTGTGTGTGTGTGTGTGTGTGTGTATTTATATTTTTAATGGTCTCAGAAATGGTCTCAATATACATACCAATCCATTCATCACCTTGCTTTGTCATTTAACAATGCATCATGAACATGAGCTTTTCCCTTCTTAGTACCTTACTTTCTGCCTTTGGAAACCTTTTGCTGCTGCTCCTGTAGGTTTCTCAGATTCTTTCTCAGGCATCCTTTGCATGAATGAGCTGTAGAAACTATTTAACAAGCTCTTTTTTTAAACAAGCTCTCTTTGATGGCCATCTAGGTAGCTTCTGATGTATTATTTCAAACAATGCTTCAGCGAATATTCTTAAGGAGATGCCTCTGCACACTTATATAGATAGTTCTATAAAATTAATTTCAAGAAAAAAATTA
Organism: Eschrichtius robustus; assembly: GCF_028021215.1. Taxonomy (NCBI): domain Eukaryota; kingdom Metazoa; phylum Chordata; class Mammalia; order Artiodactyla; family Eschrichtiidae; genus Eschrichtius; species Eschrichtius robustus. Next base: position 17,168,621 of record NC_090829.1, read on the forward strand.
CTGGGCCAAAGAATTTGCACATTTAAAAATTTTTAAAGTAACATCAAACTTAAAGAAAAGTTCCAAGAATAATACCAACAATACCCACATAACCTTTGCCCAGATTCTTTACCTATTCTTATCATTTCACGCCATTTCTTTGTTATTTGCCTGCTCCCAACCAAAAATTGTTTTTTTCCTAAACTCTTGGAAGACATGCTGCATACATCATGGCTTTTATCCCCAGAAGGTAACACAGACTTCAGTGTGTATTTCTGTATTTCCTAAGAATAAGGGTATTCTCTTAATAACTCTAATAGTACCGTTGTCAACCTAATTTTACATGGATAAAATACTTTTATCAAATCTACTGTCTGTATTCTAATACTGTTAACTGACCCCCAAATGTCCTTTTTAGCACTTTTTCCTCCTAGTACAAGATCCAGTCCAGGATCAGATATTGCATTTCGTTGTCATGTTGTTAAAGCCTCTTTTAATCTGGAACATTTTCACAGCCTTTCTTTATTTTTTATGATATTGACATTGTTAAAGAATACTGCCCCTATTTTTAATAGAAGCTTCCTCTTTTGGGGTTTGTCTGATCTCTCCTCAAGATTAGATCCAGGCTCTGCATCATGCATTGCATAAATGATGGTGTGTGCTTCGCAGGGTACCGCATATGAACACATGATGTTCATCGGCCCCTCATGGTGATGTTAAGAACTGCATATTTTAAATTCTGGTCAGAAAAAAGTTCATTTCCCAAAACTTTTTTGCCAGTGTCTACTCCTGCCACAGTTTGTGAGATTTCTGCACAACCCTATCCCTTTCCTTACGCAGGTACCACCACCAGTCTTCTCAACGTATGCCGGGTCAGTATACTGCGCTTGTTAATGCTTTATTGTAAAAAGAAAGCAATACATTTTTTTTTTCTCATTTCATTTTGAGATACTCTTTAGTATTCTTATGCCTCAACAAAGGTTCCCCAAACATCAAAAATGCAGTAGACTCCCGTGGTCTTTTGTAACCCCAAACTCATTGGGACTTGGGCAGTGTGAGTGTGATGATGGCACAGGCAGGATGGGACCCTTGGCTGAGAGTTTGGGGCTCCACGCTCTGTAAAAGCAAAACAGAAACCAGTCCTTTTATCCCCCACTTTGGGAGAGAAAAGATGCCCCTGCCCTCCATAGGCAGGGACATTTATCTCCATTTATGTTTCCATCTTCTTTCCTATTATCTGCTATGAGGAAAAGGCAGCCCGGCAATGGGAATTGAAGGATCGGTTTCGAGTGTCGCCTCCACTTTTTATCAGGTGTGGACTCATGGCCACCCTTCTCGCCTCCCCCGGTTCACATAACTGATGAGGAAGGGACTCAGGAGGAGCTGGCCTCCCCGAATGGTCTTTGGGGCTGGCCCTGCCCTCCCTGGCCTCCCTCACTGCCACCAGAGAGGACAGGCTGCCCGGGGATCAGGGCTCCTGCCGGGAGACAGGCAGAGCAGCCTCACTCACGCATTTCACACGCTGCCGGCATCAGCCAGCAGCACCTCGTATGCCCCTCTGAGATAATTAAGCATTATTATCCCTATTGGCAGGTGGAGACAGGGAGACAGAGTGGTTCAGTGACTTGGTTATAACTGCTGGGATTGTTTGAGGGAGAAGCCGTGCCAAGAAGGGAGTGCAGTGCAGGAGGCCAGAAGAACTTAAGCTATTTAATGTGAGTGATTATTTTAAAATAGCTGCTGGAGGGTGGAGGCCGGAAGAGGGGCTAGAGGCGTGGCCAGTGGACATCAGGGAGGCACCAGAAATTACCCTGTGAATAAGGAATAGACCTAGTATACCTGTGAAAACGGGTTGCCACAGTCTGTCAGATGCTTACAGGAGAGGAGGGAAAACATTGAAGGCTTAGTCAGCTCAGTGAGGATGAGGAATAAACCCCTCAGCTTCCCGCAGAGCTGGACAGAGGTCCCCAGGATGGGCGTGTAGACAGACCATCCACCCTACCGGCACCCTCCCCTCTCGGCTCAGCGTCTGGAGCCCTGCCACGTTGCCCTAGGAGGTGTAGCCCTACCTCAGAGTGGCAGGAAGCCCCGAGTGTCTCCATGCACAGAGGTGGGAATAGAATGGGAGAAGAGTGGGTGCCTGCCTGAGGGTCACAGGGGAGACACTTGGGACAAAGGTGGGGAAGCCATCACGGCCTGTTGACAGAGACAGGAGCCACAGAGATCTGGTGCCAGGTGTCACTAGTGAGGCAAACAGATGCACTAGAAAAGGAGAGGAGAACTGTGGTCCTAAGGGCGAGGCAGACAGGCAGCAGTGAAGCTGTGGCGATGGCAGCTCCAGGGAAAAGCACAATTCCTGCCATGTTCAGAAAAGCAACCAATACACCCTGGACCGGCCCGGGAAGGGAAGGGTAGAGAGCAGGGTGACTGCCTAGCCTTCTCCTCAGCCCTGACCATCCAGTTTGCTGGCCCTCCCCACCAACCTTGCCATTCCGAGGTCACATAGAGGTTCACCCTCCCACCCCACCCTCTTGGGGCCCAGGCTTTTGGGGGTTGCACCAGGAGAGACTAAGCCCCATCATCCCTGCCAGCTACCACTGTGGAATGCCCCACAGAGTGCCCTCCTCAGGGCAGAAGTGGTTTTGTTCTCTGTGCCTCTACTGACCCTGACCTTGCCCGGAGAGGGTACGCACTGCCTGCTTGTTGAATGAATGAAGGCAGCATGTGAATTTTTAGCCCTTGTCTCTCCACCCTTTCTTTTTAATTATAAACTCGAGAAATGCTGTGTGATAAAAAAATATATAATTAAATGCCCACATCTCAGCCATCAGGGGCTATTTTGGGGGTGGATAGTAAAAGACAGCTGTTTGCCCTGACAGTATAGTACAGAGAAACAACGTCTGTTTGGTTGAAGAACAGGTTTTGTTTTTTTTTTTTTTTTTCCAGCTGGGAAACGTCACCAAGTGGCCTTTCTGTTCTTCACACATGAAACACACACTATCATCCGCATATTTTTAGTTAATTTATGTCCAAATAGGCCTTTCTCTCGCTGCTGGAAAATGATGTTTGGGCTGCAATTACCTTTCCAGCATCTCACAGAAGGGTTTCAGCGCTCACAAAGCTCAGGGGAGAGGCGGCACGTACCCCACCGACTGTAAATCTCTCCATTTGTAGCCATTCAAATCACGTATTTTATTACTAGTACAAAATACGTTGTGTCATTCATTTTGGAGGAGCAGCTAATGCTTCAAGAAAAGCTTTGAAAAACATTCTATTTAGAAACAATTTTGTCTGCAGCCAATGCATTGTGTCTTTGGGGGTTGTCTTTTCTCCCAGCCCTTTTCTCTGTTCTGTGTGCCATTTGCATGACAAATGAGATCATCCTCTCCAAAAGCTCACCTGTCCATGCAGCCGGTTTCCCACCTAAAGTTCTAATTCTCTGTATGTTGCATCATAATCCTTAGCCTGGTAATAAATTACAGTGTCACCATCAAGATTGTGGCTTCTGGAAAGAAATAAGCAGCGGGGCCAGATGAACTCTCTCAGAAGATTGAGAGACTGTTTTCATGCAAATTCCTGGCATCCTGGGGAACTAGAAACAGCCTCTTTATTATATAGACTCAGTTGCAATCCAGCAGCCAGAAGCCGTTTCCACTGGCTCTTAGAAGCCGGTAATGCTCAGAGAAAGAAAACCTTTTTGGCAGAAACTTCTCTTTCTTCTTGGCTGATGTGGGTCTTATCTGGAAAAATCACTTTGCTCATTAGGTTGGGCAAAATGGGTCAGTGTACTTTCCAGAGTGCTTTTAAATAGAGACATTCATTCTAAATTACCTTCTTAATTTAACACTTAGAATCACGTTAGATCTCTGGGTCCAAAGCAGTGGGCAGTGACTGGGGAGGAGGAGGAGCGCGTGTCCCGTGGATGCACCCTAGGGCAGGGCCATCTGTGTCTGAACTGTCTACAGAGGGCTGCACGGAGCCAAGGCTGGCCAACCACATTGTCAAGATGGTCACTGCTTCAAGGGGAGTGTTCAACCTGCCACTCCAGAGGGCCACTTGCTATATGTGATGTGAACTTCACCCCAATTCACCCTCCATTTCCCCTGAGCCATAGATACACTGGACAGAAACTTTGATGAAGCCAGCTCATTGCATTTTTCCCCATCATTTTAAGATCTTTTGATCATTTTAAGATCTCATCACTCATTAGTCATGGCAGCATTCCTTGCTGAGCCCAGATGAAGCCTCAGAATCCTTCTCAACCCAGCCATTAACAATGACCAGAGTTGGTATATGAGACTTCACTCAGTCCATGACTTATGCTGGATTGATCTATGCCAGTGGTTCTTAAAGTGTAGGAACCACACTGAGAATTTGTTAGAAATGTAAATTCTCAAAGCCAATCCCAGAACTAGTACATTTGAAAGTCCAGGTTAGGGCCCTGTGATGTGTGTTTTAACAAGGCTTCCAGGAGAGTCTGACGCACACTCAAATTTGAGAACCACGGATGCAGGCCGGCGCTTGTGACTAATGACTGCTCATTAGAATCACCTGAAGCATGTTAAAACTTACCAATGCTTGAGCACCACTCCCAGAGTTTCTGAAGAAATTAGAACACCCACTGGCATTAAAAAATAATAATAACCTTCCCCAGAGTGATTCCCAATGGATAACCAAGCTTGAGAAGCACACGCTAGGCTTTCTGGATATGTCAGGAAAAGGGATATTGACATGGCCTTCAGCTGCCGTTGTGCAATTAAGATGGAGCTCCCCAGGCCTGGAGTGGCCACCTGGGTCTGTGGACACTGCTGGTGGCATGAGGGTGGCTCTCCCTCAGGCATGTCACGCCTCTCCAGTGAGTAGGGGCAGTGATGTGGCTTCGGCGTCATCAGCAGAGCTGCCTCCTGACTGTCGTCCTCGTTTCCACATCAGTGGAGATGCCAAGGGTCTGTCCCTCGAAGCCCTCACGCCACAGCACTCACACTGCTCAGCAAAGGGCAGTCCTTCAGGGAGTAGACTGGCCGGGTCTCAGCAACAGCACTGAGGAAGCATTACAGAGGACCCTGCGGTTTATCTGCTGGGCTTCCACCTAAACGTTAGAGGTTTTCCTCACCCGCAATAGTAGCCCATGGTGGACCTGCCGCCTGGGAATTTAACAACAGTATTTTTAAACTAGTGCCTGATAAAATGGTATACACTCAATGTATTCATTCCTAGGGCTGCTGTAACAAAGTACCACAAATTGGGTGACTTTAAACAGCAGGATTTTTTTTTGTTTTTTTCTCTCCCAGTTCTGGAGCCTAGGAGTCCAAAATCAAGGTGTTGGCTGGGCCATATTCCCTCCAAAGTCTCCAGGGAGGAGTCTGGTCCATGCCTCTCTCCTCGTCTCTGGTGGTTGCTATCAATCTTTGCAGTTCCTTGCCTTGTGGATGCATCACTCCCCTCACTGCCTCCATCTTCACTTGGAATTCTCTCCTACATCTCTGTGTTTTCACATGGCCTTCTTATAAGGACACCAGTGGCTGGATTTAGGGACCACTCTAATCTGGTATGCCCTCATCTTTTACTTTATGTTACCGAGCAAAGGGCTTGCTGCCTGACATGCATAGAAGCCCATACTGTGGAACCAGCATTTGAGAAAAGAAAAGGCTTTATTGTGAGGTCGATCAGCAAGGAGACAGGAGGCAAGGCTCTCAAATCTGTCTCCCTGATCCAGGGTTGGGTCACAGTTTTTCGAATTAGGGGAGGATGGTTGGTATGTGGAAGCACTGGTGGGGCAGGTTTTGATTGGAGGGTTTAGAACTTGGCCATGTATGGTAAGGTAAGGTAAAGGGGCTTCAGCACCGGTCTTCATGGACAGCGAACCCTTAGCTTCTGAAAGGGTTCCAGCATTCAGGTTCCAGTCATGTCCCAGTTCTTTGGTTCTGTGGGCTGGAGAAACGTCGGTTCCGGGTGTTATTTGAGATCAAAAATTTCTCCTCTGTGTATGCTTCAGCTGCACGACTTGCGGTTTTGTTCTGTTGTCTCTGAAAAACAACTCAGTATATTGCTAGAAACAGAATAGGGCCAGTTTGGGCCTGGTTCTTTGGTTACAGTTACATCCCCAAAGACCAGATTTCCAAATAAGGTCAGGAGTTTAAAAGTTGAACGTATCTTTTTTGGGGGGGGCATAAATCAACTCACAACACTCAATAAATTCTTGTTTAATGGTAACAATAATATACTGCGTGATTTACGTATACATAATGTTGGATCTTCAAAACAACCCTAATATGTTTTATATATTACAAACCTATTCGAGAGTGAGCATTGTGAAATTCAGGACCATTGTGTGGTGATCTCAGTCATAAACCTATCACTTCAAGGGGATTCCTCATACAGCACGATTCCAGTGATTCTGTGATCACGATACTCAATATTCATGAGTGTCTGGATTCCTGTTATGTCCCTGCTGAGACTTCCCCTCACACATGATGGGGGAGAAAAGTACTGTAGCAGCGCCCAGACACACAGAAGCATTACCCTTATGGGCATCTCTAGGATAAGTAACTAGCAAGGAAAATCAGTCCTATGCTCAGACTTTAGCCTGGAAATCTCCACAATTGGGTGGGTTCTAGAAACAAAAGCTACGAGCTGTGCCTATCTAATGTCACTGTGGCTAGGCAGTGAGCTGTCCGGGTGGCACTGGGGATATCCTTCACTCCTTGAGAGTGGGGTTGAGTCTCGTCGCTGCCAGGTTCCCAGCAGGGTGCCAGACAGAGTGGGTGCTGCATAGATGCTTGTTGCAGGCTGGCTGAGGCTGAGGGACTAAAGTACCTCTATGCTGAAACCTTCTACCTGTTGGCATCACTCCTGGTGGCAGGTGTAGATGTAAGTTATCAGCAGGTGCCCCTGCAGATGGCTAGGTTAAAATTAATCTGCTGCCAGACGTCATCTCCTAGTTTATCAAATTACACACACACATTCACACACACAAAACACACACACGATCTTTATAGTTTGTCTCATACCTGATTTAAGGCATGATTATTCTGAAGCAAACTTTTAGAGATGTTAACTTTTGAAGAATTTCTGGGCAGCACAACCACTCAATGCCAAGCTTTGCCTGGAAGGTCAGTGTATGAAGTACACTGATAGCAGTGAGATGCCTCTCCCTCCTTGCCCCTTCTCCATCCCCCACACCCCAACACTGCCCCCGATGCAGCTCTGGGGGAACCAGGTCCCTGCTGAATGCACACCTGTGCCTTCAACATCCCTGGGGGCATCGAGTCATCTGGTGCTTGGAGGAACCTGTGCAGGGGACAAATGCTCTCTTCAAGCCCAGTGTTGGCCCCTCTTGCCCACGTGGGCACAGATTCCTTCCAGAGAGTCTCGCCTGTTCTCCATCCCCTGAGAATTCTTCCCTCGTGCTTCTTCCCATCCAACAGAGCAAACCACTCCTTCCTTATGCCCCTTCCTCATGCCTGCATTGGTAATAACTGGGACCCTCAGAGAACTTTGCAGTCACGAGAATGCCTTGGCCTTGGACTTTCCAGTCCAGACTTCTCTTCTGGCAAGAAGACTTCCCTCACTAACAGAAGCCCTGGTGGCTGCAACACCATCCCACTTCCTTTTCTCCTAGTTCCCTGCGTGGAGCTGGTCACCATCCTCTACATTAATAGATTTCCTTTCATGTAATTGAAGACGGGTTAAATAATCATCACCATAATTACCTCTGAGCATCAGAAGGCAACGCTGATGACATGATGTTTGAAAGGCTGAGAGGAAATCGAAAACTCCCAGAAGGGAAACACCCATCCCCATGCTCCCCTGGCTGCCTTGGAGGTCAGCAACCCCTGCTCTCATGGCGGAGGGCCGGTGGTGACAAGCTGTCACCTGCCTGTCCGGCGACTCTTCTCAAAGGCTCTGCCACCTGCTGGGATGGGGGCGGGGTGGTGACAGGCCAAACTCCGTGTTCAGTGAGGCCCAACAGCGCAAGGTGGCAGGAGGGCTGAGGCGCGTCAGTGGGCCTGGCACTGCTACTTGACATGCAGGAGGGAGGGCTCAACAGCTGTCACCGGTGGCCCCTGGGGTCTGTTCCAGACTCGGGAGAGAGGACACCTTCAGACTCCCACATTTCCTCTTCGAAATTCAGAAGAATCACACTTTCGTCTCCCCTCTCTCCTCTCTCTGACACAAACAGATGCATAAAAGATAAGCCCTAACTCTCTTTTACCCACAGACCCACACAGCCAAGTTTTCTCTCAGTCTCTCTGTCACACACACTGGTAAGTTCTCACTCACCGAGTCTCATTCCCTCTGTCTCTCACACACACACACACACACACACACACACACACTCACACACTCACACTGCTCTCTCCTACCTCAGGTAACCCAGGTGTAGTGAGAGACCAGAAACCGCTCCCCTCTGGGGGAGCCCCAGGCCCCCTCCAGGTGTGGCAACACCACCTCCCCTAATGGGGACGCACAGCATGGGGTCCCTGCGCTCCCTGTTCGCTGGCTGAGTTTTCCACCTCTCTTCCCAGCCATGGTACCGAGGAGATAAAGCCAGTAAATTCATTCATGTTTTGGGGAATGGTGAGAACAGGGCCTCCTGTTGCCTCGCAGCCCAAGCCTGCCCTCCAGGCATTTGTCACGTTGCTGGCATTTGAGCTGAGGATGTCTCCCACCACAAAAGCCTGCCATCATCCTGGGAGAAATCAGGGCTGTCTTCTTGGCAGAAAGCTGGATGTGTGCCTGGGGAGGTCGGGGTCAGACAGCCTTTATTCCTCCCAGACCCTGGGTAGGAAACCAGATAAAAATACACTTTGCAGTTTGCTCCTTTTTCTCTCACTCGTGCTCAGATTAACCACTTATACATTTTTTTTAATAAATTTATTTATTTATTTATTTAGTTTTGGCTGTGTTGGGTCTTCATTTCTGTGCGAGGGCTTTCTCTAGTTGTGGCAAGCAGGGGCCACTCTTCATCGCGGTGCGCGGGCCTCTCACTATCACGGCCTCTCTTGTTGCGGAGCGCAGGCTCCAGACACGCAGGCTCAGTAGCTGTGGCTCACGGGCCTAGTTGCTCCGCGGCATGTGGGATCTTCCCAGACCAGGGCTCGAACCCGTGTCCCCTGCATTGGCAGGCAGATTCTCAACCACTGTGCCACCAGGGAAGCCCCCACTTATACATTTTTGAGGTATTTTTGCTAAAGTCCAACACATGTCTCTGGTGATTTGAACAGATCGTGGGAACGGTCAGTATAAAAATAGTCTCCTTCATCCGAGGCAGGAGGCAGATGAGAAGGGGAAGGAGATAGGGAGCTGCAGGTCTCATAGCCCAGTCATCGCAACGGGGCCGTGGGAGTGAAGTCCAATATTTGGCCTGGAGAATTGGAAATGAGGATCATTTGCTCTAGAGAATGATGAACTCTACCCCCGTAAGTGGCATCAGTGCCCTACAGAGCTGCTCTGCTCTCTGCTCCCCTCTATTTCCCCGTGAGAATTCCACGCTCTAGCCATCCTGCACTGCTGGCAGTTACCATCTTCTCCGTTACCCCAGCATCTGTACGTGCTCCTCTCCGCCTGGACTTCCCTCTTCCCCACACTCTGCCTGATTAACTAGTTACCACGTGTACAGCATGGACCCTCTCTGCCAGGCCCTGCCCCAGCACTAGATGGATCGCAATCCACTTATCCTCATGATGACCTGACTATGTAAGTGCGATCATTACCCCCATTTTGACAGTGAGCTACAGAGGCACAGAGAGGTTAGGTAACTTGCCCTGGGTCACACAGGTAGAAAGGGACAGTACTAGTATCCACACGTGGTCAAAGGCTCCAGGAAACTGCCCTTCTGACTGCTCCTGGCCAACTTCCCTGACCCCTTCCTATGTTAGGGAGTTTCCTCTGGTTCTCAGAACACCCTGTATCCCCTTCGGCCTCACCCTCACCACTTTCCACCTTGTTAACAATATGTATTAAGTTTCTGTTTTCTTGTCTGCCTCCCCATGCCTGCCCAGCTTGAGGGCAGGGCTCCTGGCTGGCTCAGCTCTGGGACACCAGCTCCTCAAATAGGGCCTGGCACAAAGCGGTGCTTCTTGCCTATTTGTTGACGGGGTGCATGTATGGATGGATGGATATCAACCCCTTAGGCAAACAAAACAGGCCAAGTTCTGGCAGACAAACCAAGGGCCAAGCAGAGAGTCAAGTTGGAAACTCCCAGGGTGGGATCGGAGGGTAAAATGAAGAAACAAACCTAAGAGCGGCCCTTTAGAAAAATGTGTCTGCAGCTCTGGATGTCGACCTGCACAGAAGGGCAGGGAGGAGAGCCAGCATCTATCCACTCTGGGCCCAGTAAACTCAGTGCATCTGGGGCTGCTTGCAGGCTGCAGAGTGAGGAAAACCTGTCGCCCAGGGGTGGAGCACGAGGCAAGTGGGGCAGAGGGGCGGCGCAGTGTGATCCCGTAGTCAGGGGTGTCCCAGGAGGTATTACCAATCACTACCTTCGTTTCTGCTTGTTTTGCTCCCTTCTGGCCCAAGTGTCGTGACTCATACATGCTGTGGGACAGCAGAGCATCACCTGCCTTTCACGGCGCACGTGGCCCATCTCACGCAGTATCGTGCGGTAGTGCTTTTCTGCCAGTTTCACTCGCTCCTCCCACCCACAGTGACGTTAGAGTCAGGACGTAGGGAATGGGGGGTAAGTGCAGCCGCAGCCCCAGTTGCCACCTCTCGTGCGGTGCGATGTGCCCACACGCGGCATGAGATGGCCCAGCCCCGCAGGTCCCCCTGCCTGGGGGCACCAGCTGTCCTAATTCACGAAATGTCGGGGTGGGGGTGGAATGGAAGGACACGTGTGCCCACTTTATTCTCACGCACCTTCAGCTAGGAACCCTACGGTTGGGCTGACCAGGCTTCTCCTTCCCACAGGGAGGCAAGATCCCCGTGAGATGGACGGCTCCAGAGGCCATCGCCTATCGCAAGTTCACGTCTGCCAGCGACGTCTGGAGCTACGGGATTGTCATGTGGGAAGTCATGTCGTTTGGAGAGAGACCCTATTGGGATATGTCCAACCAAGATGTGAGTGTCAGTGGCACCTGGCTGCTACAACCTTTACCCCAGGGGTCCCACAGGCCATGGCATTCCAAGCCCACCTATCTGTTTTCTGCTTGGGGCCTCAGAACGTGAACGTGAGGTGTCCAGGGCAGGGGATATTGGATCCCCTTGGCACCAATGTTTGAACTAATCAAAGAGCCCAGCATGACCCCAAAGCCTGTAAAGATGCCCAGGCCAACCCAGGAGACAATGGGCTGGTTCTGAATGGCCAGGAACCATGAATAGATCAGGCCCAAAGTTAATCAGGAAATGCTACCCCACTTCAGAGCTCCATCATCACGTGTAAAAGAAGGGAAGCAGTGCTGGTGGGAGGGCGGGCCTGGCTTCCAGGCTGCTCTGCTCTGCCAGATGTGCTGTGTTGAGCCAGCTGCAGCTTCTGTCTGGGACTCACACCTCTCCACTTTAAAGAGAGGAATTAATCGTAAAGGCCCTTCTTTCCTGAGAATCCGCTCTTCTGGGAGTCCGTGTCACCTGTCAGTGAAGGAGGTGCTGAGTGAGAGTCCCAAAGCTGGTCAGCTTCAGATGGGTCTCAGAAGGGGACTTGTCTGAGTGAAGGTCAGCAACACCCCTCCAGGCCACTCACAAGGGACAGGGGGAAAGGAAAGGGCCATCTGAGATGCTTTAAGCAGAGACCTTCTGGGGAGGTGTTCTAGAGGGGTCCCTTTGCTCCATAATTACTAAAAGGTAGGAAGCCTTTGAGGATGATTTGCTTTGGTAAGGTCCCAGTCAAAATCCTACCTGGATTCCCCCACTGCCTTGGACCCTGGGCTGTTCCCCAGGACCGCTCCTCCTTTGTGTTCTGAATGCATGCCCTCCCCTTGGAGAGTCTGCAGTGCCTGTGTTACCTCTGTTCTCTGCTTGCTCTTCCCATCACCTTGGGGGACAGTTATTATCTTTCCCAACTTCCAAGCAAGAAGAGGCAGGACTGGTCCAGTCCAGATGGGGAAACCAGCCACCCCATAAGCACCTACGTAGTGGGTGGGCTCTTCGTTACTCGTAAACTGGAGAAGTCTGCCCCCAGCCAGCCCTCTATCCAGACAGACGTTCCGAGCCATGGCTGTCGCTCATAAGGTTGAGAAAGGTGGTGCCCTGGGGCTCCAGAAAACACTTTCCAATGAGCCAAAATGGGAGCTGGGTGCTGCCATGACAGTGCCTCCTGCTCCCAAGGGTAGAGTGGCTTCAGCCCAGAGCAGGTGAAATGGCTGCATCCTTAACCAGGTCCTGCTGCCGACCATGTGTGGCATCTAGATCCTCCATTATCTCCGATTATCCATGCTTTGCCTCTGCTCCTGTAGCATGTCGAATCAGTAAGTGTCAGAATTGATGCCAAGGCTGCTTTCATGAAATCAAGTGCACCCTGGTTTTGTCCATACTGTCAGCTAGATGAGTAATAAACGTTAGCCAGAAAACGCAGACCCATTTTGTCCTGCCCAGAGACTGTAATCCAATTAAGCACAATTCAGCACACATGGAACGGATTATGAAACTCTCTGACAGGCAAGATTTGACATTCAAGATATTCTCAGCAAATGCATTCACCTCTGCTGAAAACAAATGGAGTTTCTGATATTAGACTTCCAGAATTCCCAAATAATTTATTCAACGCACACTCAGGGTATGCTAACTGTGACTAAGCATTGTACTTGCCGGCTCTATTCTTGGGGGGTTTATAGCCCAGTGGCACATACACAGGGCTGTAGGAACATTTTGGGAGGAGGTAAGGAAGGTTTCCAGATATTTGACACTTGAGCTGGGTCTCAAAGGGAATAAGAACATCTGCAAAGTAGCTGTTTATTCTAATTTTGTTGTATTTCTCCAAAATAAAGCCTCTCAGCATTGTTCCAAGTACCATTCTGCTCTCTGTGGAAGGCGGAGGGTGACTTTTGCCCATTCAGAAGGTATCTTCTGACCCGGCCTGGGAGAGAGCCAGGAGGAGCTCCCAGCAGCTCGGGCTGCAGCCCGACTCATCAGAAACCACTGAGGTGGTGGCAGTAAAGGATTTTACAGATGACAATTGAAAGGCTTTACGAAAGAGAATTGCAGAGGCAAGTCAGAGTGCTGGTAATTGGGCTTCCGGAGCCCAGGAAGGTCTTTGAACATGTACAGAGAGTTTGTCAGCCAGAGAGAGAACTTGGAAGTTCTACGGCTTGGATCTGATTGACAGAGATAATGAGAGTGGCAGTGTCTGTGGGGAGAAGCTGCGGTTTTATTGAAACATCAGAGCTCAACTTAACCCCCTCTGCCCTGGATCCTCCACTGCTCTGAGCTGCGCCACTTCACCCTCCGCATGGAAGGTCGAGGAAGCACGCCCACCGCCCAACTCACTAATGAAAAGTGCACGTCTGGGGGCAGCCAGGAGCCCCTCTGGGGACAGGAGAGCAAGAGGAGGGGCCCTGCTCCTTTCCCAGAGGAGCTCCAGCCCTGGTCCCCGGTCCAGACCACCTGTCCCTGGTCCCCACCTAACCCCCACACTTGCCATCTCGGGGTACAGGTGAGCAAAGGCAGCCCTCACCCCATCCCGTTGCTGCAGACCATTCAAAGCAAGTCAGCCCTGCTCCGTGACAGCTGCCGAGACTGGTTCTCACCGCCACACTCGCCATCACCTTCTCTCTGGAAACGCCATCTGATCTCATTTCAATCTCCAGTCTTTTCAGCGTCCATTTACCTCATCTTGTTGTGGACCAAGGAAAGGGGCCCAGGGCTCGCTCTGATGTTTCTATTCTGCTCAGCAGGACCCCCTCTGCCCCCAAGCTTGGGCCATATCTTTCCTCACAATTCAGAGGCAGTCACTGGTGTTTGGACTGAAAGTGGTTCTCCTGCCTCCTACCTGTTTTCTCCATACCTGCCAGTGAGGCAGGCATGACAGGGAGTGGTCCCAAAGCCCCATTAGAGGACTACAATTCCTTTTTCGAAATAATGATGTTTTAATATGATTATAAGTTATAAGTATTCAGAAAATTTAGAAAACACCCAGATCCTTAAAAAGAACAAAAATCTCCAAAGGCATAGCGCTTCAGAGAAAGACTTGAATAGATAAATGTTACCCATACAGCAATTAATGACCTAGTACTTTTTCTTTGGAGTGGAGGGTAAAGCTTTTATTTTTTTCATATGTGCAAGAAGCGTCAATGCTCCCAGAGCATCTACTCGAGTAATAACAACAAAGTTATCTAGAAGAAATAGCAAATAGGAATTCCCTGGTGGTCCAGTGGTTAGGACTCCGTGCTTTCGATTTTTCACTCCCAAGGGCACGGGTTCGATCCCTGGTCAGGAACTAAGATCCCTCAATCTGCGAGGAGGGGCCAAACATAAAAAAAAAAAAAGAAATAGCAAATGGAATGAAGTCCCATTTGTAAACAAGAGCATGGGAGGGGGCTCCTCTATCCTCTGTCCTGAAAGATGAGATACAGAGACAGAGGTGGCATTTACCAAGTCCCCACTGCATGCTTGGTGCTTCCCAAACGCCATCTTCCTGGATCTCCCATTGGCCGGCAGCAGAACAGCAGCCCTCTTTGAAGAGAAGACTTCCACTGTAGTAGACGTGGCTGCAATGACAGCCTCCGTGTGATGATGGGATTCTTTCTACTCACATGTGTGGTGCTCAGCGTGCATCGCCTCACTGTGTCATTTAATCCTTCTAACACCCCCCATCTGTGCAGTTTCAGGAAGTCAAGTGGCTTTCCCAAGTTTCTGGAGCTAATAAGAAATGGAACTAGGATCTGAACCCAGACCTCCAAGGTCTACGCCCCTAATGACAATGCCACACCATCGCTAACACAGCACGTGGGGCTACACTCCTGTGGACCTGCGGGGAGGAGGAATCAGTGACTCTCTGATGTCCTCTTAAAAGGAAAGTCAGCACATCAAACAAACAGAGGAAGTACAAAAACACACACCAGGATGGTGTTCCAAAAATTCCGATGAGGTGGCCTGCAGAAGAGATGGGGGAAGAGCAGCTTAGTGGCATCCGGTCTAAAACTCACAGATGGAAGAGTCAGCACGTGCCTGGGTCCCCAGTCCCTTGATGCTCTGCCAGGAGTGCTCGGGTCAGCTGGGCACACCTCTGAGCTGCGCCCCCGCAGAGGGGCTCTGCCGCCAGTGCTCCTGCCTCTTATGGGCAGACAGGAGAGTAATCTTGTCGGGGTGAACATTCGTATTTGGGAATCTGGTCATCAAATAATTTAGGCAGCGATGCCAGCAGTTTAAGGGGAACAGGAGCTGCCCTACACTGGAAGACTTTGGGGGCCCCTAACTCCCAAAAGAAGTTGAATTTGGACACCAGCCCCTCCTGCTGGTCCCACCTAGCTTGTCCTTAGGCAACCCAGAAAGAGCTCGTGGGGCCGTTCAGTGAGTAATCCCACTTGTCCCCATGGTGAGTGGGGACTCTGTGACAGGGCCCCTTAATCCGGCTGCCTGGAAGGAGCTGGAAAGGATGCCAGTTTTAAGCAAGGCTCTTCATCCTCATGGATTACTTGGTTTAGCTCCATACCCCTGTTTCCTATCATGAAGACATCAAATAGCTCCAAGGACTGTTCTCCAGGCTGAGATTCCTGTGGCATCCCCACAGAGCCTAGGAAGAGTGGGCTTCAAGGTATTCAAAACTTAAACTCAGGAACTTCCCTGGTGGTCCAGTGGGTAAGACTCCATGCTCCCAATGCAGGGGGCCCGGGTTCGATCCCTGGTCGGGGAACTAGATCCCACATGCGTGCTGCAACTAAGAGTCTGCATGCCACAACTAAGAGCCCACACTCTGCAACTAAACATGTCACAACAAAGATCCTCTTGCATGCTGAAACTAAGACCCAGTGCAGATAAATAAATAAATAAATATTTTAAAAAAATTAAACTCAGATACCCCTGTGATTTTTTCGCAGCCCTATCCCTTACTAGCTTCGTGCCCTCAGGCAAATGACTTCCCTGTTTGTGCATTCATTTCCTCATGGGGAAAATAGAGCTAAAATGCCCTCCTCAGAGAATAACAGGTAATTTGACTGACAACAGTCTGGCTAAGATAAACATTTGTTAGTGGTATAAAATATTATTCAAAAGTGCATATTCCCAGTTGCTGTTTTTTTTATAAAGTGATCATATTGGTGTGGTTTGTATGCTTGTTTGTTTTTCTGCCACATCCAATAGAAGGAATAATACACCTTGATTATCTCTAATGACTTCAGGTTATTATATTATCTCATGCCTCGTCTCATGCCCTGTATACTGTGCATAGAATTTGTAAAAATATAAACCGATTGAGAATATTCACTTTCTGACCAATTTACAAAGTAAAAAAAAAAAAAAAAAAAAAAGAATAATCAGTTGAAATGAATCTGACATTTTTTAAAGTAGAGGCAAAAACACCTGAAAATCCCTGAATTCCAAATTATTCCTTATGTTGTTAAAGGTGCTTTAACTGTTTATATTAATGTAAAACCAATGCCTAATTATTATAGAAAATAAACATACAAAGAAACAAAAAGAAAAACACAAAGGGTATTCATGTTTCTACCTGCCCAGAGGCAACCACCGTTAGCTCCATGGTATAGATCCTTCCAAGGACTTTTCTATGCATGTGTGTAATTATTAGTCTTTGTTTTGTTTTGATTCTTGTTTTTTTTACAAAAGCAAGCTTATACCATACCCGCTTGATACCATACCTGCACTTACGCAGCCTGCTGTTTTGCCTAATATTACAATGTGAGTATATTTCCATTTCAATAGGCACATTTTTGTAACATCTTAAGGCCTGCATTGTATTCCTGGCCTTCCATCGTGTTATAATAAATTACAGAGCAGGCATAATTGTTTTAAATGAATTGGAAATTAAGAAGTGAAGGGTGAAAAACACAACAATCTGAAAAACAGAAAAAGGACTTAAAGATCCTAATATCTTTACAAAACTGTCCCCTGGAGTCTGTGAAAATTAACAAAACCTGATTGGAGATATTCATGTTGGATCACCTTGTTATTTCCACCGCTGTCATTGTACTGAACCAATTTGTTTAACTAGATTATCTTCTACCCAATTCCTGTCGCTGCCTCGTGGAGATTAAGGCAGATAATGCCTAGGTAGCATCTAGAGGGTCCCTGGCATAGAGTAGGATCCCCATGAAATCGTGATCCCTTCTTTCCCTTTTTTTTTCCTGTAGCAGTGAAAGGATGAGGTCACAATGGGCTTTGGTGGGTGTCCTTTGCAAATAGTTGGCACGTTTCCCATGTGCCATTGTTTCATCTGCCCTGGTGCCACCAGCTGCCAATAAGGCAGAATTGGGCCTGACGTTCTCTCAGGGAGAAGCTCAAACCACTCTTCAGTAAACATTTCCAGCCATCTAGTGTGTGTCAGGCCCTGTGCCAGGTGCTGGGGACACAAAGGCACAATAAGAGGTGGGCCCTGCTTTGTAAACATTTCCAGCCATCTAGTGTGTGTCAGGCCCTGTGCCAGGTGCTGGGGACACAAAGGCACAATAAGAGGTGGGCCCTGCTTTCTGGGAACTCACAGTCTAGGGGGAAAAGCCAAGTATATGTAAACTCTCTTACTGTGGGTGGTATAGGAGCACAGAAGGCGGGGCACCTGGGGTGAGGAGGCTTCATCCTCGGAAGCTAACTTGTGAATGACTGGCTGGTGGCCCATCACCAATCACACCTGTTCCCATGTGTGTCACTGCAGGTCATCAATGCCATTGAGCAGGACTACCGGCTGCCCCCGCCCATGGACTGCCCAGCTGCTCTGCACCAGCTCATGCTGGACTGTTGGCAAAAGGACCGTAACAGCCGGCCCCGATTTGCAGAGATTGTCAACACCCTGGACAAGATGATCCGGAACCCAGCAAGTCTCAAGACTGTGGCAACCATCACCGCTGTGTGAGTCTAGTGGAACCGGGTGGTTCCTAATGGTGGGTGGTCTCATAGTCAGGCAGGGCCCAGAGCGAGGCTGCTAGCCTTCAGTCTACTGAGAACAAGGGGGAGGCGGCTGAGCTTATCCACGGATGGAAGAAGTTCCAAGACTCTTCCCTTCCTTCTTCTCTTCAATCTCTCTGAAACATTCCCTGCCGCCAGCATGGGCTGTAGACAGATGAAAAGGTAACATATCTGTGTCTCTACCTTCCATTGGCCTCAGATGGGCTGGGCACTGGGCTCTGTAGGAGTTGAGTGTATCTGGTCTGACTGGTATGAGACCCCACTTGTGGGCAATCCTGTTTCCAGAAGGCACCCTGTCTGTTAACCACACCAGTGCATGAGGCAGGTGGAGCTGCAGACTTGGAACCTTGGCCTACTTATTAACAGGTAAAGACCCTGATTGCTGTGGGACAAAGAAATTCAGAGCAGTTGGATTTGTTATGAGCAAATGCACAGAACTCTCAGCTGTCAGCCACAGTCAGCTGTGCATCACGCATTTACATTTGCAGCGTTAACTCATTTATTAATTCATCCTTTCGACCAGAGTTTATTGGGTGCTTATGTGCTAAGCACTGTGCTCTTGCTGGCTGTATAGAATGAGCAAGATAGACATGCCCTCACGGAGCTTAGAATCATTTAGGAGCAGCAGACATTAATCAGATGATTGCCCAAAGAAATGCAAATTGAGACTTCACTGGCCAGTGCGGCAGGGAAGTGACTGATGCTTGGAGAGCATACACCTTGGTCTGGCGTCAGGGAGGCGACCCTGATGCCTGTTATTTCAGTTGCGAGCTGAAGAGGGAGGGCGCGTTAACTGAAAGAAAGGAAGATGGGAGTAGAGAGTCAGGGTTCCAGATCAAGGGTGCAGCATGTGCAGAGGCCCGAGTGTGGGAGGGACAGGGCCAGCGTGTTGGGAGTGCAGTTTGTGGGGGGACCAGGTGGGGACTGAGGCTGGTGAGGTGGGCGAGAGCCAGACACTCAGAGCCTTTAGGCCCTGCTACGACTTCTGAGCTTGGTTTTCAGAGCAATGATCACCCACTGAAGGGTTTGACATGAATCAGGGTCAGGAGCTGGGTTACTGTCAGGATCACATCTCCATATTTCAAAGAGCACCAGGCTATAACATGGACCTGTTGTTGAGGGGAGCATGAAGACAGACTTGGTAGGAGGACATGGCAGTGGTAACCATGGTAGAGAAGATAGCATCTTAAATCAGGCTAATGGTGTGGAAAGAAGCGGATGAGTTTGAGAGATTTTGAAGGTCAAATCTTTATGACTTGGTGAAGGGTTGGGCGTGGGTGCTGAAAGTGAGGGCGATGTGAAGATGGCACCCTGATTTCTGGACTGGGTACCTGGCGGGGGGGGGGTCTACTTTGAGAACATGCCGGAGAAGGTCAGTGGTGGACTGTTCTGTTCCATTTCTTTCCATTAGCTGAGGACGGAACCCGGAGAAAAAAATGTTACCAATAGATTTGGAGAGGTTGCAGTGAACTTTATATATTTGTAAAAGGAACATATCTTTGGTTGGTGAAGCTCTTAGATTTCAGTTGACAAAGGAGCTGTGGTCCTTCTCTTCCCTTCGGACTGCCTGCTGTGTCAGTCTGCCTGTCTGGGCTGACTGGCATGGGACAGAGCCCAGAGGCAGGGGGGCTGGCCACCCGGCCTTGAGAAGCCATGCCAGCTCAAGATTGTGTAGGGAAGGAAGGGTCAGCCTGGGTTTCCTGCATAATCCTCATCCCACCAGGGCTGCTGAGCCTCCATGAATTCTGCCCTCCGCACAGAGTGTGGCTCTGCCCACACGCCCTTGCAGCTGTGGGGTCACCTGCTCCCCTCTGTCTTCCAGGCCTTCCCAGCCCCTGCTCGACCGTTCCATCCCAGACTTCACTGCCTTTACCACCGTGGATGACTGGCTCAGTGCCATCAAAATGGTCCAGTACAGGGACAGTTTCCTCACCGCCGGCTTCACCTCCCTCCAGCTGGTCACCCAGATGACGTCGGAGTGAGTGATGGGAATCACCTCTGTGCGGCCCGTGGGTGGGGTCGAGGCTCCCTCCCTGCAATCACCCGTGGTGCAAGTCACGCCTTCTGGCCTCATCCTCAGAGTTCCACCTCAGCATAGAATCGGACCTGGTGGGGAAGCGCCTTGGAAAGACGGAGGGCTGGGGTGGGGAGGCCCAGACCTATTCTGGGTCCCAAATGAGAGTTCTTCAAAGTCACAGCCATATGTCAATTGCCTAATCACTGAGAGTCTCTCCTCCGTTTAAGTTTTTAAACTCAGCCCATCAAAGAGAGCATCCAGATGGAAAGAACACAGGCAGCCAGCACTTTAAACAGCATAGCAGGAAGAGGCAGAGCACTGATTCAGCAGCAATCTCCGATGCACTGGGAGCCTGTCTTCGTGCTTAGACAGCGCTTGTAAATAAGCCGATGTTTCCATCCCCCACTAGTTATTTTCCAGGCTGCAACCCCCATAAGAGTGTGGACGAATACAAAACCTAAGATTATTCAAATCACACGAGAGCCAGAAAGGGTCTTAAAGGCCTACGTAGTCCATCATTTCCCCAAGAATGTTCTGAGCAGCACCTGCTCTGGGAAATGTTAATAGGTTCTCCTTGGAAAAAGGGTCCCATAGTCAAATAAATTTGGGAAATACCGAGCACTTCAGCACTCTCTTGGGGAGTCACTCCACATATTAGCATTGTAAAGGCCATGAGAAATCCTTTAGTAAAGAAACCCATGTAAAATTATTAAATGCCATGGAAGCGTATTTCGGAGGGGTGGGGTTTTCTGGGCCTGCATTTTGGGAAATGTCTATCTAGTTCCACCCCTTCTATTCAGCGATTCAGAAAGGAGGTGATGTTAGTGCCCGAAGACTCGGCCATCAGGAGTGACAAAGCGGGAACAGAAGCCTGCTTTCCTGACTGCCGGGTCCATGTGTTCCAGCCTGCCCACCCAGGGCCACATGGGGCCATACTCGGCTATACACACCCTGGAGTCACCTGGGCGTCTTTAACTACTGATGTCTGATTCCTACACCCCATGTAGATCTTCTGATTCATTTGGTACGTGGTGAGACCTGGGCATCAGGATGTTAAAACTCCCCAGGTGATTCTAATGTGCAGCCAATCTTGGGAACCACTGGACTAGAGTGGGCAAGTCAAATTTTGAATACACACACACACACACACACACACACCCAGCAGGGACCTCACCAGCTGCCCGGCTGCAACGTGTACTAACAGCACCAGGGTTGGTAGCCTGTGACACACATTTTCCCTGGCAGAGGATAAGTCAGTCCGCCAGGCAGTTGACAGACACTTATTGATCACCTGTTCTGTGTCAGGTTCAGTGCTGGGTGCTGGGGCAGGCCAGTTGCTGAGTCCCAGTGGAGAGGCGGGGGTCATCCATCCTGAGCAGTTGAGCCCCAGGGGGATGGCTTATTGACACTCAGCCTTCCATCCCAGATTCCTGCTCTGCAGTCAGAGTCCAGCTTCATGTCTCTCAGGTTTATTCTTGCCTGAAATGATGGAACCTCCACTTTCTCCCAGGAATGACTTGAATGTGCCTCTAGCCTTGGATCCACTAAACACCAGAATTCACTTTTTCAAACCTGAGTTCATTTCCTGGTGATGCCTAAAAACGTCCTTACCATTATGAATTATCGTCAGACACCAAAAATAAAAACTAAGCCCTTCCCAGTGGAAAACCAGCTTTCCCAACCCACAGAGCTGAAAAGGATGCCTGGGCTCAGGGGCAGAGTGGGCGTCCATGAAGGCAGGGCTGCGCCTGCTTTCCCACTGTCATGGGGCTGAGTACGGGGACCATCATCACCTGATCCCCCACAAACTGAAGGAGTCAAATGGGGCAATTCCCTCAGTCTGGGAATAGCCACATGAAAAAGAGGTAGAGGAAAAATAAAAGGGAAGTGAAACTGAAAAGTAAGGGATTTACTTCAAAGTAAAAAATGTCCACACACTATTGGAGCACTTTCGTTTGCTACTTGAGAGATAAAAGGCAGAAAAAGAAGATGTGTACGTAAATAAAGTAGATTGAGGGACAATTTGTGAATTCAAAATCCAAGCATACCTCTCAAACTTGTGTGCTGAAAAGACGTGGGCAATTTGACAATCTAGACCAGTGACAGCCCTCGGGGGACTGACAGCCAGCTGAAAGGAGGGGTCAGGAGAGCCCAGGCATTGTGGACGGGGGCCCAGCACAGGGCCTCCTCATACGTCTTGTGCACAGTGCACAGAGCGATCTGCTCTGCCTGGGGGGGGGGGGGGGCGTCCTCAGGGAATACAGTCAGGGCGCCAGAAGAGTTCTGAGAGCAGCCCTGCAGGGTGGCTGAGAGCCAGGCCATCCTGAATTTGAAGCCCAGCTCCTCCACTGCTTACCTGCTGTGTGATCTTGAGCATGTTACTTAACTTCTCTGAGCCCTGCTTGCCTACTCTATAAAGGTGCAAATAATAATAGTGCCCACCTCATTGGTTTGTGGTAAGAGGTGAGTAGAATAGTACGTACAAGGCAACTGGCCTATTGTCTGCCTGCAGGACACACATGAGAAATGATGGCTGGTAAATTATTATCAGTGACTCTGAGTGGTTTGGCAGTTTTTACGAAATGCTTCCGTAGGTATAAATGAGTTAGTATATGGCACATGGGAAGCACTCAAGTAATGTAATATTGTTAACTAAAAAAAGATGTATGGGTCTCCCCAAAGACAAATATAAGCCATGAACTTGTTCATATTAAGACTCACAGTTCAAAGATGAATCCAGTCCAAATCCCTATCCTAAACATTTTCCTTGGATTCCTGCTTGGGCAGATATTTGAAAGTTATTTTGAGATCACCCTTCTTAAAAATTCATGACGTTAAAATTCAACCAGAGGCAGAAAATGGAAACTCAGGGGAAAACATCAGAAAACCAAGCAAGCCTCACATCTTTTCATTCACAGTGGGTGATCACTAATTTAGGCAGAAACCTCACAGAATAACTGAAGCCCCATACAGTGTGTGCTTGCATTTTTAAAAACAAATAGCAGAGGAAAATTCTAGTCCACCTAGGGTCATGGACACAATGAAGGGCTGCTCCAGAACCCGCAGGTGAGGAACAAGGCACAGCACTTCCAGGGCCATCTAAGTTGGAGGGGGCATTGGAGGTGGGGGCCACTGCTTGGAGGAAGTGAGATTGAGCAAGGGAATATCCAGTTAGGTGTTTTTCAGACTCGGGTAAACTTGGGCTCATTGGATTTTGAACACTTTTATTTGCCTACCCCACTATTATCAGGAGCTTACCTTCTGTGATGAGTTTTGATCTGTGAAAAGCACTAACGTGCCTCCTTTTGTGGCTTTTTCCCTCCTAGAGACCTCCTGAGAATAGGAGTCACCTTGGCAGGTCATCAGAAGAAGATCCTGAACAGCATTCTGTCTATGAGGGTCCAGATGAGTCAATCACCGACGGCAATGGCATGAGAACTCCCATTTTCTGTCGGGAGGAGAGGAAGGAAAAGGACCAGGCTCAGGGGGGAACCAGAGGTTGACCACTGTGGAATGTCCTGGAGAGACTGGCTTCTCAGCTGAGAAATGCATTCTCATCAACGAAGAATAAACTGGACCTATTCCTAATAGGCAACCTTCATTTCTCAGTGACAGACGCAGGTTTAAGATGCCGTGGGAAACCAAATATGTAAGAATAAAAATACACAAAGGTGATGTTCGACGGAAGTGAAGACAAAACAATATATGTCTGGGGCACCAAGAGTGAATATAGCTCCCACCCTGGGTGGGCTGGAGTCATCCATCTACAAGAAGAAAGGGAAGGAGGTAGAGGGAAGAAACAGAAGCAGTTTCCCATTTTCTTCCTCACCAATGACATTCTTTTCTTTTCTCCTTTTGTCCTCCTCCCCGAGTCCTCACCCTTCTCCCACATCCATCTCCCTTTGCTCATGACTCGTGTAGGGAAGTTTCTTCAAACAGACCCCAGCTCCTGAGTCTCCAGATGTTCTGTCAGTTGCCAAAGGACCTTGCTGACCACTGCATGGGGAATCCAACCAATTCAATTAATGTCTTCATATTGAAGAAGAGATGTACCTTCAATTGAAACCTTGTTTTTCTTTTGTTTGCATTTTCTGCAAAAAGGAAAAAAGAAACCACAAATTGGAAAAAGAAAAAAAAAAAAGAAAAACCTGTTTCCGTGTGCAAGGGCACGCCTATGTATGTCTGTGTTATAAAATGACCGCTTGTTCG
Organism: Eschrichtius robustus; assembly: GCF_028021215.1. Classification (NCBI taxonomy): domain Eukaryota; kingdom Metazoa; phylum Chordata; class Mammalia; order Artiodactyla; family Eschrichtiidae; genus Eschrichtius; species Eschrichtius robustus. Next base: position 17,192,838 of record NC_090829.1, read on the forward strand.
TAACAGATGCAAACAAGAAAGAACTGGGAAGTCTTTGTCCCTGGAAGATCCAAAGGGGGGCCGGAGCATGTTGTTGGTCTGGTTTTCTGATTGGCTCCATTTGCCTACTGGCTCAATGAGGAGAGAGGGTAGGGAGAAAAATAGAATGAAAAGGGGAAAAAAAAAAACTCCAGAGGGCTTGCAAATTCAGACAGGAAACAGGTGAGTGGGTTTGAATTGGATGCAGTGTGGGACATTCGAGAATGATACTGACTGATTCACTATTCTTGGTGACATCTGAAGAGAAGGAGAAGGAAGGTGTTTCTGGAGAATGTTCTTCCACATCCCTGGAATCTACAATTCAAGATGGCGAGGGCGAGTCCTTCTTCCCTTGTCTGGGGACTGGCTTAAGCTGTGTGACATCCGAGGAATGTTTCAGATGTGTCTGTGTTTCTCTGCATTCCTTCCTGTACCACATTGTTCAATTCACTTTTGTAAATTCCACCTAACATTTAAATATTTTTAATTTCTCCTTTACCTTAATCTCCTTGCTAATTTTATCTGTCTAATTAAAATGAGCAGAAGCATGTCTGGGTTTACATAGAATGGTGTCGGAGTGTGTGTTCCCAGACGCCAGTGGGTCCCTCCCCACGTTATGGGAGAATCCTTAATAACTGCCCTTCTTCCCCTAATAGGGGAGGGAGGGACACACATACCGGACCCAGGGACTCCCGAGAAGCAGAGTTTGTGAGAATCACTCTTACGGGAGTGACCCAAAGGAAGAACTAAATAAATAGGAGGCTCTGAAGCCTCAAATATGCAGCGTAAGAAGTCACTGGCAAATAAACATAAACAATCACCGATAACGCACGATCTGCCCTGAGCTCAGTTTACACACTGCATTTGAGAAGTTCACATCCAGGCCAAATTTGTAAAAGCCACTGAAGACTATTCCAGACTGCTTCCTTGTGGGGTCCGTGAATGTACAGTTCAGGGGGGTGGAGGGATGAGGCAGCAAAAGAAGCTAGGTTCCCACGTAGCTTGTTTCAAACATATTTAAGGTGAGATGAGACTTTTTCCCTATTCTGAGGTAACTTTGTACTTGGAGAGATCCTTACCTTCTGAGGCCCCTTCAAAGAGGATCTTAGGCCTGGGGGTACAGCTCTGATGCAGGGAAGCCCCATCTTAAAGCTCCACCCTTTGCTTAGTGAGCTGGGAGAAGATGGAGAGAACTGTCTCAGCAGATTGGCATATGGCTGCAAAGGGCCCCCATCCAGCCATATAGCCGGTAGAAGAGAAAACCTCCCTTATTAATAGCTCACCAATTCCATGCACAATTTGCTAATTACCCCAACGACCTCAATCCATGCCGTGTCTTACAAGCCTAAGCAATTCGGCTAATCTACTCTCAGTTCTCCACAGGAATGAATTCTAATTTGTCACCAAATTCCTCAGGCAGCCTCCTGAACCTGAAATCCTCACTGTGCCTCCACCAAGGCCGGCCCATCTCCTGGCTGTGGACAAAGCAAGGTCAAGGTGAAGGTCATGTCACACCCTTTAGTCAGTTTTGTCTATCAGATCCCACAAAAGAGAGAAAGAACCCAACATACACAAGGGGAAAGCATGAGGGGTCAGCAGAGCCAAGACCTGGGCACCTCAAGGCATAGTTCCCAGTGGGAAGAATGTCACCAAGTCTGGACACGGCCTCTCCCTGTAGGTGCCCAGCACGGCTTCACAGACCAAGCTCACCCTCTCCATAGCTCAAAAGGCAGTGTCCCTCCGGTGAGTGAAACCCTGTGTACTCCCTCTGAGCAACGGCGGGTCTCTAACCTCTCTAACGTCAGTTTCCTCAGGTTCATAGTCAGCTGGTGATAACTACCTTGGAGGAAGCCTAGCTAACACTCCGGGGTAGGCCCTCCGTGCCAGGCACGTTTCTAAGGACTTTACATGTATTAACTCTCAGCAGATGCTTTATCGTTCCCCATTTTCAGGTGAGGACACTGAAATACAAAGACCTATCTCAGATCACACAATAGTGGAGCCAGGATGTGACTCAGGCTCTCTGACTCCATGCTCTTACCCTCCATCCCAGCGGGCCTTACCCCTAAGTCTGCATCAGCATCACCTGGAGGGTGTGTTAAATAAAACACAAGTCACTGGGCCCCACCTCCGAGTTTTCTGATTCAGTAGATCTCAGGAGGGGAACCCAAGAATGTGCATTTCTCACAAGTTGTCAGGTGGTACTGATGCTGCTGGTCTGGGGACCACACTTGGAGAAGCACTGCACTGCACAAACCTACCTTCCTAACACTTAGTAGTAATAGACATAAAGCCCTTGACTCAGGCAATGATAGGCATCGAGGTTCTTGGGCTGCCCAGGAAGCGGGGAATGAACCCTCACACTCTTGGGCGTGAGGGATGGGAGAGGCTGGTCTCCTGCACGAGATGTCTGTGCCCACCTGCACTTTGGCACCAAGGGACTTTACTCACACCATGAAAAGAGCTCCCTGGGGAGAAGGCTAGTGGCAGCAAGACCCCAGTCCTCTGAATTTCAGTTAGACAGGCTGCCTCACCATGTGGTAGAGAATTAATTCTAATTCAGCTCCTTTCTTAAAAACACACTTTGCACACTGGTCAGTAGCCTGTGGCCCTGAGAGCCAGGCTAGAAATGGAACCTACAGCCATGCAATGCAGCCCAGGGCATGGCTCCCAGGGGAGCCACCTGTAGCCACCAGGAGTCACAGGGATGGGGACAACATAGGAGGCAGGTGGGAGATGCTTAATTAATGTTCCTGGGTCAGGGGTTATGGGAATGGAGGTGATTTGTGGGAAAGCCTTGGAGATTATGACTCACCTCCTTGTGGCCACTCCCCGCCCCTCTCTAATACTCGAAGACAGGAATGAAGAATAGAGTAGGTAAATCTACAGACATGTGGTTATTGCATCATCTGCAAATCACTGAAGTTCTTAGATGTTGAACAGGTATACAAACTTCTAAGATCATATGCCTCCTTCCACCTCCCTATAACCCCCCTCCCCAAGTTATGTGTAGAACCAGGTCACTGGGCTCACACCGAGGACCCCTAGGATAATTTAAATCCAATGAGCATTAGAAGTTACCCTTGACCATCCATTTGTGAAGAAGAACAGAAACCAGTGAGGATTGAAGACTAGGACTCCAAGAACATTGGGGGGCAGGAAGGACGAGACAGGCAGGAAGGTGAGAATCTTCAAAGCATCAGTTAACAAAGATGCCAACAGCTATGTTTCATTCCAGGAAAGCCTTTGTGGGCTGGCCTGGAACTTTCATTATCATTTCTGAAACAATAGTGGCTCTGGCACCAACTGATTAAGCATGATGAGTTCCTCCCCCAGAAAGTGAAGCAAGGGAGAAGCACAGCATGATGGGGTACCAGCAGCAGACAGGCACCATCCAGGGTTCACTGCCACCAGGAAGGCTCAAAGGACACTTAAGATCCCTGTCAGAGTGAGCTCCGTGTTCATTGCCACACCTTGCAGTTCATATAGAAGTTACAGGGTCATTTTCAAAAATAGCCAGAGGGTTTGTATTGTCCAAATTATCAATGGGGCTGAGGGCTGGGGGCTGTACAAGGCAGTCATTGAGGTCACAGAAAGGTTATCAAATGGAAGAAGGTCATTCAAGTTGATTGGGGTCAAAAGGTGAATTAGTCACCACCGGGAGTCTTTTGAGATCAGCAACTTCCAACTGAGAATAGAACAGGAGCACAGAGGTCTGAGAACAAACTCTCTGTCCCTCTCAGAGAGCAACGGTCCTGGGGATGGGGGTAAGGATGGGGGACGATGCATTCTGCAGACCCCACTTCAGGGTGGGTGGGCTGGACAGACCCATGGGCAGTGGTAGCTGGACCTGTATCACCCACCTGAGAGAAAAGAAGAGCCCTCCACGCCTTTCCCTCCATGCTTGCATCCCTCCTGGGCTGACCATGTTATCACGGGCCCTTGATGGGTCGCATGTTGCTGGGAGTCATGACTGGCACACAGCGTTCCCAGACAGAACCTTCCGGTGATACCCAGAGCAAGAGTGGACGCAGGGCACGTCCTATTCACTTCTGTACCTGGCACACCGCCTACCACAAGGAAGGAGCTCCATACATATTTGGTGGCTTAGACAAGTTTGAGTTGAGAAAGTCTAACATGTCCTACATCACCTGCGTTTGTCCATGACCTTAACAACAGGCTTTTAAAGAAGTGAATCCCTAGGTATTTGGTTGGAATCTTTCTCATTACTCTTAACTACAATCAAGTGTAGGCTATTCTAATTTTAGTTTTGTGAAGTTAAACATACTCTTTTTCAACCCTGCATCTTTGATACGATGTCACGAACTTCCCCAGAGCACCAGCCTGGGAAAGCAGCCTCCCACTGAGTGTCAGTCACTGTGCAAAGTTCCTGAGATGCAGAAATGAAATCGGCACCATCCCTGGGGCAATAGAGGCAAACTGGAAGGGCAATGAAGCACAGTGAGTGGTCCAGCCTTCTGAAAGCAGAACCAGGCCCTTGTCCCTCCAGGAAGATGTCTGGCTGGGCAAAGAGGATAGGCAGGACTTTCCTGGCCAGGGAAACTTTATTTGCATCTTTGCCACTCTCTGTCCACTAAGACTTTCTTCTAAGAGTTGTTTTACCTTTCTAAAGACACCCTTACTCCTGTAGATTTCCTGTAGCCACACATTCACCAGAAGAAGTTAAAATAAGCAAACAAAATGATGGGCAAATAAACCACTTCTAAGCTACTGAGATGCTGAGCCCATGCTATGCTGTTCTCCTAAAAGAGAGAGGTTCTCTTCACTCCAATAAGACTTCAGTTTCCTTTTCTGATCTTTAAATTCATATTGGCAAGTACATTATGAACAAATGTAGCTCTGGAAATGGCTTTCAGACACAGAATACGATGACAAGTCCCAGCTACCTTCTTTATTGCAGAACTCAACTTCGTAAATAACTTCAATGGGGAAATAAGCAGCCATAGGAACCCAGAGAAGGGCACTGCCTTTGTCCTAGGGGGTCAAAGAAGGCATTCTTGAGGGAGTTCACTGAGGAGTGAAAGGACTTATCAAATTGGGAAGAGGGAGATGTTAGTGATGGAACTTGTATTGTAGGAGGAGGATACAGCAGCATGGACAAAAGTTCAAAAGCCATAAAGTAGGTGGCATGTTTGTGGGATCATGGGCTGTTCAGCAAGACTGGAAAATAAGACTCTGGATATGGGTACCTGGAGGGGTAGGCAGTGGCTAGATCATGAAGGGTCTTATATGGCATAAGTAATCTGGATACTATTCTGAATGCAATTGGTGGAAAGTGGGTTGAAGCAAGGGAACTATATTTTCTATAAATCACTCTGGCCGCAAAATTGAAAATGGAGAGGAGGAACTAGGCTCAAGTCTGGGAGCCTGGGTGAAAGGCTGGTTGGCCATAAAGTAGGCAAGAGATGATGGTGGCCTGGGTGGGGGTGTGAAGTAACATTAGGAATGGAGAAAAGTGGACCCATTCAAGAAATACGAAGGAGGTAAGACCAGCAGAAGGCAGAGGTGGATTCGCTGTCAGGGGTGAGGGAGGGAGGAGTTGAGGATGACACTCCATTTCTGGCTTGGGCAACTGAGTGGGTTTTGATACCATTCACTGAAAAAAGGGATACAAAAGGAAGAAGAAATGGGGGAGGGGGGTAACAAGATGAATTTGATTTGCCCATGGCCCATTGGACACAGAAGTTCATAATTCAGCAAAGAGATTTGGGCTGATGATATAGATTTGGGAGCCATCTTTTTTCATCATGACACTCTTCCACTCACGTGGTCATCAAAGCCACGGGAGTGGAAGAGTGTCCTGCACGAGAATGTGAGGGTGGAGAGAGGACATGGAATCCTGAGAACAGCCATATTTAAAAGATACCCCAGCAAAGGGAGGCCCACAGAAGAGTGGGGATGGAGCCACTGCAGGGGACAAGGAAAAGCCAGAGTGTGCTGTGTCCGTGGAGCCAAAGGAAAGCCTTTTAGGGAGAGAACAGCGGCCCCAGGGTTCAGTGCCACCAAGCAGGGCTAATACGAGGCAAGGGTTGAAAACTGCCCATGGGTTTGGCCACAGGAGGCCATGGGTGACCTTGGTAAGGGCAGTTTCAGCAGAAGTGGTAGCAGAAGACACTGGCTGGATTGAGGACAGGGAGGCCATCACGATCTTTCAAGAAGCTCGACTTCGAAGGGAAGAAGAAAAAGAAGGAAGTAGCTGGACGAGTCTTCCTTTGGTTGTTATTGTTTAGTGGGAAAGACTTGAGCAGGTTAAAAGCCGATGAAAAGGAATCAGGACTTCCCTGGCGGTCCAGTGGTTAAGACTCCATGCTTCCACTGCAGGGGGCATGGGTTTGATCCCTGGTCGGAGAACTAAGATCTTGCATCTTAGTTCAGTGTTCCAGAAAAAAAAAAAAAAAAAAAAGGCCAATATAAAGGAGTCCATGGGGAGAGAAGAATAGAAGGAGGCTCATGGAGATGGTCAGGCCCCAAGAAGGCAGGGGGTGTGGCCGGATGGGTGCTATGGCTGAAAATGCAACCACTGTAATTTGGTTTGGAGGGTGAAATGAAGAATGACATGAGTTCCTAGCAGAACTCCTTGAGCTCACCTTCCCAGCTCCTCCCAATCTAATCACATGGTTCCCACAGCCCCTTGTGCAGACCTCCAGAGCCGTGATTGAACCCATGGGCCTTGCCACCGCAATGCTAGAGCAACAGGTAAGCAGGCCCATTTGTGATGAAATGGATAAGCGAACAGTGAGAGGATGGTGAGGAACGCATGTGGAGCAGCCCAGGCCCCCCTCCCACTCCGATTCAGTGGCCACTCACGACCAAAGGTATAAAGTCCAAACTTCCCACCACAGCACCTGCTGCCTGCCTTGCCCTTTCCACCTCTGTTTCTGCACTCATGGCTGTCCTTGTGCTAGGAACCCTTCCACTTCCTTGCCTGTAAGCCCACCAGGCCCCAGCTCAAACATCACAGGTCTTGTGAGGGTGGCCCCATCTGCCTGGTCACTCGTCTCCTTCTCATCTCCTATGGCTCACCTTCCAGTCTGTGAGCTCCCTGAGGGCAGGGAATGGACTGTATTCATCTGCGTGTCTCCAGCATCCTGCCCAGGGACCACGTATAATAAATACTTATGGGAGGAGAGGCATGGCCAGGCCCAGGGAAACTAAGCCCAGAAGGAAGGAGCAGTCTGGGTGCCCTGGGGTCAAGAAATAGATAACCTCTGGGCGTTGGACAAGAGAGCGTCAGACACAGAGAATGGAAGGGGAAGAGGCTCAGGGGAACAGGGGAACTGTCCAGGGGAACAGGCTCAGCTAGGATGGTAGTGAGAGGCCACAGGTGGTCTCCCTGGCACATAGAGGTCAGGACTGGGAAGTCCAGGAGAAGTTCATGGACATCCTAATGAGTGGAAGGGCTGAACAACCGCCAGGCAGTGGGGTTGGGCTATCTATGCTTCAGGGTTAGACGGTTATCACCAGAGGGCAGAGCCCAGGGTCAGGACCCCAGACTTCCAGGAACTAGAGTGGGGGGTTGGAGAGTAGAACCTGGTAATAGCAAAGCAGGATTCTGCTCATTTATTCAACCAACATGCATGAGACTGCTGCTGGGCTCTGGGGGCTTTGCAGAGTGGTGGGTGGATACCATGAAGTCATAAAGTTAGCATAGCCTTGTGAGCTATGTAAAGGGAAAACTACAGCTCAGGGCAAGGAGAAGCCTGCTTGGGGACCAAGGCTTCAGCCACAGGGAGAGCCAGGCAGCCAGCAGACAAGGGAAGGTAGGAGGCAGCACTGCCCTTCCACAGACAGGCCAGGAAGTCAGGTCAGACGGATCGGGGACGACCCTTGGCTTTTTCGCTCAAGCTTGGTGTGTGTTTGGGCAGGTCACCAGCCTCCTCAACTGTGGCTTCCCCAGTGCTCACACAGGAGGGACACAACAAAACTGGGGGTGCGGGGCGTGGCGGGGCTGTTCGCCCAGGAGCTTTACTGCTGCGGGACACCATCCTGAGTGTGCACAGCGATGTCCCCCTGTCCAGGTGCTGTGGCTTCTGTTGAATGAACAGGTGGGCGGTGATGTGTGAGCTCAGGGCTCTATCTGCCCATGTCAGGGGCTTGGGCAGGAAATGAAGACCTCCTCAGAAACTGTCCAATGTCTAAGCTGTACAAATAGAACATGCTGCTTCCAAGTCTGACCGAGCACTTAGCCCACCTTTGCTGGATTGCTGTGCTTCTGTGTTGACAGAGTCCCCTCCATGCTGCTGGGGCAATAGGACTTGGTGACAGCCAAGTCCTATTAGGAGAGGCATTAGGAGAGGTCTGGGGGTAGAGTGCACAGCACTTAATGCTGGTGGGGTTTGGTGCACCAACTGGGCTTCCTGTGTGACCACAGACATCTCCAGGACCTCTGATCACAGCCAAGAGATTTTCCAAGGCAGATAAGCTGATTAGGGCTCCTATACCAGGTTTCGGTCTGAATAAGAGCTAGGAGTATGCTACATTTAGAATTTAAAGGGAGTTTTTCTATCAGCTAATTAGAGGAGGTATCCCTGGGGTGAGGCCGGAATTATGGCCACTTGAGAAGTTCTCAAAAATAATAATCACAAATTCAATTATATAATTGGTAATAGCAATTCCTACTTTTTTTTTTTTTTTTGAGCACTTGCTATGAGCCAGGCACGCCAAGTATTTATACAGCTGGTATTAGTACACCCATTTCACAAATGAATTAACTAGCGAGGCTCAAGTTCAAGAAGCTTGTTCTAGATCACAGTGAAGAGTGAGGATTTGAACCCAGGTTGTTTGTCTGAAGTGTGTTCCCTGAATCTCCAAGTATACTGCCGCTGGAACGAGGAGTCTCACAGGAATTCCAGCTGGCCACCCCAGTCCTGTCACTCAGCACTGGTGACATTATTAACACTCCGAGGCTTTGTGTCTGTAAAATGCGGATAATACTATCTACTCCACAGGCTAGTTTCTAGTTTTATAGGGAGTGCTCCATAAATGTTGCCTGGTATCAGTTAGTTTATTTTGCTTCTAGAGATTTGGAAACATGACCTAAAAATAGAAAGCTAATCAGGGCCCGGGGTTTGCTGTAAAAAGCCTTCTTGCATCTGATAAGGTCAATCCTTAACATCTGTGGATGTGGGGTTTGTGTGAACTTCACAGTTGCGTGTTATCTGTCATCTTGATCATTTCTGCCTTCACCTTGCCTGTTTGCCCAGGTTGGAACTGAGCTTTGCCTTGCTGCTGAGTGGGTTCCCAGGCTGCCTGTCATCCTGGACCAAGGGTTGGACTCTGGAAACGTCTTCAATATGCTGCCTAGGCATGCTGCCTGCTCTCGTCCTTTCTGGTGGTAAACCAAACCTCTTCATTGGATTAAAACCCAATTTCTGGGTCTCTTGGGACATATGAGGGGCTTTCTTCAGCTAATAACTATACAGAGATTTTCTTGTGACTGAAACGTCCTTGGGGTCAACCTGCTGGGTTTCCAAGAATGCATCAATTGGCAAGAGGGTTTTAGGATGTACATGTCCAAATTCTTTAAAACCATAAAAGTTATACATTTATCTTAATGTATACTAGAGAAAAATATATATATAGTGCATAAAATACATACTACATTATTTCACAGATATCAGGAAGTTTCCTTTTAAAATAAATTTATTCAAGTAAAACAGTGCCTTGGTTTTAAGAAGAAAGAGTAACTAAATGATAGTATAATTAATATGTGGATATGGCAAAAAAACTTAAAAGAGGGACTTGAAAAATGGAAGTTCTGAAACCTATGAACCTTCCTCACTTTTTTTGTGTTTTCCAACCCCCGCTCTGGCACCTCCCATGACATTCACTTTCCCTGATACCCATGGCCTTGCCTTCTGCCCTGGGATTCCAAGCTGGAGCAATGCCCTGGCCCACCTCTTCTCAACAGAAGGCTGCTTCCCGGCTGTGCCTGGAGCCTCAGCTCCACTTGAAGGCATCCCGGAGGCCTCCCACCTGGTCAGCTGCTTCTCCTCTGGGGCCCCTCAGCTCCCCGTGCTTCTCACCATCATAATGCTCACTCTCTGTATTACAATGATCTGTTTATGTGTCTGTATCCAACCCTCCCAGACTGGGAGCTTCGCCAGACTGGGGAGCATGTCTTATTCATGGCTGAATCTGCAGGCCTGGGGCACAGTCATCACACAGTAAATCTGTTGAATAAATGAACTAGTAATTGAATCCATGTACCTCTGACAACAGTTGCTTCCAACCGAGGAAACCAAAGGACCAACAATACTCATTGATTACACTGATTCCTCTTGAAGTTACTTCACTACAGGCTCAAGACTGGGCCACGTTTACTACAACTCTTTAGAACCGTGTTTACACTGCCTTGCTCACATGGTTTTATTTGTGCTTTCTCTAAAGCAAAATGCAGCAGCTGAGCAGGGCACCTGGTGATGGGTCTCTCTGCAGAACAGAGCAGGTGGCACCAAGCCTCGCATCCACTGTGCCCAGTGGGGGAAGGGCTCCTTTGTCTTATTGGTGACCTCCAGCCTTATTCACAATCTGATACTTTCCAAATGCAAACTGCCTACTGCAACTTGGAAAGATATTCTCTCTGACAACCAGTTTAACAGTTAACAATTTTTTTATTGTTTTTTTTTTTTTTTTTTTCCACGATGGGGCTTAACTCCTGCTGGGATGTTTCACAGAGAGGGCTGTTTCCCAAGCATTAACTCGTCTGGCCAAGAGGGCATAACTGTACGGCGGATTTCATCTGAGTGAACATCATTCCTTTGGTCTTATTTGCAAACTGTCATATAGTGCTGAGATTTAGTTAACCGTTTGTGGTTCTGGGTCCTAAAGATAGCCAGAGAGCAAAACTATCCAGCATCTCGTCTAGAATCTAGAGCAGCAGATGTAATCCAGGGGACGGTAGAACCTTTCTGTTAAGTGCCTGAGAATAAATATTTGAGACTCGTGAGCCATATGGTGTCTGCCACAACTATTCAACTCTGCTGTTGTAGCGTGAAAGCAGACAGGAGTGATATTTAGATGAGTGGGCATGGCTGTGTTCCAATAAAACTTTATTTACAAAAACAGGTAGAGGGCTACCTAAAGTTCACAGGTATTACCTTGCCGAGCCTGGTCTAACTAGTGGTTAAGAGCCCCTGCTCTGGAGTCAGGCCAACCTGGATGCAACCTGCCTGAGATGGATGAATGGGCAGTGCCTAGAGTCAGGGAGACTGTGGCAAAGTGCAGGAATCCAAAATACTCATAAAAGCCTCCCCAACTACATCCTGATCCTGGGACTGTCTCATCAGTGGTCTCACACAGTCATCCTTGAAAGCCCATTTTAGGAGACTCTTACGGAACTCTAACCCTGCTTGTTACCACCCATCATACAGAAAGGCGGAAACAAAGCACCTTGCTCAGAATATTACTGTGAGTGGTGAAAAGTAGGTGCTCATGGTCAGTGTTAAACTGATCGTGGTCCTGGACTAAAGCACCAGGAAAGGGAACAGTCGGCCCCACGGACTCTGTCTCCTTACGGATTAGGGCAAATGATGAGATCATCTCCAGGCAACCAGCAGGGGGTCAGGGGAAAGTAGAGACATCCAAGCAGGTGACTCAGGAGAGAGTGGTAGCAGTCAAGATCAAAGAGAGTCTCTAAGAGGTAAAACATATATATTTATTTATGTATTCGTGCAGTCATTGACTCACACCTCTTTACTGAATCCCTATAAACGCCAGGCACACTGTTTGCTCTAATGGCACTCAACAGTCAAATCAGGGAGTAGAGAAAAATGATGTGAGAAGTGCTGCCATAAGGGCAGGAGTCCTGAAGGAGGCAGAGGAGGCCGATGTCTGAAGGTCTGGCCTCCTGGCTGAGAGATCTGTTAGGAGACAAAGTGGCTGTTTCCATACACGCAGGGAGCAGCAGACATGCTCCAGAGAGAGGCCGGCTCGAGAAGCTTGGCCCCCAGCTGCCGGCACCCTCCCAGGCGGGGTCCCCTGGCACTGGCCGTGATGGAGATGGCCCTGATGATCCAGATGCTGCGTGCTCCTCCCCCTGGCTCTCAGAGCCATCAGCACACCTCTGCGGCCTCTGGGGGCCCCGAGAGAGGCCTCGCTAAGACTTGCGCTCTCCAGATCCCACAGGGAAACTGTCCCTTTCCCAGCCCCCTCAGAGCAGCAAGCATAACCAGCTGCCTCACACGTGTAATTAGGAGAAATAAGAGCAATGAGCGAAAATTGGTTAAGTAAGCTCAAAATGACCTTTTTTTTAAAATGAAGGAATAAACCTCAGGGAAAAGAAGCGAAATTAAGGCAGAGTGCACCACTGTGTTCCCTTTTGACACACGTCAGGTCTTTAGAAGGAATCCCAAGGTCCCCTGGCCGACACCAGGCTCTGCCTCACCCACACCAGAAGGCTAGTGTGTGGTCCTACTGCTGGCTGAGGGCGGAGGGAATACGGACGGTCCCTGTGGCATGGCTGCATTTCTGCAGACCCTGTGTTGTTTGTGTCTCTTGCTCTAGGACTGCATTCTGATGTCAGCCCTGCCCTCTGGCAGGATCTGCGCTCCTAGGCGGGGACCTCTCTCCATATCTTCCTTCCTCCAAACACATATTATGCAACTGCCTATCGATCAGCTGCTCCTCTCACCCCGTTCGTCACCCTCCCCTCCTTCTCCTTTGCTCTGCGGAAGCTTCTCAGTTGTCAGTTCCATTTCTATATTTCTATGGCAACCACAACCCCCAGCCTCATTGCCTTTCCCCCCTCCTGCTTTTCTCCCCATCCCCTCCTCCTTTTGCAAGTAGGATTTGCAGGGAAGCTGTTGACAGGCTGGTCTTCTAGTAATTTCCCTCATAAAACCAACAGCTGAGGAGAGGGAGCTGGGAGGCGGGGCTGCAGGGTGGGCGGGGGGAGCAAGCTCCTCGGAACACACAAGGGGACAGAGAAACGCGAGAGAGTGGTGTGCACGTGAAGAAAGAGTCCGGGGCACAGTGAGTGACAGCAGTATGAAGTTGGGGCCACCCCATCCTGGGGGGCTGAGCGAGGTGTGGAAGGCTCCCTCCAGACGTGCAGGGATGATGGGCCAGGTGCCAGCCTGACTGTTGGCCATCCCAGTGGCCCCCAGGGGAGGCATGCCGGCCCGGCTGCTGTGACACAGACCATGGCGAGTGAGGACACAAGCTGCAGCCCACAGGGGACATTATCCCAAATATCCTCATTATCGAGGCAAGTGTCTCTGAACTCATCAGTTCTTACCAGCTGCAAGTGCCCTTGCCCTGGAAGACAGGGCCATTTCACCAAATCTAATGGCAATTTTCCTACATCCCAGTCGGCTGTGAGTCACAGGATCCTCTGGGCGCTGGAGGCCACCAGGCAGGTGTCAGGTACAGGGCAGGTGTGCGGATGCAAAGGCCACCAGGGGGCACGTTGCTGGGGGCCCAGGTGAGGCAGGAGGCTTCAGCTGGAGCGAGTCAGCAGGCCAGAGCTCGGGAGGAGAGTAAATATTAATAGCTTTACTACATGTCTTTTTAATAAATAAAAGAAGTGTGTTTTTGGCTGCTAATGACCTTCAAATTAGCAGCTCTTTCAAAAAGCACTTATGTATTTTTAATTCCAAACGTAGCTGAGTGTCAGTTGCAGCAGCAATGGAAGCAGCAGGGCAGCTGGGTAGTTTTAAATAAGAGGAAATCCAGATCATTATTTTTGAAACTGTCAGCTTTTACGCCTTTTAATGGATTCACTTTCTCTCATCTCTTCCCCCACTTCTGTGCTCTTTGAAGATTCCCAGGCATTCTCCGTGGGAGAAAGGAACAGAGGCATAGGTCTGCCATATGGGAGGACCTGGGCTTTAGTTCCCACCTGGGCACGCAGGGTGTCACAGTCCCCGGCAGGGAGGCTTTGGCACAAGGGCTTGCGAAGAGCATCAGAGAGAAGAGGAGAGAGAGAGTTCCAGCCTGGGATGCAGGGTGCTGGGTAATGGGACCTGGGGCTTCCTTCTCTACCCTGCTCCTGATTCTAAGTAACCAAAAGAGAAATCAGTGACCTCAGAGCAGCAGACAGAGAGATTAGCAGGGACGTAGAAGATAGATCAATACAATGAGAAAGAGCACACAGAGGCAGAAGTAGATAGAGAATCAGTGAGAAGCTGAGTAGGGAGGAAACTAGCAATAGAGCAGGGCTTCTCGGCGTGTGGACCCCAGACCGGCAGCTGCAGCATCACCTGGGAACTTGTTAGAAATGCAAGCTCTCGGGCTCCAGCCCAGAAGCAATGGATCAGAAGCTCTAAGGGACGGTCCCCACCGCCTGTGTTTTCATAAGGCTTCCAAGTAGTTCTGATGCTCGCTAATGTGTGAGGACCACTGATCTAGAGCAGAGGAACCCAGGCAGAGGAAGGAAGGCAGGAGGGCAGTGAAGGGAGGCGAGAAGGAAGGAAGAGGTCTTGATGGTGGCAAAGGAGGAGGAAGAGGCACCTAAGAGAGAAGAGAAATGTGGGTGTGAGTCTATCCCTCCACTCATACACTCCTTGTCGTTTTCAAATAGCCCACAGGTGACTGTTCCACGGACGCCACAGACACCTGCCCTCACACCTGGGACCTCTCTTTCCCAGTGGGTTTCTTAGTTGAGCTGACCTCCAAGTCGCCAGAAACCTGTAGCTGTACCAGGCTTCTTCCGACACTGGGGAGGATGCTATGTCATTTCACTGATCTGAAAAATGGGGGTGGTGTTCCTCCTTTGCTCTTGTGGGCTCCTGACAATCCTTTCCAATGGGCACTCCATTTTCATTTCAGCTACCAGAAGGATCAGCTTCCAGGCTGAATTTTAGATAAAGCTGAGCTTTTCTCCAAGTTGTCAGGCTGATGGACAGCAAGCAAGGATATTTCTCATTTGGTCATGGAGCTCTTGGTGCTTCAGGCATAAATGTCCGCATGTGCAAAGTTAACAAATGCATGCCATCTCCAAATCCAGCCAATAGACCTTTATTAAGTGCCTACTCCATACAAAGGTGACTCTGCCTAGCTAACCCCCCCAAGGACCTCTGATCTCCTAGATAGTGATTGATAATTAATAAGGACCCCGACCCCACACAGACCTCAGCCTGGTGTTTGTCTTCTCCAAAGACTTACATTCTCAAGCATCCATTCTGGCACTGTGAAAAATGGGGCTCTCAGGACTACTCTGATTTTAGCAGTGCTAAGTGTAACTACTCATTCAACAAATGTTTACTTAGTAGGGACTTCAAGCCATCTGGAAACAGGCATTCTTTCCAAGTGCTTAGGATCCATCAGTAGACAAAACACAGATCTGGGTCTTCAACGGGATATAGGAAGGGGAGACAGGCTAGTAACAATAAACATAAACATAAATAAATTTTCTAACATCTTTGAAGGTAAAAGTGTTGTAGAGAAAGGAAAAGTTGGAGAGTAGAAGAGTAGTTTGCAATTTTAATTATGGTGATCGGGGCAGAACTCATTGAGAAGGTGGGACTTGGGCAAATACTTGAAGGAGGTAAGGGAGTGAGCCAGGATGGGAGTCCTGCAGGCAAAAGCCACTGGAGCTATGGTCTGGTATGTTTAAACAATAGCCTGACATCTTCAAAGAACAGTAAACAGACTTTCCATATGCTATCTCACTATGCCTTAATGCACCAGGTATTGTTATTAGCATTTCACTGATGTAAAAACTTAGATGTAAAAACTGAAGCTTAGGAAGTCTGCATGGTTTGGTTAAGGTACTAGGTTGCAGAGCAGAGATTCCAATCCTGATTGAAATGATCCTAAAACACACATTGTTTTCTAAAACTTACCTTGCTTCCCTGTGTGTAAAAGTGGATGTGGGGATGTGGATCACAAATTGGACACAGAGCCAAGCCATGAAGACAAGGGAATTGCCACAAAGTATGGCCCATCTTCCAAACAGTGCAGATGCATCTTTGCCAAGGGGAATGGTCTTACACTAGAAAAGGGAAAACTCAGGGCCAACAGAAGATACAAGTCCTCAACAGTAACAGAAGAGTCAAGATCAGCCATTTTAAGGGATTTCAAATCTCCCAGCTGGTTGACTGATGTCACAGGACTCTACCAGGAGTTGTCTGATGGTAAGAAGTCAAGGCAATCTGGGTGTCCATTGCTGAGGAAGTCAATAGTCAAAATGTGCTGGATGCACACCAGGAGTGCTTGTGTTCCAGGTAATGGACTGTTAGATTTTTTTCACATTAACAGTTGCATAGAGTTTAAGATCATAGGGCTCAATAGGCAAAGCAAGAATTAGGTTGGATATGTAATATAATAACTATTCTACAAGAACATACATAACCAAATTATCTGCATTGAACACAATAGAATGGTTGCCTATGGTTGGGGATAATGGGGATAAGCTACCATTCCCCATTTATTTCCCTTGCTCTGCCTTTAAACTAGATCAATACACTTATGTGTGTGTGTGTGTGTGTATATATATATATATATATGTATGTATATGTATATACATATATATGTATGTATATGTATATACATATATGTATACATACATATCTGTTTCTGGACATATGAGATGCTTCATGAGTCTGCCAACTCTTATTCTAAGACAGCACTATCTTAATAATCACAGCCTCATTACACATTTTAATGTTGTGTAACATGGGTCATCCATCCTTATTCACTTTCATAATTCTCATGACTATTTTCACCTGTATATTTTTCCAATTGAATTGTGAGATAATTTTGTAAAGTTCCAAAATACTGGTATTTTTATTGATATAGCTCTAAATATTAAATTAATATGGGAGAGTGGAAATCTTTATACCAGATATATCTTCTAATTTACAAATATGGACATTTCTCTCCATTTCATCAAGTAGTCTTTTATACTCCTCATCAAAGTGTTGTACTTTTCTTACAGATGCTGCGTATTTTTTGCTAAAAATGCCTATAATTCAAGTTTTGCTGTAGTCAAGGGAATCTTCTTTTTCATTACACTTTCTAATGTTTTTTTTTTCAGTGATAATGAGTGCTTTATTTTTTTTAACATCTTTATTGGAGTATAATTGCTTTACATCGTTGTGTTAGTTTCTGCTGTATAACAAAGTGAATCAGCTATACATATACATATATTCCCATATCCCCTCCCTCTTGCGTCTCCCTCCCACCCTCCCTATCCCACCCATCTAGGTGGTCACAAAGCACTGAGCTGATCTCCCTGTGCTATGCAGCTGCTTCCCACTAGCTATCTATTTTACATTTGGTAGTGTATATATGTCCATGCCACTCTCTCACTTCTTCCCAGCTTCCCCTTCCCCTTCCCCGTGTCCTCAGGTCCATTCTCTATGTCTGCATCTTTATTCCTGTCCTGCCCCTAGGTTCTTCAGAACCTTTTTTTTTTTTTTTAGATTCCATATATATGTGTTAGCATACGGTATTTGTTTTTCTCTTTCTGACTTACTTCACTCTGTATGACAGACTCTAGGTCCATCCTCCTCACTACAAATAACTCAATTTCATTTCTTTTTATGGCTGAGTGATATTCCATGGTATATATGTGCCACATCTTCTTTATCCATTCATCTGTCGATGGACACTTAGGTTGCTTCCATGTCCTGGCTATTGTAAATAGTGCTTCAATGAACATTGTGGTACATGAATCTTTTTGTTTGTGTGTGTGTGTGTGTGTCTGCATGTGTGTGTAAGACATCAAAAGCTGGGACACACCCAAGGAAAGAGTTGAAGTTACTGATCTGAATTTTTTTTTCTTTTTCAAATGTAAATATTACTGTTTTAAATTTCCTTCTAAGCATTGCTTTTTATGCTTTCTGTTGTTCAGTGGAGTGTTCTACAAGTATCAATAAGATAAACTGTTTGATAGTGTTGTACATGTCGGCTAAATTCCTGCTGATTTCTGACTACTTATTTATTGAGGATTAAGGTCTGGAAGTGTCACTGTAGATTTGTCTACTTTTACTTTCAGGTTTTTTTTTCTTTAATGTTTATTATTTATTTATTTATTTTTCTTATTAGTCATCCATTTTATACACATCTGTGTATACATCTCAATCCCAATCTCGCAATTCATCACACCATCACCCCCACCCCCTGCCGCTTTTCCCCCTTGGTGTCCATATGTTTGTTCACTACATCTGTGTCTCAATTTCTTCTTGGCAAACCGGTTCATCTGCACAATTTTCTAGGTTCCACATACGTTTATATACGTATATACGTTTATATACGTTATATACATATATATACGTTTATATACAATATTTGTTTTTCTCTTTCTGACTTACTTCACTCTGTATGACAGTCTCTAGATCCATCCATGTCTCTACAAATGACCCAATTTCGTTCCTTTTTCTGGCTGGGTAATATTCCATTGTTTATATGTACCACATCTTCTTTATCCATTCGTCTGTTGATGGGCATTTACGTTGCTTCCATGACCTGGCTATTGTAAATAATGCTGCAATGAACATTGGGGGTGCATGTGTCTTTCTGAATTATGGTTTTTTCTGGGTATATGCCCAGTAGTGGGATTACTGGGTCATATGGTAATTCTATTTTTAGTTCTTTAAGGAACCCCCATACTGTTCTCCATAGTGGCTGTATCAATTTACATTCCCACCAACAGTGCAAGAGGGTTCCCTTTTCTCCACACCCTCTCCAGCATTTGTTGTTTATAGATTTTCTGATGATGCCCATTCTAACTGGTGTGAGGTGATACCTCATTGTAGTTTTGATTTGCATTTCTCTAATAATTAGTGATGTTGAGCAGCTTTTCATGTGCTGCTTGGCCATCTGTATGTCTTCTTTGGAGAATTGTCTATTTAGGTCTTCTGCCCATTTTTGGATTGGGTTGTTTGTTTTTTTAATATTGAGCTGCATGAGCTGCTTGTAGATTTTGGAGATTAATCCTCTGTCAGTTGCTTCATTTGCAAATATTTTCTCCCATTCTGAGGGTTGTCTTTTTGTCTTGTTTATGGTTTCTTTTGCTGTGCAAAAGCTTTTAAGTTTCATTAGGTCCCATTTGTTTATTTTTGTTTTTATTTCCATTGCTCTAGGAGGTGGATCAAAAAAGATCTTGCTGTGACTTATGTCATAGAGTGTTCTGCCTATGTTTTCCTCTAAGAGTTTTATAGTGTTCTGTCTTACATTTAGGTCTCTAATCCATTTTGAGTTTATTTTTGTGTATGGTGTTAGGGAGTGTTCTAATTTCATTCATTTACATGTAGCTGTCCAGTTCTCCCATCACCACTTACTGAAGAGACTGTCTTTTCTCCATTGTATATTCTTGCCTCCTTTGTCATAGATTAGTTGACCATATGTGCGTGGGTTTATCGCTGGGCTTTCTATCCTGTTCCATTGATCTATATTTCTGTTTTTGTGCCAGTACCATATTGTCTTGATTACTGTAGTTTTGTAGTATAGTCTGAAGTCAGGGAGTCTGATTCCTCCAGCTCCGTTTTTTCCCTCAAGACTGATTTGGCTATTCAGGTTCTTTTGTGTCTCCATACAAATTTTAAGACATTTTTTTCTAGTTCTGTAAAAAATGCCATTGGTAATTTGATAGGGATTGCATTGAATCTGTAGATTGCTTTGGGTAGTATAGTCATTTAAACAATATTGATTCTTCCCATCCAAGAACATGGTATATCTCTCCATCTGTTGGTATCATCTTTAATTTCTTTCATCAGTGTCTTATAGTTTTCTGCATACAGGTCTTTTGTCTCCCTAGGTAGGTTTATTCCTAGGTATTTTATTATTTTTGTTGCAATGGTAAATGGGAGTGTTTCCATAATTTCTCTTTCAGATTTTTCATCATTAGTGTATAGGAATGCGAGAGATTTCTGTGCATTAATTTTGTATCCTGCAACATTACCAAAGTAATTGATTAGCTCTAGTAGTTTTCTGGTGGCATCTTTAGGATTCTCTGTGTATAGTATCATGTCATCTGCAAACAGTGACAGTTTTACTTCTTCTTTTCCGGTTTGTATTCCTTTTATTTCTTTTTCTTCTCTGATTGCCATGGCTAGGACTCCCAAAACTATGTTGAATAATAGTGGTGAGAGTGGACATCCTTGACTTGTTCCTGATCTTAGAGGAAATGCTTTCAGTTTTTCACCATTGAGAATGATGTTTGCTGTGGGTTTGTCATATATGGCCTTTATTATGTTGAAGTAGGTTCCCTCTATGCCCACTTTCTGGAGAGTTTTTATCATAAATGGGTGTTGAATTTTCTCAAAAGCTTTTTCTGCATCTATTGAGATGATCATATGGTTTTTCTTCTTCAATTTTTAATATGGTGTATCACATTGATTGATTTGCGTATGTTGAAGAATACTTGCATCCCTGGGATAAATCCCACTTGATCATGGTGTATGATCCTTTTAACGTGTTGTTGGATTCTGTTTGCTAGAATTTTGTTGAGGATTTTTGCATCTATATTCATCAGTGATATTGGTCTGTAATTTTCTTTTTTTTGTAGTATCTTTGTCTGGTTTTGATATCAGGGTGATAGTGACCTCATAGAATGAGTTTGGGAGTGTTCCTTCCTCTGCAATTTTTTGGAAGCGTTTGAGAAGGATGGGTGTTATCTCTTCTCTAAACGTTTGATAGAATTCACCTGTGAAGCCATCTGGTCCTGGACTTTTGTTTGTTGGAAAATTTTTAATCACAGTTTCAAATTCATTACTTGTGATTGGTCTGTTCATATTTTCTATTTCTTCCTGGTTCAGACTTGGAAGGTTTTACCTTTCTAAGAATTTGTCCATTTCTTCCAGGTTGTCCATTTTATTGTCATAGAGTTGCTTGTAGTAGTCTCTTAGGCTGCTTTGTATTTCTACGATGTCTTTTGTAACTTCTCATTTTTCATTTCTATTTTTATTGATTTGAGTCCTCTCCCTCTTTTTCTTGATGAACCTGGTTAAAGGTTTATCAATTTTGTTTATCTTCTCAAAGAACAAGATTTTACTTTCAGTGATTTTTGCTAATGTTTTCTTCATCTCTATTTCATTTATTTCTCTCTCATCTTTATGATTTCTCTCCTTCTGCTAACTTTGGGTTTTGTTTGTTCTTCTTTCTCTACTTCCTTTAGGTGTAAGGTTCGATTATTTATTTGAGATTTTTCTTGTTTCTTGAGGTAGGCTTGTATAGCTATAAGCTTCTTTCTTAGAACAGCCTTTGCTGCATCCCATAGGCTTTGGATCATCGCGTTTTCATTGTCATTTTTCTGTAGGTATTTTTTGATTTCCTCTTTGATTTCTTCAGTGATCTCTTGGTTATTTAGTAGCATATTGTTTAGCCTCCATGTGTTTGTGTATTTTAAGTTTTTTTCACTGTAATTGATTTCTAATCTCATACTGTTGTGGTCAGAAAAGATGCTTGATATGATTTCAATTTTCTTAAATTTACTGAGGCTTGATTTGTGACCCAGGCTGTGATCTATCCTGGAGAATGTTCCATGTGCACTTGAGAGGAAAGTGTAATCTGTTGTTTTTAGATGGAATGTCCTATAAATATCAATTAAATCTATCTCGTCTATTGTGTCATTTAAAGCTTCTGTTTCCTTATTAATTTTCTGTTTGGATGATCTGTCCATTGGTGAAAGTGGGGTGTTAAAATCCCCTACTATTATTGTGTTACTGTCGATTTCCTCTTTTAGAGCTGTTAGCAGTAGTCTGATGTATTGAGGTGCTCCTATGTTGGGTGCATATATATTTATAATTGTTATATTTTCTTCTTGGATTGATCCCTTGATCATTACGTAGTGTCCTTCCTTGTCTCTTGTAACATTCTTTATTTTAAAGTCTATTTTATCTGATATGCGTATTGCTACTCCAGCTTTCTTTTGATTTCCATTTGCATGGAATATCTTTTTCCATCCCTCACTTTGAGTCTGTATGTGTCCCTATGTGTGAAGTGGGTCTCTTGTAGACAGCAAGAAAAGTGGGTCTTGTTTTTGTATCCATTCAGCAAGCCTGTGTCTTTTGGTTGGAGCATTTAATCCATTCACGTTTAAGGTAATTATCGATATGTATGTTCCTATGACCATTTTCATAATTGTTTTGGGTTTGTTTTTGTAGGTCCTTTTCTTCTCTTGTGTTTCCCACTTAGAGAAGTTCCTTTAGCATTGTTGTAGAGCTTGTTTTGTGGTGCTGAATTCTCTTAGCTTTTGCTTGTCTGTAAAACTTTTGATTTCTCTATGGAATCTGAATGAGATCCATGCCGGGTAGAGTAATCTTGGTTGTATGTTCTTCCCTTTCATCACTTTAAGTATATCATGCCACTCCCTTCTGGCTTATAGAGTTTCTGCTGAGAAATCAGCTGTTAACCTTATGGGAGTTCCCTTGTAGGTTATTTGTCGTTTTTCTCTTGTTGTTTTCAATAATTTTTCTTTGTCTTTAATTTTTGCCAATTTGATTGCTATGTGTCTCGGCATGTTTCTCCTCGGAACTCTCTGTGTTTCCTTGACTTGCGTGGCTATTTCCTTTCCCATGTTAGGGATGTTTTCGACTATAATCTCTTCAAATATTTTCTCAGGTCCTTTCTCTCTCTCTTCTCCTTTTGGGACCCCTATAATGCAAATTTTGTTGCGTTTAATGTTGTCCCAGTGGTCTCTTAGGCTGTCTTGATTTCTTTTCATTCTTTTTTCTTCATTCTGTTCCACAGCAGTGAATTCCACCATTCTGTCTTCCTGGTCACTTATCCGTTCTTCTGCCACAGATATTCTGCTATTGATTCCTTCTAGTGTATTTTTCATTTAAGTTATTGTATTGTTCATCTCTGTTTGTTTGTTCTTTAATTCTTCTAGATCTTTGTTAAACATTTCTTGCATCTTCTCGATCTTTGCCTCCATTCTTTTTCTGAGGTCCTGGATCATTTTCACTATCATTATTCTGAATTCTTTTTCTGGAATGTTGCCTATCTCCATTTCATTTAGTTGTCTTTCTGGGGTTTTATCTTCTTCCTTCATCTGACACATAGCCCTCTGCTTTTCATCTTGTCTATCTTTCTGTGAATGTGGTTTTTGTTCCACAGGCTGCAGGATTGTAGTTCTTCTTGTCTCTGCTCTGTGGTACATGACTGTTTTTGAATTATGGTTTTCTCAGGGTATATGCCCAGTAGTGGGATTGCTGGGTCATATGGTAGTTCTATTTTTAATTTTTTTAGGGAAACTCCATACTATTCTCCAAAATGGCTGTAACAGTTTACATTCCCACCAACAGTGCAAGAGGGTTCCCTTTTCTCCACACCCTCTCCAGCATTTGTTGTTTGTAGATTTTTCGATTCTGACCAGTGTGAGGTGATATCTCATTGTAGTTTTGATTTGCATTTCTCTAATGATTAGTGATGTTGAGCATCCCTTCATGTGTTTGTTGGCCATCTGTATGTCTTCTTTGGAGAACTGTCGATTTAGGTCTTCTGCCCATTTTTAGATTGGGTTGTTTGTTTTTTGATATTGAGCTGCACGAGCTGCTTGTGTATTTTGGAGATTAATCCTTTGTCAGTTGCTTCATTTGCAAATATATTCTCCCATTCTGAGGGTTGTCTTTTTGTCTTTTTTATGGTTTCCTTTTCTGTGTAAAAGCTTTAAAGTTTCATTAGGTCTCATTTGTTTACTTTTGTTTTTATTTCCATTTCTCTAGGAGGTGGGTAAAAAAGGATCTTGCTGTGATTTATGTCATAGAGCGTCCTGCCTATGTTTTCCTCTAAGAGTTTTATAGTGTCTGGACTTACCTTTATCACTTTCATCCATTTTGAGTCTATTTTTGTGTATGGTGTTAGGGAGTGTTCTAATTTCATTCTTTTACATGTAGCTGTCCAGTTTTCCCAGCATCACTTATTGAAGAGGCTGCCTTTTCTCCATTGTATATGCTTGCCTCCTTTATGAAAGATAAGGTGACCGTATGTGCGTGGGTGTTTTTCTGGGCTTTCTATCCTCTTCCATTGATCTATATTTCTGTTTTTGTGCCAGTTCCATACTGTCTCGATTACTGTAACTTTGTAGTGTAGTCTGAAGTCAGGGAGCCTGATTCCTCCAGCTCCATTTTTCTTTCTCAAGATTGCTTTGGCTACTCAGGGCCTTTTATGTTTCCATACGGATTGCAAAATTTTTTGTTCTAGTTCTGTGAAAAATGCCAGTGGTAGTTTGATAGGGATTGCATTGAATCTGTAGGTTGCTTTGGGTAGTAGAGTCATTTTCACAATGTTGATTCTTCCAATCCAAGAACATGGTATATCTCTCCATCTTTTTGTATCATCTTTAATTTCTTTCATCAGTGTCTTATAGTTTTCTGCATACAGATCTTTTTTCTCCTTAGGTAGGTTTATTCCTAGGTATTTTATTCTTTTTGTTGCAATGGTAAATGGTAGTGTTTCCTTAATTTCTCTTTCAGATTTTTCGTTGTTAGTGTATAGGACTGCAAGAGATTTCTGTGCATTAATTTTATAACCTGCTACTTTACCAGATTCATTGATTAGGTCTAGTAGTTTTCTGGTAGCATCTTTAGGATTCTCTATGTACAGTATCATGTCATCTGCAAACAATGACAGTTTTAGTTCTTCTTTTCTGATTTGGATTCCTTTTATTTCTTTTCTGTCTCTGGTTGATGTGGGTAAAACTTTGAAAACTCCGTTGAATAATAGTAGTGAGAGTGGGCAACCTTGTCTAGTTCCTGATCTTAGTGGAAATGGTTTCAGTTTTTCACCACTGAGAACGATGTTGGCTGTGAGTTTTTCATATATGGCCATTATTATGTTGAGGTAAGTTCCCTCTAGGCCTACTTTTTGTGGAGTTTTTATCGTAAATGGGTGTTGAATTTTCTTAAAAGCTTTTTCTGCATCTATTCAGATGATCATATGGTTTTTATCCTTCAATTTGTTAATATAGTGTATCACATTGATTGATTTGCATATATTGAAGAATCCTTGCATTCCTGGGATAAACCCCACTTGATCATGGTGTATGATCCTTTTAATGTGCTGCTGGATTCTGTTTGCTAGTATTTTGTTCAGGTTTTTCTCATTTATGTTCATCAGTGATATTGGCCTGTAGTTTTCTTTTTTTGTGCCATCTTTGTCTGGTTTTGGTATCAGGATGATGGTGGCCTCATACAATGAGTTTGGGAGTGTTCCTCCCTCTGCTATATTTTGGAAGAGTTTGAGAAGGATAGTTGTTAGCTCTTCTCTAAATGTTTGATAGAATTCACCTGTGAAGCCATCTGGTCCTGGGCTTTTGTTTTTTGGAAGATTTTTAATCACAATTTCAATTTCAGTGCTTGTGATTGGTCTGTTTATATTTTCTATTTCTTCCTGGTTCAGTCTCAGAAGGTTGGGCTTTTCTAAG
This sequence comes from Eschrichtius robustus, assembly GCF_028021215.1. Taxonomy (NCBI): domain Eukaryota; kingdom Metazoa; phylum Chordata; class Mammalia; order Artiodactyla; family Eschrichtiidae; genus Eschrichtius; species Eschrichtius robustus. Next base: position 17,218,189 of record NC_090829.1, read on the forward strand.
AATTTATCCATTTCTTCCAGGTTGTCCATTTTATTGGCATATAGTAGCTTGTAGTTATCTCTCATGATCCTTTGTATTTCAGCAGTATCAGTTGTTGCTCCTCCTTTTTCATTTCTAATTCTGTTGATTTGCGTCTTCTCCCTTTTTTTCTTTATGAGTCTGGCTAATGGTTTATCAATTTTGTTTATATTCTGAAAGAGCCAGATTTTAGTTTTATTGATCTTTGCCATCGTTTCCTTCATTTCCTTTTCGTTTATTTCTGATCTGATCTTTATGATTTCTTTTCTTCTGCTAACTTTGGGGTGTTTTGTTGTTGTTGTTGTTCTTCTTTCTCTAATTGCTTTAGGTGTAAGTTTAGGTTGTTTGAGATTTTTTTGTTACTTGAGGTAGGATTGTATTGCTATAAACCTCCCTCTTAGAACTGCTTTTGCTGCATCCCATAGGTTTTGTGTCATCATGTTTTCATTGTCATTTGTTTCTAGGTATTTTTTTATTTCCTCTTTTATTTCTTCAGTGATCTCTTTGTTATTTAGTAGCGTATTGTTTAGCCCCATGTGTTTGTATTTTTTACAGTTTTTTTCCTGTAATTGATATCTAGTCTCATAGCGTTGTAGTTGGAAAAGATACTTGATATGATTTCAATTTTCTTAAATTTACCAAGGGTCGATTTGTGACCAAAGATATGATCTATCCTGGAGAATGTTCCACGAGCACTTGAGAAGAAAGTGTATTCTGTTGTTCTTGGATAGAATGTCCTATAAATATCAATTAAGTCCATCTTTTTAATGTGCCAATTAAACCTTGTGTTTCCTTATTTATTTTCATTTTGGTTGATCTGTCCATTGGTGAAAGTGGGATATTAAAATCCCCTACTATGATTGTGTTACTGTCGATTTCCCCTTTTATGGCTGTTAGCATTTGCCTTATGTATTGAGGTGCTCCTAGGTTGGGTGCATACATATTTACAATTGTTATATCTTCTTCTTGGATTGATCCCTTTATCATTATGTAGTGTCCTTCTTTGTCTCTTGCAATAGTCTTTATTTTAAAGTCTATTTTGTCTGATATGAGAATTGTTACTCTAGCTTTCTTTTGATTTCCATTTGCATGGAATATCTTTTTCCATCCCCTCACTTTCAGTCTGTATGTGTCCCTAGGTCTCAAGTGGGTCTCTTGTAGACAGCATATATATGGGTCTTGTTTTTGGATCCATTCAGCCAGTCTATGTCTTTTGGTTGGAGCATTTAATCCATTTACATTTAAGGTAATTATCGATATGTATGTTCCTATTACTATTTTCTTAATTGTTTTGGGTTTGTTTTTGTAGGACTTTTCCTTCTCTTGTGTTTCCTGCCTAGAGAAGTTCCTTTAGCATTTGTTGTAAAGCTGGTTTGGTGGTGCTGAATTCTCTTAGCTTTTGCTTGTCTCTAAAGCTTTTAATTTCTCTGTCAAATCTGAATGAGATCCTTGCTGGGTAGAGTAATCTTGGTTGTAGGTTTTTCCCTTTCATCACTTTAAATATGTCCTGCCACTCCTTTCTAGCTTGCAGAGTTTCTGCTGAAAGATCAGCTGTTAACCTTATGGGGATTCCCTTGTATATTATTTGTTGCTGATTTTAATATTTTTTTTCTTTGTGTTTAATTTTTAATAGTTTGATTAATATGTGTCTTGGCATGTTTCTCCTAGGATTTATCCTGTATAGGAGTCTCTGCACTTCCTGGATTTGATTGACTATTTCCTTTCCCCTATTAGGGAAGTTTTCAACTATAATCTCTTCAAATATTTTCTCAGTCTGTTCTTTTTCTCTTCTTCTTTTGGGACCCCTATATTTCGAATGTTGGTGCATTTAATGTTGTCCCAGAGGTCTCTGAGACTGTCCTCAATTCTTTTCGTTCTTTTTCTCTATTCTGCTCTGTGGTAGTTATATGCACTATTTTATTTTCCAGGACACTTATCCGTTCTTCTGCCTCAGGTATTCTGTTATTGATTCCTTCTAGAGAATTTTTAATATCATTTATATTGTTGTTCATCATTGTTTGGTTGCTCTTTAGTTCTTCTAGGTCCTTGTTAACAGTTTCTTGTATTTTCTCCATTCTATTTCCAAGATTTTGGATATATTTACTATCATTACTCTGAATTCTTTTTCAGGTAGACTACCTATTTCCTCTTCATTTGTTTGGTCTGGTGGGTTTTTACCTTGCTCACTCATCTGCTGCATATTTCTTTATCTTTTTGTTTTTCTTAACTTACTGTGTTTGGTGTCTCCTTTTTGCAGGCTGCAGGTTCATAGTTCCCCTTGTTTTTGGTGTCTGCCCCCAGTGGCTAAGGTTGTTTCAGTGGGTTTTGTAGGTTTCCTGGTGGAGGGTACTGGTGCCTGTGTTCTGGGGGATGAGGCTGGATCTTGTCTTTCCGGTGGGCAGGACCGAGTCCAGTGGTGTGTTTTGTGGTGTCTGTGAACTTATTATGATTTTAGGCAGCCTCTCTGGTAATGGGTGGGATTGTGTTCCTGTATTGCTAGTTGTTTGGTATGGGGTGTCCAGCACTGGAACTTGCTGGTCATTGAGTGGAGCTGGGTCTTAGCATTGAGATGGAGATCTCTGGGAGAGCTCTCGCTGATTGATATTACATGGGGCTGGGAGGTCTCTGGTGGTCCAGTGTCCTAAACTTGGCTCTCCCACCTCTGAGGCCCATGCCCGACACCCGGCCAGAGCGCCAAGACCCTGTTGGCCACACAGCTCAGAAGAAAAGGGAGAGAAAAAAAAGAAAGAAAAATAAAATAAAATAAAAATCATTAGAAAATATTTTTTTAATATTATTAAAATTAAAAAGTAATAGAAAAAAAGAGCACAACAAAACCAATAAACAAATCCACCCATTATAACAAGCGCTAAAAACTAAACTAAGATAAACATTTAAATCAGAAACTAGTCAGTCACATACAGCAAACCCCAAGTCTACTGTTTCTCACAAAACCACCGCCTCAATTTTGGAATGATTCGTTGTCTATTCAGGTATTCCGCATATGCAAGGTACATCAAGTTGGTTGTGGAGATTTAATCCACTGTTCCTGAGGCTGCACGGAGTAATTACCCTGTCTCTTCTTTTTTGCACAGCTCCTGGGGTTCAGCTTTGGATTTGACACTGCCTCTGCATATAGGTTGCCCTCTGGCATCTGTTCTCCACCCAGACAGGAGGGAGTTAAAGGAGCAGCAGATTAGGGGGCTCTGGCTCACTCAGGCTGGGGAGAAGGAGGGGTAGGGAATGCGAGGTGAGCCTGCGGTGGCAGAGGCCAGTGTGACGTCACAACAGCCTGAGCCATGTCATGTGTTCTCCTGGGGAAGTTGTTCCTGGATCACAGGACCCTGGCAGTGGCGGACTGCACAGGCTCCCAGGAGGGGAGGTATGGATAGTGACCTGTGCTTGCACACAGGATCCTTGGTTGCTGCAGCAGCAGCGTTAACATTTCATGCCCGTCTCTGGAGTCCGCGTTGATAGCCGTGGCTCACGCCTGTTTCTGAAGCTCAATTAGGTGGTGCTCTGAATCTCCTCTCCTCACACACCCTGAAACAATGGTCTCTTGTTTCTTAGGCAGGTCCAGAGTTTTTCCCAGACTCCCTCCCAGCTAGCTGTGGTGCACTAGCCTGCTTCAGGCTGTGTTCACACAACTAACCTCAGTCCTCTCCCTGGGATCTGACCTCCGAAGCTGAGCCTCAGCTCCCAGCCCCCACCCGCCCCAGTGGGTGAGCAGACAAGCTTCTCAGGCTGGTGAGTGCTGGTCGGCACTGATCCTCTGTGCGGGAATCTCTCTGCTTTGCCCTCTGCACCCCTGTTGCTGTGCTCTCCTCTGTGGCTCCAAAGCTTCCCCGCCCCACCCACCCCCCATCTCTGCCAGTGAAGGGGATTTGTAGTGTGTGGAAACTTTTCCTTCTTCACGTCTCCCTCCTAAATGTGCAGGTCCTGTCCCTATTCTTTTGCCTCTGTTTGTTCTTTTTTCTTTTGCCCTACCCAGGTACATGAGTAGTTTCTTGCCTTTTGGGAAGTCTGAGGTATTCTGCCAGCATTCAGTAGGTGTTCTGTAAGAGTTGTTCCACATGTAGATGTATTTTTGATGTATTTGTGGGGAGGAAGGTGATCTCCACGTCTAACTCCTCCATCATCTTGAAGGTCCTCTACACTTTCTAATTTTTAATGTATATTTTATAAATATCCAACACGCTGAGCATTATTATTATTTAAAATTTCTTCAATGGAATTTATTATTTGATTTGTTTGTCTTTTATTCAGGCACATAATATCACAGTCTACAATACAAGAGAATATTAATTTCAAGTTATCCATATTTTTCATTTAATTTGTTTTCCTGCCTTATTGCATTGTCTGGAACTTCTAGAAAAATATTCAATAATATATTGGCAGATGTATTTCTCTTTTTTCTCATTTAAATAGAAATGCCTTTATTTTTTCACAATGAAGTGTGCTATTGGTTGCTGCTATTATATGAATATTCAAATAAGGGTGTTCCTATCCTTGTTTTACTAAGAATTATTATTTTAAATAGGTACTTTATTTTTTTCAAATGCATTTTAACATCTACAGCTAAGAGAATATATTGAACCAGACTTGAATTCCTGAAGTAAACTCTACTTCATCATGGCATGTTTTGTGTTTAATTTACTGGTGGATCTGATATGCTATAATTTTACTTAGGATTCTTGCTTCCATATTAATAAATATGATTAGGGTGTAGTTTTCTTGTTTGTATATTTGCTAGCATTTTATTTTCAATGGCCCTGAGTATTTAATTTTCACTTTTATGAAAGTATAATATAGAAGAAAAACTGTCCAAATTATATCAATAGCCTGATGAATTTTCATAAAGCAAATTTACCCATGTAACCACCACCTACATCAGGAAATAAGAAAGCCACTAGCATCAAGTTCCCTCCCAGTCACTATTCCCCCAGCTTTGCAAAAGTAAACAGGTAGCCATCTCCTGACTTCTAAAACCGAAGACTGTTTTGCATTATTTTGGACTTTATATAAATGGAATAATAGTGTTTATTATTCTGTGTCTGATTTGTTTTGCTCAAATCATATTTGTGAAATTCATGTCCTTATAATTTAATTCATTCATCTGAATAGCTGTATGATATTCATTTGTATGAATATGTCACAATTTGCTTATTTACTCCATTGTCATACATTTGAGCTATTTCCAGTTTTTGATTGTTATAATTGTACTATGAATATTCTCACACATGTCTTTTGGTGTACATGTCTTTCAATAAACACATGTCTGCATTTCTGTTAGTATATATCTAGAAGTGAAATTGCTGGGTCCTGGAATATCTATATGCACTGTTTTAATAGGTACTTTCAAGTAGTTTTCCAAAGTCATAGAATAGGAGATGAAGTTTCTCCCAAAGAGATAGCTTCCACCTTTTCATGAAAAACCAAGGTGCTGTTGGGCCAACCTGGCTAAGGACTTGAATATAATATTTCCATTTGACAAGTGAGGCTAGGCTCATTGGACACTCCCCAATTTGTTAATCATTGATCCTGGGTCACAAGGACTTCATGATCAGGCATTCACTTTCCACAAGAGCAAACTAATAGATGCTTTTCAAAAGGGATGTACTTGAACACTGTGAATCCATCCACATAGTCCCATAGACTCAGAGAGCAGGATTTGAATTTTATCAGAGTTTATTGGCCACCCCAGAGGCATGATCACATTACAGTCAGAACCACAGAGACCCAAGCTTCTGACTTGCCAACCAACAGGACATCATTTATGTAGGAAAGCATTGGACATCAGGAAGTAGAGACACTCTTGCTAAAATCTGATTCATTCACCACTGGCAAATCACAGCACAGTTTAGGCACCCATGGGGAAATATTAAGCATTCAGTGAGCGCTTCTCTTCTGATCAAGAGACTCTCTTCTGGACTTTATGAGCATTCACAATGCATGCATGTTAAACATCAATATCAATTACACATTCAGCAGTGAAAACTACAACCATAGTACATTTAATTGTCCTGAAGGGTCCCAACCACAAAATTACATTAACTCCCTTCCTCTTCTCTGAACCTTGTCTAAACCCCCATTAACTACATCTGCTTTTTTATTTCCTGATCTGGGTGGTGGTTACATGGGTGAGTTTGTTTTATGAAAATTCATCAGGCTTTTGACTTATAATTTGGACAATTTTTATTCTATATTATACTTTCATAAAGGTGAATATTAAATTATCAGGCAATGGGCACAATGGTGACTTGGGCAACTGTGTCCAACAGAGCCACAAAATTTGAATCTCTTTCCTCCCTGAAGTTCCCTAGCACACACAGAGAGGTGCATATTGCCTTCAGTACTTCTGAACAGGAGGAGATCTCAGCCCCAAGTCTAATCATCTTTCTCCTTAAAGAAACTGAGAGAGTGAGGGAAAGATGAATTGAGGGGACTGGAGAGAGAGTAGCTTCACACCGTAAGCAAGGCACATTTACTTTCCATTTCGAGCAGTGCAGCAGCTACTCTCAGCTCAAACAAAGAAAATTCCATTGTTTCAGCCTATCCAATACTATATGGAATGGTGATGTCCTCATGGCTAACACCCTCTGTTTCATCCTTGGGAATCTCTTGACTCAGCAATCACAGCCACATTGATTTCCAGCTGGGGTCACGGGGTGTGTGCCATCTGGCTGGCTTGGGCTTGGCTCCCACAGCAGTAACCTTCTTTGAGGAGCCCATATTAATCTGGGACCTCATTTCCCATTAAGAAGATAACACTTCCTAAGTTCTTACTCGATCTCCACATAAGGGCTAGGGGAATTTTCCAGGGTGGCAGGGTTGACAGCAAGCATTTATCTAGATTTCGTTGGGTCAGTTTCTCATTCTACAGTGGGTCACTTTCATCATTATAGTAAACACAGTTCAGAGCAGTAAGACCCTGAATACTAGTCAACACCTCATTTATGGTTTCCCAGAGGAGTTTGTCTGTTTTAGGGAAAACTCCCTTACTGCAGCCAGTACCTACTGCAAAAAAAAAAAAAAAAAAAAAAAAAAAATCTCTAAACCTATTATTGTCAGCTCCAAATGGACCTGCAGTTGTCATGACAGACTGACAGAGCCCTAAGATGAACCAGCTGTTCCCATTCTTCCTTAACAAGCATCATGCATCCCACCCCCTTCATCTCCCAAGTGAATCGGCCAAAGGTCTATAGATTCTCCTGTTTTCTGCACATTGTGGTAACAAATTTCCCTCCTTTCATTATCTGTGTATGTGGGTGTTTTTGTAACTTATTTAATAGAGACAGAACCTTTAACCAGCTGCCCTCAAGAAAAATCTTAATATCAGTTATAGGGTCAACTTGAAGTTGACCACTGGACTGGTGAAGTCCACCCACTAGAGGAGAGTTACAACATCCAAGGCCCAGTTCAGGCAGCTGTCTTTGAACCTATTTCCTAGTATTTGATCTACAATTTCTCCCCAATTCCTTTTCATTAACAGGCAATGAAGTAGAGGTTCATTGCCTGGTTGAACATATATTTTGGTTAACATGTTTGCTGAAAGTGTCACAACTGTGAAGGGTCAGAGATTTTACCCTACTTGCAAGCTAACAAGTTACCCTGCCATTGTTTCATGAATGCTGTTCTACCAGACTCCTGGGTCAGAGACGAAGGACAGTTTATTACCACAGAAATAGTAGTAACCAGAATATCATAACTTTTGGACCGGTTCCCTGAGTCCCAGTTCCCACAGGGTGTCACGACATGGGCCAAAGGACACGTGCACGTGCAGCGTGCTGCATTGCAGAAGAGGAACCCTGAACTTACTCAATAGTAAGTTTTCTTTTTGACCCAGAGAGAGACATTTTCTTTACTATACCTGACAGTAAGTATGCCTCTGTTTTGCTCCAGACAGTGTCTCCCAAGGCTATTTGCTATGCAAACATTCTTGAAAAAATAGTCCAGAACAAAGGGTAAGCATTGCCTTACCCATAAGACATACAAGAAATCTAATTTACATAAAGTTCACCCTTTCGAGGTGTACAGTCCTCTGAGTTTTGAAAAACATATACTGTCATGTAATCACTAGCACAATCAATATAGAATATTTTATCATCCCCAAGAGTTCACTTGTGCTCGTTTGTTGTCAGTTTCTTCCCTCCACCCACAATTCCTGGCAACCACTGATCAGACTTTGAGCTCTATTGTTTTCCTTTTCCAGAGTGTTATATAAATGGAATCATAAAAAATATAACCATTTATGTCTGGCTTCTTTCACTTAGCACAATGCTTTTGAGATTTGTCCATCTATTTTTAATGCTGAGTAGTATTCCATTGTATGTACAACGATTTCTTTATCAATTCACCAGTTGATGGAAATTTGGATTGTTTCCAGTTTTTTACTATTATGAATAAATATGCTATAAACATCCACATACAGGCTTTTGTGTGAACCTATGTTTTCATTTCTTTTGAGTAATTAGTTTGAAATAGATTCTTGGACCATATAGTAAGTTCATGTTTAATGTTATGAAAAAACTGACTGCGGTTTTCCTAAGTGATTTGTACCATTGTTCACTTGTAGCAGCAATGGATGAAAATGTTACTTCACATCCTCACACTTGACATGGAATTGTTTTTAATTCCAAACATTCTAATAAGTGTTCAGTTATACTTTTCATTTACATTTCTCTAATGATTAATGACGCCAAGCACCTTTTCATGTGCTTATCATTTTGTATGTCTTATTTGGTGAAGCAGCTATTCAAGTCTTCTTTCCATTTTTTAATTTTTTTTTTTTTTTTCTTATTGAGTTTGGAGAATTCTTTACATATTCTGGATAGACTTTTTTTTTATCAGACTTTCTTTTTTTTTCCCCCAGATGTTTTCTTCCAGTCTATGGCTTTTTATTTTCTTAACGTTCAAAGAACCTAAGTTTTACATTTTAATTAAATTCAATTTATCTTTTTTTATCTCATGGTTTGTATTTTTGTGTCTTCTCTGATAAATGTTTGCTTAGCTGAAAGTAAAAAACATTCTCTTTTATGTTTTCTTTGTTATGCTTTACAGTTTTCCACTTTCTTTCTTTTTTTTTTTAATTTTTTAAATTTTTTTGGCCACTCTGCACAGCTTATGAGATCTTAGTTCCCCAACCACGGATTGAACTGGGGACCCTGCAGTGGAAACACAGAGTCCTAACCATCAGATCACCAGGGAATCCCGTTTTTCATTTTATATTTAGCTTTGTGATCCATTTTCAGTTGTTTTTGTTGAGGTTTTGTTTTGTTTTGTTTTTCTTTTTACATGTGGATATCCAACTGTTCCATCAATATTTGCTGAAAAGACTTTCATCTATTAAATTACATTGGGAACTTTAGTGAAAATCAATTGATTACATAGGTTTGAACCTATTTCTGCTATCTTTATTCTGTTCCATTTATCAGTATGTCTAACCGTTCACAAATATTACTGTGTTAATCATTGTATTTTATGGTAAGTGTGTAAATGATGTGGTCGTGTCCTCTGTGGTCTTTAAAAAATTGTTTTAGCTATTCTAAATAATTTTTTTACTTTTCCATGTAGATTTTAGAATCAGCTTTCTGATTTCTACAAAAAGGCCTGCTGGTATTTTGAATGGAGTTGCAATGAACTTATAGTATAACTCTCCATTTTTTTAGTCCTTCTTTGATAGCTTTCATTAATATTTTATAGTTTCAGGATACAAATATTGGAATATATTTTGTTAATATTTTGTGTTTATCATGCTATTATAAGTGAAACTAATTTATATTTTAAATAAATGAACTATTTGTTTTATTTTATATTTAAGTGGTCATCTCTACTATATAGAAATGCAATTATTTTTTAATCTTGACCTTGTTAAATTTACTCATTAATTCTAGGAGCTTTTTGGTACATCCTTTAGGATTTTCTACATAGACACTCATGTTATCTGCAAATAAATACAGCTTTATTCTTTCCTTTCTAACCTAAATGTCTTTTCTTTCTCTTTTTTCTTCCTTGTTGGCCTGGCTAGAAACTCCAGTAAAATGTTGGATAAAAGTGATGAAATGAGAGCAGACAAACCTGTCTTATTCCTTAGGGGGAAAGTATTCAGTCTTCCACACTAAATATGGTGTTAAATGTAGGGTTTTTCTAGATACCCCTTTTTAGACTGAGGGAGTTCACTTCTTTTCCTAGTTTGATAAACATATTTCATCATGAATAGATACAGAATTTTGTCAAATGTTTTTTCTGCATCTATTGAGATGATCATGTTTTTCTCTTTTTTAGCTTGTAATATGGCTAATTGAATCAATTAATATGCTAGTGTTAATCGAGCCTCACATTCCTGACATAAGCCCAGTTTGGTCATTGTGTATTATCCTTTTTATGTATTAAGGTTGGTAAAGTTTGGTTAAAGATTTTTGCATCGATGTTCATGAGGGATATTAGTCTGCTGTTTACTTTTCTTGTAATGTCTTTGTCTGGTTTGGTATCAGTGTAATGCTGGCCACATAGAATTCGTTAGGAAGTTTTCCTTCCTCTTAAATTTTCAGAAAGAGTTTGTGCAGAGTTGGTATTTTTCTCCTTATATGTTTGGTGGAAATCCCCACTGATGTGAACTAGGCTTGGGGTTCTTTGTGAGAAGGGATTTAGCTACATATTCAATTTCTTTAATAATAAAGGGCTATTCAAATTACCTGCTTCTTAAAAAAGCTTTGACAGTTTGTGCATTTCAAGGAAATATACCATTTCATCTAAGATTTTAAAATTTTATTGCTATAAAATTCTCTATAATGTTTTCTTAAAATTTTTATAGCTATAGAATCTGTTTTGCTACATATTTGTTTCTTCTAATTAATTTTTTACTGAAATATAGTTGAATTACAATGTTGTGTTAATAACTGCTGTACAACAAAGTGCCTCAGTTTTATATATATATATATATATATATATATATATATATATATATATATATATATATATATATATACACACATTCTTCTTCATATTCTTTTTCATTATGGTTTATCACAGGATATTGAATATAATTCCCAGTGCTATAGAGTTGGACCTTGTTGTTTATCCTTTCTATATATACCAGCTTGCATCTGCTAATCCCAAGCTCCCAATCCAACCCCCTCCCCCTTGGCAACCACCAGTCTGTTCTCTATGTCCCTGATTCTGTTTCTGTTTCATAGATAGGTTCATTTGTGTCATATTTTAGATTCCACATATAAGTGATATCATATGGTATTTGTCTTTCTCTTCCTGACTTACTTCACTTAGTATGATAATCTCTAGTTGCATCCATGTTGCTTCAAATGGCATTATTTCATTCTTTTTTATGGCTGAGCAGTATTCCATTGTATATATGTATACAATATTTACACATCTCCTTTACCCATCCATCTGTCTTGCTGTGTATTTCATTGCTGACATTGATAACTAGTGTCTTCTCTCTCTTTCTCATAATCTGTCTGGCTAAAGGTCTATCAATTTTTTGATCTTCTGAAAAAAACTTTTGTTTTTATTGACTTTGTTTTTCTGTTTTCTATTTCATTGTCTTCCACTATGATCTTTATTGTTTTCTTTTTTTCTACTTACTTGAACTTAATTTATGCTTCTTTTTCTAGTTTCTAGAGATGGAAGCTGATTTGGGATATTTTCTTTTCTTTTCTCTTTTTTTTTTTTTAGTTCCAAATATTTTCTAACTTCCCTTTTGATTTTTCTCTTTGATGCATGAGTTATTTGAAAGCATGTTATTTACTTTCAAGTATTTGGGAATTTTCTAGACATTGTTCTTTTACTGATTTCTAATGTAATTTTGGTTTTGGTCAAAGGGTAAACTTTTAATCATTTCAATCCTTTCAAATTTATTGAGATTTATTTTATGGCCCATAATATGGTCTATCCTGGTAAATAGCTCATGTGCATTTGAAAAATGCTGTATTACACTGCTGTTGGGTGAATGTACTATGGATGTCATGTAGCCCAGGTTGGTTGACAGTATTGTTCAAGTCTTCCATACCTAGTTTTCTGTCTACTCATTCTGTCAATTATTAAGAGAACAGTATTGACATTTCCAAAAATGATTGTTTGATTTATCTATTTCTTTTTGTAGTTTGTCAGTTTTTGTGTATTTTCAAGCTCTGTTGTTTAGAGCATAAACATTTAGGGTTGTTACATTCTCTTAATACATTGATATCGTTATTATCATGATATACCCTTCTTTATCCCTGGTAATATTCTTTACTCTGATTAATGTTAGCATGCTGTATCATTTTCCATCCTTTCATTTTTAATCTACTTATGTCTTTATATTTAAAGTGCATTTCTTCTAGGCAGCAAGTACTTGGGCCTTATTTCTTATCCAATCTACAATTCCACTATGCAATTAGAGTGGTGACACTATTTGCATTTAATGTAATTATTGAATAACAGTGTTATAAGGGTAACTTTTAAAATACTATTGAGAGACACAAAATAAGTTTTTAATAATGGAAAGTCTATTGTATTATTGGATGGAAAAAATCAATAATATAAAGAGTTCACTTGGTCTTAATTTAATATCTACATTTAATTTTGATCCCTATAAAATCAGTAGGTTATATCTGTAGTAGAATAAATTGAATCATATGTTGTTAGAAAAATAACCACGTATGTATCTCTAAGAAAATTCTGAAAAATAAAAATAATGAGGAAAAATCAGTCTTACAAATACTAAAATATTTTATAAATATAGAGTAAATAGTGTACTGTTGACATGACTGGAATATCTATGAGTGGAACAGAAAAGGGAATGGAGAAATAGACACAACATTGATGTAAAAATTTTGTATATGAGGAATCTGGGTCAAGATGGTAGAGTAGGAAGATCCTGAACTCACCTCACATGGACACACCAAAACTACAACTGAACAAATATCTGAGAATGACCTGAAGACAAGCAGAACAGATTTTTTGCAACTAAGGATACAAAGAAAAGGTCACTTTGAGACAGGTAAGTGGGGGCAGAGATACAGTCTTATCAGAACCCTCATCCCTGGTATGGGGGCCCACAGGCAGGAGGGTTATAACAATCGCAGGAGTTCCCCCTGAGGAGCCAGGATTCCAAGCCCCACATAAGGGTCCTCAGCCTGGGGGACCTGCAGCAGGAAGAGAGTCCCCATAACATCTAGCTTTGAAAACCTGTGGGGCTTACATCTGGGAGAACCAGAAGGCTGTGGGAAAACCAAGACTTCACTCTTGAAGGGTTCACACACAAATACTCTCTCCAAGTCCCAGCACAGAAACAGAGGCTTGAAAAGCACCTGGATCATATAGGAAGGAGATTCATTGACTAATTTTAAGGTATATGCCAGAGGGGGCAGGGATTAGGTGGAAGTTTCACCAGGGACAGAAGTGCTGGGAGCCACTTTTTTTTTAAATCTTTTTCTTTGGTGAAATTATTGTGTAGGATACTGTGTTGTATACTGGCTTGACATGATTTCAAATCCACTTGTTTATTATTAAAAAAGGTAGTTTCAATCCATTTGTTTATGACAAAGACCAAAAATAGTTGTTTTTAGCAATAAAGTTGTTTTGATAGAGAAATGAAATAAATTGTGTCAAGATTTCATCATGTCATCTGTTCTCATTGATAAGCACTTAGTAGCTTTACTGCTGAGGGCTCCCACTGGGGGTTTATCAATAAAAACAGATAAAGAAGCAACTATGGAAAGGGGACACTTAAATGATAAATATTGAGAGTTTGTAAGGAATATCCTAGAGTTTCAGTCAGAGGAAAGCTACCCTTTGCTGACCTGCTCTCTCAAGATCTTGAGACACTTGTTCCTGCCATAGCCAAGCAACTCTTTTTCAGTCGGCAGTGGTGTTTGTTAGGTAGTGCAGTAGTCTCAGGAAGAGAAGGGACATTTGCCTCTGCCCTAATACAGGTGACTCCTTTATTGGCAGTGGTGGCAAACTTTGCAACAGCCTGAAAAGATCAGGCAGCCAGTCAACACCATTGTTCCCTAGCAATGTGCTCTAGCAACAAGGGACTTTTATTTTTGTGCTGGCAGCTGAACTTCAGCAAAGCCGTCTCTCCAGAGAAACTCTAGAAAAGGTAAACCTCCACTGAATTTGAACTTTATTCCTTTCATTTTACGTTGCTTGGAACAATAAAGTAATAAAGCTTTATTTAAGCTTTAAGCTTTAAGTAATATAGCTAATAAAGCTATCATTTGTTTGGAGTATGTTACTTATTGGCTTATTAAGAAACATTATTCTGTATGCTATTGGCTTGCAAAATTATTATAATTCCCACTGTGAATCTATGTTAAATAAAATATTGGCAAAGACAATTTCAGTCTCTGAGCATAATTTGCCACCCCCCAAAACAAAACACACTGTAATTGTTGCCGTATGACACTATACAATTGCCAAAACCCATAGAACTTTAAAGCACAAAGAGTAAACCTTAACATCTGCAAATTTTAAAAACTCATTTAGGAGGTTGTGAGGGCACCCTAGGATGGAAAGTAGAATGTGACAGAAGAAGCTAACTGTATTACAATGTATGGAATGTATGGAAAAACCTCACTGAAGAGGATGAGGGAAAAATTGCTAATCTAAGTAACTTTGGAAGTGAGTAGAATCTGTAAGACTAAAAGCAAAGGGACATGTACTTCAACACTGTACTCTAATTGATAAAGTTGTTTTCCAAGGAGTACAGGTTAACAATTCTGAAAACACTATACATGTATACTGGAATTGAGCAATTAAGTAAGTGCATGACAGATGGTAAGAGCCAGGGTTCTCAATGTTAGAGTAGGCTTTTCCTGATAGGCAAGGAAGGAAGCTAGAAAGAACATGTGGTGCTGGATTATAGTTGACGACATCGATAGGAACTCCTCATGTTTAGCTTAGTATACATTCAGATGGTTGTATAGAAATATTTATAGATATGTGTATATACACGGGTTATTATACACACATATATCCCTTGTCTGTCAGCTGAGAGGGCCTAGAAGCAATGACATTCCAATTAAAATGAGCACACCTAGAACCCATACCTTGGTTTGTAATATCATTCTCCAGTGAAAGGAATAGGGCTCCTTAGAGAAATGGTTGATTCTAGGACTGGGACAGGAAATATAAAGATGAGCCTGGAGCATCTTGCAGTAAGGAAGTACTTAAAAAAACACACATTCACAATGATGGGGGTATGCCAAAGGGACACAGGGTCCAGCTAAAGAACTCCCAATGGCCAAAGCAAAATAATTGGAGCAACAAAATAAATAAAGTGGTATTGGATTATAAACCAAAGTATAAAATAAATATTCATGAGTCCATACTGACATAAATAAGTCATTGACTACATAAATAAACAAATATGTACATACTTACATAACTTATAAATAGTGGGAGAATAGACAAATCGGCCATGCAGAATTCTCAATAATTCATGAAGATACTCCGCTTCCAGAAAGTGGAGCATAAGTCCCCACTCCTTAGATGTGAGCTGCACATAGCAACTTCCTTCCAAAGAGTAGCGTGTAGAAAGGGGGAAAAACAGAGTGACTTTATAGTGGAGAAACCTGACTACCTCAGCCAGGTAATCAAGGTTAACATCAACAGTAATTTAGTCATGTGTATAGTATGTTCATTTTACATGATGTGATGAGAATGGTACTTTACCTTTGCGGTCTTCCTCCCAGTCTAATCATGAGAAAAACATCAGACAAAGCCTAACTGAAGGACACTATACAAAGTACCCAACCAGTGCTCCTCAAAATTGTCAGGGTCATCAGAAATAAGGAAAATCTGAAAAACTGACTAAGAGGAATCTAAGGAGATGTGATGACTAAATGTGATGTGATAAGATCCTGGAACAGGAAAAGGACATTAGATAAAAACTAAGGAAAATCTGAACAATAAAGTATGGACTTTAGTTAATACTAATGTGTTAATATTGATTTATTAATTGCTTCTATTGAATCATACTAATCTAAGATGTTAATAATAGGAGAATCTGGGATGGAGTATATAGAAACTGTACTACCTTCACAATTTTTTTAAAAAATCTGAAACTATTCTAAATTTTTTTTTTTTCAGTAAAAATTTGTTGAAAATTTAAGATGGAAAAAACTCCATAAATAGTATCTAAATAAATAAATAAAAATAGCAATAACTTAATAGATATGTGGCCCAGGTTTAACTAAATAGTTAACAGAAATTAAATTGCAAAAGACTTTTGAACATATAATAATTTGATCTATAACACTCATAAAAAGAAAAATACAAATTAAACTGTACTAAAATACCATTTTTCACTGATGAAGGTGGTCAAGTCTGACAGCATACTTTGTTGAAGAAGGGGTAGGACACAGAACTCTCTTCACTCTGTGGGATTGTAAATAGTGACTCAGTGGATGAAGATTTGACAATACCTATCAAAATGAGCAGTGCATATACACTTCAACTTAGCACTTTTTCTTTCTTTATTTAGCGTACTGTTTACGTGCCAACTCTTTTTTTTAATCGAGATATAACTGACATAACATTATATTCATTTCTGGTGTACAATGTAATGATTTGATATTTGTATATATTGCAAAATGATCATCACATTAAATCCAGTTAACATCCATCACCACACATAGTTACAACAATTTTTTTTCTTGTGATGAGAACTTTCAAGATCCACTCTCCCAGCTACTTTCAAATATGCAATACAAATTATTAACTATAATCATCATGCTGCACATGCTATACCTCAGCACTTTTTACAACTGTGAATTTATTCTACTGAAATAATAACCTATATGCACAAAGATATTCATACAAGGAGAATAATTGCAAAATTGTGAGTGTAATATCAATTCTATATTTTAAAGCCAGCTATCCATTATTAGGACACTTGTTAAAGAGTTACACATATGTAAAATATAAAATGAGATACAATGTTGCTATTAAAAAGAATTGAAATAACCTCATGGGTGCTGACATACAACAATTACCAAAATAAACTGTCAGGTGAAAAAAAGCAAAGTTCAGAATATTGTGTTCCTAATAATAATTTGTATTAATATACATAACAACAATTTAAGAGAAATTATATCCCTAGAAGAAGAATTAGATCATTTTAAAAGTACCATCCGAAAAAAAAAGTGTTCTAAGTAATCAAATATGATTGCAAAAATAAAAAATTAAATTGCATTCTGAATAATAAGTGCGCAGCTGAAGACAAAGTTGATCCTCTGGCAAATAAAGTTATGTTAATGTCTCAAAACAGAATAAAGTGAAAAATATAATTGAAAGTTCGGGCACTGTAAGACAGATGTAGCCATTCTAATATTCATACAGAAGAGATTTAAAAGAGAAAACTGAGGGGAAAAAATGATAATAACAAATTATCAAGGAAGTATTAGAAGAAAATGTCCTGAAGCTAAAGAAGAGATTCTTCCAATGGAAAGATGTGACCAAATTCCAACCGGGATTAACACAAAAAAAGCTCACATTGAGAGAAATCTTACTGACATTTCTGAACGCCAAACAGAAAGAGACAAATCCTAAAACTTCCTAGAGAGAAACAAAGAGATGACCTCAAAAGAAGAAAAATCAAACTGATCCACACTTCTCATATGCAACAACGGGTTCTAGAAGGCAAAGGAGGAATGCCTTCAAAATTCTGAGGGAAATCATTTGAATCCAGAATTCCATGCCAGTCTGAATGATCAATCAAGCGTGAGGCTGAAATGAAGACATTTCAGGCATTCCAAAATTCGTAAAGTTTAAATTCCATTCACATATATTTATATTATCTGAAACAAATACTCAAGGATGTATCCCAGATACCTGAATAAAAGAGGAAAACATGGACTTCCAAAATAACGTAACTGCTGTATAGCCGTCCTAGAACAGAGCTGGTCACATAAAAACAGGAGCATAGAGGATTTCTGTGAAGACTTGTTAGGGTAAAAAAAGGGGGATTTCATTCAGTCAACAGCATGATTAGGCACTTAAAGATCTTCAAATGTGAAAAGGATCTCAGTTACAATGTCTAGAAGAAATGAAAGGCTACCCAAGAAAAACACTGTTCTTTATTTAGAAGCAAGTTAGAAATGAGGCATGGTTATGTGCTAAAAGGGGTGTAAGGAAAGAGAAAGCACTTGGCTTTTACATTCTGACCAGTCTTCCTTAATAATGAAGGAGAACATACATTTTTGAGAGGAAAAATCTCAGTATTGGAAGTGGCATTGAACAATTGTTACGTATTCATAATATTTTAAGGGATATTTATTTATTTTTGGAATTAACTTATGGATAAGTGTTTAGAGGACTAAATTATGTTTACAGAATAAAAATAAATGTTACAAACTTTGACCATGTAAAGGGTACAGAGGAGAAATGAATGTCAATTTCTTCTCCATACATTGTAGGGAGTAGATAATGTCTAAAGTTGAAAATAAAAAAATAGAACCTAACATTAATGCTGTCTGAAGTTTGAACAAGTACAAGAGGATAGCAGGTTATTTAGCGACACAGTGATAAATGACCATCAGACATGCTAAGTACAGGAGAGGTTATGAGTGGCTAACCCAGGGGAGAGGGACTTGTGTGTTTGGGCTGAAGGAGGACAACGAGGGTTATCAGTTTCCATAGCAGGCCCTACTGTACAATTTGAAATTGTTTAGCAATGTGCATGTTTGCTTCCATAATAAAAAGTGTGAAATAAATTATTAAACCAATGATCAGGGAAAATTAGAAAGTAAAACTGCAATCAGTTAGGGCCTTCATAGATTTTTGGTTTTTTTTTAAATCTCCTTAATGTGGTCTTATGAAAACCGTAGTGGAAAACCAGTATTGTAGTCCTGGCTTTGCTGAGAACTCACTCTTTCCGAGTCGTTTCCTCTTTGGGGCCTCAGGTTCCTCCAATAAAATGGAAGCTTGAGCTTGACGATGCCTAGGTTCTTTTCAGCTCTAAATTTCTAACATTCTAATTTGAACTTTATTTCACATTTGATAAGCTCACTAGCTTGACCGATTAAGGGCATCCCACAGATCCTTGTATTTTGAGGCTGTCAGGTTTGGGCTGCCTGGCTGACCTATTCATGATGAGCCATGTGGTTGATGAAGCCCTGGGCTGGAAGGCAAGCCAGCTCATGGTAGAACAGTCGCTTCTAATGAGTAGGGTCATGGGCTTATGGCTACGCGGAAGGCAGGCAGGGTACATAGCCTTGTAGTTATTGACAGGGTGATCAATGCATCCACATGGGACCTGCAGAGAGGTACTTCGGGTTCATTTTGCAGAAAGATAGTCACCACAAGCACAATGGAAGAGTTTGCAGCAATAGATGCTAGACTACGGCATTGAGTCCATGAGTGGAAGGAGTGGGGTGGGGGGTGAGGGTGGCTTTGGCATGGCATCACTTGTTCGGAAAGGACTGGTTCTGAAGGAGGAGGAGAAGGGAGAGAACATCTCACCTGCTCACTCACACTCAAGGTCAGCCGGGCCCAGCTGCTGGGGGCAGGGAGCAGTAGCGCAGAGTTGTACCTCCAGGGGCACTGAAAGGGCAGAAAAACTTGGCTGTGATGTGATATTGTGATTTATAATAAGAAATATATATTTGGCCATTATTCCCATTCCTGGCACAGAGCTCCTAAACTCTTGTAATTTCCGAGCACTAAATGTATCTTTTGCTATGTTAATGAGGTGACTTTCAGAAAACACCTAAGGATGGGGGCTGGTTGCCAGGAGAAGCAACCATGGGATTAGAGGGTTGGAACTTTCAGTCCCATCTCCCTGACCTCTGGGAAGGGGCGAGAGGCTGGAGGTTGAATCAATCACCAATGTCCAATGATCAAATCAATCATATCTGTGTAATGGAGCCTCCATAAAAACCAAAAAGATGGGGTTTGGAGAGCTTCCAGGTTGGTGAACACATGGATCTGCTGGGAGAGTTGTGAGCTCTGAAAGAACATGGAAGCTCCAAGCCCTTGCCCCATACATTGCCCTATGCGTCTGGTTCATCTGGCTGTTTCTAAGATGTATCCTTTTATAATAAACCACTAATCTAGTAAGTAAAATGTTTCTCTGAGTTCTGTGAGCTGCTCTAGCAAATTAAGAGAATGCAAGGAGGGGGCTATTGATACCTCCCATCTATGGTCTGTCCTTCAGAAGCACAGTTGACAACCTGGGCTTGCGATTACCATCTGAAGTTGGGGGAAGCAGTCTTGTAAGATGAACCCTTAACCTGTGGAATCTGACACTATCTCCAATAGGTAGTGTCAGAGTTGAGTTGAATTGTAGGACACCCAGCTGGTGTCAGAGAATTGCTTAGTGTACGGAAAACACCCACACATTGTAACTGCAGAATCTGAGGTGGCCTCAGCTATTAGTTTCCTGGCACTGCCATAAGAAAGTACTCCTCAAACTGGGTGGCTTAAACAATAGAAATGTATTGTTTCAAACTGCTGGAGGCTGGGAGTCTGAGATCAAGGTGTCTGCGGGGCTGCTTCCTTCGGAGGCTGTGAGGAAGAATCTGTTTCATGCTTCCCTCCTAGCTCCTGATGGTCTGCTGGCAATGCTTGTCATTCCTTAGCTTTTAGAAGCGTCACCCTAATCTCTGCCTTCAGGTTCACGTGGTGTTCTCCCTGTGTGTGTGTCTGTCTCCGTGTCCAAATTCTCCTTCTTTGATGGACACTAGTCACAATGGATCAGGGGCCCGCCCTACTCCACTATGACCTCATCTTAACTAATCACATCTGCATTGACGCTATTTTCAAATAAGGTTACATTCTGAGGTGCTGGGGGTTAGGACTTCAAGAAGTGAATTTGGAAGGGACATGATTCAACTCACAACAACTCATAATTAAGCTGTAGACCAGAGCCCTTTCTACTGCACAGAACAGGAACATTTGGAGAAAAGAATGTTAGGACTAGCCAGGAAGTGTAGCTTCCACCTCCTTACTGGCCATGTAGGTGATGGTGGGAAGCAGGTGACTCAAGGGCAGGAGTCGCTGAGCGTAGCTGCAGTGGCTGAGGGGGAAGCACAAAGCAAGGAGAGGGTGGCTACAACAGCTGGAGGAGGGTGGGCGACTATTGTCAGGACACACTGGTCAGCATGGGAGGAGCTGACTCTCCCTTCTAGTCAGTTATTCCTGTAATTATGCTATTATTTTTAAAACTCCCCTGATTACGTTTATTTTTCTCAATCAGGTTTCCATGGGTTGATGGGGGAATGGAGATTTCTGCTTTGGGCTATGGACCAGGTTGACATCTGCTCCAAGGGCTCTCAATTCTGGGACCAACGGCTACCTGGGGCACACCCTTCTCTTGGTGGATGGTGGGCTGCAGAAGCACAAGGGGCCAATCAGACCACACAGACAAGCTGATGTCTCTGCTCACGTCACACCAGGTAATATCATACTGGCCATAGCAAGTCACATGGTCAAACCCCAAACCCAACGTCAATAGATCAGGCATGAACACAGTGCTTACTCTACTGGGAGCCAGTACAAAGTGTCCCAGCGAAAGGAATGGGTGTATCATCTCTTTCGGGAAGACAATGAAGAGGTGGAAACAATATCCAATCAGTAAAATTCCTGCTTTTATTTCTTTTTTAAAAATGACAAAATTAACCCATGCTCATTGTTAAACATTTGGAAAATATAGAAAAATACCCATCATCTGGAAATAGCCACTGCTGACATTTGGTGCATTTTTGGTATATTTCATTTTTAATACACTGACCCTCATAAACCATCCCTATACCCTCTTCGCGCCAGGCCTGCAGTTGTCCCTTTAGGCCTTGGAAAATAAGGGTATACTTATTAGACTTATGAAGGAGAAAGCTTCTAGGCTTTAGATTCAGAAGTAAAAAAAGATTTAATTCGCTGGAATGCTAGAACACAGCCAGCTACATGAAACTCAGTAAGAAGACATAAAATATCCTACATTTAGGTGACAAAAAAAAAACTATACAAGATGGAGAGATGAAAACTTAATAACACTTCATGTGCGAAAGATATGGTTGTTCCAATTCATCATAAATAAAACAGGAGCCAATCGCAAGGCTGTTTAACAGATGTAGCCAAGCTAAGAGTGGATAGTGTGTGTGTTATATATGTACCTATGTGTGTATATGTGTGTATGTTCATTATTTTAAATGAAGAACACATTTTTTGAAAGACATACAAGAAACTGCTAACAGTGATGGTCTCAAAGTGGAGGAGGGCTACTGGGGAGGGAGCTCTTTACTTTTTATTTTATATCCTTTTGTGTGTATGATTTTCTTTTTACCATGAATGTATATTATACATGTATTGTAAACGTGGTTTAATTCGAAAGAAAATGTAATGAGGTGGTAGAAACACTGTTGGAGCTGGATAAACCTGTGTTCTCTTTGGGGCACGCTGCTTTTTTATTATTTTTATTACAATAGCACAATCTGACAGCATTAGTGCATATTCAGTATATATCCTCATAGCTGCGGTTATAGCTTATATACAGTTCTGTATCTGTGGCTTTATCATTTCAGCAGTGGTCAGGCACAGTTACTCTCGAACTAAACTGCCTGGGCTCTAACTGTATGACTGTGGGCAAGTTACTCAGCCTCTCTGGGCCTCTTTCACTGCTTTTAAAATGGGAATAACAGTTTTATTTAGCTTGTGATTCAAGGAGGTAATCACTAATATACTTTGAACAGAGTCTGAGGTGTAGTCAATGCTCTCTTTAATGTTATTATCATGAGTACTTCCTTAGGTTTCTATGTAGTTTCTACATAGTTTCTATGCATAATATCTCATAGCCTAAATATGTCATAATGTAATTAATCTTTCTCCTATTGTTTGGCATAGAGGTAACATATGAACGTGTGTGTTGCTATGAAGATGCTATAAGCCAGTGTTTCCAGTATTTCCCAAAGCTTAACATGTATGTAAATCACTTAGAGAACGTGTTAAAAGGCGGATTCTAATTCAGGAGTTCTAGGATGTGACTTAAGATTCTGTATGTCTAGCAGGCTTCCAGGGGATGCGAAAGCTGTTGGTCCGTGGACCGCACTTTGAGTAGCAAGTTATGAACATTCAGTGAAAATAGGAGGATTAAGAGGAGTTTAGAAACAGTCCCTGGAGAAAGAAGGGGTAACTTGCCTGGATCATATGGATGCTGTGACTCTTGAATGCCTTTAAACACTGGGAAGACGGTCACACAAAGGAGAAACCTGATTTTTGGAACTTCAGAATTCAGACTAATGGGAGGAAAAATTTCCATCAGTACAAGGAAGAACTTTCTTATGGGTCCCATTGATCTCCACAGCTCTAGAGGTCTGGGAACTAACATGGCTCAGCTAGTGACCACGGTGACAAAGCTGGCACCCTGAAGCAAAGTGAAGAAGTGGCAGGGATGAATGACCCCACACACAGTGACAGCTCGAAGGGAGGAGATGAGCCTCCGAATGTGGTCACAAAGGAGCCCTGGTCTCCACTATATTCTTCATGCCCCTCTGGATCTTGCCAGTCCTTCCTCTGCCCTGAGTGGCTGTCGTAAGACCTTGTCTAGTGGCTGGATGGCTCTGCCTCCAAGTTCTTCCTGTGCCAGACTCTTTGAGCCTGCCTGCAGCCACGCTGCTCGCTAACTCATTTCCTGGCTCTTGGTCTCTCCATGAACTTGCAGCCCGGAGACTGCCAAGGCAGCAGACTTCAGTGACAGATTTTTGCTCACCACGTGGCCAGGAAGGATCTGGGCATGTCCTTCAGTGGGATGTAGGCATCTCATCGTCCCGCTGGCAGAAGTCAGTGGCACCTAAGTTCTCTCCTCTCTTGAAGTGGTGGGCCTGGCTCTCCACCCGCTGAGCAGGAACAGCTGTGCCTCTGCAGGAGCGGACGAGCCCCAGATTTCCTGTCCCCGTTCTGCCTGGAAGCAGAGTATCATTAGGGTCCTAGGTGGCTTCTGAAGGGCAAAAGAAAGGGGGGAAGGGTGTGCAGGCGATAAGCAGGGCAGCCCAAGCTCTAATTGGAGCCGCCCCAACAAGCCAAGAGGGGAGGAGGTGTTCCAGAGTCATAGAGTCTGCCCCGGGGAGGGGATGTCATAGGAGAGACCCCCTGTCAGTGACGTCCTACAGTGGGACCACTTTTGTCCTGAGAGACAGCTCTCACTCCAGTGCAAACCCATCTCCTTTCATCTCAACACAGAACAAAACTTGCCAGGCAGAGCATTTTCTTCTCCTGTCAGTCATGTTTGCTACGAGACAAACAGGGTACAAGGTAAGTGAGATGCTTTGTAGAATTAGAACTCAAGCCTAATGTACTTCCTAAGATGCTGGAATGAGAAGAGGGTGTCAGGAAAGCAAAAGACCACACTACTATCAATAGTAGTTCACAGATGCCGCTGTGAATGATGGAGAAACAGGAAAGCCGGAAGCGAGCACCCGATACCATCCGCCTTGCCTTGGGGTGGGGTGGGCAAGGTGGTCTGTCTTTCACGTGTTTATCTTCCGGTGCTGACTCAGAGCAGACATTTGATATTTATCTGTTTGTCTTGTATCCCCAGTGCGTGGTTCCAGCCCCACACTGAGAGCTGATTCTCAGTAAAATCTTGTCGAGTGACTGTGTCTCTGGCTGAAAGGGGAGGGAAGGAAGGGCCGAGAAGGAGATGAGAAGAGCAGTGTGAACTCCCCAGCACAGGGCCTGGCACGTGGTGTGTACCCAACACTCGTAACAGAAGATGGGCCTTCTTTTTTCATGACCATCTGAGAAATGATGATCATTTTTCTCAAGGCCAAAGACAGGAACATTAAGTAAATCAACGGAAGGTATTTCTTGAGCACACTTTGTATTCTCCCCGGTGCTCAATATGGTTAAAATATACAAAGCCTTCCACTCAAAGTTACTCACCTTGACATAACCAATATCTTTAGAACAGAGGAGGCTTCTGATGAACATTTGTTTAATGAATGAATGTGAAGCACCAATAACAATGGGACATAACATAGAAATCTTCTATTCAGTTTATTTCAAAGGGGAAGGAGAAGGATGTGAGGAGAAGAGAAAAAAGAGAGGAGAGTGATCCCTAATTCAGCCTGAAGGAATTCGGAGCTGAGCTTGTGTGTTGAGTGGCCAGGTGGAATTCTAGCTTGAATCTTGGTGGTGGACACTCACCAATGGGGGATGGAGTCGGGTGGGGGGCCACCTGCTCACCGTTGCATGTCCTCATGCATTGTCAGGTTCTCTGTCCTCCCAGGCCTTGCTCTAATCTCCCTCCTTTTGATTACCTTATAAACACCCTTATTAGACAATTAAATGCTTAAGTTGGATAAAAGAAGAGAGGGTGTGAAAATGTTAGTTCACATGCACGCCTAATTACTATTGAGTGGGACAGATTGCATAAGGCCCAACTTGGATGCATAAAGAGAACTAAGCTGGAGCTGCAAAACCAAACTCTTTGTTGAAATGGGCAGGGAAATGGGTGTCAGCCTGATCTTCCCACTGTTTGCCAGTGACGTTATTTTATTGTCTCCCCACCCTTCTCAACCCACACATTCACTTTATATTATTGTTTTCTTTAACAGGAAGCTCACAAATTTCTTTAGGTCACCTGACTGTGATGGTAGAGTTCAAATGCATTATCAAGACATCTTCAAGGGATAGAGAGCATAAAAGGAAGGTCTCGCACACTCTGCATACATGGTTTGTTCTCTGGCACCTTCCAGAGCTGGGGCCTAGCAGGTGGAAAGAACTGCCAAACAGTGGGTTGGCCTGGACCCAGAGACTGGATCTGTCGTCAGGCCCTAGGAAAGGTGCAGGTCCAAGCATCAGGCAACAGAAGATTGACCGAGCAGGAGAGTAAAAGGAAATTGCCGCGTTCCTGAATAAAACAAACCCCAATCACCCAAGGTTGGAAACATATTAAATTTGATAGATACCATTTACTGAGAATTTACTATGTTCCAGGCCCTATGCTGGATATATTATATACAGCATATATTATCTCAATTAATTCCTATAATCCAAGTATTAGCGTTTTTACTTTATAAGTGAGAAAAGTAAGGAACAGAGAGTTTAGGTAAATTGTCCAAGTTGTAAACCTAGTGAGTGATGGAGGTGTGTCTGTAACCCAGGACCATCTGCATTCAAAATCCATACTTGTAAGTACTCCACCACCGCCAGCCTCCTCGGGATGGTGGGTCTCCAACAGGAGGGCTAGTGGAACCAGTTCACTCAGATTCTCACCCCCAAGGTTCTGATTCCCTTTGAGATCTTGCTGATAGTTGATGCCACCTTCACCTGGTTTCAGGTGATCTGATTTGTGATTTCACATTCCAGCCCAAACAGAAACCCTGAACCCTACCTCATGTGGCTAAAACCAGGCTGCAAGATTGGAATGAGGCTCAATACTTCATACTCAGGATACCACCACACACCTCCCTGTAGTCAGGATGGCCTTGTTTGCTTTTTATTGCAGTAGGTACTCTATAAATGTTTGTAACATGACATCAGGTAATTGACTACAAAATAGAGTCAATTTTCAAGGACCCATTGCTCCAGCCCTTCCTACTGGATGGTCTGCACCCTTCTGGTGGATACCATCAAAGCACCCTTTACAACGAAGAAGCACATGCTTAGCTTTCTTAGCATAAAATATGGTCCCTCTTGGTACCTTCAGAGAGGCAACTGGTGTCACCTACCCAGCTGGCCTGAGTATAAAGCCGGCATCTGAGTAATTGTCCAGAGGGATGGCCCTATCCTTCAGGGTCAACCCACAGACACAGGGCACAGCACAAGCCCAGTAGATCGTGGGATCAAATAAGGCAGCATTGGGAGGGAGGAGGTCTTGCCAATATCTGCCAGCAAGCAGGACGGTGACAAGAGGCCAGAAGGTAGCACTAAACCCGTCCAGTAGGAGCTGGGAGCCTACACCACGAGGGCAGGGAGATAAGCATATGTCCAGTGGGTACGGCATCCTAAGATGTAGTCTGGGCAGACATGTAACAGGAGGATGGGGCACAGGTGTTCAAGTCTGGAGCAATAAGGGACTCTGGTAGGTGTGTAAGGCATGTAGGGGTATTAATGGCTAGGTCCAAGGATGGGATAGAACCTGTGGGTGGGGGTCAGAGGAAGGCAAAGGCTGAGAACGAGACAAAGTCTGAGTAACGTCAGGGTCCCAGACACAGACTCAGGGCAGGACCAATCTCTGGAAGACTTGAGGTCAATCAGGACCTGCCATAGGTCAAGAGGAGCTGGAACCCAGAGATACAAATTCACTGTAGAGGATAAGGCTGGTGACTATTGGGTCAAAAGAAGATAAAAAGAAAGGCTGATCCTAGAAAAAGGGTGAATGCCTTGGTTCTGTAATCCAGGACACTTGACATGGTACCACAACCAGGCTGATGGAATGCCAAGCCAGCAAGTCACAGAGCCCAGGCTCCTTACAGAACACCTGCCTGAAGCTGGGCGTGGTCTCTGAGACTGGAAGGGCTGCAGCTGCCTGCGAGGGTTAAATGGTCCAGTTACAGGGGAGGGCAGCGGGAGCCAGGATCTGAGCAGGCAAGCCATCTCATCACTCTCCTTCTGTCCAGTGTGATATCAACTGCAAATCAGCCATCTGTGGAAATCCAATAGACATATAACATGGACATGTCAAGTAAATCAGTCTCCAATTGACCTGGACCAGACGTTTCTGCTTCTTGCCCTGAGTGGGTGCCACTCAGGAGCTGGCTGACAGCTCACACCACAATGTCATGACCTTCCTGCAGGCTTCCTGGGGCTCCACATTCACTGTACCAGGCTCTTCTCCCTGGGACTGGAGTGGCTTCAAGGAGTGTGTATGGTCTGACAGCAGTCCAAGCCTTACAAAGGGGACCTTCAGGCTGGAAAACACTCCCCATGCCTTATCATGCCAGTGTCCTTAGCAGGCTCAGAGGACAATTACTTCACTACCAAGAGGAAGCAACCCAGCATTTGGCCATCAGGAGTCAAGCCACCAATCTAGAAATCTCTGCTCCTTCCTCAAAAATCTCTAATGGCTCCCCATCCCCTGGGCCCCCAGCACTGGTCCTGAGGCTACCCTCCTCCATCCTGCCTGGCTTTGGGCTAATCCCAATTTAGCCATCCAAGAAACAGAGAAGCCCCCTTTCCTACCGTGAGTTGGAATCCCTGGCCAGAACATGGGACCTTATTCCCATCAGTCCCTTCCCAAGGGTCAGAGTTCTGTTGTGATAAACAAAGGAGACTGTGGTTCAGCAAGACGACACATATTCATAGTCATAAGTGTAGTAAGGGCCTGGCACTGCGGAGGGTCCCACAGGTTGAGGGGTAAACTAATGAATGGATGAAGAAACACAGAATCACACCAATGGGAATCATCCTTATCCATGAAAGGGTTTGCTAAGAAGATGTGTACAGAGCAGACGGTATTTTTTTTTTTGTTTCCACTACCCAGACCTTGATAGAGTATAAGTGTGCCCTGATGAAGGAAAGGCAAGTGTAGAAAATGGCGGAGTAGGAAAACCCTGAGCTCACCTTCCCCCATAGGCACAACAACAGTATAACGATTTACAGAGCAACTGTGAGAACAATCTGAGGACGAGCAGAAAAGATTTTCCACAACTAAAGAGAGAGATGGGTAAGAAGGTTGGTGACTCAGTATAGTCAAGACCCACACCCCCAGGTAGGTGCCCACAAATGGGAGGCTTTTAATAATAGCGGAGGTTCACCACAAGGATCGAGGGTCCAAGCCCCACATATCGGGTTCCCTAGCCCCGGGAGTTCTGCATCAGGAAGAGTGCCCCCAAAACATCCTTCTTTGAAGGCCAGTGGGGCAGGTGCACGGGAGAGCTAGAGGGCAGTGGAAACAGAGACTCCTTTTTCCAAGGGCACATGCAGAATCTCACACACTCTAACCACCCACCCAATTCCACAGCCACTGTCAGAAATTGTGCGGATCCTTAACCTCAGCTCATCTACACCTCCAGGCTGAACTGGCCTTCCGGGAGGAGTTCCCTTCTCTGGTGGTGGTTCAGGCCATCTCTGAGAGGAGGTGCATTCACTTCTTGGTGGGACTGACAGATGCTGTTGGAACCACCCAAGGGTCAACCTCTCATTTTTTTCTCATTGTTGTGTAAAGGCCTCAGGGAATGTTCCCATAGTGTCATAGGTGTTGTGTGATAAGCAAGTGAATAGGGTGGTAGTCAGAATTAGTTTTGTTTCCCAATTATTTTCATCTCTCCACTTTTAAGTACACAGTAGACTGTGTTTCCTGGCTTCCTATTGGTTGGGTGGGCCTGTGTGACTACTTCTGCCCAATGAGAAATCATATGTGTCCCTTCTTTGAGGCTGAGTGTGAGACCCGCTCCCCAGATCTCCCTCTCCTGGGTGTGACCCACATCATTTGAGATAGTGGCTACTTCATCCCCTTGGGCCTATATATAACCATGAGGACCACAGCCCTCCCCAGTCCCCTCCTCCGGGTAACTCTCAGTGGAAAATGATATTGAGTGAGAGGGATTTACATCTTTGTTATCTTAAGTAACTGACATTGCAGGAGTTGTTTATTACTGCACCATGACCTAGCCTGACCTGAGTGATACAGACTCTGAGGTGGTCACAGTCTCTGGGGCACATGACTGTTTGATCACAGCTAGTTATTGCTAGGTGTAAGACCCTTCACTGAGTCCCAACCACACTTACAAAACTGTCTGAGAACGAAAACTGCTTTGCTTCTAGCTGTGCCCTGAACCATATCATTCTAAGATTCTTCCATCCCCAAGGATACCAAGGGCCCATTCTGAGTGAGCCCTATCCACAGTATTCTTGCCCAGAGGGAACTATCAGTAGAGTATTTTCAAAAGATCCTGACATTTCCCTTACCATCTCTTCCTCAAGGCAAGGGAAATAGTAGAGTCTTTGGGGCCCTGTCAAGGGATAAGCAAGAGAGTGAGTTTCTGAATTTCCTTCTCTGCATTGCTGCAGAGCTTTCTGGCCATTTGGTTCCACCCAGCATGGGTCAATCTTCAGGAGAAATGTTCATTAATGAAAGCATCCAATTGTTGGAACCAACTGACTGTCTAAGCAGGCACACAGCAGGTACAGCATCTGATGGGCTCACCTATGACAATAGATTCTGCCTCGTTTAAAATTATATTTCAACTTCATTAGTTAACTCTCAAAATGTATGCCTCCAAGTTACCCCAGGTGATGGAGCTATAATTATTTCCAGGCACATCATTTTTTTTGTATCCTGATTATCCATTTCACCTCCAAGCCATGTCGACTCCAACTCTTGCTTATTCAGAGAGAAACAGTGAGGAGGGGGAGCAGACTGTCAGCCCCTTCTATAGGCAAGAGAGGGGTAGGGTGGGTGTGTATTTCAGAGGGGTTTGGAAAGGGAGGGTCCTCAAGTCCTCCCATGCTCAGAGGCCCCCATGCCAGTATCATGAGCTCCCTTCTCCACACCCCTGGCTCATGAGGTTGTGAATTAAGGAGTGTTGTCATTCAGAAACTGGAAGACTCAGTCTTTGGAATTTTTAAAGGTGCATCCGCCCAACAGCCACAGAGAGGAAATTATCTACTTTAAGGAGAGAGTTTTGATTGAGCTGAGGTTAGGACACTTGCTTATGCTATCGGATGCTCTGCCAAGGACCCACCATGCCCACAGCTTGTCCCTTACATGCTCTATGGCAGGGCTGCTGGTCTCCAGCACTGCACCCTTATTGGAGTCTCAGGTGAGCACAACAGGTAAGCGAGTCGCTGCTCCTTCTCTGTCTATTCATGCATTCCATCTGGGCCCATGAGCAATTCTACACACCCCGAGGGCCTGCTGACAACCACTTATTTCTGGAACCAATTTCTATATCAGCCAAGATTTTGCTGCAACAACAGAAACCAATTCTGACCGACGTAAACAGGGGGAAAAAAACTGCGAGGAAAGAAGGGGGTTTGTGTGTGTGATTAATTGGAAGGAACCCAAGGTAGCTCGCAGAACTGAGGACTGAAAGGTTGGCCTCGGAACCTGGGATCTCAGGGATGGGACTGTTCCACGCATCTCAGCAGCAGCAGGAACCAGGAGTCCTTTTCGGGTGATATATGTGACCCTTTATCTTCCTTTGCCCCACAATTATATTTTCCAGGATAGGATATGAGATTGGTCCAGCTTGATCACGTGTCCAGTCCTGGGAAGAGTCAAACTCTGTTACCAGCAGAAGGGGAAGAAATAGGAGTCCATGTAGAAATGCCTTGACCCCTTCACCTATCCCGAGGCCACGCAGCCCTTTCTCCTGAGCACCCTTCCTACCAAGAAAGCAATATGGGGGGAGAGGGTGCACGGCTGCCTGTCAATGAGCAGGCCCTTGTCTAGTGGAGAGGTTGGTGTCTCTGAGACCCTAGACACAGGGACCCCTGGGTCACTGTCCAGACCCCGCCCAGAAGGAATTCCTCTGAGCTTCTCTTCATCAGCCTCCCAGATCTGCCTGCTTTCACTACAGAACAGGTTTCTCAAGCATCACAGGAGCCTGGAGAAGAGACACAGACCTGGTGGGACTCTTCCCCTAGACGCAGAGGTACACATTCTTTTTCTCTTTTCCATCCCTGCTAGGAGATCGTAGTCAGGAAAGATACCATTCTCTACTTCTACTGGGTGGAATTAACATGACCTTAGGTGAACCCCCTTAGCACACTTGGCAAAAGGGTGGGTTTCACTCAAGGAATCCTTTCAACCCCTTACCAGCAGCAGACTCTCTTGAGAAGACTGACCCCCACGTGAGTTCACTGACAGTATGAAATCTCCTCCCTGCGAGTGTGAAAGCTCACTTCACTGAAAATATGCAACCCCCCCCCACCCCTGACAGTGCAGGGAGGACTGGGCTCTAGGGAGAACTATAGCTTGGAAGGCAAATGCCCACACGTCTCCATATCCCAGCCTGAAAGAGCATTGGCAACGGGCCCGTGGGTTTCCAGAGGTCTGTTTGTATGACCAGAAGCCACGTCCCATCATGACCAAACGCCCACCTTACCACAGGGCAGGGCCTGATCCTCACACCAACCCAGCCTCTTACAAGGGGTGATTCTGACAGGAAACAGGGCAGGCCCTTGTCCAGGAATTTGTGGCTAGGCATTTACTTCTTGTCATGAGTTGACTCTAGGATAGCCTCTTCCCTGCTAAAGCCCCACCATGCTCCTTCCTGCCTGGTCCCTGTCTACACTTCACTTCATTCTCCCCTTCACACTTGACTCCCATGCCATCTACTATTTACCTTCCAAACTCATCTTCTTTGGATCCCTCCTAACCACATGCTCAGCCCCTCTCTCCGGGATAAATGGCTACTTTCCTGTGCCCCCGTGCCTCCCGTATTTCTGTTAGAGCACCTTAGCAATTGTGTGCAATTATTTGCTTAACCTCCTTCCTTTTCCTGTACACTATGAGCTCCTCCTGGGCAGGCACCACACGTCTTTCTATCTGAGAGCGCAGCAGAGTGCTTAAAGTGAAAGCCATTCCAAGCAAGCATCAGACAAATGGGTGCATGGGTGCAGCAGCCCGTGCCCTGTGTGCTCAGGACAACGTTGGGATCCAGGCACCTGCACAAGCCCTTCTTCAGCCTAACTGGCTCCACACTCATCTTTCTAGAGCCTCCTCTTATTCACGCCCCCGATGCCACTTTGAAGAGCTTCAAATAGTATCAAGGCTTTAACTCTCCACCAGCAGCCTTTTCACACTGTCTCTGCTGACGGAGAAGAGCAAGTTGGGAGAAGAGTTATGAAATGCATCTTTCCATTTTTAGTAAATTCCAATTTTGTTAAAGCCAGGTATGAGAACAAGTTGGGAAGCAATATCAGCTGACAGGGAGAGGCAAGCAGACTGGCCTGGGTCTTCCCTACTTGTTCTACAACTCCCCTCCATGATCATGGGTTTTTCCATCTATGAAAGAAGCAAACCCTCCACAGAGGCTTGATATGAATTGTAATGGAATAAAATAGGTTAAGCACTTAGCAGTGTTTGTCTTATTCTAGGCATTGACTGCCCCTAGTTTGAGCAATAAAATAGCTGGTTAAATGAGAGTTTCCAGGAAGCATCTAATAATATATATAAAATCTAGGAAAATCAGCAACATGGAATCTGAACAGGAGCTTGTATGAAGATGCCATGAACTCATTATACTTTGTATCAGAAGCTCTTTCTCCCCTGCAAAAGCCAGAGACCCTACTGCTTTCAGAGGAAGGCCCAGCCTGAAGTACCGAGGGCCAACAGTGCCTATTGATTCTGAGAAAGAAGCAGCTCGTGTCTACTAAAACTGCACATACACAGACTGCATGACACAGCAATTTCATCCAACAGAAACACATCCTAAATTCATCAAAATCATGTACGTTATTACTATTCATAGCTATTCTGTGCATGACAGCCTAAAACTTGAAACTACCTACATGACCATTAACAAAGAATGGATAGCAATAGTGGTGTATGCATTCAATGGAATACTGCACATCAATGAGGATGAATGAACTACAACCACATGTGTTGACATGGGTGAATCCCACCTTGTAATACTGAGTGAAAGAAGCCAGGCACAAAGGAAGACATGCTCCATGATTCTATTTACATAAATTTCAAAAGCAGGTGAATCACATATATGCTGTTAAAAGTCAAGAGAGTGTCCATCGACAGATGAATGGATAAAGAAAATGGGGTATCTATATATACAATGAACTCAGCCATAAAGAAGAAGGAAATCCTGCCCTTGTGACAACATAGCTGGACCTTGAGGGCATTATGCTAAGTGAAATAAATCAGAGAAAGATGAATACTATTGATCTCATTTATATATGGAATCTAAAAAAAAAAAACTCATGGAAACAGAGATCAGATTGGTGGTTGTCAGAGGCAGGAAGTAGGTGGTGGGGGAATTGGGTGAAGGGGGTCAAAAGGTGCACACTTCTAGGTACAAGATAAATAAGTTCTGGGGATGTAATGTACAGCATGGTGACTATAGTTAACACTACTGTATTATGTATTTGAAAATTGCTAAGAGAGTAGATTTTAA
Source organism: Eschrichtius robustus (assembly GCF_028021215.1). NCBI lineage: Eukaryota > Metazoa > Chordata > Mammalia > Artiodactyla > Eschrichtiidae > Eschrichtius > Eschrichtius robustus. The sequence continues at coordinate 17,252,220 of NC_090829.1, forward strand.
AAGTTCTCATCGTAAGGAAAAAAACTGTTACTATGTGAGGTGATGGATGTTAATGAAACTTACTGTGGTGATTGTTTTGCAATGTATACATATATCAAATCATTATGTTGTACACCTTAAACTTATACTGTGTTATACATCAATTATATCTCAATAAATATTGAAAAAAATCAAGAGAGTTGTCACTTTTGGAAGAGGAATTATTGACAGGAAGGGGTGCTAGTAATCTTTTTCTTCTTGATCTGGGTGCAGGTTACATGCATACGTCCAGATGATAAAAAATTCATCAAACTGGATATTTATCATTTGTGATTTTTTTCTGTCTTTCTTTTTTTTAACATCTTTATTGGAGTACAATTGCTTTACAATGGTGTGTTAGTGTCTGCTCTTTAACAAAGTGAATCAGCTATACATATACATATATCCCCATATCTCCTCCCTCTTGCATCACCCTCCCACCCTATCCCACCCCTATAGGTGGTCACAAACCACGGAGCTGATCTTCCTGTGCTATGTGGCTGCTTCCCACTAGCTATCTATTTTACATTTGGTAGTGTATATATGTCAATGCCACTCTCTCACTTCTTCCCAGCTTCCCCTTCCCCTTCCCCGTGTCCTCAGGTCCATTCTCTACGTCTGCGTCTTTATTCCTGTCCTGCCCCTAGGTTCTTCAGAACCTTTTTTTTTTTTTTTTCAGTTTCCATATATATGTGTTAGCATACTGTATTTGTTTTTCTCTTTCTGACTTACTTCACTCTGTATGACAGACTCTAGGTCCATCCACCTCACTACAAATAACTCAATATCATTTCTTTTTATGACTGAGTAATATTTCATTGTATATATGGACCACATCTTCTTTATCCATTCATCTGTTGATGGACACTTAAGTTGCTTCCATGTCCTGGCTATTGTAAATAGAGCTGCAATGGACATTGTGGTTCATGACTCTTTTTGAATTATGGTTTTCTCAGGGTATATGCTCAGTAGTGGGATTGCTGGGTTGTATGGTAGTCCTATTTGTAGTTTTTTAAGGAACCTCCATACTGTTGTCCATAGTGGCTGTATCAATTTACATTCCCACCAACAGTGCAAGAGGGTTCCGTTTTCTCCACACTCTCTCCAGAATTTATTGTTTGTAGATTTTTTGATGATGGCCATTCTGAGTAGCGTGAGGTGATACCTCACTGTAGTTTTGATTTGCATTTCTCTAATGATTAGTGATGTTGAGCATTCTTTCATGAGTTTGTTGGCAATCTGTATATCTTCTTTGGAGAAATGTCTATTTAGATCTTCTGCCCATTTTTGGATTGGGTTGTTTGTTTTTTTGTTATTGAGCTGCATGAGCTGCTTGTAAATCTTGGAGATTAATCCTTTGTCAGTTGCTTCATTTGCAAATATTTTCTCCCATTCTGAGGGTTGTCTTTTCATCTTGTTTAGGGTTTCCTTTGCTGTGCAAAAGCTTTAAAGTTTCATTAGGTCCCATTTGTTTATTTTTGTTTTTATTTCCATTTCTGTAGGAGGTGGGTCAAAAAGGATCTTGCTATGATTTATGTCATAGAGTGCTCTGCCTATGTTTTCCTCTAAGAGTTTTATAGTGTCTTGCCTTACATTTAGGTCTTTAATCCATTTTGAGTTTATCTTTGTGTATGGTGTTAGGGAGTGTTCTAATTTCATTCTTTTACATGTAGCTGTCCAGTTTTCCCAGCACCACTTATTGAAGAGGCTGTCTTTTCTCCACTGTATATTCTTGCCTCCTTTATTAAAGATAAGGTGACCATATGTGTGTGGCGTTATCTCTGGGCTTTCTATCCTGTTCCCTTGATCTATATTTCTGTTTTTGTGCCAGTACCATACTGTCTTGATTACTGTAGTTTTGTAGTATAGTCTGAAGTCAGGGAGCCTGATTCCTCCAGCTCCGTTTTTCGTTCTCAAGATTGTTTTGGCTATTCGGGGTCTTTTGTGTTTCTGATTTTTTTTCTATGTGTATGTTATACTCTAATTTTTTTAATTACTAAAATCTTACTACACATGCACACAAAAAATGTGGCCTATGGCAAGGCCTCTGAAGAAGTGGTCACATTGGATGTCTGGGTGAGCCATGATTCCTACATCTGTGGCAATGTGATACCCACTCCATGCCAAATGGGATAAAGAATTTTTCCAGTGATGACACAACATCTGATGAACTGCCTGGAGCCAAAGAAGAGAGGTTTTAAGATGAATTCTGATTCTAGGATTCCATCAAAACTGCACTGGGTTGTGGACTATGATTCTTACAAAACATTTTACTCCAGATAATTGGGCAGGTTTGCCCCAAAGTCTATTTAATGACTCTAAAGAAGGTAATCCTTGGCTTCCCCAAATTTTAGCTACATCAGCCCATTGAATGTACCTTCAATTTGATGCCAGCTCTATCTTAGATAAACAAGAGACCTAGGTACTTCAATTGGAAATACTCTTGTGGTCCGTTTTCCTCTAATTGGAAACACAAGTAAAGATAACCTAAGACCCAGAAGCATGTATTGATCTTGTCATCAACTATTTACACCACAGACAGAAATCAAACCTGGCCTAAGCTGTACAACCTCATTATTGACCCAAGCCTATTTAACTCTCTTTCAGAGACTTTAATGCAAGAATCAGACTGCAAGAAATGGCCTTATCCCTCACAAAATTACCAATATCATAAAAAAAAATCTGTGCCCTATACCCATTCTGATAGTTTTCAGATGATTTGAATTTATTTTTGTCTGCTGAAGCAGAAAACAGTGGCCAGCTTCTTTTTTCTGAAGATAGTGTAGCATTCTGGGGAGGGGTCTCACGAGACAGCTTCCGTCACCAAGAGCAGTTGATGACTAGTTGTGCCTGTGGCAGACACTGCTGGTTGGTGTACCCTCCAGCCATTCCCATTCCCCTCCCCCCTTGCCACTTGTCACTGCAAGAATATGAAAAGGTAAATACTTTGCCATCATCTGCCACAGCTAGAGGTAGTCATACTACACAGTTTCAGCCAAGGAGACTTCAGCAGAAGTTTTCCAGAAGGTTATTTTGTTGATTAATGGGAAAGCCAGCTGGCATTTCCTTTATCATTTCTTCCTGCATTGATTATGAATGATGTCTGGAAGTTCAGCTGCCATCTTGCCACTGTACCATGTAAGTCAACCTGCTAAGGATGGTGGAGAGGAATAACAGAAAGATCATGGAATGCCTACTTCCAAACAAGAAGGGACACTGTGGAGATAAAAAACAGACTATTTGGTAGAACCATAATATATCTAGACAGTAAAATTGTAGCAATGTACTTCCTATGGTTGCCAGTGTATCATGAAGAACTATCTATAAACTAGGGCCTAAGTTTAAGGAGCCAATTGTTCACAGGGAATTTCCCATGATGCCACATATGTGTACGGAGGGAGAGAGACAATGCAGTTCTATAAGGAAGAAGTCTGAGTCACTGGTGAATTTGACTTGTTTGGGCCGGCAGGACCTGCGTGAGGCTGATCATTTGTATCATTTATATTTTTACTTGATAATAAGTTGCTTTTATGCATGCCCAGCCTTATGACTTGAAGTGTCCAATAATACTCAATTTAAGATGAGCAGCTCAGATCACTTGGAGTCCCATGGTCACACAGTCAGGCACTACCAGGGCCAAATAGCAAGCAAAAAGCTATTTCTCAAAGGAATAATTATCTACAGAAGAGAGATGAGTTTTTCTCCAAAATCCTAAGGCTCGCCACAGTGATTCTTGCCAGAAGACATGAAGAGCTTCAGAAACTATGTGACATTGGCTCTGCTAGGTCATAGGGAACAAACATCAGAGTGTCTTGCCCTGAAGCCTGGATTCTTGCAGAGCCTCTCTTTCTCTGAGGCCCATTTAAAACTTTCAGTTCACTTGATAAATAAGTCTGAACATCACACTCAAATGTGCTATATGTCACCTCCAATATTCAAAGAAGTTTGAAAAATGTTGTTCCATCTTCTGTGGTAGATGGTACAAGATGCAGGCACTTTCATTCGCATTGAAGGCTATATCCCATATGACACAGATCATAGGAACCCTAGACTTGTCACTGACATTGTAGGCCCTTGAAATTTTATGGGATTTATCTCCAGTCCTCTGGCACCAATGTGTCTTACTAAAACTTCTAAGATACCTGATACTTTCAGATTTTCAGGGCCAGCAGTGATCAGTGTGATATTCTATAGAATGTCAAGATGACTAATATCTCTGGATAAGATGGCAAAGAGTAAGAGAGTTGGCATAGCCTGAGAGCAACCAGGAAGGCATACTGCAGCCCCAGCCAGGTGAAAGAAAACCACTTCTTGTAGCCCTTGTAAACTGATATAGTGCTAAAAGCATTTGCTATACAAATAGCTGTGTAATAGGTTCCAGGCTCTGTGTCAATTTGTTCCAGGAGAGAGTCCACATCTGGAACAGATGCTGTAATTCGTGTCAGCACATAATTAAGTTTACAATACTCTGCAGTTATTCCCCAAGATCCATTCACCTCCTGCACAAGCCCAGGAGACCAAATTCAATGGGATCTGAGAAAAATTACCCTCCTTGCACCTTTCAAGTCTTTAATGGTGGCACTAATCTTTGCAGTTTCCCCTGAGGTATGGCTTTGCCTTGGGCTTACTATCTTAATAGGGACAATAAGTTCCAGAGGCTTCTGCTTGGCCTTTCCTGCTATAAGAGTCCTTATTTCTTAAATCAGGCAGCCAATGTGGGGGTCCTACTTGTTGCTGAGTATGTCTATTCTAATTGTATGTTAAAAACCCAGGAAAATACGCACAAAGAGGACCTATAGAGCAGCAGATGGGACAAAATTGGGCCCAATTCATCACCAAGCTTCTGTGGCATTTTGGGTCCTCAAGGATTAACATTAAATCAGAGCCAGTGTCTGGCTAATTCCTGAAAGGTCTTGATATTATGCATTAGCCTGTGTACAATCATCCTAGTAAATGTCTTCCTACACCTTTGGAGAACTTGCGGAGGCAGACATGGAGGTGATGTTGCAGGAACTTGTCTCAAGAGAACTCAGTCTTCCCAGCCATCAAGGGCTCTGGGTCTGTGGCCTGATTTAGGCTTTGAAGCTGGGAGAGAGACCAGTATCCTCCATTCTGGCATCTCTCTCCAGGTTTCAGACAAGCAGACTGTAGTTTTTCCTGTTATGTCAATTAAGATAACAGTCTAAGAGGCTGCCTATATATTTTATTCCTTGGGACATTGTGATCAACTAGCCAACTGCCAAAAATACCTTCAGGTTAAAACTGTTCAAATGTTGAGTACCACTTTGTCCTTGCTGCTCATTATGGTCATTCTATCCACCTTGTCTCTGACAGTTTGGTGTTATCACTTGGTTTCTGCTACTTCAGAATTCTATCAACCTCATTGAAATCAGGAAACTACCTCAGAGACAGCATCTCCCAGCCTACAGATGGCCACAACAGAGCTATTAAGATTTCAGGTGTTCCTTCAATAATGCTCTTCTCAATACCTTAATTAAGGAAATGCACCCTGGGCCCTTTGGTGGGCTGAGGAAGTGTGGAGTCTGCACAAGATAAATCCACCTCAACATTTTTATTTTCTTCCACATTTTGACTTTCCTCTCTATTATGCCAGAGAAGTTTGAGTATCTCAGCATCACTAAGCCTGGGTTTCAGTCGACTAACCAAGAACCATATAGATAAATTCAGCCTGATTCACTATTATGGACAACCCTTCTTGCTCTATCACCTTATAAATCATCCCCAGACTATTTTCCAGGTCTCTGCTTATGTAAATTAGCAAAATCTTGCAGATATTTGGGCCTCTCAGCTCTTTCCCTCTGAGACAGACTTTGCACCTGTCCTCTGGAACATGTAATCTACCTCTGGGTATATGTCCAGAAATAAGGAAGGCGAAGAACTAGAGGCAATAGCTCAGGCAAGAATGGCTCTGGAAGGGCCAAAAGAAGCTGGGGCTGGGGCCAACCTTCTGCTGTTATTGGAAGGAAGATGAAGGAAACATGAAAACTGAAATAAATTCCCCTTTTTCCTCTTCTCTTTTCTAGTCTTCCTCTAGTGCCTCCCATTGGTAAAATTTAATAGAAAGCTTGCCAACAAGGGAGCCTGGGGAATAGAGTTTGCAGGGTCTCTGCCCCAGCATCACAGGGCAAGGTATGAAGGAGTGGTCTTGAGGGTGAGATACAACAGGTGAATAGCTGATCCTTGTATGGCCCCAGCATTGTTTCATTTATCCCTTTTGCCACACAGCATCCATCCACTTTCTCCTGGACAAAAGCAATATCATTAAATTTTTTTGGAACCCATTTTTCTCAGTCTCAATCCTTGCAAATTAGGTAAAATGATTCACCTCCAGCTCCAGAGGTGAGGCTTAGATGGGTGTAAGCCAATCAGAGCACCACATCACACTGGTCACCATGAAGAGGAACTAAAAGGCAACATGACAAAATTCAGCCTGAGTGAATGTGGTGCATGGAGACCATCCTGCGATTTCTGGGACAAGGGCAGCAAGAAGATTAAGGCTGACCTGAAAATTTTTAGACTGAAGCTCCTACCAGTATCTTGCTGGAACTTGAGTCTATCCATAAAGTCAACACATGGAGGAAGGTAGAGCTGAGACAAGACAATCAATGTCCTGGTGACATTGTATAAGCCCCAGTCAAGCTTTGCCTGAAACCAGCATTATCTCTGAACATTTCCATGTTATCAACCATATCCTCCCTTTTTGCTGGGCCAGTGCACCATTGCTTTTGGTATCTACTTGACACAATACTCCAGAGAACTGCCAACGAACAGTAGGATCTGTTACAAGATGAATGGCTGTTTCTATAGGAGACCACCTACCACATTACATTTACAGATTGTAAATCCGTAGGTTGGATTGTAAGCTTATGGCCAAAGACCAGGGCATATAGGTCAGCTCTCCACAGAGGGATAAAATCCAGGTGCTCAACCTTATTAACATGGTGCTGATAACCAAATAAATTGACTTAGTAAAACTATTATCGACTTAAATCTGCCAGCTTCAAGAGTGTATTTGAGGTGGGTATAAAACATAAACACATACAAAGTAGAATGATGCAAAGTGAAAACAAAGAGAAATCTGAAAAAAGGGGACACAAGAATAGATGCTGGCAGTGAGCTCTGAGTTTCCTGGCAGAAAAGAAGGAAAGAGAAAGAAGCTGATTTATACCATCCTCACACTAAGATGAAATGAAGCCCACAGATTTGTTTGCAGAATGAAGAAGGCATCAATGTTCATTCAGCACCTACTGTGTGACAAACACTCTCCATGTATTATTTCATTCACCTCTCTAACTCAGTGGAATGAATGTTAGTCTCCAAGATTTAGAGATAAAAGAGCAGTGGTTCAAAGACATTAAATAAATGTCTGGCCCATGGTTTCAGCTGTAGAAAGTGGTTGAGCCAGGATGTGAGCTCAGATCTGGCACCTGGTTCCAAGCCCATATCCATCCACCACCTCCTAGAATTAAAGGTTATGTGTAAATCATGAGAAGTTACAAGATGCTTATTTAGTACCCAAAGGATCTAAGGATCATCACACATGTGGCCACAGTCGACCTTCCCAATAGCCCAGGAAGGTAATTACATGACCCCATAGCACAAATAGGAAAGCCATGTTGGGTGTTTTTCTTGATGCTGAAGGAAACAAAGTTCTAAAAGGGAGGCTCCTAATAAGGGAGGGTTATTGTGGGATTATATGAAATCATTTGTGTGAAATTTTTGAAAATTGTAAAGCACTATAGAATTATTTAAAGACTCTTTCATTCAATTTAAAAAAAAGATGTGAGAAAAAAATTTGAATAAAGGTAAAATTTAAAATAAATAAATAAAATAAAAGAGAGGCTCCTCAGATAAAAGATATTGATTACCTGATGGTAATTACTTGATGTCTTTAACCTCAGTTTGAGAAAAACGCAGAGCATTTTTCCAGGTGGATGGTTCTTGTATAAATGAAATATTATTAAATTCCAGCTCTGCAATGGCATGTTTGTGGGGGAACTAAAACAGCCCAGGCCAAGCATTTTGTTTTCTGATGACCTTGCTAGATAAAAGTACAGAGCTTAGGGGGTCCAGGAAAATGGGGAACTAGTGTGCTGTCTGACTGTCTCTTTCAAATCGCCTATGTCTGAAGCAGACCTGTGGGAAGGGTTGGATCTCTGTATATCTGTGCTGGATTCTCTAGACTGCAACTAGAATGATCTTTCTAAAATGCAAATCTGAGCATGACATTATCCTGCTTAAAAACCCTTATTAAAGCTACACATTGACTTTGGGATAAAGTCCAAGATTCTTAATGTGTTCCTTTATGACTAAGCCCTCACACTCTGGACTCATGTACCACCTCTCTCTTCTTCCCCAAACTCTATGCTCTAGTCACACTGCACCCTCCCCTCACCTCCTGGCATTTCTCTGTGCTGCTTCTTCCTCCAAGAATGTCCTCTCTGACTATTCCCTCCTTTTGCCCTTTCCCAAGCCATCTTTGCCTATCTTATATTTACTCACATTTCAGGAGCCAGATCAGGCCTTTCCTTCCCCGAGAAGCCTTCTCTGACCCCCAGTTCTGGACTGAGATGATCACAGCACCTGGGCTCATGCCCATCCTGGCACTCTCACCCCAAAACATCATTGCCTCTTTTGGCATTGGACTCACTCATTTCTCTGCCAAGTCTCAGGGGGAAGCACTAGGTATACGGTGCTTGCTGGATGAAACAGTTGATGAAATTCACAAAAAGAGTCGAGTATGAAGTGTCTACACTGAAAGAAATTTCCCTAAGTTTCAGTTCCTGGATGTATAGGTAAAAGAGATGACCACTTGCTGTGGAAGATTGATTTCTGAGTTAAATTCTGCTCTAGACATAACAATTAAGCTGTGGACAAAAATGAATAATGTACTGGAGTGGGTTCAAAATGAGCTGAAGTTCAGTCACTGAAAGACGATGTCACTACGGACTAGTTAGACCAGCAGCTTCTGAGCCAGAGCATCTGACGTTCCTGCTCCCAGGGCCAGGCCTGGGCTGAGTCCAGAGGTGGGGGAAGAAGTAGCCACAGCTGCGGGAATTTATGGAGCATGGGAGCTCGGGACGAGATCTGCCAATGGTCAGCTTTATTTCTAACTTAAGCTTGCTCCATTGTAGCCAGGGAAGTCTTAATGGGGTCGATTCCTACACAGTCTCCAGAACAGGGCACAGAAAGCCTCAGGGAGCACATACATTTCCTACGTTGGACAGAGCCAATGTCAAATATCTCAATCACCCCAGCTTCTCAACCCCTGGTCCCTCAAACGCCAACAGGGCAAGGCAGTGCAGTTTGGCAGAAAGAGCACTGATGTAGCCATCAAAGGCTTGATACTAGTCCAGTCTCCTCAAGTTTGGGGGTTGTTGTCACCTTGGGACAAATCTCTATCTCTCTGAGCCCTAGATTTCTCATCTGTAAAATGGGGATAAAGATACCTGCCCTGCCCACCTCAGGGGTTGTCGTGAGGATCAAATAAGAAAACGGCTGTGAAAGAGCTTTGAAAACTGTAAGTGCCGTGGAAATGCCAGAGAGTGTGATTAATAGACAGCGGCTGCCCCCACACTTACTTCAAAGGGGAGAAACAGGGTGGAGAAGGCTGACATGCCCTGCTTTTGAAGTGCACAAGAGCAGCTCTCAGCAGAGAGAAAACAGCGTAGCTGCTTAAAAGGCAACTTTCAAAACAACCATTTTCTCTCTGAAGGGAGAATATAGTTGGGAGTACTTCAAAGGCTGGGGAAATTTTCCAGAAAAAAAAAATGACGTTCTCAATCCAACTTTTAGTCAAGTCAGAGTTATTTAAAAAACCTTCAGAACTCGTCACTTATTTAAAAAGGATTTTAATGCATTGAAAAGTTAAAAACCGATAAGAGGGGCAGACGAAGGCCCTGTTTTCCCTGTTCCTGAAGATCACACTGCAGAAGGCGGATATCTGGGCAGAAGTCTGCCCGTCGTTCGTCGTTCACCACTTCCTCTGATTAAACGTTCTCTCCAAGGCTTTTCTCCCTATCCTGATACATTTCATACCAAGAATAAGTCACCAGGAATAGGCCTTTATCGCCCTCTCTGACACCTAGCTATCAAGCATGGTGAGATTATTTATTTGGTTTTTCTTTCTCCTTCCTTTAAATATAGCAGCCTACCAAAGATCAACTTTAAAAAGCCAGAGCAGAATTACAATATCCTACTTAGAGGGAAAAAGACATCTCCACCTCCAAGCAAAGAGAGACCCCTATTTTAAAACAACTAAATACAAAAATCAATAAACCCGGTCTTAATTCTAGTGGGCAGTGAATAGCGATGCAGAAGAAGTGCCTGGCCATGATGCCCGGGAGGTCAGCCAACTGAAACTTGGCCAGACTTATATGGAAATGTGACCATGCCCCCCTCCCAGCCCCCTGTCCCTTCATGTTCCCAGTATTGTGCTGAGGAAGAAGCTTGAGACTGAGGTCCCCAAGGTCTTGAAGAAACAAGCTTTCCCCTCAACTCTGTCCTGAAAGGACTGACTCTTCAGGCCTCTGTGGACATTATGGCAATATGGTTGCTGGAAGACTCGGGTTATTTTCCCCACAGGTTGTACCCCTGTATACAGGATATGAGCAAATGAGATACCTCTTAGACAACATGCAAAGCTCAATTGGACAGTCACATTTCCTACTCTTATTACACACAACCAGACAGGAGTAGGGGGTGAAGAGAAGAGGGTACAAAAAGACTTCCCTCTTCCCAAAGGGGCAACCCACAGAGAGGAAGCTTTTTCTGCCTCCACTCCCCGCTAGATTTGGCGTCAGAGTTTATTTTTGTAAAGGGCTTTGAAAGCAGAAATTAAAGAAATCTCAATGGTCTGAAGTCAGAGAATGGCAGCTGCCAAGGGGAGATTAGTCCAGAGGAGAGGAGAAAGAAAAGCCGCAAGCCAGGTGATGTCATAGGAGACAAGAGGCTGTCTGAGCCCCAGCGCTCCTGCCACACTTTTAAGCAACCTCGTTTAATTAAAGTTGTGCCTCGCGCTGGCATGAGAGCAATGGAAGTGTCAGTGTGTTTGTCAGGAGCTCCTTTGCCCAGAGCACAGATCGGTATACCCATGGCTGAGTGCCAGGCTTCATCTCCAGCACAGATGGGAAGGCCAGGGGTAATAACCCCATCTTGGCCAGTCACCTTCCTGGGTAAAATCACAGAAAATTAGGAGATAGCAGCTCCGTCTGATTCTTAGTCAGCATCATTTCCAGAGAAGGAATGAAGACAATCAAGCATGACATTCTGATTTGGGCAGGAAGGCAGCCCTGAATCTCTCCATGCCATGGACCGATTTGTAGGAAAGTAAGTCAGAGACACGGGCATGCTGTGAACTGGCCCCGCAGTGGTCCACTCTGGCACCCGGCTCCACAAATGTAACTAGCTAATTGAACCATCTGAACTCTGCAGGACACATACCTGAAGGGGTTTTCCTCCAATATCTGTCTCCAGTTGTGCTTTGTCCAATCTCCCCTTCCCATCTTTCAAGTATTTCTTGGACTATTTTGGGCTTTCTAGTCATCTCCAGTCTAGATTGCTACTTTAGATTTCCCCTTCCTCATTGTAGGCCTGGGGGGACTTGGAGTGGGGAGGAGAGGGCACCGTCCATCCTCCCACTTGCCCCCAAATTTCTCACCTGCATTGAAGAGGGTGTGACCTGTCTCTGAGGTACATCAGCCAGTGGCCCATGTGCCCAATGCCCTTCCTTGCACGTGTTCACTAGGCAGTGTTCCCTTGGTGTCCACCTTTATAGCTACAGAGCCCAGGCCTCTTCCTCATTCTCTCCATGTTCCAAAAAGGCTATCAAGGACCATGCCTGTGTCCTCTGGAGACCACCGGCAAATGAGGACCACTGCCCCATCTGCTTTTGGGACAGACCATCCATAGTTCCTCCCTGCAGATGCCTTTGAAAAGCCCTTTCCTCCAACCAGGGGAAAAGCTCTGTGATGCCGCCCTCTTTGCATGCACAACTGCCTATTTTGTAGGTTAGGAAACTTGGATTGAGTAAGCACAGGCGACCTGGGGGTCATGAAGAAAGTCTACAGGAGAGGGGCTCAGGATGCTTTGCTGAGTGTGCAATTTGTCTGAAGTTGGTGCTGATACACAGTAGAGGACACTACGTGTAGCTCTGAGGTTATTGGGAAACCTGGCTCTGTGCCAACATGATGACCAGGACCAGCATGTGGCTGACAAAGTGTGAACGTGACCTTGAGCTTGCATTAATTGTGATGAGGACAAGAAGAAGAAAAATAATAAAGATTTATCGAGCACTGTGTATCGGACACTTCTTGCAACCACCTTTACTCAAGTGTAACCTGAAAACACCTTGTTTCTCCTGCACCTAGTCCCTGTTGCTTTTGAGGGTTCTCAGATTCCTCAGTATGGGACATTTTGGGAACCTGCTGGCACTTCCATATGCAGTCAGAAAGTGTGAGGAAGTCAACACCCAAGAAGGCAATCTTTGGCCAGTGAGCAACAATAAATTCTCTTCTCTTCCAGAGAGACAAATACCATATCATATCACTTATTTGAGGAATCTAAGATATGACACAAATGAACTTGTCTATGAAAGAGAAACAGACTCACAGACAGAGAACAGACTTGTGGTTGCCAAGGGGGAGGGGGAATGGTGGAGGGACTGGAAGTTTGGGGTTAGTAGATGCAAACTATTAAGTAGAGAATGGATAAACAGCAAGGTCCTACTGTATAGCGCAGAGAACTATATTCAATATCCTGGGATAAACCATAATGGAAAAGAATATATATATGTATGTGTATAGCTGAGTCAATTTGTATACAGCAGAAATTAACACAACATTGTAAATCAACTATACTTCAATAAAAAATATGTAAATTAAAAAAAATTCCCCTCTCTTCCATCCCTCAGGTGGACAATTCCAAGATATGCTGCTTTGCAGAGGATCCCAGCAGGATTGAGCCCCAACTGGCAACAGTGGTGACCAGCTCAAGGACACGGGTATGTATTGGCCCTACCTCCCTCTTTTCTCACTCTTCCCAGGACTGTACGTGGCCCTCCCAGTCCCCCATTCCTATTCCCTGCCATCTTTTTCCAAAATAAATTCTCTGCCTACAAATCTTTGTCTAAGACTCCAGAGGTGACCCAGCTAAGTTCATAAACCATGTTTAGTCAGTGTGTTAGGTGCTTTACATAGATTATCTGCTTTAACCTCAAATGACCTTATGAGGTTAGTACCATTTTTGTCCTCCTTTGATGGATCAGGAAAGTGGGATACCGAGAGATGAAATAACAGAATTAGAATGTCTGTCTTGGGTGGTGGGGCAGGAGGGGGGTCGATGACCCCAGTGAACTCAAGTAAGAACATTTCCCCAACCTGGGGTGCTGGGTTTAGCTCTGAGCTCTGACCCCATCACAGGGAGCATGGCCATAGGAAGCCCAAGGATGATGAGGGAAAGTAAAACCAAGTCTTAGGAGGGAGAATAGGAAGAAATGGGTGGCTGAGCCCAGGAAACATCCAGAAGGCACCTGAGAGCAGCCTTCTCCTCAGGACTACCTGCAGAAGAGGGGGTGGTTTGCTCTGAGTCATCAGGGAAGACGGAATGATCACCATACAGGGAGGCAAGTCTGCACTCAATATAAGCCAGAATTTTATGACAGAACTGCCCAAGCACAGAATGAGCAACTCTGGCAGAGAGCAAACCTGATGTTGCAGGAGGGAGAGCTGAGGGTCCATGGCCAGCCATTTCTTGGGAATGTTGTGAGGAGAATCCTATGGGGGGATTCTATCAGATTAGGGTAGGAGCCTAATTTTGGGCTGACAAAGATTTGCCTCTTCATTGACCAGCCCAAGACAGCCTTGTCTGCCCTTACGGTACCTGCGAATCCTTACTGCTGGGAGAGCAGCCAAGAGGTAAGATTTCACTGGGGCGTAGGGCGTGCCAGATGCCTTTCTAAGCAGGAAAGACCCTGCTGTTTGCTGAACGAATAAAGTGCTTATACTCTCAGGTAAAGTGTAAAGGTAAGGACCTACCTTGAGATTGATTTCTATTCTCTACAGTACTTGGAACAGAGATGCGCACAAAGAAGATGCCCAGTAAATACTTGGTATGCAAACGGAGCATGCAAATGAGTTGAAAAAGTTATTGGTCTTAAGCCCTCTGTAAGCGCCAAACTGGTCTGATTCCTCAGCTGTAATAGCCCAGCTCTGTCCCAAGTCCTCCGTGATGAGCTTGGAGCATCCTCCTGACTTTGAAAGTCACTTCCCTTATAACAGTGAATGCTCTTCTTCCCAGAGAAGAAGCCTGGAGCTAGAAACAGAGTGATGTAGGACTGGGCTCAAGAAATGGGTTGGTGGGCCTGGTGAGTAGATTGCCCATGGACTTTGGGGGGCTCTGAGGGCTGAATGGATAAAAAGCTTCCTGCTCAGAGCTGGGTGGTCAAGACTGTGCTCCACCCACAGACACACGAGGCAGAAAGCCTGTTGCCCCAGACTTTGCCCTTGATGTATGAGTTACACATGCATGGAAGGGGGCTGGAAGGGGCCATTACTTCTATCCGTTCCTCAGAGAGAAGAGGAAATGGGCTGGAAAACAGGCAGTTTAGGGAGGAATTTAAGGAAATGAGTGAATCAGGGTCCAGGCTTCCCACTGCCTCAAAAACCATCCAAATTACTGGAGACACCGCCCTCATCAGGCTCTCTCTGTTTCCCTCCCCTAAGTCCACTTTGATACAGTCAGTGTAAGTGGCCTCTGGCTCTGGTGAATTTTGCCCAGTTTCTGGAAGGAGAGGCCCAGAGAGTCAGGAAGCTCCAAGGAAGGAGAAATGAATCATAAGTGTTTTAGGACCACGAGCTACCCCAGCTCCAGCCCAGCAGCTCTCAGGCTGAAGAGAAAAGAGTTCAGCAATCAAGGAATGGAGAGAAGTTGTCTTAGACTAAGAGGATGCCCAGGAGTTTGGGCCCTACCCATCCTCACTAGGCCAAGGGGGAAAGGAAACGTACTTGGACTTTGCCCTGTTCTCTCCGTCCCCACTGCCACCTCCTGGCATAGATGCAACAGCCTCCCCTGGGTCTCCCTTCCTCCTCATGCAACCCAGTCCAATCCCTCTCCACACAGCAGCCAGCAAGAATCTTTCTTCTGCCCAGATGTGTATTCATCAGACTGTGCCTCAGCTAGTATCTCTGGTAGTTTGGACGTCTTTGGAGGCAATTAGAGGTCTTTGAAGGGTGTTAAGTGGAGTGAGGGGCGTCATCAGTTTACTGTTTAAAAAGATCACTATGATTGCCCAGTGGAAAATGTGTTGGATTTGGGGAAACGATTTAAGAGGAAGTCCCAGTGAGAAATGATAATGGCTTAGACTGTGGTGATTGCAACTCAGACGGAGAGAAGTGGACAGATTAAAGTTGTCTTTGAAGGAAGAACGATCAGAGCTTGGTGGCTGGATGTGGTGCTTGAGAGAGAGCTATGATCAGGAATGACTTCCAAGTATCTGACTTGAGCAAATGGTAGATAGAGATGCCATTTATTGTGATGACAGCAGCGAGGGTGGAACAGGTATGGTTCTGTTCACAGGGGAAACATTCTTATTTTTTCCTCGGATCTATTTTTCCCCTATCCTGTAATACCTTTTATCTACATGAGTAACCTATTATCTGTCACTTATGTATCTATTTATTATTTATCTGTCATCTATCAAACATGTCTTGAAATTTAAATTATAGTATATATAATCATGCTGTGATTTCACTTTCCTATTGTTCGCTGCTACTATATAGACATTCATTTGCATTCTGTATTGACTTTATATTTTGTCCTTTGCCAGTTTCATAAACTAGATCCTGTAGGTTTTCTTGGTGTGTGAATTCCTTAAAGTTTTCTACATGAACAATAACATTGACTGTGGAAAAGGACAGTTTTACTTCTTTGTTCACATCTTTGTAACTTTATTTCTATATCTTGCCTTATAACAATGGCTAGAACCTCCAATAAAATGTTGAATAGAAGTGATGAGAAGGACTATCCTTGCCTTGACACCAATCTTAGCTGGAAAGGGTTGAATACTTCATCATCAAGTACAATGTTTAGCTGTAGGATATTTTTTTTGTAGATGCTCTTCATCAGATTGGGACAATTTTCTTCTTAGTTTCTGATAATATTTATCATGAAAATTTGTTGAACTTTGTCAAATATTTTTCCTCTGTCTATTGAAATAATCACATTTCCCCCTTTATTTTGTTAATGTGGTAAATTACAATATTTTTGAAATGTTAAGCCAACTTGCCTGGGATAAATCTCACTTGGCTAAAGTGTATTACTTTTTTCATATAGTACTGGATTCAATTTGCTAATATTTTGTTAAGGATTTTTTGTGTTTTTGTTAATGTCTATTTTTTTCTTTCTTACAATGTGTGTGACTTTTGTAGCTAAGATCTGGCCTTTTGGGGGTTTCTGGAATATTCCAGAGGTACAATAAACACTCTTCACTCTCAGTTGAAATTCGAATGTCTCCCAGCCCTGTGGGGTCTCAGGTACCTCTGTTCAGCTTTTGTCCTGAAACATCTGCTCCCTGCTGGGCATGTCAGGTCTCTGTGTGCTCATAGCCATCCCTCTAAGTCATGTCAGCAGATTCAAACCTCCATATCTTCCTCCCCAGTTCAGTGAGATAATGGTCCCTCCAGCTCTCTGCACTATCTTAAGGAAAGTGGCCCCAGACAGAAAGCCGGTGAACTTGGGGCCAGCTCTTGTTGTTTCCCTTCTATATTTTTTTCAGTTGACAGAAAAAATGATGGCTTGATACCTAAGACCAGAACTGGTAGCCCACAGTTACCAATGGGAAGCAAGCATGCCAAGTTTTCCGAATATATGCAGTGTTAAGATGAATATAAACCTTTTTCCCGAACTCCACAGCAGTAGACTAAGAAAGTAAGCCTTAAATTCGAAGGTATGATAAAAATGAACGTCTACCCACTGTAGATGGAGAGCATAGGAAACTCACTGTCACTGAACTGGTACAGGCTATTGATTTACATACAGTTGTTTTCCCAAATGATCAGAAAAACTTTGGGAAGAAAAGCCGTAGTAGATCCCATAAGGCAGCAGCATTTGGGACCCATTCAGGAGCCCATCTATCTCTATGATAGCCCTTGCCTCCTGTGCTCACCCACATTCTGAGCTTAATAACCCCAAATCCCCTCTCTGGCTCTTGGTCACAGCTACCTCCACTCAGACCCAGCAGGAAGATGTTTTTTCATCATTACGGCCGATTGATGGAAAAAGCATCCCTCCCTGTGTCTAGTTTAACTTATTTAGGACTCTGTGGCTAGCTCTGTTCTCAGCTGTAGCCCTCAGACTCTATTCATTTGGGGCAGTAACTACAGTAGCTATCAGCTATTTCCAGAAGCCTTGAGGAGACAGTATTTCTCTAAGACCTTCTTTCCTAAGAAAGTGAACACCCTTCCCATGATCTGCAACCCTCAGAAGCTGGGAAAGGAACTTAGTACAAATGGACCATCATATCAAGGTGTCTGTGCCTCCTGATTTGGAAGGTAGATCTCCCCCTGGTGCTGGGCCCCGGGCACTACAACCTACCTCATCCCCACAGGTGCTTGCACCCAGCCTCCGGAACACCATTCTCTCCAGGGCACAAGCCTGACAACCACACCCTGTCTGCCTCCAGCCTCCAGAAATCCACAGACAGTCTTGCGTTTCCCATTAACCCTCAGAGAACAGCAGTAAATATAGAAAGGGCTGGACAGAGGGCATTATCAGATAACATTTTCTCCTGCAGGTTGAGAGATTTCAATTTGATTCTGTCTTCAGCGCTGCGTTATGATACAGCAATGTCATGATCACTTCACAGCCACGGAAGGAATTATTTTCACTGGCATCTTTCATTTCTGATCCTCTCATCCTCATGTGTCTGCCTGTTGACAAACCAGAGCTATCAGAGCCACCTGTCACTGTGGGGGGGAAAAATACCTTTTTGACAACTGTATCTTCCTCTAGAAGATACTCTTTGTACCTGATGTCTGCTTCCCAAACTGTATTTGTGACACTTCTGTTATTTCAAAGGGCTTCATGAAATTCTCCAAAAAGGAATCTCAAATCCAATTAATTTAAATTCATTTTCATGTTGAAGGTGCAACATGACATATTTAGGAGAGAGTGTGTGCAACATGAAGTTAAGCAATAGGAGGGCCTTGTTGTAAAGAACCAACCTCCCTCATTAAAAACAAAGCCAGGAGCCTCGAAGGACCTAAGCAGGGAAGGGCACCAGGAAGTGGCACGTTGCAGTCAGCGTAGGGTGAGTGGGGAATGTTTGGTTCTAATTCTGATGTTACCTCCATGCTGGTAGAGATTTTTCTAGGTGGAAAGAAATAGTCATTTCTATTTCCCTTTAAATAACACCACCCAATGATAATAACAACCTGCCCTTCATCCTGCCAGTCTCACCTTCCCCTTGGACAACTGCCAAAGCCACGTTGGTCCCCAGGAGTCCCCTACTGCATTACAAAATCTAAACTTGCATGCTCTATCCCCTGATTCCTGAATCTGGCTGCTTTTGTTCATTTGTTGACTTTTGTTTTAATGAAGACCAACAGAAAATAAAAAGAAAGTAGTCTTTATAGAGGAGAAATTCAGTGGAGAATTTCTTGTTCTCCACGTTCAATAGCAACATTTTGGCTTTAGATTTGAGGTGGTGGCCGATGCATATGCATTGTCCCCACCTCCTGCAGGACTCCACAGAAGTGTCAAAGACATTTGGCAAAAGAGAATAAATCCATTGCAGCCTTAAATATATGGAAGAGTGTCATTGAAGGAACAGGAATGATAAAAAATTTATGGACAGTGGAATATAGATGTGACTGCATTATTGCAACTCAAAGCCATGAGGGAGAAAGCTCTAGCAGCAGTAAATGCAGTACTTCCCAGGGGAGCCCCAGAGGATCTCCCCGTTTGAGTTTGGCTGTGGAGTGAAAATCAGAATGATTTGTTGGAAGACTATCTACAGAAGTGGTTTCCAAATTATTCTGAGTCACATACTCTATCACTTAAAAAAATTAAGCACATGTCCACAGTTTATGTAAATTTATTTATTGATAAACTACATACATATTAGCAAATATCTCAACAGAATTTATATTTAGGTGAGATTAATCATTAACGATCATGAGAGACTACATCTTCCAAGTAGTCTTCATGATAGTTTGAACTTTAGGGACCAAATTCCCATCAAATCTTATAAAATCATCATTATTTTCATCACATAATGCAGTCAATAAAAGTTAGACATTGCTATTCTCAAGGTGTTTACTAGTGTTGGCATTTTCAAATTCTCTTTGATTCACATTTCCTATGCCAGAATTTTTAATCACTTAACCATTTTGAAAGGATTAGATTTTTTAAATGGAATATATTATCCATAAATCTCCTTAACCAAGAAGATATGAACTGCAATTCATCACAAGACAATCAAACAAGCAAATAAGTGGATTAAGGAACTCTTGGACTTACTGGAATGACAATCTATATGTTAAAGTTAATGTCTTATTGTCTTTCTTATTTGAGATAAAATTCATGTCAGTAAAAGTTCTAAGCATTTCTTTGCACACCCAGCGGATCCACATGCACAACCCTCAGCCCCCCCACCCGCACCACTAGCACCCACGGTGTGTTATCCGGGCTAATTGGCCCTATGCCTTCCTGATTCACAAAGATGTTGGCTGCAACATCTGTACGTGGCTGGCCCTGAGGCCACAGAAGTGGAGAGGAGAGACTGGACATCCCCCAACCTCCTCAGCAGACTAACAAACAGAAATGGAGGCAGAGTAAAATACAGTGAAGTACTATGACAAAGGTCAAGAATAATGTATTTAGGCAGTGATGGGAATCATGAACCTGCTTGTCTGCCCATGCTCAACACCAATACTCCCCCCCACAAGGCCTTGCACACAGTGGCAAAGGGTCCCTTTTGTGCCTTTTGTACCAAACAGCCTTATCTTTCACTCAGAAATGTGAGAAGTCAGCCATGGATCACAAGGCCTTTAAGGACTTTAAGGAAAATCAACAGCATGAAAGAGGAACCCAAAATGAACCACAACAACAACGTATGAAAGAAATCAAGGAAAAGAAAGTGATTTAAAAACTGTACTTCTTACTTGAATACTTAGAGTCATTTGGGAAAATATTTAAAAAGAGTAATCAGAAGGGAAGAGAACTATTGAAAATTGGAATTTTGAAAATTGAAATTAAAATTAAATAGCAGAGCAGGAAAAAAATGAATGAATAAAATGAAACCAAAATAGTGGATGGGAAGATAAGGAAATCTTCCATAGCAAAAAGACAGAGATGGAAAATTTTTAAAGTAAAGATTTCTTAAAGTGAAGGAAGAAAACAGAGTCCAAAGTACATTTAATAAGAATTCTAGTAGGAGAGATCAAAGTCAATGAAGATGAGGAAATCGTCAAAGAAAAATGGTGGAGTTCCATCCAGACATGATGGTATAAGCCTGTTTTTCCTGTCTCCTCCATGCTAAGCATAACCCTGGAAATGGAGCAAGAGACAACCAGAGAAGAACTCTGAAAGGTGGTAAGAGAAAGGTGAATTGGTTTGGGACTTCAAGACTAGAGCAACAACACAGAGGCAGACATCTTGCCTCCCCCCAACCAACACAGGAAGGCTATCCAGACCAGTCCCCAACCTCGCAGTAGAAGGCAGCCCAGGTAGGTTCATTCTTCCCCCAGATCCAATAGGAGCCTCTCTGGCAACATCAGGTGAGCCCAACACAACGGGCAAGGGGAATTCATCAGGAGCCAGGAGAGGCATTCTCTTTCCTCCCCAGGCCCAAGATTCCTCTTTTTCACAAAGAGATATAAGAAGTGGGCAGGAGAAGCCAGCAGGAGAGACACAGTTACAGCAGGCAGCCTGATCTAAGAAGAATCTTTGTCCCCATGAGTCCAAGACTTTCCTTCCCCACCCAGAGACACCTGAGGATGGGACATAGGTGAGGAAGTGAAGGGTGAGTGGGCTCTGGTAGGGGGATCCCATTACATGCCCCTGCACCTAGAGTCACCCGGTGATCCCACCTGGGGAATCTCCTTCTACCCCCTAAAGGCAGCACCAGCAAGGACCAGAGAGAACCCCAGTGGCACCAGATACACTCTGCAGACCAAAATAACACTGTAAAGGCTTTGATTAATTAGTCTGCCTTTTGAACAACAGCCCACAAAAGTAAGCCAAGACCTGCATGTTAAACCTAAACAAGGTGACTGCTACCCCAGGTGTAGAGGAGAGAGGGGCTGAAAGAGTCTTTGAAGAAATCATGGCTGAAAACTTTCCAAATTTGGTGAAAGACACAAACTTATAGAAACAAGACACTAAGTAAACCTCAAAAAGAATAAACCCATGCCAAGACACATCATAATTAAAAATTTAAAAGTAAAAATAAAGAAAAAATACCTTGAAAACAGTCCGAGGGAAAGAACACATTACCTGTAAGAGAACACCCATTTGAGTGACAGTAGATTTTTCATATGAAACCATGGAAGTCAGAAAGAAGTGGTGCAATACTTTTGAAGTACTGAAGAAAAAGAATTGTAAACTGCAAATGTAATATCTGTTGAAACTATCCCTTCAGAAATGAAGGGGAAATAAAAACTTTCTCAGACAAAGGAAAATTTTAAAAATTTATCATTATCAAACATCCTTAAAGATTTGCTAAAGAAATTTCTTCAAAGGGAAAGAAAACAAGAAAAGGAGGAATCTTGGAGTTTCAGGAAAGAAGAACAAAGGAAGGAGCAGAAATATGGTTACATCCAAAAGATATTTTCCTCATGAGTTTTATAAATTGCAATTGATGTTTAAAACAAAAATTATAACATCTCATGCCCAAGACAATGATATTTAAAAGTGGATAAGGTAAAGTGATCTAAATGGTAATGAGGTTACCACATTTCAATGGAAGTGGTAAAATGTTGATACCAGTTGTGGTAGGTTAAATAATGGCCCCCAGTCATGCTCCTCTAATCCCCAGAACCTGTGAATTTGTCACTTTACATAGTAAAAGGGACTCTGCAGATGTGATTACATTGAGGATCTTGAGATGGAGAGATTATCTTGGATTACCTAGGTGGACCCAGTGTGATCACAAGGGTTCTCATTCTAAAGAAAGAGGGTGATCAAAGTCAGAGAGAGAAGAAGTAAGGATAGAAGTGGAGGTCAGAGAAGAGAGAAGCTGTTACACTGCTGGCTTTGAATGTGGAGGAAGGTTCCAGGCCAAAGACTGTAGGCACCTTTAGGGGTAAATCTTTTACAAACATGGATTTGGCAATGATTTATTAGATATGATACCAAAAGAACAAGCAACAAAAGGAAAAAATAAATAAATTGAACATATCTAAAATTTAAAATTTTATGCCTCAAAAGACACTGTCAAGAAAATGAAAAAAACCTACAGAATGGGAGAACCTATTTTCAAATCATACATCTGACAAGTATATAGTATCTAACATATATAAAGAACTCAACAACAAAAAGACAAATAACTCGACTAAGAAATGGGCAAATGACTTGAATTAGACATCTCATCTCTCCAAAAAAGATATACAAATGGCCAACAAGCACACAAAAAGGTCCTCAACATCATTAGTGATGAGGGAAATGCAAATCAATACAATGAGATACCACCTCATACCCACTAAAATGGCTATAATCGAAAAGCAGAAAATAACAAGTGTTGGTGAAGATGTAGAAAATTTAGAATGCTTGTGTATTGCTGGTGGGAATGGTGCAGCAGCTAAGAAGAATAATTTTACATTTCCTCAAAAACTTAAACATAGTGTCATCATATGACCCTGTAATTCCACACATAGGTATATACCCAAAAGAATTGAAGACAGGTATTCAAACAAAAACTTGCACAGGAATGTTCATAAGCAGCACTTTTCACAATAACCAAAAGGTGGAAATAACCCAAATATCTATCAACTGATAAATGGATAAACAAAAATTTGGTCTATCCATACAATGAAAACAGTATTCAGCCATTAAAAGGAATGTACAGATACGTGCTACCTCATGAATGAACTTCAACATTACGCTAAGTGAAAGAAGCCATATACAAAATGTCACATATTGTATGATTTCATTTATACAGAATATCCAGAATAGGTAAATCCATAGAGACATAAAGCAGATTATTGGTTGCCAGGGGCTCCTGGGAAGGGCTTTGGGGAAGGACTGCTTAATAGGTTTGAGTTTCCTTTTGGAATAATGAAAGTGTTTTGAACTTAGTAGAGGTGATGGTTGCACACTGAGAATGTAGTAAGTACAACTGGATCGTGCACTTTAAAATAGTTAATTTTATGTTATGTGAGTGTTACTTTAAGGGAAAAGCCAATTTCACACTTATGGTTACATACAGTACTATTCTGTTCACATAACATTTTTGAAATCAAAAAATTTTAGAAATGGAGGATAGATTACAGGTTGTAGAGGGAGGGGTATAGATGGGAAACAGGTAGTTATTAAAAGGCTACAGAATTGGTAGCCCTGTGGCATTGGAACCATTTAGTATCTCAGCTGTGGTGGGTAGATACACAAGCCTACACAAATGATAAAGTTGTATTGAACTTAATTCACATGTACGCACACACACACACACATGAGTACAAGTAAAACCAGGGAAATCTGAATAAAATTGGTAGATTCTATCAATGTCAATACTTTGGGTGTGATATAAGCCTATAGTTCTGCAAAACGTTAGAGAAAACTGGGCAAAGTATACAAGAGATCTCTCTGTATTACTTAAAACTGCAAATCAATCTATGAAAACTTCACTTGTAGGTACTGAGATACATATATTCTTGTGGTGAGGGGATACAGATGATAAACAATGAACAAATAAACACATATAATATGTAAATGAACGATACGGGGACTACTATTTTTTTAAATTAGTTAGTGAAGGCCTATCCAATGACAGCATTTAATCAAATTATAAACAAAAGAAAGCTAATGTGGCAGTAGTCATTTCACTCAAGATATTATATATGGCAACATAATAGGAGTAAAGAATAATTACACAAAATGATAAAAGGAACAATCTAGAAATAAGATACGACAATCACGAACTATCAACAGAGATCCTGTTATGAAACTTGCATGATTAAGAACACGAAATTCTGTAATGGTTAAATGAAGGCAGACCCATCATCCACTAACAACAACAAAAAAAATTTCTAAACAAGAGAGCAGCCAGTTTTAGAAATTCTTCTTTCTCAACTATAGCAGCTCGCTATAGTGTAGTATATACCAATAGAAATCATTTTTGAATTGGGGAAGTAAGCCAAGAGGTGAGGGGGACAGCAGACTTGCAGTGTTTTTGTGAAGATTAAACGAAGTCATATTACTTACTCATGTGTCTAATTTACTGTTTAATACATAGTAGACATTTGTGTCTGTCAGGATAGTATAAGCAATACTGCAGTAACAAATAAACTCCAAAATTTCAGGGTCTTAACGTGAAAAGACTTATTTATTCCTCAGATAAATCATAATGCAGGTCTAGTAGCCCTTGTCCATTGTGCAGCTAAAACACATGGAATACGTGATCTCAAGGTCAATGCAGCAAGGAAAGAAAGGTTGGGAGGATTTTGTAAAATGTTTGTAAGTGCAAGCCAGGAACCAGCTCCTAACATCATTTCCACCTGCATCCCACTGGTCACAATTCTGTCACGTGGTTCTAAACTAACTGAAGAGGAAGCTGGGGCATGTGGTCTTCTGGTGTGTCCAAGAAGACAGAATGGTATGGAGACCACAGATCACTACGGTGCCACAGCATTCAATGAATGGACACCCTGCTCTCCTGCTACAGCTGCTATT
The DNA here is from genome assembly GCF_028021215.1 of Eschrichtius robustus. NCBI lineage: Eukaryota > Metazoa > Chordata > Mammalia > Artiodactyla > Eschrichtiidae > Eschrichtius > Eschrichtius robustus. The sequence continues at coordinate 17,277,141 of NC_090829.1, forward strand.
TCCACTGCCATTACTTCTAAAGCCCCCAAAATACGACAGCAACACCCAACCCTTGTTGCCAGGCACTGACTGCTTTTTATTGTTTCACTTTGTAAAACAACCCTACCAAATGAGTTTATAATTTATTATTATAAATCAAGACACAGAGATGTAGAAATTGCCTGAAGTTACAAGCTAGTACATAGTTGTCTTATTACCAGTACTTCTCCTACTAAAAAGAGAGAGTGCCCTCCACAGGGCTGGGCAGCCCCAGTGCAGACTCATGGCAGACACCAGCCTTCTCAGCTCTAAGCAACCTGCCGGCAACATAACCATTGGCACATCTGTAGAAAGCTTCCTTCCACGGTAATTTTTTCTTTGATTTACTGGCTGTGTTAAAAATGTTCTATAATGGTCAATTCCGGAGGATGTTGCACTTAAAGAGAAAACTGCCCTAAATAAAAACGAATGATACTAGAATCCCTTCTCTCCCAATGAAATGATTCTCCTGCATTTTGCTCTCCTTGTGAGCACACCAAAAAAGCTTCTTCGGTCTATTATTTCCCAATTACCTCCTCTAGTGTTAGCTGAGAGCAGAGAAGGAAGATGGGATCATGAGGCTCATAACATTTGATCTTTTCCAGGCTTCGGCAAACCTGTGAATCACTTTCATAAGCTCAATCAATATCAGGTGTCACCTGGTGGCAGGTAAGGGCAATTCGATGGCTTTTCTAATACCTTGCAGGCATTGATTTCCCCCCATATCAGGAGAGAGGAGACTGAATAGAGTGTGGAGAAACAGGAAAAGGCAGAGTGGCCATGCAGCTCAGCGGGTCGGCCCCGAGATCCCAGAGCTAGCATCTGCCCTGACTGCAGGATGACTTCCCAGCCTCTCCCAGCCAGGCCCGCTGCCCTCAGAGCCTGCCCAAGACCACCAGCCAGGAGCACACGGCTTAGCGTCCATGTGCGAAAATCCACCTGGATCCCGCATTCGCTGGCTGAGATAGGGCAGTTCTTCCGCTTTCTCTGTTTTAAAGGGCTGAGCAACCCAGATGGTGTGACTCAAAACTGCTCTCAGAAGATGTAAGGCAGAAAACATGGTTCTTGAAGTCTGGTCCCCAACCAGCAGCATCAGCATCACCTGGAAACTTGTTTGAAACGCAGAGCCCCAGGCCCCACCCCAGACCTACTGGATCAGAGTCTCTCTCTGGAGGTGCCGCCCGGCCATCTGTGTTTTAACAAACCCAAGAAGATTCGAATACAGCTACAGTTTGAGAATCACTGTCCTAAAAGCCATTGTGAGAGGCTGAGCTCCCTGTTTCCCTGAAATAAAAAGCAGGGCTCAGGGCAAGGGAGAGTTACGGCACATGAGGATGGGAACCCAGCTTCCGTCAGGAAGCTTAGATTGGTTAATTTGGCACTGCCCTTTGCTGCTTCCTCTAGGTAGCTGACCAGGCAACCTGAAGCTGGGAGGGGTGATCCTCCAAACCGCAGAGTGGCAGCTGTGACGCAGAGCTGAAGCCCAGAGCGTAAGAGCAAAACAGCAGCCATGGCTGGGAAATGCCACTGGGGGACCCTGGTGAGACCCACAAGGGCCTGGCAGCAGGAGGCACTTCTCAGCTGAGGGTAACCCACTGCTCCAAGAAAGAGTGGGCTGAGGGCCTTTAAAGTCCCACCAGTGGAGTCATTGCTGAACTGAATCCCAAATGAACCCAGCTCAACACAGGCGGGCTTACTGCTTGGGCATGCTTCTTCCCTAAGAAAGGGTAAAGGCAAAAGGGTGTCCTCATCCTTTATTCTGGATCCCCAGATTCTTTCCCGCTTCCCTGCCCCCCAGGCCTGGGTACCTCTCTCCTGGTCCAGTACAGGAGCTTCCTACAGAATTGCCTCCTCCAGTGTCACTGTCCTCCAGCCATTCTCCATCCAGAGCTGGGGAGAGGTATGAGGTATCTCTCATCTGACCATGCCTCTCCCATGCTTAAAATATTTCCCCGGCCTCCCAGTGCTTCAGAACAAAATCTACCTCCCTCGCTGGAATACTCAGCCCTCGATACCTGACCCCTGGCCCTCTCCAGCATCCCCTCCTACCACTTCCCTGCCAGGGTCCTTGCCTGGCAGGGGAAAACATTTGCAGTACCAGGGATGCTGCTTCCTCATACTCTTGTCACTTAATTCCCACTTCTTTCAAATATTCAGATTGAGGTCCTTTCATCCAAAGAGTCGGAACCCCTTGCCCCATCAGCACTCTCACAACAGCTGGACACACATCTAACTCAGCCCAGATCATGGAATATATTTGTCTGCCTCCCCCACCAAACAGTGAAAGACTGAGTGCAAAATAAATTCCCTGATGATGCTGTCCTGAAACCATTAGCGTTTATGTGTGTCCACACTGTACATTCACCAGATATTTTTAATCACTTGGGTTTTTGCCCAACTCATCTTCTTTGAGTGCCACCTCAGATAGGAAAGAGGAAAGGCATGGAAGTTCAAATTCTGATGGTTTCTTGCTTTTTATCCTAATTATTCATTCAGGCTGTAAGATCCGCTGAGAGGTCATCTCATCCAGCCCCTATCTCTGAGCAAGACTAAAGGAGGCTTTTGGGCTCCTTTTTACAATAATTCTCAGTACATCTAAGTCAGACTGGAAAAGATACAGATCAGATGCCGATGGGTGGTATCCACACTGCACAAGACCTGTTCTCCCAACATTCCACTGTCAGTGGGCAGAATATGAAGCCCTCTGGGCGGGGTGAGACCCAGCATAGAGTATTTACCCAGAGACACCATTTTAAATACGTTGTGTCACTGAAAATAAAAATTAACATGTCTTTGTGCTTTTATCTAAATTTAACCCCATTACTTTTCCTATTTTGGTAATAAAGCAGATTGAAGTGTGTAGTTGAAGAAGTTTGAAAAAAGAAGATTGCTTTCCTTCTATTTTTTAAATTTTTGTTTATATCTAACTTTGGTTTAAAAAAAAAAAAATGAGGCACTCAGGGAGGATTATAAATCCTCACAAGGCTCCCTGTCTTGCAGATGCAGAGATGCTCAAAACAGTCTCTTGTTCATTTGGTTGTTTGAGGCCCAGATCATGTTTCCTATAAGTAGAGGTTTCCCAGAGCAACATCAGGTGAGCTGCAGCAGGAAAGGGAAAGTTTAACCTTGAGCTTGCCTTGGGCCCTGAGGGTCATCCGAGGATGACCAGGAAAGCAAGTGAGTCTACCTGATTGGTAGACTTTTCATCAAGAAATCCTGGACCTATACAACCAAGAGGGAGGGGAAAAAAGCTAGGCCATCCTCAGGACACACATACCAGAAGGGGACATCTGGGTACATCCTCCAACTTCCTTGGAGGCACCTCAACACAGACTGGCTTGAGTGCTGGGCCAAAGTGCAAAGGATAGGACCTGGTGATAGGTCACCAGGGAAGACAAGGCTGTCAGGTCTGCCTGGAGACCTTGGGTTCTCCTGGGGTTGTTTTAACCACACTTCATTCAGCCTGTTCCTCAACATAGCATGAGTCATTACATCTGTGCCTCCAGAGTCTAGCTGCTCTTTATTGCCTGAAATAGCCTGAGAGCCACATGGTTGGTTATTCTTAGGTATCAGAACGAGAGAGAAGTGTTCTTGAGATGGGTGTATATCAGTAGATCCTCTCGCTTGTTTTCATACCACCAATCCCCATATTGCTCCTCCAGGAACCCTTCTTTTCCTCAGGTGAACCTGGCCCCATGGGAACTCCCCAGAGAGTGAAACTGGGCTAGCTCTAATCACTATTGTATTAGTCAGGATAGAGCAGGTTTTGCTACACCAGCAAAAAATTTCAAAATCGCAGTGATATAACACAAGTATCTTAGGCCGATAGGAGGGTGCTGCTGAGATTAGACACTCAGGGACACAGGGTGACAGAGGCTTTACCTTGACATGTGCTTCTATGACCACTGAGGATGTCTGGCTCTTTAAGTCTTCCACTTGTAAGGGACACAGTTCATACCTGTCCATATTTCATTGGCCAAAATCAACCACACAGCCCCATAAAAAAGATGTATAGAAGCACATGTAGCCCCAGATAGAGGCCCTCAAAGAAGGACAGAAGCATGGTCCTACTATGTGCTCAGAAGGTAGATGGTGAACTGGAAATATTTAGTGAACACATGCGACCAGCATCTCACGGAGCCAGACAGTACACCTTCCCAAGCATGACAAGTCTATAGGTCCCTCTTGCAATGTATGCCAAGAACTACACAGATCGTGCTGATGCCTCCAGACACAAACCCAGTCTGTTCAGAGACCACATGCTCTCCCATCCCTCTTAGGGGAGCTTTAGTTATAGCAAACAGCCCTACCATCTCTGCCACAAGAATCCCAGGATATCAGGGAGAGTGAAAGGAATCTCTGCATCACACAGTCTGCTCTGCAACCTCCTTGAAGTAGACTAGTGCTTTTTAAGAAAATTATAAAAAGAAGGAAAATCCCAGAGCCTCCTCCCCTCACCCATTCTAGTGCCAAATAATTATGTCCTTTCCATTCCTCCTTTCCTGACTATAGAAAGCACTTGGAAAGCAAAATAGTGAAAAACAAAACAAAACAAAAAACAGTTAACAAACATTAAATATTGAAAGAAGATATCACTGTGTGTGTGTGTGTGTGGGTGGGTGGGTGAGTGAATAAAATAGATCTCCCCTTACCCACATACTCTCCCTCAGAAAGGCTGTCTAAGAGACATACCCAGTTGGACTGCAGGCTATGATATAATTAGAAAAATATTGCCCAATTGCAAAGACATGTGCCTGTTTGCAAGAAATGGAAGCATCTGTTGAAATTATTTGAGGTGTCCCATCACTAATTAAAAGAGCTTTCATTTATAGAGGATGCACCATATGGATGCTGTTGCTGGATGTGAATGAGTGCTAGGGGAGCTGTTAGGGCAGGTGTATGGTGAGGAATATCTGGGAAAATATGATTTAGCCTTCCAAAAATTCTCCTTACAAGGAGGTGGGGGGTGGGGGAGGTGCTGCTGGAAGTTGTTTCAGTGAGACACGGAAACGTGACACACCATCCCAAATTGCACCTGGCTGTGTCTGTGACCACTGAGGAGCTTTGACCCTGGAGTCTTGCTATGCCCCTTTTATTTGCCAAGTCACTACTTTGTCTTCAATGGGCTTTCCAGGTAAACAAGATCAGCTAAAGAATTTGGGCAGCTCTGTGAAAAATGAAAATATGGGGGCCCTTGCTAAAAATTATTAAGAATTTCCAGACAGTGACAGCAGAGCATTAAACCATGTGCAGGCCATTCTGAGTGTGGGGTCCTGTGCAACTGGAAGGATCACATACTCATGAAGCCAGCCCTGAAAGTAAGAAAAAAGGAAGAGCTGCTAGAGAAATAGGGGCCACGGGGTGGGCAGTTAAGGCAGAGATGAATGCCAGACAACAGTCACCCCAGCACATTATAGCCCATAAGGGACTTTCACATCCACACTCTGCTCTGTGAGCCTCATTGCCCATGCTCTTGGCAAGACAGACTCAGAGAGAAGAAAGGACTTGTTCTCACATCTCCTTACTGTGTAGACCTGTAATAAAACCCAGAAGCTAACTTCTGGCCCTACTTGTCTTCTCCTTCTTTATACCTTACCTACTCAGCAAGTTCTGCCGCCTATGGACTCTACTCTGCATCATTCTCTCCCAGCACATACCTACTCTAGGAGCCATGTGCATCCCACTTAGCACAGTGAACTAGTCCAAATAGGTATCAGGAAAATTAAAGTCAGTCCCAGCTGAGCTGGAGACATATGCATCCAGGAGACACTAGTAAAGCTGATTCTTATAATTCTTCCCAGTTAGAAGAGAGGTATCAGAATATTCAAGATGTGATTTCCAACCAACTTCGGCTTAGAGGTTCAATAACTGTAACATACTTGAAACAATTATAGAATTATTTCTCTCAAAGAAGATATTGGGGACAAGGAAATAATGGTTACTGATCTAAGGCTTCTGGTCTAGGACTAGCATTCTTTTTCAAGTTCAAGTGAGTAGTCCCATTGCAAAAATCACTTTGGGGTCCAGCTATATCCTTGTTTCAGATTCCAGTTTTTAAGAAGTGTCTTAAGGAGAAGACCGGAGACCTGTAACATCCAATGGATACAATGATCTTTTTGAAAAACAACAGACACAACACATCAAAATTTGTCACATGTAGTAAAGCTGTACTTGGAAAGAAAGACTTAACATCAATTCCCTAGAGTTTCAACTTAAGAAACTAGAAAATGGACAGCAAAGTAAACTCAAAGTTAGTAGAAGGAAGGGAATACAGGCTTAGAGCAGAAATTAATGCAACAAAATGCAGGCAGAAAGTAAAGAAAGTTAACACAGCAAAAAGCTCATTCTTCAAAAAGTTCAACAAAATGGACAAACTACATAGATCAAGCAAAAAAGGGAAAGACCACATATCACCAATTTAGTAATGAAAAGGATTGATCACCATAGATCCTACATACATGAAAAGAATAACAAGAGAATTCTATGAACAAATTTAAGCCAATAAATCTGACAATTTAGGTGAAACAGAGAATTTTCTTTAAAAATACAACTTACCAAAATTGACAAAAGAAGAAACAGAAAAGCTGAATAGTGCTATACCTATTAAAGAAGTTGAAAAAAAATATTAAATCCATCTCACAAAGAAAACTCCAGCCTGAGATGGTATGGTAGGCAGAACAATGGCTTTCCAAAGATGGCTACATCTTAATCTCTGGAATTTGTGACTGTGTTATAGCAAAAGAAATTAGGATAGCAAATGGAATTACTGTTTCTAACCAGCTGACCTTAAGGTAGAGAGAGTATCCTAGATTAGCCAGATGGGCCCAATGTAACCATAGGGTCCTTAAATGTGAATGAGGAAGGCAGAAGGGGGAATGTCAGAGATATTCAATCGGAGAAAGACTCAACTGGCCACTGTAGACTTTGAAAATGGAAGGGGCCATGAGCCAAAGAAGGCAGGCAGCATCTAGAAGCTGGAAAAGGCAAGAAAACAGATTATTCCCTAGAATCTTTCTTCAGAAAGGAATAGAGCCCTGCTCATGCCATGAATTTAACCCATTTCAGGTTTCTGGCCTCCAGAATTGTAAGAAAATAGATTTATATTATTTAAGCAACAAATTTTGTGGGCATTTGCTACAGCAGCAATAAGAAAGTAATGCACACAGTTTCGCTGGTGAATTCTATAAAACAATGAAGAAAAAAGTAACACTAATATTACACAGGTTTTTCAAAAAGTAGAGAAAGAAGGATCAATGCCTAACTCATCTTCTGAGGTCAGGATAGCTTCAATTCCAAAACCTAACAAAGACGTAGCAAAGAAAAAAATTGCAAACCAATATTTCTTATGAATATAGATGTGAAAATCCTTAACAAAATAATAGCAAGCTGAATCCAACAATATATAAAAAAAGGAAAAATACATCATAACCAAGTAGGCCTTATCCCAAGAATGCAAGTTTAGTTTAACATGTGCAAATTAATCAACACAATCTAACATGTCAATGAAATTAAAGGAGAAAAATGCGATATTAATTTATTAGATGTGAAAAATAATTTGACAAAATTAAACACCTATTCATAATTGTTTTTTAAATCTCTCATCAAACTAGGACTAGAAGACAACTTTTTCAACCTAGGCATCTATATCTAAAAACAAAGCAAAAACAAACAAACAAACAAAAAAAAAAACCCAGCTAACACCATACTTAATGGTGAGACACTGAATGTTTTACCTCCTAAGCTAGGGACAGGCAAGAATGCTCATCTTCACCAAATCTATTCACATTTTTCTGGAGGTACCTGTACTAAGGCAAGAAAATAAAATCAATACTGGAAAAACTGGAAAGAAAGAAATAGAACTCTTCCTATTTGCAGATGATATGATTGTTCATGTAGAAAATTCCAGAGAAGCTACAAAAATGAGTATTAAAATTAATTAATGAATTTAGCAAGGTTGTAGGTTATAAGGTTAATGTGCAAAAAACAATTTTATTTTTAGATACATACAGCAACCAAGTAGAAAGTGAGATTTTAAAAAATCCATTTAGAGTGGTACAAAAATATTGAATATGTAAGAATAAGTCTAATAAAGAGGTCCAAGACCTCCATACTGAAACTATAAAATATTGCTAACAGAAATTAAGAGACCTAAATAAACGGAAAAAATATTGTTTTATTCTGTAGATTGGAAGATTCAATATCATTATGTGACTGTTCTCTCCATATTCAATGCAATCTCAGTCAAAATTCCAGCAGGCATTTGGTAGAAGTTGGCAAGCTAAAATGTATATGGAAATTCTATATAAATTCATATAAACTCTAAAATTTGCATGGAAATGGAAAATACCTAGAATAACAAAAGCAATTTTTTTAAAAGAACGATGTTGGAGGACTTACCATACCTGATTTCAGTAATCAAGAGAGTTTGATATTGGTGGAAAGATAGACATATAGATCAAAGGAACAGCACAGATAGTCCAGAAATATACTACATATATTTGATCAATTGATTTATGATAAAGAGATTGAGGCAATTCAACTGGGAAAGGAAAATGTTTTGGAAATGACGTCTAGATAGCTACGTGGTAAGAAATAATAAGCATTGATCTTTCCCTCGCACCATACAAAATAATTAATTCAAGATGGACCATAGACCCAAGTGTAAAGCTCAAAAGTACAAAATTTCTAGAAGAAAATATAGTATATCTTTGTGATCTTGGGATATGCAAATGATTCTTAGAGGACAAAAATCATGACCCATAAAAGAAAAAATGACAAATCGGACTACATCAGAATGAAAACTTTCTGCTCTTTGAAAGAAATCATTAAGAAAACAAAAAGGCAAGCCACATACTGGGAGAAAATGCTCACAACACACATAACAAAGAACTTGAATCCAGATTAGATAAAGATCTCTTATAAGATAATAAGAAAAAGGGCAAAAGTGTGAACAGTCACTTCAACGAAGAAGTCATCCAAATGGCCAATATTCACATGAAAAGATGCTCAACATCATTAGTCACCTGGGAAATGCAAATTAAACCACAATTAAATACCACTAGATACCCATTAGAAGGGCTAAAATTGAAAGACTGACCATGCCAGTGTTGGACAGGATGTGGAGGAAATGAAACTCTCATGTACTGTGAGTGGGAATAAAATAGTTTGTCAGTTTCTTAAAAAGTTAAAGGTACACCTACCATATGACCCAGGCATTCTACCCCTAGGTATTTACCCAAGAGCAACGAAAACATACATATACTTATATACAAATGTTCATAGCAGCTTTATTCGAAATAACCAAAAAAACTGGAAACAACCCAAATGTTTATCCACAGATAAGTGGTTAAACAAATGTGGTACATCCATACAATGAAATACTATTCAGCAATAAAAACTAATAACTTGTTGATATACACAACAACAGGGATGGATCTCAAAACAATTATGCTGAATGAAAGAAGCCAGATTAAAAGAGTATAATGTATGATTTCATTTATATAAAATCCTAGAAAATGCACAATAATCTACATATAGTGATGTGAAACAGATTTGTGGTTGCCTGGGGGATGAGAGTAGAGGGAGAAATAGATTACAAGGAAGGGGAAAATAATTTTGGGGAACGATGCAAAGTTTGTTGTTTTAATTGTGGTGACGATTTAACAGGTGAAGGCAACTGGCTCTCAGAGCACTGCAGCTACCAGGAAAGGGTACCCAGGGATCCAGAGGCAGGTCTGTCTCCCCACTCCCAGTCTACAGCCCATTACCTGCACCACCACACCTCTAAAAAGAGGGATTCTTCTAAAACCCATGTGCATGGTAATCTCTAAGACACATCAACACATTGAAACAGACCTTTGCGAGGCTCGTTCAAAGAGATCTGAATTGGTTTCACGAGAGTAAGAGGAAAACCAGTTTCTGTATACTAGCAGATTGGGTCCCAGTTACCTTCCAGCAATAATTTCTATCTTTTGGGTTCTCTGTTCTTAGCACCATTTTTTGATTGCTTACTATGAACTGAAGGTATATATAAAAACAGTGTCAATTTCACACAGAAACTCCATGGCAGAATCAGGATTCAAAGGCCGGCAGCCTGTCCTTAGTGCTTGAGTGCTTAACTGGGATGCTGTCCTGCCTCTCTTCCTCTGCCCTGGGTAGTCTCTCCCCTAGGGTGCCCAGTTGTGTTTCCTCGGCACCTTATCCAGATCATCAATTCTGGTTTTCCAAGGTGATAGACATGTGGAGTCGCACCCTCAGTCATCCATTTATACAAAGACAGTAACAATATAATTGCAGCAAAGCAGACAGTCCTCTCATTTGATGGCCATGGTGGTTCAACATATAGAACCAGTCTCCTTGGATTGAGTCCCTTCAACAAGGACCATTTTCTGTTAGCGTAAATGCCAATGAACAAATGGTCATGGAGGGGCCTGTGGACCACTTCTTGGGTAACTAGATGGGATAGAGATTCTAAGACCTCAAGGAGTTTGTAAGTGGGTTGGGGTAATATGATTAACATATAGGAAAAAATGAGAGCTAATATAGGAGGAGTAGCTGAAAATGCTTGTAAGAGACTCAAACAGAATTCAGCTGATGGGAACTGGGTTGGGGAGGTGTCAGAGGCCATGAGGAGAAAATGATACAGTCAGAAAACCTTAGGCTTGATAAATAAAATGACAAACTTGTGATGCATCCTCATCTTCTTCCTGGATCCTCTGTTTATCTGGAAGATGGTTTCTGATCATCCTTTCAGTGGATCTTCAAAGGATTTGCCAGGAAGCTCTACCTTGGACTTCTTCAAACTCCTTGGCCCTGAAATGCTGGAGAGAAACAAAACAGCACCATTTGTGTGACTTGAGCCTGAAAAAGAAGCAAATCAAGCAGCTGGGAGATCCAGATTTTGCTCAATAACCATCTTCAGAGAAGACAACAAAGAATCCTATAATCTGTTTAAATGCAGGATAGGAAAATGATTGTTTTAACCAATGTAATTTTGTATATTTTTGAATTGAAATAATTATGTTTCTGAATCAATCAAAATTTCCAATACAATCAACCTCCTTGATAAAATTACCCAGACTTATTTAAAGAAAACAAGGAGCACTTCCCTCTTTCAATTTAAAAATATCAGGAATCAATTTCCAATTTGCCCTCAAGGAAGCTTTCCCATTTGGCCCAAGCTATTCTTGGTGCATTAGCACTTCCTTGGAGCCATCCTCCTCATCAACAGATGTGTCAGCTTAGGACAAAACAGCATCTGCACTGCCTCCCTATGAGCCCACTACCCTGCAACACACACACACACACACACACACACACACACACACACTCCCTCTCTGCCCACAGAGGGAGGTTAGAAGACAAGATCAAAGTGGCAGATGCTAAGAGGGCTTTCAGCCACAGGGAAGATGCTAACTGATCAAGAGTTTTGCAGGGCACCAGTCAGGGAGACATGCAGCCCTGGGGCTGGGGAGACAAAAACAAAACAAAAGACAACAGAAATTGTTGAAAAGAATTAGCAGGACAAGCCAACTATTTGTACAGAGAAAGCAAAAGGCAGAGGCAGATCCAAAGTGACAACCAATATCCTTCCTAAAGGATGGGAGAGGTGACTGCTCAACCACCACAGTGGAGAAATCAGGATCAGGGAGAAGACAGCTGAGCCTCTCTGTTGTCCTGTGCTAGTGTGGGGACCTCAGTGTGGGCAATCAATGGCATGGCTATCAGGCCCAGATAGGAAACCTGTAGGAAAGAGCAAATGCCTATTGCTGAGTCTGGATGAGACACATTCCTCTGCAGCAGGAAGCTTTGTCCTGCTGTGTCTTTGCAAGACAAAGGGAATTTTTAAGGACAGCAGACTGCCAGTGAGTCTCTGTGGTTTCCAGAATAAAGCACAGTCTCCCCAGCCTGGCCCTTGAGATCCTCTGTATGCTGATAGTTGGGGTGATCTTCCACTGACCAATCAAAATTGGTCACTGGCCATAGTGCTAGAGCAGGCTGGCCCTGGAGGGCCCCTGTAGTGCTGGGCATTAATCTTTAGTTCTGGGTTTGGGAAACTTCCTGGGTTGTCCCAGGTTGATGACAGTATGTGGGCAGATTTCAGTACTCTAATGACCAGTATGGTCTCACTGCAGGCACCAGCTGAATCTCTGCCCAACGCACAATGTTACTACAGCAGCCCCTTAAGTTGAAACCTTCATTTCTAGCCAGATTGGTCTCCTCATATACAAACACACACCCCAAATTATCACACTAGGCCAAGCTCCTCTGACTTTGCTTCTTATGTCCTCTTACCTGAAATGACCTCACGTCATCCTGGATTGTTGCTTAGAGCAGAGGGTATATCCTGCCCCTGCTCTCTCCTTGCCTGAGCTAGTGCAATACCAAGTGTCTATAACAGATAAGAACACACTGCATAAAGTGCCTTCTTTCAGATGGAGAGCTCCCTGGAGGTAGAAATGATGCCTCATACTCCTTGCTCTTACTGTGGGTCTTCTACAGAATCTTGCACACTGCTTGGCACACAGCTGGCCCTCCTTAAATGCTTTCTGCAAGGACTGAACTGACAAAAAGGGATGTTATTCAAATGGTGAGAGAAATCAGAGATGAAGAAGTGAGAATCCCCATCCTCTTCTCTCCCACCCCTGCCTCTGTGGAGCTACTTTTTGGCTTACTGCACTTGATCCATGTATTATCAATAACATCTGATGAGTATTCAGCATTTATTAGCTTCTAAGTGTTATGTACATGTATTTTATCTTTACAACAAACCCATGTATTAGTTATTGTAATTATTCCCATTTCACAAACGAGGTATCTGATGCAGAACAAAGCAAGATGTCTTGCCCATGGTGACTCCAGAATCCAGTACTTTGCTGTATCAGCTCTGTCAGGTGAGTGAGGCTCTCTCCAGCATAGCTCGTTTCTTGAGTTTTCTTTACAGCTATTTTGAGATTGATCCTTCTGTACCTCCTCCATTCCAAGATGATGCTGATTTCTTCCTGGCAGCACTGTAATGGAAGACAAGCCAGCACTCACGTAAGATCAATTTCTGAACCAATAGAATTTATCTAAATTTGTTGTGGATCAATGGAGTCCTGTTCTGCAAACCCATGAGGGAAACAGAATATAGATCAAACCCTCTTTCTGAAAATTCCAGACCATTGTCCACACACTTTTAGGCTGTGCTGGTAGGGTCATGATGATTGTGTTGATGACTCATTGGAAGATGTAAGCTGCCTGTTGCAACTTAGCAATGTTTTGATATTAATATTAATGGATATTTTTGGACACTTACTATGGATCAAGTGTTGCCCTAGGAGATGTACATGCATTCTCCCATTTAACCCTCCCCAAAATCTGATGAGGTAGGTGTAATTATTATTTCCACTTTAAAGTTGAAGAAACAAAGGCACAGCCAAGTCTAAGTTGTACAAACTCTCATAGGTAGCTGGTAATGGAGCCATGATTCAAACCTTGACATGCTTGAATTCAAGCACTGTTCTGTGCTCAATGGGATGTCCTGAGCAGGATATATGTCTATCTTCTTCTTGTCGTTTAAAATTTTTCATTGGAACTGGGTTTGATGCCACACACTAAAATGTGATGTGCGGGGAAGCATACTTAACTGAGGATCAAACACCATTCAGAATCCTGAACCAGATAATCTCTTAGGGGTCCCCCAGTTCCAAGTCTGTATGAGCTTATGGTTCTCTACCTCAGCTGATAACACGGTACGAGGTATAGGCATACCTTGGACGTATTACAGGTTTGGTTCCAGACCACTGCAATAAAGTGAATAATGCAATAAAGCAAGTGACAAATGATTCAGTTTCCCAGTGCATATAAAAGTTATGTGGGCTTCCCTGGCGGCACAGTGGTTGGGAGTCTGCCTGCCGGTGCAGGGGACACGGGTTCGGGCCCTGGTCTGGGAGGGTCCCGCATGCCGCGGAGCAGCTGGGCCCATGAGCCAAGATGGCTGAGCCTGCGCGTCTGGAGCCTGTGCTCCGCAACAGGAGAGGCCGAGGTGGTGAGAGGCCCACGCACCGGGATGAGGAGTGGCCCCCGCTTGCCGCAACTAGAGAGAGCCCTCGCGCAGAAATGAAGACCCAACACAGGGCTTCCCTGGTGGCGCAGTGGTTGAGAGTCCGCCTGCCGATGCAGGGGACGCGGGTTCGAGCCCTGGTCTGGGAGGATCCCGCGTGCCGCGGAGCGGCTGGGTCCGTGAGCCATAATTGCTGAGCCTGCGCATCTGGAGCCTGTGCTCCGCAACAGGAAAGGCCGCGATGGTGAGAGGCCTGCGCACCGCGATGAAGGGTGGTCCCCGCTTGCCATGGCTGGAGGGGGCCCTCGCGCAGAGGCGAAGACCCAGCACAGCCATGAATAAATAAATAAAAATTAAAAAAAAAAAAAAAAAGACCCAACACAGTCATAAAAATAAATAAATAAACTTAAAAGTTATGTTTACACTATACTGTAGTTTATTATGTGTGCAACAGCATTATGTCTTAACAAAAAAAACATGTACACACCTTAATTTAAAAATGCTTTATTGCTAAAAAATATGCCACCCATCACCTGACTCTTCAATGAGTTGTAATCTTTTGCTCGTGGAGGGTCTTGCTTCGATGTTGATGGCTGCTAACTGATCAGGGAGGTGTTTTCTGAAGGCTGGGATGGTTGTGGCAATTTCTTAAAATAAGGCAATAATGAAGTTTGCCACATTGATTGACACTTCATCTCATGAAAGATTTCTCTGTAACGTGCATTGCTGTTCGATAGCATTTTACCCACAGTACAACTTCTTTCAAAATTGGAGTCAATCCTCTCAAACCCAGCTCCTCCTTTATCAACTAAGTTTAGAAATATTCTAAATCTTTTATTGTTGTTTCAACAACCTTCACAGCATCTTCACCAGAAGTAGATTCCATCTCAAGAAACCACTCTCTTTGCTCATCCATAAGAAGCAACTCCTCATCTGTTCAAATTTTATCATGAGATTGCAGCAATTCAGTCACATCTTCAGACTCCACTTCTAATTCTAGTTCTCTTGCTATTTTCACCGCATCTGCCATTACTTCCTCCACTGAAGTCTTGAACCCCTTAAAGTCATCCACAAGAGTTGGAATCAACTTCTTCCAAATTCCTGTTAATGTTGATATTTTCACCTCTTCCCATGAATCACCAATATTCTTAATGGCATCTAGAATGAGGAATCCTTTTCAGAAGGTTCTTAATTGACTTTTCCCAGATCAATCAGAGGAATCACCATCTATGGCAGCTATAGCCTTATGGAATGTATTTCTGTAATAATAAGATTTGAAAGTCCAAATTAGTACTTGATCCATGATCTGCAGAATGAATGTTGTGTTAGCAGGCATGAAAACAACATGAATCTTGTTGTCAATCTCCATCAGAGGTCTTGGGTGACCAGGTGCATTGTCAACAAGCAGTAATATTTTGAAAAGAATCTTTTGTTTTGTTTTGTTTTGTTTTTTTCCTGAGCAGTAGGTCTCAACAGTGGGCTTAAAATGTTCAGTAAACCATGTTGTAAACAGATGTGCTGTCATCTAGGCTTTGTTATTCCATTTCTAGAGCACAGGCAGAGTAGATGTAGCATAATTCTTAAGAACCCTAGGATGTTTGGAATGGTAAATAAGCATTGGCTTTAACTTAAAGTCACTAGCTGCATTAGTCCCTAATAAGAGAGCCTATCCTTTGAAGCTTTGAAGCCAGACATCGACTTCTCCTCTCTAGCTATTAAAGTCTTAGATGGAATCTTCTTCTAATAGAAGGCTGTTTCATCTACCATTGAAAATCTTATTTAGTGTAACCACCTTCATTAATCATCTTAGCTAGATCTTCTAGATAACTTGCTGCAGCTTCTACATCAGCATTTGCTGCTTCACCTTGCACTTTTATGTTATGGAAACAGCTTCTTTCAACCTCTGCTAGCTTCGAACTTTTCTTTTGCAGCTTCCCCACCTCTCTCAGCATTCATAGAATTGAAGAGAGTTAGGTCCTTGCTCTGTATTAGGCTTTGGCTCAGGGAATGCTGTGGCATTCTAGATAATCTCCTATCTAGATCACTAAAACTTTCTCCATATTAGCAATAAGGCTGTTTCACTTTGCTATCATTTGTGTGTCCACTGGAGTAGCACTTTTAATTTCCTTCAGAAACTTTTCCTTTGCATTCAAAACTTAGCTAACTGGTGCAAGAGGCCTAGCTTTCAATCTATCTTGGCTTTCAACATGCCTTCCTCACTAAACTTAATCATTTCTAGCTTTTAATTTAAAGTGAGAGATGTGTGACACTTCCTTTCATTTGAACACTCATAGGCCATTGTAGGGTTATTAACTGGCCTAATTTCAATATTGTTGTGTCTCAAGGAATAGGGAGGCCTGAGAAGAGGGAGAGGAACAGTCAGAACACACACAGTATTTACGGATTAAGTTTGCCATCTTATATGGACATGGTTTCTGTTGCCCTAAAACAATTACAATAGTAACATCAAAGACCACTGATCACAGATCATCATAGCAAATATAATAATAATGAAAATTTTGAAATATTGCAAGGATTACCAAAATGTGACACAGAAACACAAAGTAAGCAAATGTTGCTGGAAAAATAGCACCGATAGTCTTGCTCCATACAGGGTTGCCACAAACCTTTCATATGTAAAAAATGCAATATCAAAAAAGTGAGGTATGCCTGTACTTGTTTTTGTCATAGCAACTAAGATTCATATGTTCTCTGAAGACAGGTATCAAAAGATACATATAAATATACATATGGGCACAGATATTAATATAGATACAGATACTTAGAACTATTTAGCCTAATTTTGTGCAAGCCCCCATACCAGATGCTTTGGATTCAGTATAGCCTATTAAATCTCACAACAAACATTAGAAGTAGTTATTACATACTCATTTTACAAATAAGAACAGGGATTCAGCAAGGTTGAGAAACTTGCCCATTGTTACACAGAGAGGAAGCGACAGAACTCTACCCTTCTTTCAGATTCCTGACCTAGTGACCAGCTGAGAATCAGGTACTCTTTCTTGAAAATATTATTTTCAGGTACACAACATTATAATTCAAATCTGTAAACACTACCAAGTGATCACCACCACAAATCTAGTTATCATCGATCACCATACAATTATTCCCCTCACTGATTTTGCTCACTCCTCAACCATCTTCCCTCCTGCCAACCACTAAACTGACCTTTGTACCTATGAGTTTGTTTTTGTTGTTGTTGTTGTTGTTCATTGTTTTGTTTCTTAGATTCCACATATGAGTGAAATCATATGGCATTTGTCTTTCTCCATCTGACTTTCTTCACTTAGCATGATACCTTCAAGGTCCATCGATGTTGTTGCAAATAGCAAAACTTTATTCTTATTTTTTGTGGCTGAGTAGTATCCCATTGTGTATATATACCATATCTTCTTTATCCATTCATTCATTGATGGACCCTTAGGTTGTTTCCATATGTTGGCTATTGTAGATAATGCCGAAATGAACAACAAAAACCCAGGACCAAGCAGCTTCACTGGAAAATTCTATAAAACATTCAAAGAAGATTTAATACCTATCTTTTTGAAAAAAATTGAAGAGGATGGAAATGTTCCAAACACACTTTACAAAGCATAATTACCCTGATACCAAAACCAGAAAACGACATTGCCTGAAGGGAGGAGGGAGAGAAAATTACAGGCCAATAACCTTGATGGACATAGGTGCAAAACTCCTCAACAAAATATTAGCAAACCAAATCCAACAATACATTGAAAGGATCATACAGCACAATCAAGTGGTATTTATTCCAGGGATGCAAAGATGGTTCAACATCCACAAATCAATCAACCGGCTGTATCACATTAACAAAATGAAGAATAAAAATCATATGATCAAATCAATAGATGCAGAGAAAAGCATTTAACAAAATTAAGCATCTATTTATGATTAAAAACTCTCAAGAAAGTGGGTATAGAGAGAATGTACAGCAACGTAATAAAAGCCATATATGACAAACCCACAGTTAACATACTCAACAGTGAAAACCTGAAAGCTTTTGCTCAAAGATCAGGAACAAGACAAGGATGCCCATTCTCACCACTTTTATTCAGCATAGCATTGGAAGTCCTAGCCACGGCAATTAGGCTAAGCAATTAGAAAAAGAAATAAAAGCCATCCAAATTGAAAAAGAAGTAAATTTGTCACTGTTTGCAGATGACATGATACTGTATATATATATATAAAACCTTAAAGACTCCACCAAAAACTGTTATAACTAATAGATGAATCAGTAAAGTCACTGGATACAATATACGTATTTGTGGCATTTGTATAAACTAATAATAAACTAGAAAGAGAAATTAAGAAAACAATCCCATTTACAATTGCATCAAAAACAATAAAATACCTAGGAAATTATTTCATATGTAGTTGTAGATTTGTTGTGTCCGTGGGAGGAGAGGAGTTCAGGATCTTCCTACAGTGCCATCTTGAACCCTCCCCGAGAATCAGGCACTCTTCAGATGCATAGACAGTGATCACTAGCAATGGACTGTGTCACAGGCAAATGTCATGGGGAATCACTAAAAACAGGGATGGCGCCTGTTGTTTGAGATGACCTGAGGAAGTTTTACTTCAAGTAGCAGGACTACCTCATGACCCATGTTTGCCTCTTTGCCTAAGCTATAATTCTGTCCTTGTCAACTATCCTTCCCCTTGTTCTTTGTCAAGCCTATGTCAATTTATCCTTGAATAGTCAAATGTCATTCCCTCTGGGAAGTCCAGCTGGCTGAGCATCTCCTCACCTTCCTGAGGCAAAGTGAGTGTCTTCCTCCTGGGCAGCCCTGCAGCACTGGGCATTCACCTTTATGGGGTACTCCTTGGTGTTGTGGTCATGACTTTGGCACCACACAGCAAAGGTCCAGGACTCAAATCGCACTGGAACCAGCATTAGCACCTTTTAACAAAAGCAGAATTCTTGGGTTTGATTTCCAGCTTTGCACTTGCTAGCTAGGTGACCTTGGGTGGGTTATATAACCTTGTTGTCTTTGTGTTTTTAATCTATAAAATGGGGTCTTCTTGTGAGGACTGAATAAGACAGTGCATGCCAAGTGCTTTGTGCATTGGTCGCCACAGAGTAAGTCCTCCATCAATGGGAACAAACATTACATCATCCTGTCCTGTTGCTGTTTGCACATTGCCTTCTCTAGTCCATGAACCCCTCTAAGACAAAAACCTTTTTTTATTCATCCCTGACCCTGCAGAGCCTATGAAGGTGCCCCCACCTTGTGTGCAACATTAGTTGCACAATAGATGTCTGTGGAGCAACTAAATTGGATGGTTTTGATCCTTTGATATCTCTTGGACTCCCCTCTTGCAATGCTCAGCTCTGGAGGTGAGGGGCTCCGCAGCAAAGGGCAGGGCTTGATCCCCTCCCCAGGTTTGGCAGGTGTTTCTTTGGCTCCAGCCCATAAGGCACCAACTCCCAGGCTCTCTCATTTCCTCTGATTCATCACTCCCAGAGCTCCATGTCCAACATAGCTTTATGTAGCCACATAAGTGGCAGTTCAGTCATGTGTGCAAGCTTTGCTTTCATTTTGAATCAATTGAAGTTTAAAAAAGTCTTACCTTATTCCTCAAAGGCCCATAAAGCCCTTCATAGGGCTCAAGAGAATTGTTCACTGTAAGATTTTAAAATTGCTTCCAAGTTATTTATCATTCATTCAGGCTCACGCTATTCTTTAAAATTCTTATTGATTTTGGAAACAGTCCTTTAATTGATATCAAAAAGCAATTACATTTTCCAGGCTGTAAATCTGCTTCATTCCCAATATTAAATTCATCATCTCTGTAAATAATTTTCTCTTATTATGCATACATATTAACCAAACTATAAATAGCATCATTAGTGTACCCATGGTTGCCTTAACAATCAGTGACCCTTGAATTTGATTTAGAAAAATTGATTCCTGCTGAAATTTTCTCTTAAATGAAATTGCCATCCCTGCTGATTGTCTGGGCAAATGAAGGCATTAGAGAGTCGTTACCTTCCATTTCTTCCTGGACTTCAATATAGCAGTTTTAAGCAGAGATCTACATAGACTCACCTGTTGATGAGCAGCCCTTAAAAATCACTGATTTAGCAGCATGCGTATTATTTCTTATTCGATGCTTAAATCTGAATTTTTTTTAAAAAGGGACTTCTCAGCATCTAACTCCCTTCTAAACACACAGAGGGACGTGGAGCCCTCATCTTATAGTCTGAGATTCAGCTATGGAGCAGCTAATGGGAGGTGGAGTGGGGAGAAGGAGGAGCAGGGAAAGCTTGGGGTTCCTACCAGAATAATCTACAGCCTTGATTATATCAAGCATGGTTATATCGAGGACCACACAACAACATGGGAAAACGATCATAATGTGACACCAGGAGAAGAGAGCAGAATCCAGGGGTATGACTTAGGGTATGATCAAAGCAACATAAAATATGAAGAAATGTGGATAAAGACCAAAAGGAGACTTAGGAAAGTTAAAATAGTTGATTTAGGGTCAGTTATATATAAATTTCTTTTCTTTTCCTTTCTTCCTCTTTTTTCTTTTCTTTATACTTATACTGCTATTTTAATAAAATAATATATGATTAATAATTTTAATAATATTTTAATAAATATAAAACTGGAGGAAAATAGGGGGGAAATGGAAGGAAAGAATATTTGGGTTAGGAAAACCTTACTCCATGCGTTGATTAGAATCATTTACCAACCCGATGACTCTAAGGAACTACGGTATGATGAAATGTCATGAATTTTGTGTTAGACCCAAGAGAGACCCAAGCGAGCAAGCTGCGGAAGCTTCACGTCCCACAGGTCTTGTGATAAGTCAATGAAATAATGTTTCCAAGGCATACAACACATGGGAAGCACACACCTTCCACATCTGTAAAATAGTAATATTTATGCTTATGCTGTTTAAACATTGACTTATTTGAACTATATACAGGAAGCTAATTTTTAAGTTATAAAATTTTGCACAAATACAGTTTTTATTGGTCCAAGTGAGACTAGATTTCAAAGGAGGAAGGGGAGGCGGCTGCCCAAGAGGACAGGTCTGTAAGCTCCCCTCTCTTATGGCTCCCTTTCATGGGTCAGGGCGTCTAAACATCTGCCAGCGCACCTACACCTCTTAGGGTCATGATGCCTTTGAGGCATAAGGACTTCTTATTATAACGCAGAATGCAGCTTCTCCATGGGGCAGGGAGGAGAGTGGATGGTCATATTTCAAGTCTTTATACCGGAAACAAATTTTGAGGGGTTGATCTGGAAACAAGACTCTTCAGCCCTGGGACAGAGGGTATGTGGGCTCCTCAAAGACACTGGAGAGGGGCTTCCCTGGTGGCGCAGTGGTTGAGAATCTGCCTGCCAACGCAGGGAACACGGGTTTGAGCCCTGGTCTGGGAAGATCCCACATGCCGCGGAGCAACTAGGCCCGTGAGCCACAATTGCTGAGCCTGCGCGTCTGGAGCCTGTGCTCCGCAACAAGAGAGGCCCGCGCACCGCGATGAAGAGTGGCCCCTGCTTGCCGCAACTAGAGAAAGCCCTCGCACAGAAACGAAGACCTAACACAGCCATAAATAAATAAATAAATAAATAATTAAAAAAAAAAAAAAGACACTGGAGAAATTGGGCTGAAAGGGCACCAAGACAGTTTTGCCTGAGGGAGTCTCCCCATTGGCCTCCTCTACCCTAACCAGTGTGTAATTGTGGTTTCAGAAGAAAAGAGAGAAAATTGGACAGAATCAAGTACTTGAGGCCGTAATGACAGAGTTTTCAAATGTGGCAAAAAACATCAAGCTTCAGATGCAGGAATTACTATGAATTACAAGTAGAATTAACTACCAAGAAAACCAAACCTGAGCATATCATAATACAATTGCAAACATACATACAAATCAGAGTTTATCAATAAAATTTGACACATGTATATATCCATTCAGCCAACATCCAGAACAAAATAGAGAACATTTCTATTACTCCAGAAATTTTCTTCATGCCCCTTTCCAGTCAATCCCCACACCCAGAGGCAATCACTGCTCAATTTCTATTACCATAGATTAGCTTTGGCTATTCTTAAACTACTGAAATATAAGATCATACAGTAGGTAATCTTTTGTGTCTGTCTTCTTTTCCTCAGTATGTTTTTGAGATCCATTCATGGTTTTGTATGTCTTGGTAATGCATTTTAATTGCTGAGAAGTATTATATTTTGTGAATATACCACAGTTTGTTTATTCATTTTCCTATTCATGATAAACAGTCTCGGTGCACTCCAAAGATAGAAGAAAGAAGAAGGGAACTTCCAAAGATAGAAGAAGGGAATTTCTTCTATCTGATAAAGTGTATTTATGGAAAATCTATAACTAAAACATGCTTCCTCATTGGCCCTTAGGTTATGTCTTAGTCTTTTTAGGCTGCTATAACGAAGTACCATAGACTG
This sequence comes from Eschrichtius robustus, assembly GCF_028021215.1. Taxonomy (NCBI): domain Eukaryota; kingdom Metazoa; phylum Chordata; class Mammalia; order Artiodactyla; family Eschrichtiidae; genus Eschrichtius; species Eschrichtius robustus. The sequence goes on from NC_090829.1 coordinate 17,299,675, forward strand.
GGTAGCTTAAACAACACATTTCTGGAGGCTTGGAATTCCCACAGTCTGGGAATCCAGTTGATTCAGTTTCTGATGGGGTACTGCTTCCTGGCTTGCAGATCACTGTCGTCTTACTATGTCCATATATGGTGAAGACAGAGAGAGATAGCTCTCTGGTTTCTTCTTATAAGAGCATTGATCCCAGCATGAAGACCCCACCCCCATGGTTTCATCTAAACCTTATCACCCACCAAGCGCTCACCTCCTAATAGCATAACATTGAGGGTAGGGCTTCATATGAATTTGGGAGAGACATAAACATTCTGCTCCTGGTCTTCCCATACGCATGTCCTTCTTGAATGCAAAATACATTTCTTGCATCCCAAGAGCCCCAAAACTCTTAACTTATTCCAGCATCAACTCCACAGTCTAAAGTCCAAAGTCCCACCTAAATATCACCTAAGTCAGATATGGGTGAGACGTGAGGTACAATTCATCCTGAGGCAAAATTCTTCTCCAGCTGTGAGCCGACAGCACCAGGCCAGTTATGTGTTTCCAAATTACAATGGTGAGACCAGCATAGGATAGGCACTCTCGTTCCAAAAGGGAAAAATCAGAAGGAGAAAGGGGATGATGTGTCCCAGGCAAGTACTAAGTTTAGCAAGGCAAATGGGTTCCACGAGATCTCAAGGCTCAAGAATAATCCTCTTTGGTCTGGTGCTCTGCCCTCAAGGCTCACAGGAGTGACAGCATCACCACCACGGGTCAGCAAGTTGGTCCTGCCCCTTCAGCTCCATGGGCTGCTGCACACATGGCTCTCTGGGGTGGCTCTGCCCCTGAGGTACTGGCCCTCCAAATTGGAGAGGGTGGCCCAACCCTTTCAAACCAAGGGAGAACTAGCCCTACTCCCCAGGACTGTGGTAGGAGTGGCAGCTCTAATGATCTCTGAATCACCTTGGGTGTCTTTCTTCCCTTTTCTTGAGAAATAGCACATGTTTGCAGCCTTCCTTCATTCTGTCCTACTGTCCCTGGTTCTTTTGTCCCAGCTTGCAATATTGCTAGAGGTACAATTTCATGTCTATTCCTGGCTTCTGCTGAAATTGCTGATTAGGTCATTAGTTCACACCCACACTAATCTCCTTATTGGCTAGGCACACGCTTAGGGTTCTTTTCCAAACAGGATTTCTTGGGGTGTTTTGTTTCATTTTGTTTTGTTTTCAATATGGATAGGCTAAGAATTTTCCAAATATTTTAGTTCTGGTTCCTTTTGTTTAACAATTCCTGCTTCAATTCATTTCTCTCTTCTTGCATTTTACTATGAGCAGTCAGGAGGAACCAAGCCTCTCCTTCAACACTTTGCTTAGAAATCGCAGTTTAATATCCAATTTCATTGCTCACAAGTTCTACCTTACACAAAACACCAGAAAACAAATAGAATTCAGCCAAGTTTTTTTGCCACTTTATAATAAGGATCATCTTTTCCCCATTGTTCAATAACATGTCTCTCATTTCATGTCTCTCTCTCTCATGTTCAATAACATGTCTCTGATGAGGTTTGAGACCTCATCAGAACGGCCTTTATTGTCCATATTTTTACGAACATTCTGTACATGATTGCTTATGTATTTTCTAAGAAGATGGAAGCTTTCTCTACAGCTCTCCTCTTTTCTTTCTGAGATCTCACCAGAATCACCTTTAAAATCCCTTTCTGACAATACTGGGGTTTTCTAGCATGCACCTCAAAGCTCTCCCAGTTTCCACCCATTACTCAGTTCCAAAGCTGCTTCCACATTGTAGGGAATTTGTTACAACTGCACCCCACTTCTCATTCCAATTATTGTCTTAATCTGCTCATGCTGCTATAGCAAAATGCCATAGACTGGGTGGCTTAAAAAGCAAAACAGATGTTTATTTCTCACAGTGTGGAGTCTGAGAAGTCCAAGATGAAGGTGTCAGCATATTTGGTTTCTAATGAGAGCTTGCTTCCTAAATTGTAAGACAGCTACCATCTCTCTATGCGCTCACATAGTTTTTCCATAGTGTGTGTGCGTGGGGCGGTAGGGGTGGGGGTAGTTTGAGAGAGGGAAATCTATTCCTCTTCTTAAAAGGGTGCTAATCCCATCATGGGGGTCCCATCCTCATGACCTCATCTAAACCTGTTACCTCCAAAAGGCCTCACCTCCAAATATCCTCATGTTGGGAATTAGAGGTTCAACATATGAATTGTGAGGGATACAAACATTCAGTCCATATCAGTTTCCTTATGCCAGTTCCTTATGCCCTTACCCTGTATAGCACAGGTCAAGTACAAGGCACAGGTGTACATCAATAAGTATCACTTGGAGAAGACTGACATCAGTCAGCTTTTGCCACAGTGAAGTTGTGAAACACAGAACCTTAAAATCTCAGAGTCTTATGTGGACTGAAAGAAACTTCACAATGTGAAATTTGTGAGTTAAGTTTTATATGGGGCCATACGAGGACTGTAGCCTGGGAGACAGCCTCTCAGAAAGCTCTGAGGAACTGCTCCAAATAGGTAGGCGGGAGGTCAGTATATACATGATTTTGGTGAAGGGAGTATACGCAGTCAAGCACACATTTTGGCAGAAGGTTGCTGCTAGGCTCGAGGAACAGATGTCTCCATTAATGATTTTAGTGCTTTTCTAAATATGAGAAGATGCAAGAAATTGGGCTCATAAAATCTCCTGAAAATATCTATCTGAAGGCCAGTTCTCCCATTTGTTTTCCCAGAGCACAGAGTGCCTCATTCCTGATCTCTGCTCCTTTCAGGGTGCGTTGAAGGCCAGTGACAGCAGTGGCTGGTAACTTCGTTCTAGTAGAATCAGATGTAGAGCAACACTTTTTAGTTGGCACTTAAAACAACAACTATTCATATCTTTCTCATGTTGTATGTTAATGGCTGTGGTCATGTGCTGTGTCTGTGTCCTGCGTCTTTACATTCTAGGACCCAGGCTGAAGGGCACCCCCGTAACCATAATATAATGTTCTTTAGGCAAAAAAAGAAGACTGACAATCCCTCTAAAAGGCTTTGTTTAGAAGTGACACACTGAGATGTCTGCTCACATTCTCTTGGCCAAAGCTAGTCATTTGGCCAAGTCCAGTGTTAATGGGTTGGGTAGACTTTTCCCAAATATACCTCCCAAGGTGGAGTATGTGGTGGGGGTCTGGGGAAAGGAAATGTATACTATGTGCTGAACACTGCCACTGGCATGGCACTCATGAGCAGAAGGGCCAGTGAGTACCGAGGTCCCCCATTCTCTCAACGTCTGTGGAGACGCATGTGAGGACCAGCTGTGGACACACAGGAGGCATGCTCTAGTGGAGAGAGCCTGCCCCTCTGCTACTCAACCTTTTAAGGTGTGCACCTGAGAGCAGCCTTGTCTGTGAGTAATAAACAGTCTAGCCCCAGGTTCTAAGCCATCCAAGTTGCTGGCTGTGGAGGGAGTTATCTGAGAAGGCCAGCTTCTAGCACCCCACTGCCCAATAAAGTTAGGTTTCAGCAGAGGAGGAAGCTATGGCCCCCAATCCTGTAGGAAGCCTCCATCCCAGCCAGCTGGTTGCCAGGAAATATGAGCTTCCACAGTGGCCCTCTTGAGGGGGGCCCACACCTACTCTCTTCCTCAGACCCACCTCTGACTGGGAGAACTTCACCCTTATCCATCACTTAGCCTGCAGCTGGCTCTGGAGCTCTCTCTCCACTGCACAGTCCTCAGCTCTTGGCTTCCTTCTTTTCAGGCTTCTCCATTCCTGGGGTTCCTCACTCCAGGGGACACAGGACAGGCTCTCTGAACGGTTCTTCTAATGCTCCATCTCTTAGGTTAAAAGGAGTCCCTTAATTCTTCCACAGACAGGGGAGGGGACATGCCACACCACTCCAGCCACTCCTGCCAAAGAAGTTCTCCCTTCTGACCTCTCCAGCATCACCCCTTTCTAGAAGCTGGAGGTAGGCAACCAGCTAATGCCATCACCTTGCTTTAGAATATGAGGCTACTTGGCACTTACCATATTGGTATTTGGGTCAAAACTGAGTCATAGAGATCCTCATTTTAATAAACTCATATATTAATATATAGTATATATATAGGAGCTATATTATATAACCCCTATATTATATATTATTATTATATTATTAATAACTCATATATATATATATATATACACATTAAGCCTTGATAAAGCTGGATGGTGGTATCACCCCATTGGTTTCTATAACTTTTTCTGTTTTTAAAATTTCCTAATATAATTTTTTTTTTTAATGAGGGGTAGTTGGGTGGTCAAACAAATCCTCTCCAGGGAGGCAGTATTTTAGCAGAGAACTGAATGAAAGGGGAGGTGGGAATTCTGTCACAGGCCAAGGGGACAGCCAGTTCAAAGACTCCAAGTTATTGTAACTCCAGCATGTTCTGGGAACAGAAGGAAGACCTGTGGGGTGGAGTGCAGTGAAAGGCGGAGTAATAGGAGGTGAGACCAGAGAGAGAGGCCAAGTCAGGAGTCCAGATTTGAAGGGTTTTGCACGGGAACGTAGCATAACATCATTCACACTTTTAAAAGATCCCTCTGTCTACTGAGTGGAGATAGCCTATTAGGGGGCCAAAGAATCCTCAGGGGATGTTTGTAGTGGTCTGAGGGAGAAGCAGGGTATGGCACAGGCCGTCTGGACCTTCTCCTTCTTTGGTTCACAAGGAGACTGCATTTCCCAGCCTCCTGTGCTGTTAGGACTGGCCATTGACTTTTTAACCAATGAAATATACATAGAAGTGATGTGTTTCACTTCCGGGCAAGGCAGATAGGAAACAGTGGGCTGACTCCTCCTTCTCTTTGCCCCTCTGCTGTAAGCAGTGAAGACTCGGGGGGGATGGTGGGGCCACAGGATGGAGGTGGTGTGTGTCCCTGAAGCCCCCCCGGAGGAAGGCCTCTTGCCAATCATGACCACCTGTGTTAAACTTTAATATGAGGGGGGAAATAACGCTTTTATTGCATGAAATGACTGAAATCAAGAGGTTAGTTTGTTGCAGCAACTAGTATTCGCCTAACTAGCAAAGGATGCTACCGTGACATTGATGAGAAGTGATCAGACTTCGAATCTACAAGCTTTTGAAAATAGATACTACCCAGAGATCGTCCAGAGGCCGAGCAAGGCAATGTGAACATTTTGGCTATAATGCTCGCAAGACTCCTGAAAAGAAGGCATTATTGTCCTGGTTGTACCACTGATGAAATGAGGCTCAGCAAAGTTAAATAACTCACGTGGGCTCACACAGTGGCAGAGCCAGGACTAGAATTCCAGGACTGTTTATCTCTCATGCGGCCCCACTGCCCTGTATGTCATCATAAGTGTTGTTTACAGGGAGAAAACGAAATAAAGGGACTAAAGTGCTCTAGATATGCTAGTTGTTATTATCATTATTGAAAAGAAGACAAGGCAGCCAAAGAAGTGAACTTCTTGTCTGCACCACCCTGGACGATGCTCATGCATCTCTGAGGGGCCCCTGCTGGTGTATAGGTTTGATTCATGCATTTACCTTGTGCTGCATACTGTGAACTCTTCAGGTCAGGAGAAGAGTTGGGCTTGGGGGGCTTGTTCATCACCATATCCTCAAGGATGGGCCCAGTCCACAGGAAGCACTCAGTATATGCTCTTGAAATGGTAATACTGAGTATGGGGTAAAGGGTTTGCTCAGTGAAAACATGCCCAGTGATGATGGAGTCCACTGAAGGGATCACAGGGCCACCCATGGGTGAGGCCGGTTACAGAACACTAAGCCTCCAACCCATGATTTCTCACTGTGCTCTAGTCATGGGCCAGCTCAGGTCTCCTTCAGTAACCATATGTGGTGGGCATCACAGATATGGGGCCTCCTCCTCATCCTGGGGGAATATGTCCCTGAAGGAGTGGGCAGGAGAACTCATGCTGACATTTTTTTTCCTCTCACCGAAATACTTACAAGTATTAAGTTTCTGGAATCCTGCAAGTTCCCTTAATTATACTAGTTCCTCCATGGGGTACTGAATGCTGGTCCGCTTTCCTATCTCTGTGCTCTCTCACCTTACAGGTTCCTTCTTGCAGGAGAGAAGCATGAGTGCGTTTGCTCAGGCCGTACTGAGTGATGGGTGTGCCAGGCACTCAAGAAGGCCACTGAGACTTATGGCTGCCTCTCCCTGTTTGCATTTATATTGTGTGGTCCCTGGAGACCAGAGCCTTGAACCTTGACCAGAGCCAGAGCCTTCCCGAAACTTGAACACTGCTGGGGAGGAAAATGTAAGAGAGGAAGGGTCTGCAAGAGACACTGAGACAGAGCCAGCCACAAAAGTGCCAGGATGGGATGCAAGCCGCTCAGACTAAAAGATAATCACCCGACCAGACAGTGGAGAGCTTGATTCAACTGCCGCAGTCGAGGCTCCTGAGTTCTGTAACTGTGGGCAGTATAATAACACACCCTGCTAAATTGTATTCTGTGTTGACAATTATTCACTCCCTCTCCACCCAGACCATGGTTCCCTGCAGGCAGAGTATATAATTCCCCACCCCAATGATGTTAGGTTTAGCCAAGAGAAGTGCTAGTGAAATGAGAGTGCAGATAGGATGTAGGCCACATCTGAGCAGAAGTTTTCAATACACTTCGGGGATCTGGCTCTGCCCTTTTTGTTCAGACCCTGCACCCTGAGAACTTCTTCTCGCAGAGAATGGCAACCCTTCAGTCTGTACGTGGAGCCAGCTCAGTCCACCCTGGCAGAGGCCAGCAGAGCTACCCTAACTGCAGCCCCTCGTGCGAAGTCAGTAAGAAAAAAGTGGTTGAAGGTTGTAAGCCCCTGACAAACTGGGGTTGTTTGTCACCACGATGAAAGCTAACACAACCCCCTACCCTGCCCCTGTGAGCATTAAGAGGGTTTTCCCAAACAGTACCTTCTTAGCTAATACTTGGGCATCTGTGTGTGTGTGGGGGGGGGCGGGTGTTTGTGTGTGTGTGTAGGGGGAAGGGCTAGCCCAGGCTTCATTTTCCTTGTGATCAAGTGCAGAGACTGAGATTGACAGTGATTAGAGGGTAAGCCTAGTGTCACACAGAATTCCAAGACAGGCCTCAGCATTACAAACACAATGTGCTCCCCAAACACACCTCCCAGCTTCCTTACCACACCAATCCTGTCCCAGCCTCTGGATGACATACATCTGTGGTCCCCAGACCCGAGGTGTGTCAGAATCCCCTGGGGACCCAGCTGATAAGCTAGATTCCCATCCCCCATCCTGACACCATGAGCCCCTTCACCGTGGCATGGGGGTGGGGGTGAGTCCCAGACATCCATATTCTTAAGAGATGATAAAAAGCTATAGGGAAGGTCCTGGTCTGCTAATCAGAAGAACCCATGTGCAGCCTCACCTCTGCTCCTCATTAGCTGTGACCGTGAGGCAAGTCACTTAACCTTTTATCAAAAATTGCAATAAGAATATTTGAACTCTCTTGTTTTTCGAGCTCTTGTAAGAACCCAATGAACTAATTGGTAGGTGTGAACATGCATTGCCTATGGCAAAGTGATGTGAAAAGGGGCGTGACTGCGTGCATTTTGGGCCTTTAGAGATGCTGCTGAGAAGCAATCACTGATCATCTCTCCCTTTAAGGTCAGCACCCCAAGGTGACTCACTTCTCTGGTATTTGCAGCCAGAGTGGGAGGCTTGCTGCCGTCCCCAAACAGCCCTCAGCGTGAGCCTGGCCTCCAGCGCCAACCCCAGCTGCCCCAGGGCGTGAAAACTGGAGGGGTGGGGGCCATGTCAAGGGGAATTATTTGGACACCTGGAAAAGACCAACAAAAAGCCAACCTGAGTAATAGGTCTGAAGGTGTCACACCAGATCAGCAGGTTACAAAATCGTTAAATGGGAAGACGGCAAGATTCATCTCTGTTCCCTCATTAATCATTTAAGCATCTTCTTTGGTTTCTGAGAAGCCCTCACTGTGGGAATGGTGGGAACACATCTTGAGCAAGAGCGATTCTCCTCCTGCCTGCACTGGGACTGTGCAGCAACATAGGGTCCACATCCCTGATTTCCCAGGTGGGGAAACTGAGGCCTGGACGGGGTGAAGCATCTGCCAAGTTCACTCATCTAACCAGATCTTCGCATGTCCAGCCGAGAGTCCCCCCCACTCCATTCTGCTCAAGAATGATACCTTGGGGCTTCCCTGGTGGCACAGTGGTTAAGAATCTGCCTGCCAATGCAGGGGACATGGGTTCGAGCCCTGGTCCGGGAAGGTCCCACATGCCGCGGAGCAACTCAGCCCGTGCGCCACAACTACTGAGCCTGCACTCTAGAGCCCGTGAGCCACAACTACCGAGCCCGCGTGCCACAACTACTGAGGCTGCACTCTAGAGCCCGTGCTCCACAACAAGAGAAGCCACGGCGGTGAGAAGCCTGCGCACCACAGCGAAGAGTGGCCCCCGCTCACCGCAACTAGAGAAAGCCCGCACGCAGCAACGAGGACCCAACACAGGCAAAATTAATTAAATTAATTAATTAATTAATTAATTTTAAAAAAACCAAGGATGATACCTTGTCCTCTGGATTACACTTCCAGAAGGTTTATACGTGTCTGTGTATGCATGTGTGTGTGTGAGAGAGAGAGAGAGGGTGTGTGTTTGTATGTATGAGTGTGCAGTATAAAGTGTGTGATTGTGAGTGGGTGTGAGAATGCTCTATGTATGTGAGAGGGTGTGCATGTGTGTGTTTGTGTGTGCATCTGTATTGTGAGTAGGGTGAGAGGAGGTGAGGGTGTGTCTTGTGTGTGTGAGGGGTTGTGAGTGTGTGTGTGGTGGGGAAAGCATTGATGAATGAGGCTTTAAAGGGAGACTAAGCATAGGGTGGGGAGCCTCTCCCTTTCCAGGGGTGCCCGGCACTAAAAAGCCTGACTTCTCTCTCTCAGTTCCCTTCAGCAGCCATCACACTTCTTTCACGGATGATAGGGAACAGACGATTTTAGTCCGTGGTTTCATCTTCTTCCCATACTCAATTCTCTCAGACTCTAGCACTTCACTAAAATCACACAGACTGCCCTGCCTATGTCCTGTACACCCTCTACCCTCCACTGAGTGGACAAAGGGTGTAACCCATGGAACAAAAGACAAGTGGCCAAGGAACGACCGTGTCCACCCCTAGATGATCCACACCCAGGGCCTGGATGGAAAATGTAAAGTTTTGACATATTTCCAAATTATTCTTTTTAATCTCACAAGCCTAAAATGGAAATGTTGGCAGGCCCCAGAAAATTAGTAACTTGGATATATGAAAACTACTATGCAGCTCTGTTTAACACATGCTCTGGCATATTTAAGATATATTTTAAATTTTGGAAAGGCCAAGAGAGTTTGGCTTCTTTAAGAAAAGGGCTGTCAAAAGAAGGCTGTACAATCCTGCATGCTCTGGGCTCAGAGGCAGAGTCTTCAGTGGGTCTGAGGGGTCCATTCATCAGAAAAGGCAGAGCTGGCAGATGGAAGGAGCCGGGCAAGGGGCAGAGAGTAGAGCCGTCCCATGTCAGTGACCCATTATCAGGGAACCACAACCTGATTAGAAGATTGTGAACCACAGGTGTTTTCATTTTCTTTGTCCTCTGATGACAAAAGGAAAGGAAACAAAGAAGTCAATTGTCTCTTAAAAGGACTCGGAGAGAGAAGAGAAAGCAGAGACCCCAAGCAAAAGCCAAGCCAGAAGGAACGTGGGCCAGAGGTTCACGGACAGGCAGGAGTTGAAAGAGTGTTAAAAGGATTTCTGGAGGATAAGACGAAAACCTTAGGTCAAGGACCAATTAATGACGGCTCTCATTCAAAGGCACGTTCTACTTCTCTCTACACCCCATCAAAACCTCAAACTTATTCGCTTCCTATGGAGTAAAGTTAATTAATGTGTAACATTTGTGGGTTTTTTTCTTTTTAACCTTTCCTTTTATAGAAGAATCTTCACTGACTGCATCTTAAGCACTATCATTGAGATGTCAACTCCTTACACCTGGAGAAGAAGCTGTGCGGCACCATGCATCCTCAACTGAAACTTCCCTGTGTGATCCATGACCATTAGCTGCTCACTAGCAATGGTCCTCATGGCAGGAAAGATGTGGCAGAAATAAGACAGGTGGCAGGCCATGCAGAATGTCCTTCCAGAGCTGTAAACCCACCCCTTTCCATGCCACTGGGGAAAAATTCAAATATGAATGAGTGAGTTATAGTGTTATAGAAATAACTTGGAAACTATCAATATTATGGGGAGGCACATGAATTACATTAAGTTATTACAGGTGTGGCCACACATCCTTGTGCTGTGACATCAAGCTGAAGTCATGGCTGTAGATAAATGAAAGGGCCCCCGTTGAGGTCTCAGGTTCCACGTCCCAAAGATAGAGAATGCTGGAATCCCGTCCCTACCAGCCTCAAGGACACTTTGACAAGTTCCCAAGCAGGAACGAAATCACATTCATATGATTTGGGCATTCTTTTCTTTGTATAGGTACTCAAACTCAAAATACTTCTGCTATTAATCTGGAATATTCTTCATCTCAAAACCACAGCAAAACACACCCCCTTCGTACCAACATTAGGACACTTGTTCAGATGCCAGGACCTTCTGAAACCTTCTTTACTTTCAGCAATTTTGAGAAAGCACATATAAGAAGGCACTTATTCCTCACCCAAAAAGGCACTGACTATTTTAGGACATTTGTGACCAGTGTTTTAGTTTGCCCGTATCCTGATTTAGAAAAAAAAAAAATGTATTTCAAGTTAGTTACTTCTGCTATGTTCTCCAGCTATTTCGTTCAATTCACTATTATGGAATTTTCAAGTAGTATTTTAATTATTCGTTTAACTTATCTTTCTCTCCCGTGCCCAGATGACAATCTCTTTGAAGAATGGGATCATGTCTTATTCCTGTCTTTGTATATTCCTCATCAAAAGGTCTGCATATAGAAATTGATTAATGAATGTTTGGTTTTGGTTGTATTGATGGACATACAAGTACAATATGATCTGCGTCCCAAAATATATGAATATGATCTGCTTCCCTTTAATGAGAGGGGACCTATAATTTAATAACCAAGTTTATACACCCCTCCCTTCCAATTAGAAAGTCTACAGCTATGGGATCAGTAGCCCGCAGCCTAGAAATGGTCTTTATTGGGGCAAACTGTGGTCCCTCTGAGTTGTCCAGGGTCCTGATTTCTGCTTGGCTCTCATTCTAACTAGTCCAGCCAAGGAGTTGGAAAGCCTTGAACCAAGTCTCATGGTGCTCCCTGCTTGCTCACAAGGGCTGTTGTCAGCCAATGGAACTCCACCTGCCTGATTATAACTTTCCTGGTGCGCTGAGCCAATTGCCCCGTGTTGGTTCCTGGGATTGACTGTGATGACATTTTCTAGACTTAGCCATTTCCTCTCACTCCATATGCCTTTTTAGTTCTCCTGGCCAAAAAGTATTCTCTGTAAACTACTGAGAAACTCATTTATTCCAAAGAGTAAATGATTCGCAAGGCTTGGTGTACTACTCCTCCTCGGAACCTTTGCAACTTAACGGGGATGATGCCTTAAGTCAAAAAAGGAATTGTGGCATTTCAGGCATAAGCATACCCTCGATTCTTTCCTCTTGGGCATACAGCCCCTGCCAAGGGCTACCGGCTATCCTGCTTTTTTCCCCTCCTTGGTGCTGCCATCTTCCCACCATCCTCATTTGTAGATGACTTTGGTCCCTGAATCTTGCGACTGCAGGGTCCCCATGGATGACCGTCCAACACTCTGGTCTTTCAGTCTCTTGATCTTCTCATTCCCGTTGGCCTTCTTCTCTATTTCACATTGGTCACTTACTCCCCAAACCACCTAAATCTTGGAATCATGATTCATTTTATGCAAAGGTCTCAGCTTCCTCTCCTGCTAGCTTGGTCAACTTCTCCCCAAATGGTTTTTGAGCCTCATCAGAATCTCCAGGCATTGAACCCCCTTCAATCTCTGCCAATCCATCAGCTAGCTTCTTCCTTCATTCTCCTCCTTATCCAACTTAGATCTCATGGCCCATCACTCCCTAACACTTTCTTCAGAACTCTAAATTCCTCTGCCACTCTGTCCTTTTATTCCCCCTCTGGCAAAAAGCCAAGTCTGAATGGACCCAACTCCCCTCTTGCTCTGAGGCACAGAATGAGCGGCTGAGTCTTAATGAGAAAGCAGCACACCAGGGCAGACCAATTTCACCATGTATTCATGATAACTATTCTCGGATGCCTCTCAACACTACCCAGCAAGCATGCCCCTGTTCTCTCATCCACTCTGCAACACGCTTCCGATCTAATGTGCCCTCCTCAAACCTCTGACTCCCCCCACTTCTTTCCTCACTCTTGGCTTACAACCCTGCCTCCTATTTCTCAGGGAACACTGAGTCTGTTACACGGAACTCTCTCACCCTCCCACCACCAAGTGCTCAAGCCCACCCCCTCCCTCCTGTTCCCTGGCCTTTTCTCCCTCCCACCAACCAAGGCTGGTTCGTCCACATGGCTTAAGATCTGTCTTCTCATGCCCTGTCAGAAAATGCATATTATCCAGGGTCCCTTCTTTCTCTAGCTCCCTCTCTAATGGATTTCTCTGGAAGACATTTAAATACCCATAAGTCTTTTCCTTTTAAAAACTGCCTTCTCTCAACCTTGCAGACCCCTCTAGCTATTGCCTCCTCTTTCTTTACCCTTTAAGCCAAACTTCCTAAAAAGGTTACTTTATTTACAGTTCCTCACCCTTCTCCTCAACCTACTCCTGGCTGGCTTTTGTCCCCATCATTCCAGTGGAACAGCTCTTGCTTGGGTCACCAGAAACTTCCATGTCCCCAATCCAGTGGGCACATTTCCATCCTCATCTCACTGCATTTACCAGGTTCTCACTGGTCCTGTTGGACCCTCCCTATTTCTCGATACCCACTCTGTTCCCTTTGCTGTGATGACACAGCACTGCCCCACTCCTAGATTTCCTGACAAGTTTTTTCTGCCTCTGTCACTAGTGTCTCCTCCTTTTACTGACTACCTCATATTAGAATTCCTCCAGACCTGGTCTTAGACCCCCACCTCCTCAAACTCTAAATTCTAATGGTGTCAGATTCTACCTACACACAGATCAACTCTGAAATCCTTCACTGCTTCACACTCTTTATTCTACCAGACTCTCCCGAAGCAACCTGGGCACTCATTTCTTCGTCTAGAAGTCTTGAGACCAAAGTGTCAGGGAATTCCTAAATCAGTTCACCCAGCATCCAACAATCCTCCTGACCCCAAGCTCCTGATGAACATCCTGTGACAAAGCTTCACTTCAACCTCAGGGACTGCACTGTTGTGTTTCTCCAGTTGGCAAAGGATTAAGACTGACGTTGGTGTCCAGTTGACTGGTTAAAATCCTAGTTCTGCGATTTTCTTGTTGAATGACCACAGGGTTGTACTATTTAATGGGGTTATGTTATTTAACCTCTCTAAGCTTCGATTTCCTCATCTACAAGGTGGGGATAATAATACTAATAATGTCTAAGATTTCTACTAATTACATGAATTATTATCTAGTAGGCATAGAACAGTGCCTGCCATATAATTTGCGACCATAATGGTAGTTTTATTATGATTGTACTTATATTCAGCCTTAATGATTCCTTGCTGTGTTCTTCTCTGTATAGCCCCTAAAATGTTTCTTTTATTCCCAAGTCCCTGATGGGCAGATATTGACCTCTCGACATTGACATGCTTCACTAAGAAGATCAAGGCCTCCCCCATGTACTCCTTCAGCACCCTCTCTATGCTGTAAATGTCCCTCTATGTAGCCGTGCTGCTCTCCTTCCTGCAGGCCCAGAGGGTGTGTCCTGTCTCCTTACAGGGCTGCCCCTTCTTCTTCAGGACATCCCAGCTGCCGCAAGCTCAGGCACCTCCCTCCACCAGTTATCCACTCTATCTTTCTTATTCAGACTCTTCTGCTTCTCCCTCTGTCTCAGGACAGAAAGAGCCTCAAGTCCTTTCTAGCCCTAAGCAAAACCAAGAACAAAAAAGAAAAACATTAAATCTTCTTTCCCTTGCCTCTCTTTACTAGCAATCTTCTTGAAGGGCGTCTACACAAGTTTCACTTCTCATCCTCTTCTCAGCCCTTGCCACGTGCCCTCTGTGCTCTCAAAGGCTTCCCCTCCCTGCAGGTGGGTCACCCTCCCCATCAGGCCTGTCTGCTTCATGTTACACAGCTGACTACGCTCTCCTTTCCATCTGCCTCTTCCCTAGGGGGCGCTGGTTCTCGTCCTCCTTGTACTCTGTCTCTATCATGGTCTCCTCCTACTAAACAGACTTACATTGGGGATGAACTTCTGTTCAGAGACTCAAGTGTTCAAGAAATATTGCATTTCTTTATTTTCTGTTAAGTACCTGGATTTCAACCCCAAGTTCTCATCCTGCTAGGTTGGTGAGAAATTCAACCTCACTCCTTCTCGGGGCTTCCTCTTCTTTCTCTGAGGGGCTTTGCCATGGTTCTAAGGCAGAGCAGAGACCTCTTTGGAAATAGGACATTGATCTGCCCTGATTATCACTGAGAGTTCAGCTAGCTCAGGCTCTGAAGCCCAGCGTGCCCTGCTCCTTCCCACAAAGCTTGCACCCATGAAGCTTTGGCAGGGCTGGCAGGCCAGGCACCATGGGCTGCCCATTCTGAGTTCCTGCCAGGGCTTGGAGTAGTGCCAGGGCCAGGGAGACGGACCCCCCTGCTACGCTCCAGGACCACTGAACTTGCCCAGGGAACGCTCTTCAATCCCTGGGAATCCGTCCTTGTCTCTACTACCCTCATCTTCTACAGACAACCTTGACCTCATAAACATCAGAGCCCTGCCTCCTGAGGCTTGTAAGCATAGAGTCTGTGATCTGCCTAGATCAGGGAAAGGAAAACACAGAGAGAAAGATGAATCAGTATCTCAAAGATGCATCCTGCCACCAAACTCATGAGACTCATGAGTGTGTTTGCCAGGAGTTGAGGGATTGGCGTTGTAATATTTTATTTCATTTTTCTTCCAACATAGCAGATATGACCAAATATATTCTGGATGGGAATATGAGGATGGGAATATGAGATTATGCTATATTTTCCTTGCTTGCTATTGAATTTTTAATGTCTCAAAATGAATAACAAAATTTTAAATCTCCAATAAAAATTTATCTTCCAAATAGGCATTTCCCAATGTATGCCCCTATATGATCTTCCTTGACAATCTCACCTATTTTCATGGTTTCCCCTTTTGCCATAGTGCAGGTGATCCTGAAATCGATCTCATGGCCTCTAAACCATCTCCTACATGACACTCCTACAGCGTGTCATTCCCAAGTGATCCCTGGACATCTGCATTTGCATATCCGACAGGCAGCTCAGGCTCAACCCACCACCACTGACACAGAGCCCCCTGCCCCCACCATTCCCATCCATCATCAAGCCCAGTCAACTCAACCTCAAAACCTCTCGAATCAATCTCTTTCTCCCCATCTCCTCTGCCACTCGCATCCTTCACCTGAAAAACTGCAACCGCACCTGAATGTCTCCTACTTGCACTCCAATCTGTGCTCCATGCAGCAGCCTCAATGAGATTTTAACCCCACACATCAAACGGGGTCGCTCCTGCCTAAAGCCCTCCAGTGCTTCCCTTTAGGATAATGCCCAGACTCCATAGTGTGACCTCCAAGCCCTGCTGTGGTCTGAGTTCTGTCACCACTCAGCTTGGTCTTCCCCTGATTCCCTACAATCCAGCTACCCTAAATTCTTTCAGCTCCTCCAACAGGCCAAACTGTTTCCCACTGTCACACCTCACATGTGCTAGGTTCTTTCCCTGGGCTGTACCTCAGTGCAGGATGCCTTTCCCCTTATCTCTCACTGGGGCAACCCCTACTCATCCAGGTTTCAGCTGAAAGGTGATGTCACCAGAGAACTCATTCCTGATTTCCTACTCGAATCTGGGGCCCTTCATCTTCCCAGGGCCCTTGGGACATCTTGCTTGCAATGATGTTTTTGTTTCTGTGATTTTTGGTTAATGTCTGTCTTGCACTCAATGTGAGTAGAGATCGCTATACACCCCACCCCCACCCTGTTCTCCTAGCAGTGCTGGGCATATATAGGACTCAGAAACTGTTGACTGAATAAACAAATGAATACCTAGATTTGAGGCTATCCTCTTCTCTCCTCCTCTCCCCACCATACCCTGGTCTTGTATTGCGCTTCTTCCTTCAATTATTGATGCTCGAAAACAGCCCACCCTTCAGGCTTAAAATCCTAGAGTCCCCTTTTACTCCTTCTCCCCCTCACTCCTTCTATCCAACATGTAGTCAAAATACACCAAGTCTACCTCTAAATAGGTCCGACACACACCCCCCTTTCTCCTCTCCCAGTACTTGGCCCAGGTTACTTCTCATTCGGATGGTTAAACTTGCTGCCTAGCTGCCCCCTTCCCTAATGACTCCAGTCTATTCTTCCCAGAATCTGCAGAATTGTTTTCCTGAAGTTCAGATAGACCTCTTCCTCAAAACAGCTTACTCTTTCACACAAATAAAATCTGAATGGAGCATTATGCAGCAATTAGAAACAACAGGTTAGATTTAAACACAGCAGCATGAGCGAATCTTAGAAACATAGTGTTTAGTGAGAAGAGTAAAAAATGGAATAAGATTCTATAACACAATACCACTTACATACATTAAAAATACATGCAGTAAATCAGTAAACCTTTTATAGAAACATAGATAAGCAAAGAAGACAAACATCAAATGCAAAAAGGCAGTTGCATATGGGAATGAAAGGAATGGGAAAGTACAATAGTAGGGAAGATAAAAGGGAAAAAATAAAAGAAGAGAAGGGCTTGGCATGTATCTATAATGATACATGGGCAATGAACTCAGGACAAGGATAAACTCTACCTACTGTAAGCAAGGCCCATAGGAAAAAACAAGCAATAACAACAAAACAACTTGTATCCCAGACAAGTAAGATTCAATTCATTTTTGCAACTCTCTTCGTAGTTCTTAGGACATTTCCTTCAATATCATGGGGGGAATTAATCTATGTGCATAATAAAAGTGTACATTTATTTTAATCAAATAGACTCTAAGACATGCCTCGGCACTGAGAAAATAAACCATCCACGTCCTCATCTTACCCAACAGGAAACAAACTCCCAGGTACTGGCTTCTCTTCCTGATCACCTTCTGCTAATGATCACTTCACTCAAGCACAGTAATTCCTTTAACAACTTGAGCTACAGCACCACTTTAAAAAAAATCTCATAAGCAACCCTGAGCCTTTAGCATAGATTTTAAGTACATTAGAGACAGTATCCTAATTTTATCAGGTATAGTCACCTATAGTGTACAGCCACATATTTCAAAGGAACTAGAAATTATATTTTTATCATTTTGGGTACCTCATGCTTAAGCTGCTACCTGCTAGGAATTACAGAATCCAAATGAAAGTACAATTTCAGAAGGCATGAGGTCACTCGGAGATCAGCTTTGCTGGTGAAATCCAGGTTTCAAGGAGAAGTAATAAACATTGTGGTCTGACTGGTCTAGTAACTCCCATTTGTCCCCTTCCAGCCAGCACAGAATTGAAAAGGATAAATAGTTGTTCACGAATTCCTAATCCCACCTGGGTCTGCAAGACACTGAGAACATCTGCTTGCCTTAGGATGAGCCTGCAATGTTTTCATAAACTTTTATTTAAAATCTACAGACAAAATTGATCTTAGGGAAGTCAATCCTTCCACGGCCCTTGAATCTAGCTAATGAAAGTGTTAATGGTTTCAGTAGACATTGTAAAATAAATACTCATAAAAATTTGCACAACACACTATTATATGGCCCCATAAAATCCACAAGGCAATTACCCAGTTATGAGCTCCCTGCCCACCTCCCAGGGCACCAAGGTTTGCACAAGTGGAGGTAATGGAGGAACCTAGCAAAGGGGAGGGGCTGCTAGAGCAGCATCAGACACTGACCTGGGGGGACCAGAGCTCTCTGCCAGCCCTCGACTTCCTTGTCTGTGAAATGGACGCTTGATCTCCAGTCTACACCGCTCGTTTCTCTGTGCTTCACATGGAGGAGAATGCTGGTAGGGGAAATGCAAGTGTGGGCTCAATCCCTGTTTCATTTCTTGAGGCTGAGTGATCTCAAGCATATCATCTGATCCAACCGCCCTTCCGGTCACACTCATAGCCGACATTATGTGTTCATGGTGGGCCAAGTGGGGTGCTATTACTCTCAGTATCCCGTTCAATCCTCACCGCATGCCTATGAACTGTGCATTATCATTATCCCCATTTTACAGATGAGAAGACGTATTCAAGAGCCTGAACAATCAACCACTGCAACATATGGGCCCATAATAGGGAGAATGCAACCTCCCAAGCAGTAGAGTGCTGGACACTCAGTTATGCTCAGAAAGTGTAAACCCCCTGCTTTTGCCTTTGCCATACATCACTCTCACTGCTCCAAAGAGGAGGGAATAAATATGCCATAATTTTGCAGCCATGGAGCACAGATGTGGATGGAAACTAAGAGGCAAAAGCATCAGCTGAATGTTGAACACTATCCAACGTCCCTGTGCCCCAGCGTTCCTGACCTATCTCTGTTCCCTCTCTGTCCACCTGCTGCTCCTAGGGGTTCCTTGCAATATGATAGTCCCTGGAATGGTGCCCCATTCAGGCATTTTCCTCACCAGCATGGACCCCATCACAGAAAAAAACTACAAGAATGATCTGACATTGGTTTGGTGTTATGCAAGTTACAAAACACTTGGATAGAGATTGCATTAAAATTAATAAAAATTACTAAAATGATATTAAGGGAAACAGGACAGTTATTTTGTAGAATGAACCTTGGGTTGGTTTCTTAGGTTGTGCATTTTTGCAGGAATGTCACAGAAGTGATGGTGCGTCCATCTAGCATGTCCTAGAAAGTCACACATGGGGTCGATTTGTCCCATTGCTTATGATGTTAAGGTTGATCACTGGGTTAAAGTGGCATCTGCCGTGTTACTTCACTGTGAAGTTACTTTTTCCTGTATATAATTGAGGAATGTATTTTGAGACAGTGTAAATATCTCATTTCTCATCATTCTTTCCATCATTAATTTTGCATACATTGATGAATCTTATCTGAAACAAATATTACTATAGTAGGATAGGTAAAGAGATAAGAGAAGGAGAACACAAGTGTGGGAAAACGTTAGCATTTGGGGAATCTGGGTGAAGGGTACATGGGTTTATTATTTTTGCAATATTTTATAAATGTGAAATTGTTTCAAGATAATGTTTTTTTTAAAAGGATATTGGTTCACTCACAGAATTGGCAGGAGGGATAAAGAGCCAGACTTAGGACTACCCAGCTAGGAGCAATGTTCAAAATGTGTTCAAAATTGCACTGCCAAACAGACCACCCAGGTCCCACTGCCGACGCCTAATCCTTGTGCTGCCACACACACCCGCCAGCACTGAGCTGGACAAGGCCACCAGCCCTGCAGCCACCAGAGCAGCTTCCTCGAGGTCTCCGCTTCCCTGCCACCTGTATGCAACAAAGCTGGGTGGATGTGGGTGAGCAGGGGAGCCTGGGTCTCCACCCAGCTGCGGGGGAAGCTGGTGGTGATGACTGGCCATTTCCAGCTTCTCTTCTTCAGCATAAGCAAGAGGGTTTGGTTTATGGAGTGGCCAAATAGAACGAAAATGTCCATCATGTGCCAGAAAGCAGCCATGCGATCTAACATCACTTGAATTCTCTCTGTTGCTTGGTAATCAATCCTTTTATTCTTCTCCTATCACATTCAGTTCTGTAGTTATTTCTGATTATTTTCAACTTTCTGGAAACCATCCTCCTTCCCACCATTGACCCCTCGCTCTCAGGACATGTCCTCACTTCCTTCTTCAGAGAGATAAGAGGTTTCCTGCTTTGAGAGTTCTGACCGGTCCTGTGGGCATAAGGTCAGGCTGATGTGGGTTCAGATCCCAGCCCCATTACCTACTGCCTGGGGACACTGGGCAAGTTACTTTCTCTGAGTCTCAGCTTCCTTGCCTGTAAAATGAGGCTAGTGATATTGACCTTGCAGGGTGTTGTCTGGGAATACATGTGAAGCGCAAGTGGAGTGCCTGGCAGGTACCCTTATTTCCCCTCCCTTCCCT
Organism: Eschrichtius robustus; assembly: GCF_028021215.1. NCBI lineage: Eukaryota > Metazoa > Chordata > Mammalia > Artiodactyla > Eschrichtiidae > Eschrichtius > Eschrichtius robustus. Next base: position 17,319,840 of record NC_090829.1, read on the forward strand.
TGGCCTCTTATAAAGGACACTGGTGTGTTGCCCAAACTGGGACTGAAGGACTCCATTCCCCACTGAGGTAAGTGTTGCTGAAGCTGCCTTCCTCGCTGGGAGCTCTCCCTGACTGAAGTGAGCTGCCTCACCCCGAGTCACACCACCTCCGGGGGCAGCCTGCACCCAGTGACAGGCCAATGCAAAGGTATGAAGGTCCAGTCCCCTTGTCCCAGTGCAGGACAATTCTGAAGGGCCATCCCAGCTCCAGAGCTCCCCGTGGGGTTGGCTGAGGCTCTTGTTATGACTGCATCACAGCCTAGCTCCTCCCTCTGCCCAGTCCTGACCCCTCCCCTCTTGCTTGTCTACGCTGATCCTGAGAGCTCGTCCTCATACACTCCCTGCATGCCAATCTCTGCCTGAGAGTCAGCTTCCTGATCAACTCGACCCATGACAGCTATCATCTAGGTCTTGCCTTCAAGCCTAGCCTCTTCAACCACATACCACGTGGGACCTGGCCCCATTAGTCTGGTCCCATCTCCTACCATCTCAAAACCATCTCTCCCACATATGGGATGTTATCTTCAGCTACAGTTGAGTGTTAACCATGCCTTTCCATCTCCCATCCCTAACCTTATTGATGAGATCTTCTCTGTCCTTCAAGGCCCATTTCAGATGGTGCCCCTTCTAGAGAGCCTTCCTTGATTTTCCCTTGGAAGTATCTACTCCCTCCTCCGGGCTCTTTCACTATTTGGTCTCCCTCTCCTCATCTGGCCCTGTGCCTGAGTTGGTGGGCCAGTCAATCCCCAGTTCACCCTCAGATCCATCTTTGCCAATCCCCCCCCCCTCCCCATTGCTTTGTGCCTCAGAAGCCCAACACTGCAAACTATTAATATATCTCCCAGGTACATGTGCCCATTGGCTTCTGCCAGTGGGAGGCATGGGCAAGAACGTGAAAGACAGGAGAAGGGGAGAATCCAGGGAATTTCTTCCCCTTCTCTCTGCTTCAGGGAGTGGCATCACTGGCAAGATGGCCTCAGCTCCCACTGGGCAGCCCAAGCTCCTGGGCTCCATCACTCCATCCCCTCCCTTTGCCTCATCAGCCTGGGGATGGTGATGGTTTCTCCTATTAATCTCTAGGTTGCCTCACCATCCCATTTTCAGTTTTTCCAACCCCGGTGTAGCTATTTTCCCATAGTAAACTCCCTCAATTGAGCTTTCTGGTCTGGGTTCTGTTTTCCTGGGTGATACAGATGAAATTTCTGTGTTGCCTTACACTCTCTCAGAAGACTGGGAAGACTTCCTGAGCAGAATGAGTCAAGGCCCCGGGGTCAGCACAACCAGAAGTGGCTCTTCTTATTGGTAACAAGCCAGTTGACAAACAAGGATCAGATGTGTGAGTCTTTAAAACAATCCCACAGTTAACCAATGTTGCCTCACCCTCTCACTCTCCGGTATTGTTTGGAAGAACCCAGGAATCCTTTGCCACTTTGTAAAGAATCAACTTTCCCTAGCTTAGCTAAACTTCTCAATGACTGGGAAAATCTACCCTCCCCACCATCTCCTGACGTGATGCTTAGAAACTTTTACTGCTGAAACAAAATGTGTTTTACCCCGGCTGATGTCTCAAAGAATTATCTCCAGATCTTGCTTATGGTTTTGAAGATAAACACTAATAGTAAATATGTTTGTAAATATTTTGAACAGCTGCTAAGTCTTTAATTATTTTTTGCATTAAAAATTGACAACAATTGATATTACCCACTGATGAGCTACAAACATTGTGTGTGTACCTAGGTGTACATTCCTTCTAATAGCAATTATTGCTCCACGAGGACTGGGGAAATTGCTCTGAGGTTTAAATGCGTATTTGCAACTATACCCAGGGGACTGTGGATAGTAATGTCTACTGTATCATCCACCTTATTTAAAATTTGCAGTAGGAAACACAATTCAATCTAGCACATTTCTAAAGGCCAATGGGAAATAGATTGGGCAGCAGAGTCAGGAAATGCAAATCCAATGCTAAACTCCATCCCAAACCCATCTGCCTGCGTTTTATTTCCTTTTTGTCTTCCCCAAGCCCAGTGGTGCTGACTCAGTAGTGCATTAAACACAAATGCATGGGTTTGGACCTGACCAGCCGTTAATCAATGTACATCCACAAAGGCAGCACCCATGGATTAGCAATCTACTGCAAGGTGCCAGGTGTGCTTGAGGAGAAATTAAACCAGGCTTTCAGAGGTAGACCGGGGGTGGGGTTGGAGTGAGGGGGTTGGTGGCAGGCACAGGCCACATTTGAAAGGTCCTAGTTGATCAAAAAGAAATGTAAATGCCAAAACAGAGTTGTAAATATGTGGTATATTTTAAAGGCTTACGTTTAACAAGTTGACTGCTTTAACTGTGTCAACAAAAAAAAAAAAAAATGAAGAAGAGAAAGAAAAAGAAACACACACACACACATACATGAAAGGGCAATACTTGTCCACTTAGCCTCATTTGGAAATAACATTGAAAGTCTACATTTGAGACCTTCTGCAAATGTGAGCCTGAAGTCCTCCTGCCCCTGTTTCCACACTGCAAAGGCACCAGTAAACACAGCCCAGGTTCAACACTCCAGCCACCCCTGGCCCAGTTTATACAGGATAGTCTCATGGGGGAGCCTCACTAGGAGAAGGTGGGCTCCTGGCTCCTTATCCTGATTTTCCACCTTCGACTGGGAGAACCGACGCTGTTCAGCCCAGAAGGCAGGTGCTCTCCCCTCAGAAGCTGCCTATGTCCTTGGACAAGGGCAGCCTCCTGCCGTCAGAACAGAACTCCTCCTGGGGCCCTCGGAGGATGCAGGATGTGTGCTCAGTTCTCGGGTAGAACTGAGGGGGGGGAGGGAAAGCTCGGAGATGATTCCTCCTGGGGAGCCTCTCAAGGCAGCAACTGCCCTCTTTTATCCCTTCCCACCTCTTTAATCTTGCTTGCAGGAACCATGTGATCTGTGCCTCCAGCCCCACCAGGGGAGGTATGCAAGGTGCCCCCGCGACACACGCGCTCTCTCTCATCCATATGAGAGACCCCAAAGTCTCACCTTCATTAAGGGCCATGACAAGCCCTACCCTGCCAGTCCCCTGACCCTAACATCGCAAGGGGGAGGCACAGCACCTCTAGCATGGAAGTCAGAGGAACCTCCAGCAACAGTAACCTAGCAACAGTGTCTCAGGATTTGAATGTAATTATACCCGGAGCGTGATAAATACTCGGAAGGGCTCCTTATGTGCAGATCATACTAAACAAGTCTTTGAAATTACCCTCATCAAATATTGATAGATGAAAAGTTTCTTTGAAAATGAAAAAAACCTGTAGTGCATGGACAACCTTTCCCAGTGCCCTGGGCAGTGGGAGCACACCAGTCAGGAGAGCTCAGGAAGCCTCAAGACCCCTTTCATGGGTGATGTGGCAGGTCTGGGAGAGAAGTTTGAGCCAGGGACAACAGTGTTCTTTTTTTTTTTTTTTAATAAATTTACTTATTTTATTTATTTATTTTTGGCTGCGTTGGGTCTTCACTGCTGCGCCAGGGCTTTCTCTAGTTGCGGCGAGTGGGGGCTACTCTTTGTTGCAGTGCGTGGGCTTCTCATTGCGGTGGCTTCTCATTGTAGAGCACGGGCTCTAGGTGCGCGGCTTCAGTAATTGCGGCACGCGGGCTCAGTAGTTATGGCTCACAGGCTTAGTTACTCCGTGGCATGTGGGATCTTCCCGGACCAGGGATCAAACCCGTGTCCCCTGCATTGTCAGGCGGATTCTCAACCACTGCGCCACCAGGGAAGCCCGACAACAGTGTTCTTGCAAATGAGGTGTGGTGTCTTGGTGCCGAGGGCAGCAGTCTGGTCTTTAGGTCAGGAGAACTGAGGCTGGAGTTTCCACTCTACTCTCAAAACTGAGGTTTCCTTATTTAGAGTGAGTGTGTTGACCAAGAAAGGGGACCTGAAGGATAGACCTCAGCCCAGATGTGCCGAGGGGATGGTGCTGGGAAGAGAAGTCCAGGCAGAGGGATCAGCATAGGATAGGTTCCAAGGCATTTGCATCCTCAGCTCCATGTTTACCTTGACTGACCCAAGAGGCTGGGTACAGAGTGTGCCAGCCACTGCTGAAGATCTGAGTGGTCCCAGCGTGAAGGGCCTCATAAGCCTCCCTGAGGAGCCAGGGCTTTATTCCAAGCGGAAACAGAAATCCATGCAGGTGGGGACGTGTGAGGTATGTGGTGGGGTGGGGACGGCTCAGTCCCATGTGCGTGGCGGGAAGTGGTCTCTAACTGCACCGGAGAGCAAGGCCTGTCCAAAGGCAGTTGGCAATCATCCCTGTCAGAGGTGGGGGGACCTAGAGCAATGGTCAGGAGCCGCACTGTGGCATAGAGCTGACCTTGAGGTGTCTTCATTCATGAGCTTTGCCAAGATCCCCAGGACAGAGCCCAGGGATGCTCCACTTCATGTGCTGCATCAGGGGACCCCAAGCACATAGAGTGACAGAATCCAGGGATCAGAGCATGACTGACAAAAAGGAGTCTGGAGTGAGAAAGTCTGCAGGAGGGAGAGAGGCGAGAAGAGCCGGGGATTTCATGGAGGGAGAGGATGTCGGGTCTCTCCTGGCACTGGGTTATTAGTGGTGCCGAGCTGGACACGCTTTTCAGCTCTGAGCAGTGGGCGACTAAGATCTGAGGGCAGGAACAAGAGAGAAATGTCCTTCATAGAAACCCAGCCTGTCTTTATTATCTAGGAGGCTGTGCCCCGCCTGACCACTCACCTCCTGTGTGACCCACTCTGATCCCTTTCCCTCAAGGCCAAGTGCGCAGCGAGGGCCCCTCCGGCTCGGCCTCGCGGGAACCCTGTGATTCTATAACCGGGCTGCCAGCCTAGGCCTGGGACACACAGCGAGCCCCCACGCCTCCGGGCCTGCTTCCCCTTGCTTCATCCCCGAAAGCCCTCATCACAGGGGACAGCCCCCTTCTCTGATGTCTGTCTCTGAGCCTGATGTGCATATGTCTCCTGCCAGTTAGAGGAAATCCTTCTCTGTTAGATGCAAAATCTTTAAAGGACCTCAGATCTTGTTGGCAAGCTCTCTTTTCTGGGCCTGGCTCCCTTGACAGCACTGCTGGTGTCTCCCAGCAAGCAAGGGTGAGGAGGCGGGGTTGCGGGAGGATGAAAGGCCCCCCTTCCCTGCTGTGGGATTCAAGGCTGGATCAGGGCCCAATTACACTGCTTCATTCATCCAGTTCAGTGTTCTTCCCAAACAATGATGTATCTGACAGATCTGCTCTGGGTAATAATGGCCGGGTGGCCCCTGCTCTAAGGAAATTCTATTTACAGAAATCCCCCTGAACAAACTAACTTAAGGAAGGCAGGGCTGTTTGATTATCATAAGAATCTGCCCAGGGATCCCTGTAAACCCCAGCAGCCCCAGGGAATCACCAAGTTCATTTGGAGAGCACTGCAACACGGGCTGAAAGAGTGAAGAATAGAAAAATAGAAGTACCAAATTTAGGGCCATTTCCTGTTAAACTCAGTGAGAATAAAATAGAATAGTAGGAGGAGACATTAGCATCAGAGCAAAATCTTCCCTCGGTCCCCCATTAGCAGGAGGAGGATTGGAGAAAGTATCTGACACGTTACTTGGACTGAGTCCCCTGACTTTGGAAAACACCTCTATTGTGTGCGTGTGTGTGTTTTCTGGTGCAAGAAAGGAATTACTATGTATATTTACTATCTATTGCCAAATTGTTCTCACCAACAACTTGTGATGGTTCCCATTTCTTCACATCTGCATGATGTTGGTGGGTTGAATGGTGGTCTCCAAAAAGATATATCCACATCCTAATTCCTGGAACCTGTGCCTGTCACTTTATTTGGGAAAAAGTGTGTCATTAAGTTAAAGATTTTGAGATGAGATCATCTTGGATAATCTGGGTGAGCCCTAAAGAGTCAGGCAGAGGGAAATTAGACATAAGAAAAGACAAAGACACACAGAGGAGAAGCTGATGTGAAGGCAGAAGCAGAGACTGTCGTGATGCGGCTACAAGCCAAGGGACACTGAGGATTGCTGGCAGCCACCGGAAACTAAAAGAGAGGCAAGGAGTAGACTCTCCCCCAGGGTGCCCAGAGGGACCCTGGCCCGGCTGAAACATTGATTATGGACTTCCGGACTCCAGAACTGTGAGAAAATAAATTTTTTTTAAGTCACAAATTTTGTGATAATTTGTTATGGCAGCAATAAGAAACTAATGCATTGGTAAATATAATTCTTTTTTCCTATTTTAAAAATTCCCTTTAGTAGATAAGTGATTTAAAGCAAAAGTAGTATCAATGAACTATAGGGTTATAATATATGCAGGAGTAAAATGTATAATATTAGCACAAAGAACAAGAGAGGCGGAGTGAAGGATTACTGTTGTAAGGTTATTATGCTATACTTGAAGTCATATAGTATTACTTGAAGAGGGACTGTGGTAAGTTAAAGATATATACTATAAACCCAAAAGCATCCACTTACAAAAAGGAGCAGGAAAGAAAAAGAAAGCCAACAAATAATATGGAATTATACAAACTACTTAACATCTATAATTTATAATTATTATAATAAAATATAAAATTATTCAGTATTGCTAGCTATTCTCCTTCCTAAAATATAGCTTTTTAGAGTTTACTTTATTTAACTCTGCCATATTGTTTTCTATAGTGATTCATTTTTTAAGTTTATGTGCGTAGCTTACTATTTTCTGTGTTCCCCATTGTTTCTCCTATCCCATGCCTTCCTTCTTGGCCTACTTTCCTTCTCTATTTAAAGTGCCCCTCTTAAGATTTTTGTGTGTTTATTTGCCTATTTTTTGCTAGTAGAGAAATGTGATAGGCAAACTGTCTTCATTTTTTGATGTCTCAAAACGTCTTCATTTTGCCTTTTCTCTTCAGTGAAAGTTTGCCTTGGTATACAATAAAAGTTTGCCACTTCAGTACTGTAAGTATATAATTTCATTCCAGCATCTCTTTCTGCTGAGAAGAAATCAGTTGTCAATCTGATTGCTGTCTACTCTTGCTCTCTCTTTTCTCTCTGTTGACTTCTGAGGTTGTCTCCTACTCTGCGTGTTCCACAGTTGCCTCCGAGTGGACTCTACTTTGAAGCACTCTGTTGGTTAGCTCTTATGACTCATGTCTTTCTTTGAGTCTGAAGATGTCTTAGCTCTTTTCAATGATTGTTTCTCTGCTATGACTTCTATTTTCTCTTGAAATCCCTACGAAATGTTTGTTGGATAATATTAACCTATTCTCTATGTCTTTTAAATACACTTTTCTTATTACATATTTCTTTTCCCTCTGTTCTGGATTTGAATACATTCCTCAGTGCCATTTCCAATTCAATTCATGTCTCTTCAAATACATCCAGTTTAGCATTTATCTCATCCATTGAGTTTTTATTTCAGTGATGATAGTTTTTTTTTTTTCCTAATGTTTGTATTTGATTTTTACAGTATATATCTGTTCTTGTTTCACTTTACTGGCTTTGTTTCATAATTTCTTATTTCTAATGTAATTACTTTAAAAATTATCTTACTTTTTTCCTTTTTTGAAGTATAGTTGGTATACAATATTATATTAGTTTCAGGTGTACACTATAGAGACTCCACATTTATATACATTATGAATTGATCACCACAATAAGTCTAGTAACCATCTGTCACCATACAACATTATTACAATATTATTGACTATTTTCCCTATGCTGTACATTACATACTCATTACTTTTATTTTATAACTAGAAGTTTGTATTAATGTCCTTTGCCTATTTTTCCCAACCCCCCACTGCCCCCCTTGCAACCACCAGTTTGTTCTCTGTATCTACGAGTCTGTTTCTGTTTTGTTTTGTTTGTTCATTTGTTTTGATTTTTAGAATCCACATGTAAGTGAAATCGTAAGGTACCTGTCTTTCTCTGTCTGACTTATTTCTCTTAACATAATACCCTTTAAGTCCATCCATGTTGTCACAAATGGCAAGAATTCTTTTTTATGACAGAGTAATTTTGCATTGTATATATATATATATATATATATATATATATATATATATATATATATATATACCACATCTTTATCCATTCGTCTATTAATGGGCACTTCCATATCTAGGCTACTGTAAATAATGCTGCCATGAACTAGGGATGCATATACCTTTTAAATTATTATTTTCATGTTCTTCAGATAAATGCCCAGAAGTGGCACTGTTGGATCATATGGCAGTTCTATTTTTCGTTTTCCATAGTGGTTGCACCAATTTACAGTCCCACGAACAGTGCATGAGGGTTCCCTTTTCTCCACATCCATCATCAAAACTTGCTTTTTACTCTCTTTTTGATAATAGTCATTCTGAAGGCATGAGGTGGTATCTCATTGTGGTTTTGGTTTATATTTCCCTGATGATTAGTGATTTGGACCACCTTTTCATGTGTCTGTTGGCCATCTGCTTGTCTTCCTTGGAAAAATGTCTATTCAGGTCCTCTGCCAATTTGTTAGTTGGGTTGTTTGGGGTTTTTTTAATATTAAATTGTATGAGCTCTTTATATATATATAAATATATATATATATATAGGATATTAACCCCTTATTGGGATATACAATATGTAAATATCTTCTCCCATTCGGTAAGTTGCCTTTTCATTTTGTTGATGGTTTCCTTCACTGTGCAAAAGCTTTTTTAGTTTGATGTAGTCCTGTTTGTTTATTTTTGCTATTGTTTCCCTTGCCTTTGCAGTCAGATTCACAAAAACTTCTCTAAGACTGATGTCAGTGAGGTTACTGCCTATGTTTTCTTCCAGGAATTTTATGGTCTCAGGTCTTACATTCAAGTCTTTAATCTATTTTGAGTTAATTTTTGTATATGGTATAACATAATGGGCTAATTTCATTCTTTTGCATGTGGCTGTCCAGTTTTCCTAACACAATTTATTGAAGAGATTATCCTCTCTCTATTGCATGTTCTTTGCTTCTTTGCCATAAATTAATTGTTCATATATGTGTGGATTTATTTCCAAGCTCTCACTTCTGTTTCATTGATCTGTGTGTGTGTGTGTGTGTGTGTGTGTGTGTGTGTGTGTGTGTGCCAGTACTATCTAGTTTTAATTACTATAGGTTAGTAGTATAATTTGAAATCATGGAGTATGATGCCTCCAGTTTGTTTTCTTTCTTAAGATTGCCTTAACTGTTTGAGGTCTTTTGTGGTTCCATACAAATTTTAGAATTATTTGTTCCAGTTCTGTGAAACTTGCCATTCGTACTTTGATAGGGATTGCATTGAATGCATAGATTGTTTTGGGTAGTATGCACATTTTAACAATATTAATTCTCCAGTTCATTAGCAATGTATATCTTTCCATTTATTTGTGTCATTTGATTTCTTCCATCAATGTCTTATAGTTTTCAGAGTACAAGTCTGTCACTTCATTGGTTAAATTTATTCCTGGGTATTTTTTTGACGAAATTATAAATGGGACTGTATTCTTAATTTCTCTGTCTGATAGTTCACTTTTAGTGTATAGAAACTCAACAGATTTCTGTATACTTATTTTGTATCCTGCAACTTTACTGAATTCATTTATTAGTTCTAACAGGTTTTTGGGGAATCTTTAGAGTTTTCTATATATAGGATCATGTCATCTGCAAATAGGGAGAGCTTACTTCTTCCTTTCCAATTTGGATGATTTTAATCTCTTTTACTTATTTGATTGCTGAGGCTGGATTTTCAAACTATGTTCAATAAAAGTGGCAACACTGGGAATCCTTATCCTATTCCTGACCTTAGAGGAAAATCTTTCAGCTTTTCCCCTTGAGTGTGATGTTAGCTGTGGGTTTGTCATATATCACCTTTATTATGTTGAGGTATATTTCCTCTATGCTGACATTGTTGAGAGTTTTTAAAGGATGTTTAATTTGTCAAATGCTTTTTCTGCATCTATTGAGATGATTATATGATTTTTATCCTTCAATTTGTTAATGTGGTGTAAACTGTTTATTGATTTGTGGATATTAAACCATCCCGACATCCTTGGAATAAAGCCCACTTAATCATGGTGTATGATCCTTTTATTGTACTATTGAATTCATTTGCTAATATTTTGTTGAGGATTTTTGTATCTATTCTCATCAGGGATTTTGGCCTATAATTTTTTGGTAGTGTCTTTATCTGCTTTTGATATCAGGGTAATGCTGGTCTCACAGAATGAGTTTGGAAGCATTGCTTCCTCTTTGATTTCTGGAGTAATTTGAGAAGGATAGGCATTAACTCTTCTTTAAATGTTTGGTGGAATTCAACTGTGAAGTTTTCTGGTCCTGGACTTTTGTTTGTTGGGAGTTTTTAAAATTACTGATCCAATTTCATTACTATGGTCCATTCAGATTTTCTATTTCTTCCTGATTCAGTCTTGAAAGATTATATGTTTCTAGGAATTTATCCATTTCCTGTAGGCTGTCCAGTATTGGCATATAATTGCTCATAGTAATCTCTTATAATCTTATGATCCTTACTATTTCTGTGGCATTGGTTGTAACTTCTCCTCTTTCATTTCTGAGTTTATTTCTTTCCTCTCTCTCTCTCACTTCTCAATTAGTCTGGCTAAAGGTATATCAATTTTGTTTATCTTTTCAAAGAACCAGCTCTTACTTTCATTGATCTTTTCTATTGTTTTTTAGTCTCTATTTCATTTATTTCCACTCTGATCTTTATTATTTCCTTTCTTCTACTAGCTTTGGGCTTTCTTTATGCTTTTTTCCCTAGTTCCTTTAGGTGTGAGGTTAGATTGTTAATTTGAGATTTTTCTTGTTTCCTGAGGTAGGCCTGTATCCCTATAAACCTCCTTCTTAGAACAGCTTTTGCTGTGTCCCATAGATTTTGGATCATTGTGTTTCCATTTTCATTATCTCAAGGTATATTTTGATTTCTTCTTTGATTTCTTCATTGACCCATTGGTGTTTAGTAACATATTGCCTCCATGTATTTGTGCTTTTTGTGGTTTTCTTCTCATAATTGATTTCTGGTTTCATACTGTTGTGGTCAGAAAAGATGCTTGATGTGATTTCAGTCTTCTTAATTGTAATGAGACTTGCTTTGTGGCCTAACATGTGATCTATCCTGGAGAACATTCTATGTGCACCTGAAAGGAATGGTACTCTGCTGTTTTGGGGTGGAATGTTCTGTATATGTCTATTGAGTTTATCTGATATAATGTGTCAAGTTCAATGTTTCCTTATTGATTTTCTGTCCAGATGATCTATTCATTGAGGTAAGATGGGTGTTGAAGTCCCCTACTATCATTGTATTACTCTCAATTTCTCCCTTTATGTCTGTTAATATTTGCTTTATGTATTTAGGGGCTCCTGTGTTGGGTGCATAGATATTTACAAGCATTATATCTTCTTGTTTGGGTTGATCCCTTTACCATTATGTAATGCCCTCATCATTCATTAGTCTTTGTTTTAAAGTCTATTTTGTCTGATATGAGTATTGTTATTCCAGCTTTCTTTTCACTTCCATTTGCATGGAATACCTTTTTTTCATCCCTTCTCCTTCAGTCTGTGTGTGTCTTTAGATCTGAAGTGAGTCTCTTGTAGGCAGCATATATATTGCTCTTTTTTTTAAAAATCCATTCAGCCATTCTACGTGTTTTGATTGGAACATTTAGTCTACTTACATTTAAAGTAATTATAGGTATATGCCTATTGCCATTTTGTTAATTGTTTTGTGGTTGTTTTTGTAGTTCTATTTTGTTCCCTTAAACTATTCTCATTTTTTGTTTATTCTTTTCTCTTTTTGCATTCTGATTGGGTGATTTCAACTACCCTGTCTTCTAGATCACTGATCTGTTCTTCTGCATCTTCTAATCTGCTATTGATTTCCTCTGATGTATTTTTCCTTTCAGTTATTGTATTCTTCAACTCTAATTGGTTCTTTTTAATATTTTCTATCTCTTTGTTTTATTTTATTTTTTATTGAAACATAGTTGATTTACAATGTTGTGTTAGCTTCTGCTGTACAGCAAAGTGATTCAGTTACATATATATATATATATATATATATATATATATATACACACATTCTTTTTTCTATCTTGTTGAACTTGTTGAAGTTCTCACTGAGTTCACCCATTCTTTTCCCAAGCTTGGTGAGCAAATGTATGAGTATTACTTTGAACTCTTTATCTGGTAACTTGCTTATCCCAATTTTGTTTTGTTCTTTTTCTGAGGTTTTGTCTTGTTCTTTTGTTTGGAAAGTATTCCTTTGTCTCTTCATTTTGCCCAACTCTGTGTTTTTTTCTATGCATTAGGTATATCACTTACGTCCCTCAGTCTTGATAGAGTGGACTTATGTAGAAAGTGTCTTGTGGGGCCCAGTGGCACATTTCCCTCCCTTGGTCACCTGTGCCAGGTGCTCCAGGGATATACCCTATGAGGCTGTGTGCACCCTTCCATGGTAGTTGGGCTGTGATTGCTATGGACATGCTGGTGGGAGGGGATGGCCCCCAGACCAGCTGGCTGCATGGGTTGCCTGTGACTGCTGCAGATGCCCTGGTGGGCATGACTGGCCCTCAGCCCAGAGGGTTGAGAGGTCTTACTGTGACTGTTGCAAGCATGCTGGCCTCCCAGAGCAGGAGCCACCTTGGAGGGTTGCCAGTGCTGGCTGGGGTTGCCTGCTGGATGTGGTGGAGTGGGAGCCACTTTGGAGGGTCCAGCCTGGGTGAACAGGTCGAGCAAGGTTGGTCCTCAGGGGAATTCCAGGTCAGGGTACATGGTGTTAGGTAGGTTGATGGAGAGACACAGAAATGTTGCCCTCCAGTGCTGGGCCATCTAGGTAGAAGGAGAGGGAAAAAAAAAAAAAAAGGTACCCTGCAGCACTTCTGCCCCTGAAGAAAGTTACACCCTGCCCTCCACCATATACCTTAAAATTAACCAATAAATTTCCTTCTCATATGACCCAAGTACTTTTCTAAGTGCTGTCTCTGTGTTGAAATTCTGAGTAAGTTGGTTTATGTGTGAACCCTTCAAGAAAAGAGCCTCAATTTCCCACAGCCCTCCTGCTCTCCTGGACTCATTGGTTTTCAAAGCCAGACATTATAGGGGCTCATCTTCCCAGTGCAGACCCACGGGCTGAGAAACCCAGGGTGGGGCTTGGACCCCTGGCTCCTCCATGGTTTTGATATCCCTCCTGCTTGTGGATCACTGAACCAGGGGTGTGGGTTCTGACTATACTGTGTTTCTGCCCCTCCTATCTGTCTTGATGTGGCCTTTTCTTTATATTCTTAGTTGTAGAAAATCTGTTCTGCTCATGTTCAGGTCATTCTCAGAGATAGTTGTTCTATATGTAGTTGTAATTTTGGTGTGTCTGTGGGAGGAGGTGAACTAAGGATCTTCCTACTTCACCATCTTTCTAATTATCTCAGATTTTTACGCCTACTTTTCAAATTACTTTTTCAGATCTTAAAGGCATTTCACTTGGAGTAAATATCTGTTCTTATAGATATTTTTTGGCAATCTTTATTAGCTTTAGATTTCTTCAAGTGGTTTAGAATTTTGGATTTTAGACTCACTCTAAGAGGGCAGCTTTGGGTTGTTATATATTTCTTTCCTCTCTCTCTTTTCTCTGTGCTCACTCACTCTGTACAGCAGTTTTATGGCTGCCTCCATGCAGTACTCCCATTAGGGGAACTCCAATATAGAAGCTCCGGTCCTGTACTGGAAGCTCAGAGTCCCTGCCCCAGAATGATGTTGCAGATAAACAAGATCTAGTCATAAGGGTGATGGGTGACTTAGCCCTTTTCTGGCTGGGTCTGTGTTTGAGCCGTTACCCTCAAGTTCATAAGCTGCTGAGGCCACCACTCTAGGCAATGGATACTTGGCAGCTTTTTCTTCAGGACTTTTCATGAGCTAAGATGTTCTTCCCCAGGTGCTAACATCACACAGTTAGGTTTTTTCTGACCTCTCATCTTACATGGGGTACCAATAGATAATGGAACTAACTTACTCCTGGCTGCAATAGTTGATCGCTGCACTTTCTGAAAGACCCAGAGATGAGCGAGCATGTGCCTTGAGCTTTCACTGCCTTTCTGTTTTATTTGAGATCCACAGAGATGATAGTTATCTTGTGTTTGAGCCTTTTTATCCAGTCATAGTTCATCTGTCATTGTTATTCATTTACAACATTGGGGATATCAAATCAAAATGTGAATTTGGTGATAGTCTTGACAGAAGACCCAGATGTGGCTCCTAATCCACTAATGTACAACTTGTCATTCGGCCTTTTGAAACTTAGGAATAATTCTTAGACCTGCAACCTTACATCACTTGGACCCAAGGATCCGAAACCACAAGATTTAGAACCACTGGCATAAGTAATGCAATTTGTGGAGTTAGAATGACCCTTTCCAAAATATCTTCAGCACAGCCTGGCAAAAATGCATCAATTTTAGTGTATATCAAACACACAGTTAAACTGCTGACTGTGTGGAATGTAGAAAGATCTTACTTGAGACCCTGAAACTATTAACCCATTAGCATCTAACAGGAGAGTTTCCTTTGTCTCATGGGCTTCCAATACTGAACTAATAGCAATGTCCCACGGAATGAGACAAGATAGCTGAATCAGGGAAGCTGAGGGCAGAATCCATGAATAATCAGTACAGATTCATTGTGACAGACTACAACCCATCTGAGTCCTCCAGAAATGGGGAACAACCAAAGGTCAGGGTTGTGGTGTATGTGCTGCGCATGTCAGGGACATGCCCAGAACATGGTCAGTTTGTATCTTAGTGCACTTGCTCTCCCACTATGTACATGATGATTCCAATGCTTATCCATCATTGACATCAAATAAAGGTGATCTATTTCTCCTTTTCCAAAAGATTAAGTTAATGGGGGCCCATTTCTTTAAGTTTAAATTCTTCTCCCATAATATTTCCTTAACCTTCAGGCATGCTATACCTTTCAGCCACCAATCACCAGAAGCTAAGATAGCCAGTTGTCATCCAAAGTCAATAGCTTTATGCCTCCTGCCAGCCTCATCTCTACATTAAATTTGATCATTGAACTTTTGTTTATAACTTTTATTCTGCCTGAATGTGATTTCTAAAAATGTCTTATGTATTTTTGGTAAAGACAAGACCCACTTTAATATAGCCTAGTTCTGTATTTCCTAAATAAGTTTTCACAGAATGTTAATTCCATTGGCTATTAATTGGAATTACCTAGAAAAAGAAAGTTTTGCTTTTTTAAACATAGGAGAGGGGGAACTGAATTAAACAAAGTTAAACATTTTTACTTTTTATGTTTACATTAGGAATTATCTAATCCTTTAACAGTCTCATGTGCAGTATGATTCCTTAGGGTGAGGATCAGGTGTTTGATTTTTCTAGGCACATCTGATCATGGAAATTTCTCTTTCAGAGCACCTTCAGGAGCTTCTATTCTGTTGAATCCTCTGTGGGAAATGCCAATAAAGTCCAACCAAAGGGATCTAATGTTGCATGGTCTTATTAAGGAGAACAATATTTCATGGTATTCTGCAGAGGGTAAAGTACTTACTTTCAGGTGCTCCACAATTTTGAGAACCAGCCATTATTTTTTAAATCAGTCTGGTGGCAGTGCAGAGTGTAGACTGCAGCAGAGCTGCCTGACAGGGTTTCAGGAAGGGAAACTGAAGTAGAGAAACTGAAGTAGATAAAATATGCAGCCTGAATTTTGAAAGGACATTTGGGCTTGAGAAGGGAGCACGGGCTCAGTGTAGATCTGAAAGAACTTGTGTCTCATGGGATGTGAGCAGTGATGGAGAGGGGCACCAAGAATTTTATCATTTATTCATACTACAAGTATTTACTGAGCACTTGTCACGTGCCAGGCACTGTTGTTCCCGGTACTGTGGATACAGCAGTGAACAAGAGATAAAATCCCTGGCCTCTTGGGATTTGTGTCTTTCCCATGCTTTAGGGGGACTGGGTGGGGTGCTGTGCATGGAGAAAGGGAATACCTCACTTCAAGGAGAAGTAGCCTTCATGGGCATGGTGGGGAGTCTGACGCTCTGGAGGGTGCTGGGCATCCAATGTCCAGGCGGAGATGCTGGTGGGGATGTACGAAATGCAATTGGATGTAGAATTCACATGTGTAGGTGGGTACTGAAAGCCTGAGAACATTTACGGTTGCCAAGAGGGAGTCAGTGGAGTGAAAAGGGAAGAGTTACAGAGCCCCTGTTTTTAACAAGAGGAGTGGAGAAGGGGCCAGAAGCACAAAGAATTTTTTCAATAAATATTTGGCGAATGTAAATAAATGAGACCCAGACTGAGAGAGAGAACCAGAAGAGAGTAGTGCTGGGAAGACAACAAAGGAAAGAGTTTCAAAAAGGAAGCTGAGGTCAGTCAAATGCAGCAGCCTTAAATCTGGCCAAGGGCCAAAGCAAAAAACAAAATAAGGGTGTGTCTTTCTCTTTCTGCTTTAACTACTGGCTTCCCTTCTGCTCCTCCTGGGGGCCTCTGGAACTCCCAGCTTATTATAAACTTATTTTCCCATAGCCTCAGTCTCTTCACATTCATTGCATGCATTTTCTGTCTCATCTGAAATCTGTGTCTCTGCCTTCACCTCCAGCTTCTTACAAAAATACAGCTTCCCAGAAGTTTTCTCAAGGGGAGGCAGCTCATCCTCACACATCCTAACTAAACCTCTTGAGGTCCAGAGCTGATCTTTGGCATGGATTTCTTACCTCTTCTTACTTTACAACCACCATGGAAAGTGGTGGACAGCTGGGCCACAGTTACTCCATTTCCATTTTGCAAAACCCCTACTCCACCTTTCCTATTACTGCTGTCCACTGGCCCAAAGGTCATTAAAATACAGGCACCTGACTTCCATTTTGTATTTCTATTTCAAGCCCACCATCACCCTGGTGATTTCAATGTTTCTATTAATGAAACATCTGGCATCAGTATCAAAGTCCCTTCTTCTTGATCATAACGTCTTTCACACTCTACTTCTGTAGCCGATCTTGTGGCCTCACCCTGGATTTTGTGATTACTGAGAACTCTCCCATTTGTGGTCTTCTAAATTCCCAGCCCCGAATTCACAGCCTCTTTCCCCCTCATTTTCTTGACTTCCCCGCAGGAAGCTCCCCAGGGCAGTGGGCTGAGGTCCAGTACACCCTGCTTGGACTCTGGTCCCTTTCCTTGTCTCCCCACTCTGTGATTCATCTTTCACATTGCTCTCTTCTGAAACGTTTTATAACCTTCATCTGACCATGACTTTGCTCTGTTAAAATTCATTCAGTGGTTCCCTTTCCTTATAGAGCAAAAGGTAAACCTCCCAGTGGGACAACCCCTCCCAGCAGAACTTAGGAAATCTTCATGGACTGGTCTCCCACTGCTTCTCTGGCCTCGTGCCTTCCATGGTCCTCTCTCCATGCACCAGACACAACTGTACCACACACAAGCCACCCATCAATGCCACATCGAAACTGCTGTCAGAAAAGCCTCACATCCCCATCTGCCAGCATTACACCTCATCCCTTCCAACTCAGACCTCAAAACCCAGTTCTAGCTCCATCATCTCTGTCCAGGGCCAATAGCTGCAGTTCATTGACTTGGCCTCCATATGCCCAGTGTCCACTGTATCCCAGGCAGGCCTCCATCACAGGTCCTGTGAGGTTACTGTGTATCTGTATGTCTATTTCTCTGTCTCTCACTAGATGCTAACCTTTCTAAGAACTTATCTCCTTTTCCCCCAGAACCTGGCCAGTGTAGTCAATGTTGTCAATAAATGTTTGATGAATACTTAGAAAAACAAGAGGTGAGGGGAAAAAGTTGAGATTAAAGAGTTCTGATTACAAATGTTAGCTAATAAATTTGAAATCAAAAGATCCAGATTCAAATTCCACTTTATTACCTACTATTATGTGACCTGGGACAAACCACTAGGAATAACAGAACATTCATTGAATGCTTATCTGCGGCCAGGCACTGTCTCATTCAAGCTTGATAATAAGTCCTTATCATACCTGTTTTAGAGAGGAGGAAATGGTGGCTACCTAGTTGAGTAGCTTGCCCAAAATCACAGCTATAAAAAGGTCAGAGCTGAGACTCAAACCTAAACTAATGTTCAGAAACCTATGGTGTTAACCACTCTGTCCTAATGGCGCCATGCCCTGACTCTCACAACTCCTTCCAGCCTACTTTAGTGGGATGTTGTGAGGGTTAAAAGGAGTTAATATGCATCACAGAAAAGTGCATTTCAAATGTAAGTTCTTATTATATGTTAAGTCATTAATTCACCAGCCCTCCATCCAACACCCCCCCCAAAGCTAATCATTTGAACATCTTTAATAGCTTAAAAGTAGTTGTTACTTAGAATCTGAATTCAACACAGGATCGGAGTCAATTACAGTTTCTGGAAATGTTAATCTGATCTCACTCATTATGACTATGATTATCATTATGATTATTATTAGACTAGAATCAAAAATTATTTCCAGCACAAAGTTAGAGACAGCAAACTATTTCTTGATCCAAGACACAAAGACCCTCCTTCCCAAGGTGGCATAATAAAGAGCTCCTGGGGTAATCTTTGTGGAGTTGCATTGTTAACATTCTCCTAAGGGACAACCTTGGCTCTAATTGCTCAAGTCAGACTCGGCCTGTCGAGCTACCTGAATTAAGTGGGCGAATTGGAATTTTCAGTGGAACCATCTGGGACATCACCTTTAACCCTCCCCATGTGCGCAACCCAGACCACTGCTCATTACAGTGGAGAACCCATCACCTCCACCCACCTCCTCTTATGAGTATGCGAGTCTCTGTCTCCTGCTGAACTCTGGCAGAGCATATAGTGAATGGGGTGGAGGGAGTGAGGCAGCAGCCAATACTCTTGGCACCTGAGCACCAGAACCTCAAAATCCAGCTTTTTAACATCACAACCTGCTCAGGGCATGTGCCAAGCTTTGAATTAACCATCACTGGGCTCCAGGTTAGAAGCCCAGAGTGCAATTCCCTTCTGCCACTTATTAGTTCTATGGAATTTAGCAAACCACGTACACTCTACGGTGAGTGTACATGAGAGATGAAGGTAAGCATACTGTGAGCCAACAGAGAGGAGGGCTACCTCATTCAGACAGAGCGGGGTGTTAGAGGGACTTCCTGGAAGGCTGACTTAGTTTTATCTAAATGAACCAGAATTTGAGAAAGGGGAAAGATAGTGTCCGTGAAACATGGGTGGCAAGAGAACCTGGGAGATGGGGAAGGGGTACAGGTGTGTGGAGGAGCTGAGGAATTGGAACATCATGTGCAGGCGAAGGAAAAATCACTGGGAAGTTTGGAGTAGGGATGTTCTGTGGAGAGCTCTGGACTGAAGAATAATCAGCCTTGACACTGCAGACAATTGGAGGTGATCACCTGGAGGCAGGGGGACAAGTTAATAAGCCTCTATATTAATTGAGGCAAGAGATAAGGAAGGAAGTATTAGTAGGGATGGAAGAGATAACTTCTTTTAAATTCATAAAATAAAAATAAGCAGCCAACATAGAACCATTAAAAAGAGGAACAAACAGAGGAGGAACCAGCTGAACAGTCCAGATTGGTCTTTAGCATCATAAAACTGGTCCCCTTAGAGACCTCTCTGCAAGTATCTTCATGTAGTTTCCTGGCCAACAGTAGGTAACTCGTGAGCAACATAACATAACACACACACACACAGACACATACATCTGCACACTCATGCTTACACAAACATACATACATGAATGTATGTCCATATGTGTGAGCACATGCAAATATGTGAACATGCACACATATACACAAGCACACACATATATTGCACCACACATGCATGAATACATACATTCACATGCACAAACATACTCATGCATGCACACACATGAACCCCCATGCACATGCACTATTAATCCATTAAAGAAAGTATTCCTATTAACCCCACTTTGCAGATAAGAAAATAGAAGCATAAGAAGTTAAGTAATTGCCCACAGTTTCAAAAATATTAATTTCCTATTAGAAAAGGACATTGAGATTCTGTTTAAAAAATGAGGAATACAAAATACTGTGTTTTTGAGATTCACCCTTAAAACAAAACATACAGAAGGCTGAAGAGCAGAAAAGTGGGCAAAGATATATAAGCAAATGCAAATCTTAAGTATTGTGATATTAATATTTGATAAAATGGAAATCAATAACAGACAAAATAGGCCAAAAAAGGCATTAAAAATATAAGTTTAATATTAAGGATAAGAATTTAATATTGAACAATATATAGAAAGATATTAATTTAATATTAACAGACAATATACAGTGAAAAAACAGTAGTCATGGGCTTCCCTGGTGGCGCAGTGGTTGAGAATCTGCCTGCTAATGCAGGGGACGCGGGTTCGAGCCCTGGTCTGGGAGGATCCCACATGCCACGGAGCAGCTGGGCCCGTGAGCCACAACTACTGAGCCTGCGCGTCTGGAGCCTGTGCCCCGCAGCGGGAGGGGCCGCGATAGTGAAAGGCCCGCGCACCGCAATGAAGAGCGGTCCCCGCGCCGCGATGAAGAGTGGCCCCCACTTGCCGCAACTGGAGAAAGCCCTCGCACGAACCGAAGACCCAGCACAGCCAAAAATAAATAAATAAATAAAAATAAAAGTAGCTATAAAATAAAAAAAAAAAAAAAAACAGTAGTCATCAATCTTTGTGTACTGAAAAATATTGCATCAAAATATGTAAAGCACATACTATTAGAAATATAATTTGCAGCAAAGACCTACTGTAGCAGAGGGAACAATACGCAATATTTTGTAATAACCTATAAGGGAAAAGAATCTGAAAAAGTATATATATATACACATATATAGATATGACTGAAACACTGTGCTGTATACCATAAACTAACACAATATTGTAAATCAACTATACTTCAATAAAAAAAAGAAATACAATTTGCAGAAGAATAAATTTACAAAAACACAATGGAGTTGGGAGATTGAAACATACTTACATCAGTTAGGATTTGCTAGAGAAACAACAGTATGTAAATGTATATAGAAAGAGATTTATTTTTAGGAATTGGCTCATAGCACTGTAGAGGCTGACAAGTCCAGAATCTTCAGTGTGGGCCAGCAGTCTGTAAATTCAAGAAGAGTTGAAGTTTAAGTCCAAAGGCAGTCTGCTAGTGGAATTCTCTTCTCTTTGGGGTATGTCAGTTTTTTTCTATTAAGCCTTTCAACTGATTGGATGAGGCTCACCCACATTTTGGAGGGAAATCTACTTTACTCAGTTTACTGATTTAAATATTATTGTCATCTAAAAAATATCTTCATGTAAACATCTAGAATAAGGTTAGACCAAATATTTGGGTACCATGGCCTAACCAAGTAATTGAACACATAAAATTAACTATCACAATTCCTTTATAAATATTTGATGTATCAAAGAAGAGCAAAGCAAGGATATTGGTGTTGTGAATAATATATTACAAGGGAACATAATTTCGTACATTTATTTACACATATGTATTCATTCATACATGTACATATCTATATAGCTGAACTCTGTACTCCAAAAGCATAGATTACACAATTCTTTTTCATGGCCTACATCACACTTCAAAAATACTGATCACATATCATAAAAGAACTAAATAAAAAAGAAATAAATGAAAGCTGTACAAGCCACAGTGAATATGCTAAAATTTA
Source organism: Eschrichtius robustus (assembly GCF_028021215.1). Taxonomy (NCBI): domain Eukaryota; kingdom Metazoa; phylum Chordata; class Mammalia; order Artiodactyla; family Eschrichtiidae; genus Eschrichtius; species Eschrichtius robustus. Next base: position 17,341,552 of record NC_090829.1, read on the forward strand.
ATTTTATAATTTATATTGAAATGCTCCAACCACTTTGAAATGATTTTAAAAATCCACTCTCATAAATATTAGATCAAAGAAGAAATAAAATTTTCATTTGCATGTGATTTAGAAAAGAACAATACTAAGAAGACTCCAGGTTAATACATATTGGGTGAGTCCAAAACTAATCTCAAAGAAAAACTAATAAATCTCAAGTGCTTTCAGCATTAAATACAAATGAATAGAAATAAATGCTACCAACCCCTTTAACTAAAGAGTCAAAAAGATAAATCCTAAATAAATCAAAATTCAAGAATGAAAAAAACCTAAATAGATAAATAATCCAGAAAAAAAGGTAGAAATATTTTCCAAAAATTGAATACCTTCAGTAACAGCATCAGGCCCAGAGAGTTTTATAGGCAAAGGTATTTCAAACTTTTAAAACACAGAAAACTTCCATGTTACATGAGATGTAACATTTTATGATTTCCGATTCATTTTAAAAATCTAGAATAAGCTTGATTTTGAAAAATATCCTAACGAAGTTAACCTCCAAAATAAACTATAAACAAATCTTTTTGAATACATATGTAAAAAAAATTTAAAGGACCACTTTAACAATCTAATTGAACTTACTTTAATATTAGAATCTATCACGTTATTTCATTAAAGAATAAAATTCACATTTGATGAAGGATAAGAAGACATTTGATGAAATTCAGCTAAGCATAGGAGAGTTATCATAACATAAAAACAAGAGTATCTCATAGACAGAGTGGTCTAACATGGAATAGAATAGGTTTCTTGCCAAAAATGTAGAATCCTGAGCCTCCTCCTAGACCTCTACACTCTGGAAATGAATTCCCAGATTATGAATTTTTAACAAAAACACAAATAATTGTTATGCACTCCAAAGTTTGAGAACCACTAATCTAAACCAAATTAGCTAATGTCATAGTTAACACTGAAATAATAAAGGTCTTCCCCATTAAAGTCAGGAAAACTATAAGGGTGTCTACTTTCAGTCCAATTAATTATTTCAACTCTGAAAAGTTTGGTTATTGAAATAAACAAAAATAAGAAGTAACAAGTATAAATATTTGAAAATAAGATCTAACATTATTATTGTTTGAATAATTATCTTCTGGGGCTTTCTTGGTGGTGCAGTGGTTGAGAGTCCGCCTGCCAATGCAGGGGACACGGGTTCGAGCCCTGGTCTGGGGAGATCCCACATGCCGCGGAGCAACTAGGCCCGTGAGCCACAACTACTGAGCCTGCGCGTCTGGAGCCTGTGCTCCGCAACAAGAGAGGCCGCGATAGTGAGAGGCCCGCGCACCGCGATGAAGAGTGACCCCCGCTCGCTGCTAGAGAAAAGCCCTCGCAGAGAAACGAAGACCCAACGCAGCCAAGAACAAATAAATAAATAAATAAATTTATTTAAAAAATAAAAATAAAAAAAAAATCATCTGGTAAACTCCAATAAACTAAAAATTCTTCAAAATGAATAAGAGCATTCAGTAGTTTAGCTGGATAAAAATGGGGTATACAAAAATAAAGAACTTTCTTATATACTAGCAATAACTGGCTAGAAAAATACTGAGGAGAAAAGATTCAATGTACAATAGAAAAAAATAGGTGTATAGGAATAAACTTATCAAAAATTGTTTATAGTCATTGTAAAAAAGACTTTAAAACTTTACAAAGGCACATAAAAATATATTTGAATAAACAGAGAAAAATAGCATTTTCTTAGAAAGAAAGACTTAATATCATAAAATACCAATTAACCCATAAATGATTTGGAATTTGGCCATCAAATTTTTAAAGCTCAAACACTATTGTGTAAAAATACCTAGAAAAATAAATACATAAGACTAGCCATAAAAATTACTCTGAAGAAAACTGAACACAAAAGACTAGCTCAAAAAATTATGAAAACTAATGGCAGGGGCTTAATCTACCTGATATTAAAATCTATCATAAAGCTACAGGAATTAAATGATTTATTATTGGTGCAGAAATAGTTAGAAAAGTCAGACACCAAAGATAATTTAAATTAGAGTGTGAAGACTACCGTGCTTTCTCGGTTCCTTTCTGCATCCCCTTCATTGTTGCAGTCTCTAGAATTTGGAGTGTCCAGTGCTCCATCTTGAAACTCTCTCCTCTCTGTTACACTCATCCCTGGGGGACCTCATTTCTTTTCATGGCTTCAAATACCTCTGCTCTTTTGAAGAGTAAATTTTGATTTCTCGCATTTATCTCTCCTAAAACTCCAGATTCCCTTGTCCATTCGCCTGTTCAACATCCCCCTTGGATCACAAATGTTTCTCATTCAAATCCAAATACTTATTTTTCCACCAAAATTGCTTCTCCCCTAATAACAGTCACCTCCATCCTTTCAGTTGCTCACATCAAAAGCTCTAGAGAAATAGTTTGATCCCTCTCTTTCTCTCAAACCCCATACCCAGTCCATTAGGAAATCATGTGGACACACTTTCAAAATGTATCTTGAATACAACCACTTCTCATCACCTCCTCTGTAACCACCCTAATCTAAGCCCAGTCCTCTCTCACTTGGGTCATTGCAAGAGCCTCCACACTGGTCTGCCTGTGTCCCCTCTTAATTCCTTCAGCTGATTTCCTATATGGCAACCAGAATGAATCTTGTAAACCCAATAACTGGCCACATCATTCCTCTGCTCAGAACCCACTGAGAGCTTCCAAGCACACTTAGAATAAAAATCCTTATCTTGGTCCACAACAGCTCCCAGATGCTCTGGAGCTGGCTCTACTGGTATGCGGGCAAATGTTCAACATCCAGCTCTCCAGAAAAACATGTATGCACATACATTCATGAGTTTACTATACATTTTAGTGAATAAAAGAATGTGTAGCATACATTTGCAAATAGTAATAAACTATCCAGTTTTCTTCATTGTAAATTCCATATATCAAATTGATTCTCACAGAATGCTTTTATTGTTTTTCTGCCAAACTCTTGTAGTCTTAGCAAACCTATGGCTGCAATTGGTGAATGAGAACAGTTCCAAAATGAATATTGGTTGATATATTTCTTTTAATATTATTAATGAGTAAAAAGAAGGTGAAACAATGTGTTTACATGATGGACCTCCACCTGCTCATCAATGATGCAAACAACTTTTTGCCAAATTGGATTATAATTTTTAAATACTGGAGGAATATTTCCTTGATTTTTTTGAGCATTCACAATGTAGCAGCTAGAAACACACACTTTTAAATTTCATCTACATTATTAACATTTTCTCCATCGCTTTAAGTCTAGACAACCAACAAAATGATAAACAAGGCCCTGATTTATAGAATTTGCTGATTTCTGTGCTGTAAATAGTTTCATCATGGCTGACCTCATGCTATCAACATGATGTCATTGTGTTGTGAAGAGATGTGCAGTAACCCTCCACTGTGCAGTGTTTCCAACATACAGACACAATAGACACAACTTCAAGAGCAGAGAAAACAGTCAAATGTAGAAAAAATAATTTGGAAGTGATGAAACTTGAGTACTTTTACCTTCATTTTTAAGGCAATATACTTAACTGTAAGTTTACACGGTATAATCTAATTTTTAATAATGACTATGTTTAACAACTGGCTCTCAAATTTCTTGAAAATTTGACAACTGGCTCTGATGAGCAGATGAGAGTAGCCTGCAGCACACCACTGCCTGGCGTCCACTCCACTCTCACTACTCCTGTCCTTACCTCACTCTGCTCTGGCTACGACAGCCTCCTGGCCCCTTCAACACACCCAGCATTCTTCCCCCTCAGGGCTTCAGCACTTGCTGTTCCCTCTGCCTGAAAACTTCTCCAGATGGTCCCACCGCTCACCCCCCTTCACTCCAGTCTCTGCTCGGAAGGCACCATCCATCCCTGGCCGCCCAGTAGCCCTCCAGGCTCTCTCTACACCCTTGCACGGCTGGGCTTTTCTCCTCAGGGTTTATCATTATCTGATATTTTGCATATCTTTTTGTTCATTGTGTGACTCCTCCTCCCTCCAGTAGAAAGTAAACCCAGGAGGGAGGTCCTTGTCTCGCTTGTCACTGCTACATCCCTGTGGCCTGAAATGATGTCTGGTACATAGTAGGATGTACAAATTTTCTCTGAAGTGATTCAGGAATGAGCTTAATGTTATCAAAATGAGAATTTGGCATGTTAAAAAATCTATAAAGAAAATCATAGAAATGGACAAAAGAGCAATACCATCAATATATAGAAGCTCTTCCAAATCAATTGATAAGTAAAACATGAATATATTAATAGTAAAACCAAAGGACATGGATAGGATGACACAAAAGATGAGAAACGACCATTTGAAAAAGGTTCAGTGTTTTATTATCAAAGAAATATAAATTAAAACTTAAATTTCTGGAAATTTTTCTAGAAAATTTGTATATATTAATGTATATAGTTATATATTAAATATATACAATATAATAATTTTATCTATATTAATATATATGGAAATTCGTTTGGCACTATGAACTCATACATTTCAAGTGGAGATGTAAATTCATACAGCTTTTCTGAAAGACAATTTGGTGGTTTTTAAAAAAAAAAAACATAGAATTTCCATGTCTATGATCGAGCATTTCTACATCTATGAAGTTATACTACTAAGGACATAATCAAGAATTTATGCAAAGTGAGGCTTATACTACCACAATGCCATTTATCATATTAAAATGAAAAAAGGAGGGAGGAAGAATAAGACCAAAATATCCAATAACCAGAAATTAGAAAAAACAATTGATGGTACCTCTAAGAAATGGAATACGTACAGCCAATAAAAATGGAGTTATCGAGGAATATTTAATAACATGATAAAATATCCAGGGCACATTGTTAAGTGGAAATCACAGGATATAAAATAGTTTGTAGAGTAATATTACACAGGTAAAAAATAAATATAAACATGGGAAAGAAACTAGAAAGAAATAATACTAAAACATTGACAAAAATTATCTTTGAATAGAGGGATTCAGGTGATTTTTCTTACTTTTGTTTTTTGTTTATACATATTTTCTAATTTTCTGCAACAGGAATTTGTTATATTTATAATTAGAAAAATTATGAACAGTGTTTTTAACACTTAAGGAGAGAATGAATGTGCCTTCTGAGAATACCCAAGATACTGGGAACTGTTCAAGATGGCCATACCTATGAAGCACAGGAGGAGACAGGTGAGAAGAAGACAGGGAAAGGAGTGTGGGTATCTTTCGAGTTCTTTCTGACCCTCAAGGAAGAAACATAAGGGCAGGGAGCAGAGACCCCCAGATTGCTTACACTTGGGTATCACTAGCAAAGGGCTCTCAGCTTGAGTGACCTGAGCCTTTCCTAAACTCTTTCTTTAACCCCAAAGGAGATTCAGCAGAGAACTACCAAGACTAGCCTGCCTGGAGGTGCCCTGCCAAATAAAGTTGCCCACAGAAAAGGAAGATTTTAGGGAGTCAATGCCTGCACATCACAGAAGGACCCTTCTCCTAGAGCTGCACAGTCCAGAATCATGTGACCAGAGCTACAGGTGACTGCTGGTTGCCCACCATGTCATGTCTGCATCTCTGGCTGATCCACCCTTTCCTTAAAGCCAAGACAGCCTTAGAGCATCCCTTGATCCTGCCTGGTCCCAGTGGTAGGTCCAGCAGATGAACCCATGCAGGCTCCATTCAATTTTTAATCAAGATGCTAATAAGTATACTAATGATAAGAAGGGAGAGCAATTTTTTTAAATGTCAGAGAACTTGAAAGAGCAAGTGAAAAGACTGTCAGAATGTGAGAATCAGGCACAGACACAAGGCAGGGGCGGTGACAGTGGCTCAAAGGCATAATTGGACCCTCTGTTGTGATGCTCCACAGGGGGCTGGTAGCCACATGGTCCAAGCAGGGCTAAGAAAGGAAGAGTCTGATTGGATTGGCTCTGCCTGCTGAGGCAGGCCCAGAAAAAAAAGGCAGATCCTTCCCCAGAGGAGACTCCATCCCCCAAAGCAGAAGGAGGCCTGGGAGTGGATTACATGGGGCTCTCTTGTGCATCAGAGCTGAGCCCCAGGCATATTTACTATGGCCAGTTTCTCTCATGCAATGATCAATTTAACCCTGCAGGGGTTGTCTGAGTTCTGAGAGTATCAGAAGTTGGAGGGCAGTCAAAGATGTGTCTGAATTCCGTGAGAAGTGTGTTTAAAGGAAGTATATTCAAAGAAGGACCCTCAGCAACTTGGAGCATGAGAACCCAGACCAACCTTGGAGCTCTGAATGTCCCATTGTGGTAACCAGCAATTTAGGAATTTATCCTAAAACTCTTAGATCCAAGATCAGCTGCCAGGCTGGGACCCCTATTATAAGAAGGCACCCATATTTACCTACAGACAAATCTATCTCTGCAGATTTTCTGCTGAAGTTTGAAGACCAGTCTGGTGTCCAGTGCCAAATGGCAAATACTGCAGAACCCCGCAAAAACGTGAGACAGAGATATGGATAGAATGGGCTCATCAATAAAATAAGAAATAACAATAATTAATTACCACTTCAGCCCATGAATTTAATTCCCTTCTTCCCCAAACTCCCTTTTCAACAGTCAAAATAAAGAGAAAAATAACAAGAAAAAATCCTTATAAGAAAATAGGGAAAATCTTTGAACAAACTTGTAATTTTACACTCTAGATGGAGGAATCATGTACCAGTTTCTGTTGCAACACAAATGAAGGAAAAGCCTCCTTGGAAATCCAAATTAGGAGAGATTCCCCAGTAGAATGTCCCGTTCCCAATCCTCCAAGCTCATAGAAATAGTCTAAAACTGAGGGGGAGTCAAGGAGCACTTAGAGAGGGAAACTCTACCCTTGAATCACTGAGAGTCACCCCATAGTGTCCCCAGAGAGTGTCTTCCTAGAATGTCCATGCAATGCACTCGGGCCAATAGGGTTGTCCTGGGGACTTGAAGCCAGGCCTTGCTTGGTTCCTAGAGAATGGCTTGGGGAGCAGATTTCTCCCACTGGCCAGTGCAGTGTTTCTTTCATGGCATGGCATGAAATTGAACCACCAGAATAGTGCTGACACACAGATTTGGGGGTAACAGTCACTTATGCTGGGTCCACATGAGGTCTGCTCTCTGTGCTACCACAACCCTTGGGCTTGGTCTGATCTCTTGGGCTACCACAACCTACTGTAGGTAGGGAACTGTGCAGGTGTTCACCCATCAAGTTTCCAACTACATGCTGCTGCCAGTCTTCAGCATCAAAGGGTGCTGGAGTGGAGGCAGGCATCCTTCACCCTGTGCACCCACCACCAGAGTGGCCATGCCACCCCCTCCACAGGTTCTGCACAAGGTGTCAGGAAGTCCTCTGGGCGTGGCCGGGCCAAGCTCTTCTGAGGGCTTTGAGATCATTATTTCTAACATGCCAAAGAACCCTTCCAACTCATGTCCTTTCTTGCCTGATAGAATCCATGGCATCACACTCTTCTGGATCAGTCTTAATCTGTGCTGGATGAGAGATAGACGTTCTCTGGGGGAATGGGACCACTTTTCTTGTTTTGCCTGTAGGTTCCTCAACTATCCTTTCTGCTTACAACAGGGGTGCTGTCGACCATGAAAAAGATCACATTCTAGGAATAGGATTACAGCTTAAAGAGTTCAAGGGAAGGTGCTGTGGGAAGATGTGGTTGGAAGATGTGTCATTCTACATTTGTGCCACAAAATTTCAAGGTGTAAATTTAACATGACCAGAAAACCAATTATCATTCACATTTTCCTTCACACTCCGAGAAAGACTTGCATTAAAAGCAACTGAAATAGAACACAGTAACAGCCTTTGAGAGTCCTTGGAAAACTGTATTCACAGGCAGCTTCGAATAATGCAGCATCACAAGGAACAATATAACCAGCATTAAACAAAGACATCAGGGTACTTCAGAATCAAGAAGCGCTATACTGTTTCAATGCAAACAGGTTCAGAAGAGGCATGGCTTTTTTTAAAACTTTTTTTAAACCGTTTTTTTAATTGATGTATAGTTAGTTTACAATGTTATGTTAGTTTCATGTGTACAGCAAAAGAATCTTTTTCAGAATCTTTCCCATTATAGGTTATTATAAGATATTGAATATGGTTCCCTGTGCTATACAGTAGGTCCTTGTTGTTTATCGATTTTATATATAGTGCTGTGTATATGTTAATTCCAAACACCTAATTTATCCCTCCCCCACCCTGCTATCCCCTTTGGTAACCATAAGTTTGCCTCTGTGTCTGTGAGTCTATTTCTATTTTGTAAATAAGTTCATTTGTATCTTTTTTTAGATTCCACATATAAGTGATATCATATGATATTTGTCTTTGTCTGACTTACTTCACTTAACATGATAATCTCTAGGTCCATCCATGTTGCTGCAAATGATATTATTTCATTCTTTTTTTAAGGCTGAATAGCATTCCATTGTATATATATGTACCACATCTTTATCCACTCATCTGTCCATGGACATTTAGGTTGATCCATATCTTGGCTATTGTAAATAGTGCTGCTAGAAACATTGGGGTGCGTGTATCTTTTGAATTAAAGTTTTCTCTCGATATATGCCCAGGAGTGGGATTGCTGGATCATATGGTAACTCTATTTTTAGTTTTTTAAGGAACCCACACTGTTCTCCATAGTGGCTGCACCAATTTACATTCCTACCAACAGTGTGGGACGATTCTTTTTTCTCCATACCCTCTCCAACATTAATTATTTGTAGAATTTTTAATGACGGCTATTCTGACTGGTGTGAGGTGATACCTCATTGTAGTTTTGATTTGCATTTCTCTAATAATTAGCAATATCAGCACATTTTCATGTGCCTGTTGGCCTTCTGTATGTCTTCTTTAGAGAAAGGTCTGTTTAGGCCTTTTGCCTATTTTTTGACTGGGTTGTCTGGTTTTGTTTGTTTGTTTGTTTTCTGATATTAAGCTGTATGAGCTGTTCCTCATGAACATGAAAAGATGCTCAACATCATTAGCCATTTAGGGAGGTGCTACTTAAAGGTATATTTATCAGCATAGCTAAAACTAATACTAATAGTAAAATTAACAATACTGTGTGCTGGGAAGAATGTGAATCAACTCTAATACATTGCTCCTACAGTGCAATAGTATGAGTGCAATAGTATAGCACTTTAGAAAACACATCGGCAGTTTCTTATAAAGTTAAACTAAAACATCAGATGACACACCAAACCCACTCTGATATTAACTTAGATAAATGAAAGCTTAACATTTACAGAAAAATCCATACACACATCTTTATAGCAGCTGTATTCATAATCATTAAAAGCTTTAAATGGCAGCTGCTATTTAAAAGAGATCAGAAATTACTACCAAGATGGCGGAGTAGAAGGACGTCCTCTCACTCCCTCTTGCGAGAGCACCAGAATCACAACTGGCTGCTGGACAATCATTGATAGGAAGACCCTGGACTTCACCAAGGAGGATACCCCACGTCCAAGGACAGAGGAGAAGCCACAGTGAGACGGTAGGAGGGGCGCAATCAGAGTAAAATCAAATCCCATAACTGCTGGGTGGGTGGCTCACAGACTGGCGAACACTTATACCACGGAAGTCCACCCACTGGAGTGAACGTTCTGAGCCCCACGTCAGGCTTCCCAACCTGGGGGTCCGGCTACGGGAGGAGGAATTCCTAGAGAATCAGACTTTGAAGCCTAGTGGGAATTGATTGCAGGACATTGACAGGACTGGGGGAAACAGAGACCCCACTCTTGGAGGGCACACACAAAGTAATGTGTGCATCGGGACCCAGGGGAAGGAGCAGTGACCCTGGGGGAGACTGAACCAGACCTACCTGCTGGTGTTGGGGGGTCTCCTGCAGAGGCAAGTGGTGGCTCTGTTTCACTGTGGGGATAAGGACACTGGCAGCAGAGGTTCTGGGAAGTTCTCCTTGGCGTGAGCCCTCCCAGAGTCTGCCAATAACCCCACCAAAGAGCACGGGTAGGCTCCAGTGTTGGGTTGCCTCAGGCAAAACAACCAACAGGGAGGGAACCCAGCCCCACCCATCAACAGTCAAGTGGATTAAGGTTTTACTGAGCTCTAACTGCCACAGCAAAAGTCAGCTCTACCCACCACCAGAGGCTCCCATCAAGCCTCTTAGATAGCCTCAACCACCAGAGGGCAGACAACAGAAGCAAGAAAAACTACAATCCTGCAGCCTGTGGACCAAAAACCACAGTTACAGAAAGATAGAGAAGATGAAAAGGCAGAGGGCTATGTACCAGATGAAGGAACAAGAAAAAACCCCAGAAAAACAACTAAATGAAGTGGAGATAGGCAACCTTCCAGAAAAACAATTCAGAATAATGATAGTGAAGATGATCCAGGACCTCGGAATAAGAATGGAGGCAAAGATTGAGAAGATGCAAGAAATGATTAACAAAGACCTAGAAGAATTAAAGAACAAACAAACAGAGATGACCAATACAATAACTGAAATGAAAACTACACTAGAAGGAATCAATAGCAGAATAACTGAGGCAGAAGAACGGATAAGTGACCTGGAAGACAGAACGGTGGAATTCACTGCTGCGGAACAGACTAAAGAAAAAAGAATGAAAAGAAATGAAGACAGCTTAAGAGACCTCTGGGACAACATTAAACGCAACAACATTCGCATTATAGGGGTCCCAGAAGGAGAAGAGAGAGAGAAAGGACCAGAGAAAATATTTGAAGAGATTATAGTCGAAAACTTCCCTAACATGGGAAAGGAAATAGCCACCCAAGTCCAGGAAGCGCAGAGAGTCCCATACAGAATAAACCCAAGGAGAAACACGCCGAGACACATAGTAATCAAAGTGGCAAAAATTAAAGACAAAGAAAAATTATTGAAAGCAGCAAGGGAAAAACGACAAATAACATACAAGGGAACTCCCATAAGGTTAACAGCTGATTTCTCAGCAGAAACTCTGCAAGCCAGAAGGGAGTGGCATGATATACTTAAAGTGATGAAAGGGAAGAACCTACAACCAAGATTACTCTACCCGGCAAGGATCTCATTTAGATTTGATGGAGAAATCAAAAGCTTTAGAGACAAGCAAAAGCTAAGAGAATTCAGCACCACCAAACCAACTCTACAACAAATGCTAAAGGAACTTCTCTAAGTGGGAAACACAAGAGAAGAAAAGGACCTACAAAAACAAACCCAAAACAATTAAGAAAATGGTCATAGGAACATACATATCGATAATTACCTTAAACGTGAATGGATTAAATGCCCCAACCAAAAGACATAGACTGGCTGAATGGATACAAAAACAAGACCCATATATATGCTGTCTACAAGAGACCCACTTTAGACCTAGGGACACATACAGACTGAAAGTGAGGGGATGGAAAAAGATATTCCATGCAAATGGAAATCAAAAGAAAGCTGGAGTAGCTATACTCATATCAGATAAAATAGACTTTAAAATAAAGAATGTTACAAGAGACAAGGAAGGACACTACATAATGATCCAGGGATCAATCCAAGAAGAAGATATAACAATTATAAATATATATGCACCCAACATAGGAGCACCTCAATACATAAGGCAACTGCTAACAGCTATAAAAGAGGAAATCGACAGTAACACAATAATAGTGGGGGACTTTAACACTTCACTTACACCAATGGACAGATCATCCAAGATGAAAATAAATAAGGAAACAGAAGCTTTAAATGACACAATAGACCAGATAGATTTAATTGATATATATAGGACATTCCATCCAAAAACAGCAGATTACACGTTCTTCTCAAGTGCGCACGGAACATTCTCCAGGATAGATCACATCTTGGGTCACAAATCAAGCCTCAGTAAATTTAAGAAAATTGAAATCCTATCAAGCATCTTTTCTGACCACAACGCTATGAGATTAGAAATGAATTACAGGGAAAAAAACGTAAAAAAGACAAACACATGGAGGCTAAACAATACGTTACTAAATAACCAAGAGATCACTGAGGAAATCAAAGAGGAAATAAAAAAATACCTAGAGACAAATGACAAGGAAAACACGACGACCCAAAACCTATGGGATGCAGCAAAAGCGGTTCTAAGAGGGAAGTTTATAGCTATACAAGCCTACCTAAAGAAACAAGAAAAATCTCAAGTAAACAATCTAAGCTTACACCTAAAGAAACTAGAGAAAGAAGAACAAACAAAACCCAAAGTTAGCAGAAGGAAAGAAATCATAAAGATCAGAGCAGAAATAAATGAAATAGAAACAAAGAAAACAATAGCAAAGATCAATAAAACTAAAAGTTGGTTCTTTGAGAAGATAAACAAAATTGATAAGCCATTAGCCAGACTCATCAAGAAAAAGAGGGAGAGGACTCAAATCAATAAAATCAGAAATGAAAAAGGAGAAGTTACAACAGACACCGCAGAAATACAAAGCATCCTAAGAGACTACTACAAGCAACTTTATGCCAATAAAATGGACAACCTAGAAGAAATGGACAAGTTCTTAGAAAGGTATAACCTTCCAAGACTGAATCAGGAAGAAATAGAAAATATGAACAGACCAATCACAAGTAATGAAATTGAAACTGTGATTAAAAATCTTCCAACAAACAAAAGTCCAGGACCAGATGGCTTCACAGGTGAATTCTTTCAAACATTTAGAGAAGAGCTAACACCCATCCTTCTCAAACTCTTCCAAAAAATTGCAGAGGAAGGAACACTCCCAAACTCATTCTATGAGGTCACTATCACCCTGATACCAAAACCAGACAAAGACACTACAAAAAAAGAAAATTACAGACCAATATCACTGATGCATATAGATGCAAAAATCCTCAACAAAATACTAGCAAACAGAATCCAACAACACATTAAAAGGATCATACACCACGATCAAGTGGGATTTATCCCAGGGATGCAAGGATTCTTCAATATACGCAAATCAATCAATGTGATACACCATATTAACAAATTGAAGAATAAAAACCATATGATCATCTCAATAGATGCAGAAAAAGCTTTTGACAAAATTCAACACCCATTTATGATAAAAACTCTCCAGAAAGTGGGCATAGAGGGAACCTACCTCAACATAATAAAGGCCATATATGACAAACCCACAGCAAACATCATTCTCAACGGTGAAAAACTGAAAGCATTTCCTCTAAGATCAGGAACGAGACAAGGATGTCCACTCTCACCACTATTATTCAACATAGTTCTGGAAGTCCTAGCCACGGCAATCAGAGAAGAAAAAGAAATAAAAGGAATACAAATTGGAAAAGAAGAAGTAAAACTGTCACTGTTTGCAGATGACATGATACTATACATAGAGAATCCTAAAACTGCCACCAGAAAACTGCTAGAGCTAATTAATGAATATGGTAAAGTTGCAGGATACAAAATTAATGCACAGAAATCTCTTGCATTCCTATACACTAATGATGAAAAATCTGAAAGAGAAATTATGGAAACACTCCCATTTACCATTGCAACAAAAAGAATAAAATACTTAGGAATAAACCTACCTAGGGAGACAAAAGACCTGTATGCAGAAAACTATAAGACACTGATGAAAGAAATTAAAGATGATACCAACAGATGGAGAGATATACCATGTTCTTGGATTGGAAGAATCAACATTGTGAAAATGAGTATACTACCCAAAGCAATCTACAGATTCAATGCAATCCCTATCAAATTACGGAGCTAGAACAAATCTTCTTAAAATTTGTATGGAGACACAAAAGACCCCGAATAGCCAAAGCAGTCTTGAGGCAAAAAAATGGAGCTGGAGGAATCAGACTCCCTGACTTCAGACTATACTACAAAGCTACAGTAATCAAGACAATATGGTACTGGCACAAAAACAGAACCATAGATCAATGGAACAAGATAGAAAGCCCAGAGATTAACCCACGCACCTATGGTCAACTAATCTATGACAAAGGAGGCAAAGATATACAATGGAGAAAAGACAGTCTCTTCAATAAGTGGTGCTGGGAAAACTGGACAGCTACATGTAAAAGAATGAAATTAGAATACTCCCTAACACCATACACAAAAATAAACTCAAAATGGATTAGAGCCCTAAATATAAGACTGGACACTATAAAACTCTTAGAGGAAAACATAGGAAGAACACTCTTTGACATAAATCACAGCAAGATCTTTTTTGATCCACCTCCTAGAGTAATGGAAATAAAAACAAAAATAAACAAGTGGGACCTAATGAAACTTCAAAGCTTTTGCACAGCAAAGGAAACCATAAACAAGACGAAAAGACAACCCTCAGAATGGGAGAAAATATTTGCCAATGAATCAACGGACAAAGGATTAATCTCCAAAATATATAAACAGCTCATTCAGCTCAATATCAAAGAAACAAACACCCCAATCCAAAAATGGGCAGAAGACCTAAATAGACATTTCTCCAAAGAAGACATACAGACGGCCACGAAGCACATGAAAAGATGCTCAACATCACTAATTATTAGAGAAATGCAAATCAAAACTACAATGAGGTATCACCTCACTCCTGTTAGAATGGGCATCATCAGAAAATCTACAAACAACAAATGCTGGAGAGGGTGTGGAGAAAAGGGAACCCTCTTGCACTGTTGGTGGGAATGTAAATTGATACAGCCACTATGGAGAACAATATGGAGGTTCCTTAAAAAACTAAAAATAGAATTACCATATGACCCAGCAATCCCACTACTGGGCATATACCCAGAGAAAACCGTAATTCAAAAAGACACATGCACCCGAATGTTCATTGCAGCACTATTTACAATAGCCAGGTCATGGAAGCAACCTAAATGCCCATCAGCAGACGAATGGATAAAGAAGTTGTGGTACATATATACAATGGAATATTACTCAGCCATAAAAAGGAACGAAATTGAGTCATTTGTTGAGACGTGGATGGATCTAGAGACTGTCATACAGAGTGAAGTAAGTCAGAAAGAGAAAAACAAATATCGTATATTAATGCATGTATGTGGAACCTAGAAAAATGGTACAGATGAGCCAGTTTGCAGGGCAGAAGTTGAGACACAGATGTAGAGAATGGACATATGGACACCAAGGGGGGAAAACTGCGGTGGGGTGGGGATGGTGGTGTGCTGAATTGGGCGATTGGGATTGACATGTATACACTGATGTGTATAAAATTGATGCCTAATAAGAACCTGCAGTATAAAAAAACAAAAAAATTTTAAAAAAAATAAATAAATAAAATAAAAGAGATCAGTAGTTGCCAGTGTAGACTACAAAGGAGCAGCACAGAGAGTTTTGGGGGCAAGGGGACTGTTTTGTATCCTGATTGTGGTGGTAGTTACACGAACCCATACGTGCGTTCAAACTCATAGAACTGTACCCCAAAAGAGAAAAGGAAAGGAAAGGAAGCCATTTTACTGTATGTTAATTTTAAAAAGAAAAAAGTAAAGAAATAAAAAAACACCTAGAGTGCAATGAAAAGTAAACAGAATGGTAATAGTGTAATAGTCCTAGAAAGCATGCATTTACCCCCCAACAAATGTGTTCAAGATGTGCTTTTGCTTTTGTCTTAAAGATAAACATTTTTATCAATAAGAAAAGAGAATGGCAATTAGAAACTCCAGAATAAAGAAAACTCTATATATGAAATGACAAAACTAAATATAAAGAAAATTATATGTGACATGATTTTGAAGATCTCTTTGACCTTGGCATTTGCAACATTCTCTTTGAGAGGCACAAATTTGGAGAAAATTACTTCTCTTCCTCTATGGATACAGTCCCATTAAATGACTCCTAAGTAAATAGTACACCTATCAGCCAATATAACAAAGAGAATTTTAGGATATTCAGATTTAGGAATCAACCTAAACAAAAATATGAAAGTCTTAATTATGCCTATGTGAGAACCTTAACAATGTAAAAATAGTGGAACAACAACAGCAGTCGAGAACTGAAGGGGAGAAGAAGGAGAGGGAATGGAGGGACATTAATTTCCTCATATTCTATAGTCAAAAGTCAAAACACTGTCTAAATAGATGAATCAACAAGTAATAGATAGAGGTATATTATTTAGAGTTTTAAAAGTAGCAGATAGAAGAACTAAATAAAGAACAAACAAAAAAGTGGAAATAGAAAGGGAACAAGAGAAAGGGTAGAAAGTGAGCGAAATGTATTATTTTTCATAATGGGGAATCAAGAAATATGCTTAAAGTTGATAAATCACTTAGCATTGACAAAGCAAGAAATAGTGGCAAAGTCTATTATTTAGAATTATGGAATAAGAACTAAAAACAAGAAAACCCTCAAAAGTGCTTTTCTTTGAAATATAATGCTAAGCAAGATCAGAGGTGGGAAAGAAAAGTGTTTTTTTCTTTCATTCCATATTCTTCTGTACTGTGTAGATTTTTTATTTGGGGGGACAGATATTGCTATAATCATAAAAAATAATGAAATAAGGCTTCTCTGGTGGCGCAGTGGTTGAGAATCTGCCTGCTAATGCAGGGGACACGGGTTCAAGCCCTGGTCTGGGAGGATCCCACATGCCGTGGAGCAGCTGGGCCCGTGAGCCACAACTGCTGAGCCTGCGCGTCTGGAGCCCGTGCCCCGCAGAGAGAGGGGCCGCAATAGTGGGGGCCCGCGCACTGCGATGAAGAGTGGCCCACACACCACGATGAAGAGTGGCCCCCGCTTGCCACAACTGGAGAAAGCCCTCGCACGAAACGAAGACCCAACACAGCCAAAAATAAATAAATAAATAAAGTTCAACTTAGCAATTAAAAAAAAAATTAAAAACCTTACCTGAATTAAAAAAAAAAATGAAATAGATAATAAATAAAAGGTTAGACAAACATTCTGGGCAAATACAAGCAAAATAAAGCAGGAGGTAATATGGAATTCAAGGAAAAAATAATTAGTAGAACACAACAAAACAGAAGATTTTACCTGAAGTGTTAAGTAGGTGGTGGGATTATAGGGGTTTTTTTTCCCTTTTCTTATCTGTATTTTCTAATATTTATGCAGTAGTCATTGATTATCTATTTTAAAAGTAAAAGGAATAAGTGAAAGTGAAAATGAGAAGAGCATTCCTTACTTCCACCAAAAGACACAATGAATACCAAGCAGAGGTAAATCTCCCTTCCAGGGAGTGCCCACCATGCAGACCAACTAGCCCTGAAATTCCATCATTTTACAGCCTTGTACCACCTGGGAATTAACCCCGTTGTGCTGTAGTTCACCCCACTCTTCTACACCTCCTAATTCACCTCTCCCTATTTAATAGCATTAAAACCATAAGCATTGACAAAGACCATGATTTCCTTCTTTATAACTCGACCCATTCAAAAGTGTTTTTGAGAGTACTTACAAACACACACACACACACACACACTACAGCAGGAAAAGAGTAAATTGTGAAATCCGAGCAAAGGAAAATTTAGGATAAAGGATATGGTTATAATCCAACACATGCAGCAAGTTCTGCACACCTACCAAAATGGGCCACAAGTTATGGAACTGAGCTTTCCAACTCCCTCCTCTTCCCTACTCCTCCAAAAAGGAGGAAATCCTCTGAGTTAGAAGATTCCCAGGATCCGTGAGTTAGGACACAAAACTCACACTAGTGTGTTGCTTGTTTGAGAGAACCTCCGTTTCATCTAACAGGGCAAACTGAAAGAGATTTTCCCTTGGATGCACTGGGTTCAGGGTCATTTAAGAAGTTCTCACCACAGGAGAAAAAAACGTAATTATGTGAGGTGATGGAAGTTTTAGCTAACTTTATTGTGGTAATCATTTCACAATATGTACATGTATCCAAGTACAACATTGTACACCTTGAACTTACACAATGTTATATGTTGATTATATCTCAGTAAAGCTGGGGGAAAAAGAAGCTCTTTGAGCCTGTGTACCCTCTGCCCGTCCCTTTTGACCTGAATGACATCTTCCCTTAGGACCCTAAGTTCACAGTGTTCTCCTGGTAGACAAGTGCTAACTAATGTTTCCCAGCTGTACTGGACTGAAAAATATTCCACTAGCCCATCTTCCAAATCTGACAGTATCAATCAGGAAATTGACACCCAAGTGGCATCCTGAGGATGGCTCCCATATAAACCCACCCTGGCTCTGATCAAGAGGCAACATGAGGGTAGTAAGAACAAAGGAATGTCAGAATACTACCAAATTTATACTTCTGGGCTCAAAGAGTCATTTCATCACAAAAATCTGTAAGTATTTTTTTGGAGAAGTACTATATTTGGCAGACTTTGGAAGGAAATTTATAAAGGATTTATATTTACCAAAAAAAAGACAAGTGATCATCTAAATGCACCAGATATTTAAATTTTCAATCTATTCTTCTTTGAGATCTCAAACACCTTGTTTTAAAAGGGAAAAAGCTTAGTCAAGACAATAGGAGCTATTCAATTGATTCCTAAAACATTTGCTCAAGAAATTATTTAAATACACCAGAAAGACTTCAAAACCAGAGTAATATATGTTTTCTAATATATCCATGGGATGTATGACAAAAGGAGCTTTTCCTGACAGTCCAGTACAACTGCAATTTCAGATCTAAAGGTTATGTCAGCAAATCATCAAAGACAATTTATTAACCGTCCCCAGGAGGAGGGCATGCAGCGCTGTGTCAGCCAGTGATGGCAGCGTTCACGCTCATCAACACAAACGTGAACAGCCTGATCTCTGCTTGTGGGAGAGAAACAATAGAATGCCAACAGCTTGCACAGAAGTCATTTAGCACAAAAGAAAAAAAGGTCAATTCTTAGCAAAAAAAAAAAAAAAAAAAAATCAATTAAAGAGATATAACTAGTTGCATTTAGAGAAACTTATCCACATGCTCACCCCAGCCCATGAAAAAAATCATTCCTCTAAATTCTATCCATTCATGGTACTTAGGGTACACATCTGTGATTCTCAGATTTTGTTATTTTTAAGAGTTGAGACTGATACCCTGTCATAGCTTGCCTGATTGCAGCTGTAACAATGTTGAAATCCTCAAAGGCATAAATGGTAAATATTTATCACTTAATTAATGTTAATATTTTAAGATGTTTATGACAACTCTTAAGATGATTGACAACGTGCTGTGGGTACAGCAAAACCAGGATTTGGATTTCATGATGTAGAGTAGTGGTAAGGATGAAGATCAGGTTGAAATTAATCCAGACCCTGAACAAAGCTCAGCATCATTTAGTTAATTCAACAGAAAATGCTGTCAATCAAGACTTTTGGCTACTGTATGGTATAATATGGTAGCCAAGACAGCCAGTTTTATGATATGCAGTGAGGCAGATGGTTTTTCCCAAGAATTGCCACAGCAATGGCTCCTATGCCACATGCTTTTCCATGGTGGGACCATGCCAACCCTCCATCAAGAGATGGAGTCTAATTGCCCTCTCCTGAATCTGTCCTGACCTGATGACTCACTTGTTACCAGTTGAACAAATTGAATGATACTGCTGAGTTCTGCGACAAAGTCAGAAAAGACCATGAAGCTTCTACCTGGTTCTCATGTGACATTCACTCTGGGAGAAACTGTCTGCCATATAAGAAATCCAGTTACTCTGAGACCACCACTTGAAAAGGCCACAGGTAGGTGTTCCTTTAGAAAGTCCCGGCTGAGCCCAGCTTTCATCTATTCTGATTCTGCACCCAATTCCAATGCATGGGAGCTTTTCCACACCACCAAGTAATTCTACAATTTAAATCAACTCTGACACTATCTCCCTTGAGATAGCATCAGATTCCATAGGATTAGGGCTCAGTCCTACAAGAATGCCCTCCCTGCCACACACACCAACTTCAGATGCCAGTGGAAAGTCCAGATTGTCACCTGTGCTTTTTTTTTGACCAACAGGATATAGATGGGAGGTTTCAACAAGCCTCTCCTTGGGTTCGATTAATTTACTAAGATGGCTGACAGAACTCAGAGAAACATTTTACTTACTAGATGACTGGTATATTATAAAAGGGTATAACACAGGAGCCGCCAGGTGGAAGAGATGCTTAGGGTAAGGTATGGGGGGCGGGGGAGGGCACAGAGCTTCCATGCTTCTCTAAGCTTGTCACTCTCCCTGAATCTTCACCTGTTTACCAACCAGGAAGCTCTCCAAACCCCATCCTTCTGGGTTTTTATGGAGGTTTTATTACCTAGGCATAATTGATTAAATAATTGGTCATTGATTCATCCTCCAACCTCTTTCCCTTACCCAGAAGTTGCGGGGTTGGGGGTGGGGGGTTCTGGGTGGGACTGAAATTTCCTATCATCTTATCACATGGTTGGGTCCCCTGACAACCAGCACCCATCTTTAGGTGACCTAGGTGCTTTCCAAAGTCACCTCATTAACTTAACAAAAGACATCTTTATTGCTCTTATCACTTGGGAAATTCCAATGGTTTTAGGGGTTCTGTGCCAGAAACAGGGACAAAGACCAAATATATATTTCTTATTATAAACCACAATATCACATTTATCCCACCAAGATGTTAGATATATAAGTTGTCTTCGACTTTCCAGAATAACATCCACCAGTTAAGAACCACTGAGTGACCTCAGTCCACGTCATGGGGAGAAGAAGAATAACTCAGTGAAATCCTGCCTGAATATCAAACCCACCAAATGAGATAGAACAAAAATGGTTATTGTTTTAAGCCACTAATTTTATAGTAGTTTTTATGCAGCCTGAACATTCAGGCAAATGTTGCCAACAGCATTGGGAAAACCCCTGTGGACCCATCTACAACCATGGCATGTTTTCTTCCACAAAATCTCTATGGAAATCCACATGGTCTGCACCCTTGCCATGCAGGGCTGCTTCAATCTCTATGAAAGTGTTTATTTAAATGCCAAGTGACCCTAGCGTATTTAGGTACTTGTTTTCACGTCATTAACCATTTGACAGGGATGCTTGGAGTACAGAGGACACTAACAGACTAAAAGCTTAAACCCACAGAGGAGGAATCAGAAATTAAAATAAGATATTTCTGAAATTGTCATGTGAGTTGGTGAGTGAATCCATCTTGTGCTACATGAAACTTCAAAAATATCTTGACTGATTAACTAAAGAGAGCTAAAGACAGTTGTCAACTCTATGTCCTCTGAATGCTTATTTGTAACTTAGAATATATTTCTCCACAAATATCTAGGCATTAGTCCTAATAACACTAATCTAATCTGTGGGCCCCATGGGCCAGGAGCACAAGCTAATGAAGGGGAAGAAGGATGAAGAAAGAATTCTCTCTCTTCCCTGGGAGTAGGGCCAGCCCCAGAAGAAATGTAAGAAGGTGTAGCTTTGTCTTCATCCCTCTGGTACCTTAGAATCCCTTCTCGCCAGTTTCCGGGACCCCCCCCCAGGTCACTCCCTGATGGTGGAATCACATCTAGGTCTGCCCTCCACTCCAGCACCTCTCACCCCCATGCTGCATGCTCTAATATTATTTATCTAATTTCTTACCTCCACTTCCCCAGGAAATGTATTCTCACCAATATATAAATGGTCGATTGGCTCTTTCTGTCTTTATTTACATTACTGAGATTTCAGGCTGCTGGGCCACATGAAGTGAAAATGACTAGGAAAACCAACCAGCAAGCAAAACAGCCCTCCTTCGAGTGTCTTCTGGCTTCTCCCCTCCTGAACCTGTGGATTCTCTCTAGCTTCTTGGAGGAATCAGCAGCAAGGGAGTCAGAGATGGGGTTGGGGGAAAGTATTGTGGTAAACTCATCCATGTTTGGGTAGTTTGTAAATTGAGAACTTCACATGTAATCTTTATCATAAGGGTGAAGTCAACAGCATCCAGCGTTCAACAACCAGCTCTCCGGAGGAAGAGCCCTGATTCGTAGCCTTTGCCAAGCTCTGTGGTGTAAATTTCCCCACTGTATCTGACTTTAAGATTCCAATGTGCCATCACTGAACATGGAGTTGGGGAGTGATGGGCACAGTCAGCTCTCCTGAGCCACCAAGAGCCAGCTCCAGCCACCACTGCCAACACCGATGGCCACCACATCCTACTTCCAAGCCCTGGCAGCCAAGATAAACCAGAGGTGGGGTTCAATGTGGAGACCATTTCTGAGAGAAGACTGGTGATTGAAGTCTAAAAGATACCCTTCTACCTTTGCCCATGCAGTCCTGCTCAGTTTTCTGTCTCCAAAGTCCTTTCCTCCCCACAGCTGGGACCCCTTGGCTTCTAACTCATTGCTAAGAGGCACTGACCATGGTGGGCCCCTTTCTGGTCACTGTGTCCCTAGTTTGTTTGCTTTATGCACCCAAGTGTCTGTCCCGACCCCTTGCCCATCCTCCAAATGACTCTTGGCCCCTGACCTCTGCGCCCCAGAGATTGGAGCCCCAGCATAAACCTATTCCTCTGGCCAGAGACCTGTTCCTTGCTGATTGGTATCCCCAAGGCGATCCAGACTGGGCTTTGGCGGGAATGAAAAGGAATCTATCATGTCTTGAGTGTCGATGTTTCAGGCATCCAGGCAACGTGGGGAGGCAATTCTCTCTGCCTCATAGGTGAAGACGTTGAGGCCTAGACAGAATCCCAAGGCCACACAACTTACGAGCGCAGAATCAAATTTTAAACCAGACTTGGTGAGGCCAAAGACAGGTCTGTCTGACCTTCACACCCACCCCATACCCACCATACTTGTGGTTTTCAGACTCTTCCCCAGGAATTTAAAGTCCAGAGCAGATGATTTTAAAACTCTACAAATATTTTGTACAAATTTTGTGCTTGAATATATCTTAAGCATTTTTATAAAACTATACAAATTAAAGCAACATGCAAAGTCAGTGTGTTTTACACCAAATATGGGTAACCTGTGCTGCCGGGTTAGTGCATATAGACCTCAAAATAAAGTTTCCTTATTATCTCATTAATGTATTTACCCTCTTTTGTAGAAAATTGTGCACATGAACAGAAGTGGGGCAAAGTCATTACATTATGGAAGTGCCAAGGTTTTGGCATTTTTTACCAGTAAGGTAAGGTTATGATTTAATACCAGCTGAAGAACCCATTCATCACCTCCCTCCAGCTTGTACATTTACTAATTAAGGAAAGTGGGCAGTTCCTAGGCACAGAGAGTAATTCAACTTTGGAACAAAAATATCTTGCCACTTCTCTTTCAAACCTCTGGATGAGTTGCATTTAAGAGAATACTGAGATCATAAGGCCAGCTTTCAGGAATTTATATGTACAACTAATATCTGTGTGAATCAGGAATTTTTCTCCAATATTATGTGACCTAGCAAAATGTAGACATAAGTGGAATGTTGAGACTGATTAAGACTGCAAATATTAGCCAAAAAAGTTGATTTCAAAGGCTGTGTTCATCTAAAAAGCCTCATTTTTCTTACTAGCTAGTTTCAACTATTACACATGTGAACTTATAAAATCAATTCATTCCAATCAAACAAACATTATCTGTTTTACGTCAGGGTTCTTTTATCATTTGAGGGGAATAGAGGATTCCACTGCTAAAAGAAATTAAAATGTGAAAACGATGGCCCTGCTCTGCACAGTGTCCATTCTCCTGAACCGCAGCTGTCGCCTGCCCTAGGAGGCTCTGGGTGGCGTTTGAAGTGGTCCCTTGCCTGCTGAAATCCCCTCATAGCACAGCGCTGAAGTCCAGCTTCATAGACAGAACCAGTCTCCATCCCTCTGCTGTGGCTCTAACCCACAGTGGTTAGAGCAGGCTGAAGGCCACAGGCATGAAGCCAGAGGGAGCTGGCTTTACTCCGTCTCTGTCACTTACCAGTGCTGAGGAAGCAACTTAACTTCTCAAGCATCTGTTCCTTCATCTGGCAAAATGCTAACATCAATTTCATAGGGCTGTGGTGAGAATTAAAAAGATAATGTGGGCAAAGCTTTAGAACAGAAGTGGGGTGATGTTATTACATTTATTATTTTTGTTATCATCATGTTTTAGTTCTTAGGTTCAACCCATGTACATAAGGCACCTTGCTTCAGGTCTGCTTGACAGATGTGTTCAGAAAAGTCCAAGGAAATAACAAAGAATTGTAACTAAACAGAAAAATATAAGGGATTACATAATGGATTCCAGTATTATCGACGTTTGTCATTTTGCGACTGATGGGCACATTGTTCCTGAAGGATGCTCTCCAGCCTCAGTGTTCCAGGTGGAAGGGAAGGGCCCAGCCCTGCAAACCATTATCTCTGATGCACATCTCATCCCCACCACCATCCCTCACTGCTTATCTGTGGACTGTTTGAAGCAATAAAGCAAAACATCCAAATGCTCCTAACTTAAAAATGCATCCATAAGCATCCCTATCCTGAGATGGGAAGGAGCTTAAAAAGGCACTGTGTCCTAGCCCTGCCTCCTGGGAAGCACACAGGAGAGGATTTTACAGGCTTCCTAGGTAGGGAGAGGACACCTTGAATTGGAAGTAGCATGGCTGAGCCAGGTTAATGCTCCTGGAAGCCTCCCCAGGAGATGACACTCTATGATCCAGCCTCAGGGGGCTGGGGGCTCCCCTCCCAGAGCCAGGCCCACTCCTCCCCACCACCCACCACTGAGCTTGAGCTGCCTGGGATGTGGCACAGTTAGATGCACTTACTCCCCTCTCCTCCATGGGGGTCCTGCACCAGGACCCCTCTGCCCTCATGCTGTGTTGAGCCAGGGCCACTCCCTTTAGAAGAAGCTCCAGCTTCCCCTGCCCAGGCTCCTGCCGTTGTCCTTCTTGGATCACTGCTGCCTGCCAGCACCCTGACCCAACCCCGTTGCCCACAGAATCACTGCCTCCAAGAAGAAGAAAAAACTGAGAAAGAAGCTGAGGGGCCTTTGAAAACCCCTTGACTCCTCCCACTGAATGGGGACACATACACTCATATCCCCAGCCTTGACCTGTTGAGTACCTACGACACTCGGGCTCTGTGCTAGGCCCTGGGCATTTGGAAAATGAACAAAGCAGAGCACTTGGGTCAAGCCACTCATGGTGTAGGAGAGACACAGAGTACAGAATAAGAGGGAAGCTTAGGGGCTGGGAAGCCTACCTGACCCAGCTGGAATACTGCCCAGGGAAGCGGACTCTGGGATGGAGTCATCGGGCAGGATTCAGTAAGGAGTTGCCCTGCGATTGACATCTGTGGAAGGGAGAGGACAGAAGTGGGTTGGGCAGTGGGAGAAAGTGAGTCATGACGCAGGGACACAGGCCCAACGACAGCCTCAACCAACACCATGAGGACCACTGAAGTTAAAATAACACCGTGGAGTTTCCCCAATATCCAGACCTTTAGGCTCCTGCATCAACCAGTTGTTAACTGAGCCCAGGGGCATGCCCTTGGACACACCACTTCCCAAACTCCTGTGTATACAGCTCCCTTTATTCTGGACTATCTCTCTGGACTATCTCTGCAGAGCACATTTTAGGTCTCCAGTACAAATGCCCCAAACTCAGATCATCTATGTCATTAACGTCATAAGATTCAGAACATGGCTGCCTGGGATGGGGCTGCCACTGAGACCAAGTCACGGAAAGCTGTGCGCCTTAGCTACCCAAAACCTGGAATCCTAGCTCCACTCCTACTCTCAATCAGTCACCAGCTTAGAGGTAGGGCTTCCCCAGGAACTTTCCTGAATTAACCAGGATGCTTTCAGGTGACATGGATTGAACCTCTACCCAAACTGGTTCAAGAAGAAAAGTAGGGTAAGGATTTTAATGGCTTAGGTAACTGAAAAGTCCAGGGATAGGTCTAGCTTCAGGAAAAGCTGGATCCAGTGCTTTGCTCTCTTCCCATCTCTCAACTCTGCTTTCCCCTGTGTTAGCTGCATTCTTACACATGTTCTTTCTTTGCACTGCCACTTGGAAGCTCCAGGTTTACATTCTGCCATCTTAATAATCCCCATTAATAAATATGGAGATTCTACTGCTTCATATTGCCTATGAAATCCTGGATTTGCACCTCATTGGCTTGGTGGATGTCACCTACCTAACCCTGAACCAACCGCTGTGGTTAGGGGGATAGAACACACGGATTGTTTGGGTTTTTGACATATGCTGGGGAAGAAGGAGGGTGTCACTCTTTCCAAAGTACATGGCCTGGCAGTGGGGGGAGAAAAAGTTCCCCACAGGAAAACCAGGATCCAGCCTCAGAAGGAGAAATGGGTACTGGATTTCCAGAAACATCCCACTACAATACTCTTTGCTGACACAGCTTGTAGGGCCTGTGCTGGACTCTGCCCTCACTTTGTAGCCTGGCAGAAGTGATAGAAAAAGCCCTGCACTGGGACCCTCCCTGTTTTGTACCATGTTCAGTGTGGCTAGCCCCTACGTCTCATGTTCCTCATAGCCAAGATGGTCATCTGTCCTGCTGCACTGAAGAAACACCCAAGTTGGAGATGGGCAGGAGCTGTCTGCATAATCATCACAAGGTTCCTTCCAGCTTCCTGTCTCAACAGTTTACTAGCAAGTATCCATGGAATGGATTTGGCATTGAGGATGTGGGAGGGGGCCAGAAAGAGGGAGAAAAATAAATGCAATGAAAACCTAAAAACTTGTGCTAATCATTAATTTCAACTTCCTCTGCAATCCATCCTCTCTGACAGGGAGGAAAGCCAGCTGAGGTCTCACAGACTCATAGATGATGTGGGGCTGAAAGGGGAACTTCGAGATGTCCTGCCCAGCCTTCCACTCAGCACATGGAATCCCCTCAGCAGGCTTCCTGATGGGGCCTTGAATGCTTCTAGCGACAGAGGGCTCACCACCACACAAAGCAGATTTTTCATAGCAGCTTATCTTGAGCCAAAATCTACCACCCAGAAACTTCCAGCACTGATCTTGGTTCTGCCCCCAGGATGGTCTGAGCCCCCTGGGCTTGTACTAGTGTTCCCCACCCCGCCTCTGGCGCAGGTGCTACTGAGACAGAAATAAAGAGTGGCAGCCAGGCAGACACTTGTGAAGGGCATCAGGCTTTTTAACCATGACCCTAGGCCTTCCAGAAAGACTGATCGCAGACCAGGCCCCAGAACAGACCTTTGGCTTTTCCCCACCTTCTAGTTACTGCTGACAGTTTGGATTTTGATTGGCCTCTTGGAATCCGATTCTACTCTGAGTTTCCAACTTGACCTCAGCTGCTGTTGGCTCTGTTCTGGCATCACTGGACCTGACTCTGCCTTGTTCTGCAGCTAGAGAGGCTCCTGACAATTCTCTGCTCCAGTGGAGCAGACTTCTCTGCCGTCTGACTACTGGGCTTCCTCTGGCTCGTTGAGGCCTTCGTGTGAATCTGAAGGCCCCCGTTCTTCTGGACAGACACAGCCGTGCCAGGACACGTGGCTTGGTGAGTGAAGTGTGTGGGACCTTAGTCCTCCCAGACACTTTTCCCCTGGGCAATGGGCAACCTGCTCAGTGGTGAGCAGGAGCCCTGACTGGCATCTCCCTGATTGGCACTGACCACACAGGGGCCCAGTGCCACAGGCTTTCCACACAGGACCTGCCAGAACCCAGAGCTGACCTCCCCACTGCCTTTGGTCCACATTGCTGTCTGAGTCGCCCCAAACCTGGGAGTCCTGAGAGCTGAAATCATGTCACAATACTCACTCTGCTCAGTAAACACTTACCAAACCGGAAGATGAGTGGCAAACATCCAAGGTCCTGCTCTCCACACCCTGGACAGCAGGACCTTGGATGGGTGGGGTTTGCACTGTTGAAGTCAGCTCCGCCTCTTCAGCACGCGTTCCTTCGCTCCAGTGTTCCATCAAAACCCCTTAGTTAAGGCTTCCCTGTCCAGCGCTCTCTGTTCCCACCCTGATGGGCAGTTAAATCAGTCTGGGCTGTTACTGGGGAGAAGGCAGAGAGGGGCCCTCATTCCTGATGGAGAAGACACTCTTTCTTTGCAGATTTTCCCTTTCTCTTGCTGACCCAGAAGCACCCTTTGGCCTTGACCCCAGCATCACAGACAGCTCCTCAAATAAGAATGAATGGCCACTTGCCAGGGAATCAATGAGCCCAGGGAAGAGTCCTGAGAGGGAAGCAGGCATCCCAGCCCTGTGACACGGGTCAGATACACTTTAGCACCCACACTGCTGACATCCTCTCCCGCGGCCCTCCTGGACCTGACCTCTGACCTCCACTGCCCTCCCTCCCCCCACCAACCCCACACTTTGCCCCCCCCGGCAGAGCACACGGCTGAAAGACCCAGACCCAGCCACGCAGCACACAGCATTGGCTGCACACAGAATTACACCGCCGAGGGGCAAGCAGAATGGATGGGGGAGGCTGACAGACCCAGAGACCCCAGAGCAATTTCACTTGGTTTTGATTCATGGCTTGTCAGAGCGCTAACCAAATATTCCATTTTCATTTTCACCCTCCTCTCTCTCCCATTGACTGGCATCATAATTGAAAACTCTGGCGTGAAGGGCCGGGGCCACCTGTCTGCAGGGCCTTCAATTCCACCTGCTCAGAATGTCTTACGCCTGAAAGAGGGGGACAGAGGGGAAAATCAGCAAACAGATGGTGTGGGGATTAGATTCACATATGGGCTGCCCTCCGACCACTCTGTTATCTTGGCTTGAGCAAGCCAGGACTCTCCCTCCCTCTGCTCTCAGCCTTTTGAGCTTATTCCTGCTTGTTTGCTCAACTACAAAAAGGATGCAGGGCCAGAAAGGTGGACTGAGTTTGCAATCACTCTTTCCCCTCCTTGTCTGAAGGCCTGCCGAGAGGCAAGCTGGCCAGAGGAGAGTTTTACAATAAAGGGGCAATCTGACTTGGGGAATTTTTAAAATTTCCTTTTCTCAAATAAATAGCTCTTAAAGGCTAGCCCAAATGATAATAACACCTAACATTTATTGAGCCCTTACAACTTGCCAGGAGCTGTTTTTTAAGAATCTTACAAAAATTAGCTCATTTTATCTTGGTAAGAACACTATGTGCTAGTACTATTGTTACTTACCCCCACTCCATAGATGGGAAGCTGAGATCAAGGGATGCTAAGAACTGGCCTGAGGTCAAACAGTTAAGAACTATTAAAGAACTGGATTTCAACACAGCCAGCCATCTTAACTTGTATGTCATGCTTCCCTGAGCTCAAAGATCGAGACCTAAAATAAACAAGTAGACAGATAGATGATAGAAAGGGATAGGTTAGCTAGATAGATAGTAGATAAATATATAGGTAGATAGAAAGTTAGTGATAGATAGATAGATAGATGATAGATAGATAAATAGATGATAGATAGATGCATAGAGAAAATAGATACATACATATATAATAGCTAGCTAGATGATATTTTTAATGGCAGTAAATACGAGTCTCTACCAGTACAGTGAAGGCTGAGGCTGGTGCAAGAATCCCAGTTGCCCTTGTCTGTTGGAGGTAGAATGGTTCAGCTACCTCAGTTCCAGGGCCCAGTTTGAAAGGGTGGGGAAGGAACAGAAAGGAAGGGCTGAGGTTCTGAGTCTGCATGGTCAGGATGCGGTATACCTCTAGAAACAGGAACGGCCCAGACCCTCTGAGCTCCCTGACTGTTGTGCTGTGACCTCTCCAGGTCAGCAACTGACACAGGAGTGAAGCCCAGGCTGGGTAAGCCTGGGCTGGAGAACTGAGGAGCCTGCCTCGAGGACGGTGACCCCCTAAATATCACCTGGACAAGTCAGAACACCACCCAACGGAGCACTCTGGGCTGGGGTGGGAGTAAATGACTGGAGGGCAGAGTGGAAATGTGAGGCAGAACCAGCCTTGGGGACCCTGTGCATATGGCTGGGGCTCTGAGGGCACAAGATACCACACCCAGCACAACAAACGTTACTGCAGACAGACGTACATTTGAGCTTTTGGAGGACCCCAGGGCAGGAACCTGAAACCTGTGTTTTTATCACTCACCCCAGATGGTTCTGGTCATCAGACAGGTATGGGGACCTCAGAGGTAAAAAGCTGAAGGTCTGAAAGAGCTCCATTCTCCTTTTTGCCAGTCCCCAGCCTGCCTGCCCAGGCCTTGTTTTCTCTCACTAAGAGGTGATTGCCCTACCAGCTCCTTCCTTGCCCCACCTAGACAGGTGGCCTGCTCACTCTCTGGGGTTTTGGGGATTTAATAATTGGTTTCCCCAGAATCCTGAATCCAGCAAGTTTTAAATTTGAAACATTCACTTTCTGCCACAGTTCTAAGCCTGACCCGCAGTCTGCCCCCAACTCTTAGAATCCCACGATGCATTATTGAGCCTCACTTTTCCCTACCTGCCCCCCTGCTGCCTAGATGCTGTGGTCAGACACAGATGCCACTTGCTGCTAGCTCACAGACAGAAGAGTTTTTCCCTGTGCCTGTCATGAGGACCATGCCCCAAGTTGTACTAGTGTGTACTAGTTGTTATTGCTGCTGTAACAAATTCCCACAAACTTAGTGCCTTAAAACAGTACAAATTTATTATCTTATGGTTCTGGAGGTCAGAACTCTGAAGTGGGTCTTACTGGAAGAAATCAAGGTGTCAGCAGCTCTGCGTTCCTTCTGGAGGCTCTACAGGAGAATACTTGCCTTGTCTTTGCCAGCTTCTAGAGGCCGCCCACATTCCTTGGCCTGTGGCCCTGCATTGCTCTCACCTTCGCTTACGTTGTCTTGTTTTCTCTCACTCCGACCCTCCTGCTTCCCTGCTATGATGACCCTTGTGATTATAATAGACCAGATAGTCCAGGATCACCCCCCCATCTCAAGATCCTTAATTTATCACACCTGCCATGTCCCTTTTGCCATATAAGGTGACATATGCACAGATTCTGAAGATTAGGATGTGGACATCTTTGGGGGACCATCATGTTTTCTACCACAGGTTAATAATGTGCACATCCATCCTGCAGGAAGTAAAGGCATGGGCTTTGAGGACTGGGCACACACTTGGGAAGCCCACCCTGCCCAGGAGTGGAGCCCAGGCTGTTCCTGGACCCAGACTCAAGTGACTGGGACCCCCAGGGAGGACGGGGCTGTGCTGTGAGAGGCGGGTGTGTGCACATGTGTGTGTATACATGCACCTGTGTGCACACGTGTATACAGTACTTGGGTCAGAGTAGTGGTCATCCGACGCTCTGAAGGCAGTAAGTGCTGAAAACAGCAACCCAGAGAGAGAGCAAGGTTAGAAGGCGGCTTGGCAGTGTCCTCTCACTAAATGGCATAATTAGAACGTGCACCTCAAATTCCCAAGACTGTTCACTGCTGAATTCATTTCTCCACAGAAGCCCAAGAATTCAAGAACTCTCCCGTGCTCATTTCAGAAAAAGAGGCCTGAGGAGAACAAATTGCCTTCTGCTGTCTTTGGCTCCACTGCGGTCTGGCTGCACTGGGAGACAGACGTGGTCAGCTTTCGTCCCCACAGCCTGACCTGAGGCCTGTGAACACGGATTTTCTGATCAGACCCCGAACACCTGGGACCTTTTCAAACAGGCTCTTCTGCTCCGTGTGTGGAAAATGGGTGGGAAAGGCCCTGAAGGCGTGCTCTGGGCCTGATGCCTGTGCCCCTGTAAATCACTAAATGCCACGGGCACAGTGAGATGCTCAGTGGAGGTCCCAGGGCCCTGCGGGGAGTGGCCTGAGGACCACAGTGCAGGAGGGGAACGGGAGCATCTCGGAGAGAAGGGACTTGGGCCACCACAGGGCACAAATCCAGGAGGCACCACTGACATTGTGGGGGGCCTAGAGGGACAGGAGAGGCCTCCGCAAAGCCCCCACAACACAGCTCTTCTTCCAGAGCTGCCTGGCCAAGCTCCAGAGCAGGTGGGGTCCCCAGGCCTCCACTCCAGAAGGGCAGATACAGGCTTCTCCAGGTCCCTGGTACCTGGTCTCCAACACTTACGCAGTGAGGACAAAGATGCTTCCTAGGGCTGTGATTTTCAATAGTGCTTCCAAGAAAACATCCAAATAACCCAGCTGACAGCCTAAACCCACCTGGGAGCCTGCAGGATGGAGCGGGGACAATCTTCACTCTGTTTCAAATGATGGTAAATGTATCATATTTCATCTCTGAGGACTTTTGTTTGTTTCCCTATTCGTGACTTCTTCACATTTATGTCCTCCATTTACCTCCTATTTTCCTATCAATTCTATTCTTATATATCCTTCCTTCTCCATCTCCCCTTTTTTCCCCTTCCTCATATTCCACGATTCCCTCTCAACTCCTGGAAATACCTCCTCTCCCGAGAGGTTTCCCTCTTCTATTTCCAAACCATCCCCTAAATACTTGTTTTAATAAGCTCCCAATGCTGATCTCCTTACAAATCATTCTTTGCCATTTTGCAGTTGAACCAGTGTCTTTGTTAAAATGAAAATTCCCCAGGGCACACAATAAATAATAAAAAAGAATAACATAA
Source organism: Eschrichtius robustus (assembly GCF_028021215.1). NCBI lineage: Eukaryota > Metazoa > Chordata > Mammalia > Artiodactyla > Eschrichtiidae > Eschrichtius > Eschrichtius robustus. The sequence goes on from NC_090829.1 coordinate 17,373,877, forward strand.
TCGAGAGGGTTATGATTCTGAGCAGAAGAAAATAATGTGAAGCAGCTGGACTACATTTTGCGAATCTTATGCTCAAAATGCAAAAATGAGGGGAGGTGGTAGGCAGGAGACTGGCTCCATGAACCCTCAGCCCTTCTAGAAACTCTGAGCAGCAGCATATGTTTAAGGGGACTGATCTTGGGAAAATAAACACCTCTTCTCACAAAGACCTGCCCTTTGCAAGATGTCAGGAGTCATTTTGGGAGAAAGAAGGAACCTCGGTGTAAAAGTAGGCTTGTGTGGGACTTCCCTGGCAGTCCAGTGGTTAGGGCTCCACGCTTCCACTTCAGGGGACATAGGTTAGATCCCTGGTCGGGGAACTAAGATCCCACAAGCCACGTGGCACGCCCCCCCCCCAAAAAAAAATAGAAAAAGAAAAAGAAAAGAAGTCTTGTGCAATATTAACAAATCCTTAGTGCCAGGCTCGCACTGCACACCGGGCCTCCAAAGGACAAATGAGGAGTAGCCCCTGCGCCCGTGGGCCTCGCTGGCTTGTGGTGGAAGAATTAAGGAGCGGCAGACTTTAAGGGTGACACAGGCATGACCTCGAATTAGAGACATTGGATTGCAGCCCTGGCTCTGTCTATGTGACTTTCAATGAGTTGCTTAACCTCTCTAGGCCTTGGTTTCCTCATCTGTAAAATGAGAAGAATAAGAGAATCTCCTATTGTTGTGAGGTTGAAATGGTATCATCCCTTTAGAGACCTGAGCCCAGTGGCCTAGCACAGAGTGGGCACTCCATTTTGCGTAACCCCTTTTTGAGAATGAATAGGCCTCATAAACTAAAACATGAAGTCTTGTGGAGCCTGAGGGCAAGATTTTGAGAGGAGTGATATATTGAGGGGGCACAGAGCGTTACCATAGGACCGTAAACACTGGGTAATACAAGACGTGGAAATCCCTTGAGGTCTAACCCAGCGCCCTGTCCCTGTAGGCAGTGAGGCTTTCCGCACCCAGACATGGGGGCAGGGCCCCTCTGCTGCTGAGGCTGTGACCAGGCACCACCCCTAGGAGGTCAGAAGGATGCTTCTCCCCAACACTTCTGTCCTGGTGTTAAATGTGGTTCCATTTCATAGATGAAAAACTGAGGCCCAGAGGAAAGTGACTGGCCCAAGGCCCTTCAAGGAGGCCAGAGCAGCAAGATAGGGCAGACCTCTGACCATTGTCTGGACAGATGTGAGCACAGCTGTGGCAACAGTGGTGGCAGGAGCCTTCCGGATGAACTTGAGGTGCTATTGCACAAGCAGCAAGAAGGCCTGGCCCCTTTGAGGGCACAGAGCACAGACAGGTGTGCTCCCCAAGTACTGGTGGCTTTGTCTTGCAGTCACATGGAGTTCAGCACAGACTGCCATCCCAGGCAGCAGGAGGGAGGTGGGAAAAGCTGGGCCCTGGCTGACCACAAGCCAGCTGCGGGCCTGTGGCACGTCCCTTCTGCTCCTCCAGGCCTGTTTCCTCAGGGTTGGCTTGGGCTAGAATCAGAGTCTCAGACACATAGACTCAGCTAGTGGGTGGTGCCTGCCCAGTCTTCCTTCTTCCTTCCCTCTCTTGCTCTCTCTTCTCTTCCTTCCATGGCCCTTGAATACCCTTAATGGACCAGCTTGCCCTCTCCAACCCACCCCAGGTTCTGCCATCCCAGACTGTCTCACTCCCATCACTGTCACTCTCCATTGCCCACCTGGCTCCAAATATATTTGAATTTGCAACCCTAGGCAAGATTTCCTCTAAGTCCTTGCTACTCTAAAGGCAGTGGGCCAGCAGCCCTGGCATTTCCTGGAAATGCAGAATCCCAGGCCCCTCTCCAGACCTGCTGAAACAGAGTCTGCATTTTAACAGACTCTTGTGGGTGTTGGTCCAGCAGTCCCCCTCTGAGGTCCTTTGTAGCCCGATCGCATGTCCTCTCCGCCCCTCAGAGCACACTGTGTACCCCCTCCATGCTCCACCCCCGAAAAAGATGGTTCCGGGCACAAGCCTTGCTGAGTTTCCGCTGGAGGGTAAGAACACTTTCAGGAATTCTCTCTTATACTGATGATCTTAGCTTGGTCTTCAGAAAGATCCCTTTTCAAATTCAGTGCCTCAAAGATGGGCAATTCAGTCCCTACCGTAATCATAGGTTTGGTGCCTTCATGGAAAACTGGTGAAGCTGCAGAGAAATGCAGACATGGCAAATTTTCATCCTGCTGAAACATAATCAACTTTTGCTTCTGCAGCAATTAGCATAATATTACCGATAATGTTTTACATGGCAATTTTGCTGTAAACATTTGTGCTAATTTGCCATGACCTAATTATTTTATGACATACAATTACGAAGTATTTTTCAAGTTGAAATATTTTTGTTTTACATTTCTATAATCCTTTTCTAGGAAAAAAGTTTAAGAAATCAGCACACCCACAACTTGAAACACACAATCCTCTCTTAGGTATTGTTGGCGACACTTTCCTTCCCTAAGCCGGGAGGAATTCCCCAGCGCTGGAGCGCTCATGATCCGGCATTCACTCCTGACTAATTTGAATTGGGCGTCATTGAGTCTGCGCGCTCCATTATTGCACAGCGAGATTGTCTCGGCTCCACGCTCCCAGCCTCCTGCCAACACCCACTCACTCCCAAACACGTAAACACTCTGAAGTGGGTGGCTGGGAGGTGGCAAATGCCTGCAACGAGAGAAAGGGGCTGGGTTTGCTTTTGAATGAATCTGAAAGTTTTGGCTAAAAGGAGAGTGTGAACATTGCATTATCCTCCCGCAGACAGGTTCTTAACTGCCTCCCCAAATCCACAAGATGCTGAAGGGCAGAGCACAGCCATCCCCTGAGTTTTGGGCGGTGGGGAGGAGGGAGATGCTGTTCTGGTCGCTGTGACGACAGCCTCAGCACCAATCCTGCGGGCTAGTGCTGTCACCCTCTCCAGAGCAGATCTGACTAGCTGTAGGTAATAAGGTCCCCAGACCCTCAGTGGACAGCCATGACTGCCTGACCCCAGACTCCTGGATAGACCGAGGGAGATGGCCAGTCTGTGGAAGGTTGGCCGTGCCTACCATTGAGGCAAGGACCCCACACAGGGCTCTGAGGCCACGCCACAGAACGTGCCAAGCCTCAGACCCCAGTCATCCCTGGAGGGGTAAGCTCTCAGAGAACTGGACCACAGAGGACGGAGAGCCATGGTGAGGACCATAAGTGCCACGAAGACTGAAGGCAGCAGGACAAGGTAAGAGGGGTGACCACAGCAGGCACTGCCAGGAAGAGGCACAGATGTGTGTCCACAGAGGGGCTCCTCTAGGACAGACTTCACCAACGTGGGTTCACCCCACGCCCAAGCGTCGTGGGTTAGACCCTGGACCCTGAAGCTGGATTCAAATCCTGGCTCCACCACTTACTCAAGGTGTAAACGGGGCAAGTTCTTAACATCCCTGTGCTTCAGTTGCCTCTTCTGTGAAATGGGAAGAATAATATTTCCTAACCCCTAGGGTTTTTGTAAGGATTAAATTAATATTTCTAAAACCTCTAGAACAGGCACTACGTTTGTTTTTGTAAAATAAAATAAAATTTCTTATTCTTTCAGCTTCCAACCAAGACAAGAATAGAATCTGCAAGGAACAGGCTCCCACCAGACCAAAAGAGGAGAGCAGCAATGTAGGTCAAGTTCTTTAGCGATTATTGAACTGAGGATCATTAAACATTTGTTGCAATAAATATTTTTTGATTGAATGCATGGAACATTTACAGAGCACATACTCTGTGTTAGGCCATGGCCAGGTCCTGGAGGAATACAAACACAAATAAATAAAGCTCCAGCCTTGAAGAACCCACAGTCAGCAGTAGGCGTGCAAACCAATAGTTGCACAGAAAAAACGCTAAACTAATGTGCACAAGCAGATCACAAAAGAGGAAATAGGGCTAGCACAAAAATCTGCGATTTCCATATTACTAATGCACATTTGTAACCATAGATTTTAAAGTACTTCAGATATTTTAATCAGCTTTTTTAAGGTATACTTTATGATCCATAAAATTCACTAATTTAAAGCACACAACATAATCAATTTTAACAAATGTGTATAGTCACATAAACACCATCACAATCACAATGTAGAGCATTTGCATGACCCCAAACTATCCCTCATATCCCTTTGTACTCACTTTCTCTAACCCCCAGACCCTGGCAACCTCTGATCTTCTTTCTGTCACTATGGTTTTGGTTTTTCTACAATCTTCTACAAGTTGGATAACACATTGTATGCTTTTTGTGTGTCTAGCTTCTTTCACACAGCATAATGTTTTGGGGACTTGTTCACACTATTGTGTGTGGCAGTAGTTTGTCCCTTTCTATTGCTGAGTAGAATTCCACTATGTGGATGTACCACGGTATTCATTTACTAGGTGATAGATGTTTAGGTTGTTTCTAATTTTTGGCTAGTACAGAGAAAACTATTATAAACATTCACATAAAAGACTTGAAAAGGGTATCTGTTTTCATTTCTTTTGGATAAATACCTAGAAGTTGGATTGCTCGGTCATATTATGAGTGTTTTTTTAATTTTATAAGAAATTGCCAAACTGTTTTCCAAAGTGACTGTATTATTTTGCAGCCATGCCAGCAGTGAATGAGAGCTCCACTTACCCTGTATCCTCATCAATACTTGGGAGGGTCAGTCTCTTTCATTTTAGTCATTCTCATAGGTGTGTAGTGACATCTCCTTGTGGTTTTGATTTGCGGTTACTAATTATGTTTAGCATGTTTTTCATGTGACTCTTTGGTGAAATATCTGTTCAAATCTTTTGCCCATTCTTAAATCAGGTTATTTGTCTTCTTATTATTGAATGGTGAGAGTTTTTAATATATTCTGGATATACGTACTTTATCAAATATCAGTTTGGTATTTCTCCCAGTCTATGGCTTGCCTATTCATTTTCTTAACATCGAGTTTCAAAGAAAAAAAGTTTTAATGTTGATGAAGTCCAATTTAATTTTATGATTCATGCTTTTTATGCTGTAATGTAACTCCAGGTTACAGATATTTTCTCCTTTTTCTTCTAAAAGTTTTATAGTTTTAGCTCCTACATTTAAGTCTCTGGTGCATCCTGAATTAATGTTCATATATTGTATGAGTTAAGGGTCAAGATTCACTGTTTTGCTAATGGATACCTGGTTGTTCCAAAATCATTTATTAAAAAAGACTATCCTTTCTCCATTGAATTACCTTAGCACTTTTGTTGACAATTGACTACATATGTGTGGAATTCTTTCTTAACTCTCTTTTGTTTCATGGATGTGTACATCTGTCTTTATACAATACCCCATGGTCTTGATTACATAGCTTTATAGCAAGCTTTGAAATCAAGTAATGTAAGTCTTTCAACTGTGTTCTCTTTCAAAATGTTTTGGTTGTTCTAGGTCCTTTGCCTTTCCGTATAAATTTTAGAATCAACTTGTCAATTTCAACAAAAACAACTGGTGGCATTTTGATTGGGACTGTGTTGAAACAATAGGTTAATTTGGGGATAATTGACATTTTAACAATATTATGTCCTTTGGTCCATGAATATGATTATTATCATAAATTCTAATGACTTCATAACAGAGGTGGTATGTAACTTACCTAACCATTCCTTCTTGCTGGGTCTTTGTATTGTTTTCAAGTTTTCATTCTTTTAATAATGCTTCGTTGATATCGTTTTAAGTGAAAGAAGCAGGGCACAACATGACATAAAGGTCACAATTATAAAACACACATATATGTATATACACATATATACACATACATATATTAAATAGGTGTAGGGATAAAATAGAAAGAAAAAAACAAACTGAAAATAACCAATTAGGGATATACATTACAGCTGATTTACTTTTCGGTCTCTGCTTTCTAAATGTATTGTGACATGGAAATAAGTGAGTAGTTTTCAACCATTTCAGGCTGTAGAGGTCAGAGGCTGCATGACAAAAAGGCGGCACCTGAGCAGAGTCTGGAAGGATGCAGAGTTTTCCAGGTGCAGGGTGGGAGCAGGGGGAGGGAGCAAATGCCAGGCCAAAGGAACAGCATGAATAAGGGCACAGCAGTATGAAAGAGGGCAGCATGTTCATGGAACCTGGTGATTCTGTATTAGCTAATTAGGATGGAGACAGGCAGGCTGGGTCAGAGCATGAAAGGTCCAGATTATGAAGTTCCACATATGTGAATACAGGGACTTTAAGTTTTATCTTATCAAGTACTGAGGGACCAGCAAAGTGTTGAAGCTGGGCAGTGAGCCTACCAGACTTATATCTTAAATAATCTCTCAGTGAGCAGCAAGGTGGAGAGGCGAGCAAGAGTGCGCTCTGTAGCACAGTGACCAATTAGAGATTCTTGCAGAAACACAGGGTCAAGGTGAGAGGTGCCTGCACTCAGGAAGTGACTGTGGAGGTGAAGACAGGTGGGCAGACGCTACAGACCCAGCAGATGGACTGGATGTCCCACTTACTAAAATGAGGCGACTGGGAGTGGGGACGGGGGCAGGTTTACAGATCAGAAACTCAAGATTATTCAATATTAACTTGAGGTGTCTATTAGGAATTCAAGTGCAGAGGTCAAGGAGGCAGCTGGGTACTTGAGTCTGTGGCTTAGAAGTTTAGGCTTAATTGTGTAAATGTGGGAGTCCTCAGCATAAAACAGTTATTTAAATTCTAGGGCCTGGATGGGCTCTGTTTTGGTTGCCTAATGCTATATAACAAACCACCCATAACGTCACCCTATAAAATAAAAATTATTTATATGCTGAATTCTATGGAACAGTAATTCAGGAAAAGCATAGCAAGAATAACATACTTTTGCTCCTCAATGTCTGAATGGACTCCCTTGTTCCCTAAATGCAAGAAATGTTCTGAGAAAAGTTGGAGATACAGGAGAGTATAATTGCACAGAGCATTCCAGAAGCCACAGAGAAAGAATGAGGGAGAGGGAAGAGATCTGGAGCCTGATTAGGAGATGTACAAAACAGTTCAGAGATGAGAACATAGGAGATTGTGGGTGCCCTGGGAAGGTTTGATTTTTGTAAGTGACTGGTATAAAAGGGATGTGTGGAATGGTAGAAATTATGGGACTGGTACTAATAGGTCTTGAAGGAGGATAGATAACAACAGATTTTGTTGTGATCCCAAGTGCATCCCTCCATGGTATAGAGACATATAGGATGGCAGGTCTCCTGGGCCTGGCCCAATTACCTATGTATTTGGAAGACAGAACTCTGTGTGATTCCTTAAATCTAATAATGCTCACAGGGAGAGACTAAGTGAAGCCAGATTCTTCAGGTGTTCACAGGGTATAGGACAGGGACAGGTATGAAATGGAGGTGGGATAGAATGAGAGCAACCTGGAGGAGAAGGAAAGGATAGTTCCATAGAGGAGGATGGAGATGGGAATGGAAGTAGACTCTGTGTTAGTGAAGGTGGGGATGTAATTTTCATGTGTGGACATGGGTTGATTATCAGCTGAGTTTCCTATGTATAGGAATTGGTTGTCCATCCTCAGAGGAGTTAGTGTGGTCAGTGTGGAGGCTGAGGGATGGTTAGCATCTCTCACTGTGATGGGTAGCACAGAACGCTCTTTTGTATACTGGTGCTAATTTATGTCAAAGTTTAAGGTCCACTAAAGAGAAAAAAATCCTGATAAGCAATGCATGTTTTCAGTTGAGTCTTCTAAAATGCTCTGCCTTAGGATTAAAAGTAAAGGAGAATATATGAGCCCTCCAAAGCATGAAACTAAGCTTTGAAGCATTTTATCCATTATTAGAGGTGATCAGCCCTTAATTACTGGACAGAAGAAAATTGAATCCTCTGTGGAGGAAAATAACACCAAACAAAATCACTATAATTTTTCATTTGTAAATTAAAGCAGTGTTTTTCATACATTGTCCAGCATTCCATAAAATACAACCAGCCATGACAAGAGTCAAGATGAAATTACCAAAACCAAGAGAAAAAAAAGAAACAAACAAACCTACATATGAACACATTGAATTCAGATTTTTAAATAATTGATGTTAATATAGCCAAGAAAATGGATGTAAAATGGAGAATTTTACCAGAATCTATCAAAAGGAATCAAATGGAAATTTTAAAACTGAAAAATACAATGACTTAAATTAAGAATTAAATGTCTGGATTTAACAGCCAATTAGGCACAACAGAAGAAAGAAATAATGAACTGGAAGTAGTAGGACAATAAAAATATACAAACTGAAACAGAGAGAAAAAAGAATGGTAAATATGAAAAAGAGTATGTGAGGTATATACGGGACAAGTTTACAAGACATAACATGTGTATAATTGAGATCCCAAAAGAGAGAGAATGAGATTGAAGCAATATTTGAAGAGAAAATGACCAAGACTGATTAAAAGACATCAATCCATTGATTTAAGAATCTCTATAAACCCCACACAGGTTAAATATACATAAAAGCATGCTTATGCACAAAATAGGAAAATTGCTATAAACACAAGTCAAAAAAAATCTGGAAAAGCAAAATAGAGGAAAACCAATAAAGCTAGATTACTTTTAAAGGAAATGATGAAAGAGGGTGACTATGAAATGTCATCTTTCGGTGATGAAAGAAATTAAGTTGCAACCCAGAATTATATACACAATAAATATAACTTTCAAAAAAGGAAAAAAGTCATTTAAGACAGACAAAAATTGAACAAATTTGTCATCAGGAGGTTCACATTAAAAGAACTAAATACTAAAGGAAGTTCTACAGCAGAAGGAAAATTGCCTCATATAGAAAAAGGTGAAGTGGGAAGGAATAAAGAAAATTCAAAAGAAAAAATATGTGGGAAGACAAAATGAATATTGACTCGAAAAAATAAATCTTGGGTGAGTTTAATATAAAAGTAAAATTTAAATGAATTTTTGTGGAAATTGACAAGCTGAATCTAAAATGTATATAGAAATGCAAAGAACCAGAAATAGCCAAAACCAAAACCTGGAGTACTTCCACCACTAACTAGCAAGATTTTCATAAAGTTAACATATTTAAGCCTTCATGGAATGGTACCAGTGTACACAAATGGATCAATGGTACAAAATAGAGAGTCTAGAAATAGATTCATTCATAAATAGTCACCTGATGTATGGCAAGGTGTGACTGTTATTTCTGTGGGGAAATTGTGGTCCTTAAAATTAATATTGCCAGGTCAATTGGATATCCATATAAGGCAAAAAAAGAACCTTGACCCCAATTCACACCAGTTACAAAAAAAAAAAACAATTCCAGATAAAACATGCATCTAAATCTGAAAGGCAAAACAATAAAGTTTCTAGAGAAGAAAACATAGGAGAACATATTCATGACCTTGAGGCAGGCAAATACTTCTTAAGACACAAAAAAAACACTAACCATAAAGGAAAAGGTTGATAAATCTGACTTCTTTAAAATTAAATACTTCTACTCATCTAAATGCACACTTTACAGTCTGAAAAGCAAGGTTTAGAGTGGGAGAAGATATTTTCAATATGCTTATCTGATACGTGTAATATATCACATATATACAGTATATGTGTAATTATATCACATATCTGATATCTGTAAATATATGTGCATAGAATTAATCAGTCATCCCTCAGTATTCACAGGAGATTGGTTCCAGGACCCACCATATATACCAAAATTTGTGGCTGCTCAAGCCCCATAATCAGCCCTCCATACCCACAGATTCCACATCCGCAAACACAACCAACCACAGATCATAAACAATACTACATGATCCACGGTTGGCTGAATCTGTGGATATGGAACCCATGAATATGAAGAGCTGACTGTAATTTTTTTTAAGTCAGACAATCCATCAAAAAGTAAGCAACAAACATGAACAGGATGGTCAGTACGCAAGTGGCTAACAAACATGGAAAGTTGCTCAGCATTAGTAGTGAGTAGGAAAATGAAAATTAAAATCACGATGAGCTACTACTCTATTCCCACCAGAATGGCAAAAATGACAAGGACTGACAATGCCAAGTGTTGGCAAGGATGTGGAGCAACTGGAACTCTTACAAACTTCTGTTGGAAGTATAAGTTGATACAGCCACTTTGCAGCAATGTTTGTCAATATCCACTAAAGCTGAGTATATTCATGCCAGCAATTTCACGTCTATGAATCTAACAGGAATGGATATGTACATTCAATAAAATGACTGGTAGAGGGCACAAGAGAAGCTTTTAGAGTGCTGTTATTGTATATCCTTATCATGGTGGTAGATATGTGCGTGTTCACTCTGTAAAAATTGATCAGCTCTATTCTTATGCTTTTTCCTTGCTATACTTTTGTAAGTTATACTTTAAAAAAGTTTTACTTAGAAAGAAAGAACTAGAACCCTAAGCCATATACCTATTCAAAACAACAAAACAAAACCCAAAACTACTCACTTGTGAAATTCAGATGGCTAGAAGCTACAGAGATGGCGCAAAACAGACTCATTCATGTTTAGTCATTTGATTTGTAACAAAGGTATAACTGGTTTCTGTGTGAGAAATCATGGTCTCTTCAGTTAAAATTGCAAAGCTGGGGTGAAAAGCATAGGATGAATTTTTGGCCCAAGCTTTTCTCAGGTCTTGTCTAACTTCCAGATGTTATGATTTGCCAAAACCTCTATGTATAACCCTCTGGTGGAACAAAAGACCGGGTTGTCAAGGGAAAGGACCATCTAATTGATAATAGATGGTGGCCATTGTCTGCCCCATTGTGCTGAAAAATTGTGATTCCCTCCTGCCTTCTCCTCATTCGCTAGCTGCAGTGTCTTCATCAGCCAGGCCCTTGGTTAAAACCTCCAGAAAGCTCATCATCTCTCTTTGCCAGCAGGATATCTGGCAGGTCTGAGTTCTGTCTGGAATACATCCCTGAGCCAGCACCATGGCTTCCGGAACAGAGCAGAGAGTGGCACTATTTCTATGAATAATGAAAGCATTATGTGACTTGTGAAGAGAAGATGCAGACCAAAAGTGAGCTTCACTATCGCCAGAGCATTTGCAAATCAGAAGACATATAACAACTACATGGCGTCGTCATGAGAAGTTTTTCTTCTCCTAAAATTGACTCTCGCAAACAGTCAAGGCAGTTGGATGAAAATAGATCCCGTGGTTGAACAGATGCTGGAACCTGGGACTTAAGCATGAGACTGATGCATCATCATTATGGTGCTACCTCCAGGGAAAGCAGGCCCAGAGCAGCATGATGTCATGGTGACAGAGCAGCACACAAAGCATATGCCGTAGGACCGTGACTTCTTACTTCTCTGAGTAAGGGTCTCCTTCAGTAGATTCACCTGGGAAGAGCCCTTCAAGGTACAGACCATGCAACCAGCAAAACTCTGTGCTATTGCTCTATGGACATATCTGGGTGGCTTCCAAGCTGGTTGTGCAGGAGTTTCACAAAATGCCCATAAGAAATTAGCTGTTCTGTTAACACCCAATGTCTTGCTTCCCCACATCTGGGTCTTTACCCCTATCATTCTTTCCTCATGGAATATCCTGCCCCTACTCCCTCCCCAGCTATAAAAACTCAATCCCCCACTTCCCAGCCCAAGTGAAATGCCAACTCATTCCTAAGCTTCCCTCAATCTTCATCTGACCACATCATGTCAGTATACTGTTTAAGATCCTCCAGTGGCTCTTGGCTGCCTTCAGAATATAGCCCAAGCTCTCCTGAACCCCCATAGTGCCATTTATTCTCTAACATAACGCGAAACTTGATGACATTTCATCATTAGCTACTACTTGTGTGCGGTCTTCCCCTCCTGTAGCCTTGATCCATGAGGACAGAAGCCTCTCTGGTTCCCTTTTCTTCTCTACTTGGCCTTGCATGGGGCTTGGCACAAAGGAGACAATATTGATCAACTAAATGAACAAAAGGCAATTAAAGTTAAATGCATCCAAATAGAAAGCTGCAGGGGACATAGTGGATTCATCCCAGATTGTTTCTGAGCTGGAGTAACAAGAAACCAACATCAGCTTCTCCTAGAAACATAACTCTCCAGAATCTCTAAGTTAGAAAGAGACCCCAAAGGTCATTGTTTTTAGGCTGACCCTTCGTCATTCCTTAAGACTGAAATCCACATCTTCCTTGGCATAGCCAGAGGCATGGCAGAAATAATCATGACCAAGGAAAATAAGTCTTCAGTGTTGGGAGAGTAGAGTGAGTTTTCTCCCCTGGGTGGGTAAGTAGGACTTCTATTTCTTAGCCCTCAGATTTGCGTAAAGAAATAGCATTCATTTCTGCAACATAGGCACCTAGAGTATGCCAGGCACTGTACAAAGCAACAGCAGTACATGGTATATAGATGTGTCACCATTCTGAAGAATGATATGACCTAGTGAAGAAACAGACACAGTAATATACCTCAATAAATTTTTTAATAATCAAAATATGTGAATAAAATTCCATGGTGACAGGGAAGGACTCTACCAACACTGCCAATGAGTCTAGAAGGGGAGACTGACATGCACACAAACAAGTACAAGGCAATACATCAGATGCTACAATAATAATGTGTGCAAAACACTGTGGATGCTGGGGGAGGGAGCATGGCCAAGTCTATCGACAGGATAATGGCTGAGCTGAGTCCTGTGGGATCAGGAGGTAGGATCAGGTGGAGGGAGTGACATTTGCTCAAATATGAAAGAGTGAAAGGTCATAGCTGAAGAAAAGCAAGGATTCTGTTAGGCTGGAGTATAGAGTACAGGATGAAATTTGGCAAAAATAAGGCAAAATATGGAAGTCGGTGCCAAACTGGCTTTGAAAACCATGTCAAGTTTGGACTTGATCCTGAAGGCAGTGGGCAGGCTACAGAATACTTGACATAATTCTAAAGAGATCTGTGGAAGATCACCCAACTTCAGAGTGGGAGGTAAACTGAAATCAGATAGTCACAGAGGCAGGAAAGCTGGCTTGAGTCTTAGCTCTGGGCTGGGTGGAAGGTGGGGTCCTGCACTAGGTCTGCACTGAAGAAACTGTAGACTGTATTTAAGAAATACAGGCAAAGAAGACTTAACAGGAGTCCATAACCTGTTTGTATGTGGACGGGGAAGAGGAAATCAGAATGACTTGAATGTTTGTACCTTGAATATCAAGTTAAGTAGTGATGTCATTCACAGACACAGGGAAGACAAAAGGGAAGACTGACATGAGGGAGACAATGAATTCAGTTCTGAACTTGATGGATGCTAGGTGCTGTTCTGCTATATGACTGGGGATAGACTTTGTAGCCATCAGTGACCTGGGATCACCACTTGCCTGTATTCCCTGCCCCATCCCATCCTTTTTTCTCATTCCCAGCCCACTTTTCCAATGTAGGTGCTGAGGTGTCTTGTTAACTCATCTTGGAACCATCTAGGCATGCAGGGAACATGCCACCCTTCCATTTCCCTTCCTCTAACCTTTACTCTCCTCAGTCTCACTGTGGTGGGCAGAATAATAGACCCCCAAAGATGTCCTAAACCTTGGCACCTAAGGTGGACATGTTACCTTATGTAACAGGAAGGACTCTGCAATGTGATTAAGGTTAAGAACCTTAAGATGGAAGATTATCCTAGATTATCCAGGTGAGTCTGACCCAATCACACAAGTCCTTAAAAACATAGAACCTTTCCAGGCTGCAGTGAATCAGAGCAATGGCAGTCTGAGAGGACTTAGTTTGCTGTTGCTGGCTTGAAAGATGGAGGAGGAGCCATGAGCCAAAAAATGCAGACATCCTGTAGAAGCTGGAAAAGGCAAGGGAACAGATTCTCTCCTAGACCCTCCAGAAAAGAACACAGCATTCCTGGTACCTTGATTTTAGCTCAGTGAGACCACATCAAATTTCTGACCTACAGAATTATAAGATAATAAATTAGTTTTAAGCCACCAAGGTTGCGATAATTTGTTACAGTAGCAATACTCACGAACCTACTCACTTCATTTCAGGACATTCTTCAAATTTAAATCCCTATTGAAAGCAATTGACAACTTTTCAAAAAGAGTCTATAGGAAGGAGAGGCCCAGGGTCCCCTTCTTTTTTTTTTTATTTTTTTATTTTTTATTTTATTTATTTTATTTATTTATGACTGTGTTGGGTCTCTTAGTTCTCGTGTGAGGGCTTTCTCCAGTTGCGGCAAGTGGGGGCCACTCCTCATCGCGGTGCGGGGGCCGCTCTTCATCACGGTGCGCGGGCCCCCCACTATCGCGGCCCCTCCCGTTGCGGGGCACAGGCTCCAGACGCGCAGGCTCAGCAGTCGTGGCCCACGGGCCTAGCTGCTCCGCAGCACGTGGGATCCTCCCAGACCAGGGCCCGAACCCGTGTCCCCCGCATTAGCAGGCAGACTCTCAACCACTGCGCCACCAGGGAAGCCCCATGGTCCCCTTCTTAATATCAACAGTCCTGGGGTTCCTAGAGGGCCAAGGATTCTATAGTAAAAGCAATTCATGTCATGTCACCAGAAAACCTGCTGAGAGAGTAAGAATTGAGGTGAGAGGGAAACCTGGGAAAGAAGATATGTTAGTAAATGAAACAGGGGGAGGGAAGGAGAGAAAATGAAAACAAAGATGGCATAACAGTGAAACCAAGAAAGGACAGCCTTTAAGTGGTAGGTGCTGGTCAGAAGCATTAAATGCTACAGAGAAGAGAAAATTGAATTTGACAACAAGCAGGTCATTAGTGGTCTTCAAAGGAAGCATTTCAGTGAAGAGAAAGGGCAAAAGCTAGAATGCAGAAGATTGGAGAGAGACTAGAGAAAGAATTAAGAAGTAAATAAGCTGTGGGCAACCCCTTAGAAAAGACTATGCATTATTCATCTTTATATCCATAGCACTCAGCACAATGAACACAGTGGGTGCTCATTAAATGTTGACTTGAGTGAAGTACTGGAGTCAGTGGGTATAGACCAGCACTTCTCACACTTTGTTGTGCATACAAATCACCTGGGGATTCTGATGTAGTAGGTCTGGAGTGAGACCTGAGATCCTGCATTTCTAATAAGCTCCCAGATGATGCTGATGATGGAGCTGGTCTGTGGACCTCATTTTGAGTAACAAGGATGTGGATTACCCCAACTAATCACCTAGCAATCATGACTCCTCTTGGTTCCTGGGTAACATTATGATCCCAGAGACCAGTATGACTTCTGAAATCATAGAATTTTATTGACTTCATGATACACATCTGCACAGTGGGGCCAAACCAGACACCAAACCAGGCCCAGCACATGGGAGTTGATATTCATAAAAGGTTTTGTACCCCAAATACTCTCCACATTGCAGCATTTTCCACAATTCCCTCCAAGCTCAACACCACCATCAATCTCTCCATCACCAAGGTAACTGTTCATATCCCACCATCGACAAATAGAAAAAGTGAGCCTTTGATATTAGTCATGGGGAGAGGTGTTCTCATCCAGTGACCTCAGGAGTTCCAAATGTATGGATTTAAAAACAGCCATCTGGATCAGGACAGCACCCACCAATAGAGATATTTCTCAGAGTGGGACACGGCTCCCAGTTCCTCACCCTCTTCCCATAGGGCAGCAGGGGCACCAGACCACATACATACATCCTACAAAACAAACTTGGGGAAGGTGAATAATCCCAATCCTAATCATCTACTTATATCCCAATAAAAAAGAAAAGCTATTAAACATCTTAATATAAAATGCCATGCAGGATGTCATTAAATGGCACCACCATGGATATGGAGACACAGGATGCCAGAGGCAGTATTAACCTTTTAAAAAGATATTATCAAGGGAACCGAAAAGGATAATAATTTGGGCAAAAAGGGTGAGGTAGGCCTTTCCCCTTAAAGTGAGTGTCCATCACAGCTCACCCCAAACACATTTTCTCAGCTCCGTTTTTATGTTGTCCCAACCCACCTGTTAGAGGAATTCCGCCCATGGGAAAAGGAAGTAGACTAGCAACTAAAGGTCAGTGAATCAGTCGGCTCTCTTTCAGTGAAAGTCACACAAAACTGCATCCATGTCAGCTTTAATAAAAGAGAATTTGTTCGCTGGCATCACTGAAAAGCCCCTGGATGGGGCACAATTCAGGGTTTAAACAATGTCCTGAGTTTGTCTCACGACTCTGCTGCCTCTGGGTTGGCTCCAAATCCAGGCTGTACAGGGGGTTCCCCCTTCCCAGTTTCAGTCTTGTATATCACAGCAATTCGCTCATCTGGGGGAGTCCACCTCCCCTAGAGCGCAAACCAGAGACCTGGGTGGGGGCCCATTGATCCTGTCTGGCAAGACCTGGGTTATGGGTTCATCTCTGTAAATGATAGAGGTTGAGTTGGGGAACAGAATGTCCCACCCCCACTGATCTGATTGGGTCTTATGTTCTACTTTAGGGTTACCTTCATTGTCAGAAGCTCTTGGGCTGAATAGAGGCAAGGATTAATTCCCCTCAATCCAACCAAGGTCCTGTTTGCCCCAGAAAGGGAGAGTGATACTGAGAGGGAAGTGCACCAAATGTCCACCCTACTCAGGTTTGTACACACATTTGGGCCCAAGTCTGTTACAATGAGGGAAACCCAGGCTCCCGATGATACACATCAGTGACTCAGACCCTCCTGCAGATCATTCACACCACTGGAGGCATCCCTGCTCTGCTGCTCTGCTCACACCAGCTTCTGGTGACCCATTTTGTGTTCTGGGGCCAAACCCATCTCTCCTTATCCCCTTTGCAGAGATCTTCAGTGAAGGTTGGTCCTGCCTGTTGCTTCACTTAACACTTACATCTGAGCTAATTCCTTCTCTCCTGCTTATCTGCTCACCATGGAAGAGCTTAGAAGCAGGACTCATGGCAGGCTCAGCATAAAGGAAACTGAATAGGCCAAATCCCTGCCCTTCAGACCAGATTGGAGTCCTGCTTCAGAAAAATCAATGTCTTTATTTCTTTTCTTTCTTATGAGTCAAGCTCCCAGATGTAGAGAGCAGGACACTGTCAATTGCTGGTATGATGAAAGAGTGGCTTGAAGGTATTGTGTTTCCCAGAAGGGCCAAGAGAGAAATTGTTAGTCACTGCCCCTGTCGAAACGTTTAAGAGATTTTACATCACAATGTACTCTGTGACTATGGTGTGCTTCCTACTTTTCAGTGATGCTTGTCTTGACCAGTTCCTTGACCATCCAAAGAAATCAATCAAGGCAATTTTCCATCTAAATGTATTAGTTCACCAAAAATCTAGGTTAGCTTAATAAGAAACACTCATCCATTTATGCAGGTTATTTATTGAGAGACAGCACAGTTGGGTGGTAAAAAACATGAACTTGGGAGCCAGAAATAACTGATTTCAAGTTCCTGTTCTGCACCTTACTGGCTGAGTGAGCTTGGACAGGTTATTTAATCCTTTTGAGCCCCATTTCCCATGTGTTTGTGAGGATGCCCTGAGATGATCACGTTTGTAAAGTACTTAGCATAGTACATAATGTGCAAAAAGTACTCAATACATGTTCTTGTTAAGGGCCAGATACTCTGCTAGGTTCCAGACCACAGGATTGAATAAGATATAATAACAGAATATTAAAATGGAATGAGATATTAAAAAACATATGATCTACCCCCTAGGAAATCTGGAGTCAGAGGGAGGAAGGGACTTGCCCAAAGGCACAGACTAGTGTGGCAGGGCCAGGGTAGGACTCAGCCTTCTGACTCCATCTTTGTACAAAGTTTCAAGTCTCTGTGAAGAAGGTTCTAAACTGGCTAAGACGAGCAGGCACATAAAAGATTATTGTTTCAAGATGTGGACATACAGATTCCATCTCAGTTTAGATTCTGAAATCTGCCCTGTGATCCAGCTGCCCCAGCCCCCAATTACTGCCTGATAATCATGCACTGCATCTTGCCTTTACTGGTTTGGCAGCAAGGAAAGAAAGGCAGTGGCTCCCAGCACAGCTCTGAAGCAGTGTTCTGCAGCAGGTGGCTGATGTCTGGGGCCCTTTGGTGTAGGAAAGGCAGATCATAATTGCTGATTAGGTAAGAAGGCGGGTCAAGAAGGGAGGGGACCATGTCCCTGGCGCCAATTCCCAAAATTTAACAGTACGGACCTCTGCATATGGTGGTCTATCTAGTGTCTCACAAACACCATTCAATCATCTAATCATAATTATATCATGCTTACCCCTTCCTAATCCCTTGGCAAGGTCCTAAGGGCCCCAAGTTAGATCTAGGACCCCAGCCAAATCTTGATGCTATATTTCATTTATTTTGGCTTCTGTCAGGGAGCACTACTAATGCATATAAACCACCCTGCAAGTCAAATACAGGGGTTTTTATTTCCAGTCCAGATGGGCACAGTTCTCCAGCAGAGCCCCTGCTAGGCACTGACACAGATGCCCTAGGGGTCAGGATGAGACCATGACCAGGCTCAAACATTTCATATGCAAAATGGAGCCCATCACACCCAGAGTATCCTGAATCCCATTTCTTACACCTCCCCAAAACCAGTGTCAGGTTGCCGGGCAACTATGAGAGCTGAGAAAGCCTGAACTCAGTTTTCAAATCTGATGGAGGTGAGAAAGGTCCAAAAAAACCTGTGAAGAAATTGAGTCAAATTAATCTTCTTGCCAGAGACAGCATCCCTCTCCCTCCAAGACATCCTTCCCATCAGATCTTGAACTGGATTGAACCGTTCATTCAATAACTTCATTTAAGCTGGGTCGAAGTGAGAGAGTGGCATGGACATATATACACTACCAAATGTAAAATAGATAGCTAGTGGGAAGCAGCCTCAAAGCACAGGGAGATCAGCTCAGTGCTTTGTGTCCACCTAGAGGGATGGGATAGGGAGGGTGGGAGGGAGACGCAAGAGGGTGGAGATATGGGGATATATGTATATGTATAGCTGATTCACTTTGTTATAAAGCAGAAACTAACACACCATTGTAAAGCAATTATACTCCAATGAAGATGTTAAAAAAAAAAAAACTTCATTTACTATGTGTCAGGTCCTTTGCTAGGTACAGCATTATATTAGTGCTCAAGACAACAAAAATCTCTACCCTTCCAGAGTCACAGACTTGCGGGAAATATGGACAGAAGTACTGGAGCATACAACTGATCTAAACTCAGGGGGGCAGGGAAGAGTCCCTTGAAGAAGTGAGGTTTAAGCTGAGACCAGAACCATGGGTAGGAGTTAGCTGGGGGAAGAGTGAGGGTATCTCAGGAAAAGGGAACAGCATGAGTGAATTCCCTGAGATGGGGCATTATAAAATATTGATGATAACTATGATGATGATGATGATGGCAGCTACCATTTATTTATAAAGTATATAATTTATATGGATTGACTCATTTGATCCTTAGAATAACCACATGAAGTGAGTACTATTATTCCTATTTTTAAAAATTTTTATTGGAGTATAGTTGATTTACAAAGTTGTGTTAGTTTTAGATGTACAGCAAAGTGAATCAGTTTTATATATATATGTTATATACATACATATAAAATTTTATATATATATATATATATATATATATATATATCTCACTCTTTTTTTTTTAGATTCTTTTCCCATATAGGCCATTACAGAGTACTGAGTAGAGTTCCCTGTGTTATACAGTAGGTTCTTACTAGTTATCTATTTTGTATATAGTAGTGTGTATATGTCAATCTCAATCTCCCAATGTATCCCTTCTCCCGTTATCCCCTGGTAACCATATGTTTATTTTCTACATCCTTGACTCTACTTCTGTTTTGTAAATAAGTTCATTTGTACCCTTTTATTTAGATTCCACATATAAGCAATATCATATGATATTTGTCTTTCTGTGTCTGACTTACTTAACTCAGTATGACAATCTCTAGGTCCATCCCTGTGGCTGCAAATGGCATTATTATTCCTATTTACAGAGGATGAACTAAGACCTTGGAGTTGAGTCAAGTTACATAACCTTGCCCCAGCCACATGGACAGTAGTAACTGGATTTTAATCCAGCCAAACCTGGCCCAGGAGCCTGAATTCTAATGACCAGCATTCAATCATTTATTCATTCATTCTTTCATTAACTCATACTGAGCACCTGGCTAAGAGTTGGGGGGATAAAGAAGACAAAGACCTACTAGCCTCCAGGGAGCTCACAGTCCTTCAGAGAAGGCACAAGGGCCTGGAACAGGGGTCAAGCTTGAAACTCGGGCTCTTGTACTACCTCCCATGTCTGGCCTACCCAGCAGCCAGGGCCACTCCTAAGATTCATAGGGTCCAAGACAAGAGTACAGATGGAGCCCACTATGCTCATTTCCTAGGGCTGTCAGAACAAATTACCGCAAATCTGGTGGCTCTAAACAGCAAGAATCTATTATCGCACAGTTCTGGATCTGAGAAGTCTGAAATCAAGGTGTCAGCAGGGCCCTGTTCCCTCTGAAGACCTTAAGAGAGAATCCCTCCATGCCTCTTCCAAGGGGTCCAGGGGCCCTGGGCTTGGGGCTGCCTCTGTCTTCACATGGCCTTCTCCCCTGTGTTTCTATGTCTTCTCTTCTCTTATAAGGACACTCATCGTTGGACTTATGGCCCACCTTTAATCCAGGATCATCTTATCGCAAGACCCTTCACTTAATTATATCTGCAAAGACCCTTTCCCCAAATAAGCTCATATTCTCACATACCAGGGGTTAGGATTTGGACATATCTTTTTGGGGCTACAATTCAACCCACTAAACCCACATACCATGTGACTAAATATGTAAAAGTTATAAATAAAGCTAACTGTCAAATAACTTTTATTGTATCTTCTTACCTTGACATTTACACCATCATGACAACAAAAGTTTAAAAATATGTGCGTATGGTTTCATATGATCCAGGTTGACCGAATTTAGTCATCATAGCTTATGTGTGATGACCTATTGATGGGCTGACAGTATTTGGGTAAGTAATAAACACATACTTACCCAATTATTTATAATAATTCATAAATTATTATATATGTATTCCATGAAATTTATTTCTCTTGCCTTCAGTTTGGTGAAATCACTATGTATGTTTCTATAATCAAGAATTTCATGTAATTTGTGTTCAGTTGGCACAAATGAGGATAATGATAACACTCACCTCACAGGGCTGCTGTGAGGGCGAAATGGGTCCAGCCTGCAAAAAATAAAATGTAAATTGTATTCAGCATTTACAAAATTGGAATACATTTTCACTTCAAATGTAAATTGAGTCCAAAACTTTGTAACATTAATTTCTGGAATAATTATGACTATCTTTCTTTTAAAATATTCAGTTATCTATTAAATTTAAAAGGTAAAATATAAATTGTAATGAAAGAATATCAAATGTTTTAACAATTATTTAAATCAATCTTAATTTTTAATTCAACTTTTTGAAAATTTAATTAAAGCCTCATAAATATTTTATAAAAATAAGATTATTTTGTAATTTGAGCATTCAGTGCCCATTTAGTTGACCATGTCAATAGTCTGTTGTTACTGATGTTATATCAGGAACACGTTACGTCTAGACCCACATATATACAAATTTAAGAGCAATATGAAATGTCTAGTATTGCAAAATATTCCCCATTCACTATATGTAACGGTTATGAATACCATATTAATTCTGAGTACCTCCAGAACCACAAACTGGAACATGAAGAGAAGTCAAAAAATAAATAAATAAAAGGATACGTGGCATTTCTAAAAAATTACACTTTATCATGGCAGAACCTACTGCACTCAGGTTGCCTGAGAGGAAGGAGCTGACACACTAATTTGCCTTTTCTGTTACCTAAGTGCTTCCACTGCTCCAGTTCTCTCTGGTCCTTCTCTAATGACAACACCCGAACACCCATAGACCTGAAGGAGTTGACTTGTGTTTCAAGGACGTAGAGCAGGAAACAAGGAGAAGTGTTTCCCTGGGGCCTGAATGGTGTTGGTCCTGAGAGCCGATGTTCAGGGTTACAGATTGTGATGTACCAACAACAACAGCTGTATCTCAAGTGACAGAGACCCCCGTGTGCTCTTACATAAATTGTATTGTGTGTGTATGTCCTTGTGACACGCACATCCCTCTAAACCGTAAGGATTGGGACAGGGACCTCGCTTGCCCAAGGCAAGTTCTGGAATACAACTCCCAGAACTCTGTTTTTTTCTCCTGAGTCTAAATCCCACCTGATCCCCCCCCAGAAAAGGGCCTGCATCCTCTCCTCTGGCCTCCAGAGAACAAATACTCTGCCTTGGAGCTGTTGTTGGGGAGCCCTCCCCCAACATCTCTGCCGCTGACCTCCTCGCCACCTACCTTCTCCATCTCCTGCTGGCCTCTCCAAGGCCACCTGTACTTTTCTCTGGAATCAGCTGACCTGTGTGCTCCTATGCTTTCCTGATAGTCTGTTTGCCGGGACCCCCAGGTCTCTTGCCACACACTTGCTTCTTGCTATAACCTGTTCTCTCTTCTGAGGCCTGTTGGCTGACAGCCCAGCTCTGGTTACCTTGAGGAGTGTCACCTAAGCTAGATCCCTGGATAACCTCTTTGCTCTTGCAAAATTTGCATGGCATGCTCTTCCCCCTCCTGGGTTAGTGGAGGCTCCAGACTGGCCTCGTCAGCTAACAGAAGCCCATCATAGAAAATGTGGGAGGGATAGATCTACATCTCCCACCCTTGACTACATGCAGTGTCTTATTAAAATAAAGGTTGCAAATGGTATCCAGTCTGCAAACATGGGTTTTTTGGTTGTTTTCTTAGCTAGCAGTTTTTAAAAGTTTGATTCTGAATGTCTTTAAATAGAACTTGCTTACTTCTCCCAATTTTCTTATGCCCAGCCCAGTTTACACATTTACATCACCAGTCTAGTCCTGTATGTAAACAATAAAACATTGTTTTTAGAACTAGATAGAAGTGGATTTGAATCTCTTCTCTGCTTCTTACCAGCTTTGTACTCTTAAACAAGTTGTATGTCCTTTCAGAGTTTAGTTTTCTCATCTTTCAAAGGGAATGACAAAACATACCTAGCAGGTTTGTGACGAAGGCCAAAAGAAAGTGTTTAGTATAGTGTCTGCACACACTGGGTGCTCAGCAGTTGGGAGCTCTGTTCCCCCCATACAGGATCCCTGATTCTCAAAGTGCACTCTCAAATCTGCCAGTAGGGTCAGGGTTTCTCAGTCTGGATACTTTATAACCTGGCTCTGATGGGACCCCTTCCTTCCTCCTTTTGGATGAAGCAATTAAGGACTTTAGGGGACAGCCTGCGGCCAGGAACCTAAGTCAACTAAATCTGATAAATGACTTCTTCTATTATGTAGAAATCATGGGTACTTGTAGGTACTAATTGGCTGTCTTCTCTACTTTCCTTTACAGCATTTAAGTAGTACCTTAACACAATTTTATTTTGGAGCTTTCTAATTATATCACTCCAGGCACCTATTGTCGATGAGCTTGCCAGTGGGAAAAAAAAAAAATGGAGAGTTATTTATGCATTCTTATATTCCACAAGCATTTATGGGGTAGCTGTGATGATCTCAGCACTGCAGAGCATGTCAAAGTAGAAAATGCATTCCCTGCCCTAGAGGAACCTAAAGAGTCACTGGTGAGAAATAATAAACATGTGGGAAATGATCAAATCAAATCTCTATGAATCAGATGGTGAGTATTTAAGGGGAATGATGTGGGAAAACTTAATAAATAATAATAATAATAATAAATCTGTATTTTTAAACTATTTTTAAATATAAAGAAATAAAGCAGATGGAGGAATATACCCTGGACCATGAAGAAAGCCTTGGCGACTGGACAGAGCCAGTGAGGAGCCTGACCCAGTTGGAACGAAAGTCCCAAGTGGATGAGTGGCTTCATTTCCACAGACACTGTCAGGCTCTAAATGATCGCTGTAATGCCCCAAGTATTTTCCTTGCCCCTGGTCTTTCTTCTAAGTAGGCCAATCTGTCACACTCTAGTATGAAAAAATATTCTAAATACTATGTGAGAAATAATCACTCTCCCACTCAAAAACTTTCAATGGCTCTCTGCTCCCTGCCGAATCCCACTGGTCACTGAATCCAACTCCCCCCATCCTGTGGTATCCTTGTAGATCAGAGGGCACCTCCAGGGTTGGATTGAAGTGCAGCTGGATAAAGAGAGGTAGCAAACTGGGTTTGAATCCCAGCTCAGCCACCAGCAAGCTATGTACACCTCTAAGGAACATAGTTCACCTTTTGTGCCTCAAATTCATGCCTTATAGAGTTATTGAGGGAGTTACAACATTTAAAGGCAATTAAAAGGCTTAGAATACTGCTTAGCACATAGTAAATGCTCAATAAATGTTGGATATTAGTAGAGGAATATAAGTGTTGATTAGTGGAGCAAGTGAACAAGGAGAGAGGTCTCCACTCCCAACACTTAAAGCTGATTGGACGGCCCAATGTAGATGCAGAGGATAAACTTTTCTCATCCATGGGTAGTATAAATTGGGGAGGGGTAGCAAATATGTCGGATGACAGAATCATGTTCCAAAAGTATGCCAACAAGCAATTTGAAAGAGACAGATATAACAAGATACACAGAATAGGAAGAGACTCAGCTCAGTGTTTGGTGCACTGGTGAACCAGCTCTCTGGAAGGAAAAAAAAAAAGCCCTAATTTGTAGCTTTTGCTGACTTCCATGGTATAAATATTCCTACCATGCCAATGCCAAGCTACCAATGTGATGTCCCTGAACTCACAATTGGGAAGAGTTGCTAGTACTGGCCCTATGGGCCAGTATGAGCTGGTTCCAGTACACCCTGAAAACTGAAAACAGAAAGTTCTAAACCAGAGTTAATAAAAGACAAAACAGTATGAGAAAAGACATGGCCCAGTGCCTCACCATGAAGCCTTTCCATTGAGTGAATTCAGCACGTGAGAGAAGCAGGTTAGTGAAATGGCTTAAGAGCTTGGGCTCTGTAGTCAGATAGCCATGGATTCAAATCTCACCTTCCCTGCTTGCTAGTTACATGATCCTTCTTAAGTCACTATACCTCTTTAATTCTAGTTTCCTCATCTAATATAAAGTGGTGATGATGATGATGATGATAATGTGTATTTCATAAGTTTACTCACAGAGTTACATGAAAAATGTCATTTTAAGAAAGAGCTTAGCAGTAAGAAAAGGATAAGCAAACAAAAGTGGGGAAAATGGACAGAATGTGTATGTAAATGAGCTTTATCTCTTGACAAATCACCCAGTATTTATTGGTTTAAAACAACAGCTGCCTATTTGCTCACTACTGGCAATCTGGGCTGAGCTCAGCGGGAATGGCTCTCCTCCTCAAGGCGTGAGCTGGGTTCCTGCTCATGTTTGCATTCAGCTGACGGTCCACAGCCTCATTCATTTGTGTAGCAGCTGGCTGGAGGCATGGAGATTACTGGGCTACGAGTCTCTCACCACCCAGCAGGCAGTCTGGGTTCATTCACATGGTGGTAGTTTCAGGGTTCCCAAGAGCAACAAGAAAAAGCAAGCACCAATACACAAGCAATTTTCAAGACTCTGGGGTCTCAAGCCTCACATTTTCTTGTCTCATTGGCCAAAGCACGTCACATATCTAAGTCCAGAGCCAATCTGATGGGAACTACCCAAGGGTGTGGATTCAGGGTGGGAAATTACCGTTATTTTTATAACCTACTTCAATGGAAGAACAGGTATATGATAAACAAGAAAACATGAATGGCAAATAAATGTATGAAAAGATGTCCAACAGCACTAGAAATGAGGAAAATGTAAATTTAAATGATATATCATTTCATATCCATCCGGTTGAAGATTTTTAAAAGTCTGATAAAACTAAGGGATGATCTGAAAATGGAGAAATGTGAAATCTCATACCCAGCTGCTGGGGAGTAGGCAAATTATGACATACTCATAGAAGTCAGTAATTAAAATGAGTAAATTAGGTTTCCATGAATCAATATTGAACACACAATTCTGAGTTATAGAATCATCAGACAATAAGATTCAATACATTTTATAAGACATTTTATTTCTATGGATATATACATAGATAGTAAAGTAAAAAACGTCAGTGGGAAGGACACATGCCAACTTCAGAATAATATTTGTCTCTTGGATAAAGAGATGAAGAGCAAAGAATGCAAAATAAAATTGGCTTCAATTTTATCTGTGCATTTTATTTCTCAAAAAGTAAAGTAACTATGACAAAATAGAATATTAGTTAAATTCAAGAGATAGGTCCATGAGCATTTGCTATGTTTGAAATATGTGGAATATTGTACATTTGAAATATTTCGTAATTAAAGCAACATTTAAAGAAAGAATATCTAACATCTCTTTTAAATTAAGGAGAAAAGGTCAGGGAAACAAGAGGATTAAGTTATACAACTGCTTAATTTGGCTGCCAAAAATATATTTTAGGTCACATTCATGAAGTATAGAGTGTAGAAAGAAGGTGTCCACATCCCTGCTCTATATGGAGTAGTCAGACGGTGCCTGAGCACACTTTGAAAAGGACATACGCAAATGTGAGTGTGGCCATTCATTCAGTCAAGCACCTACCTGGCCGTCACCGTACCAGGCGCTGAGGCTACCACGGAGGACAGAAACCCTGAGTCCCTGCTCTCAGAGGCTCAGCTTGTATCCCAGCCAATGCACACAACAGCCTTAAGAATACATGGGATCTAGGGGGTGGAGGTGGAGAGTTGATTGCATGGCGGTTGGTGAAAAGCTAGACCCAAGCCAAGTTATGTGCGGAATGATGTGATGACAAGGCTGCCTCCCACCTCTCTCTGCCACACTGGCTCTGAGTCTACGGGGAACCCTGAAGCTTTAGATGGAACAGCTCTGGGTACCTTCCTGCACTGACACACTCAGCACAGACGAGGAGAAACCAGCCCGGGTGCCTTCCCTGAAGCCCAGCCTTAGCACCCCCATGAGAACTACACCCCCAAGCAGCACGGAGGATGAAAGCCCTCTGCTCCCTCCATCAGCTCCTCAGAGGCCTGGATCCACGCAAGGCTGAACTGCGAAAACAGTTATTTTTGCTGTACTGTCTTTTTCTTTCTTTTCAACCTCCTATTTCCTATTCTGTAATTATTGCCAAGAAATGTTCGCAGAAAACCTGCTAGATTTCTGACAGTCTGTCATGTGGGAGAGAGATGAGCTTTTCCTGAGCGCTGCCCAGAGACTGAAATCTGACTGGGGACAGTGCAGGGAGAGGGGTTTCTGGCTCCCATAAGGAAGAAGTCTGAGGTCTCTCTGTCCAGAGCAGCAGTGGGCTGGTCCCCTGGGCTTCCCCAGACACTACACAAGAACGCTGCAGAGCAAGTGGCTGGTTGGCCTTACAAATTATATGAAATGCCTTCATTTTTTTGTGATCCCAAATAATCACTGTAAAACATTTTTAAATTATAGAAACGTTTAAGAAGACAGTGTAGCCCTGTAATCTCCTCTTCCAGAGCAAACCACGATTAACACTTTGATATGTGTCCCTTTCAGATGTTTTTTGATGGATATACAAACTTTTAGATATGAAAGGGAGGTTATGCTCTATGTAGACTGCCTTACAATTCTCTACCTCCCAATCCCCCCATTAGGTTATATCTCGGAAGCCTTTCCCATGTCTGGATGTGCATGATTAGCTGTATGGATTGCATTATTCATTCATTCACAAATACTCATTGAATGTGAGAACACACTTCATGTCAGGCACTGCTGTAGGCACTAGTGAACACAACTATAAACAAAGCAAAAGTTTTGCCCTCATGAGATTTTACATCCTAGTGGCAAGGAAAAAAAAAATACAAATAACAGACAAGTAAAATATAAAATCTCCAAAAGATACATGCAATAAAGAAAAACAAAGCAGATTAAGGGAACATAGTGCAACAAAGAACACTGCTGTGGTTTACACATTTAGTTTGGTCATGGAAGACTTTTCCAAGGGGTTTTGTATCCGTTAACTATAGCTGTGTAACAAATTTTCCCAAAACTTAGTGGTTTAAACAATAGTTATTAACACACAGTTTCCATAGGACAGGAATCTAGGAGTGGCTTAGCTGCATCCTCTGCTTCAGAGTCTCTCACAGGCTACAGTCAAGGTATCAGCCAGGGCTGTGGACATCTGAAGGCTCGACTGGGGAAGGATCCACTTCCAAATTCACATCGTTGTTGGCAAGAATTAGTTTCTCACAGGCTGTTCTCTGAGGACCTCAGTTCCTCACTGGCTGTTTGCTGGAAACTTCCTTCAGTTCCTTGTCATGTGGGCCTCTCCATAGGGCAAATCACAACATGGCAGCTGGCTTCATCACAGCAAGCAAGAGAGAAGAGCCAGAGAGAGAACAAGCCAGCAAGGTGGAAATCACGGTGTTTTATAATCACATCTCAGAAATGACACCCCCCATCTTTGTGATACTCTATTCATTAATAGCAAGTCACTGGGTCCAGCCCACACTCAAAGGGAGGGGATCATACAGGGTACAAATACCAGGAGGAGGGATCACTGGGGGCCATCTAGAAGCTGCCTACTACAGGCTGATATTTGAACAGAGGCATAAATGAAGTGAGGGAGTGAGTCATGTGAGTATCTGGGGAAAGAACCTTCCAAGAGGAAGAACAGCAGGAGCAAAGCCCCAAGGAACTGCCTTGGTCTGAACGAGGAGCAACCAGAAACTCCATGTGCCTGGAGCCAGGGAGGGAAAGCGTTCTGGAAAATGAGGTTGAAAAAGGAGGCAGTGGCAAGATCATGACAGGCTTTGTGGGCCATGGAAGGACTTGGGGTTTTATTTTCAGAGTGATGGGAAGCCACAGTATTCCTCTAGTTTGCATTAAAATAATTTACTTACCTGACTCTTCAAATGGTGAAGATCACTTCTCATTTCTGTTTCTAAAAATGCCACACCCTAACATATGTGTGTGTGAGAATGCATTTGTGCAGGTAATATAGGATACATACTCCTATATATATGTGTATGTATGTGTGTATCCTAAGGGGGTTTTCTGGGTTGAAAGGTATGTGCATTTAAAAATATAGATACACACCTATAACTAAAACACACTCAAAAAGGCTTTTCCAATCAACTCTCCCATCAATGTTGTGCAAAAAAGAGCCCTGGCCAACACTAAGTAGTATTAAGCTTTTGAATCCGTGTTAATCTGTTATGGAAAATGTGGCATTTCATTGTGATTTGCCCTTGTTCCCTCACTAAAGAGGATGAGTGGGTTTGCATCTATTAGGAGGATGAAGCTTTTTGCATCCTTCTGTTTCTTCCTTCCTGATCAGGTCTAAGTGTCCTCTACTATGACGGGCTCCAGTTCAGTCAGCCCTGTAGCCCCAGGAGCTGTCCAGCTGTCTGATACTGCTTCTCTTTGCTCACTGTGGTCCCAGGACCCACTCAGGCCTCCCCAGTGCTGAGCCTTTGCTTCCTGCCTTTGCCTGAACTTTCTCCCTGTGCACCCCTCTCCTCTTGTGTCCCAGGCATATCCTCAGCTCCTGGCATCCAGCTGTCTCCACCACACTCTCCACCAGAGCTCAGAGGTGCTCAGAGCCCTTCCCAGGGCACCAGGCAGCTAGTAGAATAAGCTTAGGAAGGTGTTCACCAGGCTCCTAGTCAGCTCCAGGTCCTACAATTAACCCTCTGACCTTGGGCCAAGTGCCTCCATTTCTTTCCCTAAACTGAGATCAGAAATAATAGTTGCTTCTTTGGTAGGATGATATGAGAATTCAATCACTTGAACTATCATTCAAGAATAATAAGAATCATACCAGGCACTTAGTAGGTGGTCAGTAAATGGGACCTGTCACCATCACCCCATCCTGCCGTGCTGGCGTCTGCATCCCTGGAGGGCAGAGACAGTATCTCACTCACTTGTTCTAGAGCGTCTCATACAGTGGCTTGCACAATACAGCATTCAGTAATTACTGGTATAATTATTTGTTTATGTGTCAAACAAAGGAATTCACACCCGAATGAATGAATGGATTGAATGTGTAGTCTTAATACAGAGGGACTTAAGTGCCAACGGTTACCTTGTGTACAACTGGGAATCCTTGCAGGATTTTGTGAAGATTAAATAACAGAAAGTAATGTTTTAGGAAGGAATTTAAGGAATAAGTAAATTTGCAAATAAGATTTTTTTAAAACCTGCAGATTTCCCCAGTCCCCACAAAGGCAAGAGGCCAGTACACACTCGGAAGCGTATTCTCAGCTGTCTGCTCCTCAGACCCCTCATGCAAAGGCGCAGTGGCCCTCTCCCCACTTCTCTAGCCCACCCTGACCCCTGACTGGCCGTTCCCAGACAGAGCCCCCTCTAGAGAACAGCACACGCGTGTGCTCACTTTTTTTTTTTTTGCCTCTGGTCCTCTCTGCGGCGTGTGCAGTGGTTTAAAACAGAGGCAGACGACCACAGCCCACAGGTCACATCCGGCTCACAGATCTATTTTGCTCCACAAACACAGTGTTTTCTAAAAGGTGAATTAAAACTCAAGAGATTTAAATTTAAAAAATGCAAATATCTGGCTTCTCTTGCAAAATCTGAGGCCTGGCCACAGGGGCCAGAGTTCCTACGTGCCAACAGGATCTGTCTGGGGCCGTGAGGCAGTAACCCCCTTCAGATGGGCATGTGTCTGATTTCCAGGTCCCCATGGTCCCCACCTGATTGTCTCACTGTTTATGTTGAATGGATGCTGAGTCACCTGAGTTGTCAACGTCTGCTTTAAAACCAACATCTCAAGTGGACCTTGGCCTCACCCTTCACTAATGAGTATTTCAGCCCCAAACAACCCTCAAAGGCACAGAGCAATAGTTGCTTAATCCCTGTTATGTTTTTTGAGAAAGAGGCCCTTATAATCAAATACATCTGGGCATCGTCTACAATTCTAACCTCTGGATACCCAGTGCTAGTTTGACCACCACTTTTTGCAGGGAGCACCTCCATAAACATCCCATGGAGGACATGTTGAGGACCAGAACCTGTGAAGGCACAGAGACCCTCAGAACCTAGACAAAACCCTGCATTCACAGAGGGAATCTCTTTGAAATTGGAGCAGCAATGCCCACTTCCAGCCCCCTATTAAGAGATGACATGCAGCTGAAACAAGCCATCCACTGGATAGGTCAACGCAGATGGAGCTGGGGAGGAGGAAGACCCATTGCCTTCAGTCCAGATCCTGGAAACAGACTCTGAGATGGAGATGTGTGTGCAGGAGGTTTGTTGGGGAGTGCACCGGGAAACAGAGAGGCCTCAGATGATCCTGCAGGGCCCTTCAGATTTGTTTCTCATATCGAGGCAAGGGGGCCAGGCCTTTGTACCTCCTGTATCAGCCAGTCATGGAAGGAGAGAAACTAAACTTGAGGGAGGCACCTCCAGCAGAAGGCAATTCCCAGAGAAGGATGCAGGGGTGACCCATCAGAAGCCAGCACTTCCGGCACAAGCTGATGAATGTCAGTCCTGAAAGGAGAATCTGACTAGAACCCACAGACCAACTGCGCCCACCTTCTCTCTTCAGGGTTAAATAGAGCCACCTTCTTCCCTGCCATTGGCAACAGTGATGGCCACATGAAATTCAAAAGGCAGAACTTAGAGGCAAGGCTTTTACACGTTGCTTCCAACTTAACACACTGGTCAATAGGGTGATCTTTCTGAAGCACAGTTCTAGTCACCTTTACTACAACGCTCAAAAACCCTCAATGTCTCCCATGTCCCTCTGAATGAAGTTCAGACTCCTTAGCCTGGGATTCTAAGCCCTCCACCAGCTGTCCCAGGCTACCTTCCCAGCTTACCTCCATCACTCTCCTGCAAAGCCCAGTACTGAACAGAATTCCCCAGGCAGTCTCCACAGTTCACTTCCTTCATGTCTTTTCTGCTGGTTATCCCCTCTACCTGGAAAAACCTTACCTCCCATATCCATGTATTTAAATCTTACCCAACTTTCTTGGTCCAGCTTAAATGCTTCCCCAGCTCCAGCTGAGTGGAAGCCATCTCTCTCTGATCTTATAATAATATTTTTTACTGTGACTTGTATACAATTTATCTCATATACTATGCCATAAACTCCTTGAGGGCAGAATTTAAGTCTCATTCAGTGTCTTGTCCATAGTAAATACATACTGAATATTTGTTGAATGGATAGGTGAGTGGATGGATGGATGGATGGATGGGTGTGTAGATGGGTGGATGGATGGATGGATGGACGGATGGGTGGATGGATGGATGGGTGGATGGATGGATGGATAGGTGGATGGATGGATGGATGGATGGATGGATGGATGGATGGATGGATGGATGGGTGGATGGATGGATGGATGGGTGGATGAATGGATGGATGGGTGGATGAATGGATGGATGGGTGGATGGATGGATGGATGGATGGGTAGTTGGGTGGATGGATGGATGGATAGATGGGTGGATGGATGGGTGGATGGATGGGTGGATGGATGGATGGATGGGTGGATGGATGGATGTATGGAAAGATGGATGGGTGGACAGGAGTATAACTAGCAGAATGACAGGCCCTGGATAGATGTCTTACTATTGAGGTGATGCTGAATCTTGTGTTTACTCTTTTCCTTGGCTCTGTGTATCCCATTTAGCTTATGACAAGAGGCAGACTGGTCTTAAAAGAACTGAAGATG
This sequence comes from Eschrichtius robustus, assembly GCF_028021215.1. Taxonomy (NCBI): domain Eukaryota; kingdom Metazoa; phylum Chordata; class Mammalia; order Artiodactyla; family Eschrichtiidae; genus Eschrichtius; species Eschrichtius robustus. The sequence continues at coordinate 17,406,458 of NC_090829.1, forward strand.
TATTTTCTGTATCGAAATACAAAAATTACTTAGTGAGTACAAAAGGCAGTGGGGAATCACTGAATCCCCTTTTGTTACCACATTTGCTCATAAGAAGAGAATAGCACATAAATCCCCTTTGAGTGTACCACGAGACAGCCCCTTAGCCAGCTGTTATATTTCAAGTGGTGTCACTCAGAAGACTTCTTGAACCTCAGATAGTTGTTAACAAAACAATATGCTGATCAGTTCCAAGAAACTAAATCAGAGGCAGTCAGTTTTGGCAGCTGCTTGGCTCATGAAAGGTGACACCCAATTAGAGAATATGATCAACCCCAAACAGTGTGTGCTTCCACATCCCACAGTATTTACAACTGCAATCATGGATCTGACAGCCATGGGTCCTGCTTGGAGACACAAACTCCTCCAGAAGCCATAATAATAACCGCCTCCTCTTGTGTGATGCTGCATTTCATCTGAGTTCTCACAACGACTCCATGAGATAGGGATAGAAAGTATTCCCATCCCCTTTTGAAGCCCAGGCAATAGAGCCTCAGAGAGAAAAGACTATCTCAGAATAACATGTCAATAAACCTAGTGGGTAGCAGAGGGGCCACAAGCAAAACCTTGGCTTTGACTCCTTCACAGTAGCAGTTCCCTTGCGGTTGCATGACCTCACCCATACCTTTGTCTCTAGGTCTACAAAAGAAAATGATCAAATGCACAGCCAAGTTATTAATAATTTGTGCAAGTGACATCATAGCCATTTTTCTAGAATTTTAGCACAATGTCTGCTCAGGGAATTATTCTTAATGCCTAATTGAAATTACTTCTACAAAGTTTAATCTCAGTCTCCTTTGTCCCATTCTCATCTGTTTAATATTCTTTGGAAGGAGAACAAGTCTTGATTTTCAAAGGAGTAAGGTGGTCCCTATCAGACCCTTAGGCAGATTGTGTAATAGGGGGAATGTGAACTCCTAGAAGGGGGAGCATGCTGTTTCCTGGGACCAACTTAGACTCACTAAGAACAAGCCACTTTAGACAGGCTTGCTGGTGGGACAACCACAATAGAGAATTAAATACATGCAGTAGATAGAGTGCCTATCGATTTTAGCAATGTCTTTGATGGAGTTTCCTATAATATTGTTGTGAACAAATTATAGAGATATGGACCTCATGATAATACCATTCAGTGGATTTACAACCGGTTGAATGAATTCGGAGATGATGATTAATGGGTGATGTGATCCTACAGGATGCTCTGAATGATATAATGAAGACAGTTGACCCCTGCCTTTTCCAGTCCAAAACTTTTAACAGGTGTTATTAAATTTTTGTCCCCTAGAGCCTGCCTAGGGGACATCTGCATGGCTTAAGGCTGACAGGAGAAGCTGAGGGGTGGAGTGGCAGAACAGGCAAGACAAAAGCAGTCTTGACAGGCCAATATATTGGTTCAAATCCAACGAGATGATATTTCACTATTTCAAAAGCCTTGGGGTTTTATTCAAAGAAGCAAGTGCACAAATAGAGGATGAAGAGATGTACCTTGATAGCAACTCACAAGGAAAAGACCTCGGGATTGATTTTAGATGCAGGCGCAGCTTCACTTTGCCCTGTGGGGCTCTGGTCCAGGAAGCTAATAGGAGCTTGGAGAGTAGTTTTCAAGGTCCAGTCTGCTTCTCCCAGTGGCCCTGAGATGTGTGGTTGAGAGGGTCACTGTGGAAAAGAAGCTGGAAACCATGTGAACTGCATCACAAATGAAGGCACTAGAGCTGTTTAGACTGATGATGATTGCCTTTGACTATCTGAAAGATTATCTCTTGGAATGAAGAATATTCTTACTATGTGAACTGTAGGGTCAGAGTGGGAGGCAGTGGGTAGGAGTTGAAAGGAAGCAGATTTTTGTTCAACTTTAGGAGGAGGACTCTAAGATTGCAATTTTCCAGATAAGGCTACCTGGCCCAAAGAAGCACAGAACCAAGGATGAGACAGGCCCACAATCAAGAGAAGCTGCCACTAGGGTGGGCTTCTAGGAGCTGAGTGCTCTGAGCCAAGACACAGCTGGGACACAAGGCACTTCCCCTGAGGGTGGCCCATCATCACAGTGGTGGCGGGCGGAGCTGACCAGCTCTCTCTTGCACTGAGTATTGTCTTTGTGGTTGGTCCACTCATCCTTGACCCTTCTGGGCCCTGAGCAGTGCCTGCGCTAAACACATGGCCCTAGTACTGTTAATAAATCCTTTAAGCCGGTCCTGAAGGTTCAGGCTGACTGGTTTCAGTATCTCCAGTTTTTCTCAAGGGCCTTCTTAACCAACTTTTTGGTTTCTCCCTGGCTGTCTCTGCTCCCCTCCCTTCCCCAGCCCTCCATGTTCATTCAGCTGTGAGGCTCCCACTGAGTCCAGTGCTTTATTGAAAGCTAGAAAATTAGGGATGCTAATGACAGTGGGATGGGTGACCAAGAGTGCTCGGCAAACCTCTCCCCTGAAGCTATTCCGAAACAGGAGTCTCCTTTGTAAAGATTTATCAGAGAGGGGTAGTGAGTGAACCAGATGGCATCTGAGAGGGAAGGGGAGAGGAATCAGCCCGGGTGGAACCCACTCTGTGATTGTCACCGTGTCAGTGCTCTTGCGACACATTATCTCACGCATTCTTCGCAATTAGCAAGGTCTACTTAGGTCTACTAATCCTTTTTAAATGGGAGGAAACTGAGATTCACAGGTTTAAGTCACCTGCTCAAGGCGACACAGCCAGCAAGTTGAACTCGCTGGAGTCAGGATTTGAACTCAGGTCTGCAGGACTTTACAGCCCGTTCTGTCCTCACCCGAGGGCTTTTTGATTCAAGAAGTTGGAATCTACCAGGCTTACATCCTGCAACCGTTCTTAAATTAATTGTAGAATTTCATTCTTCCAAAAAGTTTGCTTTGCAGCAACACTCAGGAAAAAAATGTCACTCCACAGGGCTTTGATTAGCAATACGAACATTTCTTTAGAAAAGACAGATTAGAACAATGCAGGGAAGCTGGCCCTGAAATTAAATTCAAGGTGATAACACTCCAATTACAGATACGAGGGCTGGAAGAGGACGGAGGAGTTGGTACAGGCTCCTGCAGAACCATCCCCACTCCCTGTGGTCCAGTGTGCCCCTTGTCTCTGCTGTGATACACCAAAAAGTCATTTTCTTTACTTTTGCCCAATTGCTGACATTTATAGAAGGGTCGTAGGTATGCTACAATATGGGTTTCCATTTGGTATTACCAATTTGCCTGAAAGAAATCCTGCATTAAATTAAGACAGTAAGCACTGTAACGTAATATTGGCTGACAGTGTGGGTTCTAGAGCCTGGCTGCTCCATCACCTCTCCCCAAACACCAACTTCCCTGGGCTGCAGCTTCTTTCTTTGGATTGTTTTGAGGATTTGATTAGTTAATACATATAATACAGAGTAAGTGGTTTATTGTGCTTTGGTTTGGTTTTTTAAAGAGAAGGAAAAACATGGTCATTGTGCAGCATGTTCCCAACCCAAACGTTGGTAAATGTATCAGTTAACACTCTCAAAGGACAGCTCTGAGCTTAGACTCCCGTCTTCTACGTTATTCAGAATATCTCTACAACTTGCCACACCCGATTCACCTGCATCTACTGAAACTCTCAACCGATGACAGCTCAGTGCTGGTGATAACATGTGAGAATAAGAACCCAGCAATTCATCTTCCGGACGTTCAGTTGTTTGTTAATTTGACAAAGTCACTATTACCATTAGCTTGCTGTGTTCACTTCTATTTAGCAATTGTTTTGGGGGGCTCCTCTTGATTGGGGAAGCCTAGGAAAAGAACAGAGAACTTTTCCAGCATCCTAGAAGTATTCTATATTCATTTACCAGCTGATTCACTCATTCACTGGAAGAATAATTTCTTGAGAAACCATGACATGCCCAGCTCTGAGCTGAGTTCAAGGAATTCAGTGGCTAGATAAGAAGACAGCCTCCCTGCCCTTACGGTGCTTCTAGCAAGATATATGACAAACAAGTAAACAAGGAATTAAACAATTATATCATAAAAAGTGCTATGAAGCAAACAAGAAGGGCTTACAATAGAGAATAATGGTGGTGGAGAGGTGATACTTAGACAAGGTGTTCAGAGAAGGCCTCTTTGAGGAGAAAATGGGTAAAATCAGACCTAAAAATTTAGAGGCCAGCTGTGACAGGCACCACTGGTTGCCTACCCAACACTTTCCCACTTCTTCCTTGTATGGTTTAGGGCCACAATGTACGCAGCTAAAAGTACCCAGCCACAGCTTTATGGAGGGCCTCAGCACAGGGTACCTAGCTAAAACACCCTATCCCAGCCGTCTTGGTAGCAAGGGATAGCAAATGTGACAGTGTTCTGGTCAATGAGCTATAAGCTGGGGTTTAGAGGAAAGTGTTTCTCCTCTAATATAAGTACTGCCTATTTTGCTCCCCTTCAGCTCCTTCTTCTTATCTGAAATATGGATAGGATGCCTGGTGCTATGGCAGCCATCTTGCAACCATGAGGAAAAAGCCAAAACAGAGAACCTCAGGAACCTTGTCTATGATGTTGCTGAGTCATGATCAATGCTACCTTTTTCCAGACTTCTAATTGAATGACAAGACAAACAAACAAACAAGCAAAAACCCTTGTATGTACTGCAGTCACTATATCAGAATTTTCTGTTATGCAGGGTCAAATGAAATCCCTTACTGATATACCAGACAAGCAAAGCACAGAGGAAGGGGCATTTCAGGCAGAAGAAATGACATGCCCAAAGACCGTAACGCAGGAATGAGCTTGGCATGTTTAGGAGCAGAGAGAAGGCCAGTGTGACTGGAGTATAGCAGACACAGAGGAAAGTGAGGGCAGCTAAGGTTGGAGACAGAAGCAAGAGACAGGTCAATTAAAGCCTTACAGGCCCAGGTAAGGAATTTGAATTTTATTTTCAGGATGAATGGAAACCAGTTGATAGCTGATATCTATTCTACAGACCCACCTGCCATTGATGAAAGGCTTAGAAGAGGGCAGAAGTAAAAGTAGGCAGACAAGTCAGGGCCATCACAGTTGTCCCAGGGAGAAATGATGGTGACTTCGACTGTGATAAAGGCATTGGTGATGGAGAAAATTACACTGAAGTGCCAGTGGGGCAGTCAGTTTGAGAATAATTTGGCCAAAAAACAAGTCAATACAATATGTGAAGAATGTAACAATATCTGGTTAATTAAGAGGATCAAACTACTTATTGCCACAAATCAGGTCAGTGAAATAATATTAGATATAGCAGCTAACATTTATGCGTTACACATTCATAGACATTGTCTCATTAATCCTTGTAACAGGCCTATAAGGTAGACATTATTATTATCTCCATATTATAAATGAGCAAAATGAGTCATAATCAGATTAAGTAACTTGCTTAGGGATAATTTTGTTAGTAAGTTAGTAGAACTGGGTTTCATACCTGAGGCTGCCTAATTCCTTGACTCAAGCCATAAGGGCTTAGAAACTACAAGCCATAAGGGACTTAGAGACTACTCTAGGATGATTTTCTATTCTCTATATGTTTAGTATCTCACATAAAAAGTCTCCACACTTTCCATTCATGGACTAATCCTTATCCTCTGGGATAATGGAGTGAGGAAAGTCTATATTTTCTGGGCAATAAAACTTGGGCACATTTACTGAATCTTCATTTCATGTCAAGCCTCTTACATTTATTATACCCACTTTGCAGATTGGGAAACTAAAGTGCAAAGAGGTTATGTCACTTACCCAAAGTCACAAAACTTGTAAGATTCAAACCCAGGGTGCCTGACATGTTTCACCACTGTCTCCTCCAAAGGGGTTTTTTCCTGGAGACAGGATCTGAACCAGCACAACAGATCACTTGAATGGTATGAGGGTTCCCAGGACTGCTGCTTCACCAAGCCCAGAACTGCAGGCCAGGCCACACCTTGGGACCAAGTGGTGGCAAGCACATTGGGATGAGCAGACTATTTTAGCCAAGTGCAAAGTCGCTAGGCCGGAAACCATCTAGGACCAAGCACAGTGATGGCTGTGAGACCCTGAATGAATCCTGCATCCCTCTAGTCATAGCTCAAAGACCACCCCTTTAAGGAGGGCATCCCTGATGACCCTAGCTAATGCCCCTCCCTCATGCCACTTGCTAAGCCATCATTCCCCTTATCCTTCTTTTTAGTATTTATAACTCTTGGCTAGTATCATTTACTTGTCATTTGTACGTTTATTGCCTGTCTCCACCCCCAGTGCCTAGAATGTCTGGCACATAGTAGGCATTCAATAAATATTTGATGAATGAATGATCAAACAAATTAGTTAATTTAATTTAAATTTGCGTCAGCACCTGGGGAAAACTCTACAAGCTCTCAGCAAATACACAGGCTTCTCTTCGGCTTAAGCATCTGGGACAATAGAAAGGGGGTCTAACAGCCAAACTGATAGGATGGCATTGGAAAATGACAATAGGATTAATGCAGGTGGTCAGATCCGGACACTTTTTAAAAGCCCCCTTGTAGGCATGGTGGCTTTCTTCTAGTCCCATGGGTGGTGCCATGACCCACTACAGAGCAACTAACTAAGCCACCAGAAGCTCGAGCTAGAAGTTCCCACCGGTTAGAAGTCACAAGGGGATGGGGAAGTGGAGGGAGGGCTCCCCGGGAGAGGGCGATGCAGAGGAGGTGAGTCCAGGGAGCGCAGAGGAGGGGCCCACGGTCATTGCCTCCTGGTTCATCATTCCCATCAGCAGTAACAGAGGCTCCCAAGGAGCCATGCTCTCCTCTGCCTTCCACCATCGTGGGCAGCAGCAGCAGAAAGGTCACATGTGGCTAGTTCTTTTTGGGCATCTGTGCCCCACTGGGAACCAGTTCTATTTCACTTTGAAATTCAAAAAAAAAATTAAACAAAGCAGAGGTTCTCTGATGCAGATGAGAGAGTCATCCATTGCTCATTTTTGTCTTCCTAGACAGAACATAAACCAAACATGATCTCTCCCTGGTTTGGGGTACATTTTTGCAGGCTGGCTTTTCTCACTCCCGTTTGAATACTTCAAGCAGAACACCCCTCATGTTGTTAATGACTTCAAAGATACCAGGTCCACTGTGCAGCAAGTGATAAAAATGTACACGGCATGTGTTGGATAAATTAATAAACCCTCCATAGCCTCCGAGTCCTCTGGCCCAGCAGCACCATAATGAAATGTTATTCTGAAGTGGAGGAGGTGGGACGGAGGAGAAGGGGAACAGTATTTAATATATGCAAATTAACTAGTATGCAAATTGCCACTAAGTTAAAAATAACGGACTGCGAGAGGAGCCCATTTTTTAAGCAGCTTGTTTATTCATTAGCCTAATTCCCATTATCAATCCTTCTGTTTTCTTCTTTATTAAGTACTCACATTTGGGAAGTTTGCTTCTTACAAATTGTTTTGCTCCAAAGCCCATAACACTGGTTAGAACAATCACCATATGTTAGCTTTCCTCCATCTCTTTCTCGATTTTGCCCCCAGCTCTTGTTCTCTCTCTTTCTCTCTTCCTGTCCCTTTCCTTCTGCCATTTCCCCCTGTCAGCCTCACTTGCCTTGTGTCTCTGGCACCTTTTGTTTCTCTGATGAATGCGGCTCCCCAGCGGCATGTGGAGCAGGGGTGAAGGAAGCCTCCTGTCCTGCAAGGCCTTACTCCAGGGATCTCTTCTCCCAGCCACCAGCCCCCACAGGCTGGACTCACATGCAGAATCTGGCTCAGGCACCAGAATCTGGCTTCTCATCACCTCGGGGCGCGGACCACTTATCAGGCCCCAGCCCGCAGTATCACAACAGCCAGAACAATGCGCGCCCTGATTCGGGTATATGGCCTCCTCTGCCTCAACACAGACCTTACACGATGTTGAGAGAAATTGGCAGCCAAAATCCTCCTCTTTTGTCTCAAGAAGCAACCACCTTGCTATGTGCAAGCTCTGGTGCCCCCCAGAGGCTGAGAACGGTACGGAGTGCTGGGACGGTCCTGCGGAAGCAGGGCTGGAGGAAGGCGCAGAGGGGGTTCTCCCACACAAAGCCCCCCCCGCTGCAGCGTGTCTAGAGGGGAGCTCCCGAGAGGGTGGGCACCTGAGAGCAGCTGAGGAGGGGGTTGGGGGATAGGGACTTTGCCAAAGCAGCACGTTAGCTTGCAGGGCTGGCTTTTGCGCTGTTATCATTTTTCACGTGGTTTTTAATCACATAGTTATTACAAAGCTTCAAGATCATTTTTTACCAACCACGTCTCTGTGCAGGGTGCTTGGACGTGGCTGTGCAGAGCTGTTTGTGCAGACCTGCCCTGTGGAATGTGCAGTCTTAAAAGCGAGAGCACACACCCTGAGGCTCGGGGTCCCCCCACGCCCTGGAGAAGCTATGGCTGAGACCCAGGAAGCAAAATCTTAAAGCCGGCCTTACTCCACAGCAGGCTGTGCTGCAAGTCAGGTGCAAGTGATGCAACGTGAACACATACTCCCAAAGCAAATAACTCTAATTCCCACTCCTTCCTGAGCTCCCACAGTTGCAATCGCGTACAATTCTCTCAGGAGACATGCTATGTCAAAGCAGGAACCACAATTTTCAGGTCTCGGCTCTGGGCCCAAGCTTTGTTATCCCCCTGCTGAAGCACCTAGTATGCACTCGGGGGCCAAGGTGTCAAATGTGAAAGGTCACACTGAGGCAGCTTCTTGGCATTATCCAGACGGGAGACAGCTGGGGAAGGAATTTGCATCAGCTCCTGAATCTCCAGCCTATACTGCAATCTCCCATCACTCTTAGGGCCAAAAATGGTGTCCAAAAGGCCAAAGACCTTGAAGAGGCGGGCAACATCAGAAATAGTCACTGACAGTAAGTTTGAGGTGGAGCCAGAAAGATAAATCATTATCATTTAAGCCCTGAACATTTTTATACATACTGTCTTTGCAGTATTTCCATAGAATGAGGAAATAAATCACCCTGCTCTTGACATTTTTAATAACTTTAAGAATGTGGTTAGGGTAATACTTAACTTTATTGACATATTGTATGGTCCATCCATCTCATCAAACCTCAATGAAACTTCAATGAATATTAACCGAGGACCCATAATGTACTAGGCACTGCCTGGAAAATCCCCAAAGCAGTCCTGTCCACCTCCCAGGAGCTCTTCCTCATCATCCTGACTCCTGTCTGTGGAAACTGATAGCCCACAGGGCAATACTTGATGGAGCTGGGTGTAGAGACTGCTGGTCTGATTCCAGCCGGGGCATTTGATTCACTGGGTTTAGGAAAAACACCTCTTCTTGGACTCTAGCTCCTTGAGAGTGTTCTCAGAGGTAGGAGCCTCTCTTGAGCATTAGACACAGACATGATGGATGCAAAGAAGATAGGATCAAAGGCCACTCAGTGGCCATACCTCAAAGACAGTAGAGGCGCCCACAGTATGCTTTGCTGGGACGTAATTCTGTCTGGTCCCTGATTTCATGGGACAGGAGACAGAGACCCAGGGTGGGATCTTAAACTCACCAATGTCACCTCACTCTCTCATAGCAGAGCTAGGAGTGGAAACCAAGCATCCTGATTTTCAAGCCAACCCCCTTTGCAGTGGTAAGTGATCATGGTGGTATATTTTACAAAGGGGTAGGGATTAAAAGAAAGGGGGTCAAATAGTGCAAAGAATAACAATGATACTATCTGACCCATTCTCAAACACTACCTGTAGGAGACAGTCTTCAGCACCTTGGATGCTCAAAGGCACATGTTTCCTCTCTCACCCCAGGACTGCTTTGAGTTGCCTTTGCAAAAATACTTTCACCTCCAACCCTCTTCTGTAAGCCATTCTTACTCATCCTCCACGTCTCAGGTGGGGCATCACCGTCTCCAAGAAGTTTCCCCTGGTCCCTCAAATCTGGGCTAGGCGCCCTGCTGTATATTTGCCAATCCCCTAGCCCCAACCCCATGTCTTCCATCACGGCTCCTGCCACAATTCACTGTAATTGTCTTTTACTTGTCTGCCTTCTCCAATCTTCTGTGACCCTCTGGAGAGCAGGGACTGTATCTGCCTTGCTCACTCAAAACTGTCTCCCTAGACCCTAAAGTCAATAACTCTTAAGAATGTGATTAAGGTAATACTCAACTTTATTGATATGGTGTATAGTTCAGCCATCTCATCAAACCTCAATTAAATCTCAGTAACCATTAAATCAGGGCCCAGAATGTCCCAAGTGGTGGTGCCTGGCATAGAGTAGATGCTCAATAAATATTTTAGAATGCATAAATGAAGAGTGGCTCATGAGCCTCATCAGGGAGAAAATGTCATTAGCCATTCCTGTCACAGAAGGATGCAATTTCTCCCTCCTTCTGAAAACATCCCTGGCCGCTAATCTGAGCATTCCAGAATAAGACTTAAACTGCCTGAGAAAACATAGTATAGGCTATGTAAAGATAAGAGAAAGGTACACACATTTAAATAGGCCCCTTCTTATTTATGGGTATAAAATTTACACTCAGAAATTCTATCTTCTGTAGAGCAAAAGCCAAGGAAACAAATATTGGGCAGAGAAAGAATTTTGCTGCAAACATTACAGAAATGGTTTAATACCTCTGCTCCATAAAGAATGCATATAAATTGATTTTGTTTTAAATCAAGACCTCAGTAGATAAGTAGACAAAGGATAGGAACAGAAAATGTGTTTAAGGAGAACCTTAGCTAGTAAATAAAAATATAAAAAAATAGCCAGCCTTACCAATTAAAACAAATTAAGGTGTAGGATCTGAGTCCAGAAATGAGGAAAGGTCAGTTACCCCCTTCATCCAGTCTCACCCACTCGCAGCAAGACTTACTTGCTGCTGCTCCTGTGTTTCAATATGCCGGGTGAGGTGAGTTTGAATAAGAGCCCTCAGGTCCCTAGTAGGCTAGGAAAGATGCAGGGAGCAACACAGTGCCCAGGGCCAGGATATGGATTCTGAGCTGGCTGACAATGGGGCAGATGGCAGCCAGACAACAACGGGAAGAGGGTTGCAACAATGAGAACAGGCAACTCTGCTTTTTATGGGATTCAGTGCCTAATATGGCTAGCACGGTGCCCAGCACGTGGTAAACAGGAGAAAACTGAAACTGAAAATAAAAGATTGCAAATGGAGGCTTAAGAGTCAGAAAGGAAATAAATGAATGTTTGAAAACAAGGTGATCTATTTAAATAGGACACCATCCCAGAGATTTTATGATTTGCTGTCAACTTCAATTTTTGGCTTCTTCTACAACCAGCCGCCATGCAGGGTTCTCCCTGGTGCACCCACCAGAAGGGAAATGAGACCTATTAATGCTACATGCCAGCATGGCTCACAGGTGCCTGGGAAGTTCAGGAATGTTTCTTTAAAACGAAACAGTAACAAAAATATGATTAAGCCTTTTAAAATTTCAGAATTTAAATATAGAAATACATTATGCTGTACACTATAAACTTATACAGTGATGTATAGCTATTACATCTCAGCAAAATAAGAAAAATAACTTAAATAAAAATAATATTCAGTTTGTCAAGCTTGGTCCAGTATAAATGTAAGTACAACATTTTTGGAAAGCAGTTCAGCAATATTTATCAAGCATCGTGTATCAATTAGTTATTGTGGCAATAATGCTGTGTAAGAAATTACCTCAAATATCTCAGAAATGAAGTTTCCCAGGGGTCCAAGATGGAAATTGCATTATAGCCTAAGGTATCCCATGACTGTCAAGGGTAAGCACTGAGTTCCCAAAATAATTCCTCATCTCACTGATGGGTGAACACCCCTGATTGCAAAATCACCCAGGTCTTAAGGTCCAACAATTCATTTTGTGAAGCAGCACATGTGGGTCTGTCTACATGTGCAAAGCAGGTAACACAGTGGAGTAGGATCCAGAGTCAAAACAAGAGGGGGTTGAAAAATGTTTTTTTTAATAATTATTTTTTAATTTTTTATTTTAATAACTTTATTTTATTTTATTTTATTTTATCTTCTTCTTTCTTTCTTTTTTTCTCCCTTTTATTCGGAGCCGTGTGGATGACAGGCTCTTTGTGCTCCAACCAGGCATCAGGGCTGTGCCTTTGAGGTAGGAGAGCCAAGTTCAGAACACTGGTCCACAAGAGACCTCCCAGCTCCACGTAATATCAAACGGCAAAAATCTCCCAGAGATCTCCATCTCAACACCAAGACCCAGCTCACTAAACGACCAGCAAGCTACAGTGCTGGACACCCTATGCCAAACAACTAGCAAGACAGGAACACAACTCCATCCATTAGCAGAGAGGTTGCCTAAAATCATAATAAGGCCACAGACACCCCAAAACATACCTCCAGACGTGGACCTGCCCACCAGAAAGACAAGATCCAGCCTCAGCCACCAGAGCACAGGCACTAGTACCCTCCACCAGGAAGCCTACACAACCCACTGAACCAACCTTAGCCACTGGGGACAGACACCAAAAACAAAGGGAACTACGAACATGCAGACTGTGAAAAGGAGACCCCAAACACAGTAAGATAAGCAAAATGAGAAGACAGAGAAACACACAGCACATGAAGGAGCAAGGTAAAAACCCACCAGACCTAACAAATGAAGAGGAAATAGGCAGTCTAACTGAGAAAGAATTCAGAATAATGATAGTAAAGATATCCAAAATCTTGGAAATAGAATGAAGAAAATACAAGAAATGTGTAACAAGGACCTAGAAGAACTAAAGGGCAAACAAACAGTGATGAACAAGACAATAAATGAAATTAAAAATTCTCTAGAAGGGATCAACAGCAGAATAACGGAGGCAGAAGAACGGATAAGTGACCTGGAAGATAAAAGTGTATAAATAACTACTGCAGAGCAGAATAAAGAAAAAAGAATGAAAAGAATTGAGGACAGTCTCAGAGACCTCTGGGACAACATTAAATGCACAAACATTCGAATTATAGGGATCCCAGAAGAAAAAGAGAAAAAGAAAGGGTCTGAGAGAATATTTGAAGAGATTATAGCTGAAAATGTCCCTACTATGGGAAAGGAAGTAGTTAATCAAGTCCAGGAAGCATAGAGAGTCCCATAGAGGATAAATCCAAGGAGAAACACGCCAAGACACATATTAATCAAACTATCAAAAATTAAATACAAAGAAAAAACATTAAAAGCAGCAAGGGAAAAACAACAAATAACATACAAGGGAATCCCCATAAGGTTAACAGCTGATCTTTCAGCAGAAATTCTGCAAGCCAGAAGGGAGTGGCAGGGCATATTTAAAGTGATGAAGGAGAAAAACCTACAACCAAGATTACTCTACCCAGCAAGGATCTCATTCAGATTTGACAGAGAAATTAAAAGCTTTACAGACAAGCAAAAGCTAAGAGAATTCAGCACCAACAAACCAGCTTTACAACAAATGCTATAGGAACTTCTCTAGGCAGGAAACACAAGAGAAGGAAAAGACCTACAAAAACAAAGCCAAAACAATTCAGAAAATGGTAATGGGAACATACATATAAATAATTACCTTAAATGTAAATAGATTAAATATTCCAACCAAAAGACACAGACTGGATGAATGGATACAAAAACAAGACCCGTATATATGCTGTCTACAAGAGACCCACTTCAGACCTAGGGACACATGCAGACTGAAAGTGAGGGGATGGTAAAAGATATTCCATGCAAATGGAAATCAAAAGACAGCTGCTGTAGCAATACTCATATCAGACAAAATAGACTTTAAAACAAAGATTATTACAAGAGGCAAGAAGGACACTACATAATGATCAAGGGATCAATCCAAGAAGAAGATATAACAATGGAAAATATTTATGCACCCAACATAGGAGCACCTCAATATGTAAGGCAAATACTAACAGCCATAAAAGGGGAAATCAACAGTAACACAATCATAGTAGGGGACTTTAACACCCCACTTTCACGAATGGACAGATCATCCAAAATGAAAATAAATACGGAAACCCAAGCTTTAAATGATACATTAAACAAGATGGACTTAACTGATATTTATAGGGCATTCCATCCAAAAACAACAGAATACACATTCTTCTCAACTGCTCATGGAACACTCTCCAGGATAGATCATATCTTGGGTCACAAATCAAGCCTTGGTAAATTTAAGAAACTTGAAATCATATCAAGTATCTTTTCTGACCACAATGCTATGAGACTAGATATTAATTACAGGAAAAAATCTGTAAAAAAAAAAACACACATGGAGGCTAAACAACACACTACTTAATAACCAAGAGATCACTGAAGAAATCAAAGAGGAAATCAAAAAATATCTAGAAACAAATGACAATGAAAACATGACAACCCAAACCCTATGGGATGCAGCTAAAGCAGTTCTAAGAAGGAAGTTTATAGCAATACAATCCTACCTAAAGAAACAAGAAACATCTCAAATAAACAATCTAATCTTACACTGAAAGCAATTAGAGAAAGAACAAAAAACCCCAAAGTTAGCACCAAAGTTAGCAGAAGGAAAGAAATCATAAAGATCAGATCAGAAATAAATGAAAAAGAAATGAAGGAAATGATAGCAAAGATCAACAGAACTAAAAGCTGGTTCTTTGAGAAGATAAACAAAATTGATAAGCCATTAGCCAGACTCATCAAGAAAAAAAGGGAGAAGACTCAAATCAATAGAATTAGAAATGAAAAAGGAGAAGTAACAACTGACACTGCAGAAATACTAACGATCATGAGAGATTACTACAAGCAACTATATGCCAGTAAAATGGACAACCTGGAAGAAATGGACACATTCTTAGAAATGCACAGCCTTCTGAGACTGAACCAGGAAGAAATAGAAAATATGAACAGACCGATCACAAGCACTGAAATTGAAATTGTGATTAAAAATCCTCCAACAAACAAAAGCCCAGGACCAGATGGCTTCACAGGTGAATTCTATCAAACATTTAGAGAAGAGCTAACACCTACCCTTCTGAAACTCTTCCAAAATATAGCAGAGGGAGGAACACTCCCAAACTCATTCTACGAGGCCACCATCACCCTGATACCAAAACCAGACAAAGATGTCACAAAGAAAGAAAACTACAGGCCAATATCACTGATGAACATAGATGCAAAAATGCTCAACAAAATACTAGCAAACAGAATCCAACAGCACATTAAGAGGATCATACAGCATGATCAACTGGGGTTTATCCCAGGAATGCAAGGATTCTTCAATATACGCAAATCAATCGATGTGATACACCATATTAACAAATTGTAGGAGAAAAACCATATGATCATCTCAATAGATGCAGAGAAAGCTTTTGGCAAAATTCAACACCATTTATGATAAAAACCCTGCAGAAAGTAGGCATAGAGGTAACTTTCCTCAACATAATAAAGGCCATATATGACAAACCCACAGCCAACATCATTCTCAATGGTGAAAAACTGAAACCATTTCCACTAAGATCAGGAACAAGACAAGGTTGCCCACTCTCACCACTATTATTCAACATAGTTTTGGAAGTTTTAGCCACAGCAATCAGAGAAGAAAAAGAAACAAAAGGAATCCAAATAGGAATAGAAGAAGTAAAGTTGTCACTGTTTGCAGATGACATGATACTACACATACAGAATCTTAAAGATGCTACCAAAAAACTACTAGCGCTAATCAATGAATTTGGTAAAATAGCAGGATACAAAATTAATGCACAGAAATGTCTTGCATTCCTATACACTAATGATGAAAAACCTGAAAGTGAAATTAAGAAAACACTCCCATTTACCATTGCAACAAAAAGACTAAAATACATAGGAACAAACCTACCTAAGGAGACAAAAGACCTGTATGCAGAAAATTATAAGACACTGATGAAAGAAATTAAAGCTGATACAAATAGATGGAGAGATATACCATGGCCTTGGATTGGAAGAATCAACATTGTGAAAATGACTATACTACCCAAAGCAATCTACAGATTCAATGCAATCCCTGTCAAACTACCAATGGCATTTTTTACAGAACTAGAACAAAAAATTTCACAATTTGTATGGAAACACAAAAGACCCTGAACAGCCAAAGCAATCTTGAGAAAGAAAAATGGAGCTGAAGGACTCAGGCTCCCTGACTTCAGACTATACTACAAAGCTACAGTAATCAAGACAGTATGGTACTGGCACAAAAACAGAAATATACATCAATGGAACAGGAGAGAAAGCCCAGAGATAAATCCACACACATATGGTCACCTTATCTTTGATAAAAGAGGCAAGAATATACAATGGAAAAGAGACAGCCTCTTCAGTAAGTGGTGCTGGGAAAACTGGACAGCTACATGTAAAAGAATGAAATTAGAACACTCCCTAACACCATACACAAAAATAAACTCAAAATGGATTAAAGACCTAAATGTAGGGCCAGACACTATAAAACTCTTAGAGGAAAACATAGGCAAAACGCTCTATGACATAAATAACAGCAAGATCCTTTTTGACCCAGCTCCTAGAGAAATGGAAATAAGAACACAAATAAACAAATGGGACCTAATGAAACTTAAAAGCTTTTGCACAGCAAAGGAAACCATAAACAAGACGAAAAGACAATGCTCAGAATGGGAGAAAATATTTGCAAAGGAAGCAATTGACAGAGGATTAATCTCCAAAATTTACAAGCAACTCATGCAGCTCAATATCAAAAAACCAAACAACCTAATCCAAAAATGGGCAGAAGACCTAAATAGACATTTCTCCAAAGAAGATACACAGATTGCCAACAAACACATGAAAGAATGCTCAACATCACTAATCATTAGAGAAATGCAAATCAAAACTACAATGCGATATCATCTCACACCAGTCAGAATGGCCATCATCAAAAAATCTACAAACAATAAATGCTGGAGAGGGTGTGGAGAAAAGGGAACACTCTTGCACTGTTGGTGGGAATGTAAATTGGAGAACAGTATGGAGGTTCCTCAAAAAACTAAAAATAGAACTACCATATGACCCAGCAATCCCACTACTGGGCATATACCCTGAGAAAACCATAATTCAGAAAGAGTCATGTACTAAAATGTTAATTGCAGCTCTATTTACAATATCCAGGACATGGAAGCAACCTAAGTGTCCATCGACAGATGAGTGGATAAAGAAGATGTAGCACATATATACAATGGAATATTACTCAGCCATAAAAAGAAACGAAATTGAGTTATTTGTAGTGTGGTGGATGGACCTAGAGTCTATCATACAGAGTGAAGTAAGTCAGAAAGAGAAAAACAAATACCGTATGCTAACACATATATATGGAATCTAAAAAAAAAAAAAAAAATGGTCATGAAGAACCTAGTGGCAAGATGGGAATAAAGACACAGACCTACTAGGGAATGGACTTGAGGATATGGGGAGGGGGAAGGGTAAGCTGGGACAAAGTGAGAGAGTGGCATGGACATATATACACTACCAAATGTAAAATAGATAGCTAGTGGGAAGCAGCTGCATAGCACAGGGAGATCAGCTTGGTGCTTTGTGACCACCTAGAGGGGTGGGATAGGGAGAGCGGCAGGGAGGGAGACACAAGAGGGAAGAGATATGGGGACATATGTATATGTATAACTGATTCACTTTGTTATAAAGCAGAAACTAACACACCATTGTAAAGCAATTATACTCCAATAAAGATGTTAAAAAAAAAAACCAAGAGAGGGCTGCAGTCCAGCTGATGGGCACCTTTTCTTAGCTCAAAGGGCAATGCATACAGTTCAACTGACATCTCCTAAATGCAATTAAAACCTCATTGAAAGAAATTTTATGGAGTGATATAAATGTTCTATATCTTGAATGGGGTCAAACAGGTAAGTACATCTGTCAAAACTCATTAAAATGGTCACTTAAAATACGTGCATTTTATAATATGTGACTTATTCCTCAATGAAGTTGATGAAAAAATAAAACCTTGTTGAGAATCATCTTACTACATTTTTTAAATTTTTATTCTAGAAAACTGATTTTATCTGGTAACAGGCTGGCAAAATTCAGTTGTATC
Organism: Eschrichtius robustus; assembly: GCF_028021215.1. Classification (NCBI taxonomy): domain Eukaryota; kingdom Metazoa; phylum Chordata; class Mammalia; order Artiodactyla; family Eschrichtiidae; genus Eschrichtius; species Eschrichtius robustus. The sequence continues at coordinate 17,424,471 of NC_090829.1, forward strand.
AAAAAATATTTATAGTTCTTGCACTTCTGGCCAAGATGGAATAACAGGGGCTGGATTAAACCTCCTGTCTGAAATAACCAAAGTTTTTTAGAAAGTGAGAACAGTTTTCAAGACATTGGATATCAAGGTACGTTGCTTGAGAGACAGGAAAGAGATGAGGTGAGTTTCACAATTCCCCCAGCTTTCTGTCTGGAGAATGTTTCCAGACCATAGAGTAAGAAGAGAGAACCAGGCAGAGCTCAGTTAGCTTCCTGAGTTTAGGGGGCAGAGCTGAGAGCCCGGGTGGGATGGAAGCAGCTAGAGTTCACAGGACAGAGAGAAGAAAGCTGAACATAGAGAAAACCCAGGGGGTGGACAAGGATCCTGATTAAGTATTCAACACAGCACCTGCCCAAACCTGGGAAGAGAACCACCAGAAAGGATTAGAGATAACAGTGTCTGGTGTTCACACAGGGCTAGGGACAGTGCCTGTTTTCACCAGCAAAACTGGAAAACCTCCTGATTCACAGAGTGTGAGATAGAGTTCTCACAGTAAGCTTGCCTTGGTCATCGGGAATAGTTAGCCCTAGACTAAATGCAGCTTTGGTCTCACTTAACAAATATGAAAAACAAGAACCTAAAGGATCCAACTGTTTTCCAGTTACATAATTGCATCCCAGAACAAAATTCAAGAACGTTTATAGAAATACAAAAATATTCAGCACCCAACAAAGGATAAAGAAGTTTATTTCATAGTGATAAACAGCTCAATTCATCAAGAGGGCATAACAATCCTGAATTTTCATGTTCCAAGCAACAGAACATCAAAAAACAGGAAGCAAAATCTGATAGAAATGTGGGAGAAAAAGTCACAATTTATCGTTGCAGATTTTAATATCCCTCTCTCAATAATTGATAGAACAAGGAGACAGAAAATCAGTAAGGTATACAAAACTTGAACAACACTATCAACCAACTTGACCTAACTGGCATTTGTGGAATACTCCCTATTCAACAGCAGAGAGAATACACATTCTTTTCAAGTGTACATGAACCCTATAAATAAAACAAGTCTCAAATTATGTCTGAAGTATAAAATGTCTTAAATTTTAAATTTTTAAATATCTCAAAATTAAAAAAATTAATTCATACAATGTACATTTTCTGGCCAAAATTGAAATAAATTATAAATCAATAACAGAAAGATCTCTGAAAAATTACCAAATATTTGAAAAATAAACAACATATCTCCAAATAACCTATGGGTCAAAAAATACTTCAAAAGTGCAATTAGAAAGTATTTTGAACTGAAAGTAAATGAAAATACAACATATCAAAATTTGCAGGATGCTGCTAAAGTTGTACTTCAGGGGAAATTTACAGCACCAAATGCCTATACTAGTAAAGAAATGTCTCAGTCAGTGACCTCAGCTTCTGCTATGAGAAGCTAAAAAAAAAAAAAAAATGATAAAGGCATAAAATCCAATGCAAACAGAAGAAAGATATAATAATGATCAGAGTACATATCAGTGTAAAAGAAAACAAAACAAACACAGCATAGAAAATATCAATGAAACTAAAAGCTGATACTTTGAGAAGACCTACAAGGCCTAGGCAGACTAATCAATAAAAAAGAGGGAGAGAGAGAAATCAAACCAAAAAGAAAACAAGAAAAACTATGTGATCAATTTCAATTGATTCAGAGAAAGCATTTGACAAAATCAACACATCCTTTTTTGATTAAAAATTCTCAGCAAACTAAGAATAGAAAGGAACTTCTTCAATATGATAAATGGCAAATTTGGAAAACCTACAACTAATATCATACTTAATTGTGAAAGACTGAATACTTTTTGACTAATATCAAGAATAATACAATCTATCCAGTCTCACCTCATCTGTTTAAAATTTTCCTATAGTTCTAGACAGTTGAAAAAGGCAAGAAGAAGAAACAAGTCATCTGGATAGGAAAAGAAGAATTGAGTGTATTTATTCACAGATAAAATGATCAACTATGTAGGAAATTCAATGAAATCTACAGAAAAAGCTATTAGAACTAATGAGTGAGTTTAGAAAGGTTTCAGGATATGACTAATATAAAAAATCAATTGTATTTCTATATACTAGCAACAAACAACTGGAAATTGAAATTTAAAAATCAATACAATTTAGAATAGCAAAAAATTAACTACTTAGGGATACATCTCACAAAAGATGTGAAAAACCTATACTATTAAAACTAAAAAACATTGCTGAGAGAAATTAAAGCTGACTAAATAAAGCTGATTCTGTGTTCATGAATCAGAAAATTCAATATTGTTAGGATGTTAAATCTCCCAAGTTGATCTAAAGATTCAACATAATTATAGAAATTGACAAACTGATTATAAAAATTCATATGATATTAGCCCCTTATCAGATAAATAGTTTGCAAATATTTTTCTCCCATTCTGGAAATTGCCTTTTCATTTTGTTGATTGTTTCCTTTGATCTACAGAAGCTTTTTAGTTTGATGTAGTCCCACTTTTTTATTTTTGCTTTTGCTGCCTGTGTTTTGGTGTCATATCCAAAAAAAATCATTGTCAAGGAGTTTTTCCCTATGTTTTCTTAAAGGAGTTTAATGGTTTCATGTCTTATATTTAAGTTTTTAATCCACTTCAAATAAATTGGTGTGTGTGGTGTAAGATTAGGGTCCAATTTCATTCTTTTGCACATGTATATACAGTTTTCTCAACACCACTCATTGAAGAGACTGTCTTTTCCCCGTTGTGCGTTCTTGGCATCCTTGTCAAAGATTAGTTGAGTGCATATGCATGGGTTTATTTCTGGACTCTTGATTCTGTTCCATTGGTCTATGTGTCTGTTTTTATGCCAGTACCATACTGTTTTGATTAATATAGCTTTGTAATATAGTTTGAAATCAGGACGTGTGATGACTCCAGCTTTGTTCTTCTTTCTCAAGATTACTTTGGCTATTCAGGGTCTTTCATGGTTCCATATGAATTTTAGGGATGTTTTTTCTATCTCTGTGAAAAATAGCAAAAACGAAAAAAATCTAATTAAAATGGGCAAAGGATCTGAACAGACATTTTTGCAAAGAAGATTTACAAATAGCCAACAGATATATGAAAAGATGCTCAATAGCACTAATTATCAGGGAACCACAAATAAAAACCACAATGAAACATTACCTTACACCTATTAGGATGGCTATTATCAAAATGACAAGAGATATCAAGTGTTGTTGAAGCTGTGGAGAAAAGGGAACTCTTGAATACTGTTGGAGGGAATGCAAATTGGTACATCTATTATAGAAAACTGTATGGTGGACTCTCAGAAAATTAAAAATAGAACTACCATATAATATAGCAATTCTACTTCTGAATATATACCCAGAGGAAATGAAATCAATATTTCAGAGGTATGTATTATGTATGAACAATTATATATAAATAAAATACATATAAATGAAATGTCATATATATGCTTATATATATACATAAATAAATATATATGTACATACATAACAGAGTATCATTCAGCCATAAAAAAGGAGGAAATCCTGTCATTTGCAACAACATGGATGAGCCTGGAGGGCACTACGCTAAGTGAAATAAACCTGATACAGAAAAACAATTATTGTATGACTCATATGTGGAATTTGAAAGTCAAATTCATAGAACTGAGAGTAGGACAATGGTTGCCAGGGGCTGGAGGGTGGGGGAAATGTGGAGATGTTCATCAAAGAGTACAAATTTTCAGTTATAAGATGAATAAGGTCTGGGCTTCCCTGGTGGCGCAGTGGTTAAGAATCTGCCTGCCAATGCATGGGACACGGGTTCGGGCCCTGGTCTGGGAGGATCCCACATGCTGCGGAGCGACTAAGCCCGTGAGCCACAACTGCTGAGCCTGCGCGTCTGGAGCCTGTGCTCCGCAGCGGGAGAGGCCACGATAGTGAGAGGCCCGCGCACCGCGATGAAGAGTGGCCCCCACTTGCCGCAAATAGAGAAGGCCCTCGCACAGAAACGAAGACCCAACACAGCCAAATATTAAAAAAATAAATAAATAAATAAATTTATATATATTAAAACAAAAAGCATCCTGTTTAAAAAAAAAAAAAAAAAAGATGAATAAGGTCTTGGAATCTAATGTACACCATGGTGACTATGATTAATACAGTTAATAATACTGTATCTTATACTTTAATTTTGATAAGACTGTAGATCTTAAGTGTTCTCATCACAAAAATGTGAGGTGTTGGATGTGTTAATAACTTATTGTAATCATTTCATAGTGTACATGTACATTAAATCATCATGTTGTATACCCTAAATACATGTAATTTTTGTGTGTCAACTATACCTAGATAAGGTGGGGAAAAATCATATGAAAACACAAAGGATCAAAAATAACTAAAACAACTTTGTAAAAGAATAGAGAACTAAAACTACCTCATTTCAACACTTATATAAAGCTACAGTAATCAAGACAGTGTGATATTGGCCTCAAGATAGGCAATATCAATGGAACACAATATAGAGTCCAAAAATGGACTCACCCATATATCACATATATGGACAATTGATTTTCAACCAAGGTACAAGAGCAATTCAATGGGGAGAGAATAGTCTTTCCAAAATGGTATTAGAACAATTGGATATCTATATGCAAAAAAAAAAAGTACCATATATAAAAATGAACTCAAAATGGATCATAGACTTCAATTTAAAACATAAAACTATAAATTTTTTGTAATAAAACATAGGAGAAAATCTTTGTGACTTTGGATTGGTCAATGTTTTCTTAAACATGACAACAAAAGCCCAATCCATAAAAGAAAAAACTGATAAATTGTATTTCATCAAAATTGATACTTATTCTTCAAAGTACACTGTTAAGAGAATCAAAAGGCAAGGGACAGACTGGTAGAAAATCTTTGCAACATATACCCAGAATATATAAAGAGCTCTCAAAACTCAATAATAAGAAAAAAACATTTTTTTTAAATGTCCAAAAGGTTTGAAAAGACACTTCAACAATGAAGATATACAGATAACAAGTAAGCAACTGAAAAGATGCTCAACATCATCTGTCATTAGAAAAATGTATATGTATACTATAATGAGATACTTTTACATACCTATTAGAATGGCTGAAATTAGGAACACTGACCATACCAAGTGGTGATGAGGATCTGGAGCACATGGAACTCTCTTACATTGCAGATGGGAATGTAATATGGTACAACCACTTCGGAAAACAGTTTAGGATTTCAAAATTTAAACATATACTATCTAGTCATTCTTTTCCTAGGTCCTTACCCAAGAAAAATGAAAACATATGAAACATGTGTCCATACACAGACCTGTAACCAAATGTTCATAGCAATTTTATTTGTAAAAGCCAGAAATTGGAAAAAACACAAATGTCCATCAATGGGCAAATGGATAAAGAAATTGTGGGACACCCATAAAATACTACTCAACAATGAGAAGGAACAAACTATTGATACTCAGAATATGGATGAATTTCGAAATAATAAAGCTGAGTTAAAGAGTCAAAAAAGAACACAAGCTCTATGATTCTATTCACATAAATTTTAGAACCTGCAAATTAATCTATAACAATATCAAGCACATCAGTGGTTGCCTGGGGACAATAGGAGTAGGTAAGGGTGGGTAGAGGAATAGATTTACAACCCTTTCGGGAAACTTTTGGGGGTGATGGATATGTTCATTATTTTTTTCATGGTAATGGTTTCACAGGAGTATACATATATCAAAACTTATCAAATTATACTTGTTAAAAATGTGCATCAAGGGTAGCTCAATAAAGCTGCTCGAAATGAAAACAAAAGTTATAAAAGTACTAGGGCCAGAAACAGTTTAAAGGAACAGTGTAGTTTTGCTTTTAGTTGTTATGTTAGGAATTTTTTTAAAGATATTATTTAAAAGAGTGAAGGAATCATGAAAGAATTTTCAGAGAATGGTATAAAAACAAGTACGTGTTTCAAAGCTAGGTGGGAGGGAACAAGGGGTTGGAGGAAGTAAGGTCTAGGCTTCATGCATGAAACCTAACTTCCTCAGGTTCATCTGGAGGCAAGAGATGGCATAAGAAGTCAAAAGGAGTGGGTGCAATCTGATGGCTGTTCAGAAAGGGAGCAAGACCAACCAAGGAAACCCTGCCATCACCTCTCACAATCTGAGAGACCCCGTGGTGGACAGCGACAGAGAAAAGATACTAGGAGTTTAGTAGATGATACAGGTCTTCCTAACCTTCAGGAAAACTCCAAGAGAAACAAAGCTTTACATATTTTCTGGGTGGTTGAGATCATTACCTCCAAATGATTTTGATTGCAATCCCCTCCAGGAAAGAAAAAAGTCTGAGCTGTTTCTTCTGCTTAGAGATACTTCCTAGTAGATTACAGACATGTCCTCCTCTACTGATATATTATGTTGATTTTCAAACGGGCTTTAAGTAGTAGAAATATAAAAATTGAGTTATTTGTAGTGAGGTGGTTGGAGTTAGAGTCTGTCATACAGAGTGAAGTAAGTCAGAAAGAGAAAAACAAATACAGTATGCTAACACATATATATGGAATCTAAGGGAAAAAAAGGTCATGAAGAACCTAGTGGCAAGACGGGAATAAAGACACAGACCTACCAGAGAATGGACTTGAGGATATGGGGAGGTGGAAGGGTAAGATGTGACAAAGTGAGAGGGTGGCATGGACATATATACACTACCAAACATAAAATAGATAGCCAGTGGGAAGCAGCCACATAGCACAGGGAGATCAGCTCGGTACTTTGTGACCACCTAGAGGGGTGGAATAGGGAGGGTGGGAGGGAGGGAGACGCAAGAGGGAAGAGATATGGGAACACATGTATATGTATAACTGATTCACTTTGTTATAAAGCAGAAACTAACACACCATTGTAAAGCAATGTACTCCAATAAAGATGTTAAAAAAATAAAAATAAAATAAAAACAACAGGAAAATGCATGGTTTAAAAAAAAAAAGGTAGAAACAAAAATTAGAGTTATAATATTGTATTCCACATTCCAGATCATCTTGTGTAGCAGGGGAACACACCTCCCTTACAAGACCACTGAGTTAGATGAAGCATTCTAGTCATGTCCAGTGGACAGGGAATAACCAGATGTGATAGACTGTGATGATATTAAGAAAAATAGAAATATTTGTGGTAACAAAACATTGGAAGAGATTGGCCTAGCCAAAGGAGAATAACTAGTCAAATTTATATGCATTTGACAGACTATTAAGCAACTGTTTAAAACAATGTTTTCAAAGAATATTCCCCAACTTGTAAAAATGGTCATCATGTGGTGTTACATGAGAAAAATCAGTGCATAATACTCAGGAAGATTCCAGTTTTGTAAAAAGAAAAAGATATATATGTATCATAGAAAAAACTGGAAAGAAATGTATTAAGGGTTGTTTAAATTGAGGATGATTTCACATTTCTACTTTATCCTTTCAGTATTTTCCAAATGCTCTACATGAATGTTTTCCACTTTATAATCATAAAAACACAATAATTTGTTAAAGAAAACATTATAAATAAATAACTCTACCAGGCAATAAAAAGTGGTGACACTGAGGAAGGACCTAGGACTCTGGTGAGAGGTTAGGAAGCTTAAGAAAAAAATTTATAATAAAAAAATCAGAACTCTAAGTGTCATGTAAAGGGTTCTGGGTTCTCAGTAATGATGGACACCGGGGACCTACCAGCATTCAGATCACTTGGTTCCTCTGCAAACACCCATCCAGCCCTGATCATACAATGGGCTCTGGGTGAGACCCTGGGGATATAAAGATGCTTCAGATGCAGGTGGCCCTGCCCCAGGAGGGTTTCTCAGTCAGTGTCCTGTGTTACCACGTTGCATCATCAGAAACACAAAGCAAACATAATTTTCTTTCTTTACACAAGGCAGATTTTTGTTTTACTGTAAAACAGAAATGTTGAGGGATATTCTGGCCACCACAAATCAGAAAAGTATGACAATTAGAGTTTCTGGAAGGACAAATAAAATGAAAATATCAGACAGGCTGAAAGGTTAGGGTCTTCAGTCTGAAGGTTGAGAAAAGAAGGGATTTGGGTCCAGAGAACCAGGAACCTTGAGGCCTGTGGGACTCACCAAATTCCAAACCTCTGTGACTAGGCATGTCCTATGAAATGTGATCCAGGTTTAGTTCCAGACATAAAAGGAAGCAATTTCTCTCACACTGAGTAATAAACGGATTGGAACTTATTGGAATTCATCACCCCCAAGAGGTGGTGCTGGCAGGAAATAGAAATGCCTTCCAAAAGCTTCGGACAAATTTATGAACTGTAGAATTTTAAATGACCTCTTGCTCACTTCGTCTTGCTCTTTCTCTCACAAACAGACACTGTCCTTAGAGACTGAGCCAGTGTTTGCCCTAAAAGAGGCTGCCCAGATTTCCTCTAATGGCCAGACAAGGTCAAGGCCCCCACTCTGTGCTCCCACAGCCCCGTGTGTTTAACTGGCCATCGCCCTAAACACACTGCATAATTATAGTTCTCTGTTGATGGGTCTGTGGCCCCGTCAGGTTGTGACAACAACAAGGGCAGTTCTGAGTAGGAGCTCAATAAATGTGGGTTGAAAGAAAGTGTGTATGGACTCTACCCCTCTTTGCTAGAGGAAGCAGCCTGGAAGGAAAACTGTGCACTGCTTTTAATCAGGGCCAAACCTTGAGAGTTTTTTACACTGGCAGGAGTGTCGATTTCTCTCTGGTCCTCAGTCTACACTGCCCCCCATGTATTCCCAGAGCAGAAAATCTGGTAGAATGGGAGGAAGCATGGGTTGCTTAGGATACCCTCTCAGAAGGACACCACCAAGTGAAGGCCTGCAAGAACATCTCATGGAAGAAATGGCTCATAGACACTCCTGGGGCACTGATGTCTGGAGAACTCTCATCCCCCACTTCTTATCATCCTCCAGAATTTCTCACCAGACAGCTCTGTTGTCCACCATTGTGGGCTTCTGAGCTCTGATTTGCAAGTCAATTCCCTGGGAATTTCACAATAAAATACATTCAGCTCAGTTATGTCAAGGACACAGTCTCCTGTATCTCCTCTAAAACCTTGATTAATAACATTAGTCTTCCTGTACGTGTGCCAAGATTCTTCAGCTTGAGGATAGAGGGATTTTAATTTATTTTTCCATTAATGGTCAGGATCCATGCTAAACCTGTAAATATCATTTCTATAAATGCAGTGCAGTACTAATTTTTAATGCAAATAAATAAACAGCATGAGCGATTCAGAGACAGTTTGCCCCAATGGAGCTTTTGCAAATCTCCTGCATTTGTCTTAGGAGAGAAGAGAGTGGAACACTTTATATTCTGGTAAGTTGCAGTGATCAGCTAGGGTCCAGTTTCTTCATTCTTGGGATTTCTTAAGGCTATATGGGAGAGAGGAAAGATAAATCAAAAGTAGAGATCATAACAGTTGTTAAAGTTGGGAAAGATCTTAGGGATTTTCTACTAAAACTCTCTCTTTTGTTTTATGGGTGAGGTATGTGGTCACAGAAAGAGTAAGGCCTGCCTGGGGACATATGGCCCATGTGCAGCTGTGCAAAGTCCAGAAATGGCAGCCTACTTTAGGTTCTCAGAAACATCAGGGAGTGGGCACTGTGGCAGAGCCCCCGTTGCTGACTTTGTGATTATTATCCAGCTTGCCAGTGACCTCAGCGTCATCACAGGGCACAGATTCTCCTGGTCTGCGCTCATTTGAAATATTCTACTCTGTAGATGCCATATATCTACTGAAACGCATCAGATATTGACTCTGATTTGGGGTTCCCAAAATATAGTCACTAGAATTGCACAAAACTTATAGAGGTAAAATATGAGGTCTTGATGGGAATCCCAGGATCCCAGAGCCCAGACGCTGACCAGGACTTAGAGATCCAGAGTGTGGTGAACCCAGGCCTGAAAGTGCTCTAGACAGGTGGGTGCTCTGAGGAAAGGAGGAAAAGGCACAGAAGAGTTCAAGATGAAGGTGGCAATCATCATTATCAGTCTAGAAACCATGGGGACTGAAATATCTGGGTGGTCCCCAATCAGCTGGGAGGAGAAACAAAGGTCACAATCCCTGAGCACAGTCTCCAAAAGTGGCATTTCTCAACAGTTTTCGAGATAATAGGTTATGACAGTGATGGGAGGAAAACAGGTGTGCAATATTGGATTGACTATCACTGGCCAGACTGTGAGATATCTAAAGAAGATGGACTGCAGGTGATGGCTTCTCCATATGCTCTCCCTCCCACCACCCAACAGTGCCTCCTCTGTCCTCTTGGAACTGCCCTCTCCTGGAACTGGGGGAAGGGGAGGGGAGGATGGTTAGAGAGCGCATGATACAATGAGGATCTGAATCTCAAGAGATTCAAGTGGACAAAAGTCCTCCCCCTGCAGTCAGGCAATGATTCCCATCAAGGAAGACTCAAAGGATGCAGTGAGCAGGAACTGTGACCACAATGCCCAGCGCCCTGGGACCCCGATGGACTGTTGGGAGAAGTCATGGGCCATGCAGGTTTCATCAGCTGGTGTTTTTGGATCTGTCTTGTGGTCATCTGTCTCTCTGATGCCAACAGTTCCAAAGCATGGCTGAGTGTTCACTGGCCTGGGATTGCAGGCTGCTGAGAGATGATGGGAGGGATAGCAAGATGGGTCAACAGCTGCACAGAGTGGGTCCAGGCTGGAGCTTATGCCTATCCAACATCCTGGACTGAAGCAGGCCTTCCTTCGTGGGGCTCAGCCATGTGATCCTCAGAGAAATATTAACACTTTTCATAGAGGAGAACAAATCTGATTGTTTTAATTATCTATTTAAATACAGTGCATCCAGATTACCAATACACATTTTTTCATTGTATTTAATTTTGGGGTGATTTTATTGGTGGTGGTGTCCTTTTGATTACAAACTGAGAGATAAACTGCCAGTCTTAAAGGCTCTGAGATCTCTTTGTTCCTGAGGGTTTGCAGGAAGCAGCAATACCTTGGGAGGAGGAGAAAAGACTACAGCAGGACTAAGGCAGCTATTATGTGACCCACTATTTCAGGCAGACATAGAAAGCTCATCTTTTTCAGAGAAGGAACTAAGAGAGGAAATGAAAGAGGACAAATTCACTGAGTCCAACTTTTGTCATATGGGGTATTGTCACACTTTCTGGGTTACACATTGGTTTCTACTTTTACTGATGCTTCTATAACTTGAATAAAAGAGAAAGAAAAAAATCCCACAAGCCCTGGGTTCTGGCTCTGGAAGGAGGAGCAGGAAGAGACAGACTAGATCATGATCAGGTAACCAGGAAATATGTGATTTTTAAGCTCCTGTCAATGTTTTGAACTATGAAAGTATAGAGACCTAATATATGGCCCTGTGCTTTAGGACACTTCAGTGGGTGTTTGGATATAGGAACCTGGGTCTAGAGCTTGGTTTGGGTTGGAGAGGGGAGCTGAACTGCTCTGTTTAAGAAAGTGACCAGAAGATAAGGATGGATTGATTACAGGCACAGATTTAGCAGGAATACTGAGGCACTGAATCCCATGGGGCCATACCTGTGGGGTCCTCCGTATTCCCCCAACTCTGCATTTCCTGAAGACCACAATCCTTTTAATCCTGTCTCCCCCCATACACATACTCCCCAGAGCCCACCCCCATGGAAATCCTGTTTTCCCCCAAGTGTCCTCCTTGTTCTGGGTTGCAGCCAGGGTATCCAGGCTACTAATCCCCCACCCTAAACACCCACTACTCCCTACTCCTCTCCATACTCACCAGCTGCCCTGGTAAGCCTTCTGTCAATTCCTAGATACCTGGAATCAGGGCCAGGATTGGAAAAGAAGATGAAGAAGAAGATGAGGAAAGTTCATAGACACCCAAGGCACCCAAGCCAGCAAGCATTCCTTTTTTTCCTGCACCAACTATGGGGCTGTGTCTTCCTGCTCACGTGTCTCACCAGGCTGGCTCTCCATCATTCTTCTGATGCTTTATTGTGCTATTGTGCTGGGGGAGATAACCCTACTCCCCAAGCCTGAGGCAATGCCTATTACCTGGCCCTAACTGATGAGGAAAAATGGAAAAAGGCCACTGGGCCAGTGAGATTACCCTCTCTCTTCTCAGTTGAACTTGTAGCTGCCAGGTTCAGAAGATCAGCAGCTTTTGAAAATGGTGAACCTTTGAGGTATATGTGGAAGACAAATTTAAAATTAATAAAATGTGATATATCACATTTTGGTAATTGGTAGTAATTGAGGTGACAAAAGTATATTAAGAATATCATTCCATTTTTATTAATAGTGGCTTAGTAGAGGGTTTTGGGGGTGGGGAAACTATTTTCCCAGCAGGCTTGCATTGCCTATCCTTACTTCAGGGTCTGCTAACAAGGATATGTCTGCCTATATGCATTCCTCAACCTGTTAGGATGTATCAGATAATACTACTTTCTCCAGATGCTAGTCCCAATAAAGCTATTTCTCCTGGGGGTGAGGGCAAAGGGAATGAATGAATAGCTGTGAGTTTGTGGTGTAAGCCAGAAAATGGAAGACGGGGCTCAGGAGGAAAAAAGATGGCAGCAAGCCAAGGCCTGTGGGGGATTTTGTCTAATTTTAGAATATAATGCTTACACTCAGTTTTAAGTGGTTACCTATCAGCCCTACACATTACCCAGAGATAATCCTTAATTAAAAGTCTCCTGTGCATGTAAAGTGCATTAGTGATAATTTGGGGTAGATTTAACTGGGGAGGTCTTCAACTTGAAACAAAGATGTGTAGAAAATTAATGATGGTCAAAGAAAGCAAGGCAAAGAGCAGAATCCAGAATTCAGGAAAGTAAAATTTTAAATCAAAATTTAAGTAGTAGAAATAACAGCTTCCAGATAAACTTTAATATAAGGAGGAGATACTAGTATAAGCCACAATTAAATTTGAAAAAAGAATTCTCTAAAATTCTAAAGAAAAGTGAAGTAAATGTACCTAAGTTGGTGGCATAACCACATACAGAGGAATTATTCTAAGGTATTTTAAAACACATCGGTTGACTTTACATCCTAAGTAGGATAAGCCCTAAAGATAAAAGAACTGCAAAAATATTGTAAACTATGTGTATCCAGTTATCATATTGTTATTTGCATTGTTGGTTTTATTATTATTAGATTGTTTTGTGTGTACTGTGGGAATAAATGAATATTTATTTGAATAAATAGATGAATGCTTATGTTGACATTTTTGAGAACTGGGATTTTCAGTATAGGAGAGGGTTACAGGCATAAAAACAATGAGGTTAAATAAAAACCCCATAATCCTGAATTTGAATTGTAAGTACCAGAATGCAGTCATGATGAATTTTATCTTTTGAAAATGTAATTATTTCCTGGCTCAATCTGCTGAAAAGTATAGAAACAATGACCAATCCAGTAGCAGTGAGCACCCCTAGTATCCAGACTATGGTTTCTAAATGTTTCTCCAAAAAGGACTCTCCTTGAAGAAATGGCTGACTCCAGATCTGGGACAGGAAATGAATAAAGTGAACTTAAAACAGCTTATTATACTATAAAGCAAAGAGGCAATTAAGAACTATTAGGATTTTGTCAAAAGGACTCAGGATCCAAATTGAAAAATCTCCCACTATCCAAAATTGGGATAATTTGGCCATTGATAAGGATAAATTTCGAGAGCTTGATATCACATAAATATATTTGAATCCATAAGCTTAAATGATGCTAAAAAATAACAACAGCAAAAAAGAAACTCAGTAGTAACTTTTGGAAAATTAGGAAACCAGTTCATTATTCTGAAGACTGGTAAATTCAAAGAAAGCATCAAGCAAGTAACTTTCTTTTCCTACAAAAAGATATATCTCAGAGTAAACAAATTGATGTAGAGGGAAAGTTTTTCTTTATAGAAGTATTCCAGATACCAAGTGAAGAAGAAATGATGGAGGGCTTCCCTGGTGGCGCAGGGGTTGAGAATCTGCCTGCCAATGCAGGGGACACGGGTTCGAGCCCTGGTCCGGGAAGATCCCACATGCCACGGAGCAACTGGGCCCGTGAGCCACAATTACTGAGCCTGCGCGTCTGGAGCCTGTGCTCCTCAACAAGAGAGGCCGCGATAGTGAGAGGCCCACGCACCGCGATGAAGAGTGGCCCCCGCTTGCCACAACTAGAGAAAGCCCTCGCACAGAAACGAAGACCCAACACAGCCAAAAAATAAATAAATTAATTAATTAATTAATTTTAAAAAAAAAAAAGAAGAAGAAAGCTTTCTTTTGCTTCTGAACTGGACTCAGTCTCACTGGAAAAAAAAAATGATAGAATTAGGAAATCAATATTTGGTAACTACAAATAAATTGATGGATCTAAACAATTATTATCAATGCTGTTTACATTACAAAGCGAGATACCTGGACTTCATGGATCTCCTGATGAAAGTCCAGAACTCCTCCAATGAAACGGTCTTGCTAAAAAAAAAAAAAATTCAAAACTGAATCAAGCCTAGATCTAACTAGCAATTTAGAGGAACTCATTAAATCATGCGATGCGATCCAATTCATAAAATCCAGACAGTGGAAAACCCTTTAAGACAGACAATTCAGTTTCCCTAACAACTAAATTAAAAGAAAAAGAGAGCAAAATGAGATGGAAAGGAACATTTAGGTTAAAAGAGACTTATGATAGACATAACAATTGCAGTGTATGGACCTTATTTGTATCTGGGTTGAACCAAACTATAAAAAATAAAAAGAGTGCGACAATCAAGGAAATGTGAACACTGATTGGATATTTAATGAAATTAAGGGATTTTTTTTGTAATAATGAATGGTATTGTAGTTATGGTTAGGAATTCTAAAAAAGAATACCTAAGTTTTAGAGATACATACATATTTACATATAAATTAACATGATGGCTGAAATTTGCTTAGAAAAATGGGGGTGGTGGAGAGGGCAAGGTCAGCGAGTAGGAATATAGAGGAAACAAGATTGGCTGTGAGCTTACTAATATTGAAGCTGGGTGATGAATACCAAGGGCTTCATTATGCTATTCTCTCTCCTTTTGTATGTTCAAAATTTTTTAATAAAAAAAAAGAGCAAAGAGAAGAAGATGCTGGTTCCATTGGACATAAGAGAAATACTTGAATCATTTAAAAAGTCATCAATGGGATCACCCCAAAAAGCTTGAGAACTTGAGACTTTGAAGCAGCTAAAGGGAGAATCTCTTCATTTTTATCATCATTCCACTTGGGTTGTATTATGAGTACAATCTCAGATCTCTTCTCCTCTCGTAAGTACATTTATTTTCCCTTGTAGTATGCTTACATGTACAGAGTGGTCCTCTCAGGCCTCCAGAGCTGACCAAAGAATCTGAAACCAGTGCCTTCAGGAGGAGTTGAATTCTGTACCTTATAAAGAGCTGGTCACTAAGTAGCAAAAAGAGTAGGTCATTAATGGCCTAGGGGTCATTAATTAGAACTCCAGCAACAAAGAGTCTTGCTTCTTTGGCCACTGGAGCATTTAATTTTTGTTTCAATGCCTTTGGTCAAAGTGTGTACCATGATTCTCTATAAACCTATACTCAGCTCTGTCACACACGGACACTACCTGTCTGGCCCTGGGAGCCTGGGAAGCCCTGACCCATACTCTAAATTCTAAGGGAATTCTGGCTCAAAGATTTAGAGATTTTCATTATTCTGTAGCATTTGAAAACACCTTCACCACAAAGCCCTTTGGATGCTGTTAGTCTGCAATTCAGTCAAATTCAGTACCCACCTTTTCACCCATTCTGCCTCTACCTTTAAATCTTGAATCCCAAAGATTTCTAGTAATATGAATTGATTGACAAAAATTTCTTCCTGTAACTCAGAAAAATCTTTTACTTTGCTTTCTCCTGTTTTCTAAGCAAAAACACATTTGGATGCTTAAAAATCATTGACTTGATTTGATCTGGTGAGAAAAGTCAAGCCAACGTAGCCTATCTCATTTAGATAAAGTAATTGCAGTAGAACAAGTAACTTTGTGTTAGTCCTCCTTGATTAACTTTAAAATGAAACTGGAATTAGTTCAGGGATATCACAATAGGATCATTCTATAGGGAAGCCCTGCCTCTGAGGAGAAAATGATTGACATGCTTTCAAATCACCTTGGAGGACTACAATTTGGAACAGTAAAGCAATCTGGGGGTAGCGGAATGAGCTAGGCCTAGAATGAGCTTCCAAGAGTTTGAAGAATGACTCTGCCAGTTTCTTGCCTTGGGCATGTCATTTCCCCTCTCTGAACCTCGGTTTCTCAGATTTCTCTATGAGGTGGGAATAATATTTTTTCTACTTTATAGCGCTATTGGAGGATTAAATAAGATCATGTATGTGAGAGAGTGCCTGGCAAATAGCAAGCAGATGGTCAACTATTGCTTCCGCTTTGTTATATGAAACCCAGCCAAGACCATATCTGAGCCAAAAAAGGAACCTGGTTTGCGCTTTCAGAATTCACAGGTATATGTTAGAGAAAACTGAGTAGATATTACCCAGCAAGATACAGCATAGAGAGAGGAGAGAATGACTCTGAAAAGATACTGTCTTGCTGACTCAGAGGAAAGGGTTATTCGCCACTTAGCAGAAGATGAAAGCAATGTTGAATTGGAGACTGCTATAGACAATATTGTGTCCCTCACCCAAAATGGATATATTGAAACCTTAATGTCCAATGTGATGGTATTTGGGCAGGGAGGGGGGTCCTTTGGGAGGTAATTGGGTCATGAGAGTGAAGCCCTCATGCTGGGATTGGTGCCCTTACAAGAAGAGACAGGGAGAGAGACTATCTCTCCCTGTGAAAATGAAGCCAGAAGATGTCCACCTACAAACAAAGAAGAGGGTCCTCACCAGGAACTGAATCAACCAGGACCTTGATCTTGTACTTCCCAGCCTCCAGAGTTGTGAGAAATAAATGTCTGTTTGGTAAGCCACCCATCTATGGTATTTTGCTATAGCAGCCCAAGTGAACTAAGATAGAGACAACACATTTCTTGCAAGTTTGAGCTTCTCAAGAGTTCTTGCTCCTAAACTGGATGATTTATAGACAATTGCAGGCTGTGTCCAAAATGCATACGCTTACCTGGAACGTTTGCCCTAACCAATGTATTGGAACTGATAAGATTGTTTCATCTATAGATTTATATGAAGGTCTTCTGGCAAATAGCCATGGGGGAGATATCTAGACAGCAAAATTTATAACACCAATTGGAATGTTAGATTTTAATGAGTTCAGTTTGGACCAAGGAGTATGTTTATAACTTTACAAAGGTTGGTCAATGGAATACACAAAGGGCTAAGAATTTTCACCATGGCCTGTGTTCATAAAATTGCTCTATTTGTTAATAGTGTAAAGGTATGCCTGGGTCATCTCAAATTATAACTCAGAGCAGAGTCCAAGTTAATCTTGTGAGAAACTTGGTCAATACCAGGCTGCTTCCCAGGATCCAAAGGTGGTAAAAGGACAGGGGGAAAGAGTCTCACCTTGCTATTTTCTGGTGGTTTATTTCTAAATTCCGTTTAGATTATTGTTTCTAACTTCTGTTTCCTACAATTACAAAGGAATTTTAACAAACTATAGTATGTTCCAAGGAAAGCAAAATGTCTAGAAATCATTACGGATGAGGTCTTCTAGAAAGAATGAAAAGTAAAAATTTATTGAGAGGCAAAACCTGTCCTTATATGATCCACAGGCTGCCAAAGCATTGGGATTCTTTTGTGTGGTCCCAGAGGAAAGAGCTAGGATGAATGGGTTAAGGTTACACATGCGAACACCTCAAATCACAACAACAACAAAAATATATTCTTTAATGCTTAGATATGATCCAAAATATAGTATGGACTACCTGGAGAGGTGGTAACTTCTCTGACACTAAAGGTGTACAGGCAGCATCCAGACAACCACTTTTCAGCAGTGAAACAAAGAAGATTTATGTATTGGCTGGAGGGTTGCTTGGATGACCTCTAAGGTCACCCAGTTCTGACATTCTGTGCTTCCCTGGAAATTGCAGCTCAAGAGTGGTAGTGTGCCATAGCAGTCAAGAGCATGGTTTGGGAGAGATGTACACCTGGATTCCAACCGTAACTCTGTAAACTTGGTCAAAATTTCTAACACCTCTAAGGCTCGGTTTCCATTTACAAAATAAGGATCTTCTACTGCTTTGTAAAAATGCAGTCAAATCATCTTGAGCTCAGCATATTAATAACATCCCCAGGAAAGATAAAAACAGGTCTTCCTTACCAATTCAACAATTCTGGACCTTTCATAGATGTATGCAGTGATGGATTAGATGCTGTCTTATCTCATTTTGATTTGTTTTTATAAGAGCATAAGAACTTAAAGCAGCTGCAAACCCAAACCCTTTCAGTAGAAAGTAATCCCCAAGAGGAAATATTGGCAGTTGTATGGGTGTCAGGAAAAACCTGTCTGTATATTTTGGGTCAGGAGCTTGCTCTGTGGGCAGATCATCGACAGAATTCCCAATGCCCCGCCACACAGGGCATGGGAATGTCAAACTTCCCGTTGGACACTCAGACTGCTGGGGATGAAAACAGCTGGCAGAAGGGCTTTCTTGGCTAGAGTCGGGGAACAAACTGGTCTGCAGCAGTTCTCAGACTCAGCCAAGGAAATAGTGTACTCTGACCTTTGCCCAAGATGGCAGAAGAAGAGAGAGGTTGCAAGGGGTGTGTAGGGAGGGCTCCATGGACTGTGTGTGTGTGGTGGTGGTGGTGTTGGGGGGGTAGTAAAAAGGAAACATTCCACAGTTAAGCAAGGGGAGGCAGAGGAGAGGTAGATTTCCAGCTACACTGCCAGGCTGGCCTGAGTCATTCAGTTTCAGCTTTCACCTTTGTCCAAGAACAGGAAACCTACAGCCTATTCTTCATATCAAATCCTTGCTGGTGAATAAAGCAAGCTCACAGTTTCTAACTGAGAGAAAGCAGCCCCACAATACTTGTGAATAAACAGATGTCCACTCCAACCTACTGACACATCTTTGAGCTTTGCTTTCACTTCTCAGGAGCCCAGTTTCATTATAACCAAGTACTCAATCTGCAGAAATGCCACGAAGGGAAACAGTGAAATTAGACGCCTTTGTTTGGACTTCGGTAGCATCACAAACCACAGAAACTTTCCATGATATCACCTCCCCTTAATGTGAATATTTACTGCCTACCTCCCTTGAGTAATATCTTCTTTCTTTCACACTCTGTTCAATTTCAAGTTTCAATTTCTGTAATTTTATTGACATGACAACATACACAAATGCTGCTGGAGTTAATCCAGCAGTGCTCCATGTCTGGGGACCATTTTATATCACCTCTGTCTTTCCTATTATTCTCCATCTCTCATTTGGTGATAACCTGTCATAGAATAGGGAGGTTATCTGGCTGTCCTTATTTTCCCTGAAAGTTATGGAGAATTTTCCCTTCCATCTTAGAAGGCAGTCTGTTGCACTTTCAGACAGTCTGATAAAAAGTGTGCTATCTTTTTTCTTCATATTTCACACACAGGAGGCTCTCCTTCCATCTCCCCACTCTCTCTGATTACAAAGTCTGAAATGTGTAAGTTTCAAATCATCTCATTGTATTTTTTGTTGATTTTTGTTTTCTGCTTTACATTTCCATTTTTGTGTTTGAATTGTAGATCTTCAACTTGATAAAACTTGGAGCATGTATTAGTTTCTTGGGCTGCCATAATAAATGACCACAAACTTGGATGGCTTAAAGCAATAGACATTTTTTTGTCTCCAGTTCTGGACTCCAGGAGTCCAGAATCAAGGCTCTCTCCAGAGTTTCTAAGGGAGGATCCTTCCTACCTCTTCCTAGATACTGGTGGTTGTAATCCTTGGCGTATAGATGCATCACTCCAATCTTTGCCTCCATAGTCACATGACATTCTCCCTGTGTCTATGTCTGTGTCCAGATTCCCTCTTCTTATAAAGACACAGTCATTGGATTAGGGCCAACCCTAATGAATATGACTTCATATTAACCCGATTATATCTACAAAGACCCGTTTCCAAATACGGTCAAATTCACAGGTACTGGGGCTAGGACTTGGACATGTCTTGTAAGGGGACGCAATTCAACACACAATAGGGCATCTGGTGGAAATAAGACAATCAGTTAGTGTGACTCGTGAGTGCCCTGTTCTAGGACAATAAAGCAACACAATCACACTCTGTAGCTTATGGCCTGAATTTTAGAACATTCTTATATGCTTAAGTTTGAAAGTGACCACCCCACCCTTCAACCCCCCCAAAAAAAGTTCTCAAGCTTTCCTATGTGTACAGTTTGCTGGAGTCCAAATACCCAGAGGCTGAGACAATATCGACGTAGAAGTAATGAAGTACTGACAGGTATGAAACTCACCTCATTCTACCTCCTGTTGCCCACAAATGCAGGCACCTGGGAAATACAAAATACCAGAAGTCAAAAGAGTAATATGGCACACACACTGGTGCACATGTGCGTGCTCTACGCATTCTTTCCATTAGCAAGACTGGTTTTGAGAAATTTTCTTTACGTAGAATAATCAGCCATCCTCATGTCAATAGTTCTGAAGGCTCAAAAAGAGCTTTGCTTCTTCACCATGAAAGTCAAGGGAAAATGCAGCTACGAAGCATTGCTGTAGATGCTGAGGTGCACCGAGAACGCCTCACTCTGGGGTAGCTGGCATGACCACACTGGCCATCCTCCGGCAACCTCAGGCTCAGCAGCAGAAGCTCCCCTGGCCCAGATCCAGCCCTCACCTCCCATGTCCAGCTGGACTCCAAGTCTCCCTTCTCACCTCTCACCTCTCTCCTCTTCTCTCCAGTTCTTCCATTTCTGTACTGCTTGGGTGTTTGTTCTCCTCTTTGTTTCTCATCTGGACGGTTGGAATAGTCTCTCAGTTGGTGACTCTGCCATGAGGCCTGTCCTTTCCAAGGCTGCTTCCACACAGCTGTAAGAGGATCTTTTTAAATCCCCAACTTCTCAATGCTCAGAACCTGCCATGGCTCCTCACCCTCAAAAGCAGAGGTTCTAACCTCTGTGTGCATCAGGATCACTTGGAAAGCTTGTTAATATTGAGAATGGCAGCCCGGCCCCTGTGTTCCTCATTCGGTTGCTAGGGTGGGACCTGAGAACCTACATTTCTAACCAGTTCTCCGGTGATGATGATGCGGCTGGCCCTGGAGCCATACATAGACAAGCACGGGCCTAGAGGATGGAGCCTGCGCTTCTAGATGCCGGACAATCTGTGGCCCGGTCCTGCCTACTTCTCCAGTTTTGTTTCCTTTCACTTTTCCCACTGATTAAACTCCAGCAGAACCATTTTGTATTTTCCAGCAGACATAATGCTGTTTCCTGTGGCTGTTATATCCCATTCTTCTTGCTAGCAATTTGCTTTCCCACCTTATCTGTCTTCAAAACCTTGTTTCAGTATCACTGCCTCAGTGATGTCGTCAGCGAGGTCTTCATTTGTCTCCCTATCAGGTGCCTTATATACAGGTCTATTATCTTTCTGTTTTTATATATCCCTCAATCCCTCCCTAGCTGGACTATGAGATCCTTGAAGGCTAGATTCATACCCTTGGCCTCACTGACCCCCAATAGCCAAGAGATGCCCAACCAATGCTTGTATTTCTGTACTTAACCAAGAGAACTGGTCAAAGACATCTGCACAGTCCATTATCTGCACTGCTCTTTTGTGTGGCATGTAAATCCTCCATCCCATCTGTACATAGGAGACCTCTGAAAACTCCACTTATGATCATCCCAACTTGGAGGATGAGGAAATATGCAACAGGGTCTCTCTGTGTGGAGGACTTGTCCTTCATAAAACTTTTATTGATGGGGAAGAAAAGGAAATCTAAAAGTATATTAAAAGCACTTTAGCTATAAGCAGACCTAAACCAAGAAAACAGACTTCTGCCACGGAACGAAAAGTATGAAGACAGTGGAAAACAACACAGGTTGGCTTAACATCAACTGCGCTGAAAGAGCGGCCCCGAGGAAGGGCTTTTTCGATCACAGAGGCCTATCGCGGCCTGTACACATCTCCAAGAAAACCAGCCAGGCTCATCACCACAGAAGGAATATGCAAACAAGGATGTTGAGGGCAGTAGACCTCCCCCCCCAAGTGATGACAGGAAAGCAGAGCAGGCCTAGGAGGGAGACCCTGGAGGGGAGATGCTTGATTTTGTGTTGTGTGACTGGGAGCTGTTGGGGTTCTGCAGATCTGCCACTTCCCGTGCTGATTCCGGCGAGCTCAGTGTAGGTAACAGTCATGCCTAGCATACTGCTTTGGCTTTCTTTCAACCAGTCCTCATGGCTGCATGCAAGAAGCCATGGGCTGGCAGAAGAGAGAGTTCCCTCTCCTAATTCAGGGGCTGTGAGCATGCGTGGACCTGCACCCTCCAAGGAAGCCTGTTGCTTGAATATCTCTCCATGCCCTAATCTCTGTGACCTGCCCAGATGGAAAGAAGAACAGAATATGGGCAGTTATGATTTCCTACGCTTAGAAAAAAGAGAATCTGAGTTCACACCTAAGTGATCTTGAGAAAAAGATCACTTTGCTCTGGTCAGCCCAACCTTGTCAAAGAGAGACTTCAATTTCTAACACTTCGGAACACAGTTTCTCCAAGTAAGATAAAGCACGTGACTCAATAATTATTTTAGACCCTCTCTGACTAGGTATAAGGAAGAAACAAGCCAGTAGATATTGTGTGTCCCTTTTTATTGTAACAGTCTTGGGAATGTGGGCCAGGAAATGGAGGGAGCTCTACCTGTAAGGAAGCCAAAACTTATCAGGACTGGGGCTGGTGTGGCAAAGGCTTCCCAGGTTCAAAGGTTGTGATGGTGTATTGGTTCCCAGACCCCAGAGCTAACAGTCCCCTCAAACCTGGGTATCCTTCTTTTCCCAGCACACAGTTAACATGGCCAGTGGCCCCAGTCGTTGTGGGGAAGGGTCTGTGGAATACCGACCATACATTTATACAATCACATCACAAGGTCCTTCCTGAGGGGATGTTGCCATCTATTGAAAGAGTAGACTCTGAGACCGAGTAAAACCAGACGAGGGCCTGTGCTTTCCACTGTGGCAGTTGAGATGAGCCTTTTGTGTTATTTTACAAGCCAAGCAACGCTGTCATCAGTCATCTATCTATCACCACATACCCTCCCATTGCCTGGATCTCTTTAGCCATTTCCACAAATCCCTGGAGATCAATGCACCTCAATTGCCACTTCAGCCTCACTGCCTATTAGAGTCATGACACCACCTTGCCTCTGACCCTAAGTGCTGCCACCTGACCGCTGTCATTCTAGAATCCCATCGTCTCGTTGATACAGGGGAGCCCAGGTTCAGAGCAGCATCTCCCGTGGTTAACCCCACCCTCCAGAGGGTGACCATCACCACGTTTCTTACAGGCGCCAGTGTCCCCATCATCTGTGTCTTCATTATTGCTTCAATGAAGGGGTGCCCATAGGATCCTCAGAGGGACCATACTCAAAGTGGCCCTCATGTCTTACATAACAAATCCATTCTAACATTTCCATCTCTCTGAGCCCCCTGACCCCTTCCTTAAATACTACACCAAAGAAATCCTGGCTTCTCCACCTCATTGTTGTAGGCCAGTGGTTCTCAAACCACAGAGTCACTTGGAAGACGTATTATAAACACAGATTGTTAGAGCTCACCCCACAGTTTTTGATTCAGTAGAGAGTTTTCATTTCCCCAGGTGATGCTGATTCTTTTGTTCTGTGGACCACACTTTGAAAAGAAAAACACTGTGGGCTGTAACCCATTGTCAGGCACAAGCTTCAAATAGCCATCCCAGAAAACTGTTAGGACCAACTTCAAACACAAAGGTCCCTGCCAGACCATTGAAACCTAATTCATGGGCAGGTGCCTCAACAATAAATTCTCTCCTTTCTAGCCTTATATTCCTCTCTGGTTAAACACCCACAAGATCTACACACACATGTGTTCTGGTCTCTGCTGGTATATATTAAATAGGTCCTTTGACTCTTTCATATTTTAAGCTATTTTCTCCCATAGCAGGGCTGTACTTCTCTACTCAGGTTTTGTTGAAATCCAGCTTTTGTTATCAGCCTGGATGAATGAGCGGAAGTGAGGGAAAGGCTTGTGGAAAACAAGCAGAACCTCATGAGGCAGGCAGAACCTCCCTAAGGGAGGTCATTGCAGTCTCCAAGCAAGAGGACGCTGCTCTCCTCTGACAGATGGATGGGGATCCTCTGCCAGTCTGGAGAGTTCAAAAGCAGCAGGGGATTCAATGTCCTCTGGCTCATCTACCCAAATTACTCTAGCTCAGGGTTTCCCTATTTTCCTATTCAAGACATGACCACGATATGGGACACTTGTCCTGTTGTGCATCTGTCTCTTTGCAGCTCTGATACCCTTTCAACTAGATGCTGGGACTGATCTTCAGCACCGCCTGCCCTGTGGCTGCAGAGATGAGCATCTTCTTGAAAGCTGCCTTAGAAAGGTCTAGTTTTCACAACATAATTTGTGAGTTGGCACTTCTGAGCTTGTCATTTTTGTAAGGTTTTAGTGAAGCTTTTAAAGAGCCAGCCCTATAATTATCATTGTCCCCATACTATTCAAGAGCTGCAGTCACCACGTATCTCAACACCTCACCTTCTACCTGTGCTTCATCCCAAGTAAACCTGGGTGAAAATGTTAATCATTAGAATGCCACTGTCTCCCAGAAGTTATTAGTACCCCACTCATCGTTGGTGCAGGGGTTCTTATTCCCATCCAACTGATGAATGACACAGCTCCAAACTCCATTCAGGGGTCTGATTTCTGAGACCACTGCTCTTACCAACTCTTAAAGCAGAAAACACAGCCTGAGGAAAGGGGCTTATGTGTTTTACTTAAAGGGAATTTGATCCAAGGAGGTAGGAGTGACGGTCAAAGGAAGTAAAATGGGGAAGGAGGCCGGGTGAGTACGGGAGCATCATACCTGCCAGCGCTGAGTCTGACTGCTTGATCCAGCAGCACCATCCCTGAGAAGTCACGGAAGGACCGTCCATCAGGAGGTGAAAGGAGGCAGAACTGATCTACTGGATCCCTCCTTCTATTAGGAAAGTTTCATTCCATGAGGGAAACCCACGCTTCCAAGTAACACATGCTACTTGAGTGGGATTTTGCTGCAGCACCCATAGTTAAACCCTGGAACATGAGACCAGAGGTGCCAGAGGCAGGCACGAGGCAGGGCACTGACGGGTTATGTCTCTAAAATCCAATGGAGTGCATGAACATTCAGTAACCAAAGTGACAGCTAGAACAAGAGACAAAGAGGCCAGAGGGGGTATAGAAAAGATATTCAATACACATAGTGTACAAAACTAAATCCCTGCCCTTGAGAGCTTACTTTATACTGGCCTGGGAGGGGTGGGAAGACTGACATTTTACAACTAAATTAATATGTGTGTGTGTGTGTGTGTGTGTGTGTGTGTGATTTCTTTCACTCAGTATAATCATTTCGAGATTCATCATATTGCAGTGTGTATCAATAGTGTCATGCTCCAAGAGCCTCTGTGTTTCATTTTAGATCATTTCTAGTGTTCAAGTTCACTGATCTTTTCTTCTGCAAAGTCCACTCTGCCCTTAATCCCATCAGTGTATTTTTCCATCTCACACACTATAGTCTTTGTCTTTAGTTCAGTTTCAAGCTTTTGAATATTTTCTGTCTCTACTTAACTTTTTGTCCTTGCCTGTGTTAGTTCTGAATTGGTTGCAGTTAATAAATTTTTCTCCTCATTAGTGTTTGTATTTTTATTTGATGCCAGACAGAGTGATTTTACCTTGTTGGGTGCTGGATGTTTTTGTGTTCCTGTAAATATTCTTGAGATTTGCTTTAGATACAATTAAGTTACTAAGAAATTGTTTGATCCTTTCATTTTAAAGTTCCCATCTTAGATAATGCCCAACGATGTCATCGAACCACGCTTCCCAGACAGCGTTAAACAATATGCAGCAGATAATAAGAACACAATGCCTGCAAAATAAAATGCCCCAAACTGGCCCATAAAATTTAACATTGTTTTCCCTCTCTTTCTTCCAAGTCCATCCCTGGTTGATGCAGCAAAATCCAAATTGTCAAGAAATCAATTTCTTATTCCCGGTGGTCATAGGTCCAGTTCTAAACTCTATGCAAACACCTTCCTTCCACTGCTTGCTTTCCTCTCAGCTCACCCCAGCCAGCTAGGGGGGTGGTGTCACACTCAAGGCAGAAGCATCTCTGTGTCCCTTGTTCATCGGCTGTGACCTGCTCCACCTTCCCCTGGAAGTGAGGATACTTCCTTCCCCGCCTTCCCACTCAGTCTCTCGACTGTTCTATTTCCTCAAAAGTCCAGGTGATGAACAGGATACATAAGAATACCACTTTGCCAGTCCCACCCCACCAAACTGTAATAACATAAGCAAATCCTCATATTAAATATGGTTGCTGCCACAGCTCACAACTTAATCCCCAAAACTGCTAGGCAATAACATTTCCCAAGGAATCCTGATAATGTCTCTGGGATATAATGCATCTGATGCAACCTAGAATTACATGTCGCTACCACCCGCAGGGTCAAAACACAGGGCTAAACCTCTGCTCATCGAAGTCATGGAGGTGGTCCAGCGACTCTTTGAACAAAGGCAGTGGAAAGCACCCTGGTGGACCATTGCCAGAGTTAACTGCACCCTGGCACTCTGGCCATGTTGTGGGTGGTGGCGTTTCCAGAAGCATCTTCCCCTGGGCCCTCTAGCAAGTCCTAGTTGTCTTCTGAACAACAAGCTTGCTGAGGTACATGGGCACAAAAGATTCTGGACATAATTCTCAGGGGCTTTGAGTCTTTGTCTCTTGCTATGTCCCTTCTGCTGATGAATCTACTCCCTGCATCGTGCATCGCCAGGCAATGCAAGCGGTGAGGCCTCTGCAGCCCAAGCCCTATTGGCATGTCTAACTGGTCTGCAGTTTGTGTAGCTACTGGCCCCCCTGTTTATCAGAGGCCACCGCTAGTAGCTATCACCCTGTGTGGCACAGACTGTATCTGCCCTGCAGGCCAGACTCTGAGCACCTGAAGCCACCATGAAACGTGCACTTTGATTGAGTTGAGGTGCTGCTAAAAAGCTTTATCACAGGATCCACTACAGAGGCCTGCAGCTGGCAGGGGAAGCATTGCTGCTCCTTTGCTGAGCTGAGGCAACAGTGCCTTGGTGTCAACGGTGGCAATGCCCTCAGCAGGCTGGCCTTCCTGTGTGAAATGCAGATCTCTGGGCAATGAGAGCTGAGGATAGTGAGCAGGGCCTCAGTGGTCATTCAGTCACTTCAACTGATCCCGGATTCAGGGGAAGTAGGGCGGGGAGAGGCCTCCTAGGCCACGTGCTGTGCAGTGACAACCACTCCAGTCATTACCATGGAAAGTGAGACAGGCTAGCGCTTTAACATTTGGGTTTTCAAAATCATGGACCTGTGTTTAAATATCTGTACTACCATTTCCTATCTGTGGGACTTACAAACCTCCCTGTTAAACCCTCTAAGATTTTTCCTTCATCTATAAAATTGGGATCATGATAGAACCTGGTATTCCAGCTGAGAACGTATGTGATGATGTATTTAAAGACTTGTCACGGGCCTTGCCGGCGGTTTGTACTCCCTGGAAGTGGGAACAGTTAAGTAGGATGAAGAGCGCGGATTTGTACAGAGCTGGGCTCCAATTCCAGCCATACTCTCTCTGCCAAAGCCCCCATCACACACCTTCTCTGACTCTTAATGTCCTCATCTGCACAAACAAGAGAGGAATCATTGCTTCGCAGAGTTATTGGAGGATTCAATGAGATAATGTTTAGAACGTATTTGGCATTAGGTTGACACTCATTGAACGGAGTGTAAAAAACTCCACCCGGCTACGCCTGCGCATTAGGGCCCTGTTTTACACGGAATCCTCGGTAGTGGCTGGTTTCCAACAGCCAGATCTGCCTCTTTGGGGGGCTTCCATATCCACCTCTGACCAGCTTCTCCTCTAGGGTGGTGCTCCTTCCCTCAATCTTCCCTTCCTTTTCCCTCCCCCTCCTTTAAAGAAAAAGTTTCGCTTCAAATACTGTTGTATATAGATTATTTATAGATGCATTTTGTTGTAATAGTATAAAAACCTACATGGGATGGGAGCAGAGGAATGGGATTAGAGAGGGGGTTTAACTGTGTCTATGTTTTATTTCTTTTAAAATGACAAAAAGCACATATGCCAAATATTATGATTTGATAAAGCTCAATGCTCCTTACATTGTCTTCTTATTTTTTCTGTATGGTTGAAATATTTCATTTATTTTAAAGATCAGGTATGTGGGTTGGGGAAAAAAATCAGATTTTAATGAAAAATGGATAAAATAAAATGTAAAAATTAAAAAAATATTTTAAGTTTCTCTTTTCCGTTAACTTTTCAGTTTAGAATAGCTTTAGATTTACAGCAAAGTTGCACAGATAGCACAGAGAGTCCTCATCTACCCCACGCTGTCTCCGTTATTAACATCCTACCTTAATACGACCCACCGGTCACAGCTAATGAGCCAATATTGATATGTTTATATGAACTAAAGCCCATTCTTTACTCAGATACCTCAAGTTTTCCTTAACGTCACTTCTCTGTCCCAGGACATCATCAAGGATACAGCACTATGTTTAATCATCCCGTCCCCTTACGCTCCTCTAGAAAGTGACAGCTTCTCACTTCTGATGAGTCTAACATCAAAACTTAAGGTATTTTGTAGGCTGTCCTTCAATTTAGGTTTGTCTGATATTTTTCTCATGATTGACTTGGGTTCTGGTGTTTGGGGGAGGAAGGTCTTTTCAGAGGTAAAGGGCCATTCTTGGCACTTCAGGTCAAGAGTGCAAGCTATCAGCTGTCACTGCTGATACTGACAGTGATCACCTGGCTGCGGCAGTGTGATCAGGGGTCTCCACTGTAAGCTGACTCTCTCTCCCCCTTTCCATCCTATGCTCTTAGGAAGGAAGTGACTGTGCACTGCCCGCTCCTAAGGAGTGGGGGCTTGTCTTTCACCTCCTTGAGAGAGGAGTATCCACATGAATGATTTGGAATTCTTCTGCATAGAAGCTTTATCTGTTCTTCACCATTTATTTATTTATTCAATCATTTATATCAGTATGGACTTGTGGATATTTATTTTATATTGTAGGTTGTAATCCAATATTTCTTTATTTATTTTCTTGCTCAATTTGTTCCTGATTTCGCCATGGGGAGTTCTTCCAGCTGGCTCCTGTGTCCCGATGACATACCCCATCATTGTGTATTTTTTAACACTTCCT
This sequence comes from Eschrichtius robustus, assembly GCF_028021215.1. Classification (NCBI taxonomy): domain Eukaryota; kingdom Metazoa; phylum Chordata; class Mammalia; order Artiodactyla; family Eschrichtiidae; genus Eschrichtius; species Eschrichtius robustus. The sequence continues at coordinate 17,453,840 of NC_090829.1, forward strand.
TACTTTCTGGAACTATGTAATTCTCTGAGCTCATCCTGTCTATTCCCTGCCCCAGCCCTAGAATAAACCATTTCTCCAGAAGCCTGGTTCCTTTTATCAGAGAATGGTATTAGAAACTAAGATTGGGCTCTGGGTATGCTCACTGCTCCTGGAGTATCGTTGTGTCTTGGCCCTCTCAGCTGATAGAATAAGGAAATACGTGTGTGTATACTAACCCATTAATATGTGTACATATCTAAAAACATTTCTTTATATATTCATCTGTATGTATATTAAGCTAAACACGAGATCATAGATCAATATCTCCAATGCTAATCCAGGACCACAAGGATCATTCTGGCCTCCTCCCCTTGCTTGTCTATGACCTACCACTCCATCAGTGAGAAGTCTGACTCCCACCATCCACCATCCATTTATTCCATTCTTCAGTTCCAGTGTATGTACACGTAGAGTGGTTTCAGAATTGTTAACCTGCACCCCGACGGGAAACACCTTCACCAACTATGGTACTGTGTTTATGTACAGCTCCTCTTGTCTTTAGTCTTAGAGAGTTCATTCATTTCCAAGGTTACTCAGGTCAGCATCTTTTCCCCTACACCCTTCCTGGTGCAACACTGTGAATATATTTCCTTGAGGCTCTGTCCCCCATTGATCTGGTGGCTTTTTTCTCCCTTAGGTGAGAAAGAAGGAGGAGGGCAAGTCCCCTCCCCTGACTTGCATAAAGTTTTGGTATTGTGCTCCAGCTAAGTCCTTCCTCCTGGAGAGAGCAGATGCTATGGAGAACCATGCTGGGCCTGGTTTGCAATGATGACTCTCCCCTGCCAGAACCGCAAGGAGATCTTTCTAGGATCCTCACTGTGAAAATATGTTGGGATTACTGGAGTGAAAGTCTATAAAATTGTGGGGGACCACCTAAGACATGGCCTGCAGAGCTCTGTCACTGTCACACTAGGACACACACAGCCTCCAGCAATTCACCCAAATTACCATTAAATATTCCTACTAGTTTATGGCCCCAGTGGCTTCTTCTCTGGTAAAGAAATCTCTCTGGATGCTCTTGTGTCTCCAGATTTTAGAGTGGCAGTTTGCCCTGAAACCACAGTTCTCTGATGAAGTCAAGAAAAGTTGTTGATCTTTGTCCAGGCTTTTCTTGTCCCATAAAAATGGGAGTGATGACTTCCAAGCTTTTTAAATGTCAGGGTTGAAACTGGAAATTCCCTCTCTTTTCATCAGGATACTGCTTTTCCTCATCCTCTCACCTTACTAGTCTCCCAACTTGCAAGCCCCAACTCCTCCATTCTCTCCATCCAACCTGATCATGGCACCCCATAGGGCCTTCACCCTCCTCTGAGCCCTTATTTTATGATCTACTCGGACATTTACTCACAAGCTGGCTTGGACCTCTCTTGTGTCTGAAGCTATTCATTGTTATTAAGCTGTGACAGTGATGCTATTATTTCTCTCACATATTTTTTGTAACCTGAGTGTCCCTCAGGCCCACCACTTGCAGATCCTGGCCAAGGTCACTTTAACACTGTGTCCTATGATCTGCCAAGTCAACAGGTCCCACTCACCGAATCTTAGGCCCCCTCAGTCCTTCTCTTTTCCTATATCTCTCAGGAAGGCCCTGATGCATGGGGAGGTAGGTGTCTCATGCATAGTTCGGGCTGCTACCTCTTCATCTGCAGCCCGTCTTTCTTAGCCCACTGATGCTTTGACCAAGTGTGCCTGACACACGCTGTCCACCATCCACTTAGATGTCCCTCCTTGATCCCCGAGGCGTAAGCATCTCTGCCGAGGAAACCCCATTACTGGCCTCATGCTTTTCTGGGCTCACACTTTTCGGCTAAAGAAAACTCTCCTTCTTTTTGAGTCCCAAGCACTGGTTTTAGAGGGAAAGGGTACCAAGCAGAGGGGATACATGCTTAGGCCCCTAAGTCCAGTTTTCTTTCTTTTTCTTTTTCCTCTCTAAAAGAACTTTTTCTATCAATTTAATATGTTTACATAATAGAAAAGCAATCAACCTAAAATGTATGCAGTCACTTGCCCATTTTTAAATTTACATAGCCCTCCAATAGTTCTGTGCTGATGGACAAATATTTCTTTTTCTTTTTCTCTTATGCTCTCTAAAAGCTAACTGTAAATTTCTGATGCCAGTTTTTTTTCTATGAACTCAAGTTGGTCAGCTATAGTGCTGGATTTAGGAGGTGCAAATATACATACTCCAGTTAAATGTGGTGCAAGTCATACTATTCGCTTCTCCGTCGGCCTTTTTCTACAATAGCTTCATATGCAAACTGGAAAACCCTGTAGGTTTTTTAGGGGCACAATATATCCCTGATGCTCACGTCAGGCACTGGACCACCTCTTCTTGTCACACAGGTTTGTTTCACCTCCCTTGCCTTGCCGAAATCTTTGATCACCAAGCCCATTGTGGATATTTGTGTAGATATCTTCTAATTTTTAGTTTATACATCATTCACATCACTTACAACATAATTTAGTTCTGGGATGAGAATACAACACAGTTTTCAGTTTTGCTGCCCAGTCTTCCCCTCTGCACCCAGGAGGTGGATTGGGATGGGTTCAAATACAGCCTCACATGTACCTGAACAGTTTGTCCCCCTCTCCCCACACTCGGGCCCTGCTGCTGCCCCCGACACCTGAGCTGGCCACTCCCCTTGCTTGGGGCACCACTCGGTCCCAAATAAGCATGTGTACAGATGTCTGAACCATAATGTGGACGAGATTCAAGTTCTGTGCTTCTGAGTCACCTGCAGATCAGAGGAGAGGGCTTGATTGTAGAAGGGTCCCCAACCTCACCGGCTGGTGCATCTGAGCCTCAGCATTGATCCAGCTGGGATTCCTGAAGGTTTTGTTGTTTTGTTTTGTTTTTCAGTAAATTCTGAGCTTCTTGAACTCGGGGACTGGATGTCTTTTCCCTCTGAGTCCTCACTTATCTAACTCAGGCCTGACACCCACACAATGTGTTATTTGAATTGACTTCATTGTATTTACACTAACTTCATTTAATTATACGGCATGATAAAATAAAACTTTATTATGCACTCCCACACCCTCATCCAAGAATTAAGGAGGAGGAAATTTGGGGTCTAAGCTGTTTCTTGTCAAGTTAATGCAGAATTCTTTGTGACATGATCCAGGTAAGGAAGGGCTAGACACTATTTGCATAATAAGGCCAGTGTATTAGTTGGCAAGAAGTAGACCCAAATTTGGGTTAATATGCAGAGTATGAATTTCTTTTATAGACCCAAGAAGGTCAGAGAGAGGTTTCAGAAAGAAATGAATCCTCACACAAGCAGCATTTGTTTGGTGTTCATTATGGAGGTGGAATGTACAGGCAGGAACTAGTCCCAGCCCAGAGGTCCAGGCTTTATCTCCCCATCCTCCAGGGGAACAGCCACAATGAGATTAAGTCCACTCCCCCCCCACAAGGTGTCACCTCATTTGGGTGACACTAGAAAGGGTCTATGTGGAGGAGGAGGGGCTAGAGGAATGGGGTTGAACCTCGGGGAGAACGGGAAAGGAGTGAGACCCCAAAAGGACAAGAGTCAGAGAAAGAGCAGAAGCAATCAAGGAAGAGAGGGGCAAAGGGTGACGTCACAAGGGCTGTCCACACCCAGGACCCTGACCCCACCGCCACCTCCCCAGGAGGCCCAGGTGACACTGGAACCAGTCAAGACATCAGAGACACCTGGGCTGCCTAGAACTTGTCCTTGTGAGTCTCCAAAAATGCTCACCCATGTGATATTAAAGATGCATTTTTTCCGCCAGAAAAAAAGCAAAAGCTATATTTCTGGGGCAAGTAGACTTAATAAGCCAAGAGTAAAGAAACATATGAGTTAAGAGTCTAAATGTACACACTGAGTGACCTCAAATCAGAAATGAGACAGCTGGCTGAATCCTTAGCGCTAATTGAACAAAACCAAAAAAGCTTAGAAAAGACTTAGTAAAGCTGCCTTTCAAAACAAAAGCATCAAAAAACAACCAATCAAAGTTCCAGGAAGATTTTTTTTTAAGGAGCTCACAGTAGAGATAAAAAGAACTTAAGTATGCTCTTAAGCAAACATGAGCTGTAATGAGGAACAGTCTAAGCCAGAAAACAGGGGAAGTGGGGGACTGGCAAACTAGGAGGCATGATTATACCTTACACATGAGACCCCAAGCAGTGGAATGGGGCATCTGAGAGCTCAGTCAGCTCAGGTGGAGTCGGAAATTCAGGTCCAAATTAGACAAAAAGAAAAGTCTGTCCGTGTGTGCGATGCTCCCACCTTGGAGAGGGGCTGCACATGTTGAAGAAATGATGTAGCGGAGCCCTAAACTCCTGGTGTTGAAATGCAGTTGGAGCGGGGCTTTGATGGTCCTGTCTGTGCTGGGGAGTAGAGAACAGGAAGCTTGGCTCTAGTCTCAATTCTGCCATGACCTTGGGAGGTCATGTGGCACAGGAGGTTGAGAGAGGCTTTGAGGTCAGCAATCACTAGTTCAAATCCTGACCCCACTATCAATTAGCAGCACAATTCAGACATGCGCCTCACTTTTAAGAGCCCTGGGGTTTCCTCACTGGAAAAAAGCCTCATGAGGTTCTTGGAGGACCGCATGAGAGACTGCACAATGGCTCCCAGCACAGGGATAAGAGGCAACAATAAACATGAATTCCTCTCATCTCCAGGGTCAGTTTCTTGATCAAAAAATGAGAGGAGACTAGAACATTTTTAAGTTCTCTCCCAGCTATAAACTTCCCTGATTCCATAACAGAAGACTACGGGAAAGATTTGTGAAATGGGGTTGTAAGATCTAAAGCAAAATGTTTAACCTCTATGAGCTTATTTCTTTCTCTATACAATTGGGATAATAAAAATCATAACAATATCAACCTGACAAGGTTGTTGTAAGGATTAAATGAGCTAATGCATGTATACATGTTGGGGAAACCTCAATAAACATTAGCAAGGATGGAAAGTAGGATGATGAAACAGAAGCAGAAGAAACAGTTCTTGAGAAGGTCAACACAGGTTGCCATATTGCCAGATCCCATGGACATTTGAAGTCCTCATCTCCCTTGGCTTTTCAGCAATATTTGACAATCTTGGTGCTCCCTTCTTGAAACAACCTCTTCCCTCTAATTCCACACCAGGACATTCTTCTGGTTAACACTCTACCTCTTTGGTTGCCACTTCTCGAGGAGATCTCTCCTTAAGAGTTCCAGACTGATAAATTCAACTGCATGCTACACATCTGAACTCAGAAGTCTCTCAGGAAGCTCAAAATCCTTATGCCCAAACCTGAACTCAAACTTCCATCCCCAAACCCATTTCTCCCCTAGCAGTCCCCATCTAAATTATTGTTCAAGCCATAATCCTTTGTTTCTCCTTCTTTATCAGTACCCTGCCCCACCAACCCCTACACAAGTCCTCTTGGCTCTACCTCCAAACCCACCTCCATCTCATCCATTTAGCTCCATCTCTACAGCCACGTCCTGCCTCTGGGCTGGGCCACTGCCAGAACTTCCTGACTGGTTCCTGGCTTCCCCTGTGACCCCACCAGGCAATTCTCCATACAGTTATTTAAAACCTTTAAATGGTTTCCCACTGTTCTTAGAGCACATCCCTAATTTTTTTTTTTAATGTCCCAAACTCCTCCTTACCTATATAGATCCATCTACTTCTCATAACTCTCCACCCTACTCACTAGGCTTCAGCTTCACTCCCTCTTTCTGAACTATTTTCGAGACAGTCTCCTTCCCATATTTCACCTGCTTCCCTGAGGCTGTGGTCTAAATCAGCCTTCCTCATCATTCCCTCTCACAGTTGCCTGCTCTCTCCCTTCTCAGAACTTACCACAATTCTTCATTAATCAGGTGACAATTGACTCTTCTCTATCCACACTGGACTGTAAACTATACACGAGCTGGGACAGCTGTTGTGTTTACTGCTGTATCTCCAGTTCTTGGCGTAGTGCTTATATAACAGTAGGTCCTCAAAATTAAATGACCTAATGAATGAACAGTAGTTAGACTGGGCCTTGGAGGGAAACACAGGATCCAGGGCTAAGGATGAGTGGAGCAGCCCTTTGCATAAAAGAGTTGGGCAAGACAGCTACAAAACAATGAGAGACATGATTACAAAGCAAGGAATTCCAAAGCAACAGGAAGGTGTGCACAGTCAAGACCACAACATAGTTGTCAGCCAGAAAATAGGTACAGGACAGGGCTAGAAGGGTGGGGGAGAATCACCAGAAAAGCAAGAAGCCAGGCCTCTCTCTGAAGGGACTGGGTGGTGCCTGGTAGAGAGTGGATGGCAGGACACTGACTCCTGCCCTAAGCCACCACCCAGAGGGAAATCGTGGCTTGGGAAAGAACCTGGGTGAAGAGAGACTTCCAGATTAGGAAGAAGGCTGCCTTCCTTCCTGGGAGTGGGCCAAGTGATGGGGCAGTGGATATGCAGTGGCCCACATCCTGAGCTCACCTTCTGGTACATTCTGCCTGACTTGCCTCAAAGATCTGGACAGCACCCCGCTGCTCCAGGCTTCTCTCTTTCTCTCTGGGAAGGTGATGGCGGAGATCCTTATAGCCGTTAATGGCTCCCCCAGATCCCTCACCATGCAAGCAGATGGGAACTGTGCTCCAAGCCCATACTGCCCTTGCCTTGTTCGCTTCTCCTGCTTAAGTCTATGTTCCGGTTCTCACCACGTAGCCCAGCCACCGACCACAGCAGCCCACCCGCCGTTTTCTCGGCTTGCTCTGTTCCTCCCATACTTCAGTCCTTTGCACAAGCCATTCCACTCCCTAATGTTATCCTTCTGTCCACACTTTCCTGATGAAGCCCATGTATCCTCAAAACCCAGCTCAGATCCTAACTTCTCCCCAAAGCCCTCCGAGACCCATCTCGTTTAGTCTATTTGTCCCTCTTACACTGTGTGTTCATATCTTCAATGGATGAGATGAATTATGGTTGTCAGTCTCCCCCATGAAACCAAGAGTCACTGAAAGTGTAGGAACCCTACCTGGCTCATCCTTGTCCTCCCACAGCATCTAACCCAGAGCACAAGTCCTCCGCTGGGCTGGATGTTTGTTGGAGGAGTGTACTAGTGTCCTAAGGCTCTGTAATAAAGTACCACGAAAGGGGTGGCTCAAAACAATAGAAATGTATTGCCTCACAGTTCTGGAAGCTGGAAGCCAAAAGTCAAGGTGTCAGCAGAACCGCGCTCCCTCTGAGACTTGCGGGAGGATCCTTCCTTGCCTCTTCCCTCTGGTGGTGGTGGCAACCCTTGGTGCCCCTCGGCTTGTGCTGTAGCACTTCAGCCTCTGCCTCCATCATCACATGCCACCCTCCCACGTGTGTCTTGTGTTTCTTCTTATAAGGACATCAGTCATATTGGATTAGAGCCCCCCTGATGGCATATGACTTCATCCTAACATTACATCTGCAACGACTATGTCCAAAAAGGTCACATTGGGTATCTGGGGTAAGGACTTCAACATATCTTTTGGGGGGGACACAGTTTAACCTACCACTGGATGTATGTGGAAAGGGCATTGCATCCCTGAGGACTGATTGAGGGTTACAGATGTCCAAAGCCAAAAAACACACACATAAACCCAGCCACAGCCTGGGAGGAGGGAGGGGGAGAAATGAGGCAGAGGCGGGACTGCGGAGAGAGACCAAAGAGGAGAGGAAGGGGAGGGGTGGACCGAAGGAGAGAGACTAGGTGAGAACACCGACCTGGAGACCCTCTGGCCAAGCACGGCATGGAGGTAACAGTTAGTAGGACACAGGAAAGACACAAAGAGCCCCGGGCTTCATGACAAAGTGAAGGTGGCCCCAGGCCCCATCCCTGCCCTCCTTCCTTCATAGCTGCATCCTCCTCTTCTTCCATGGTTCTCCTGCTGCAGCTTGACTCTCCTGATAGAGAATTTAATGAGACCTGCAGTAAGTGGATCCCAGATTCTCTCTCCCTGCCCCAAGTAATTATAAAGCTCAGCAATTTTTTTCCCCTAACTTGCTGATAATTTTCTAATTACTCTTGCTTCAAATAGGACAGTTAGCATTAAAACGAAACCGTGCTGAGGTTGTGGGTTCACTCGTATCTGCTTTGCTTATTTCCTTAATTTGACTGCATGGCTTTATGGACAGAGAGCAGAAGGTGACCCCCATACTTCAGATTGCCTGGACCCCCAAAATATGGGAAACCCGCAACTGGCATCAAGGTAAAACTCTCCTGGAGGAAAAACTCTTCAAGACATACCCACCAGATGGAGTTTAATGAGTCAGAATACAGCAGCGCTCTCTCTGGAAGGGGACCAAGGGGACATTTTCCTTCACTTCTTCTCAGTCATGGAAGTAGCCTGGCCCCAGCAACTTGAGATGAATTTCCAAACAAGATGGAGATTCCTTTCCTATAAGGACATACAGTTGGGTTGATGGGATAGGAGGTATTGGGGTTGGGGGAAGGAAAAGAAAGTTCAGGTAAAAAGAATATAAGTAGCAGCAGCAACTAAGCAGAAACAGTCAGAAAATACTTGGTTTGGTGCAGAAAATGTTGGCATCTCTGCACGGGCACGTCTGGAGAAATCTTGCAGAGAAGGCCCCACCTTCAAGCCAGATTGCCCCAAAGTTACATTAGGTTGATTAATAGGGACTTTCCTCTTGCTAAATTCCATCACCTCATTGGGGAAAGCGAGAGAAACTTTCCAAGGTGGTGTGATTAAAGGAACCAGCGATATTTAATCAGAAAGAAGTCCTCACTGCAAAACCTTCCATCCATGTATCTAATTTAAAAATACCCTGTGGCAAGTCAATCTCATTTCTTCTTCCTTCCTCTAAGTGGCATCTGTGGAGGATCCTCTGCTCCTGGATGCTGAGCCGATGCTTGCAGGATCCTTTCCCCTCTCTCTGACATCTCACACGCCCATTTGTCCTCCATCAACACCTCAAGAGTCAGCTAGGAAACAGGAAAAGAAGAGTCTTCAGATGCCTGTAGCAAACGGAGGGAGATTTTAGACTCTATTTCCCTACCCTATTGTCCTGGGTTCTTGATTTTCCCCCCATTCTGCTCCTTCTTTGTTTGTTTTTTTTTAAATTATTTATTCATTTGTTTATTTATTTATTTATGGCTGTGCTGAGTCTTCGTTTCTGTGCGAGGGCTTTCTCTAGTTGCGGCAAGTGGGGGCCACTCTTTATCGCGGTGCGCGGGCCTCTCATTATCGCGGCCTCTCTTGTTGTGGAGTACAGGCTCCAGACGCGCAGGCTCAGTAATTGTGGCTCACGGGCCTAGTTGCTCCGCGGCATGTGGGATCTTCCCAGACCAGGGCTCGAACCCGTGTCCCCTGCATTGGCAGGCAGATTCTCAACCACTGTGTCACCAGGGAAGCCCAGTATCCCAGTTTTGAGCACAGATTCTGGTGCCAGACTGTCTGCATTTAAATCATGGGTCTGCTGCTTATGAGCTGTGTGACCGTGGACATACTACTTAACTTCTCTGTGCTTGAATTTCTTCGTCTGTTAAATGGGGATAATATAGTTCCAGTCTAAGGTAGGGAGAATAATGTTCCCCCAAAGATGTCTACGTCCTAACCCGTAGAAACTGCGAGTGTTACCTTATATGGCAAAAAAGGGCTTTGCAGAAGTGATTATGTTAAGAATCTTGAGATATTATCCTGAGTTGCCTGGGTTGGCCCAATGTAATCACAAGGGTCCTTCTAAGAGGGAGGCAGGAAATCAAAGTAGTAATAGGAGATGCAATGATGGAAGCAAGAGACTGTAGTGATATGATGAACGGATCACGAATCAAGGAATTGCAGGTGGCCACTCGGAGCCAAAAAGGCAAGGAAATGGATTCCTCCCTAAGTCTCCAGATGGAAGGAGCCCAGCTGACACATTGCTTTTAGACTTCTGACCTCCAGAACTATAAGAGTTCTGTTTTAAATCACTGCTGTACTTTTTTTTAAATATTTTTGTTTGTTTGTTTTTTAATTTTTTAAAAATTTATTTTTGGCTGCATCGGGTCTTTGTTGCTGCACACGGGCTTTCTCGTTGCAGCGAGCAGGGGCTACTCTTCATTGCGATGTGCGGGCTTCTCACTGTAGTGGCTTCTCTTGTTGCAGAGCATGAGCTCTAGGAGCGCAGGCTTCAGTAGTTGCAGTGTGTGGGCTCAGTAGTTGTGGCTTGTGGGCTCTAGAGCAACACTGCTGTAATTTTTTACAGCAACAACAGGAAATACACATCCTCATTAGGTTAAATGAGTTAATACATTCAAAGCACTTAGAAAAGTGCCTGACACGTAGCCTACACATAAGTGTTAGCTAGTATTATTAATGGAAAAACTCTTGGCTTGGGTCAGAGATGGCCAGTCTCATCCGTATTCCAGCTAGTAGAGAGGCCTATCACTTCTGTTACATCCAGTTGGCCTGAATTTGGTCACCTGGTCACATGTAGCTGCAAGGGAAGCTGAGGGATATAATTTTTCTCTGAGTAGCCATGTGTCCAGCTGAAATTTAGGGGTTCTAGGACTAAAGGAAGAAGGGAAGGTGGCTATTGAGGAGTTAACAGTGGCCTACTTTGAAAGACGAAAAGTTTAGCAAAGGTACTTTCCCCCCAGAGTTTGGATAGCTACTCATTTTCCAGCTCCTCTTTTTTGTGTTCTTAATTTTATGGAATATCTCTTGACTCTTGGCTGTGTAAGATGAGACATCCTTGATCACTCTTTTCCTCCCTCTTCTTGCAAAACCATTACATTTGCATCTGGTCCTGTAACCATAATTAAAATGCTCTGTTTTTGTGTGTTGTCTATCTCTGAGCTTCAAAAATTGAAAAATCAATAAGGTGTTTTTAAAAAATATTATGACTATGTAAACATTATTCTCTGCGGAGCTAACTAGCATCCTGGGACCTATACAGAAGGAGCTATAATCTTATGGTTTAAATGCTCTTGAAGAAGAAATGCTCCAGGCTCCAAGTTCAAATGTATTTTTCTACATTCCTTCAGATACTCAAAGTCATGTTATATTTTAATTTGCTTCACGTTTGGGCCATGACTTTCTTACACAACTTTTTGTTCTCCCGGAGTTTTTAACTGCTTTTCTCTTCTCTTCTCATGAAAAGAAGCATATGCCTTTTTAATCAGGTCATTAAAATCTTCCAGCTTCTTAATTACATTATTTGTTGAATGAAGCCCATTTTCTTCTTAAGGACATTCTTCTCCAAACCCTCTGATTTCCTGTTCTAATTTTGACTGATGGTTTTATGGACCTCTGGTATTTCTATTCACTGCACTCCTGGGTTAATTCAACTTTTTCATGAATCTATTAGCTCTCTCTTTCTTGGGTTTTGTCTCTGTTTTGCTGGAGTATATCTTCAAATAACATTTTTTTTTAATTTATTTATTTTTATTTATTTATGGCTGTGTTGGGTCTTCGTTTCTGTGCGAGGGCTTTCTCTAGCTGTGGCAAGCGGGGGCCACTCTTCATCGCGGTGCGCGGGCCTCTCACTATCGCAGCCTCTCTTGTTGTGGAGCACAGGCTCCAGACGCGCAGGCTCAGTAATTGTGGCTCACGGGCCCAGTTGCTCCGCGGCATGTGGGATCTTCCCAGACTGGGGCTCGAACCCGTGTCCCCTGCATTGGCAGGCAGACTCTCAACCACTGCGCCACCAGGGAAACCCCCAAATAACATTTTAAAAAGGGGTACCTGGGAGAAAAGCTATCTGAATCTTTGTGTGTCTGAAAATCTGCTCCTTCTTTGGAAGGAGCAGAATGGGGGAAAATCCTGAATCCAAATACTCATTTTACCAAAAATGAGTATTTGGATTCAGGATTCTTGAAGTGTAGGGAAGTAAAAGTGGACTTGAGACTCAGGTAGATCTGGGTTTGAATCCCAGAAGCACCATTGATGAACCATGTGTCTTTGGTAAATTTAATTTCTCTCATCCTCACCTCCCTCCCCTGGGAGCTGGAACCAGCAGCACTCATCAGGTTTACTGTGAGAACCCAAGGAGTTTGCAGACATAGCATTGACCTCCAGTAAACATTGGTCCTCATCTCCTGATCATTAATTCAACAAGCATGCCTTCAGAATCTCAGCTGGGAAAAGGGGTTGTGTGATTCCCCCCGCCCCACGATGTATGGGGCTCCATGTTTGTGCAGTGGCATCCTCACTGGTACCCTGGAATCTTCTCTTTCTTTCTTCCCCACACCCACTCAGTTCTCCAGGGCAGTGCAGGACTGAGCCGGTATGGCTCCAGGGCTCAGTTCATCTTGTTTCCATACCATCTGGCCTCTGACCCACCCTTAGTCCTTTTATGCCTCCTGTCTAAAGAAACGTCTTGTATTTTGCCTACAGAAGATGGTTCCCTAATGAATGTCAAACAACAATAAAACTTAAGTGTTTTCATCAGACACTTGAGCAGGCATCTGTCCTCCCAGCAGTAAAATATGCTGGGGTTCTGGAAACAGCTAAGAAATTTGAAACTAGGTTTCATCCACTTAGAGGAGAGCTGTGATCTGTGATCATTTCACTCACTGACTCAGTTAGAGGAAAAGCCCTCAGGGGGCTTCAACTAAGCTGTAGTGGCTCTTGACATGAGCTTTCCCCATAGAAGGAAAAAGAAGGGTGTGCCAGGCAGAAGGAAGGATGGGAAGGCCCCCAGAGCCCACAGCACCAGCTGGGGAGAGTGGTACAGGCTCCTGGGGGGCCACAGGAGCCTCTGCTGCGGTCTTGGCCCCAGGTTCTGTGAACACCCTGGGATCACTGCAGCCCCCAGAGGAGCATGCATTCGGCAGCCCTGGTCTGCCCTGAGCACCAGAGGATGTGCTTGAAACAGAGCAGGACCCTATGGTCCTTCCCCACCAGGTCCTCCACCTGCCTTTTGTCTGTAGAAAAACTTTAGTCAAAGAATAAGTTTAATCAGAGAAGTGAGAAAATGCGGAAGCAAAGGAAAACAGTCAAACAAGACTAAATAATAATAGCTTAGTCATTAAACAAAATCAAGGACTTTTAGTTCCTCCTCAAGGACTATAGATAATATTCTGAGCCTTCTCCTTTGAGCTGTCTTGTAGATGCTGAGACCCCCACCACGTAGAAGAAGTTAACTACATAATGACCAGACTGTAGCCATGACATAAGCCGCCACAGTTCCGAGAACTGGCCTCAAGGAAATGGGAACGAACCAACTCTGGAACTGAAGATTAATCGTACTTAAAACAATCAAGATGACACTGATCAGACCACCGCATGACCAAATCCAAGATGACTGTCAGAGGTGAGTGTGCTGTTTCTACATTCAGCCCCCTCCCTCTGCCTATACAAGCTCTTGCCCACTGGTTGTCGGTGGGGTGGGGGGGCGGGAATTGGCCTTTGGACTTGAGTCTGCCCTCCCCCCCGCCCCCATCCCCCAGTTGCCAGCCTCCGAAATAAAGCAAACTTTCCTTTCCACTGACCTTCCCTCTTTACTGGCTTTTGAGCAGCAAGCAGCCGGACCCCACTTTCGGTAACATGTTTGCTTACTGGTCAAGAGGGGCTTCAAGTCACAAACAGAAAAAGAGCTGCTCAGGTAGCAGCTGCCTCCATCATATGAGGTCAGATATCCAGGAGCAGAAGAATCACACCCAAAGGCCCTGAAAGAACATGCAGACAAGATCATAAAGTTTGGGTAAACACAGAAAATGAAAAGCACTAGGGTGTAGATTTGGAACCTAACGGTCCTGGGTTCAAATCGTGGTATAGCCACTGGTCAACTGTGTGGTTTGGGGAAAGTCATTTAACCACTTTGAGTCTCATTTCCTAGTATGAAAAGTTAGGTGTTGGGATAGAGGGGGAGGTAGATGGGACTTAGTATTTTTCCTCCAGAATTGATGGGTGGATTAGAGAGAAGTTGTGTAAACTGTCTAGAATATAGCTGATACTCAACAATCAACAGCCAGAAATCCCAGAGGCTAGGGGACTGAATGGTCTCCATTCTCTAAGGGAGAAGAAACAGCCTGAGGGACTTAATGACTATCCCTAGTGAGAGTGATCAAGTCAGAGGTCACCAGTGTTCACCAGGAACACCAAAATTGAGCAAAGTTCAACAAATAATGTACCCGTGTACACTGTTTTCTTCAAGAACTCTAAAAAAGACTCTTGTAAATATGGAGATGAAGTTTGGATAAGAGCAGCTGGGTGAAAGCATCTCAAAGATCCATGGAGGAAGGCCTCCATGGATCCTGCCATAACATCTTCAGTGTGCTTGGTATCAATTCATTACCAAACGACCCCTAAGAAGCAAGAACAGGCCTCCTTGTGGATGGCACAAAGCTAAGAGAGTTTTATGATCATTGGATTATAGAATTAAGATTCAAAACTATCTCAATGGTCTTAAATTATCAACTCAAAGAAAGAAGCAGAAATATCATCGTTAAATTCTTCACTTCAGTTCAAAATGGTAGCTGGAGGTGAGGCTGTCCTGCTGAGAGCAGTGACATTCTTGTTTTAAGCTGGAGATAAAAGCAGTGGAGGAGGATGAAAACTATTCCGAATCCAAATAATCCAGCCCACCCATCCAAGTCAGATGCCACCTGGGGTGGTTTGCAGGAATTGATAGGTTCAGATGCCTAGGTCGCTCCCTTGCCTTCTTCTGGGTATTTAACAGCCTTGTCCCGCCCTCTGCATTTTGCTTGAAGAGCAGATTCTGCTCTCTGTTCAGAACTAGGCGACCACCTCAGCAAACTGAAGCAAAGTCGGGGGCTCGGCTGAGCCAAAGGCAAAGTCAGCTGGAGCCCTGGCCTCACATTAGAGTGGCCTTCTTCGTTTTATGCTTACTGTCTTACATGATCCATTTACTCCATTTCTGCTGGCAGGAGAAAAGAAAGGACACTCCGTGTGCGCCTAGCATGGGAACCCTCCACTCCTGGTCTCTCCCAGTGTATTTCTCCTTATCAGAGCCATTCTCTTTGCTTCATTTCCTCCCTTTGGAAACCACATTAGCAAAATAGCTAATGTGCATCAATTCTGTTTTACTACAGCCCTTCTTTTTTGTTACTTTAAATGTTAGAATCTACTAGACAATTGCTGCTATTGATAATTCTTAAACTGGCCTTTTTCTCTGCCAAATATTTGGTATGCAATAAAATGGAACTGGGCACATTTGAAGCTGTCCCCTGGCTTCTCCCTTCCTTCCTAACAATGTTGGGGTGCCAGAAGTAGAGTGACCTCCTCGCTCCCCCCATAACCTTCCCATTTGTGGGAAAGGGTCACTGCCACACGGCCTCTTCTCCCCAGGGCTCCTCATGGGAATAAAAAGAATTAGGGAGCAGTGCAGGTCAATTTTATGACATCATGATGGAGGCTCCAAGGCAGGATAGATTTAAAATGTTTCCCCCTCTTGGTTTTGACCCTAAACCGGAACAGCAAGAGTGATTTTTATAGGTTACCAGGGGAGTGCTTGAGAATAACTTTACTTCTTTTTTAGGGAAATAAAATGATTTTCAAGAAATTCTGCCAGTGTATGAGTCAAGCCCATGCTTATCCCCCCGAAAATATTGCTTTAAATGCTGTCACATGTTTTTACTTATCTGACTTGTAGAGTATATATCTTCAGAGAATCTTCAAGAAATAATAAATATTAAAATTTTAGAAGTCAGAAATGAGTGAGGCCCTGGGACAATAAAATTATTTTTTGACACCCAGTCCCTTGTTCTTTCCACTCTTAGTTCTTCAGTAATTTATTTCAGATTATAATTCTCCACGCATTATATGAGCATAAATTCATGAAGTTTATTTTCATATGGGATTCTGAGGGTTTGGCATAGTATGGACTTTTAGGATTATGTTTTAGACCTAAAAGAGCTAGAAGAATCATATTCACCTCTCTTTTGCCTGCAACAGTAACGCATACCTTATTAGCATTCAAAGCTTGTCTATTTGCTTCTGCTACATTCCTTGGAACTTGAGCGTCACAAAAAGCAACTGCTGACCCGTGGTCCAGGCTCCCCTTCCCAGACCATGCAGGCTGGTCCCTGTGCCAAGCCCAGACTGCCCTTCCAGAACTATTCTCTGCCCAGAGAAGTCCTGGAAGACCCAAAAGCAGGAGCCCAAGGCTACCTCAGGACCCACTCTCGCCTCCTTTGTCCCGGATCTTCCTCATCACTTCTGGGGGTACTGACTACTGGGCCCTGGCCACTCCCCTTAGACAGGGGTCACAGCCTTCCCAGACTCACAGGCCTGCTGGCATCCTGCTGTCTGCTGGTCTGCCTGATGAAGGTACTAGCTTCTCATATTGAAGCCATCCCTGCCAGTTGCTGCCCTTCATTAGGCCCTTAGCATCTGCTGGTCTTTTCCTTGACCCTTGACCCCTGCCATCCACTGATACCAGGCCCTGATACCAGACACAGTGACCAAGAAGCCCAGATTCCTCCAATGTGGTGTTGTCTTAAAGCACTTATATTTAAGACACATTTAAGCGCACCACGGGTGTGAGCATTGAGAGCCAAAGGGAGAGCCTCTGGTGACCACACAGGCACACAAGAGGCCCAGCAAGGAGCCGAGTCTCACTGGGAAGATGGGGACCAAACTCTAAATGGGAGAACCAAAGGCCCAAGAAAATTGGGGCAGGGATGGGTCATGGAGCCCAAGGTTCATAACTGAGAAGAGATTTAATCCACATCTGGAATGCTTTGGAAACAGGGAAGGAGGGTCCTGGGGGATGGCTGGAATCCCAGGAGTCCGTAGGCTATTTGCAGGCCTGGTTGAGAGTGCGGTGCATGAGTCATGCTGTGCTCAGGGCCAGAGAAGGCAGACATCCAGCCACAAAGCGAACAGTCTGACACACCAGAATCCACACTCAGCAATACTGATTCCAGCAACACTGAATAAGTTCTTTGATATTTTATTGGAGGCTGAAACTTTTCATTTTAATTAGATTAATTCTCTAGGTTTACTACATTTTTAATGTGTTTTCATTATGCCTTGGGGTCATTTCCCCCATAGGAATTATTCTGGGTTTACAATTTTAAAAGGAATCAACATTCTGAATTTAAAATACGGATTTTTTCAGATTTAACTTTTCTGGACCAAAGTCATACCATAAAAATGAGACCACTGAGAGACTTGGAGGGCTGGTCTGTATACACGTTACAAGGTAATTTTTTTCTTCTCACCTGGATGAAATAGAACTAGCTTTTACTGACCAGCACTGAGAATCATCTCAGCCTGCGGGTTCTTGGTGAAGATCCCAGGGTCTCCTGGGGCGAATGTGAGCAGTCTGCCTCAGAGCTGGCTACAGAGCCCATGCAGGCGAGGTGGCTGCTTTTCCTGGCAGTCGGGAGGTGAAAGCTGTCGCTGGATTCTGCTACCTCAGCCCCACGCTGACAAACAACACACTAATAGGCAAGGAACTAGACAACTCTACCTAGGAACCCAGCATGTCTCTTGGCAGAATGGCAGGAAGGTTCTGGTTTCCAAATAACAAAGTTTTGTCAGAGCCAGAGGCCCAACATGCCCCTACCTAGATGGACACTCATGTTTCCCTCACTCCTCTCATCAAGTCAGCCTTTCCTTCAGCAAACAGCCCACAAGCCATGGGCTGAGCTGGCCATGGGCACCGGGGTTCCAGGACCCATGTCACAACCCAGTCCTGCTGCCAAAGGCCGGGTCTGTTACTGAGTTTCCACTAAGCATCAGGTACTGCACTAGGCATAGTGGAAAACATTGTTATTCTCATTTTAGAGTCAAGGAAACCAAACTGGTACTCCAAAAGATGAAGTGACATGCCCCAAACCGCAGCACTGACAGAGCAGAAGCTAATCTGAACACGAAATCTGCCCAGCTCCAAATTCTGCACACTTCCCCCTCCACCAAGCAGCATCCTTTCCAGAAGCTACAGGGTTTCTGTATGGGTGAAGCCCCCTGTTGCCTCCCTGTTAAGCAGTCTCCTGCAGACCCCTGCCCTTCTAGCTTGGTCCCACACTATAACACGTAAGCTAAGGCTTTTTTTTTTTAATTTATTTATTTTATTTATTTATTTTTGGCTGAGTTGGGTCTTCGTTGCTGCGCATAAGCTTTCTCTAGTTGTGGCGAGCGGGGGCCACACTTCGTTGTGGTGCACAGGCTTCTCATTGTGGTGGCTTCTCTTGTTGTGGAGCACGGGATCTACGAGCGCGGGCTTCAGTAGTTGTAGCACACGGGCTCAGTAGTTATGGCTCACAGGCTCAGTAGCTGTGGCTTGTGCGCTCTAGAGTGCAGGCTCAGTAGTTGTGGCACATGGTCTTAGTTGCTCTGTGACGTGTGGGATCTTCCCGGACCAGGGCTCGAACCCATGTCCCCTGCATTGGCAGGCAGATTCTTAACCCCTGCACCACCAGGGAAGTCCAGCTAAGGCTTTTCACACCCAGCACAATGGATAAAATAGGATCCAGAACAAGTGCCTCCTCCCCAGAATCAGAGCTCAGCTTTGCTCTTTAGCACCCCCTGTGGCAGCCCCCAGCTCTGCACTCAACCTGGTCATCCCTGCCCAGCCCCTGCCTGGGACTCCAAAAGAACATCATCGAAAACCCTCCTTGCCATTCATACAAATTGTCTTTATATGAACTTGTGGTGATGTGCCTTCTTCTCTCATCTTGAATTTATCTAAAGAGCCCCAAACATCTCAGTGCTTATGAAAATGAAATTATCCAGATGTCTTTGCAGATGTCACAAATGGCCAGCGAGTACAGCATAAATGCAAAGGAAATCTCCTCTCCCCACATGGTAGTGAGTGTCTGCAAATGAGACCAGGAAAAAAATGACCAAATGCACACTAATTCCTGATGAAAGTGATTTTTCTTTATCCCTGTGGTTAGAATTTCAATTTTTAAAATCTTAACTATTCTAAATTTGGATTTTTTTTCAATGGTGATCAAAGATTGATATTTGGTGGTTATTACATTGTCGTTAATTTGGGGCAAAAAAAACCAAGGAAGTGTAGTGAGGCGTGGAGGGGATAAGGGGATGAGTATGATTATCTTCCTGTTCCTTTGGGATCAGTGAAGAGATGCAGTTTGCTCCTGTATGCTTGGAGGCGGGGGAAGAAGGCATGAGAAGGACTCCTGGGCAGATACCCAGAGAAAACCATAATTCCAAAAGATACATGCACCTCACTGTTCATTGCAACACTATTTACAATAGCCAAGACATGGAAGCAACCTAAATGTCCATCAACAGAGGAATGGACAAAGATGATGTGGCACATATATACAATGGAATATTACTCAGCCATAAAAAGGAACGAAATTGTGCCATTTACAGAGACGTGGATGGACCTAGAGACTGTCATACAGAGTGAATAAGTCAGAAAGAGAAAAACAAATATATATTAATGCACACATGTGGAATCTAGAAAAATGGTACAGATGAACCTATTCCCAAAGCAGAAATAGAGACACAGACATGGAGAAAAAACTCATGGATACCAAGGGGGGGAAGAAGGGGTGGGAGGTTGGGAGATTGGGATGACATATATACACTACTATGTATAAACTAGATAACTAATGAGAACCTACTGTATAGCACAGAGAACTCTACTCAGTGCTCTGTGGTGACCTAAATGGGAAGGAAATCCAAAAAGGAGGGGATATATGTATACATATAGCGGATTCACTTTGTTATACAGCAGAAACTAACACAACATTGTAAAGCAATTAAACTCCAATAAAAATTTAAAAAAAAATTTTTTTTTTTAAAAAAGAAGGCATGAGAACGAGAATGGGATGGCAGATGAAGGAACAGAGCTTCACGGAGGAGATGAAACGCCAGCTGATCATGAGCATTCAAGACAATGGTTTTGGTGGAGATGGAGGAAAGCAGCCTTTGGAGAGCGCCTTGACCGAGAACACAGGGTTAGAAATGGGTCAAGCCCGTTTGAGGACTGACTCAGATCGTTCTGAATGGAGGGAGTGGAGGCAGGGACCAGACCCTGGACGTCCTTGAGTTCAGCCCGGAATTTTATCTCTAAAGCAAACAGAAGCATTGGAATTGTTCCAACAGCGGTGTGACACAGTGAAAGTAGAGATTTAGTAGGATTATCTGTGTGGTAAAGAGAAGGATAAATTGAAAGGCAAATTGTTCATGGATTCACCTGTCAGATTTTCACTCCGTCTCCTTTCACAGAGAAGTCGAGGGCTCCAAATCTGCTGTTCTGGTCCAGGGGTCAGGAGACGAACATATGCCCTCCATCCCTTCTGTATGCCTATGTTTTCTGCCTGTGGTAGGAGGAGCAGCAGAGCCGATTAAATCCTGGAGCCGGCCAGAGGCCTGCAACCTCCTCAGCGGTTGGTGCATCTCTGTTCTGGTCTGGCCACCAGACAAGACCTGCAGAAGCCGCCTCCCACCCCAGCCCACATTCTGCTCCTGGCCGCCTGCCGCTCCCTCTGGTTCCTGGATAAAGTCACACCACTTCGCGTCCTGCTGTCGCGTCCTTGAGTCTCCTGCTGGCCTGGGTTTTGGCTTGCCTGCTCGCAGTCTGCCGTGGCACAAACCAGCATCCTAGCGGCAGCCGTTTCTACCGTGGGCCACACAGCTCAGCAGGAAGGAGGCCTTCTCCAAGGGCCACCTGGGGGTGGGGGGTGGGGGGCGGGTGGAGCTGCTTGGGGTGAGTGTCATGTGTCTGAATGGGAAAGAAAGGGGAGATGGGTGCTCTCGGCCCCGAAAATCCTCCTGGCTCTTTAGGTTCTGCCTCTGGCCCTTGGATGGCATTACTTGGACTGAGTGAAAATCTCAAGCCACATGCTCACGTGGGCAAGATATATAATCTCTTCATCTCCTTAATTTTTTGGAAACGGAACTTCATTACTATTTCAAACACCCAGATCCCTGGAGCATAGAAATAATCTTAGCTAAAATGGAGCCCTTCCCCACCTCACCCTAGCCAGGTTGTGGGGTTTCCTTACCTAGTGCCGGGGTAGCGGCAGGCGGGAGAAATCCTCCTGCATCCTCTGCTAAGCTGTCCTCATGCCATCTGGTCTTTGGTCATTTGTTCACACAGGTTACTTCGGGTCTCCCTCCCCCCATTCCTGGCCCTAAGGCCTCTATAGGTGCAGCTTTGTCTCAGCTACTGCCACGCCCCTCTGCACCAGACCCCTCGAAGCTGGGTCCCCAAGTGCCAGGGTACACCAGGAAACCACTTCCTCTCGGGGGTCTGGCTGTCTCAGTGGGGTTCTGCCTAGATGTAGGGTAGGTACAAGTTCCCTGTGCCTTGGATTCCCCAAACCTTCAGGGGCTGTGTCTGTTGGTCCCCTGAGAAGTGGACAGTGAGGTGAAGTCAGGAGTAGAAGAGGTTTACCAGGGCCGGGTAGGGGGAGTGTGAACACTTGTGAAATATAAAGCGGGAGGAAGCAGGACTGGGCAGGAAGGCATGCACTGTCTTGAAGATTAATAAAGTCTCCCCCCTCCCCAGGGAGCTGCAGAGCTCATTAGAGGGATCTTGCATTGGGGGCCCGTCACCGGCCCTAGTATCCCAGCCCCATCATCGATGGCTGGAGCTGCGCAGGGCGAGTGTGGACTTGGCTCAGTCACTGTGTTGAATCCTGAAGGCCGCGCAGCTACAGGCTCTCAGCCAACTGCACTGCCCCCAGGAGAATGGCAGGTTTTTTCCAGAAGGGAGAGCCCAACAGCGAGCCTTCAGGGCTCCACAGGGGCCTGCCACACCTGGGCGCTCTTCACTTCCCCTCAGCCTCCCCCCTCATCCGGGATGGGGAATCTTATCTGAATCACCTCAGAGCCTCCTAGAGTTCTTTCTGGGCCCTGCTGAGGACAACGCTTTTGAAACCTAAAAACCAAAAGTGGATCTTGTTTCCTCTCTTTACATTATGAAACCCCTCCCTTTAGGAAATAAACTGGGCATAGCCTAACTTGACTGGGAAGAGACCATGGGGATGAGGGACACATGGATTTGCATCCAGGCTTTACCAGCTGGTAATTGGTGAAGGCTGAACGCAAATCTATCTCCTCTGAGCTTCATGCTACAACCCATCATCATTACCAGGAAATACGTTGCCAAAGTCCCCGTCCTAGAGTGGACAGCTAGCCTCTGCCTGAGTGGCATTTGTGATAGCCACATTTGTGGTGCTTGGAATAGCAGAGAAGCACCGAATCCAGAGAGCAGTAAAGAAGTAGCATCGCTATAAGTGAGGCAGTCTCATATCCTTCCCCGGAGAAAGCTCCCCTGCACCACTCAGTGTTTATCATAAGAAGGAATTTACACAATCTATTTATGTGCAGTACATCCCATAGTCAAGGATGTTGCCTTTCAAAGAAAGGAAGTTATTCTTTCAATACATATTTATTGAGTACTTACTACATGCAAGGTACTAGACCAGCTTGCAGGGGTGAAAGAGACAGGATGTCACATGAGGGGCTTACAGTCTAACGTAGGGAACGCTGCACATAGGCAAATTATCACAAAGTAGAAAGTGGTATCATCCATGCTCCCACCTAATGATCATAGTAACCGATATCTGAGTTTCTGGGGCATTTACACATTCGTCCCTGGAACACCGTCCCACTCCTCACCTGCTTATCCAGCAGCAAACTCCCTCCCACCCTGCAAAACCCTCTCGGATGTCAGCTCCCTTGTGCGGTCTTCTTTGCCTACCTCACACCCCCCACCTAAGCAGACTCCTTTCTTCTCTCTCTCTTTCCCTTCCTCTTTCTTCTTGCTTCCCTAAGAACAGTGGATATTTTTTGAGCAGTTCCTATGTGCGAGGCATTCGGGTTAACACTTTACAGCTATTAACTCATGTATTCCCCACCGCAGCCCTGTGAGGGAGGTACAGTGACACGCCACCACACCGTGACACACAGGCCCAAGAAACAGACCTTGTGCAGTAACTTCCATCCAAACAATACTATCACCAAAGTATCCATTTGAAGATGGGGAAATGCGTGCTGGACGTGAGGGGCCCTCATGGTTGCCCACAGGCCGACTCAGCCTGCCGTGGACCCAGCCCTAACCCCTTTGGCAGGCCTCCGTGCTCCTCCCCCGCTGTGTCCTTGCCCACTCCTCGGGGCCCCTCTACCACGAGGATCACAGGGCAGCCGGCTCCTGATATCTCACTGGTGACCAGATGGTCCAGCTAGGACCAGCTCTGAACAGAGACCCACCCACCATGAGCCCTGCCAGGTCCAGGCTGCCTGCAGCCTTCTTCAGCCATAGACTGAGACCGCGTTTCCTCACCATCCCTCTTTGCTGCTCAGCACGGCTGGGGAAGGGCACGGCCCAAGCAGGGAAGACCCCAGAATGAGAATGAGCAGAGTCCTCAGAGAGGCCATCCAGCCCAGCACACCTGGATCTGGAACCAGCTGCCTGGGCTCGCACCCCAGCTCGAGCCCCTACTGGCATGTGCCCTGGGCAAGTGACGGAATGTCTCTAAGCCTGGGCCTCCTCATGTGGAACACAAGGGCAGTATTAATAGCTCCCACTTCACAAAGTTGTTGGGGAAAAATGAGATACTGCCCGCAGAGAAAAAGTGCTTTGTAAACTATAGAAAGTGTCATCGTACACATGTTTGAGAGACTCACATAGCTATTATTATTACATTTAATAGTATATATTGAGATGTTAGAGCTCAAAGATTAAGACAGGAGTTCTAAGGCCAGTGGGCCAGGGTTCACGTCCTAGCTTTGCCACTTACTAGCTGTGTGACATTGGACAGTTAAATAACTTCTCTGTGCCTCAATTTAGTTTGCTTATCCATAGTATTTTGGGAAGATTAAATATGTTAATCTACTTAAAGCACAAAGAAGAGTGTCAGACACAGAGTCAGCATTCCATAAGTGCCAGCTGTGGCTAGTATAGGAGTCACAATATTAGTATATTATTGTCTCCGTTCAGGATGCTATAACTGAATATCACAGACTGGGTGGCTTATAAACCACAGAAGTTTATTTCTTACAATTCTGGAGGCCGGTTGTCTAAGATCAGGATGTCAGCGAGGTCGGGTTCTAGAGGGAGCTCTCTCCCTGGTTGCAGACAGCCATTTTCTCACTGTATCCTCACATGGCAGACGGCAGAAAGCTCTCTGGGGCGTCTTTTATAAGAATACTAGTCCCATTCGTACGGGCTCCACCCCCATGATCTAATCACCTCCCAAAGCCCCCCCCCCACCTCCAAATACCATCACATTGGGTGTGAGGACATCTGCCTATGAATTTGGGGTAGCAGGGGCACACAAACATTCAGTCCATTTCAACTACATTCTTCAGTATTCCTTACATTATATTACATATGATTATGGCAACTAATATTTGAGGGTTTACAGAGAATTTACACATTTATTTTCAGAAAGTGCCAAGGGACCTCAAAGCAAGTGATTGCTACCTCCCCAGGAAAATTAATGGGGAATTTTACTCCGATCCTGGGCCTTGAAAGAAAAATAAGATTTGGACTGTTGGAATGAAAGGCAGAGAGAACCACGTGAATGAAGTCATGCAAGGGTCCTGCCAACAGGACATGCTCTGGGAACCTCCAGCAGTTGGGTTGGGTTTTGTAAAGGTTCTACATATTTATTGTGTAACAGAACCACTTGGGGGAGCTTATAAAAATACCGATACGTAGGTCCCGCTCTGAGAGGTTCTGAATCATTGGTCTTGGGTAAAACCTGGGCATGAATGATTTTCACAGTTCCCCTGGTGAAACTAATGTGCAGCTGGGTATAAAGACCTCCGGGCTAGAGCAGTGGGTCTCAAACTTCAGCTGCATCAGAGTCACCCAGAACTCTTGTTAAAACACACATCACTGGGCCCCGCCCCCGGAGTTTCTGACTCAGTAGGTCTCGGTGGGGCCCAAGAATTTACATTTCCGACAAGTTTCCAGGAGATGCTGCTGTTGCCGGTGAGGGACCACACTTTGAGGACCACAGGGCTAGTACACAGGATGCACAAAGACAGCTAGCGATGAGGCCCATGCAGTTGGCTCATGGGGATCTCACTCCACAGAACTGTCAACCTCATCCTGTCAGCACCGGGCTGTGAGAATGCTCATAGCTGGGTATGACAAAAATGGACCTGGTAGCAAGGTGAAGGAGGGGATGGAGAGGGAGGAGAATGAAGACAGAGAATGAGGTGTGAAGGTTTAGACCAGCCAGCAGCCTGCAGCCAGGGAAAGTGCGGCCCAAAGCAGGACAGTCACGCTGAGAGTGAGGGACAGGAGGGGAATTCCAGCCACACTGCTGAGGTCAGACTCAGAGGACAGAGTGGCAGTGAGCTGTGAAGGGAAAGGACAAGACCAGCCATGACTCCCAGGTCTCAAGTCAGAGGAATGAGCACTGTGGAGTCAGGGGCAGGTCCAGGGTGAGAGGTGAGGGCACTGGCTTTGGACACCTGCATCTGGGGACAGAGATGGTCCACAGGCTGTCGGGATCCAGAGTTTAGTCTGAGGATTCAAGACACTGCCACTAGGAAGGGACCACAAAAGCACTGGTGAGAAGGAAGAGATTAGGTGCAAGGACAGCTCCTGGAGTTACCCAGCCCAGCCACCAGGAGGAAAAGACAGAATAAAATCTCAGAGCCACAGGAGAAGAATATTAAGGAGAACATGATGGCCAATGGTGTGAAAGGCCATGGGGCATTGCAATGATACCTGGAAAAACATTTTTTTAAAAATACAAAAACAAAACCAGCCAAGTGAAAGTAAGCTCTCAGGGGGAAAGGGCCCACTGCAGTGTCCAAGCCTGCCGTGCCAACTCAGGGGACAGCCTGTAACCTGCGGAGTGTGAGGCTGGGCCCTGGACTTCCTCATGGGCAGCAGCCTGGCTGGTACACGCCTTGCCCTCACTCTCCAGCAGCCCGCACTCCAGCCCTCGAGGGACCCCTAGCGTGTTGAGAGAAAGGCCTCAGGACCTGGCGTTGTCTTCAGTCATCACTAAACTCAGACACTGGCAGATGCTCATCTCACCAAATGCCTGCACGGGAAGGACCGTATTTTTCATAAAGGCCCAGATAGGGCAGAGAACAGCAGAAGCAGAGGCGTGGGTGTAATTCTCCCCTGTGATCCCAAGTCACACGTGTGCCTCTGTGACTGGAGAGGGCACATATCCGGAGAGGGCACATATCCAAAGAGGGACTGCGTTCTCTCTGACATCCTCAGTGGGCTCAGGCCCCGAATCGGCTCAGGCAGGACCTGCAGGACGAGCAGTGGGCATCGGGACATGTGAGGCGGGCTTTGATGAGGGCCGGGGCACCACAGAAATAACATTAGAGGCTTTATGAACAACCTCGGGCCACTAAGATCAATGGAAACTGCAGGCACAGCCAAGAGAGCCCTAGAATTCTCCATCCCTCCACCCTGACACACAGTGGGGACTCCGCCTACTCTCTGTATAAGGTCAGGTCACTGCTGCCACTCCGGGGGTGGGATATGTCTCCTGCACAAGATTTGTTCTCCTCAGGTTGGCCTTATGGTCCTTCATAATTACTCACATTTTCCAGTTTCATTACTAGGAATGAACAGGTAAACAAAGGTAAGTGAGCAGAGAACAAAGGCACTCGTTTCCCCTTGGCAGATACAGCCTATGTCAAAGCTCTCAAGTAACCACGTGTGCAGGGTAACCCTGCCCAAGCTTCCTGAGGTGGTGCCGTCCCATTTTCATGCCTTTGGGTTTGCATGCCTGGGGAAAGGGCTAGAATAGACCCAAAAGATGACATTACAGATGGTCCAGACTTAACAATGGTTCAACTTATGATGGTTTGACTTATGACTTTTTTACTTTACAATAGTGCAAAAGCTATATACATTCAGTAGGAATTATACTTCAAATTTTGAATTTTGACTTTTTCCTGGGCTGGCGATCCGCAGTACCATCCTCTCTGGTGGTGCTGGGCACCGTCAGGAGCCAGAGCTCCCAATCAGCCATATAATCACGCAGGTAAACAACTGATACACTTAGAACCATTCTGTTTTTCACTTTCAGTAGAGCAGTCAATGAATTACATGAGATATTCAATGTTTTGTTTTGGTGTTTTTATAAAATAGGCTTCGTGTTAGATGATTTTACCCAACTGTAGGTTAATGTAAGTGTTCTGAGTATGTTTAAGGTAGGCTAGGCTAAGCTATGATGGTAGGTTAGGTGTAGTAAATGTATATTCAACTTAGGATATTTTCAGCTTATGACGGGTTCATCAGGTCGTAAGCCCATGGTAAGTTGAGGAAGATTTGTACTTTGACTTGCTGGAGACGGTTGGTATCCCTGGCTCCTTCCCCGTGGAACCTCTAACAAGCTTTGCATTCAGATTCATTTGCTGGGTATTCAAATCCCTTGATTCAGAGTAACTTGCTTCAGTGGAGTTTTTCAAATGGATTCTTGATGCTGAGGCACTATAAGAATAAGAAATAACTGGTTTTCATGCTAAACTAGAGATTTCTGGAGCATCTTATATATGGTGTCTGGCAGCAGATTCTTTAATAAAGAAATCATGTTGAGATGTAGAATGTTCTTATGGGAGAGTTTAGAAATGTGATAAGATTCCTTAAGTCCCCATGTTTTAACTGGTAGTAGAGGCTCCCTGGATTCCTGGGTAAAGAAGGATTCTGAGGTATCCCACCTGCACAGGAGCACAAGAAAGAGGAGTTGCAGCCCAGGAGTATTGCCACCCCCGGTTTCTTTATGTACAAACGAGGGAAGTGACCCCAGAAGGGTAAGTGGTTGTCTCAAGCCTCAGTGCGTCTATGGACAATCAGGAGTTTTATACGGCACTAGTGTGTTCTGCATGGTGTTATTGTATGAATCCCACCTTAAAGAGCCCCTGTGAGGCGGAGAAATAAAGCAGCACCAGGAAAAACTAAATGACAGGCCCAGAAGCTGCCAGAGGTACTGAGGTAGCAGGTGGACATCGGTAGAGCCCACCAGGCAGCCGTGAGTCCAGGGGAAGACTCGGGCTGGCAGAATAGAGGGGAGGGGAGGCCAGGCCAGAGAAGGGAGCACCTGTCCTGTATGCAATCTAGCATCCTTTCCCCCTTGGGCTACAGCATCGTCTCACCTCCACCTGCAGGTGGCGTGATGCTGCCCTTCATTCAGAAGCTGGCCCTCGACTCAGGACTCTCCAGGGTGTTCCACAGCCCTGGCTATGGTGATTGGTGCAGCGACAAGCACGTGGCCCATCCTAAGCCAATAAGCAGCAGACCCTGACTCTTGCAGGAAGTAGCAGGGAAAGCTCTTTCTGCTGAAATTAGAGAGAAAAGTGAGACAGCCTGGAGCTGCTGGTAGCTTTTGTCACCGTATCCGAGGAGCCCAACCAAGAGGAAAGCAGAGTGAAAAGAGAGATACAAATTCCTGACTTGGGGGAGAACCGGCACTGACCCATGCTTAAAACCAACTCTACCTCTAAACTTTTTTAGTTACATGAGCCAGCAAATTCTCCCTTTGGTTAAGGCAGGTTGATAGCATTTCTGACACTTGCACAGAAAGCGTTCTGACCTTTACACCACAAAAGAGCATAAACTCAGGTTTGAAAGCTCAAGCATTCCTCAACTGAAACCAAGCCACCCCTGCATCATTGAGAGAGTAAAATGCAATGACTCATGTGCATGCCAGCACAGTCTCTCTGTCTCGTGATAGGTGCTTAAGAAACTCTGAGCCAGACCCTGTACTGAGGTCAGGAGAAGAAAGTTGAAGAGGGTACCACCCATGTCCTGGGGACACAGTCCCGCAGGGGGACAATCAGCTGAAAAGTAATGGGAGGTCATATGATTATTAGAAGCTCTAATAGGGATGTGGTCAGGGTGCCAGGGGAGCACAAAGGAGGGAAATACCTCATGGCTGAGCACAGAGAACACTGGCTTGATTAAATCAAATTAAACAGCATTGGTCTGTGTACACCTATGAAATCATGGAGTGTTTACAGCTCCCATCAGTTGGTAAGGTCGGAGGAAAACGAGAGGAGGGTACCATTTATTGAGCATCCACTTTGCCCCCTGGGCCGTGTACTAGATTTTCTCATTCAGCCTTCTCAGTAACCTAATGAAGTAATTATGAGCAATGCTATTTTACACATGAAGAAATCAGGGATCAGAAAGGTTCACATTCCCCAAACAGAAAAATCCAGGGGAAGGTTTAGCTTCAGGAATGGCTTGATCCAGGGACTCAAATAACATTGTGAGGACCTGGTTTCTTTCTATTGCTCACTTTTGCCTTCCATAGAGGCTTCAAAACTTTCATCCGGGGCATTCACAGATGACCCCCACAGCTCCAGGCTCATGTTATCCTTTCTGCCTGGAGTAACCAGCAGTGAGCATATGTCTACCCCAGCAGTCTCAACTGCTGTGCATCACTGGCTCCAATTGAATCACTTGTTCATACCTGAACCAGGAAATACGATGCTTTGAGTGCCCAGGATGGGTCAAAATCTCACTCCTGGAGCTGAGAGATGACTCGACTCCTCCTACTGCAAATGGATGGAGAGTGGAGCTGACAGTGGCTCCTCAGAAGGAAATGGGATACAGGGTGGCACAGTGAGGACCAGGACAAGAGTATCTCCCTTCTTCAACAAGCTTTACTTTGTGAACACAATTCATGCAAACAGGTGGTGCTGGCAATGGTTAGAAGCTCACAATTTAGGGTAGTAAGGTAACAAGTTACACTGGCTTTGGGTTCTCCTATAGTCCTGAAGAAAGACTATGGATGTAGTGAGACATAAAACACAGAGCTACAATACATCAATTCCAGTCTCTAACTTCCCGTTTAGCATCCCTGTTCCTCAACCCTAAAATTACATCCAAACAGTGGAGCCTAAGGTAGTGATCCTCAACCCACCTGTACATCAGAACCACTGGTGGGCTGATAAACACATACACACCAGACCCTACCTTCTGAAAATTCCGATTCAGTATGCCTATCTCAAGAACTCCTGGCCTAGGGTTTAGTAAAATTGGCAGGAGCACCAAGGCGCACATGTTATTTGCAAAGTTTGTAAATGACTCATTGGCTCCCATTTATTCTGGACAAAGGATGAGAAGAAAAGTGATGAGGGTTTGACAGGTTATGAATGAAGCCATCGGGTAGGAGCAATTGCTAGTAGAGTTAGGGGCTGCCTGTCCCAGTCTTCCCTTCCTCCCACCCTCTTGGAATTCCCTCTGTGCGTGATTCTTCCAGAAACATGTTCTTCGATGTTAGCCTCTACAAAAGCCCCAACCCCCAACCACTTAGTTTGAAAACAAATGAAACTAGATATGCTGATGGAATTCAGTGGGTGGTGTGGGTGCTCCAGGCATGCCCTGCTCTGCCTCATTTACCTGGGAAAGTCAGTCCAAAACCCAAATCCCTTTGGAAGGAATTGTCACCCACAATAACAAGAGCACCATACATGTGACCGTTGTGTTATATTTTAGACGATACTTTCTCTTGAAAAAAAAAAAAGCTTATTTATTTTACAACACCACAAGGTGAGGATGATAGGAAAATTATCCTCTCAATACATCTCCTCAGAATTTAGCATTAGGAACTAATTTCACTCTCCTCCTGAACTGATATGCCTCCTTTATTAGTCAGTGAAAATCAGATCTCCTAGGTCGCTCCATTTATGCCTTAGCTTAATTTCCAAATATCCAGGGCTAACTTAACACTTAGGTTTTTGTAGCCAAATTAGGGTTTGGGTGTGATTGTATTTCCCCTTCCTCAGTGTAGGGTCTGATCTTTTGTTTTAATAGTGTTATTTGATATGTACTTTTTGTTACAACCTATAAAAATCTTCTTTGGGCATAAATAATGTAAACATTATAAATACATAGAAGTATGTGATGCTATATTTTTCCTGTATTCTCCAGGCAGAGGAGACCTCTGCTTTAACCTGGCCACAGACTTTCCCTATTGCCTCAGCTGATTTGTTCATAACATATGAGCCCTCGGCCCCAGGCAGAGCCTAGCAAAGTTCTCATGGACTTTCCCTCTTCCCTTTTCGCCAACTCCTTTTTCCTTTCTTCCCCTGTCCAAGTTGTGAGGTAAACTTTGCTTGAGGAAAACCCTGACCAAACACCTCATTTCCCTCTGCAGCCTCGAAGAGCCTCAGATCAAACAGAACAATTAACTCAGCAAACAATACCATCAGCAGAACTCCCTCTGTACCCACCAGCCCTAAGCCGAACAAACACCTCTCTCGGAGCATTTGGAGGGAGGGAATTGGAGGGAGGGAAAGGCAGGCAGGGATTTCATAGGCCTCTCAGCAGGCCTGCTCCTGCTCTTCAGGAACCAGATTATTTAGCATATGCCACTGTTCCTTGCTGCCTTGGGGCTTTGGCTGGGGACCACAGACTTGTGTACTCAAGGGACAGCATTCAAAGTCAGCTGGGGCTGGGGTTGCTCTCACAGTACTGCACACCCAGAAGCTACCCCAGTGGGGACTCAGGCCCCTGGAGGTGACCACCCACCGAATCCTGATAAGGAGGACAGAGGAGCACATCCACAAGGAAAAGTCTCCTCCAGTTACGCAGAGCCTGACACACCGTTCACTTTCAGCTTCGTATGGGAAAATTCTTGGGCACTTAGGCAGAAATTGAAATTCATCAGAAATCTCAATATACCATAAGAACAGTAGTTTTTACAGAAATCAGAGACTAAAAAGACCTATTAAGGTATCTTGTCCACCCCTTATCAGCATGGGATTGGTCCCTGAAGAGTTTTGATAGTTCATTTGTAAATAACTCCAGCAATGAGCTTTCCATCACAGAATCCCCAGGAGAGACCATTCTAACGGATCTTATTCTTTGGAAGTGTACCCAAGATCCATCTTAATTTCTCCATTTCATAAGCTGCTCCTTGTAGTATCCAAAATGACTCCAGCAGCTCATGCTGCATCCCCTCTATGAGGCACTTCTCTGTAGCAGCCATGTCTTCAAGTAGTTTGTAATCCTTTCTTATTTTGGAGAGGGGCTGACGGATATATTTGAAATTTGCTAAGTGCCTGTATGATTGAAAAATATACAGTCTAATAAAGTTTTGCTTTGTGGTAAAACCGATCAGAAATCAAAGGTTAAACTGCAGCTGACAGAAGGTAAATTAGGAACCTGAAAGACAGTACAGAGTAGAGATGCAAAGCCTGGGCTTTGGAGTCTGACCAGCTCAGGTTCAAATCCCAGCTCTGCTGCCCACTAAGAGTATGACTTTGAAATGTGATAACCTCTCTGAGCTTCCCTTTCTTCATCTATAAAATGGGCATCATATTGCCTACATCAGAGCTTTGTTGTAAACATTACCTGAAAGATCAGGGATCTGGTATATAATAACACTCAATAAGTAGTTTTTAATCATTATTATTTTCTACTATAAAAGTGGCTTGACTGTGTATAAAATAGATAAACAAGGATCTACTGTATAGCACAGGGAACTATATTCAGTATCTTGTAATACCCTATAATGGAAAAGAATCTGAAGTATGTATATATAAAACTGAATCTCTTTGCTGTATGCCCAAAACATTGTAAATCAACTATACTTCAATAAAAAAATTAAGTTTTTTAAAACGTGGCTTAAATGCTAAAAGTATATACTAAAAACAAGAAGTTAGATTAACTCATTCACATCCAGGGTAGAAAAACCACGAACAAAATAATCACCTCATTCATGCCTTTTCCTGAACTGGCTAGATACATTTGCATCACTCTGCTGAACCCATGGAGGAATTAATTGAGGAGGTAAGATATTCTCATATTAAGAGTTAAACAACATGGCAATGGGTTGGCATAGTGAAGTCAGCTAAACGCTAGGTAAGTGGGAAGAAGAAGGATGCAGGCTGAGAACTGAGCCCAGGGTGGGGTGGGGGTGGGAGCTCCAGCTGAACTTGTCAGGCAAGCTCTGATGATCCCCAGCCAGAGGTCAACTCAGGGCCCTTAATGCCCAGTTCCGAGAACAGCCTTTAAGGCAGTTTTGCAATATTTACTCTAAGGGAAAATATCAAAGTGATATTAGATTATCTATTTAATCAACTGGTCAGTTTCACTAGCCCTGTGTATCAGGGCTTTTCAAGTTGTGATAGAAACCCAACCCTAAACCAGCTTAAGCAAAAATCAAACAAACAAAGATGAGTTTATGGATGATCCTGGGGAACCTCCAGAATAGCCAAGCCTCAGGAGTCCAGAGATGAGGACGCTCTTCAGGAACAGTAGGAATGGAGAGAGGATGTCTTCAGGACTTGCTGCCTCTCAGAGCTGGAAAGCTGGGGAGAGATGGATGAGTTGTGATTGAGAAGAAGCAAATGTATGCCAGTGACCAAGAAAACTCAAGAGCAGTTGATTTCCCTGGAGAATCATGGAAAGTCTCAGGAATTAGAGGCACCAGCTACCTCGGAAAGTGGGGGTACAGGTGGAGCAGAAAACTGTAAGTGGGCTAAATATCTTTATAAGAAGCATTTTGACACTCATATCCGCACCTCCACTGTAGCAGAAACCTGAGTGTTTACCCTCCGCTGAGGTCTGACCAGAGAGCTTCTGAACTGAGGGGCTGGAATGGTTGAGAGCCAAGGTGCCCGAGCAAAAGCAGGAGAACTCAGTGAGAGTTGATATACTGAACCATGAGCCCCCAGATCCCACTCCCATACTCACCTCCCAGAATGCAGGCAACCTGGCTTAAGCATCCTGGGCAAGAAGTTAGCAGGTGTCTCACAGGAAAAATCAACCAGCCCAACAGACACTGAGAGTTGAGCCCCCAGTGAAAGGGCCAAGGCTGTTCTCCCTACAGTGAAGCCCACCACCAACACATACAGCCCAGGCAAACACAGCTTCAAGCCAACTTTTCAGTGGCCCATGCTTAAATACCAACTGACAACCAAAGATCATCAAGCATTTGAGAAGCCTTCCATTGTCCAAAAGAAACAAACTGAAGTAAACATAAAGAATTCAGAGGGGATAATGAAATAATTGAGAATCTGGGAGTAAAAAGATACTGCATCCATGAAACAAGAGCAGGAGACCCTAATAAGAAACACCCACAGAATAGAAAATGAGCTCTTGGGAATTATAAATTTGATGGCAGAAATGAAATATAATCAGTAGAGTATTTGGATTATAAATTCAGAACATCACCAAGGAATTAAAATTTTAAAATAAAAATAAATAATCATAGAGGGGAAAAGAATACTCTAAGAAAGTCCACTGAGGAAAAAAGGGGGGAAGGGAGGAGCCAATTTCTCAAAGCTAGAAAAACAGAGGGCAATGTCTTCAGAATCCTCCAGGGAAATGATGTCCAACCTGGAATTCTATGCCTAGCCAAAATATCAATTATACATACAAGTAGAATGAAAATATTTTCAGACATGCCAGGTCTCAAAAACTGTATCTCCCATGTGCTTATTTTCAGGAAGATACTGGGGAATGTACTCCAATACAATGAGAATGAACCAAAGGAAAATATGGTATCCAAGAAACAGGAAATTCAACGTAAGAAAAAGGTGAAGGGCATTCCCAGGAAAATGGTGAAAAGAGGTCCCAGGACAACAGCTGTACAATAGGTTCACAAGAAATTAGCCCAGATGTGAGCAAAATGTTAGAGAAATCCAGGGTGGGTATCCCCTAGGAAAATAAGAAATTGTTAAAAGAATTGTGGGATGAATTAGTGATCAATACTATAAAACTAAGCTAACAAGTAAAGCAAAAGGATTATTAACTCTGGGAAAAATAAATACTTGCTCCTGAAAGTCAAGTTAATTATAGTACATTACATGACTCAGCTGTTACCAATATTTACATAGTACTAATGTACACAATGAATTAAGAGCACACCAAAAGTGTGATAAAGTATATCGGTAGTTAGGGGAGAAGCAGTGTGTGTGTGTGTGTGTGTGTGTGTGTGTGCATGTCAGTCAGAGGGGAGACAGAAAAGACTGGAGTATAAGGAACTTAAATTCTAATCCTCCATACTTAGAGATCAATAGATAATATTTAAAACTGTAAAATCAAGAAATCATGGTATAACCATTTTATTTCAATGTACTGAAGCAAATACCGGAATAGTAAAAGGCATTGAAAATGCTTGACTCTAGGGAGTAGCAATGGAGTGGGAAGGGATGAGGCACTGCACTGTTCTTTTTCATTCTATGCTTGTAGAATTTACTTTCTTTTTAAACTGTAGCTATAGATATATACATATATAAGTAGCCTTATACATATATAAGTAGTCTTACAGATATATCTATAAAATTTTTGTTAAGCAGGCCAGTTTGGTGACAGAGACAACTGGATTTGTATCTAAATTCTAGAACTCTTAGCTGTGTGACCTTAGGCAAATACCATCCCCTCTCTGGTCCTCAGATTGCTCATCAATTTCAGAAGACAATGTAGTTAAGATGATAAAGAGCACAAGGCCTGAAGCATCTCAGGTAGTTTCTTATCCCTACCCTATTTATCTTCATCACTGTCATCCTCATTTTCTCTATCACCAATCATCTCTAACATCTCTGCCATCACTTGCCAGCACCCACCATAAAAATTTGGAAAGGGATCAGAATTCTGAGACTAAAAACTCACCTCATAGCAAGAACTGGAGGACAGGCTGAGCATGAATGGGACCTGACGCAGTGGTGGAGAATTTGTTCAAGGAGATTCCTTCCTTCTCTTGGAAACCATTACCTAAGATGCACAGTGTTTACAGCACAGGGATTTTATTTGGAAGCTGAGGCCAAGAAGGGGCTGAGAACAAGATTGTAAAATTTTTAGGAATTTTGTGAGCCAGTTGTTAAATACAGCCATTATTAAAAATTAAATTACGACGCTTACAATGAAATAAATTATACTAAAAACAAAAATATAAAATACTAAAAGCTTCACTTCCTAATCAATCGTTTGACTATATTTGACTATTTATTATCTATGCCCTTAATGTTATCTATTTTATCCATTATTATCTATATCTACATTAAGAAGTGGTGTGTCGGTAGCTAGAAGACAGCTTTGGTGAAAGATTTACATCACAGAAATTAATAAATGCTGTAAATCAAGACTTTTTTCCCAGAGAGACAGTTTTTAAACATTTACCAGCACACCACTGGATGGGGATCAGGAACACCAGAATCCAGATGTGTCCAGCTTTCCAAAGGTTCAATAAAAACATATGTCTTGGCAACCTCCTCAGAAAACTCTTTCATATCTTTAAATATGATGGTCCCTAGTAACCAACAAATATTTGAATGAATGAACTGTAAGGGAGGAAAAACTTTTCTTCTACCTTATTAGGTTCTGAAACTGGAGACTGCAAATTAAACTGCTAAAAGACAAACTAACAGAAGAAAAGCATACAAATTTCATTTGATGTTAATATTTTTATATGCACAGGGGCTTCATAGAAAAGAAATGAAAAACCCAAAGAAACATTTAAGGGCCCAGACTGCCACTTTAACGAAGGATGATAAACTGTGGAGAAGAGACTAGACTAAGGAAAAGGGTTTGGGGCTTCTAGGGTAGGTAAATTGTGGGAAGGTAAATATCATGTCTGGTATTTTCACATTAGCTTCTTTGCTATAAACATCTTTGCCACAGGCATTTTTGCCACAAACATTTCTACTACATGACTAATTGGCCGTAAGGCAATTTTGCAGTGAAAGATAAAATAACTGATTGACAGTTCGGTTTGACAGCTTGGTTTCAACGTTAACATTTCCTCCAATTAGCGATGATACTGATAGCGTTATTGACCTGACAGGTAACAATAATTTGCCCCAAGAGTTGGTTTCTTATTTTGAAACACAGTACATTGGAGAAGAAAGAGGCCCAGGGCTTCAAAGTCACAAAGTTGAACCCACATTTCCTATAGAACTTGGGAGTACCTATCAACAGACATATACCAAGGACAAACAGTATGGAGGCTTTCCCAACATAATAGAAAGCTCAGTTACAAACAGGCATCTTAGTTTTTGGAAACTGATACCCCTTTTAATGAAGGAAGAAACTTTAACAGAAAAGAAAAAGTGTGATGCCAAACTAGGAGACAAATCAACAAGAAAAAAAAAAAAAGCATAACACTATGAATGAGAGACTCAGAAGCCAAGTGCTTAGGTACAGCCCACGAAATAAAATCAGTTATTTGTGCAGTATTGTCATGAATCTACACACATTTTAAATGTATTCAAATATTTTGTATTTCACAATAAAGTCTTTTTAATTTTGTTATTCATTTTTCGTGTTTCATTATGCCCTTTTTAGTGTCCCTCTTTTATTTTTCATCATTTTATCTTTTACAGCAAAATTGCCTTACAGCCAATTAATTATACAGT
Organism: Eschrichtius robustus; assembly: GCF_028021215.1. Classification (NCBI taxonomy): domain Eukaryota; kingdom Metazoa; phylum Chordata; class Mammalia; order Artiodactyla; family Eschrichtiidae; genus Eschrichtius; species Eschrichtius robustus. Next base: position 17,491,050 of record NC_090829.1, read on the forward strand.
GAAAATGTTTGTGGCAAAAATGCTTGCAGCAAAGATGTCTAATGGCAAAGATGCTTATGGTGAAAGTACCTAGAAGCAGTAAATATATAGGGGAAACTAACAGTAGATAAGGGTTATTTAGTAAGGTTTGCTTATGCAGACTCATCTCAGTGCTGGCCCTCTGTCTTTGGTGATAAGAGTCACCCTCTCATTCTGGTACAGGAATGGGGTGGGAGGGGTAAGTGTACAGAATTTATGCCACCTTCACAAAGGAAAATTTATGGCCAGCTTTTAGGCAGATATAGGGAGGGCAGAGATATCTTCCTGTGTCTTTTTCTCGATTGCCTCCAGCTCAAATTAATTCTTATGCCAAAGTGGCATCGTTTGGCATGATATATTCTGATACCCTTCAGAACAAATGAACAAATGAGGAAATGAATATCGAGAAAGCAATTCTTAATTCTCAGACCCTTCTTTAACATGTGAAACAAAATCCCTTAAAACCTTCCAACTCAAAGAGGTCCATGGAAGGGCGGAGTCAAGATGGCATACTAGGAGGATGCAGAATTCATGTCTCCTCACAACTAGGGCACCTACCAGGTTCCAGTGGGGGACCACGGACACCTAAGAGGATGGGAGGAATGCCCAGCGACCGGCTTGCAGGATCTTGGTTCCCAGACCGGAGGGTAAGCCCGAGCTCCTGTGGTGACAGCTCCAAGTCCAAACCATTGGACTAACAGAGAACCTCAGACCCAGGGAATATCAACTGGAGTGAGGCCTCCTGGAGGTCCTCATCTCAGCACCAAGACCCAGCTCTATCCAACTGCCGGCAAATGCCAGTGCTGGACGTCTCAGGCCAAACAACCAGTAAGACAGGAATACAGCACCACCCATCAAAACAAAAAAAAAAATGAAATGACAAAAAATTATGTAACAGATGAAGGAGCAAGGTAAAAACCTACGAGACCAAATAAATAAAGATGAAATAGGCAACCTACCTGAAAAACAATTTAGAGTAATGAGATCAAAGATGATCCAAAAATCTTGGAAACAGAATGGAGAAAAAACAAGAAACATTTAACAAGGATCTAGAAGAACTAAAGAGCAAACAAACAGTGATGAACAACATAATTACTGAAATTAAAAATACTCTAGAAGGAATCAATAACAGAATAACTGAGGCAGAACAACAGATAAGTGAGCTGGAAGATAAAATGGTGGAAATAACTGCCAAGGAGCAGAATAAAGAAAAAAGAATGAAAAGAATTGAACACAATCTCAGAGACCTCTGGGACAACATTAAACACACCAACATTCAAATTATAGGGGTCCCAGAAGAAGAAGAGAGAAAGAAAGGTCTGAGAAAATATTTGAAGAGATTATAGTCGAAAACTTCCCTAACATGGGAAAGGAAATAGTCAATCACGTCCAGGAAGCACAGAGAGTACCATACAGGATAAACCCAAAGAGAAACACACCAAGACACATATTAATCAAACTATCAAAAATTAAATACAAGCAGAAACTAACACACCATTGTAAAGCAATTATACTCCAATAAAGATGTTTTAAAAAATTAAATACAAAGAAAAAATATTAAAAGCAGCAGGGGAAAAGCAACAAATAACGTACAAGGGAATCCCCATAAGGTTAACAGCTGACTTTTCAGCAGAAACTCTGCAAGCCAGAAGGGAGTGACAGGACATATGTAAAGTGATGAAAGGGAAAAACCTACAACCAAGATTACTCTACCCAGTAGGGATCTCATTCAGATTTGATGGAGAAATTAAAACCTTTACAGATAAGCAAAAGTTAAGAGAATTCAGCACCACCAAACCAGCTTTACAACAAATGCTAAGGGAACTCCTCTACACAGGAAACACAAGAGAAGGAAAACACCTACAATAACAAACCCAAAACAATTAAGAAAATGGTAATAGGAACATACATATTGATAATTACCTTAAATGTAAATGGATTAAATGCTCCAACCAAAAGACATAGACTGGCTGAATGGATATAAAAACAAGACCCAGGGCTTCCCTGGTGGCGCAGTGGTTGAGAATCTGCCTGCCAAAGCAGGGGACACGGGTTTGAGCCCTGGTCTGGGAAGATCCCACATGCCACGGAGCAACTGGGCCCGTGAGCCACAATTACTGAGCCTGCGCGTCTGGAGCCTGTGCTCCGCAACAAGAGAGGCCGCGATGGTGAGAGGCCCGCGCACCGCGATGAAGAGTGGTCCCCACTTGCCGCAACTAGAGAAAGCCCTCGCACAGAAACGAAGACTCAACACAGTCATAAATAAATAAAAGAAAGTGAATTTCCTTAAAAAAAAAAAAAAAAAAACAAGACCCATACATATGCTGTCTACAGGAGACCCACTTCAGACCTAGGAACACATACAGACTGAAAGTGAGGGCATGGAAAAAGATATTCCATGCAAATGGAAATCAGAAGAAAGCTGGTATAGCGATTCTCATATCAGACAAAATAGACTTTAAAATAAAGACTATTACAAGAGACAAAGAAGGACACTACATAATGATCAAAGGATCAATCCAAGAAGATATAACAATTGTAAATATTTATGCACCCAACATAGAGCACCTCAATACATAAGGCAAATACTAACAGCCATAAAAGGGGAAGTCGACAGCAACACAATCATAGTAGTGGATTTTAACACCCCACTTTCACCAATGGACAGATCATTCAAAATGAAAATAAATACAGAAACACAAGCTTTAAATGATACATTAAACAAGATGGACTTAATTGATATTTATAGGGCATTCCATCCAAAACAACAGAATACACTTTCTTCTCAAGTGCTCATGGAACATTCTCCAGGATAGACCATATCTTGGGTAAAAAATCAAGCCATGGTAAATTTAAGAAAATTGAAATCGTATCACGTATCTTTTCCAACCACAATGCTCTGAGATGAGATATCAATTACAGGAAAAAAACTGTAAAAAATACAAACACATGGAAGCTAAACAATACGCTACTAAATAACCGAGAGAGCACTGAAGAAATCAAAGAGGAAACCGAAAAATACTTAGAAACAAATGACAATGAAAACACAATGACGCAAAACCTATAGGATGCAACAAAAGCAGTTCTAAGAGGGAAGTTTATAGCAATACAATCCTACCTCAAGAAACAAGAAAAATCTCAAACAACCTAACCTTACACCTAAAACAACTAGAGAAGGAAGAACAAAAAAACCCCAAAGTTAGCAGAAGGAAAGAAGTCATAAAGATCAAATCAGAAATAAATGAAAAAGAAATGAAGAAAACAATAGCAAACATCAATAAAACTAAAAGATGGTTCTTTGAGAAGATAAACAAAATTTATAACCATTGCCCAGACTCATCAAGAAAAAAAGGGAGAAGACTCAAATCAACAGAATTAGAAATGAAAAAGGAGAAGTAACAACTGACACTGCAGAAATAGAAAGGATCATAAGAGATTACTACAAGCAACTCTATGCCAATAAAATGGACAACCTGGAAGAAATGGACAGATTCTGAGAAATGCACAACCTGCCGAGACTGAACCAGGAAGAAATAGAAAATATGAACAGACAAATCACAAGCACTGAAATTGAAACTGTGATTAAAAATCTTCCAACAAACAAAAGCCCAGGACCAGATGGCTTCACAGGTGAATTCTATCAAACATTTAGAGAAGAGCTAACACCTATCCTTCTCAAACTCTTCCAAATTGTAGCAGAGAGAGGAACACTCCCAAACTCATTCTACGAGGCCACCAACATCCTGATACCAAAACCAGACAAAGATGTCATAAAAAAAGAAAACTACAGGCCAATAACTCTGATGAATATAGATGCAAAAATCCTCAACAAAATACTAGCAAACAGAATCCAACAGCACATTAAAAGGATCATACACCATGATCAAGTGGCGTTTATCCCAGGAATGCAAGGATTCTTCAATATACACAAATCAACCAATGTGATACATTATATTAACAAATTGAAGGATAAAAACCATATGATCATCTCAATAGATGCAGAAAAAGCTTTTGACAAAATTCAACATCCATTTATAATAAAAACCCTGCAGAAAGTAGGCATAGAGGGAACTTACCTCAACATAATAAAGGCCACATATGACAAACCCATAGCCGACATCATTCTCAATGGTGGAAAACTGCAACCATTTCCTCTAAGATCAGGAACAAGACAAAATTGCCCACTCTCACCACTATTATTCGACAGAGTTTTGGAAGTTTTAGCCACAGCAATCAGAGAAGAAAAAGAAATAAAGGAATCCAAATTGGAAAAAAAGAAGTAACACTGTCATTGTTTGCAGATGACATGATACTATACATAGAGAGAAGGATGCTACCAGAAAACTACTAGAGCTAATCAATGAATTTGGTAGCATAGCAAGATATAAAATTAATGCACAGAAATCTCTTGCATTCCTATACACTAATGATGAAAAATCTGAAAGAGAAATTAAGGAAACACTCCCATTTACCATTGCAGCAAAAAAAAATAAAATACCTAGGAATAAACCTACCTAGGGAGAAAAAAGACCTGTATGCAGAAAACTATAAGACACTGATGAAAGAAATTAAAGATGATACAAATGATGGAGAGATATACCATGTTCTTGGTTTGAAAGAATCAACATTGTGAAAATGACTCTACTACCCAAAGCAATCTACAGATTCAATGCAATCCCTATCAAACTACCAATGACATTTTTCACAGAACTAGAACAAAAAATTGCACACTTTGTATGGAAACACAAAAGACCCTGAATAGCCAAAGCAATCTTGAGAAAGAAAAGTGGAGCTGGAGGAATCAGGCTCGTGGACTTCAAACTATACTACAAAGCTACAGTAATCAAGACAGGATGGTATTGGCACAAAAAGAGAAATATAGATTAATAGAACAGGATAGAAAGCCCAGAGATAAAGCCATGCACATTTGGTCACCTTATCTGTGATAAAGGGGGCAAGAATATACAATGGAGAAAAGACACCCTCTTCAATAAGTGGTGCTTGGAAAACTGGACAGCTACAGGTAAAAGAATGAAATTAGAACACTCCCTAACACCATATGCAAAAATAAACTCAAAATGGATTAGAGATCTAAATGTAAGGCCAGACACTATAAAACTCTTAGAGGAAAACATAGGCAGAATACTCTATGACATAAATCACAGCAAGATTCTTTTTGACCCACCTCCTAGAGAAATGGAAATAAAAACAAATATAAACAAATGGGACCTAATGAAACTTAAAACCTTTTGCACAGCAAAGGAAACCACAAACAAGACGAAAAGACAACCCTCAGAATGGGAGAAAATATTTGCAAACGAAGCGACTGACAAAGGATTAATCTCCAAAATATACAAGGAGCTCATGCAGCTCAATATCAAAAAAACAAACAACCCAATCCAAAAATGGGCAGAAGACCTAAATAGACATTTCTCCAAAGAAGACATACAGATTGCCAACAAACACATGAAAAGATGCTCAACATCACTAACCATTAGAGAAATGCAAATCAAAACTACACTGAGGTATCACCTCACACCAGTCATAATGGCCATCATCAAAAAATCTACAAACAATAAATGCTGGAGAGGGTGTGGAGAAAAGGGAACCCTCTTGCACTGTTGGTGGGAATATAAATTGATACAGCCACTATGGAGAACAGTATAGAGGTCTCTTATAAAACTAAAAATAGAGCTAACATATAACCCAGCAATCCCACTCACTACTGGGTATATACCCTGAGAAAACCATAATTCAAAAAGAGTCACGAACCACAATGTTCATTGCAGCTCTATTTACAATAGCCAGGACATGGAAGCAACCTAAGTGTCCATCAACAGATGAATGGATAAAGAAGATGTGGCACATATATGCAATGGAATATTACTCAGCCATAAAAAGAAACAGAACTGAGTTATTTGTAGCGAGGTGGATGGACCTAGAGTCTGTCATACAGAGTGAAGTAAGTCAGAAAGAGAAAAACAAATATGATATGCTAACACATATATATGGAATCCAAAAAAAAAATGGTTCTGATGAACCTAAGAGCAGAACAAGAATAAAGACACAGACATAGAGAATGGACTTGAGAACACGGGGAGGGGGAAGGGTAAGCTGGGACAAAGTGAGAGAGTGGCACTGACATATATACAGTACCAAATGTAAAATAGATAGCTAGTGGGAAGCAGCTGCATAGCACAGGGAGATCAGCTCGGTGCTTTGCGACCACCTAGAGGGGTGGGATTAGGAGGGTGGGTGGGAGACGCAGGAGGGAGGGGATATGGGGACATACATATGCATATGGCTGATTCGCTTTGTTTTACAGCAGAAAGTAACACAACACTGTGAAACAATTATACTCTAATAAAGGTGTTAAAAAAAAATGAGGTCCATTCACCAGCAGCTTTAATGTCACCTGGGAATATGTTAGAAAAGCAAAATCTCAGCCCCCTTCACAGGCCGACTGACTAGGAATCTGCATTTTAACACAATAAAGTTTGAGAAGCATCACTATAATTGTCAGCCCTGACCAAAATATCCCTCAGTTAGCCAGAGTGCTTTCCCTTCCCCACCTGAAATTCTACCATTCAGAAATCCATTGTGGTTAACAAGCCTTTAAAAAGGAAAATACCTCTGAGTGGGTTAATGGCCCAGGCCTAAGGAGAATTTGTTCAAGGAGATTGCTTTCTTCCCTTCGAACCTTTACCTGAGACGAGATGCACAGTGCTTACAGAATAGAGGTCTTATTTGGAAAAGACAGGGGACAGTGAAAGCGGGGAGAGGCCAGTCTCTCTCTAGGATCGTTGCAATAACCTTCTAGCCTGCTTCTCACTTCCTCCTTCACCCCCTACTGTCTAGTCTCCACTTAGCAGCTAGAGGAGCTTTAAGAAATGCAGATCAGGTCATGGAATTCCCTTCCCACTGTATTTGGAATAAAACCTGAACTCCTGATATGGAACAGAAGACCCAGGAAACTCTCCCCGAGGCTGGCCGAATCCCACTCTTGTGCTCCCAAACCCAGCCCCGCTGGCCTGCCTCCTGTCTCCAGGCTTCCTCTGCCTTCAAGCTCTGTGCCTGCTATTGCTTCTGCCTGGAACTCTCTGCCCTGGATCTTCCCTGACCAGCTGGCTCCTCATCACCCAGTCCACACTTAAACGTCTCCTTTCAGAGAGGCCACTGCTGACCAGACCCAAACTATCATTCTATCCCATCATTTGCTTTCTTTTCTTCATTGTAGTCATCGTGATTTGAATCTGTCCAACTTATTTATTTGCTTATTTATTTTCTGTACACCTCACAAACACACACACACACACACACCACTCATCCATAGACACAAACTAGATGTAAACTCCATCAGAACAGCTCGTGTCAGCACCCAGAGTGGTACCTGGCCCAGAGTAAGTGCTCAATAAACACTGTGGGGCAACTGCAAGTGTGAATGAAGGTGAATGCACGGCAAAGTGCTTCACCACACACCGCCACCACCAAGATCAGCCCTGCACCCTGAAAAGGAAAAGAAACCCTCTCACTTTTCCTTATTCTGCTCCCCACACTCTGTGGCCTGTCCCCACTCCCTCCCTGGACATCCCCCTGTTTTTGGTACTACAGGTATCCAAGTGTGAAGAAGTTTGCAGAAGGCCCATGAGGACAAGCTGGTCTGAGGGCTTGGAAAGCCCCCCGATGACAGGTCCTAGGGTGAGTCTGAACTGAGGATGACAACCACACCTCTAGAGATCCATGAAGTTGCCAGATGTCAATTTGTTAAACCGTTAGATGCTCGTGAGCACCTGATCAGGGCGGAGCTTCCTGTGAGGGGCCACATTACCGAGAGTGTGCTTGCTCCGCGGGAAGTCCAAGAAAAGAAGGCTTTATGGACACAATGCCCAGCCTCCACACATACACGCACCCCGCGCGCGTGCAGGTGTGAATGACTGCCAGGCAGATGGGATGACGGTCCCCAGGCCCCGCCGCACTGCTCAGCGCTGGGACGCGTCCCGCTGGGCGACCCCTCTCCATTCGGGATTGCACTGTAACCAGGAGCCCACATAACCGCTGGGTCATTCTCTAGACACAGGCTCGATATGTTCCACCAAGCCACCAGGTCAGGAAGTTTCTTTGCCAGCTATTTCCTACACAGGTCTCCCCCGTGGGCCTCAGGCACCTCTCCAAGGATAGCCCCGTGCCCCCATGTCTAGGCTCCTGGGGACACCTTGCTGTATCCCAGGACCAGCCAGCTACCTGGGCCATGATGGGACCACTTGTCTTTTGTAGGCTGACCTGGGAAGCCATCCTCCACGTACCACATTATTTTTCTGGGAGCAAGGACTCTGGCTTCACAAAAATCCATTGACAGGATAGATCATGGGGCTGCTGTGCTCTTGCCATACCTGCTAACTGTGCATCTCAGAGGCAGAAGTGTTGTGGGGCTTTTTCCTCCTTCCTCCCCATTAAGTATTCTTCCTGTCATCTCCTTTCATATTTACCATTGTCTTTAACAGTGTGGACAAACCACTTTTCCTTCTTTCGGCTCTTTCTCCATTTCAGGCTCTTGTCTCATACTTTGGAGGTGTCTGCCCAGCCCTTCCCCTCCCCCACTCTTTAGGACTGTCCCCTATCTATCAGAATGTCCACTACAATAGTGAGAGAAGAAGGAGGCTGCAGGAGAGGAGACCTGCAAAACAATGAGAAAGCGTCATCCTGTCCTGCCCCAGCTCCTGGCTCTCCACCCCTGGGGAGCTTCCCTGGTGTGAGGCCCGCCCATCACTACGCATCTGGTAGTAACGGCCCCTGCTTGAAAGGGTTTTCTCACTCATGACCAGAACCAATCTGGGGAACTGCTTCTACATCCTCTGGCCCTCCTTGCTTTTTTTTAATGTTTCTTTTTTTTTTTTTTTTTTGTTTCTTTTTTTTTTATTGAAGCATAGTTGATATTGACATATAAGTTACAGGTGTACAACACAGTGATTCACAATTTCTAAAGGTTATGCTCCACTTATAGTTATTATAAAATATTGCCTTATATTCCCTGTGCTATACTATATATCTGATATATCCTTATAGCTTATTCTGTACATAATAGCTTGTACCACTTGGTCCCCTACCCCTATCTGGCCCCTCCCCCCTCTGCCTTGCTTGGACTCACTTTTTATTCCCTCCTCATCATCCACCCTCAGCACTTCCTCTGGTCTTTTTGCAGCCATTGTAAGACCCCTGAGATTAGCAAATCGGCCCCTGGGTATCCTCACCTCACAGGTCCTAGCTGCCAGTCGGCTTGAAGCAAAGGCCCGGAAGAGAGGGGTCAGAAAGGGCATATGTGGGGTCTTAGGCCCGATCTCAAGGAGGGCCTTTGCCCACTTGTGGCAGGGTGACAGATCTGGAGGACCTAATATACTCTGTGTACTGAATTCAGTGGCAGGGGCATCGGGGCATAGGGGTGGGCTCTGCTCACCTGGAGACCATGGCAGAGTCAGACTGCCCTCTGTTCAGACCCGACCCCCACTCCTGCTCCCTCCCCCCTCAGCCGCCTCCTTCCACAGCCTCCAGGATCCTCTCCCCATTGGTCCTCCCCTCCTTCTCCCCAGTCCCAGCTCCCTTTAAACACAAGCAGAAACAAATTATTTATGAAGAGCCCTCATTTATGATGCATCCATAATGCCAGGGAAGACACCGATAATTTATTTAATGAGCCCAGACTCGATGATTCACAAATGATGATTCCAGTCAGGAATTAGCTTCATTAATTTGCTGTGAGCCCTCCGCTTTGATTTAGAGCCTCAGGTGTAACTCAGACCCACAAATCTCCTCAGCGTTTGCCTCGCTCCCGCCTGAGGCCGGCTCAGGTGAGGCTCCAGCACAATCACCCTGCACTGCGATCCTTCACTCCCAGCCACTTCCCATCACCCAGCCATGCTCAGCTGTCTCCCCACATCCTGCCCCTGGGCTGCCGACTCTGCTCTGCAGGAACCTCCCCGACCCGCAGTGCACCTGGCCTACCCGTGTGGGATGGCAGAAGAGCATCCCCAGCCGGACTTTCCTGAGGGCCTCACCACAGATGCCCACCCCACCCACAAGTGACAGCCACACTGGGCTTTGTGCCAATCACCGTTGGCCCCAGGACAGGTCGCAGACCTGGATGCCGCTGGCATAAGCCCGACTGTAGTAAGTTAACAGGCGGAGATGTTTTCCAACTGCCAGTGTGCACCTGTCCACACGCCTCAGGGAGTACCCCTGGGGGTGGAGAGAGGCCGCTGGAGGCGGTTAAAACTCCGTCTGGGCTTCAGCATCCCAAGTCCCCTCCTCCTGCTATCCTCGGTGACCTCATTTTTCTTTATCACCTAAGCAAACATGGATTACAGTTTGCCGCCCGTGTGAATTTTAATTATTTTTATTTTTTAATTTAGCTGTTTTTACACAAGTTACACAGACACATGGGTTAAAGAAACAAACAGTTCTACAAAGCTCGTATTCATACAATAAAGAGTAATCTCCCACTATGACCACCCCCATTTTCTTTTGGCATTTATCTCCATATCCTGAAAGTAGATTATTACTTTGGGTTTTTTTTTTTCAATTTCAGGTATGAACTCTTGGCTTTCCCTTATGAAATATGACACCTTAGTTCTCTTTCACCTCACCTCCTCTACACAAATATTTCTAGTTCAAGGGTCAGTACACAATGGCCCCTGGCCTGCCACCTGTTTTTGTAAATAAAGTGTTAATGGAATATGGCCACGCCCACTTGTTCATGTATTGTCCGTGGCTGCTTTAGTGCTGCAACAGCAGAATTAAGTAGTTCCCACAGGGACGATCTGGCACACAAAGCTTAAAATATTTATCTGGCTCTTTACAAAACAGTTTGTCAAACTCTCTTTTCCTTTGCATCCTACCAATAGAGTTCTATTGAATTTTGTTTATAGATCAATATCCAGGGTTTCCATCATTAAAGCCATCTAAATGCCATGCCATGCCATATAGTGTACTATGAGTACTTTTTCTTTCCTGTACATTTTATTTTCACTTGCGTTTGTAATTGCCTTTTTTGTTTGTTTGCTTCAATTTCTTTGTACTTAATACTAACTCAACAAACTCGTCATCGGGTGTGTAAATATGTTTGAACAGAAGGTATCAATCTTATCCACTTGAAGATATTGCTCTAGGAGCCTGCTGACCTGCTCCAGTCTGGACTGGTTACCCTGAAATGCCTGCTTCACAGCTCCCATCCTGCTGCAAAAGGGGTTCCTTTCGCGTCTATACTATAATTAATCCCCTATTTCCAGGATCTGGGTCTTTCACTTTCTTGATTTCATTTAATTTTAAAGGAACACATAGATTAAAGGAATATTTAATCTAATTTTAAAGGTGTGTATATATATATATATATATATATATATATATATTCCACTATCATCTCAAGAAAAAATACAGACGTGATACATTTTCAGAGATTGCATCTCTGAAAATGTCTTTATTCTATCCTGATAGTAATTTATTGTTAGAATTAAAATAGAATTAATGGGTGAAAATTATTTTCCCTTGGAAGTCTGAGGGCCTTTTCCACTGTCTTCTATCAGTCTTGCTGTTAAAAAGTCTGATGTCACTTTGATTTCTGATCATTTGTGGGTTTTGTATGTTTCTTTCTTGGGAGTATTTCACTAGTGTTTTCAAGTTTCACAGTGTGCCTTGATCAATTTCTACCCTGTAGGCAGGGTGCTAGGCAGGCCCTTTCAGTATGGAAACTCACCTTCTCTCATTCTGGAAAATGTTTAAATTATTCCTTTGATTATTTACCTCCCATCAATTATCTATTCTTTCTTTCTGGAACTCAAGTTATTTTTATGAACAATCCTGTAATCTTCTTATTTTTTATTTCTTATTTTTCATGTTGTGTTTTGCCCTTTGTTCTGGGAAATGAACATGATGGGCAGGTAAGAAACATCAGTCTGTTGAGTAAGTCTAATATGACAGACTGGGACCAAAACATATAAACCTAAAGCTACTAGGAAGCAGCAGAATATTTGAGAAATGAAAACTTGGGGGAAATTATTATTAATATTCTCACAGAAGGAATAAAACAGGAGGCTATGAAAAAGTGGCATTCAGAGAACACAACAGCACAATGACAGCAAAACTAAAATTTCAATGGAAGGGGAACATTCAGAAACCAATGAAAGTTCTGGGTGGACCCAGCCAGCCATGACAGTGTGGCTGGACCATTTCTAGAGACACCTCTGATGTTGCTATCTTTTGGTCCTTCCTTTTGGAATGAGCAGAATCTACAGCAAGGGCAGGGATGAATCTGGCTGCCGGTGAGAGGGAAGGTTGGGATCATAACACTCAAGGTGGGAATATTCACTTAACCACCCTATATTCACAATGGTACCCCCACCTTCAACGTGCCTGATGTTACCCCAGTCCAGAGACTTTCTGTTTTTAGTCTCTCCAGAGAACAAATTTTGACCCTCCAGTCTACTGTCTCGCTGTGTGCAACGGTAAAGAGGATGGAGGAGGACAAAAGGTGTGCAGCTTCTAATCTCATCTTAAACCAGACTTTCAACCAGTTCTATTTTAACTCTACCTTCAGCTCCACTTCCAGGGGTACCTTGTACTCCCAATTATAGAGACTTTGTGGGTTCTGGGACAAAAGTTGAGTTACTTCTTTACTTTTCCTACTTCTAAGGATTTTGCTTTATTGCGGCTGCTAAGTCATTTATCACTAATACAGTCTTCCCAGCTGCCACACGGTAGGCAGTTCTCCTGTTCTCCTTGTCCTTATAAGGATTTTTTTCTCCTTTTGGGGATCCCTTCTTAGTGTCTTCTGAGTGATGTTTCAAGATAGATAAAAACTAAATGCTTATGTTCAATCTACCACCTTTCAAAGAAGTCTCTCAGTATAAAATGTATGAATTCCACACCTTTCTCTATGTCATAGACCTTACTCCACACAATGCTTATAGCAGCTAATTAGCAAATGGTAGGCTGGCCCAAAATTACCACCTAAGGTACATTTGTGGAATGGCTGATGAATCTCCTCACACTCTCATCATTTTTAAAATAATTTTTAGTCTTCACTTTATCTTGTTTTATTATTTTTTCCAGGTGCACATCATAGTGATTTGATATTTCTATACCTTACAAAATGATGACCATGATAAGTCTAGTTACCATCCGTCAACATACAAAGTTGTTAAAATATTATTGACTGGATTCCCCACACTGTATATTTCATTCCCGTGACTTATTTACTTTACATCTGGAAGTCTGTACCTCTTAATCTCCCTCACCTACTTCACTCATCCCTCTACTCCCTCCCCTCTGGAAACCACCTGTTTGTTCTCTGTATCTATGAATCTGTTTCTGTCTTGTTACATTTGTTTTGTTTTTTAAGTTCCACATATAAGTAAAATCCTATGGTATTTGTCTTTCTCTGCCTCACTTATTTCACCTAGCATAATACCCTCTAAGTCCATCCACGTTGTTTCAAATGGCAAAATTTCATTCTTTTTTGTGGCTGAGTTGTATTCCATTGGATATATATACCATATCTTCTTTATCCATTCATCACTCCATAGACAATTAGGTTGTTTCCGTATCTTGGCTATTGTAGATAATGGTGCTGTGAACATAGGGGAGCATATATTTTTTCAAATTAGTGTTTTTGTTGTCTTCAGAAGAAATACCCAGAAGTGGAATTACAGGATCATATGGAAGTTCTATTCTTAATTTTTTGAGGAAACTCCATAATGTTTTCCAGAGTGACTGTACCAATTTACATTCCAGCAACAGGGCAAGATGGTTCCCTTTTCTCCACATCCTCACCAACACTTGTTATTTGTAGTCTTTTGAATAATAGCCATTTTGACGGGTGTGAGATGGTATCTCTTGGTTTTTATTTGCATTTCCTTGATGATGAATGATGTTGAGCATCTTATCATGTGTCTGTTGGCCATCTGTATATCTTCTTTGAAAAATGTCTATTCAAGTCCTCTGCCCATTTTTTTTTTGAATTGTATGAGTTCTTTTTTTTTTGAATTGTATGAGTTCTTTGTATATTTGTGGTATTAACCCCTTATCAGATATATTGTTTGCAAATATCTTCTCCCATTCAGTAGATGGCCTTTTCATTTTGTTGATAGTTCCCATTGCTGTGCAAAAGTTTTTAGTTGGATGTAGTCTCATTTGTTTGTTTTTGCTTTTGTTTCCCTTGCCTGAGGAGACACATCCAAAAAAATATTGCTGAGACCACTGTCCAAGAGCTTACTGCTTATGTTTTCTTCTAGGAGTTTTATGGTTTCTGATCTTACATTTAAGTCTTTAATCCATTTTGGGTTAAATTTTGTATGTGGTATGAGAAAGTAATCCAGTTTGATTCCTTTGCATGTAGCTGTCCAGATTTCCCAAAACCATTTATTGAAGAGACCATTGTATATTTTTGCCTCTTTCATCATAGGTTAATTGACCATAAAAGTATGAGTTCATTTCTGGGTTCTATTCTATTCCATTGACTTATGTGTCTGTTTTTGTGCCCATACCATATTGTTTTGATTAGTGTAGCTTTGTAGTATAGTTTGAAATCAGAGAGCATGATACCTCTAGCTTTGTTCTTTCTCAAGATTGCTTTGGCTATTTGGGTACTTTTGTGTTTTCATACAAATTTTAGAATTATTTGTTCTAGTCTATGAAAAATGTCATTGGTATTTTGATAGGGATTGCATTGAATCTGTAGATTGCTTTTGGTAGTATGGTGATTTTAACAGTATTAATCCTTCCAATCCATGAGCACAGTATATCTTTCATTTTGTTTGTGTCATCTTCAATTTCTTTAATCAATGTCTTATAGCTTTCTGAGTACTAGTCTTTTAACTCCTTAGTTATTTATTTTTAGATATTGTATTCTTTTTGATGCAATTGTAAATGAGATTGCTTTCTTAACTTCTCTTTCTGATAGCTCATTGTTAGTGTATAGAAACAGAACCGATTTCTGTAATTTTGTATCCTACAAATTTACTGATTCATTGATTAGTTCTAATAGTTTTTGATAGTGTATTTAGGATTTTCTATATATAGTATCATGTCATCTCCAAAAAGTGACAGTTTTATTTCTTCCTTTCCAATTTGGATTCTTTTTATTTGTTTGTCTTGTCTCATTGTTGTGTCTAGGAATTCTATACTATGTTGAATAAAAGTGATGAGAGCGGGCATCCTTGTTATGTTCAGATAGTGCTTCCTGGCCCTGATTGTCTGTTTCCTTTCCCAGGTTAGGGAAGTTCTCAGCTACTATTTCTTCAAAGAAGTTATCTGCCCCTTTCTTTCTCTCTTCTCATTCTGGAACCTCTATAATGCAGTGTTTGTATGCTTTATTTGTCCCAGATGTTTTTTAAACTATCCTCATTTTTTAAGTTCTTTTTTTTTTAAACATCTTTATTGAAGTATAATTGCTTTACAATGGTGTGTTAGTATCTGCTTTATAACAAAGTGAATCAGTTATACATATACATATGTTCCCATATCTCTTCCCTCTTGCATCTCCCTCCATCCCACCCTCCCCATCCCACCCCTCTAGTTGGTCACAAAGCACCGAGCTGATCTCCCTGTGCTATGCAGCTGCTTCCCACTAGCTATCTATTTTACATTTGGTACTGTATATATGTCCATGACACTCTCACCCTGTCACATCTCACCCCTCCCCCTCCCCATATCCTCAAGTCCATTCTCTAGTAGGTCTGTGTCTTTATTCCCGTCTTGCCACTAGGTTCTTCATGGCCTTTTTTTTTTTTTTCCTTAGATTCTATATATATGTGTTAGCATACTGTATTTGTTTTTCTCTTTCTGACTTACTTCACTCTGTATGACAGACTCTAACTCCATCCACCTCATTACAAATACCTCCATTTCATTTCTTTTTATGGCTGAGTAATATTCCATTGTATATATGTGCCACATCTTCTTTATCCATTCATCCAATGATGGACACTTAGGTTGCTTCCATGTCCTGGCTATTGTAAATAGAGCTGCAATGAACATTTTGGTACATGACTCTTTTTGAACTATGGTTTTCTCAGGGTATATGCCCAGTAGTGGGATTGCTGGGTCGTATGGTAGTTCTATTTTTAGTTTTTTAAGGAACCTCCATACTGTTCTCCATAGTGGCTGTATCAATTTACATTCCCACCAACAGTGCAAGAGTGTTCCCTTTTCTCCACACCCTCTCCAGCATTTATTGTTTCTAGATTTTTTGATGATGGCCATTCTGACCGGTGTGAGATGGTATCTCATTGTAGTTTTGATTTGCATTTCTCTAATGATTAGTGATGTTGAGCATTCTTTCATGTGTCTGTTGGCAATCTGTATATCTTCTTTGGAGAAATGTCTATTTAGGTCTTCTGCCCATTTTTGGATTGGGTTGTTTGTTTTTTTGTTATTGAGCTTCATGAGCTGCTTGTAAATCTTGGAGATTAATCCTTTGTCAGTTGCTTCATTTGCAAATATTTTCTCCCATTCTGAGGGTTGTCTTTTGGTCTTGTTTATGGTTTCCTTTGCTGTGCAAAAGCTTTTAAGTTTCATTAGGTCCCATTTGTTTATTTGTGTTCTTATTTCCATTTCTCTAGGAGCTGGGTCAAAAAGGATCTTGCTGTGATGTATGTCATAGAGTGTTCTGCCTATGTTTTCCTCTAAGAGTTTGATAGTGTCTGGCCTTACATTTAGGTCTTTAATCCATTTTGAGTTTATTTTTATGCATGGTGTCAGGGAGTGTTCTAATTTCATACTTTTACATGTATCTGTCCAATTTTCCCAGCACCACTTATTGAAGAGGCTGTCTTTTTCTCCACTGTATATGCTTGCCTCCTTTATCAAAGATAAGGTGACCATATGTGCATGGGTTTATCTCTGGGCTTTCTATCCTGTTCCATTGATCTATATTTCTGTTTTTGTGCCAGTACCAAACTGTCTTGATTACTGTAGCTTTGTAGTATAGTCTGAAGTCAGGGAGCCTGATTCCCCCAGCTCCATTTTTCGTTCTCAAGATTGCTTTGGCTATTCGGGGTCTTTTGTGTTTCCATACAAATTGTGAAATTTTTTGTTCTAGTTCTGTGAAAACTGCCAGTGGTACTTTGATAAGGGATTGCATTGAATCTGTAGATTGCTTTGGGTAGTAGAGTCATTTTCACAATGTTGATTCTTCCAATCCAAGAACATGGTGTATCTCTCCATCTATTTCTATCATCTTTAATTTCTTTCATCAGTGTCCTATAATTTTCTGCATACAGGTCTTTTGTCTCCTTAGGTAGGTTTATTCCTAGATATTTTATTATTTTTGTTGCAATGGTAAACGAGAGTGTTTTCTTAATTTCACTTTCAGATTTTTCGTCATTAGTGTATAGAGATGCAGGAGATTTCTGTGCATTAATTTTGTATCCTGCTACTTTACCAAATTCATCGATTAGCTCTAGGAGTTTTCTGGTAGCATCTTTAGGATTCTCTATGTATAGTATCATGTCATCTTCAAACAGTGACAGCTTTACTTCTTCTTTTCTGATTTGGATTCCTTTTATTTCTTTTTCTTCTCTGATTGCTGTGGCTAACACTTCCAAAACTATGTTGAATAATAGTGGTGAGAGTGGGCAACCTTGTCTTGTTCCTGATCTTAGTGGAAATGGTTTCAGTTTTTCACCATTGAGGACAACGTTGTCTGTGGGTTTGTCATATATGGCCTTTATTATATTGAGGAAAGTTCCCTCTATGCCTACTCTCTGCAGGGCTTTTATCATAAATGGGTGTTGAAGTTTGTCGAAAGCTTTCTCTGCATCTATTGAGATGATCATATGGTTTTTCTCCTTCAATTTGTTAATATGGTGTATCACGTTGATTGATTTGCGTATATTGAAGAATCCTTGCATTCCTGGAATAAACCCCACTTGATCACGGTGTATAATCCTTTTAATGTGCTGTTGGATTCTGTTTGCTAGTATTTTGTTGAGGATTTTTGCATCTATGTTCATCAGTGATATTGGCCTGTAGTTTTCTTTCTTTGTGACATCTTTGTCTGGTTTTTGTAGCAGGGTGATGGTGGCCTCATAGAATGAGTTGGGGAGTGTTCCTCCCTCTGCAATATTTTGGAAGAGTTTGAGAAGGATAGGTGTTAGCTCTTCTCTAAATGTTTGATAGAATTCACCTGTGAAGCCATCTGGTCCTGGGCTTTTGTTTGCTGGAAGATTTTTAATCACAGTTTCAATTTCAGTGCTTGTGATTGGTCTGTTCATATTTTCTATTTCTTCCTGGTTCAGTCTCAGTAGGTTGTGCATTTCTCAGAATCTGTCCATTTCTTCCAGGTTGTCCATTTTATTGGCATAGAGTTGCTTGTAGTAATCTCTCATGATCGTTTGTATTTCTGCAGTGTCAGTGGTTACTTCTCCTTTTTCATTTCTAATTCTATTGATTTGAGTCTTCTCCCTTTTTCTCTTGATGAGTCTGGCTAATGGTTTATCAATTTTGTTTATCTTCTCAAAGAACCAGCTTTTAGTTTCATTGATTTTTGCTATTGTTTCCTTCATTTCTTTTTCATTTATTTCTGATCTGATCTTTATGATTTCTTTCCTTCTGCTATCTTTGGGGTGTTTTTTGCTCTTCTTTCTCTAATTGCTTTAGGTGCAAGGTTAGGTTGTTTATTCGAGATGTTTCCTGTTTCTTGATGTAGGCTTGTATTGCTATAAAGTTCCCGCTTAGCACTGCTTTTGCTGCATCCCATAGGTTTTGGGTCGTCGTGTCTCCATTGTCATTTGTTTCTAGGTATTTTTTGATTTCCCCTTTGATTTCTTCAGTGATCACTTCGTTATTAAGTAGTGTATTGTGTAGCCTCCATGTGTTTGTGTTTTTTACAGACCTTTTCCTGTAATTGATATCTAGTCTCATAATGTTGTGGTCGGAAAAGATACTTGATACGATTTCAATTTTCTTAAATTTACCAAGGCTTGATTTGTGACCCAAGATATGATCTATCCTGGAGAGTGTTCCATGAGCACTTGAGAAAAATGTGTATTCTGTTGTTTTTGGGTGGAATGTCCTATAAATATCAATTAAGTCCATCTTGTTTAATGTATCATTTAAAGCTTGTGTTTCCTTATTTATTTTCATTTTGGATGATCTGTCCATTGGTGAAAGTGGGGTGTTAAAGTCCCCTACTATGATTGTGTTGCTGTCGATTTCCCCTTTTATGGCTGTTAGTATTTGCCTTATGTATTGAGGTGCTCCAATGTTGGGTGCATAAATATTTACAATTGTTATACCTTCCTCTTGTATCGATCCCTTGATCATTATATAGTGCCCTTCTTTGTCTCTTGTAATAGTCTTTATTTTAAAGTCTATTTTGTCTGATATGAGAATTGCTACTCCAGCTTTCCTTTGATTTCCATTTGCATGGAATACCTTTTTCCATCCCCTCACTTTCAGTCTGTATGTGTCTCTAGGTCTGAAGTGGGTCTCTTCTAGACAGCATATATATGGGTCTTGCTTTTGTATCCATTCAGCCAGTCTGTGTCTTTTGGTGGGAGCATTTAATCCATTTACATTCAAGGTAATTATCGATATGTATGTTCCTAGTCCCATTTTCTTAAATGTTTTGGGTTTGTTATTGTAGGTGTTTTCCTTCTCTTGTGTTTCTTGCCTAGAGAAGTTCCTTTAGCATTTGTTGTAAAGCTGGTTTGGTGGTGCTGAACTCTCTCAGCTTTTGCTTGTCTGTAAAGTTTTTAATTTCTCCATCAAATCTGAATGAGATCCTTGCTGGATTGAGTAATCTTGGTTGTAGGTTTTTCTCCTTCATCACTTTAAGTATATCCTGCCACTCCCTTCTGGCTTGCAGAGTTTCTGCTGAAAGATCAGCTGTTAACCTTATGGGGATTCCCTTGTGTGTTATTTGTTGTTTTTCCCTTGCTGCTTTTAACATGTTTTCTTTATATTTAATTTTTGATAGTTTGATTAATATGTGTCTTGGCGTGTTTCTCCTTGGATTTATCCTGTATGGGACTCTCTGTGCTTCCAGGACTTGATTAACTATTTCCTTTCCCATATTAGGGAACTTTTCAACTATAATCTCTTCAAATATTTTCTCAGTCCCTTTCTTTTTCTCTTCTTCTTCTGGGACCCCTATAATTCGAATGTTGGTACGTTTAATGTTGTCCCAGAGGTCTCTGAGACTGTCCTCAGTTCTTTTCATTCTTTTTTCTTTATTCTGCTCTGCAGTAGTTATTTCCACTATTTTATCTTCCAGGTCACTTTTTCGTTCTTCTGCCTCAGTTATTCTGCTATTGATCCCATCTAGAATATTTTTAGTTTCATTTATTGTGTTTTCATCGTTGCTTGGTTTCTCTTTAGTTCTTCTACGTCCTTGTTAAATGTTTCTTGCATTTTGTCTATTCTATTTCCAAGATTTTGGATCATCCTTACTATCATTATTCTGAATTCTTTTTCAGGTAGACTGCCTATTTCCTCTTCATTTGTTAGGTCTGGTGTGTTTTGACCCTGCTCCTTCATCTGCTGTGAGTTTTTCTGTCGTCTCACTTTGCTTATCTTACTGTGTTTGGGGTCTCCTTTTCACAGGCTGCAGGTTCATAGTTCCCGTTGTTTTTGCTATCTGTCCCCAGTGACTAAGGTTCGTTCAGTGGGTTGTGTAGGCTTCCTGGTGGAGGGAACTAGTGCCTGAGTTCTGGTGGATGAGGCTGGATCTCGTCTTTCTGGTGGGCACGTCCATGTCTGGTGGTGTGTTTTGGGGTGTCTGTGGCCTTATTATGATTTTAGGCAGCCTCTCTGCTAATGGATGGGGCTGTGTTCCTGTCTTGCTAGTTGTCTGGCATAGGGTGTCCAGCACTATAGCTTGCTGGTCATTGAGTGAAGCTGGGTCTTGATGTTGAGATGGAGATCTCTGAGAGATTTTTGCCATTTGGTATTACGTGGAGCTGGGAAGTCTCTTGTGGACCAGTGTCCTGAAGTTGGCTCTCCCACCTCAGAGGCATGGCCCTGATGCCTGGCTGGAGCACCAAGAGCCTTTCATCCACACGGCTCAGAGTAAAAGGGAGAAAAAATAGAAAGAAAGAAAGAAAGGAAGGAAGGAAGAAAGAAAGAAAGGAAGGAAGGAAGAAAGAAAGAAAGAAAGAGAGAAAGAAGAAAGAAAGAAAGAAAGAAAGAAAGAAAGAAAGAAAGAAAGAAAGAAAGAAAGAAAGAAAGGAAGAAAGAAAGAAGAAAGAAAGAGGATATAATATAGTGAAGTAAAATAAAGCTATTATAAAGCAAAGCTATACAGACAAAATCTCACCCAGAAGCATATACATATACATTCACAAAAAAAGGAAAAGGGGAAACATTAATATATCCTGCTCCCAAAGTCCACCTACTGAATTTGGGATGATTCGTTGTCTATTCAGGTATTCAACAGATGCAGGTACATCAGGTTGTTTGTGGAGCTTTAATCCACTGCTTCTGAGGCTGCTGGGAGAAATTTCCCTTTCTCTTCTTTGTTCGTACAGCTCCCAGGGTTCAGCTTTGGATTTGGACCTGCCTCTGCATGTAGGTCGCCTGAGGGTGTCTGTTCTTCGCTCACAGAGGATAGGGTTAAAGGAGCAGCTGATTCGGGGGCTCTGGCTCACTGAGGCCGGGGGGAGGGAGGGGTACGGATGCGGGGCGAGCCTGTGGCAACAGAGGCCGGCGTGACGTTGCAGCAGCCTGAGGCGCTCCGTGCGTTCTCCCGGGGAAGTTGTCCCTGGATCACGGGACCCTGGCAGTGGCGGGCTGCACAGGCTCCCAGGAGGGGAGGTGTGGATAGTGACCTGTGCTCGCACACAGGCTTCTTGGTGGCGGCAGCAGCAGCCTTAGCGTCTCATGCGCATCTCTGGGGTCCGCGCTAATAGCCACGGCTCACGCCCGTCTCTGGAGCTCGTTTAGGCGGCGCTCTGAATCCCCCCTCCTTGCGCACCGCGAAACAAACAGGCAAGAAAAAGTCTCTTGCCTCTTCGGCAGCTGCAGACTTTTCCCCTGACTCCCTCCCGGCTAGCTGTGATGCGCTAACCCCTTCAGGCTGTGTTCACGCAGCCAACCCCAGTCCTCTCCCTGCGATCCGACCAAAGCCCGAGCCTCAGCTCCCAGCCCCGCCCGCCCCGGCGGCTGAGCAGACAAGCCTCTCGGGCTGGTGAGTGCTGGTCAGCACCGAGCCTCTGTGCGGGAATCTCTCCGCTTTGCCCTCTGCACCCCTGTGGCTGTGCTCTCCTCCGTGGCTCCGAGGCTTCCACCCTCTGCCACCCGCAGTCTCTGCCCACGAAGGGGCTTCCTAGTGCGTGGAAACCTTTCCTCCTTCACGGCTCCCTCCCACTGGTGCAGGTCCCGTCCCTATTCTTTTGTCTCTGTTATTTCTTTTTTCTTTTGCCCTACCCAAGTACGTGGGGAGTTTCTTGCCTTTTGGGAGGTCTGACGTTTTCTGCCAGCGTTCAGTGGGTGTTCTGTAGGAGCAGTTCCACGTGTAGATGTACTTCTACCGTAACTGTGGGAAGGAAGGTGATCACGTCTTACTCTTCCGCCATCTTCTCTCCTCTGCTCTTTTTTCTTTTTTCTGTTCAGCTTGAGTGATTTCCATTACTCTGTCTTCCAGTTTGCTAAGCTCTCCCCCTGCACATCTAATCTACTGTTGATTGCTTCTATTGTATTTTTTATTTTAGTTATTGGATTCTTCAGTTCTGTTTGGTTCTTCTTTATATTTTTAACTCTTTGTTAAACTCCTCAGTGTGTTCAACCATTCTTCTCCTGAGTTCATTGATCATTACCTTGAACTCTATTGCATAGATTGCTTATCTCCCCTTCATTTAGTCCTTCTTCTGGGGTTTTGTCTTATTCCTTCATTTAGAATATATTCCTTTGTCACCTCATTTTTGCCTAATTTTCTGTGTTTATTTCTATGTATTAGATAGGTTGGTTATGTTTACTGATCTTGGAAAAGTGGCCTTATGTAGGAAATTCCTATGGGGTCCAGGAGGACACTCCTCTCTGGTTACCAAAGCTATATGCTCTAGGGTACCCCCTATGTGGACTGTGTTTGTCCTTCTCTTGTGGTTGGGATGACTACTGTGGGCACACTGGTAGGTAGGCACTCCAGCCAGGTTTGCTGCCAGGCCCTGCCTCATGAAGAGGCTGCTGGCTGCTGGTGGGCAGGGCCAGGTAATGGGGTGGCTGTGTGCAGAGCCAGGGGGGTCCTGGGGCTGGGGCTGGCCCACTGATGGGCAGGGTCGGGTCCTGGAGCATCTGGATGTGGGATCCAGAGGGTTCAGGGCTGGTACCAGCCCATGGGTTGGTAGGGATGGGTCCCAGGGCATCTAGCAGTGGGACCGAGGGGGTGTCCTGGACTGGTGCCAGCCCACTGTTTGGCGGGGCCAGGTCCCTAGGTGGCTGGCTGCAGGGGCTAGAGGGTCCCAGGACTGCTGCCAACAGGCTGGTGGTCGGGTAAGTCCTCAGGACTAATAGACTATAGGGAAGACTTAGTACCAGTGTCCCTGTGGCAGAATGAGCTCCCCAAAATTTCTGCCACCAGCATCTATGTCTCCAGGGGTAGTCCCATTTGCCTCCTACCTCTCTGGGAGGCTCTCTGTCTGACCCAGGCTTCTTTCAATTTACTGCCTCTGCACTGGGACTTGGAGTACGTGAGATTTTGCCTGTGCCTTTTAACAGTGGAGTCTGTTTCCTGAAGACCACCAGCTCTCCCATACATAAGTCCCATTGGCTTTCAAAGCCAATGATATTCTGGGGGCTAATCTTCCTGGTGCAGGACCCCTGGGATAGGGAGCCTGATGTAGGGCTTGGACTCCTTGCCCCTTGGGGAGAACCTCTACAATTTTATTATCCTCCCACTTGTGGGTCACCTACCCAGGGGTGTGGGTCCTGACTATACCACATCGACACTCCTCCTACCTTTTTCTTCCTTCTTTAGACCTTTAGTTGTGGAAAATCTTTTCTGCTAGTTTTTGGATCATTCTCAGCAATAGTTGTTCTGTAAATAATTGTAATTTTGGTGTGCCCATGGGAAGAGGTGAGCTCAGGGTCTTCCTACTCTGCCATCTTGGCCACACTGCCATCATTTAAAACCTCATCTGTCTTTTCCCTTCTTCAATCTTCCTTTCTCCAGTCCAGGTTCCATCCACACTGAACTTGTCTCTGTGTTGTCCAGTATGGTAGCCACTAGCCATATATGTCTAGTGATATGTCTCCAGATAGAGCCCTGCCCTCTCCCACAACTTTTACATATGTCATTCCTTCCATCTGTAATGTGATCTTTTTTGCCCTCTCATTTTGAAATTAAGGTCTTTTCTGGACCTTCTATAAATCACTCATCCCTCTCCAAAATTCTGGGTTAGATGTCTTTCCTTTGTACACTCAGAGAACTATAAATTTATAATTCCCTTTTATAATTTTGACATGGTTGTTATAAATATATGTTTACACTTTTTTTCTGCACTAGACTATGAATTCATCCAGGATGAGTATTCATATTATTTACCTCTGTTTCCTCAAGACTTATTTCAATGTCTAGAATTGGATACACTTTTGTGGAGTAAAGAATGAAGGAGGAAGCATGCAAAAAATGAAGAGGGAAAGAGAAAGTTGGAAAGAATGAGAAGGATAAGTCCTGGCATTCACTTCCATTTGACCTGTGCCTTCATCACAACTCATTTTCCACTAACATTTGACTTCTTTCCATTAACTTGTGTGATAGATTTTATTATTGCTCTCAAGTATATGCTGCCCACCCTTATAGGAGGATTATAATTCTCACCCCACTGACATCAGATTTGGCCATATGACTTGCCTTGTCCATTCAAATGTGAGTGGAAGGGACGTGTGACATTTTAGAACTGAAGATCCAAAGCTATTGTGTGATTCAGCCATATTTCCATTTATTTTGCCACAAAATCAGTGATGTCCCAGATAGGAGCTGATTCTTCTTCCTGGATCCCAAAATGAAGACAATGTGGAACAGAGCTGTAGCCAATTTGCAATGGAACTGACCTCCATGTGGATGGAGAAATTAGTCTTTGTTATTGTAAACCACTGATTGAGGGTTGTTTATTATTGGCCAATAAGTTAGCCTAAGCTGAATGATAAGTACAACTGGTGACAATCCCATGGTATACAATGCAAGAAGAGCCATAGGACTTGAGAATATAACAGTTAGAAAGTCATCCTATTAGCCTCCTTGCCAACACAGAAATCTTCTGTCCAGCACCCTGGGTCTTTGAAATTCTACCTGAATTCCTTTGGTGCCAGGGAAGGGAACTCATTAGATTGTGTGTCAATTCATTTCATGTTGGAATTCAAATTGTTAAAATATTTTTCAGTTGGTTCTCCCCCACGGTTCTAGGTCTGCCACCTGTAGCCATTCAGATCAATCCACTCTGTATTCCACAAGACCGAACTTGAGTTATTAGATGCTTTGTCATGTCCAGGCTAAACATTGCCAGATCTTACTTTATTGTAAGACTTGGAAGATGAGACAGAAGCTATTCTGACTCTTTATGACAAATAAAGACATTCTTTCTAGTCCAAAGATACCATAATTCTTTGTATATTCCACAAATGGAAATGGTACTTTTTAAACAAATTTTCCCATTTTACATCTTTATAATTAACAGAAACATTCAATCAATGAGCTTGACTCTTAGTAAAATATGCTATCAGTATTTTGCCTGCATGCGTCTTTAAGATACACATGATTTGGTAAACAGGTCTTGAAAACAATGCATATTTTAAATGCTTCCAAGTAGTCAAGAGATGAATGTAGCCCTACATAGATGCCACTACATTTCCGAAATCCATCATGGTTTTATTCCAATGAGGCTTTCACTGATTTATGCATTGTATTGCTTTTAAAAAACCAAAAAAACAGTTGTTAGGAGAAGTAGACTCTGAGTGACTACAGAGGGTAGAAGAAAAAACACTATGGTCAATTAGCAGGGAGTGAAAAATGATTTCCACTTTGAATAAACAGTTTTCTTTTTATATCATTGATCATTCTTATTTAATTACAAAAGTAAATCATGAATACATACATATTATAAAAAATTCAAACACTATTGAACCCTACAGAGCACATGTCCAATAGAACTTTCTGTGATGATGGAAATGTTCTATACCTATTCTGTTCAGTAAAGTAGCCATTAGCCACCTGTGGCTATTGAGCATACTAGAAATGAACTACTGAGACTGAGGAACTGATTTTCATATTTATTTAATTTTAATTAGGTTTAAATATTTATATGTAGCTAGCGGCTACCATATTGGACAGCACAGATACAGAATAAAAAATAAAATCACATACATCTTCAAAGCCCATAAGTAACCATTATTAATGGTTTGGTGTATTCTTAGGACAATTTTGGGGGAGGAGGTATGCTATATGTCATGTGTAATGAATACAGTAGCTTATAGCATGGCCTCTGGAGAAAGATAGCCTGGATTCAAATCCTGAGTCTGTAGCATACTACATGCATGATCTGAAGCAGGTTCATTAGCTTCTTAGTTTCCTCATATGTAAAATGGGCCTAATCATGATAACTATCTCTTAGGGATCTTTCAGGAAGTAAATTATCCAATATATTTAAAGCACTTAGAGCAGTTCCTGTTACATCATAAACATTCACTGAATGTTAGATGATGGTAGTAATATTATTTTACGCATGTTACTCTGTGGCTTAGTTTATATTTCTTGCCATAGAAAGCTTCCCATGCCACAGTGTATAGATCTTCCTTACTTTTTAAAAAAAATAAATTTATTTATTTATTTATTTTTGGCTGTGTTGGGTCTTCGTTGCTGAGCATTGGCTTTCTCTAGTTGTGGCGAGAGGGAGCTACTCTTCGTCGCAGTGCGCGGACTTCTCATTGCGGTGGCTTCTCTTGTTGCGGAGCATGGGCTCTAGGCACGCAGGCTTCAGTAGTTGTGACGTGTGGGCTCAGTAGTTGTGGTGCACGGACTTAGTTGCTCCGCGGCATGTGTTTATCCGCCTGCCAATGCAGGGAACACGGGTTCCATCCCTGGTCTGGGAAGATCCCACATGCCGCGGAGCAACTAAGCCTGTGAACCACAGCTACTGAGCCTGCGCTCTAGAGCCTATGAGCCACAGGTACTGAAGCCCACGTGCCTAGAGCCCATGCTCCACAACAAGAGAAGCCACAACAATGAGAAGCCCACGCACCACAAAGAAGAGTAGCCCCTGCTTTCCGCAGCTAGACAAAGCCCACACACAGCAACGAAGACCCAACACAGCCAAAAATAAAAAAACAAACAAATAAATAAATTTATTAAAAATAAATAAATAAATAAAAATAGTAAATGCTCTGTGGTGACCTAAATGGGAAAGATACCCAAAAAAGAGAGGCTATATGTATATGTATAGCTGATTCATTTTGCTGTATAGTAGAAACTAACACAACATTGTAAAGCAACTATACTCCAATAAAAATTAATTTAAATAAATAGTAAATGTACATGGTAAAAAAATAAACAGAATAGTAAGAATCTACTGATTTTCACTTGCTGAAATGATAGACTAGGTAATTCAGATTAATCCTCCCCTAAGATACTCTAAGAATTGGACCAAACATTTTTTTAAAAACTGATTAAAAGAATTAGAAGTTAACAAAATAGTGAAGAATTACCAAGAATTAGGGGAAAACAGAGGCCCAGGAGGCTAGCCCTGTTCTCCATCTGATTTTTCCCTGACAGAATAATAAGGGATCCAAATATTGGGGTTATCAGACACAGACTTTGAAATAACTATACTTACACTCAAGTAAATAAAAGGTAAAATTGAGAATTTCAGAAGAGGACTAGAAACTATAATTTTAAAAAATGGAAACCTTAACACATGAAACATGCAGGGAATGTTTCATTGTTTTCAATTATCTAGGAAATTTTATAAAATCAATCTTATCTGCTACTTTAAAATTTATAAGAATTCACCTATAAAACTGCCTGGGTCTGCTTATTTATTTTGTGGAAATATTATTTTCTGTTGTCAATGATTCTGTTTTGTTTAATTATGTTTTCTAGATGTTTTAAGAAAGTATTTAATGTGATGGGCACAAGCCATCCATATTATTCTCTTACTACCTTTTTACATATGTGCTGTACCTTTAAATTGTATCCCTTTTCACTTCTAAATTTGTTTTTGTGTGTGTACTTTATTATTTTCTGGATTCATTTCAGAGAACAAACTTTTGGCTGTGTTGATCTTCTTTCTCATATATTTGTTTTCTGTTTCTTTAGTTTCTGCTTTTATTTTTTGTATTATCTCATTACTTCTTTATTTTGTATTTGTTCTGTTCTTTTTTCCTAAGTCCTTAACTTTGTATAACTTTGACACTTAGGTCATTAAACTTAAGCCTTTCTTCTAATATAAGGTCTTTTTAAATCTTTATATAATTTCTCTTTAAGTACTGTTTGAGCTATCTCATAAGCTTTTTTTTTTTTTTTTTAACATCTTTATTGGAGTATAATTGCTTTACAATGGTGTGTTAGTTTCTCATAAGCTTTTATATGTAGTGTTTTCACTACAACACTGTTTCACTTTAAACAGTATTGTTTTTGTTTCCCCTTGTGGTCTTCCTCTGATCAATTTAGAAATGTCCTATATTTCCAAAGACACAAGTTTTTATCCTAAGTTTAAATAGTGGGCACATAAGGTGGTGTGCATGATACAGATTCATTGGTATGTCCGAGTTAGTTTGCAACCTAGAACTTGGTATCAATATTTGTAAATGCTCTGTGTATGCTTAAGAAAAATATGCATTCTAGAATTAATTGGTAAAAGTTTCTAAATACACCTATATTAAGTCAAATCTGTTAATTGTATTATTTAAAGAACAATTTTCAAAATCAATCACATTTCCGTACACAAGAAATAAACTGTTAGAAACTGAAATTTTTAAACGACACTAACCACTCACAATAGCATTAAAAAAAAAAAATCAGGTCCCTAACAAAATGTGTTAAGACCTCTACGTTGAATATTATAAAACTTTATGGAGGGCTTCCCTGGTGGCGCAGTGGTTGAGAATCTGCCTGCCAATGCAGGGGTCACGGGTTCGAGCCCTGGTCTGGGAAGATCCCGCATGCCGCGGAGCAACTGGGCCCGTGAGCCACAGTTACTGAGCCTGCGCGTCTGGAGCCTGGGCTCCGCAACAAGAGAGGTTGCGATAGTGATAGGCCCACGCGCCGCAATGAAGAGTGGCCCCCCCTCGCCGCAACTAGAGAAAGCCCTCGCACAGAAATGAAGACCCAACACAGTCATAAGTAAATTAATTAATTAATTTTAAAAAAAAAACTTTATGGAAAGACAGTAAATAAGATTTAAATTAATGAAGAGAGATATATTACTCACACTTTAGAAGACTCAGTGTTATAGAGATTTCAGTTCTCCCCATTTTGTGTGTGTGTGTGTGTGTAAATTGACAAATGGCTCTAAAGTTTACACAAAAGTACAAATAATCAAGAATATCTAAGACACTCAAAGCAGAATCAAATATCAAAATTTATTTTGAAATATGATAATTATAACAACATGGATTTGATGCGGGGAGAGACAAATTAAGCTAGTGAAACAGTATAGAAACCCAGAAATAGACCCATTCGTATGTGTATATTTGCTTTATGACAGAGATGATGCTGTAAATCAGTGGGGAAAGGAAAGATTTTTTTTTTTTCAAAAAATAGGGTTATCCTTATTGGCAAAAGAAAGAAAGAAATTAAAACAGAGTTTATAGTATATACAAAATTTATTTCCAAGTAAATTAAAATACCATCTAGAAAAGTTAAACTATAAAACTCTAGTAGAAAAATGTCTTATTACTTCAGGTTAGGAATGAATATATTAAGATGCCAAAAGAAAACAAGACTTAAAGTTAAATAAATTCTACTAAATTAAAATAAATAAATTCTGTTAATCAAAAGATAGCATTGAGAAAGAGAAAAAGATAAGCCACAAATGGAAGAAGATAGTTGTAATATATATAACCAATAAAGAATCTGTATATAAAGTACTCTTACAAATAAACAAGAAAAAGGGAAAAACCTGATGGAGAAATGAACAAAAGATGTGTTAGTCACTTCATAAAGGATGAAATCTCAATAATCAATGAGCACATAGAAAGATACCCACCCTCATTAGTAACCAGAGAAATAAAAATTTAAACCACATTGATATACAAATATTCATTCAACAGATTGAAGAAATTTTAAAGTCAGTGCTAAATGCCAGTGAGGATGTGGTGCAAAGGGAACTCTCATATACTGTCAGTAGATGTAAAAATTGGCTCTGCCATCTTTGACAATGGGGTTTCAAAGCTGAACATGTGCATATGTCATGACCCAGCATTTCCACTCCTAGATCCATACCTTAGAGAAAGTCTTGCACACATGCACCAAAAGATATGCACAGGAAACTTTCATACAACTCAGATAACCAGCAACATGGGAATGGGTGAATAAATTATGATACAGGCTAATAATCTTTTATACAAAACACAGTGAGTTTTATGTTAATTTTAGAAAGACAGTAGACTATTGTGTATACATATATATACACATATATAAACATGTACAAATATACACAAATACATATGTATACATAGGTACACATACATACATATACGTGTGTACATATACATATATGTACCTATGTATACATACATTTATGTATACATAGATATATGATGCAACACCCCAGATTCAAACACATAACATTTACTGAAGCAAATACATGAATTTTCACACTAAGTTGGATCAATAAATACCATAAACGTCAGTTCAAGTTTTTTACTTTACGAATTTCAGAAAAAAGATGTTATACATTCACATGATGAAATAGCATAGAGCAAAGAAAATGAATAAACTGTAGCTACACGATCATCATGGATGATTCAGAAACATAATAAGTGGAAGAAGTTAATCAAAAATAGCAAAACTAACTGTATTAATTAGGGACACATAATTTTGGCAACATCATAAACAAAGCAAGGCAATGATTAACAATGGATATTTCTAGGGGGAAGTTTGGGACATGATCAGGGAGTACTCTATTTGTTACTCCTTTAATTTTAAATTATATATATATTTTTTAAATCATATATATACACACACATACTTTTGTATATATGATATATTTCACAAGAAAAAGTAAAAGATATTAAGGCTATTGATTTTTATATATTGATTTTATAACTAAGCCATCTTATTATTCTTTTATTGTTTCTAATACTTTTCCCACCAATTCTTTTGGTTTGTATATGATAGTATCAACCGCATATAATGATAATTTTGTTTTCTCCTTTCTAATATTGATACTTATTTCTTTTTTCTTATAATTACATTAGCCGATGCTTCTAGATCAATGCTGAAATAACAGTGATGGTCTTTTTCTCGGCACCGCTCATGGATCTCCCCTGCAGTGTTCCCCCATTAAATGTGTAAGGAACTTTTGCATGGTCAGAACAGTCTCGGGATTAACTAAACCACTTGGAAAGAGAGGCAGTAAGCCTCTGTGAACTAGAGCTTTAGTTTGTTGCTGGTTTGTCATTGCACAGCTGTGGGAGACCCTGACATCATCCCACGGCTCCCCATGGAGCCAAATGGAAGGGGCCAAAATGAAACAAGCACGGCCAATGGGCAGGAAGGCAGACACACCATCAGTGATGAGCTCATGCAAAGGCCAGACTGAGTGGCCTTCCCTGCAGAGCCTAGGAGTGCTCACATCAGGCTCACCTTCAATCACAAAATTGTCTGGTCACAAACAGGCTGGAGGGAGTCCTCCGTCTCAAACCAGACACCTGCCTGCCTGTGACAGATCTATCCCCACAGGCCATTCTCTGAGCAGAGCACAGCTGAATCCAGAACAAACACCTCTCTCAAAGGGCCTGTGTTTCATTTAATAGAGTTCAAATTGAGTGTCCAGAAACCTTGATGCTTTTTTATTTCCTTGACGTCTTCTGCAGCAGCTGTAGGGATTCCCCGGTCCCCTTCCCACACACATCTCAGGACCTCCTAAACGGAGAAGGCTGCCACTACCAGAACTTACCAATTGTTTAAAAACAGTGCCCAGGATAAGTTGCTGAAAGGCTGGCTGAAAACATTAGGGGTCTGTATATATAATACACCTGCAGAACTTCCAGGTGGGAGGTGTGTTAATAATTGCTTCCGGAGCCTGGGTGGGCAACAACACTGAAACTTTTAAAAAATGCAGTTTCAGAAGTCCCATCCCAGGTTAATGGAATTAGAATCTCAAGATGATAGGGCATGGGAATGAGAGTTTTTAACAAGTAATATTAGTTAGCTATTACTACAAAATAGCTCACTATTTTGAAACCACCCCAAAACCCAGTGGCTTAAAGCAGTAAGCATTTATTATTTCTCATGAATCTACAGGTCAACTGAGCAGTCCTCAGCCTGACTCATTCATGCATCTGTGGTCATCTGTAGTTTGGGTTGGTGGTTTTACTGACCTAGGATGGGCCCTCTCGTTTGAGGGGGTTGGGCTGGCTAAGGCTGGTCTACGATGATGGACTGGGGCAACTGGGTTCCCATCCCCATGGTCTTTCCTCTTCCTGTAGGCTAGCCTGGGCTTGTTCAGTGTTCTGAGAGAGCTAAAGCAAGCAAGACTTCTTGCGGCTTAAGCTTGGAACAGGTACACTGTCACTTCCACCTCATTCTATTGGCCAAAACAAGTCATAAGGCCAGTCCAGATTCACAGGGAAAAGGCGTAGATGCTACCTCTTCATGGGAGGAGCTCAAAGTTCCACTGCAAGAAGCTTGGCTGTTGGGAGGGATGAAAACTGGGGACATTTTTGCAATCAATCTGCTATACATCTCGCCTAATGAGCCTAATGCAGGCAGCCTGGCCTCAATCTACACACCATCCGTGTATTCCAGGCAATCAATGCCTGCAGAGAAAATGCCTACAGGGAAGGCTACTCAAAGCCTCCCATTGTATCATGCATCCATGGGCCTTAATTAATTCTCACAAACCAGAGCCTGTGCCTTGTTACTAGGACCAGAACCTCAACCTTGTCAGCACTGCAAAGGTAGTCTTGGGCCTGGTTGACCCCAACCAACTCACAAAAGCCTCAATTCTTACCAACCAAAGGCCAATCAATTCCTTTACGTAGAACATGTAAGCAGCTGCCCAGACGTTTGGATCAGTGTTCTTTTCCTATAAGCAGAGACATAGGAACACAAATGAGAATCAGAGAGTTGCTCTATGTATCAGGTAGGGCCATTGACAGAAAAACCAGCTCAAACTGACTGAAGCAAAGAGAGAAATATGGGTCACACAGTACATTTGTGTAGGTCTAGCTATAGGTCCTTCTTGACCTAGGAGCTCAAATCATGCCTTCCTGCTCAGCCAGGCTACCTTTTGGCTCTGGTTTCTGCTATCTGGGCTTCAATCTCAAGCTGCATTAGGATACTCAGCAAAGCCAGACTCACAACCTCATAGGCTCATGGTCAACTGAAAAATAGAATATGCTTATCTCTCAATATTCCAGCAAAATCTCATTTCTTCCTAGTGACTCTTACTGGATCATATGCCCATCTCTACGCCAATCCCTGTGGGAGGAGAATATGCTCTTCTATATTCTAATAGGGAGAGACTGACAATAAATAAGAACCGCAGTATGTTAGATGGTGATATGTTTACAGGGAAAAATACATAGACGGAGAGTAGAGAATGTTGGGCTAGGGTCCCAATTTTAGATGAGGTGGCCAGAGAAGACGTCCCTGAGAAGCATGGAGTGAACATGGGGCTGGGCAAGGTGTGCAAATGCCTGGAGAAGGGCATTCCAAAAAGGGAACAGCCGGTGCAAAGGCCCTAAGGCAGGAGTGGCTGGTCTCATTGGATAGGACAGCCAGCGGCCTCTGTTGGATTCTAAGGGCAGACCTACCAAGAGGTGCAGACACTGAGCTGGCCTGACCTGAGTCGACCATGGAGGCACCTCTCACATGTAAACTCTCTGGTGCATACATTCTGAGACACCTTCCTGGCCCTTCAGAGGGACTATGGTTGGATCAAATGTTTTTACCTCCTCTTTGTATAGAAGAAGCCAGAGACACTTTAATCCTCAGTCTTTCTTAGTCTTTGTCAATCGTAACATTGAGAATTTTGAGGATCATGCATCGGGTATTTTGCAGAATATCCCTCAAATTGAGGTTTATCAGATGTTCCTTATTATCAGATCCAAGTTACACATTTTGGGTAGAAATACCACAGAAGGGATGGTGTGTCTTGCTGAGGGTGTCATATTAGGAGGCCCATGACATCAACTTGTCCCATTCAAGATATTAACTTTGATCCCCTGGTTAAGGTGGTGTCCATCGGGCTTCTCCTCTGTAATGTTTCTACTTTTCTCTTTATATTGTTAGGTATCTTGTTGAGAGATGCTTAAGGATTATGTTAATATCCTATTTCTTATCAAACTTTCACCCACTACTTGTTTTTTTATTGGAGTAGAATTGCTTTACAATGTTGTGTTAGTTTCTGCTGTACAATGAAGTGAATCAGCTATATGTATATATATATATCCCCTCCCTCTTGGGCCTCCCTTCCACCGTCCCCCCATCCCACCCATCTAGGTCATCACAGAGCACTGAGCTGAGCTCCCTGTGCTATGCAGCAGGTTCCCAGTAGCTATCTGTTTTACACATGGTAGTGTATATATGTCAATCCCAATCTCCCAGTTCATCTCACCCTCTTATTCCCCACCGTGTCCTCATGTCCGTTCTCTACATCTGCGTCTCTATTCCACCCACTACTTTTAAGAACTTGTTTGAATTTCCCAGGCGATTCAAATGTGCAACCAGGGCTCAGGACATTCTCCGGAGCTTCCCTGGACCTGGATCCCACTTTTAAAACTAAGAGAGAGAAATATCACCCAGTGTCCTCACAGAACTCTGGTTGCTGTGGGCACAGAGAAAAAGAGACTATTGCAGCATCACCCACTGTGGTTTAGCATTGTGGGAGCACTGTGGGGAGAGGCATCTGACCCAGCCAGAGGACCAGAGTCTACAACATTTCTGGCCCAGTGGCCCTTAGCCTGGGACACTTCCTCATCAGAGTCTGACCTGCCACAGAAGGAGGCCTCTGTTCATGCTCACTGCCCTGGGGAATCGCCCAAGACCTTGTGCCCTTCTGGCTTCAGCAGGTGAAGCAGGACAGAGCAGCCAGGAAGTGGGTGCCATATAGGGTGACCAACTGTCCCAGTTCTCCCGGGACTGATGAGATGCCCTGGACATGGCATCTGGTTTCAGTGCTGAAACCAGGAAAGTCCCCAGCAAAACAGCATAAATTGATCACCCCAACAAGCTACCTTAGCTTAGACATACCTGGTGCTCAGCAACCAAGATCTATGCCCAGCGGCGATCCAGAAATCCAGATTGAAAATAACTGACCTAAGAGATTGGGACAACTCTGACTGCTTTTTAAGAAACTGATAGAAAGTACACGGCAATATTGCTGGGAAGGGTGGGAGTCGGGGGGTTCTGTGTTGGAGACAATTGGGACGCAGAGGCCAAGTGGGACTGAAAGAAATTCATGGACCCAAATTGACCGATGACTGATGTGAACCAGAAAATGCAGATGAGGTGCCCTCCTTCCTCCAAGTTCCCACAAGCTTCTCTCCTCCAGAGCTCTGGCAGCTGTCAGAGAATTTAGGCACTAAAATGATTATGGTATCCAGCCCTCTACCCTCCTCTGCACACATCCACACACAATATATGATTCCAAAAAGTAAAACGTAAGGAATTCCAATAAAATTTGCATTTCTCCCCCTTTCTCATGGCAAGTCTGCTGGTGATCTAAGGGTGCACTGGATCTGCCCACAGGGTCATCCAGACCTGCTCCTCACAGCGTAACGGGCTGCTGACCTAGGTGTCTTCTGCACAATGCTGGAAGTTCCCACTGGGCAGGCATTCTGCCTAAATCATCTTCATAGGCCCAGCCAGGGCTGAGCATAAGCACCAACTAGATGGCATTCTCCAATGAGGTGATTTGAAGAGAGTTTAATAAAGGGTTATTTACAAAGGTGTGGAAAGTGGTTCTCAACCTTGCCACACATAAAATGTCAAGAAGAGTCTTAAATATTACTGCTGCCCAGGTCTCATCCCCAGAGAATCTGATCCAACTTGTCTAGAGCTGCACTGTCGAAATTGAAATGCATTTTAAGTGTAGGATATGCACCAGATTTAGGAGGCTTTGTAGAAAAAAAAAAAAAAAGAATGCAAAATATCTCAATAATTTTTAGAATGATTTCTTGTTGAAATGAAAATATTATTGAAATTAATTTTATCTGTTTTATTTTTTACTTTTAATAATATGGCTACTAAAAAATCTAAGATTACATATGTAGCTCAGATTCTCTCTCTGATGGACAGCACTGGTCCAGAGCACAGCCTGGGCATCAGGCTGGAATATTTTTAAAACTCCTCAGATGATTCTAATGTGGAACCAAGATTGAGAAGCACTGGCTCAGAGAAATCATAAGAGACAATGCAGTAGCCTGTGACTAGCAACAGCAGGGAGCATTTAGCCTGCAAGGGCAAGGGGAGGAGGTGATTACAGGAACAGAAGGAGGGTAGCTCTATGAAGAGAACTCCTTGGCAGGAGCTGTGGTCTTTAGTGGAGGAATGAGGTAGACTCCAGTTCAGTAGGGGAAGCCAGGGAAAGAAACACCCTGATCCCTCTCTCCTCCTGCCTTGATCCCCCACTGGTAATCCCCATTATCTGAACCCAGTTGACAGCCAAATGACAGGGAAGCAAAGTTGATGCAGCCCATCCAGGTCAGCCTCCCTGGCCAGAAGCAAGACTGGAAAGGGTGGAGAGCGGATTTGAAGGGGCAAAGTGAAGAGATCCAACTCAGGCACTTAATCCATGTTCTGAGGATAAATGAAGAGCCCACAGATAAAACACATAAACCCTGAGAGTAGTAATACTGACCACAGGTAGACCGCATACCTTCCATCTCTCCAGTCCTGAGCTCTGGATTAATATCTAATGGGAAATGCAATCAACAGCATTTCAGTTGCTCAGAAGAGTTTTCAAAGCTAGGAAATTCCTAGTCATCCTCTTTTCTCAAAAACTGTAATTTTGAAGTTCTTGGTTACTTCAGTTCCTGCAGAAAAAAAAAAAAAAATGTTGACTAATAATACTAATAACCACAGTGGGTTTCTGTGTATTGAGTGCTTACCATGTGCCAGGCACAGGGCAGGGCACGGCACATAAATCATAGCGCAGTGTGCCTCTATGCCACATCTCAGTTTCACAGTGGAAAATACATATTATGCATCAGGATGTAAAAATGGAACTGTGTTTGTCTCAATTCATCCTGAGGTCCCAAAGATGGAAAAGAAAAACGTTTAATACAAGTTATCCTTGCATTCAAAATGTTGCGAGGATCCAAGGTTTTTATAGGATATACTAAGTTATCATTAATAGGGTCTGCCTGTATTCTGGCTGCAAGGACATTGGACACCGGGGCATGGCCTTCTCCCTGTGATCACAAGAGCGCAAGAGACCAAGCCAAACCATTCAGGCACCTATGAAGCCCTGCTTGTGTCATAACTACTATTGTTCCATTGTCAAATCCAAGATCAACAGGGCAGCAAACTATACTCTGCCCATTCTAATGCACTGAAGGAACACATGGCAGAGGGAGGGAATGCAGAACTATAATCAGAAGCCAATCCAAGTGATCATAGTAACAACCCAATAACCAAAGAGAAAAGAAGCAGTTGACATCCCCAACCCCACATCAGACTCCCAGCTCAAAGCAGGCTGTGAATATTCACAGAGAAGAGATGCTTTCAACTCGATAAGAGTGTGAAGTTATTTGATTATGGCACTGGATGGGACATTGTAATAATGGAAACGAAAACTTCCTTGAGACTAAAACTGGTCAGGGGACATGTTGTCATCTGAGAGTGACCTACAAAAAAAGAGTACAGGGCTTCCCTGGTGGCACAGTTGTTGAGAGTCTGCCTGCCGATGCAGGGGACACGGGTTCGAGCCCTGGTCTGGGAAGATCCCACATGCCGCGGAGCAACTAGGTCCGTGAGCCACAACTACTGAGCCTGCGCATTTGGAGCCTGTGCTCTGCAACAAGAGAAGCCGCGACAGTGAGAGGCCCGCGCACCGTGAAGAAGAGTGGCCCCCGCTCGCCGCAACTAGAGAAAGCCCTCGCACAGAAACGAAGACCCAACACAGCCAAAAAAAAATAATGTTAATTAATTAATTAATTAATTATTTTAAAAAAGAGTACAAATTTATCCAAAATTCCACCTAAGGCGAGGGAAAAACAAACCTGCATGTCACGTTGAAATGCGCCATGGAGGAAAGTATGAGTTTCCTGCTAGAATCCCCACTGAATCCAGGTCATGCGGCAACCAAACCACATATGCTATATTCCAACCTGCAACTTGACCGTTTGTTTGACGTTGTTCACATAGAAAAACCAACATCTTTGTCCTTAGAATGTTTATTTAGTTTAATATGCTGTAAACACAGTTTGAGAAAAAATATTCCTAAGAGCAGCCTTTAAAAATTGTCTTTACCCACCTTCAAAATATTTACAGAAAAGATGAAAATCAGAATGTTTTCAACTGTGCCTAAAAGAAATCTGTTGTGTTCTAGTTAAGATTCACAGAAGGGGAAAGAAAAAGTCTGTCACAATTAAATTCAAAGCAAAAAAAAAAAAAAAGCCCGCTGTTCAGAAGCCAGAAACTATGAGGTTCATTCTTCATGGACTCGGAGAAACATTCCCTCCTCAGGAAAGCTCTTTTTAGGTGAAAGGAACTGAGGTCATGGTTAAAGGTATTAAACACTCATTTTCCCTTCTGGGACTTGTCTGATAAGACACAGATTGTGATAAAATCAAGTTACTGGGCCATGTCTCTGCACAGGCCTGTGTGCAGAAGACCACCCTCCCCATGCTCCTCCCCACCCTGCCAGGACAACTGCCCTGAGGTGGCGGCCACTCCAAGGAGGCCACTTGTTAGCCACTGTTTCACAAATGGCATGGTCACAACTGCTAGGAGTCAGATTCTAGGGCGTCGCTGAGCCCCTTCCCCAGCAGAGCCCACCTTCCTCTGAGGGTCTTATAGTCTTGACGTGTTAAGATCAATTTACCTTTCCCTACCCACTCAAACCATTTACTAAAGGGTTTGTGCCTTTTCATGTGACCTTCATCCCTGAAAAATGATAAACAGATGTCAACTGAGCTGATATTTTGTTCTATCTGAAAATGATAACTCACATTCCCCTACTTTCGTGCATAAAATGTAACTCTGCAATTTCTCAGATAAAAGTCAAGTTCTTTCATCATCTCGAGGATGAATACCTTGTCTTGTTCATCTCCATGTTCCCGGTCTCCGGCACAGTGCTTGGCACTGTAGGCATTCAGTGTTTGAGATCACATGAATAAGTAAAGGATCCAGGGGTCATAGGAGACTCCTGCATATGTAGTTGACTAAGGGATAACTGAGAAAAAAGGACAAAGCAGGGCATGATATGATTTCTGCATGTGCTTTCCCCCTTCTTTCCTGTGTGCCCAACATTTCTGGGGCCCCAGGGCTGGTAGTAACCAGTAAGAAGAGTAAAGAGGTCCTAGTGTAGGATAGGTTGGAGCCACTGTGGTCCCTGCTTTCCTCTTTATAGTCGGGCCTGGCTTCACGGGCAGTAGCACAGGGCCCTGTATTCAGAAGGTCCCCATGCTTGGCTTAATGCTCTGTGTTGCCTTCTTGAAATTATTAATCATTTTGAATAAGGGGGTCCTGCCTGCGGTTTCATTCTGGGAGCCTTGTAAATTATGTAGCTGGTCTCTTTATAGGATAACATAAGGAGGTCTGGGTGAGGGAGTGGGGGACGGTGAGTAATACTAAGTTTCTGCCCAACAGGGATGTTCCAAGAGTCTGTTGCCTTCACTAGTTTCCTAAAAACAAATGCAGGCATCCTCCAGGGGACGTCCTCAGCTCAGCACCACCTCCCTCCCTCCAGCATTTGTGAACCTGAACCCTGAACTCATTTTCAGCATCAGACCCATAGGCTTGAGTGGAGAACAAAGAAATTTAGTTACCTTACCTTTGACTTTGATGCTTATATTTATTTATTATAATTCTGTTTCCTGCTGGATAAGAACACTCTATTGGAATTTTTAAGGTCAAAATATTTCCCCAAAAGTGCATATGTAATACGCAAAAAAAAAAAAACCTTCCATTTTTTTGGTTAAACTCTGCCAACAATCCCATTTCTCCTATATCTATTTTGACTTCATTTTTCTTAGAATTGTCATAAACAATTTTAAATAGAACTTGTTCATTCTCAGTAATTCTTTGTTCTTTAACTGTTGCTTCAGAGAATCGTATTTCCAGGGCAACTTCTCATGTGGTCACCCTTACAATAATGTAATCAATCAAATTTAGGCTCACAGAAAAATTTATTAACTCAGCAGAGAGAAGCCTCCTGCCAGGTGCTTAGCTGAATTATTAATATTGGAAATGAATGCTGAATTGATCACTAGAAAAACTTCTAAGTAGACATTGGTTTTAAAACTTGATTTCCCCATCCCTAATGAAAGAACTGCTCACACTATATTTCACTGTATAGAGATGTGTCGAAGCTGTACTTTCATTCTAATATCTGCTCTCATGAAAGCCCAATATGTCTTTATTAGCTCTGGGGTGTTTGAGCCCTGCTATTTTAACATATCAATCTGGAATCAGATGCTACATGGTTAATATTTGTTCAAAAATCATTGTTGTTGTTATTTGTGCTTTCATTCTGCTTAACGTCCAGAGTAGGTGATTGATATCCACAATTGGCAATACATACACACATTGGTTTCAAGGAGTTTTTCTCTACTGTTTTTGGGCTGGTGTTGTGAAGGGCTGTAGCCATGAGCAGGCGGCCCTGGGGCTCTGTTCAGCCATCTCTCCACTGCCAGGTCTGATCAGGCAGGAAATTGTGGCCATTTCCTCCCTGATCATTGTCTAGAAGGGGTAGCCATGGTCTAGGGTGGGCAGAGCAATGGGGGTTAGGGCCAGTGAGGCCACCTGAGGAGCTCAGCGCTCTGAGGAAAGGCTGTGAGAAAGGAAGGGCTAGGCTGTCCTTCAAGTTCATTGCCTTCACAGTAGTCCAGGCCTAAGGGTGACCACATGGAACTGGACAGTTTTGAGCAAATGTGCACCAGCCCATCTGGTACTTTTCCCACCTCACCTCATGCCAGAGTCTCAGATCCACTCAGTTTCCGAGTCCTAAAGCCCATTTATACCCACAGAGATTGTAGGAGGTTAGGGTCAGCATCTCACGGAAAAACACTTTGTTGAAGATTTATCCATCATTGTTAGTTTCTGGACATCATTCTTGTCTCACACATTGGTTACATAACCCACCTATATGGGCCTCACTGTCCCAGTTTTCCCAGCCCAGTATGAATTCATAGGAATATTTTGTTATCTGTAAAATAGCCGAAGGCTCTCCAAAGTTTCCTCTTAGCCTTAAAATGCTATGATTCTGTGATTCGAGGGGAGATGAAGAGGTTTTTCTGTCATTTTCTCTCTCTCAGAGAGGAGAGGGCAGATGGAGAACAGGCTGGGGCAGAGACAGCCAGGAGAACCTGCAGGGGCAGCTGTAGTGAGGTAAGTAGAGTGTGGGGTTTGACACTTGTTGTGTGCCGTGGTATGTTATTTTATGCGCATCTTAACCAAACTGCCTCAGATGTTTCTGTGAATTGGAGTTTCAGAAGATGTTTCCCAACTGACTTCTAATTTTGACAGCTCTCCAAAAGTTTACTTCAAATTGCCAGAAGTCCTTTCGCTTTCTTTCAGCAAGAGTGCTTCAGCAGCATCACTTTTATCAATGAAAGTGATAACGACAACAATAATAATAATTAAGGATGTGTTGTCCATAGAATTTTTAAAAGATTTTTGTGTTTTATGAGTCTATGAATCTGTGAGTTCTAGAACCCCTTTGTTTTGCAATCTTTCTCCCTCCCTCTCTCTCTCTCTGATGGTCTCCCCTCTCTCCCACCCCTCATCATTCTGAGGAGAGGGAGTTGTCTAGAACAGAGGTGGCCAGAATTTGTAAGCCATTTGCTCTCTCTTTCTGTAGCAGCTGAGGTGAGGCTTAGAGAAAAGAATCTGAGAGAAAATTTTGACCAGCACCCTCATTTTACAAAGAAACTGAGTCCCAGAGAGTTTATTCTTCCTTAAGCACTGTTCCCATCTTCCCCTGCTCACCAGCCTCCCATGCCCACATTTCATACAGATGCAATGAAGCACAGTTGCAAGTAGCACATTTGGGGCTCTCTGTGATTCAGCTCCAAACTACCTTTCCAGGTCTTTCCCCAACTACAGCTCATCATGTACCCTTATGTTTCCCAAGCTAACTTTCTCTCTATTCCTCATGTATCTATCATATTTATCTCTTTTCATGACATTACTTACAGAGTTCCTTATGATGAAAATGCCCTTCCTCCTTCCCCACAGCTTCCAGTTTCAACTTTGTCCATCCCTCAAGGTCCAAGTCAAGTGCTTTGTCTTCCGTAGGCCATCTGTGTCTCTCCAGACTCCCTGGAATGGCTCTTCCTTCAACACGTGCCAACCCCAGTGCTGGGTTGGTGGATTCAGAGCTGAATTGCATGCTGTCCTCACATGTGACACGTTCTCATTTGCATGACAAAGAGTACCAGCTGGGCTCCCATGAGGTATCTGTAAAATTTTAAAATAAATAAATAAATAAATCCATGCTCTTCTAATCCTGGAGCAGCCTCCACTGGGTTGTCCATGCACGAAGCAGCTTGACTTCAAAACAAAACCCAAATTCAGTTTTAGCCTTTTTGTAGGTTTCACCGTGGACTCCTATTGGAATCGTTTTCCTTGGTGCGTGATTGCTGAGTACAAATGTCTTGTCGCTCCCAGTCAGCAGTCATACAGGCCTCTTTGGAACCTCAATTTCAGCTTCTCTGGAGGGTGGCTGCCCATCAGTTTGAAGGCC
Organism: Eschrichtius robustus; assembly: GCF_028021215.1. Taxonomy (NCBI): domain Eukaryota; kingdom Metazoa; phylum Chordata; class Mammalia; order Artiodactyla; family Eschrichtiidae; genus Eschrichtius; species Eschrichtius robustus. The sequence goes on from NC_090829.1 coordinate 17,534,123, forward strand.
CCCAACCTAAGTGCTCTTTGAATGTAGCCTCGATGTCAAGTCAGACCATCCCAAACATGCCCTGCAACATCATAAATTTTGAGCCACCAAGCGGAACTTTAGAGAGTGCCTCCTGCCTGGGTGAATTGTAAAATGAGTGCTCTCCAGTGCAGAGGGCCCAGGAAGGCCTCCAAGGAGAGCAGGCATATGTTCTATCTTGGCACCAGTCCACCTGAAAGGGTGACTGCTGCCATCCGGCACGTCCAGGCTGCAACAAAGAGATGGGTTCTTGTTACGTCACAAGCCATCAAGTATTCTGTGTTTAGCTTTCTCACCTGGGGCCTTAGATGCTCTTAACCCCAGGATGTAGCCACTAGTGGCTTAAGTGATAAACCATATTATCCACCATGGCCCCATTTGGCTCTTTTTTCTGGCCAGTTATTTTTTTTCCTTTCTTTCTTTGTGCTTCGAAGAAGACAGGATGGAGAGTCAGTATTACGCCTCCTAAACACCCAGGGGACCACAACCAACTTTCCTGGTCTGTGTTCTATTATCCAAAAAAAGGAATAGGAAGGAAAGGACTGTAAAAATAAATGCATACTCTTCTTTCGAAATTCATGAGGAATGTTCGTGATTTTTAACCAAAAGATGGCAAAATGGGATAAGTTGATAAACAATGCAAACAGTACTGTTAACTGTTAAAGAAAAAAGAAAGAAAGAAATGCAAAGAGAAAAAGGAAATTCAACTCTAGGAATCTTAAATTCTGAAAAAAAAAAAAAAAAAAGAGCTCAAAAAGATCTAGCAGGGAAAAGGCCTTCCAACTGTTGTCATCCTGCTATTGTAACCTGAGCGCCTCCAAGTTTTCAGACTCCAAAATCAGATCTAATTAAAAGAAAATGGAAAAGGACTTGGAGCCTTTTCAGCTCTGGAGAACATGCAGACAAATAAATTAAAAAGTGGGAGAAGTGGAACTAACCCAATAATCCATGAAAAGCTCATTTCCCTCCCCGCCACCACTGATGCAACAGTGTCCTTCCTCCCTCCCTGTTCTCTGGTTCAGGGGCAGTGAGTGAAGAAATTGGCTAACAAGATCAGAAAATTTAATTACAGTTTTGCCGTCCCCTTCCAAGAAGTTGGCTGTCACACTTCCCTTTGCCGATCTTCAGAAGGCGCTGTCTCTGATGAGCTTCCCCTCTGCTCCGTCCCACTTATTTCCCTACTCCGGCTCAGGACGGTGGACACAGACACTTTCATTTGTGGGTTTAGGAGGATTAGATACAAAGATTAAAAGGGGCAGTTGGAAAAAAGAATGTCATTATCCCCTCATTTCCTTTGGTCTGCCTGAGCAACTTTGACTTGGTCTTATCCCAAAAGAAGGGCACCCAAAAGCCTAGCATCCTTGCCTTCCAGACCTAAAGAAGGCCTGAGACCTTTTAGAAAAAGCACAGAAACCTGCATTCAAGTGTCATTTTGCAAACCAACTCAGAGATACAAGAAGGGCTTCCTTGAGCAAGATTTCTAACAAGATTCTGAAATGCTTTGGGCTCAAAATGAACAAACAGAAGAATAATGTGATCAAGTCATGATTTCCAGCAAGTAGTAGAATGCAGAATGGTGTCAAAAAAAATAAAAAGATATTTGCCTTTTCTGTTCTAGGGTAGCCAGAGATGTATGATCAAATCCAGGATGCAAACCATGGGAGAGTGACATGGAAAAGATGTCTTCAAAATTCAAAGTTTAGCTAATTAAAAAAAAAAAGACTGCTTTTCCGTTACTAGGTAAAGTAAGGTAGCCAGACAAAATGTGTAGAGGTTCCTGGCATTCATGGGACTGAGATGCTATTTCTTTTCACAAAATGTAGTAATCCCTAACATAATTGAACCACCACAAATCACCTCCTAGATTAGAGCAACACATATAAGCCCAGAAAAGATAATAAGGGCAGCCCGCCTGCAACAGCTTTAGGGATGTCTTGACTTGGCTTGGTCAGTGGTGGTGGGAAGACAGTGTGTTGGCAAGAAGAGGAGACAGTCAAGGGCAGACAGGCAACAAATCCATAACTATAATCCAGACAGATGAGAATGTTTCTTAAACTTTCCTTCTTAAGAGGTTGTATCAGTTTGGATTACATTTGACTGCATACAATGGAAACCTTCCTTGCAGGCAACAAGGAGTCCAAAAGCAGGTGATCCAGTGCTGCTGAGACGGCTCAAGGAAATGTTCAAGGACTCAGGCTCCTTCTGGCTCCCTGCTCCTCCAGTTTCAGCTTCTGATTTGCATCCTCAGAGTCACAAGGAGCAGTGCGACCCCTGTGTTCCGGACAGAAAGAAGGGGAAGGGCAAATGGGAAAGGTCAACTGTTGGTCCCATTGGTAGGAATAAAATAGCTTTTCTGAAAGTCCCAGCCAGTGGACCCTGCTTACATCCCATCAACTAGAAGTGGGTCCCATGGCCACCTCTACTTCAAGGGGTATGTCTTATTAGACACATTGCTGTCCTTCACTAATTGGGGATCTGTCAGTAAGGAAAAAAAAGAAGAGCATGGAACTATTTACAATAGCCAAGACTGGAAGCAACCTAAATGTCCATCGACAGAGGAATGGATAAAGAAGATGTGGTACATATATACAATGAAATATTACTCAGCCATAAGAAAGGATGAAATCATGCCATTTGCAGCAACATGGATGCACCTAGAGATTATCATATTAAGTGAAGTAAGTCAGACAGAGAAAGACAAAATCATATGATATCACTTATATGTGGAATCTAAAAAAATGATGCAAATGAACTTATTTACAAAACAGAAACAGATCCACTGACTTAGAGAACAAACTTATGGTTACCGGGGGGGGGGGGGGGGGGGGGGAGGGGGAGGAGAAGGAATAGATTGGGAATTTGGGATTGACATGTACACACTGCTATATTTAAAATAGATAACCAACAAGGACCTACTGTATAGCACAGGGAACTCTACTCAGTATTCTGTAATAAGCTTTATGGGTAAAGAATCTGAAAAAGAATGGTGCTGTGCACCTGAAACTAACACAACATTATAAATCAACTATACTCTAATATAAAATAAAAATTAAATTAAAAAAATAGAAGAGCATGGATGTGGAGCGGATGACTAGCAGCATCTGGCGATGAACAAGTAGTCAAACGTGCCAAGTGAAATGAGAAATACGGAAAACAAAGGAATATGTCAGTCAGGGCACAGGTAGGCTTCTAATGCCATTGTCCACTAGGAACAAGGAGTGAATGATGCAGAAACCAAGGCTGTGAGGTGAACCCTGCATCCTGGAAGCCTGGACCCATGTACCTGGCATAGAGGTCTACCCTGGCCACAAGCAATATTGACTGTTTCCTGGACGTACTGCTTCCCACCCACCTGTATCAGTACACAGAGGTGGGGAAAATGCAGAGATGGTGAAGATCCTGACTGAGCTGGAATGTCACAGCTACAGCCCATGTCTCCGGGAACCTCCCCTTTCCCTAGAGAGTGCCCTTGGGACTCGGCTGCAGGCCTGGAAGGGCATCACCTTGCAGATAGAAATGATAGTGAAAAGCAGACAGAGAAACCAAAGCAGAGAGAACCAGTAAACAAAGGCCTTCAAAGTCCCCTGACCTCCCCTTGGCCTCCTCAGACATTTGCACCCAAAGCACCCACTGGGCCAGAATAAGGTCTGAAGCTGAGTGTCTGCCAGTCCAGGAATGGGCTCCTCGTGGTGGTCTTAGAGTTGTAAAGGCCATGGCGGGAGACCCTCTCAAGGACAGTAGATTCCCTCATCTCCTCTCTTGGTGTGAGGGCAACTGGACAGCCACATAATCTCATGCACAGCAGCTCAAACAGCACTTGGAGCTCCTGTCACTATGGAGGTCTGTGGCCTGACACCCACCTTGAGTGTTTGTGCCTGGAAAAAAGAAAACACAGGGAGTGATTTATTTTTCAAGAACTTGATAAAGGGGCATAAACACGTAAATATGAACTGCTGGGAGATGTTCTTCTGATTCTTTCCACAAAGATAAGAGTAGCCTAGGACCACCTCCTTCCATCCACACTCACCAGGGAATGGACTTAAGACTGAGATCTCATCAAGCAGTGGCTTGTTTGCACATCCGTGATTCATTCCACTGTGCCAGTGTTCATTGCCATGAACTGAGCTTGCTGTGTACTTGACAATGTGCTAGGGGCTGCCAGATGGACTTCAGTTAAGAGACTCCGTCCCAGAAGGGTTGCTTATGGAAGTACCCCAAAGGCAAACCATTAATAGTAATGATACCTCAGGTCCATATAGGTCTTCAGTGTGCACAGAATGTTTGCAAATCCATCACCCCATTCATCCTGTACCACAGCACTGTGAGATAAGCAGAGCGACAGCATCTTGTGTGGTGGCTAAAGCTCAGACTCTGGATCCAGGCTGCATGGATTCAAAGCCTGGCTCTGCCACTGACTAACTGTGTGACTTTGGCCAAAGTTATTTAATCTCTCCATACCTCAGTTTCCTCATCTGTAAAATGGGAACAGAAACAACTGCTATCTAATTGGATTGTTGGGAGGATTAAATTGGTTATTCCACATAAAGTACATTCAACAGTACCTGGTACACAGTCAACTTTGGCTACATGTTAGTTCTTAATACTCCCATTTTCTAGATGCAGAGCCTATGTGATGCTCAGGGTAGAACGTTAGAGCGAAAGGTTGTCATCTTTTATGAACAAAGAAATTGGGGCACATCATTCATCAGGGATACAGTCCAGACCAGGGTCCTGGGCCTCGGGGTGACAAGCAGCAGGCGTAAAACCCCAGTCTGCTCCCTCTGATAAGGTGTTCTGAAATCCTGTCCAAACCACAAGGAAGCCATACGATGCAACTTCTAGTCGCCTGCAGACTCCCAAAAGTTCCTGCAGAGGTTAATTGTACCTGTCACCTTGGCTAGGCTATGGTCGCAGTTGTTTGGTCAAAAACCAGTCTACGTGTTGCTATGAAAGTATTTTTTAGATGTGATTAGTATTTAAATTGGTAGACTGTGAATAAAGCAAATTACCCTCCATGATGTGGGTGGGTCTCATCCGATCAGTTGAAGGCCTTAAGAGCAAAGACTGAGGTTTCCTAAAAAAGAAGCCGTTTTCCTCAAGACTGCAACGTCGGAACCCTGCCTGAGTTTCCAGCCTGCTGCCCTGCAGAATTCCAACTCAAGACTGCATCATCAGCTCTTCCCTGAATTTCTAGCCTGCAGGCCTGTCCTACAGATTTCAGACTTGCCAGTTCAAACAATTACATAAGCCAATTCCTTAAAGGAAATCTCGCTTTCACTCAATAGAAAGATAGATAAACAGATAGATAGATGATAGATAGATAGATAGATAGATAGATAGATAGATAGATAGATAGATGATAGATAGATAGATGATAGATAGATAGATAGATATAAATGATAGATAGACGATAGATAGATAGATAGATAGATGATAGATAGATAGATAGATAGATAGATAGATAGATAGATAGATAGATAAATGAGCAATAGATAAACTGTTTCCCTGGAGAACCCTAATATAGTATCCTTCTTAGAAGGACAGGGTAGTAAATTTGCCCAGTGATTTCTTGAGCCCAGAATGCTATTGGTGTTGTCTGCTGTCAATTTTGCAGCTCTTGCAACTGTTTAAACATAATTAGCCACTCCAAAAATATGAGTCAACCTCAAAATATGTAATGGATGCCTGAAAGATTCCTGTCCTGCTAGATCCCATAAGGGACATGAAAGATCTGTGGAATGTATGGCGCCCTTCCCCCAAAAGTTTATACCCTAGTTAGGTAGTTAGGGACCGAGAGCACTGTGGGTGACAGTGGACAGGCCAGCTGCAGGGTGGTGTTAACCTCTGGGGGAGAAGGGGCAACCTCCATATGAAACCCTCAGGGGAGAGGGATTTACACCTGGCTTTCAAGCCCCAAACTAAGGGGTCTTTTCTCAGTCTGGAGGCCACGTGGAGATTCAGGTGATGTGAGTCCAAGCATGAAGTCTGCATTTGGTTCCATGGCATGTTTTGAAGAAATGTGATGAAGGAGATTGTAACACAGATGGGTATAGCAGCTATGTGCTAGAGATTCACAAATATGGGGCTCATCCGGGGAGGGGCAGATGTGTGGCATGAAGCAGCAGGAGCCTGGGACTGAGTCCTAAGAGAGGATGGAGAGGAAGAGGGGCAGAGGATGTATCAGGTTTGGGCATTTCACTGTTTAAAGGATAGAAGAATGTCCACAGGGTAAAGGCCTCTGGAAATCTAGGTCCCAGCAAGAAGTCAAGGCTAAAGATGTTAAACTAAGCCGTGTGGAAGTCCTGGTTTAAGCCTGACAATGATGAGCACACAGAGGGCGCACAAGAAAGAGTTGAGGACCTGTTTCAGACCCTTAGTCACCCCCACAGATAGAGGCTGAGGGGGAAAAGAAGGTGCAAACTATGGTCCGAGAGCAGAGGAACTAGGACATGCTTGTGCTCCTGAAACCTGGGAAGAGGTTTCAGTGCAAGAAGGATGGGTTGGAAAACAATCACAGGTACTGCTGTGATTGTGGCCCCTGGTCATTCACAACGTACATTCACACAGCAAAGGATGTGAGAGGTTCTGCAGTGAAAGAACTCATTTAACTTGGTTTAGCACGGCTTTCCCCAAGCTCACAGGACATAGCAGTCTCCTTCCAGGATTCTCAGAGCACAATCAGAAACACTGGTCCAGCCCAACCTCTATTAACCAGCAGAACTAGACTGAAGTCCCAGGTCCCCCAACAATTAACGCAGCAGTTTTCCAATATATCACACCGAACGCCTTGAACTCTGCAGGAGAACAGCGTCATATAAATCTACATGTCGGGAATGCTAAGCAGCCTGGACAGCTGGAGCCCGAAACCACCATGAGGTCAGCCCACATCTGGTCTGTCTCCGAGCCTCCGGGAGCAGCTACCCACGCCCCCTCCCCAGACTCTCAGGAAGAAGAGCAGAGAGATAAATAACTCCTTGAAAGCATTCCTACTTTCTCCACTTCTGCTGTCTTTCGGCCTCTTCTCTCCCGGGCTTTCCTTGATGAATCCACCATGTGCCTCAAATTATTTATTTCTCTTTCCAGAATTTCAACAACAGATGGATTAGAGTACTACATTTTTTTACAGCAGACTCTTGCAATGCCAGAGGTCAGAGTCATTATGTGCTGGGTCAAAAGACAGGGCCAGGGGCTGGAGGGGAAGCCTTGCATCTGGAGTGGGGTGTTCCCCAGGAAGCCCTGGCAAGCTCCGGGCAGGGGCTGCACCCTGCACCTTGCTGGCCAGCTGGGTCTGGGTGGCCTTCATGCATTCACCACCCACCTCACCCCATCGCCTACCCAAGATGAAGTAGTCCTTCTTGGTGCCTCCTTCTTTCTGGGAGAAGTGGTGCCAGCTTTTGTAATCTGGAGGAAAGGACCTCCCAGCAGCCATGATCCTTGTAGGACTTAGAACGCTATTTAGAGGTACCGTACCTTGAAGATCCAGAAGAGGCACCACAGTTTATTGATTATTTAGAGCTGGGGTCGCAAACTATGGCCAGTGGGCCAAATCTGGCCTGCCACCTGCTTTTATAAATAAAGTTTTATTGGAACACAGTCTGCCCAACCTTTAAGATATTGTCTATGGCTGCTTTTGCCCTCAACAGCAGAGTTGAATATTTGTGACAGAAGCCACGTGGCCCACAAAGCCTAAAATATTTACTACCTGGCCCCTTACAGAAAGTTTGCTGACCCTGGTTTAGAGAGAATGGCTTAGAATACCGCCCTTGCCCTTGTTCCCACCAAATTACACACACACACACACACACCTACACACACTCTCTCTCATCCTCCCATCTCTGGGCCATGACTTATCTTTGCTTCTACTCTGGGTCTCTCTCTGTATCTCCTGGTCCTCGTGTGTCCCTGTCAGTCTTTACTTTTCCATCTCTGGCCCTTCCTGGGTCAGTTTCTCCCTACCTCTCCCTGCCTTATCTATTTCCATTAATAACTGATTATATATAAACAAAGGGGTGTTCTTTTCTCATTTGTCAGACTTACTTAAGGACCTGCTCTAATTATGAAAGTGAATGAGTAGGAGCTTTGTATTTCTCTGGGAGAAAAAAAAATCTAATTGCTCTTTAGTTCCATGGTCCTCAATCCTCCCCATTGTGGTTCAATGGCTTACCGTAGAAAAGGTTCCTCCCACACACATCCTTAGAGTTTTTAAACCATCCTTAAAGAATGTCATTGTGCATAGGCTTCAGTTCCAGTTACTTGAGAAACAGTCGGCAGCAACCCTGAGAAATTCTAGCCCACATTTGTAATCCAAGTTAGGAGACATTAATTGGAAGCCTGATCCTGTAATATCTTTGTCTGGGAGGTTTTTGGTCACTTTAGAGGTTTTTCACAAGTGAGCAACTCTGGGGTCAGGAGAAATTCAGCTGTGGTGGTTTCATTTATTACAGCACTCATCACAGTCTGACTTATGTGATAATTGTGAAGTTATGAGCAAAATGAGAACTGAGAGTTTATCTTACTCATTTTCATAACCACCCAACCCAACCTGTCCAAGGACCTTGATTGGTAGCCAGCACGTGGTAATAATGAGCCACTGTTAATTGGAACTGTTTCTTTGTACCATGAATGTGTTAAATGATTTATAGATCTTCCTTGACAAACAACGGAGTTATGTCCCAATAAACCCATCGTAAGTTGAAAATATTGTAAGTGGAAAATGCATTTAATACACCTAACCTACTGAACGTCATAACTTGGGCTAGCCTGCCTTAAACATGCTCAGAACACTTACATTAGCCTACAGTTGGGCAAAATCATCTAACACAAGCCCTATTTCATAATAAAGTGTGGAATATCACATGTAATTTACTGAATACTGTACTGAAAGTGAAAACCAGAGTGGCTGTCTGGGTACAGAATGGTTGTAAGTGTATCAGTTGTTCATCCTCGTGATCACAGGGATGACTAGGAGCTGTGGCTGCTGCTGCCCCAGCATCACAAGAGGCTCAGACTGCACATCACCAGCCCTGGAAAAGATTAACATTCAAAATTCAAAGTACAGTTTCTACTGAACACATATTGCTTTTCCACCATCATAAGGTCAAAAAATCGTAAGCTGAACCATCATAAGTCAAGAGCCATCTGTACGTTCCTTTTCCTATTCTGACAACTACTTTACCAGGTAGAAGTTATTAGTCCCATGTAATAACATATGAGGAAACTGAGGCTCAGAGATGTTAAGTGGCTTGTCCAAGCCCTTGCCATGCCAAGGCAAGAGTGGCAGGGCTTTCTGTAGTAGGCTGGCTCGGTATCTGTCTTCGGGCCCCCATGTCTGAGTTTTCCCTAGATGGTCTGACACTGACCCCTGCTTCCCCCGCTGGTCTCTGGCCCTGCACTCCTCTCCCACCCCACGCTCCAGTCACACCTGGTCCTGGCTCCTTAGAGAGATGGGTGCCTCTGGATCAACCAGGCAGATCTGCTCAGCAGAGCATCACGCCACTGCCCTGGGAGAGGCTGTCAGTGCATGGGAAGGTGGTGGAACACACCCTCTTTCTACATTTCTAGAAGGAGAAAAGAAAGGAGCCAGAGTCTCACCCCAGGAAACCCATCTTGGGGTGCAGCCTTGTGAGGTTTTCCCAGCCTGGCTGATGACAATCTGACAGGTTGGGAAACAGAGGTTCCATTCTTACTTGACCCATCCTTCTCTGACTTTTTGGGCAAGATGGACATCCCAGCGGCAAGACACGCTCCACCCCTGAGGAAGTATGTCTGGGAAATTCTCTGCTTCCCAGGGGTCCTCCTCACTGCTGCCCCCCATGCTCAACCACCAAGCCTCCATGCCCTGTAAGAACACAACCCTGATGATTATGGTCCTATATGTGTCCTACGTGTTTTCCTACTCCCGCTCCAGTAGCTTTGCCCAAGCAAGGTCACATGGAGTCCCACGGTGTCAGCTGCTAGGTGCAAAGCATGCCGGAACCTCGTGGGCCCCCAGATGCAGGCAGCAGATATTTTTAACTGGAGGCAGGCAGTCTCCCCACCACTGGCTCCGCTGCAGCCCACACTGGTACATGTCCCGTCTCCGGGGTGTTCTTCCTCCAAAACTGGCAGAGAATGCTGCCTGCGCTGCACACCTGCCGACCCCATGCCCAGAGAATCTGAAAATGGTTTATTGCTCTCATCAATCTGCATTCTTACATTCCAGTAGCTCGTGTGGATGTGGCGTGGCTGCCAGGGCCAAGCACTTGGGGTTCTGGCCACAGACGCTGGCTTCCATTAAGTGGATCTACCCCCAGCCAGCCACCAACCACCAGCCCTCCCTTCCTCCATCCTTCCCACCCTTTCTCTATAGGAGAATCAGAGAAACTGAAATTTGGAGGAATGTATACATCACCTAATGCTGGAGTTTTGTGCATAAGATCCATGGATGGATTCCAGTAGTTCATGAATTTCTCAAAGTCATATGAAAAAAACCTACCTACCTACACAACACACACACACACACACACACACACACACACACACAGGTGTGAACTGTTCTGGGGCAGGTGTCCATAGTTTTCAATGACTTTTCAGAGGTGTTTATAACATAAAAGAAAATAAAAGAGTTAAGAACGAGTGACTTAGTGTGGTCTCCTCATTTTGCAATGCAAAAACTAAGACCCAGAGTTTCTAGAGGTTGTGATTTACTGAAGTTCTCTAGCTTTCTTTCCTCTTCCTTTTTATTCCTACCTTTGATGTCAAAAAGGGATGCAACAAGAGGAGATCACTGAATCAGGGTCTGGGCAGAAGCTGTCCCTTTCTGCATGGAAGCTCCTGACCCTGAAATATGCTCCTTTGGTCTGTAGAAAGGCCTTTGGACCATGGGACACCTGCAAAGGGCCCCTTGTCCATCAGACCCAACTGGCCAGCTTACCTTGTCCTCACCAGCTATCTCTTTCCTCACCATAAACGACACTACCCTTGGGAAATCAGCACTAGGATGAAAGAAAATAGAGAGGAGAGGACTCTCCTGCCTCATAGGAAAACAAAGTCAGGACACTAAGCTTCCCATACCTAGTGTGTCTGGTCTGGCTTCAGTTGGCCTTGAGCCAGAGCAGCGCTGCACTCACTCCCATGGGCTGCAGCCATCCTGCGCTGCTCCTGTGGGCCAATCGTTTGCTCCGATGCTTCCCGGGGCTGGCTGGTGCATCCTAGGATGCAGCAGTCCTCTGGATAGGAAGCTGCCTCCTGCTGATCCTCCCCAGGCAAGACCAATTTTGGGGGCTGCACCCCAGGCTGCAGCTGTCCTGCTGGTGCTCCCCGGGCCAGAGTTTTACCTTCACCCTTAGCTCATGGTTAAGGTGCTTCTGAAATTCACAAAGAAGATATAAAGAATATTCCTTCAGGAAGTATACAATTTTTGAATTAGAAATTCTTAGAGTCAAATGGAATATGGGAGATTAACTAGATGAACCCCCTACATTTTATAGATTCTCAAAGAGGCAAGCTTACTTGCCCTAGGCAGTACAGTGACAGAAGAGAAGATGGATGGATGGATGGATAGATAGATATAGATAGATAGATAGATGATAGATAGATAGATAGATAGATGATAGATAGATAGATAGATAGATGATAGATAGATAGATAGATAGATAGATAGATAGATAGATAGATAGATAGATGATAGATAGATAGATATGAAAAATATGAAATGGAGGAGGGAGAGAGAAAGAGAGAGAGAAACAGACGAAGAAAAGTAAATATGTTTTTTCCTAGCTTCACCCCTATGGCATCATCGTGAGTTTTGGTCATAGTGGTGTTGTTGCTGTTTTGATACTTGCATTCGTTTTTTTCTTCATCACATCTCCAAATGTGTTCTTTGGGGAAAAACAGCGTATCTGTAAAAGAAAGATGGAAAGGACATTCTAGTGGGCAGGACAAGATGGAAAGGAGAACAGTTTCAGTCTTACTGAGCAGCCACCCTGAACTTATGTCCTGAACCCCACTGCTTGGTGGTCACGGCAGTAGCTCATCCCTGATCCACTTGTATATTGGACCCTCTTGTCAAATGGCAGAAGCTCAGCTCTCCTCTCTTGTGTCTCATGGGTGACCTCAAGGTGGGGAGGAGGGCTTTTCACATGTAATTTACACTGCTGTCTATGCATCTCCTGCCCTCCACTCCAGCTGCTACCCTCCTTCTTGGCCACTGTTGGGGTCACCCTCCTCTTCACTTTGATCCTGTCTACATTTGTCCATCAATGCTTCCCGTGACCAATGCAACCTCAGGGCCATCTCTCCTCTCACGGCTCCCTCCTGGAGACCCCTATCCACCTGACACTGGATCCCTATCACTCCAAGGCTTCCACTCCTGGCGCATCATCACTGCTCTGTTCAAGTGGCCCACACCATGGCTGGCACCCAGCCTTGACTGCTTTGAGCTCTCTATGCCCACCTTAGACTCAGTGAGGTTGCCAAAGAGGGTGACCAACTGTCCTGGTTTGCCTGGAACTAATGGGCTTCCTGTCATGAGACTTTCAGTGCTAAAACTTGGACAGTCCTGGGCGAATCAAGATGGTTGGTTACCCTATGAGGTCAGGCAGTAAGTGGCAGAGCTGGAATGCAAATGCAGGCCTACTCAGCATCTACACTTTGTTCTTTCAAAGCATCAGCCTGAAAAATCCTGTATATGTGTTCAACACACAGAACAGAAACATATAGGAAGTGACACTCAACTGACACCTGCTTTCCTAGGAAGAATGATATGTGGAGTGAACCTATTCCATGGGCTTCTAAGAATTAATTGATAAAGTTAATATATTACCTTAGGGTAACCATATGTCCTGGTTTGCCTGGGACAATCCCAATTTACACCTGTTCTCCCGACATCATTATTAATAGCATTCTGTTTTCAGTCTCAAAAGTGTCCTAGATTGGACAATAAATTATATGGTCACCCTCACCATCATATCACAGAGCCAGCTGATTAGGCTCTTGATTAATGGGGTGCTTCCCCATGACTATAACTAAAGCCCAGCATGGCTTCCCCTGCTACTGACTGGGAAAGTTTGCTTTGCAGACCAGTCACCTTGAAAAAGCAATGTTTCTCCAGCCCCGTCTCTCTCAGCCGATTGGAACTTGTGTGGCCAAAGGAGCAGGCCCTCCCCTGGCTGCCAAACAGAACCCAGCCTGAGGAGTCAGTCCTCACATCACTTCAAAGAAGCAGCCCAGGCATTAATTGGCACTCTGCAAAGATTTATGCACCATACATCAATATCTCCTGCCGAGAAACAAGACAGATATAGGGCAGAAGGCAGGTCCTTTAGAAAAAGGTGTCTTGACAGAGCTTTGAACCTAAAATACCTTAAGTAATTGGGACATCCACTCAGGGATGTGCAAGATAAATGACCCAGTTTGTAAAGTACCCACACCCTTAGCTGCCTGCCCCACCCCCCCCACTTCCTCCTCTTCCTCATCCAGTCCTCCTCAAGAGCCTCCTATGGCCTCTCCCTGCTCATTAGTAGCTCCACAAAAAGACAAATTGGGGCGGGGAGAGGAAGGGCATATCAGTCACTGGGAGTAGGTTGGATGGGAGAGGAAATGAATGGCTTGAATGAAGCTGGAGTTGGCTGGTAGATTTCACTGCAGGCTCTACCTGTTATCTCGTCCTCTAATTAGCAGAGGCGAGAGCTTTAGAGTTAACATACAGATGTGCAAGTCACCCAGTGTGTGGTTGGAACACAGTAGGTACTTAATACATGGTGGGTGGCAGCAGCCTTGAGCCCTGTTAAGGGAGTAGCAAGGTCGGAGGAGCCCATCACACCAGGCACGGAGGGTCACCTGACACCTAGTCCAGCTCACCTGTCTGATCAGAGCATCCAGAGCTAGCTTCCACTCGTCTCTGTACTCCGTCCCTCCCCAGCTCTTCTCTGTCTCTGTGCCTCTGTGTCTGTCTCTGCCTCTCTCTCTCTCTCTCTGTCACACACACACACACACACACACACACACACACGCTTCTCCCCCGGGGGCTGTAAACTCAAAAGACAGCTTGGGGCAGGGATGGGAAGAGCACCATCCCAGGAAGTAGCAATTCTGCTCCCACTGCAGTTCCACAAATATTTTGGCCATAGGATGTGCTCAGGATACAAAGCTGGGGGCGAGGACATCATCACGGTCTGCTGGGGTCTCAAAGTGAGGTGGGGAACATATTCAAGTCAACAATCAGTCTCAGTCTGAGCTCATAAAGGAAATAATAGAGGGAGCGCAGGGCACTTCGGGATGCAGAGGCAGGGCCCCAGGCCTCCTGAGCCGAGGTCTGGGACAACCTCCTGGAGGAACTGGAGCCCTTCAGCTTGAAGACCTGTAAGAACGAGCCAGACGAGGGGGAGGAAAACAAACACCCCCAGGCCCAGAGGTGGGACATTGCATGGCCTTATGGATGAACCAACATTCTGCGTGTGTCTGAAAATTAACCCAGCAGATATTCTTATTGTTTTACTTGTAAGATGTTTCCAAAGAGAAAAGCCCTTAGGCTCATTCCTGATTCTTAAGAGAACCTTTTATAATGGCTGAGTTCATTATATTTAATCAATAAGCTCATGGTCAAAGGTTAATTATCACAAGGTTGGTGAAAAAATCAACTTCCTATAGCAATCATAAATTACAACTCTCAAGAAACAAATTCAATGTTTTACAGTAAATGCTCTAATATTCTAAATGAATATATATTTTTTCAAGGTTATCAGGTACTAGTCAGCAGCCCCTAGAACAATTGAACAAACCTATTAGTATGATAGGAAAGCTAGTTTTTGCCTCTTTTAGTAAACAAACTTATTTAGAAACTCAAGTTTATGATAAGATATAGAATAAGAACAGATTAACTTAAAAATCTTGGTAACTGGTATATAAATATTCACTAATCATCTGACCTTTCTGAATGAAGAGTCATAGTCTTTCCACTGATTCACCTTTTCAAAAACACGTATCAAGAACTTATCCTCTCAAAGTCCCTGTTAAAAAATTCTGTCCACTGGCAGTAACTTAATTTTAATCAAAGACCTGGGGACTTACACTAATTTTTTTTCCATAATAGCATAAACAGGGACACACCTGCTCACTCACCTGGCCCTCCGCTTCCTCTCCTGTGAGCTGGGGATAATTGCCTGCCCCTCCCTTTCAGAGGGCCTTGTGATGATCCAAAATGCCATGACATATGAACTTGAGCCATGGCTATCTCCTGGCCTGGCTATGACCTTGCCCTATGTTAGGAGTGGGGAGAACACTCTGGCACAAGGCAGGCCCTCGGTGGGAAAGACAGGACAGTTCTGTGGGCAGTCAGAATTCCAGAAAGCCATTCTCTTGACTCCCAGAACAAAGCCACTAAGCAGCCCTTGGCAGATTCCTACTCCAGACCCACATTCCTCTCTCCCTACCATGGCCTGATCCCTTCTCTCCACTCCCTTATCCTTGGTCCACTGTGGCTGAAACCCTCCAAAAAGCCCTCTCCCCTACTGAGTGCTCCTCACTGTCAGAGCCCTTCCACCATTCCTCGCCAGTCCTGCTGTTCTCAGCTGTCTTCAACGAGAATTAACCAAACCACCAGCCCTGCCTCTTGAGTCCCAGGTGTGTGAGCTCAGTGCCCACATTTTGGAGCCTTTTAGCCCTTAGAATTGGGGTACTGCTCTCTGGTGTGTCCCCAGTGTTACCCTCACCACTTACATCTGTGGGGAGCTGGGAGCCAGTGCCAACATGTGATTTGTTTCCATAGTTCAGAACCTGAGAGCCTGCAAGCCCGGAGAAACTCCAGGTAGAAGATTTATTTCTCTGCACCTCTTTCACAGCCTTTACAACTCTGACCAATGAAATCCATCCAGGGCCACTGAGGTTATTTTCAAACTGAAGACACAGGGACCCAGAAAATGTTTTAGAAATGAAAAATAAAAAGGCAAATGGATAAAGTGGAGGAGAAATAGGTGGACACCAGATGGATCACAGTAACAGTGGATGTGAGAACTGGAGATCCGGCTTACCAAAAGATGGAAAAGAAACCACAATGAGAACAGCACAGTGGGTTGGGAGTTTCAATGAGGGAAGCCAAGCTAACACAGTCCTCCTGCCTGCAGGACAGCTTGGGGCCACACTGAAAGCTGGACACCAACAGCCATGCTGTCAGGTTTAAAGGCTGACTGTGGGGACTGAAAACGTTTTTATTGAGATCAGAAAGAAAACACTGGAAAGGACCCTAGCTTCGGGGAAACCTACAGCTGCTATGGTTAATTTCATTAAGTCATCCTAAGCAGTACACACAGTTCTTATGTATGGCTGGTGGACTCAAAGGTGACTAACTGCACGCTCCCATAAGAATCCCATCCTGATTGAAGGAAGTCATTGATAGGTTGGAGACAAGTTGTCACAGTGCAGAAAAGAGATACAGCATGATCTTTTTCTCCATCAAGTCTTCTTTTCTGGACAAGGAAGGATCAGAGAAACCATCTGAGGAATAGGAGCTACATGCAGGGAACAGGTAACCTAAAATGTAATGAAAGCAGCATCAGGAGGCAAAGGTCTTCCCTGTGCTGGGGCAAACAAGCAGGATGTTCATGCTTCCCAGAGACCGGGTCCTTTGTAGAGCAGGAACCAGCAGGGCAAGGCAGAAGCATGAGCCTGAACACAAAGCCAAGCTGGCATGTGGCAAGGACTTGGTGCTCTAACTGCTTGGGCAACAAATATACAGCCCTCCTCACCAGGCCCACAGGATATTATCACTCTTCCCATTCTCACTGGCCCATAGAACTTTCTCACTTTACCTTATCTTTGGGGCAGTGGCTCTCGACCTGTGTCACCATATGCCAATAGATACTGTCAGTTATCAGGTAAGTAGAAAGCATTTTGCTACTAATATTAAAGTACCTAAGTGTGTGTATTTTCTAAATATAAATTGAACGAGACCAAGGTGATTTCCACAATAATATCACTTTCAGTCTTTTGCTCTATTAGTCAGGTCTTATTGATTGGAAAAGACAAAAATTAACACAAACTAGCTTAGGTTGAAAGGGAGATTTGTTGGAAGGTTACTGAATATTCCAGTTACTATTGCCATGTAACACATTATCCCCAAAGTTAGTGACTTAAAACAACCATTTTATCATGTTTATGAATTGTATGGATCAAGACTTTGGACGGGGAACAGTGAGGATGGCTCTGCTCCGTGATGTCTGGGGCTTCAGCTGGGAAGACTCTATGGCTGGGAGTGACTCAGTGGTTGGTGGCTGGAGTTATCTGGAGCTTTCTTCACTCACATGCTTGGGTGGCTGATGTTAGCTGTCATCTGGGACCTCAGCTGGGGCCAACAACCTGACCTTCTACACACAGCCTCTCCATATGGCCTGAGCTGCCTCATAGCATGGCAGTCTCAAGGAAATGGGGCTTCTTACATGGCAGCTCAAAGTTGCAGGTCTCCGGTGCAAATTTTCCAGCTAACAACAT
The DNA here is from genome assembly GCF_028021215.1 of Eschrichtius robustus. Lineage (NCBI taxonomy): Eukaryota > Metazoa > Chordata > Mammalia > Artiodactyla > Eschrichtiidae > Eschrichtius > Eschrichtius robustus. The sequence continues at coordinate 17,551,604 of NC_090829.1, forward strand.
TGAAATGTATCACCTTTTATGACCTGCTGTCAGAAGACACATTATGTCTCATCTGCTGTATTCTACTGGTTACAAGCAAGTCACAGGCACACTCAGATTCAAGGGAAGGGGAAATATATCCTACTTCTCAGTAGGAAGAGTATCAAAATAATTTGTAGTCATGTTTTTAAACCACCACACTGAGCTATCTTGTGTAACTGTGAGAAGTAGGGACTCAAACAATGCCAGGACTCTCCGCTTCTCTTTGCATGATGAATTCTTTGGTTTTCTTCTCTCTTACTGCAGACTGGCTTCATCCAGGGAGCAGAGAGGGGAACATCTAGAGCCACATACCACAGGCATGACCCCTGGAGGCCCCTCTTTATATTTTCAAGCCGTTCCCAGAGGGTAGATAACCACTGAGAGATAAGCAGCATCTGCAACATTTGTGATCCAGTACATGCTCCTAAGTACAAGAGCAATGGTGGACTGACTGCCAGCTACTATGGAATTACCCTTATACTATAGTCTACCTTATATATGTCCAGGTAATATGCCAATGGTGGGAAAATAAAAGGAGAGAAGTTGAAAGCCCTGATTCTTGGCACTAATTGAATTTTACCCTAAAATGTAATTGTGTATATGTTATTTCCTTCTCTAAACTTTGAGTGTCTTGAGGAGTGTATGGCACTAGAGTTTAATATACACTTGATTGAATGAATAAATAAATAAATATTCTAAGTGAATATAAATTAATTACAATTTAACATGATAGAAAACCTCAAGTTATACAGACAATAAATATGTTCAGAATTAGATAAAAAGATATCAGTGTATACCTAAATATTTAGTATATTTCTTTAATATTATTTAAAATGGTATTTTCTTTAATAATTAAAAAATTTTAATGACTAATTTGTGGTTAATATACTTATTTAAGTTCACTTTTAATATAAAATACATGCAACTTGGTTGCAAGTCATTACAGTGCCTGGCTTTATCTCCTATCAGAAGAGAAGGTAAATCCGCTGGAGAATTATAACATCAACATACGTTCATCAGAATATTCTAATCTAGTAATGAAAATTAAATAGAAACTACTTGTAAAATCAGAATATATAATATCTCAAAATGAGTAACACATTAGATGGACTTACCAAAGCTTAAACACAGCAGAAGAGTGTATTACTGAACTAGAAGATAAAGTAGTAGAAAATAAGACTCAGACTTGAAGAGAAAGAAAGAAAACTGACTTAAAAAAATGAAATACAGATCAATAGAAAATCTGTAAGTACATAAATGAAAAAATCAGGAAAATACAGAAAAGATCATTAGAGAAATGGTGAGAATGTTCCACATACATGCAAACGGAGGGGAAAGAAGAGAGAGGATGGGACAGAGCAATATGAGAAGAAATAATGACCAAAATGTTTCCATAGTAATGAAAGACAATTCACAGATTCTAAACACTCTACTAATTCTTAACAGGAAAAAGTCAAAGAAAAGTACACATAGGCCCATCATAGTAAGACTGCTGAAAGAGAGAGAGAGAGAATATCTTAAGAATGGCCTGATCCATGAGCATGATATATCTTTCCATTTATTTGTGTTATCTTCAATTTCTTTCATCAGTGTCTTATCATTTTCAGAGCACATGCTCTTTGTTAAAATGTCCATACTACCCAAAGCAATCTATAGATTCAGTGCAATCCTTATCAAAATATCAACGGCATTTTACACGGAACTAGAACAAATAATTCTAAAATTTGTACGGAACCACAGAAGACCCCAAATAGCCGAAGAAATTTTGAGAAAGAAGAAAAAAGCTGGAGGCGTCAAGCTTCCCTGATTTCAAACTATGCTACAAACCTATAGTAATCAAAGCAGTATGGTACTGGCACAAAAGCAGACACCTAGATCAATGGAAGATAATAGAGAGCCTAGAAATAAACCCATTCTTATATGACCAATTAATCTATGACAAAAAAAAAGGAAAAGAAAATGAAATGTGGAAAGGACAGTATCTTCAATAAATAGTGTTGGAAAAACTGGACAGCTACATGCAAAAAAAAATGAAACTAGACCACTTTCTTATACCATATACAAAAATAAACTCAAATGGATTAAAGGCAAATGTAAGACCTGAAACTATAAAACTCCTAGGAGAAAACATAGGCAGTGAGCTCTTTGACATCAGTCTTAACAGTATTTTTTTGGATCAGTCTGCTCAGGCAAGAAAAACAAAAGCAAAAATAAACAAATGAGACTACATCAAACTAAAAAGCTTTTGCACAGCAAAGGAAACCATCAACAGAACAAAAAGGCAACCTACTGAAATAGGAGAAGATATTTGCAAATATGCAATATTTGGGATATTGGGCAATATGCCCAATAAGAGGTTAATATACAAAATATACCAAGAATTCACACAACTCAATATAAAAAAGCCAATCTTATTTTAAAATGGACAGAGGACCTGAATAGACATTTTTCCAAAGAAGACATATGGATGTCCAATGGGCACATGAAAAGATGCTCAACATCATTAATCATCAGATAAATGCAAATCAAAACCACAATGGAAAAAAAAAAAACCCACAATGATGAATGGCTATTATCAAAAAGAAAATAAATAACATGTGTTAGTGAGGATGTGAAAAAAAGGGAAACCTCCCCTACACTGTTGGTGGGAATGTAAACTGGTACAGCCATTATGGGAAACAGAATGGAGGTTCCTCAGAAAATTAAAAATATAACTATCATATGATCCAGCAATTCCTCTTCTGGCTATTTATCCAAAGAACATTAAAACACTAATTTGAAAAGATATACACACCCCAATGTTCATGGTAGCATTATTTACAATATCTACTTAGGAAGCAACCTAAATGTCCATTGATAGATAAACAGATAAAAAAATAAAATGGATATTTATATTATGTATTATATATATAATATATATATTCAATGGAATATTACTCAACTACAAAAATAATGAAATCTTACCATTTACGACAATATGGATAGATCTAGAGGGTATTATGCTAAGTGAAATAAGTCAGAGAAAGACAAATATCATAGGATTTCACTTATATATGCAATCTAAACACAAAACAAATGAACAAACATAACAAAATAGAAACAGACTCATAGATACAGAGAACAAACTGGTGGTTGCTGAGGTCGGGAGTGGGAATCAGGGGAGATGGGAATGGGTGAAATAGGTGAAGAGAATTAAGAAGTACAAACTTCCAGTTACAAAATAAATAAATCACAGGAATGAACTGTACAGCATAGGGAATATAGTCAATAATATTGTAATAAATTTGCATGGTGACAAATGGTAACTAGACTTAGCATGGTGATCATCTCATAAAGTATAAAAATATCAAGTCACTATGTTGTACACCTGAACCTAATATAATATTGTAAGTCAATTATCCTACAACCAAAAATAAATAAATAAAGAATGGCCTGAAAAAAAGGCACATTACCTTCAAAAGAGTAACATTAAGATGGACATTTGATTTTGTAACAGAAATGATAAAAGCTAGAAGAACAATGGAATGATTTTCAGTTATACTAGGAAAAAAATTTTTTAAAGTGAATAAGTAATGGCCAACCTGGCATTCTAAACCTTGAGAAAATTTCCCTGCAAAATTAATATTAAAAAAAATGCTTTAGCACAAACCAAAAGTAAGAAAAATCATGGTTATCAAATCTGCATAAAAGAAATTTAAAAAATACTTCTTCTACAAGAGTCAGCAGTGGGGAAAAAAAATGACCCTGGATTACAAAAGCAAAGTATAGACCTCTCTGGAAGAACACATTTTTAACACAGGTAGCAATGTTGGAGTCCCACATATAAAATGTTGCCAAATATGAGTTCATATGAGGAAATAAGCCACAATTTGAAATAATCAGAAATAAAAAGCAGTAGAATTAGACAAGCTATTAATATAGATAACTAAGAACTGTGGGCTATAGGCTTATAGAATAAGCATGTATAAAATAAAGAAATAAAAGCTGAAACTTTTAAGAAGAGATAAAAAAACAAGACAGTATAAAATACTAAATTTTTTAAAGAATTAAAAGGAAATTTTGGAAATGAAAAATATCACTTTATCTAAAATTTTAAGCATGTATTAAACAACATATTAGACATAGAGAGGATGAGAGAACTGAAAGTTAAATCTAAAGAAATTACCCAGAAACTACCACAGAGGAATTGACAAGTGAAAATATTAGAAGTGAAGTTAAGAGAAATGGGGGATAGAATGAGAAGATTTAGCATAGCTCCAAGGATATCATACATGAGAAGAAAGAGAATGGGGGAAGGCAATACTCAAAAAGATAATGGCTTAAAAACTTCTAGAACTGATGAAAGACATTAAACCTCAGATTCAGAAAGCATATGAAAGACATTAACACTCAGATTCAGGAAGCATAATTTATTTCAAGCAAAATAAATAAAGATGAATCAACAAGCAGATTTATCAAAGGGAAACTGTAGAAAAAGGGGGAAAAATATCCCAAAACAAAAAGAGAAAGAAGATAAGTTACCTCCAGAAGCAAGCAAAAATGTACTGACAAGTATCAGCAGCAGAAGTCAGAGACAATAGAATAGTATTTTCAAAGTTCTAGAGGAAAATAACTGTCAGTCTAAAATTTTGGATCATGTTAAAGTTTGTTAATGCTCTTCAGCCAAAGACTCAAAGAATATACCTTGAGTAGTAGAATAAGTTGGGTTTATTACTTGCTGTGGCAAGAGGGGGACCATGGTGTATCTCAGTAAGAGGGTGCTAGGCATGATCTATTATAACATCTGGGCTATGACTGGGTAATCTTGGGGAGGGTCTAAGGAATCAGAGGACTCTTTTTGGATGAGGGTGTTATCAGCAAGTGAGAGCAATTCTATGATTGTGTATCTCAATAATTAACAGGAGGGAGGACTAGATTGAGGATAAGCTGTAATTGGTTAAAAGTTGCAGTCACTCTTTTAGCAAGAGAGGGAGACGTTTGGGGTTTTGTGAGCTGTACAGTGACCTTGTCTGAGTGGAGTATCTGTGAGACTGTTTATGTTCAACAAGAGAACAGCATGGCTTAGCTGTAAGCATCAGATTCATCTATAATAATATTGAGACCTAACTGTGAAGTTAGATCAGTCCCAGATGTTGAGAGCTGCCTTTTTTATCCTTAACGTCTATTCACAAATGAGGATGAAATAAATAAGAATGAATTAGAGAGTTTGACACTCACAGTCCCTCACTGAAGGTAATTCTAAAGGGTATAACTTCAGGTAGTAGGAAATTGAACCCAGAAGGAATGGGATATGAGAAAGAATAGTGAACAAAGGAATTGGTAAACATGGCTATCAATCGAACCTCACATTAACAGTATGAAACGATAATAACAATAGTGATAGGAGAGGTTAAAAAATAAGGTTGGACCACAATTCTGAACAATATGTAAGATCAGAGGGGAAAGATTAGGCCAAGCATTCTATGACTCCTGCATTAAGGAAGAGGTAGCAATTCTGATTAACCATAAGGCTTTGTTAAGGCAAGGATGCATGTTAAAATTTAAGAGTAACTCCTAAAAAAATAGAAATAGGCCATATAAATTTGGTGGGGAAAGGAATGAAAAAATTCATTAGGAAGGAAAGGGGAAAAATGATGCCAAGAAATATCATGATAAATGGAATATAAAAATGAATCCAAACATATCGGTAAGGACTACAGATGTCATCAGATTAAATTTATCAGTTAAAGGGCAAAATTTACCAAAGTGGATTTTTTTAGTGAGCTCTGTGCCTTTGCAACTGGCACACGAAACATAAGGACAAGAAGGTTGAAAGTTTTTAAAAGGATAGAAAATGAGCAAATATCATACTAGTAAAAGGAAGCTGATTTCTGTAATTAACCATCAGTCTCAGATCCTCTCTCTCTCTCATCACTGCCTACTGCTCCATTTTTTTGTTTTTTAATTCAAAGCAATTCTTTCTACCCATCATAACATGTCCCCAAATGGCCTTTCCAGCCATTTTTACAATATGAACTTTCAATTCCAGATACAACCACTAACAGATTCCCAGTCTCTTAAAAAAGAAAATCTTATTGATTGGAGTGAGGAAGGTTTAAGGCATTAGAAATAACTCTTAGAAGAGAGTAGAAGGGTGGTTGCCCGGGGCTGGGGAGGGAGGAAACGGGGAGGTGATGGTCAAAAGGTAAAAAATGTCAGGTACCTGAGATGAGTAAATTCTAGAGATCCTCATGACAAGGTGCCTGTGGTTCATAAAGCCATGTTATATACTTAGAGCTTGGCTAAGAGGGTAGATCTCCCATTAAGTGTTCTTATCACAATAATAGAGAGGATGGAGAAAACTTGGACCTGATGGATGTATTTATGCCATAGACTGGTGATGGCTTCACAGATGTATACTTATCTCCAAAGTCATTGGGTTGTATACATTAAATATGTACAGCTCTTTCTACGTCAAAAAAAGAAAAGAAATATGGCAAGGCTCTGAAGAACTGGAGAAGTACTTGCCGATCCCGATTGCAATCATTACTTTAAGTTAGTTACTTTGTTTGATGTTCAGAACAATGCCATTAAGTCATCAAGAAAAGCTTAAATGATGTTTATAAAAAACTGTTCATTAACACATTGTGTCAATTCAGTTCCTCCATGAAGCAGACACCAAGATGTAATTACACATGTAAAAGATTCACTAGGAGAAATACCTGTGAAGGATAAAAGGAAGAAGGAGCAGAAGAAGGCAGAGAGAAGTTTAGACCAGGGGTCCCCAACCCCTGGGCCACGGACTGGTACCAGACGGTGACCTGTTAAGAACCGGGCTGCACAGCAGGAAGTAAGCAGCAGGTGAGCGAGTGAAGCTTCATCTGTATTTACAGCTGCTCCCCATCACTCGCATTACTGCCTGAGCTCCGCCTCCTGTCAGATCAGCGGTGGCATTAGATTCTTATACGAGTACAAACCCTACTGTGAACTGCTCATGCGAGGGATCTAGTTTGCGTGCTCCTTATGAGAATCTAATGCCTGATGATCTGAGGTGGAGCTGAGGTGGTGATGCTAGTGCTGGGGAGCGGCTGAAAATACAGATTATCATTAGAGAGAGGTGTGATTGCACAGAGACCATAATAAATCAATTGCTTGCGGACTCATATCAAAATCCTATCAGTGAGAGTCAAGTGACAATTAAGCTGCATCTGATGGCAGGTTTTATAGTGGCAAGTGAGTTGATGTACTTCAATTGTACAGCTGCATCTGATGGCAGTCTTCAAGTCAGAATCCAACACTTATTTTAGTCTGCGCATGACTTGCCCATTATTTTATTTACCACTTCCATCCTCCCCTCTTTCCCGCACTGCGCGCTTGTCTCAGTCGCAGTTTTGGTAAGCCCACAAGCTAACCGTAACCAAAATGAGTAAAAAACAAATGTCACTGGAGAGTTTCTTTGAAAAGGGGGAAAGACCCAATGATGAGACAGCAGAAGACTCTAAGACTGCCAACAAAAAGAAAGCTGCGTTTAAAAGAAAATACCGGATAGAGTTCGCGGGTCTAGCTGCTGGGGGCAGGAGCCGCACGCAGTGCGCCGCCGCGCGCCAAAGCGGGAATCCGGGAGGCGGGCACCTCTGCAACTAATGCACGCATTTAAAACTCCCGAACCTGCGGACGCCATGCACAGGAAACACCTCCAGGAGATTCCCGACCAGAGTAGCAACGTTACCACCAGCTTCACGTGGGGATGGGATTCTAGCAAGACTTCTGAACTGCTTTCAGGCATGGGGGTCTCCGCCCTGGAGAAGGAGGAGGTGGACAGTGAGAACATCCCCCAGGAACTGCTTTCAAACCTGGGCCACCCGCAGAGCCCCCCACAAAAACGGCTGAAGAGCAAAGGGAATGACAAGGACTTTGTGATTGTCCACAGACCTAAGCTAAATCGAGAGAACTTTCCAGGTGTTTCATGGGACTCCCTTCCAGACGAGCTGCTCTTAGGAATCTTCTCCTGTCTGTGCCTCCCTGAACTTCTGAAAGTCTCCAGTGTTTGTAAGAGATGGCATCATCTAGCATTTGACGAGTCTCTTTGGCAGACCTTAGACCTCACGGGCAGAAACCTCCACCCAGATGTGGTTGGTCGGCTGCTGTCTCGAGGGGTGGTTGCCTTCCGCTGCCCACGATCGTTTATGGACCAACCGTTTGTTGAACGTTTCGGCCCTTTCCGTGTACAGCACATGGACCTGTCGAACTCGGTGATCGATGTGTCTACCCTCCATGGCCTTCTGTCTCATTGCTCCAAGTTGCAGAATCTCAGCCTAGAAGGCCTGCGGCTTTCGGATCCCATTGTCAATAATCTTGCTCAGAACACAAATTTAGTGCGATTAAACCTTTCTGGGTGTTCTGGATTCTCTGAATCTGCCCTGAAGACTTTGCTGAGCAGCTGTTGCAGATTGGATGAACTGAACCTCTCCTGGTGCTATGAATTCACTGAAAAGCATGTGCAGGTGGCTGTCGCACACGTATCAGAGACTGTCACCCAGCTGAATCTCAGCGGGTACCGAAAGAATCTGCAGAGATCGGATGTCTCTACCTTAGTTGGAAGATGTCCCAGTCTTGTCCACCTAGACTTAAGCGATAGTGTCATGCTGAAAAGTGACTGCTTTCCGGAATTTTTCCAGCTCAACTACCTCCAACACCTATCACTCAGTCGGTGCTATGACATAATACCTGAAACTTTACTTGAACCTGGAGAAATTCCCACACTAAAAACACTACAAGTCTTTGGAATCGTGCCAGACAGTACCCTTCAACTATTAAAGGAAGCCCTTCCTCATCTACAAATTAATTGTTCCCCTTTCACCACCATCGCCAGGCCAACCACTGGCAACAAAAAGAACCAGGAGATATGGGGCATCAGATGCCAACTGACACTGCAGAAGCCCAGTTGTCTATGAAGTATCTATTGCAGGATGGTGTCTCCTCTTTTCTTTGAACAGGGAAAGTAGGCAGGAAGCCCAATTGTGGAGAGCTCAGCTATTTTTATTCTTGGTTTTCTCTTGCCTTCATTCTACAAGTATATTAGAGAACCGTTGGAGAGAGAAAACTATGAAGTGTTGCTTTTGAAAAATGACTATGAAAGCTTTTATCACTGCTATATCCTTAAGAGCCTAAGCTGTATGCCTTTTGAAATTTTAGGAGAGTGAGCCTATAATTTCAAGATACCCTAAAGAGCAAAATTTGAGCCACCTCTTCCAAGTGCCCTTCTTATTAAATCTATTTAGAATCAAGCTTAAAAATCACCACCAGCAAATCATTTTCATAGCCTATATGGCAACTGAACTTTCTTCTATTTAATTTTTCAGTACTGCTTTATAAGACGTAGGTTGCAAAAAATAATAAGCTATTTGTAGTGTAAGCTGAACAGAATGAGAATCATAGATTTGTGGCAGTCTGCTGAGGATAGAAAGAAAAATACACATTTCAACTTGGCCTTTAGATTTGCAATTAGGTATATGGAAACAAATAGCCCCGGGTCATTCACCTTAAAACCTAAATAAAAAAACAACCGGCCAACCAGAAGTATAGAATTGGTTAGAATTTACAGGCTCGAGAGGCAATTTTCTATGACAGGTTAACCTGGGGGATCCTCTAATGCACATTAATGAAGTCTCCTTTATGTACTGTGTTCCCAGCATTCTAAATTAGCTGAGGAAATTTAATTGTGGACTTCTGACTTTATGATCAAATTATGTTAACATAGGTTCTTTAGCTTTAAAGTGACTTGCTTTGTTTTAGAAAGGTGGTAGGAACCAGTCAGTCTCTAATTCTTAAAATGGATGGAATGCTGAACTGAGGTTACCTGTTGTTTTCCTTTATCACTGAGGTTCTTGAAGTTATTTTTGTATTACTCTGGAATCAAGTATTTTAAATTATCCTTTTTTTGTTTTAAATGGCCTCCCACAATGATTGAAACAACCCATTTTATAAGGTTACTGGACCTAGAGTTCCCTAAGAAGAACCTTGTTCCTTTCAATCAGAAATACACAGTAGAAGCACGTGTATGTTCCACGCAGTTTCAGAGCAGTTAGCACAGCTGGCACCTGCATAAAAGTTAAGGCTCAGGTGCTGAACCTTTTGATGGCATCAGTGATTTTTTTTTTTTTAATGATACATGGAAGCAAAAGGATTAAATTCTACTTTAAAAAACACAAAACACTAATTTCTTATTTAAATTGATGACCTCCCCATATGTTCAAAATGGAACAAAAAGCCCAAACTCATCATTTCTATTAAAATTGCTTTTTCTAAATCAGATTTTTCAAATGTTAGAAACAATGGTATGAAGTGCCCTTATCTGCTCAGACCTAAGGAAGAACATTTTAAAGTAGTGTTATACAGGAAATGATTAGGTTTCAATTCCATAGTAGTTGAAAAGTGCTAAATACTACTTGAAATTATTGTTTACAGATTAGTGACAAGGGCTGGAGGTAGGATCCGGTTGGCCTCTGACTTCCGGATGCCCTCAAACATACAGTACTTCCAAACTCAAGTCCAGCCGTAAGCTACTTTGCTAACATGTCAGAGTAATCTGTATTTTTGTATGGGATTTCTACTTTTATAGACTTGTTTTAAAATAAAACACATTTTTATAAAAATGAAAAAAAAAAAAAAAAAAAAGAAAATACCAAGACTCCTACTTAAATTACAGGTTCATCGCAACAGGTGATTCACATTCTCCAAACCTGCTTTGTATAATATGTGGCAACTGGCTGCCGAACAAAGCCATGAAACCTTCAAAACTGCTTTGCCACATCATCATTCTAGTGGCTAACCGCATCGCTAAGGCTAAGAAGCACTTTACTATTGGTGAAGAGTTGGTCCTGCCTGCTGCTAAGGACGTTTGTGGTGAACTTTTAAGAGTGGCTGCAGTTCAAAAGGTGGCACTTGTTCCTCTTTCGGCTAGCACCGTAGACGAGTTGATGAAATAGCAGAGGATATTGAGGTACAATTGTTAGAGAGGATTAATGAGTCACCATGGTACGCAGACTCCAGGTTGACGAGTCTACCAATGTTGACAACAAGGCAACAATGCTTGCTTTTGTGCGATATATTTTTCAGGAGGATGTGCATGCAGATATGTTATGTGCACTTTTGTTGCAGCCAACACTACAGCTGCAGAACTATTCAAGTGTGAATGATTACATATCAAGAAAATTGAATTGGTCATTTTGTGTTGGTATATGCACAGACAGAGTGGCTGCTATGACTGGACAGCTTTCTGGTTTCACTACTTGGGTCAAAGAGGTCGCTTCTGAATGTGAGTCTACGCACTGTGTCATCCATAGAGAAAGGCTGGCTAGCCGGAAAATGTCACCTGAACTTAACAATGTTTTGCAGGATGTGATTAAAATTATCAACCACATTAAAATATATGCCCTTAACTCACGTCTGTTCATGCAGCTCTGTGAGGAGATGGACGCAGAGCACTCATGTCTTCTCTCATACACAGAAGTGAGATGGCTTTCTAAAGGTAGATCACTGGCCAGAGTTTCTGAGTTATGAGAGCTGCTCCAGAGATTTCTTTTAGAAAAACAGTCACCACTGGCAGCACATTCCAGTGACACAGAATGGGTCTCAAAACTTGCTTACTTGTGTGACATATTCAACCTGCTCAATGAACTCAATCTGTCACTTCAGGAGAGAAAAACAACTGTGTTCAAGTCGGCAGATAAAGTGGTTTCATTCAAAGCCAAACTGGAATTACCGGGGAGATGAGTGAACATTGGGATTTTTGACGTGTTTCAAACATTAACAGAGATTTTGAAAAAGGTTGAGCCAGGGCTTTCTTTTCTCCCAGGTGGTGCATGATCACCTATCTCAGCTTTCAAAAGAGTATGAGCATTACTTCCCAACCACAAAAGACCCCCGAACTGGGAAGGAATGGATCTGCGACCCATTTGTGAATAAGCCAGGTGAATCGACTTTGTCCATGCTAGACGAGGATCAACTGCTTGAGATCGTAAATGACAGTGGCCTGTAAAGTATGTTTGAGACAACTTCAAATCTCCATACAATCTGGATTAAAGTCAAGGCGGAATATCCTGAGATTGCCACAAAAGTACTGAAAAGCCTGCTTCCATTTCCAATATCCTATCTTTGTGAAGCAGGGTTTTCTGCAGTGACAGCAACCAAAACGAGATTACGGAGTAGACTGGACATAAGCAACACACTTCGGGTGTCACTGTCCCCCATCACCCCCAGATGGGACCATCTAGTTGCAAGAAAACAAGCTCAGGGCTCCCACTGATTCTGCATTATGGTGAGTTATATAATTATTTCATTATATTTTACAATGTAATAACAATAGAAATAAAGTGCACAATAAATGTAATGCACTTGACTCATCCCCCCACCCCAGTCCATGGAAAAATTGTCTTCCACGAAATCAGTACCTGGTGCCAAAAATGCTGGGGACTGTTGCTTTACACGATGAAGCAGATCTGACCCCTGTGTAAGGAGAAAGGGATGGAAGTATTGAGTTGGAAGAGTCCCACACTAAAGCACATTTCTGAAAAGATCTCTTTCAGGCCAACGGAGTTTCCAGGCAAAGTTGCCCATCAGAGGAATTCCTTGTTGGACAGGAATGGGTTGGCACTATTCCAGAATTCCTGTTCCAGAATTCCATATTGGATAAGAATGAGCCTGCCATGCTCATTCATTGGCTAGAAATGGTGTCAGGGAAGCATGGACTCAGTATTTATAGGGCAGCAGCTGGAGGCTCTCTGTCAACTATGCCCCTGTAGCAGGCTCACATGAAGGAAATCTGAATGGCATGTCCCATGGCCACCACGTTCATAACTTACACCACGCAGATTCATTTCTCCACTCATGTTCAAGGGACAGCTACTCCACGGTCCCCTTGGGTCTCTCTTTATAAGAGAAAATTTAGAAGAGAGAGATTAGTGAGATGAACCATAGTCCCCAATATTGTGGTTCATCCTGGGGCCACAATTGGTACTCATCCTCTCCCCTCTACACCATTCATTCTAAAGTCTCCTCATCCTCACCATTGCCTTAGCAAGCCTTGGTGGCTTACGTGGTAATACGACCCAAACCTTCGTTCTGGAGAGGCCTGAACAAACCACTGGTAGCCATACCCTTTTCAAGCTGGAGTTGCTTCACAGGTCCATTCAATGGGAAGTACCAGGATGCACCTAGTTGGATCAACTGGGTCCCACAAGTAGTCCCCCCTGCCCCCATCACATAAAAGCAGCCTTCCTGCTGATCAGAGCCAATTATCCCAGACTCTTCTTCCTGCCTGCTAGTCCCTGGATACAGGAGTCCGGAGTGCTCTGACTAAAGTATAACCTGTAGTTTAATGGGATTCTTACTCTGTCCACTGACAAAGCTTACTATCTCCACTGGGGATAAAGACTCTTATCCCACAGTGCCCATAGTTCCAGGCACATGAAGCACAAAATCCCCACAGGGTCATTGAGAGTGATGTTGAGTGGAACCACCCATACTTTCAGGCGTTGGTTCCTAGACTCATGTATCCTTCCCATTGAGGACACAGCACCACATCGAGGTCTCTGCTTTAATACATTGTGCATTTTGTCCTGAGGAGGTCATCCCGCCATCCAGACTGCTAACTCTGCACTCACAGGGCAGCAGCTGAGCCTGCCACTCATCCACACTCCCAGCAGCACGTTCTCTTGAAGGGGGTCCAAGGGGCACACCTCCATGACCACCATAGACAAGGAAAGGTCAAAAGTGGTGTAGAGTAGTTTCTAGGTGAACACCTAAAATCTAACTATTTCCACAGTTGTTCCAACTATCTTGCTGCATCAAAAATTATCCCAAAACTTAGTGTCTTGAAACAAGTGTCGTGTTATGAAAGCTAATGATTTTGAAGGGTAGGGATTTGGGCAAGGTTTGCTGGGTGATCGTTCCATTGTGCAAGGTATTGATAGGTCACTTGGTGGTATCAGCTGGGGTGTGGTCTGGAGGGTCCAAGATAGTTCACTCGCCTGCCCTGGCACCTTGTTATGGATGAATGGAAACCTGGGCTTAGCTGGGACAATTGGTCTGAGGGTCCACACATGGCCATTCCAGCATGGCGGCTCCAGAGTCGGAAGACTGCTTTTGTGGTGGCTCAGGACTCCAGTGAAAAAGGTAGAAGCTGCATGGCCTTCTCTGATCTAGCCTCAGAAGTCACATAGGATCTCTGTCAAAGTACTCTATAGGTTGAAGCAGCCAGACTAAAGGGGAGGGAATATAGAATGCACCTTTCAAGAGAAAGAGGGTCAAAAAATTTGTGACCTTGTTTTAAACCTATCCCAGAACTAAACTTTCTGTTAGCTGGGATAATTTCTTACACAGGACACCTCAATTTCCAGCACTGCCGGGAATGCAGTATGTCACAATAATTTACACAAGGTAAGAACAAAATTATCTGTTGAATGATTGCATGGTTAAATGTTTATTACAATCTGGAAGACAAGAAATGAACTAGCTGGAGACAACAATGCCTGCCTCTTTCATGGCAAGAAACCCCCTCCCCCACTTTCCCTGTTCCCTTGAGTGAAGGAAAGACTCATAAGTAGCATCACCCCACCCCCACTCCCCCACCTTCTCATACATATGCCCTTGTAAAGCAGAGCTGCAGAGCTTGCTCTCAGATGGGACTCCCTCAGTCTGGCCATGCACTCAGGGCCTGAGCCTCTTCCACTGCTGTGTGCACAGCCCGAACACAAACACACTTCATTCTCTGATTCCCAGTCGTCCCTCAGGAGAGGCTGCTGTCCTCAGGTACTCCAGCTATTGCTGTTGAATTATTATTCAAATTAGTATTCTTTTAATAATTTGAATATTTAGATAATTTTAATTATTTGAACTAAATAATTTGAGTAATTATTAAAATTATCATTGTTATTTTTATTCCTGGGAGATGAGACCTGGGAGGTAGTTTGCCCAAAAGGCTGATAGCTCTCCCTTGAAGAAGTGCTCTCTGATCTCCCACAAAGTTCTCTTCCCTGCAGGGCAGGGGGATTGTGGGGAGGAGAAACCAAACTCAGTATTTGCCAACTTACAAGTTTTCCACCGTCCATGCTGCCTTGCACAGTCTCTTTTGGGAAGTACATGCTCCAGTTTAACATTTCTCCCCCTTCTCCTTCTCTTCTCCAAAATGGTGCCAGTTTGTAGAGGGAGGGCTTAGTCAACCTGTGGGTGTGGGGAGAGGAGATGATCTGCTCATCAGGTGTGAAAAAACTCAGAGTCTTTGCACTGAGCATGTCTTCACGTTGCCCTTACACTGGAATGTAGCTTAAGCATGGGATGTGTATGTGTTGGGTTCCTCCAACAGCTGATCCTGAGATAAGGACCTGGGTGGAGGTAGTTTATTTGTGAGGTGATCCCAGGCAGCAGGATGGAGGGTGGAGCGATCTCAGACAGGGCAGGGAGTGAAGTCAGTGTAAGGGTGTGATGCGGACGAAGTTCCTGCAGGTTGGTGGCTCCATGCTGCCAGGACCCCCTGAGAAGTGTGTAGAATACCCTTCCAGAATTATCCCCCTGAAGAACACTGGGCTGGGTGGTTGTCCCCCAGATCCCATTACCAATCAGTTGAGAGTTGGAGGGTTGCCCCCGGGGGCAGTAACTCACCCCACTCCAGGCTGAGCCTCAGGGTGGCCATCGGAGAAGACCCTGGGGCAGGAAGAAGACTCACACCTTGAGCTTGAGGAGGGAGGCTGGTAGCAGGAGGTCAGTGAGCTCGTGAGAAATCTCCACTGCAGCCTCACGGGGAAACCAGAGGTGGGCAGAGGGATGACGTGGCCACAGACACCTGCACAATGTAAAGGAAAATGATTTCCCCTTAGAAACTAGAGATATGATACCACTGACTTTGAGCTCCCAGGATTAGCAAAGAAATGTAATGCCCACCTGTTCCCTCACAGGCAAATTGTTACTTTTCTCTGCGGAAGCTTTTAGTATTTTCTTTTGTTCTTGATGTTCTACAATTTCATGAGGATGTATCCGGTTGTGAGTTTTGGGTCCTTTATTTTGCATGTCTCTCTGTGACCTTTTCCAATCTGAAAATCTGCAGAGTTTTTTCAGTTCTAAGTTTTCTCATATTGTTTCTTTATTTTCTCTTTCCCATGCTCTCTGGTCTCTTTTTTTTTTTTTTTTTTTTTAACTCTCTAATTCATGGATTCTGTCTTTATCTGTGCCCATGCTGCTATTTGGCACATCTATTAAATTTTCAAAACTAGTTGGTGATCATGGAATCCTAATTAATTCTTTTTCATACCACTTGGTCTTAACTGATGGTGTACCAGCCTCTCATATCTGAATATTAATTACACTTATTTTAGCTATTTCTCCCTTCTCATAGACATTAGCTATTTTATTTGTTGACGTTGGTTCTTATTTTTAATGATGTTTGTTTTTCTTAAATGTTTGGACATTTTAAACTATTGTTTGCACTTGAATCTGAAACTCCTGTTTGCCTGAGTACATAAGTGCTGGTTCCAGCTTCCTTCGGTGACTTGGGTGGGTGGGGGGCACGGAGGTGGAGGGCAGAAATTGTGAACTGGTAGCTCACTTGCCTTCTAAGAAGGGGGCAAACCCCTCCAGGAGTGTAAGTAAGTCATCTGGAGTCATTTCCCTCCTTCAGTGGCCCAACTGCCCTTCTGAGTTTCCTGGGTCAGGACTCCTCCTGCTTCAGATAGCTATGCTCAGAGTTTATTCTGGGGACAAATGCATGAATCAGCCACCCTCTTTCTTTCTTTCTTTCTTTCTTTCTTTCTTTCTTTCTTTCTTTCTTTCTTTCTTTCTTTCTTTCTTTCTTTCTTTCTTGGATGTCTGGGGTTATTTCCAGCTCTGTTCTGCCTCTCTGGGTTGTTTCTCCCCTTCTGGAGCTTTTATCCTGGGTCTAAACCTCACCCATGCTCTCTGCTCAGTAGGTGTGAGGAGGGAAAGGGGCCTGGTGGGCTCAGCTGTTCCAAATACTGAGCTTTGTTAATTAACCTGATGGTTGCCCCAAAGCCCCTCCTGGTCTCTCTGTTTGTTGACTCTGAGCTTAAAATATTTCTGGAATTTCTATTACTTCCCTGGTAGTTTTCTGTTGTCTGTGTGCTATGGCTTTTTTTTCTGCCCTTATATTTCTGCAGACTGATCCCATCTGCTTTCTATCTTCCAAGAATTTTTCAAAATCTGTCTAAGGATAGATCCTTTTCTTGCCGTGGTGGATTCCTTTACCTCCTCCTCCTTTCATCCATTTATCTTATTTAATTCTCACAATAATTCAATGAAAGAGGTATATTCATGATAACCTTTTTATTCAGAAGGAAAACTAGGGCTCAGAGAGGTAACTTCCCTGAGGTGTCACAGCTAGAACTTGGTGGTGCTGGAACCTGAACCCTGGTTCAACTAACTCCAGGTTGTAATTACAAATATTCTCACCACTTGTCAGGGACTTTCTCTATGTCTGCTTCTTACTTCCTTCCCCCTGTGGCCTAAGAGTTCCTTGAGAAGCCAGGGTTGTTCTGGAACCCCCTTTGGGTCCTCTGCAGCACCTTGCACTGTGCAGAGAACACCAAACACTGGGAGCATGGGTCGATGACAACCTGCCCAAGGTCACCTGACTAGGAAGTGGCAGATCAGGATTTAACCCAGGAAGTCTGGCCCCAGAGACTGTACCCTAATGCGATCTTCCATTCAGATCTGAGGTGTCATTCACAAACTTCCTCTCAAGCATCTCTTTCCTGTCACTAGGCCAACAGACAATTTATGCTGAGGGAAGACTGCCCTTGGGGAGCTTCCCCTGCTGTATTTCATGACAAGCATCATGGCACTATTTGACTCTCAAAACCAAGACCAAGTATTATTTTGATGAAACAGAAGAGAAGAGAAACAAAAAGAAAAGAAGAATACAGAATATAAGGCTGTATGTCAGAGCTATTAACAAACTACACAGACACAACAGAGACTGGGAAAGTGGTAGAGACCGTGTCTGGGCAAGGAAGGGAGTGGGGACTCTGGACGTGGCAAGACCAGGCTAGAGGAGGCGAGAAGCTGTTGTTCATGACCTGCCCCTAACGAGGGGTGTCACCTTCAGAAGTGGACCTCTGTGGGCTTCAGTGTTTCCATTTGTAGGATAAGGTCATCTCTACGGTCCCACTAACACTGATACGCAAGGTTCTAAATAAATAGCAAACTCACTTTTATCAGAACTAAAAACTTAACTCATGAGTCTTCCCAGCTCTCTACTTACCCTTGTCTTTCAGAGCCCTGGGTACTTCTCCAATCCCATGCCTCATTATCTTTCACCTTACACTTTTCCCCTCTAGCCCACAGACCTAGGCATCGCTTTCTTGTGTAAGTGTCATTATATTTTCTGTACCGAAGTCCTTCCTCATGTCAGGTTGCACCATCCCCTTTCTGACCACCCACACACACACCCACACATGCCCATTTTGGGCCAGGCTAATTATATTTGCTATTTTTAAGACTCTGTTTAGGTATAATTTCCTCCAGGAAGACCTTTCTGATACCCCTCCCCAGGCTCTGTGCTTCTCTCTGCTGCCTGAGGGGGGCCCATGATGGACCACAGCACTAATCTAATTTAAATCTAACATCCCGGGCAAGCAAACATTAGCTCTGTTTTTACAGATGTGGAAACTAAGACTCAGCAAGATTGAGGAACCCACCCAACACTGCACACCATCAAGTCTCAGAGCCAGAAGTCAAACCCAGAGTGTGTGCTCTGGCCATCTTTGTAGCATCCACGTCATAAGGCTGGGGCACAATTGGGATGATGCCCCAACACCCCAAGCTGGGGAGGTGAGGATGGCAAACTTGCAAAGGCCAGTGCACATGTCATGGAGAATAGAAAAAGGCTGGGCTGAGAGACTGATGTAGGGGGGACCTCAGGCCCCACCCTGAATGGGGAGGGGAGCACAGGGGCCGCCTATGCGTCCCACTTCCTGGGCACATAAACTAACCATCACAGTTGGGTTGGAGGAAAGGAAGTATGTCCTAAGCAAAGGGACAGTGGGTGACAAGGCACAGAGAGAAGCTACAGAACTATGCGTGTTGGGATGTGTGTGTGTGTGTGTGTGTGTGTGTGTGTCTGAGTGTGTCTATGTATAAGTAGGTCTACGTGTGTGTATGTTTCTGTGTGTGTGAATGTGTGTGTGTGTGTGTTGGTGGAAAGGCAGGGGACTACACAGAAGCAAAAGTGTGCCAAAAGACAGCACAAGCTGAGTCTACAGAGGTGGGCAAGGTCTTACCTGTCATGCTGAGGAGCTTTACTTTACACTGAGGCCCAAATCAGGTTGATCATCAGAATCATCTAGAATCTCCTAGGCATCATTTTTGAAAACAGACTGTGTGGCCCCCTCCAAGACCCAATTAATCAGATTAAACCAGAAACTTATATTATTAAAAAGCCCCATTTTGTCCCCCAATCTGATGACTAGGTTTGAGAATTCCTTCTTTAGACAATGGAAGCCACGGAAGTATTAAACGGCAAGGTCCAAATTTTGTTGACATTTAACTCTCTTCCTGGTTTAAGTGTTTGTGATTTTCACATGAATAGGATAACTTTTCCATGGTGGCTCCAAGTATCAATGCAAGTAGAATGTGCCTGGGAAAAACTTGGCTGAGATCCTTCCCGGTATGCTTATCTTTGCAGACACAACCTAATTGGGATCAGAAGGGCCAGGGAGCTGGGAGGCAGAAAGATGGAGTTCTCTGTCACTGTCAGCCCCATTTCCATGGAGATCCATTCATTCATCAAGCATTTATGTGAGGCTCACAGAGTACCCAGTCCATGCCAGGCTCAGTGAGGGACAGGAAGACAGCAGAAGCCAGCTTACAATTTTGCAGACTCGTGTACCTGTAACACACAGTTTTGAAAAGAACAGAATACAGAGCTCTTTCAAGCCAATGTTTAAGATAAGTGTGAGGCAAGATGGTACAGATGCAAAACATACATGTCAAAGACCTCATCTTGTTGAACAAGGCAACTCACACAAAATGGCTAATACACACCTGGCACATAGGCAGCATTAAATAAATGTTGGTGCCTTGCCTTCCTGAGTTATTATTAAATCTACCACCCCCTTTTCAGGAGTGATAGTCCTTGAGATCCTGAAATAAATTTTTAAAAGGAAATAGCATGTCTGGCTTCTAGAATTGTGGGAGATTTTATTACTATCATGGTGTTCATCTGGTTAACATAGTAGACAGGACACTGGATGGGTGTAGCTGAGCTCCAAAACAGATATTCCAGATAAGACTTCCATAGGAAATAGAAATACCCTTTCCTCAGGATATTTGTTAGTCCTCTTTCAGTTTAGACCCTTTGAAGCACACCCAGGGAAACGATCAGAGTCATCACCACCACCTCCAACCCCAGAGAAAAGTGTTTTTCTGAGGGAGGCCCTTCTTCTTTGTGAGCTTTAAATGCCTTGTGACATTCAATACTAAAGTTCTTTAATCATCTCTCACATCCAGTCTCAATAGGTCAAATGCTCAGATTCACATGTATCTTGCATGTCAACTAGCGGGGAAGTGAACCTTTCTTAGAGAGTAGGCTGCAGGTTATCCAAGGATGGTTTTTAAGATGATAAGAAGGTACAGGAGTTAAGGATGGAAAATGTCTTCAACCTGCAGCAGCTCTGACCTCAGACACACCCAGGCCCAGGGTTGCTCTCTCAACTCTAGAGGAAACCATTCTCAAAATGGAGGTCCTACGTTATGAAGTGACTCTATGGTGTATTTCTGAATTTCCCCATCTTGTACAGAGTGTGTAGATATGCCCCCTCATCTCTCATGCTTAGTTCCTACCACCACATACTAAAAGGGACTTAACTTTTCCACTATTGGGTAAACCAAGCATCACCTTCTTAGCCAACTGGTTTGCAGCACTGTGACCTGTACTGGCCCTCCTCTGACCATGTTCACATTTACCCTCCCCTCCACATAGCTGTGATTCTTTGAGGGTCCAACATAGTGAGCCTGAATTAACAGAAAGTAAGAGTCCAAGGACTGAATTAAATGACTATAATTTAGGAAATAATATTAGCTAAAATCTGACACTCAAGAAAAGAAGAGAATAAAACCTTGATAAATTTTAAATCTTGATAAATAAATTCTTGACTGTTACTCTTAGAGAGATACACCTTGAAACACAAGAGAATTCCCCCAATATAATATGTAGGCTTTTTGCTAAGATGCACCTGAGCTTTGCCCTGAAAGCTGGACCAAAGGAGGATTCAGACCCTAAGACTCAGATATGAGCACATGTGAACCACATTCTCTTCTCAGAAGAGCAGTTACCTCAGTGCCTTGAGCAAAGTCCTGGTCAGTGAGGAAGGCCTAGAAACGCTTACTGTGAAAGGAACCCGACTAGCTGACAACACAGCTGTGGCTACCATGGCATAGAGCTGGGTCTTATATTACGAGGAGACTGTCCCTCCGCTGGTCCTCACTGAGAATTCCAGGCTTTGTCCTAAAACTGCATTAGATAGATACTGAGAGACATATGCTCTGTTGTAGCACAACAACTTCCCTGCCAAGAGCAGCTAAAAATAATAGGGGAAAAAATCCATTTTAAGACACCAGAGACCCATCAGGCCCTAGGACTTAAAGGCTCAAGATCCTGGAGAAAAGAGAAATTCACTGAGGTGAGTTCTAATATTCTATTCCAGTTTTTCCTTCAAGGCACTTGCCACTTCTTAAGTGATGTAGCAAGTCAAGCAGAAAGCAGCTGGTAAGCACCTGAGAACCTGAATAGAACTTTAGGCAGTGTCATGGGTATGGGGAGATCACATTGGGAGTTCAGGACTACCAAGATAGGCAGGACATATGGTTCCAGAAACACAGAGAAAAAAGAAAAGGAATGCAGACTGTGAACACAACATCAGGTACAACTTTTCCACTCAAGGCCTTGCTCATTCCTAAAGAAGGCAAACTGGGCAGAAAGGAGCATCAAAGAGGCTCAGAAGGTAAGCAGAGCTTTGGGCAGGCTCATCGGGCAGGGAGGGGAGGGGAGATTAAACATCAGGATTTCTCCACAGAGGAAGCTCCTCTCACTTGAGATGCATGAAGGGCTAAATTCTAGGGGCCAATGCAGTCAGGGATTAGGCTTTTTAGAGGTTTGGTGTCAGCCTTCCACATTGACAAGAAAAGAATTAGTAATCTAAAAGACAGATCAGTTGAAAATATTCAGGGACTTCCCTGGCGTTCTAGTGGTTAGGACTCTGAGCTTCCACTGCAGGGGGCATGGGTTTAATCCCTGGTCAGGGAACTAAGATCCCACATGCTGCATGATGCAGATATATATATATATATATATATATATATATATATATATATATATATATATATATATATATATATGAATAAATGAAAAGAAACAGACCCCTCACCACCAACACCCTTCCCCCGCAAAAAAAATCCTTTCCCCTAAGATTGGGAACAAAGCAAGAGTGTCTGTTTTCACTTCTTTTAACATCGAACTGGGTGTCCTGGCCAGTGCAATAATGCAAGATAAAAAAATAAACGGCCTACAGATTGCAAAGGAAGGAAATTTTTATTCCTAAATAACATGATTATTTACATTGGAATTTCTCCACCCATGTCCTCACTACAGAACCTGCATGGCACCCTTTTCCTCCACACCTCCAATACCTCTCCTTTTTAAGGACCAGCTCAAATATATCTGCCTCATTAAAGCCTGCCCTGATGCTTCCAGCCTCAAACTCTCTCCCCTTTCTCTTAAATTTTTACTTTAGTGCCATTCAGTAAACAATGTACTGGGCACTGGGGATTCCCATAGAATTTTATTTACCCATTTCTGTGGTATTTACCACTCAAGAAAATTTTAAAAATATAAATACATTTCCTTAAAAAAATATGTCAAAGTTAAGCTAAGATTTCCTTTCACAAATATCCTCAATCCCAGCTCCTCCAAACCTACCCAGCGGTAACCACTGTAATCACTTTTGTTTGTAGCCTTTGGAACTTCTGGTCTTTCATTGTTTTGTATTTTACATAAATATCTTTGTCCCCTAGAAGATGTATAAAATTATTTTGTGTTATGCTTTTTTCTCCCTTTGCTTGACATTTTTCATAAAAGAAAGGACAACATACATAATTACTTGCCACTTACTTAATTCAAAAGTGTACCCTAAAGATCTACTGATAGATTTAACTCCTTCTTCTTAACCATTGTATAATTTTCATTGTATGGCTTTAACCTCTGCTTATTTAGATACTCACCTATTGTGTATTTGCAGTATTGGTTGTTTGCAGTATTATGATATTATGAACATCACTGCAAGTACCATAATTGTATATGCCCTTTCTGTGCACATGAATGAATGTCCATCTGCAGTACAAACCAAGAAATGAAAATTCTGGATCAGAGTATGTCCACTTTTTTTCTTACCAGATATTTCCAGATTGCCTTCCAAAACTTCCTTGAAAGAAGGATCTTGGTTAAGTACATCTCAGCATTCTGCCTCTAGCCCTAAACTGTTCACACAGTAGGCACTCAGTAAGTATTTTTAAGTTGATGGATGAAAGAGTGCATGGTTATACTGAAAATATTCTGAATCATTTCTCTGACCCACCATGTCAAGACTTGCAGTATTTTTTTTTTCATTAGTTCTGTCACATTTGGGTGTTTCTCTGTGTGAAATTTATTTATTTTTTTATTTTTTTGAATTTTTGAATTTTATTTTATTTATTTTTTTATACAGCAGGTTCCTATTAGTTATCCATTTTATGCATATTAGTGTATATATGCAGTATTTAACTTTTTATGAATGCCTTGTCTAGGCTTCAACTTCTAAACCATAAATGCTGTGTCTTCTGTTTTTCTGCATCACACATAGCAACTAGCACCTAGATGGGTGTTTAATAAATATAGGTGTTTGCTAAATCAGTGAGTAGATTCAATTTATGTTTATAGTAAAATAAGTTGGGGAAATAATCATTGTGATTATAGCAACACACAGTGAACATCAAGTAAGAGTGACACTGCACAGGCCAATTACTGTGAGAAGAGCTCTAGGCAGTGGACATGTTTCTCTAGACCAAATGACACAGTAATGGTGGTCATTAACTGAGAACACAAAACGATTGGCTAAGGGCCATTCCTCTTCAGTAGCAATATGTCAGCACTGAGAGATGGTGGAATTGCACTAGGGAGGGGAAGGTGGTTCCATTCCACATTAACAGAGCTCTCAACGTTCTGATGATGTGCAAATGTGCCACATAAAACATTTCAAGGCAAGGACATTGGTGAGAAAGAGACCTGAGCTTGTCCTGCTTTAAGGACCTTAAGAAGCAGTGTCTCAGAGCTTGTTGATGAGTCTGACTTGTTTTATGCCCAGACAAATAGGGCTTGGGCCCATCACACACCTCCAAAGTGGCCTCCAAAAATCCACCATCTGAACCTACCTCATTCTAATAGTATCGCTTCTCAGAAGCCTCATCCTCAGAGGTGAAATAAATCCCAATCATTAAAGCAAAAGAAATGCTCCCTTCTCATTTCCACAAGTGTCCATTTCTTCCAAGTTTTTCTAATCATTTTCTCATTAGTCTCATTCTCCATCGCACTATCATTATTATTCTGTTTATGTAACATCATTCATTGAGCACCTCCCAGACTCCTTCCCGCCAGCATGCACAATACATTCCAATTATGTAATTATGCCATTGTAATCAAATCATTAAGATTCACATTAAACATGTATTAAAGTTCATAAGAAAAAAAAAAAAAAAACAAGCGCTAGACACAGGCACTAAGAGGGAGGGAAGCAGACACACATGCTTGTAATGGTAACTTGCTTTTAAAAAGCCCATGACTGCAGATTTAGGGTCTTGGAAGGATTGTGTAACTGAGAAGAGGTTGTTGATTTCTAAAAATGAAAAGCAGCTCTCCCCTTTCTACCCCTATGATTCCACTGAGTTAATCCCTTGATTATAAAATACATTATAGAAAACAACTCAAGATAAGGTCACTGCATTTGGGGCACACATACACACAGAGTGAATAAAACATAAAGGGCTGTACAAGAGATTTGCAAGTACTCACTGGCTTGGGAGAAATAATACTGTACCTGTGAAGAATGTCAGTTTACTAACGGATTTGAGTCGTGTGTGATATCTACACAATAAATTTAGAAACACAAGACCAGACTTACTGATGTTGGTTATTTCCTATTAGAGATGGTTCCTACAGTGTTGCCATCTGACAACAGCCAGATGATAATGGTGCCCTGAGTTGGGTTGTGTAAGTCCAGTGGTAATGCCAGTAATTTGCACCTCATATTAGAGAGATTTGGTGGAGGAGGGCTTTAAAATAATACTCAAGACTACAGTCCAGGTCCTGCCCAGACCTACTGAATCAGAAACTTGGTGTGGGGCTACCAATCTGTTTCAACAAGCCCTACAGGAGATTCTCAAGGACACTATAGTTTGAGGGCTACCGGGCAGGAACATGCCCAAGACTGGGTGATGGAAAGAAGGAGAAAGACACATTTAAGGGGTACTCACTGTGCTGTGGCCACTGGGTTAGATACTTTAGGTATATGATTGCATTTAATTTTCTAATAATGTATTTATTCACTCAATAAACATATCCTGCCTAAGTCAAGACCTTGTTAGGGTCTGGAAATATAAAGATGCATAAAGCACAATGCCTACCTTCAAGGAGACATGCAGTAAGTCAATAATTATAAAGTAGTAACAATAATTGTCATCATATATTGAGTGCTAATTGTGTGTCAAGGACTCTGCCAAGTGCTTTACCTGTACTATCTCTAATCCTCACAGCAACCTTAGGGATGCTAAGGTGGTGTTATTTCCAGTTCCCATTTGAGAAATCTGAAGACTTAAAGAGGTTAAATAACTCACCCAGAGGCACATAGCTCACAAGTGGTTAAGCTGGGATTGAACCATATTCTTAATCACTCCAGCACTAGTTTCTAACCTACCGGTCCAATTCTCATAAGTACCATCTCATGAGGAATCCACAAAAATTCACAAGTGCCCCAGCATTTTCTGCAGCCTGATTAAATTACAGGCCCAGCTCTTATGTATAATGTTATTTTTCAAGTGTTACTAATGCTATTGCATTTAATAAAATACTGGTTACATAGTCATTGCTGTCATTTGTAATTTTCTAAAGATACTACAAGTAGAGTTACTATTTTGTGGGAAATCACAAAATGTGGGGCTGTCAAAGAGAGCTCTTACTTGGAAACATTGGGAACCATATGTTTCCATATGGCACTATACGACACAGCACTGAAAGGGTCTGAAGTCTCCTCCAAATTTGAATAATGTATGACCTAATCTCCATTAAAATAAACAAAAGGCTATGTGTACTCCCAAAATCTATGGATACTCTCAAAATCTAGTTTGAGAGCCACTGCATTAAAAACTAAACACTTTCACATAATGGGACCAGTTGGTGACAGTTTGATTTTAAACATAATTACCAATGTATTTCCACTAAAAATTCACTTTAAAAATTACCCAGGGACTTCCCTGGTGGTCCAGTGGCTTGGACTCCACACTCCCAATGCAGGGGGCCTGGGTTCAATCCCTGGTCAGGGAACTAGATCCCACATGCATGCCACAACTAAGAAGTCCGCATGCCGCAACTAAAAGATCCCACATGCCACAACAAAGATCCCATGTGCCGCAACTAAGATCCAGAACAGCCTAAATAAATAATTTTTTTTTAATTACCCAAAGTCTCTAACAAAGAGACCATGCAAATGATTCAGAACACTCCTGTTGCAAGACCCTTGTTTTTGCCTAGGAATTCTTTGAGGAACCATCCTTTACTTATTGCACTTGTGGTTCAAGTGGTGCTGACACCACCCTAAATTTCAGGTTTGGGCTCATGGCCCCAACCTGGTCAATCAGAGAACCTGAACCCCAGACCCTGGCCACAGTGTTTCATTCAGGAATGGGCATATGGCCAAGCTGAGCCAGGCCAGTCAGAGCCTTACCCAGGGCTTCTAATGGAATTGTTTGAAAGAAGTATTCTATATTTGCTGTAATACCAACTATTACATGAGCATAAGCCAAGAACTATAGAAGACCATCTTTCTACCACATGGAGAGTCTGCTTGAGAATGAAGCCAACACTGAGGACAAATAAGCCAAGAGATAAGAGAAAAATATGCAGATTCCTAATGATGCTATTTGAACTTCTGGATCCAGGATCACCTAAAGCCACCTGATGCCGAAAACTCAGCCTCTGTGCACCGGTGCCAAATCGAATCTCAGAGACAGTTTTGGGTGAAGCAGGAAAGAATAACTTTATTGCTTTGCCAGGCAAAGGGGGACACAGCAGGCTCGCACCCTTAAAAGTGTGTGTCCCAACCCAGGAGGATTTGGTGAGGAGTTTTACAGCAATGGTTCAAAGGTAGGTTGCTGATAAGATTAGAGTATGTGCAGGGTCTGCACTCCTTTAATCTGGTCTCAGGTAATATCTTGATGAGCTTCTCTGGTTCCTTTAATCTGACCTCCAGTGGTTTTCTCTGGAATGAAGAATGCTGCATCTTCCATTTGGGGGGTTTGTTCTGTAAAGAGCTCAAAGACATTGTTATGTGTATCCCATGAGGCAGGAACCAGGACCCTGCCCCAAGACTGCACTATTGTTTCTTGGCTGCTCCTCCCTTGTCTCTGCATCCCCTCCCTTCCCTGATTAGCAACTGTTCAAATCTGCCCTTTAGAACTCAGGGAAGGTTATGGAGGCTGGATTCTGTTCCCTACAAACGAGAAATGGGGGACATGGAAAGGTTTCCATGCCCAGGAGTCCCAGAGTACTGCTTGGTTTCACACCTATACTTATTTTACTTACTAAACATGGGTCAGTATCTTCCCTGGGGCTTTTTTAAACTAGTTTGAATTGTTTTTCTTTCTCTTACAAGTGTCCTAACCAATACATCAGTACTAGGTGTGGGATGCTATGAGTTACAGACCTACATGGAAGTGGCTGAATTTAGGTGGACTGAGATATAGTGAGGATTCCCCTTCCACATATTCGAGTTGGTAATCATTTTTATGGACTTACAAAAGAGCTGGTTAAACCATCCCATGTTGTGCTTTGAGATTCAGCTTAGAAGAAAATATTATCATGATGTTAGAGTGAGTTTCTATTTCAGTGCAGGCTGGCCAATCTACAAGCAGAAAGGGAAGGCTATAGAGTCTTGCTAAGAGACAGTGGTCAGCAATATAAGAGGGCTAAGAGTCAGATACTGTCTTCCTAAAGCTAAAGTTAGTGTAAGTCAAGGTAATTAGATGGGAAATGCAGAGGCAATTAAGATTGAGACCTTGAAGAAGCCAGGAATATGGAGTGAGCCTAATGGCCCAGGTCCCTTCCAACACCTCCAATGGTTCGCTTGTTGCTTGAAAAATACAATTACTCCCATTGCAAAGAGCTCCAGAATGAGGGTCACATTAGCCTTGCCTCAATCCATTGTTTGAGAGGACAAGATGGAAGCAGTTAAGCCCAGGGCTAGGAGCATGCACAGAGCTCTTGAGCCTGTTGCTAAGAGACAGACACTGTAAAAACAGGGTCAGAATTCATAGACCATGACTCCATAAGATCTCTGGCTTTGGTTAATATCCCTTGAAGGTTCTGGAAATACAAGACTGGCTAATTGGTCCAACTACAAGTCCTGAAAATAAAGGCCCATGATTTCTCAGTTCCTAAGGTCAACCCCAATGCCCTAGACTCCCTACAACAAGAAGTGAACTATGACAATAAATACAGCTCCTAGAAAAGAAATATATCCCACTGCCCAGCTCACATGTGGTTGTGGAGAGCAATAGATAAGGGAAGTGCTTTCAAACCAGATCAAGGACAGCCATTTTGACCCAGCGAGGAACTCCCTCCTCCATCAGGGTCCTTGGAATGTTCATCCAGGTAGGCATGGTACATGATATTCACTAGTGCCAACAGCATTATTTCCTCATTCCCTATTTTTTTCCAAAAAAGAAATATCTTATATGGTAATATTCTTTTGCCTTCACACTTCCTTCCTGGTATGTTGGGAGTGATTAAATGTATGAT
Source organism: Eschrichtius robustus (assembly GCF_028021215.1). NCBI lineage: Eukaryota > Metazoa > Chordata > Mammalia > Artiodactyla > Eschrichtiidae > Eschrichtius > Eschrichtius robustus. Next base: position 17,580,711 of record NC_090829.1, read on the forward strand.
TTGACCTTGGTTTCCATTTGAAGAGGCAACAGACAGCATACAAAAACAAGGGAGTGAAGGGTGGATAGGATTGATATATAAATGAAGCTTCAATGGACTCCATAATGCATTGTTTCTTTTTTAAAAAATTTACAGAAAAAAAAATATTGGGGGAGGGTTTTTGTTTTCATAGTAAAAAACAAAACATATTGGTTTTCAGGGAGTCCACATGGTATAGTTTTAGTATTGTACTGGTTTAAGAGTCAAACCTAGATTTGAATCAAATCTTTCACCTTCCCTACCACACAAAAGGAAACTACTTTTCTTAGACTGATATGTTTTTTCCCTGTTTTTATACTTTTACTACCATTGCACATGTTCATAAATAATACATAGTATTTACATAGTATTTATTGATTATTTTAAATTTACATTAATAGTATGCTATACTTGTCCTTGAGAAACTTGGCTTTCACTCAACATCATGTTATTAAGATTTATACATTTGGATATGTTCATTCTTTTTAATGACTTGATAGTATCCTAACATACAGATAAATCACCCTTTACTTATTTATCCCCACTCCGACCTTTTGGAGTTTTTCTATTATCATTATAATTTGTTTTTACAAACAATGGGACAGTGAACATCTTTGGGCACATCTTATATACGTGTAAGAGAATTTTCTAGAGCAGGGATCCCCAATCCCCAGGGCCATGGACCAGTACCAGATCACAGCCTGTTAGGAACCAGACTGCACAGCAGGAGGTGAGTGGCGGGAGTGAGTGAAGCTTCATCTGCCACTCCCCATCGCTCCCCACGGAGTGAATTCCTAGGCTCGAATTACTGCCTGAATTACTGCCTGAAACATTGCTCTCATTACCAGCTGAGCCATTCCCCCCACCATCTGTGGAAAAATTGTCTTCCATGAAACCAGTCCCTGGTGCCAAAAAGGTTGAGAACCGCTGTTCTAGAACATATACCTATACAGGAGCTTGCTAGGTGTAGCATGCACCCATCTTCAAATGTACTGGCTCTTGCTCTGGTGTAGTTTTACCATTCGACACTCCAGCCAGTAGTGGACAGGAATTCCTGTTTGTGGTGTCTCCTGAGCCTGATGTGTGGCAGTTTGATTCATGATGTTTGTCTGTTTTTTATTATGAGCCCCTCTTCATCAGGGGTGTTAGGTCTATGGAATTCTGTGTGCCCTGGATTGTGAAAGGATTGCTGCTGAGAAGTTTTATATTTGCTTTTACTGTAGCCTATAGGGTTTCAATGGTCCTTGACCAGGTTTATGATAAATTCTGAGCTTGGGCGTCCCACACCAGACAGGTAGTGTAAATTTGGATCACATACCTCTATGTAGTTCAGGCCTAGGAATTAGGTTTCTCAAATGATTTTTTTTTTTCTATCCGCCTAAGTCTTTGGATATATGACAGGCTTCCATGTTGCTTTCCTTGGCCAATAGGTACAATTTTCCAGTCCACATTTCATGAACAGGGAAGCTCTTTGATTTTTCATGCTTTATACAGAACTCCTCCTCCCTCCATTACCTGTGGTTTGAAAGCCACATAACTGATCTTCATGTAGACACTATAGGCCCAGTCCCAAGTCTCATGTGGAACCCAAAACCCCATGAGTCTCCTGGGTGTGGGCTTCCCCTTATCCACCCACTCACAGTAGCTTTCATTTCCCTTTCTTTTTCCCTACATCTGAGATTAGCTTTGCTTTTAAGTTCAGCAATGCAATTTCACCAAAATTTTGTTGTTGTTGTTTTTTAATCTAGCATTTTTATGTATTTGAATTAAAGGAGGATGGTCAATTCCATTAACATAGTCTGTCATGTTACTAAGAGTCCTCTGAAATGTTTAGGGTCACTTCCTATTTTAAAACTCCACAATTTTAATTAATCACTTTATAAGTGACAAGTGAAAGAATAGATACATTGTGTAGCAAGATCCAAAGAACCAAGCATACCTAGGTATACATAGTACCTAGTTCCCCTTAACATTCCACTCCTGTCATCTGTTACTTAATCTATTCAAAGATCTGTCATTTCCCAACAAGCTGTAAGCCCTTTTATAGTAGCGTTTACCTCTGTATATCTCATCATACCCATCACGTTGGCTAATACACATAAGTACTCAATAAATTATTCTTGGGTCTCTTATAGTCATTCAGACGCATCAGTTGTGGGGATCTACTTTTCAAATCCCCCTCCTAGGACCCTGGTTGGCCCACAACCCTTTCTCTCATCATTGGCCTCCTGTCTTCAGCATCTGCTGAACTTCCACTATGGTGAAGGACCAAAGACCACCTCTTTTAAAGACATCTGTTACAGCATGGAGACCATTTGCAAGATAAATGAGGCTTTTCTTGGCTTCAGGCTGGGAAAAAATGGTAAGAAATCTGTGAGGGGAGGCTCTTCTCTACCTTTGTGGGAGGAGAAAAAATGAGGGGGAGAACCACAGTGAGGGTGTGCAGTGGATCCTCCAACCTGGGTGATGAGGACTCCATGGGCACAGGTGTATTTAGTTCAAATTGTGAATCAAGCATCTTAAAATGTCCACGGGCTTTGTCTGGTCATCTGACTTCTGCAAATAGAACCTCATAAAATAATGTAAAAGTAGGGGTGGGTGGGAACATATGCTTTGAACAGTATCATTTCCACGATACAGTGAAATTTTTCAATTGCAAACAGTCTAAATATCAAAACAATCAAGGAATGGTTATTTAAATAACATTTTTTTCACTGGAGGAAACATTATGCAGTCATTAAAAACTATGGTTTTAAAGGCCACATACCACCATGAAAAATACTTGTGGCTTAATGTTAAGTGAAAAAAAAGAGAGAGAGAGAAAATTTGTGTATACGATAGGATTGCAACCAGATTTTAAAAGTGGTGCTTAGCAGAAAGACTAGCAGAAAATATTCCACCCTGCTAATAGGAATTCTGTTATGTTGTTAGTCTTATGGGGGTATTTTTCTTTTCCTTTTTCCAGCTTTTCTGTACTGTGGTTCTATTACCTTTATAAGGAGCTACGTTACACATAAATGTCCAATTTTTTTTTTAATTGGGAAAAGATTCAATCCTAGTGAAGAGCAGAAATGTGTTCCTCTGTCCTCACTCACTCCTTTCTTTCTCTCCTTCTTTCCTTTCTTCCCTTTTTCTTTCTTTCATGGGACAAAGAGGAACAATTGGAGTTTTAAGAAATCAGAAAGAAGAATATTCTATTGTACTAAAAGTTTAAATTCTTGGAATAATTCTTCTTCCCTTTTCTATTAACAAAGGTGGGAAAGGAACCAAGAGGGAAACAGGCACTGAGAGGACCAGAGGCAAGATTGTTCAGGGAGGTGACCAGAGGGCACAACAGGTACAATCAGGCAGTTGCAGGAAAATGCAGCAATCAGCCACTTTGTGGAAACCAAGTTTCATGGGTATGCAAGATGATGGCAAAAGTTAATTTGGGAAAATGAGGAACAAACAGGGGCTAATCAGCACTGACCGACCAGGCAAAATACTATTTACAAAACACCAAGGATACCTTCCTGCTTCATTTAACCAGAGTACAAAAAAAGCCCCCACTGAATTTTGCTGGACTGCTGTTGGCAACCAATGTGGCTTAAAGGATGAAGCGGGGATTGATTGTTGTCTCTTGTGAGTCTCAGGCTTGTACACGTGAACTGTCCCCAGACACTTAGTTCAGACTTTGGTCATCAGTAGGGTCATTCGCACACCTGGAAACTGATGTCTGATTAACCGCTCCCCTGTGGTGCTCCCATAAGCTCAGCCTGGATGCATGGCAGGTCCACAGCTAAACTGTGGTTAGTTTGGAGATTAACTCTTTCCTGTCCATCTGCCTATCAATCACCTGTGTGTCCTATACAGCTCCATATCCACGCAGGTTTCCTGAAAGCTCTGCAAGAGAAGAGGCCACGTGTCCAAGGTAGCTCTTCTGTGGCATATAGGACTATGTTTGGGATAGTTGGCCAGAGGTCTTCACCTAGTCATAAGATGGTAGAACCCCAGGGACTGGCCAGAGCAGGAGAGGTCATCACCTTAAAGTCTGGCAGTCCTTGTTCAGGATAATCACCAGAAGTACAGAGCCAGAGACTGGCATGGAAGGGGTTACTATGGCAGAGCTCTGTGTGCCTGGGATTATAGGTACGTAGAAAAGCTCAGAGCAGAAGTTTCTCTGACAGCTGTCAGGGGCCTCTGCTACCTCTAAATTAATGCTTTTCAGCCCTAAACGCTCAGTCTTGTTCATCTGATTTTGGTTGTGGGGTTTTGTTTTTGCATTTAAAACAACATATATAAACACATATAAAGTGGATTTATAATGGAGCCACTTTTCTTCGGTGAATAAGATAGTCTTGACAGAAGGCTTATTTCTCCAACACTTGGAACTTGCCATCTTGTGCCATCCTTGCCTCCTCTTCATGATGCTGGTTGATTTGTGCTCCTGACCAGTATGGACACTACTGGGTTGAACAAACTCCTGTGTGTGGTGTCTATTGGGATACCCCCCCCATGAGGGTTGATTCTCTCTGAGGGGGTCCATGTTGTGAGCCAGCATAGAAGAAGCAAGAAGAACCCTCATCCCGTAGTCATGAGTAGCTAAAACCACAGGTTTCTGAACATATGCTATGGTTCAGGGTCTCACAGAGGTCCCGGTGCTCCTCTAGTCCTAGATCCTACCCAGAAAGGTGATAGTCAAGATGTCTCTGGCTCCATCTTACTCATCTAAGTCTGGCCAGGATGAGATGATGCCTTGGACAGGACTACTCCTCACCTCCCTCTAACGTCTCCTTTCTAAACGTTTTTATAGATTTTCCTCCCTACCCTTTCCAGGTATGGGATTGTCCATCAAAAGCAGCCACCAAGAAATGATGTGTGCTAGCAGTGTATACTTCAATGAGAACTACTCTAATGGTGTTTTTCAAACAGGATGTTTCCTAAATATCCATAGGTATCACTCAAAATTATTTTAGATGGTGCGCAGAAAACAACATTAATAGTTATATATTTTAATCTCAACTACAGTAAGTCCCCTACATATGAATGTTCAAGTTGTGAACTTTACAAGATGCAAATGTGTATCTGATTCCAGCAAGGAACCAGAACCTGTGCCATCAGCGTCAGGCATGAGTGAAATTGCAGCTTGCCCTCCGTCTCCTGTTGCTGATGATCCTTCAGTTCTACCATCTCCCACCTCCTCTCCCTCCTCCAGTCAGTAACTCTTCTTGCTTGTTCACTCGATGCCAGCCCCTGCATGCCAGCTGTTGTACTGTACTACTGCACTTTTCAAGGTACTGTACTGTAAGATTAAAAATATTTTCTTTATTTTTTGTTTTTTATGTATTATTTGTGTGAAAAGTATTATAAACCTATTACAGTATAGAACTATATAGCCGATTGTGTTAGTTGGGTACCTAGGCTAACTTAGTTGGACTTAACGAACAAATTGGACTTACAAACGTGCTCTCAGAACAGAACTCGTTTATATGTAGGGGACTTACTGTAGATATAATAAAATAAAAGAAGCATAACAAACTTGTGATTTTATCACTCTTTTTAGTTAAGATAAGGCTAAGATAGGTAGTTAAAATAATTTAAAGAAAAGTATTAAGGACTTCCCTGGTGGTGCAGTGGTTAAGAATCCGCCTGCCAATGCACGGGACACGGGTTTGGTCCCTGGCCCGGGAAGATCTTACATGCCGCGGAGCAACTAAGCCCGCGAGCCACAACTACTGAGCCCGCATGCCACCACTACTGAAGCCCACGCACCTAGAGCCTGCGCTCCGCAACAAGAGAAGCCACTGCAATGAGAAGCCCGTGCACCACAACAGAGAGTAGCCCCCACTCGCCGCAACTAGAGAAAGCCCGCGTGCAGCAACGAAGAGCCAATGCAGCCAAAAATAAACAAATAAAAAATAAATTTCTTTAAAAAAAAATTAAACTACATTTTTTAAAGTATTAATTCATAATATTGGTATAACAAAAATCATAAAGAAGTGGAACTTGATAACTGAAATTTGGGAAATACTCTATGGATTACTTCCTTTAAGTAACCTCACATTAAATCTAAATCTGGTTGGGAATGAAAGGATTTGCCCTTTATTAATTCACATCAAGCAGGCTGGGAAGGTAGTCTTAGGGGAGGGTGGCCTTCTGGCCCTGCTGAATTGTGCCCTCGGACCGAAGCCCACACCGCTGAGATGCAAGGCTAGCCCTATTTCAGCAGCACAATGATTGGGAGTTCTGCCAAGAATGAAACAGACTATCCTGCAGCTGTTATCTCATTTGTATGAGTAATATGAAAAACGCTGCACAATTTAATATGCCATCTAATGCTTTTATTCTTATCTCACCAGTAGGGCAGGCGGTAGCACACATGTTTGAAAGCCGGTGTAGATTGGTACGGGGGAGGGCCCCAAGAAATGATGTTAGCTGCTATCTGAGCTGAGTAAAATGATATGAGCACAGATATTATTTTATAAAGGCAATCTCACTTGTATCTTCGCCAGTGAGATCTTAATCACAGCACGCAGTGGGAGTGGATACCTCCTCTCCTAGTTATCTAGGTGTGGGATGACAGCATTGTTATCACTGGGAGAATGGTTATCTGTTATTTCACTTGTGAGATACCAACAAGAACAGTATCAGGGTGTTTGTAACCAAACGTGTGCAGCTCAGAGTGATAAAAGAGTGAGGAGGAGGCTCATCTCCAAGGGTGTGGAGATAATGCCACTGGCACGGGGATGAGATGGATGGTATTGTTGAAAGTGGTTTCAAATATTGGGAACCGACTAAGAATCTCTCTCAGATGTTCAAATTTTGGCTCAGGAGCAGAGGGAAATAAATAAGAGGACGTGGGTGAAGAAAGGGAGCCTGGATGAGAGAGTGATCATCTCAACTCCTTTGACCTTAAGAGAAATGTGGGTAAATAAATCTTTCATGACTCTCTGTATTTGAAGATGAACTACAGCAATCTTCAAACTACTGAGGGGCACAGATAATATTTTTTTTCTTTCCCACATTCTCAGTCTTATTTATCTTTTCTGATTTTCTGTTCTTTTTAAACAACCAAGATCTCAAATAAGCTTCAACAAACAAAACTAAGACGTTAACAGCAACAAAAATCAGGGCACAAATTCTTCAATGTAAAAGAGAGACCAGGGACTTCCCTAGTGGCACAGCAGTTAGGATCCGCCTGCCAATGCACGGGACATGGGCTCAAGCCCTGATCCTGGAAGATCTCACATGCCGCAGAGCAACTAAGCCCGTGAGCCACAACTACTGAAGCCCACGCACCTAGAGCCCGTGCTCCGCAACAAGAGAAGCCACCACAATGAGAGGCCCACGCACCGCAATGAAGAGTAGCCCCTGCTCTCCGCAACTAGAGAAAGCCCACGTGCAGCAACGAAGACCCAATGCAGCAAAAAATAAACAAATAAAAATAAATAATATTTTTAAAAAAGAGAGACTAGAAAGAGCCTCACTACTGTAACACTGAACATTTACCCCCCAAATAGTCCATATCTGTAATTTATAAGAATAACAATGTCAGGTTAAAGAGGCAATATTCTATAATGGTGTTTCTGTCAGCTCTAACTGACTTTTGACCACTTTTTCCTGTGGTTGGCAAAATCATTTTCTTCTTTCCCCCGTGAAGACTGAAGTCTATAATGTTAATGTTCTACCCCGTTCTCTCTCTCTCTCTCTCTCTCTCTCTCTCTCTCTCTCTCTTCCTCTCCCCCCTTCCCTCTCTCTCTCTTTCTCTCTATGTCTCTGTTGGAGGACAAAAGGAATGAAAAGTGCCCACCAGACTGAGAAGACATATTGAAACTGAAAAATGAGCAGGCAGCTCCATAAAATCAGTGGATCAGTTTATTATAGGGTACTTACTCACAGGGTAGGATGGGGGGGATTGGGCAGACAACGGACTGGAAAAATGCACAGCTGCACTCTGCACCACCAAGGGGCTATGGGGACAATTTTATAGTTAACCTAGGGCATGGGGGTAGATGCTTGGAAACAGGATGTACATTCCTAAGTCAAAATTTATGAATGGGTAACTAGTCTTGTGGGTACCAGGAATACGTCAGGGAAGGTTTTCATCATTGTTTGGGGACCAACAGAGCATAGAGGTTACCTGGTCCTAATGATTATTAAATAATATCTATTAACTACAAAGCCCTTGGTGACAGAGAAGTGATTCACTGAACAGCACGGTCCTGGGTAGGGTCAGGGGAAGGACAGGGGAAACTATAAGGGCCCAAGATGGCGTCAGTAATGCTAACAGCCACTCATCCTCTCTCTCTCTCTCTCTCTCTCTCTCTCTCCTTCCCTCCCTACATTTTTGTTTTTTTAACTTTACTTCAACTCAGTGAAATCATTAATCATGAATATATTGCTTGTAATGCTTTCAAACAAAATAGAAATATATAACAATGACAATTATTAGTCTCCTATCCTCAAATTCACCCCCTTTGAAATAATCAATCTAAATAGTTTGAGGTATTTGTTTCCGTAGCTTTTCCTAGGCCTTAACAATATACACACATTTTGCCAAACAGCTATAATGTGGATACTTTCAAGGCAATAAATATAAATCCAAGTCATGCTTTTTAATGGCTTTATAATATTTCATATTATATATATATAGTAGGTTATTCCATTATCCCTAAATTGATGAACATTCACATTTCCTACTCTCCAGTCCCTATTTTTCACAATCACTGCTACAATAGTTACCTTTATGCATTTCTCCTCATGTATTAGCACTTTATTTGCTGAAATAGTGGGATTATTGCATCAAAGAGTATGTCCATCTTTTATTTTTAAAATATGTTTAAATTACTTTCCCAAAATGTTATAGCTACTCACATTCCCACAAACAACAGATGAAAGAGCCTGTTTCCCCACATCAACCCAAGCTCTGGCAGTCCTCAACCTCTTCATGTTTTGCTGATGACTGAGTAAAGATGCTATTCCATTCTTTTAATTTTCATCTCCTAACTTCCTGTGAGGCTGCACATCTTTTCATATGTTTACTTACTTTTGTTTCCTTAGGTATGAGCTGCCTTTGTGCTTCCTTCTAATGGCTGTACGCCTTTTTCTTAACATTCTATAGAGCTCTTGAGATACGAACATTTTGTCTACCACATGGGTTGTGGGTATTTTCCCCCATGTTTTGTTTATGAAATCATTTGATATAGAAGTTTTAAATATTTATCTCATCTAATATGTCAGTGTTTTCTTCTTTGGATTATGGGTTTCCCGGCTTATTTTAGAAAGTCTTCCCCACCTCAAGGGCCAAGGGTATATACTCTTCTAACATTTTGGGTTTTTTTTTTTTTTTATTCTTAATTTTACTTTGGTAACAAGGAAAAATAGGATATACCTTAACATAATCAATTACTTTACTGTTTGAGACAGGACTTCTTGATATCACTTTGTCATAATCTGGTCTTTTTCAGCCCAAACAAATGATCCTTCCATCACCACCACCCCCCAAAAAAAATCAATTAGGAATTACCAATAAAACAATTGAACTAAATAAAGTATACAATCTTTAATGAATATGCAAGAAGTAACATCCAGAATAGAAAAAGCAAACAGTCAAGAGTCCGGGAGGTTGATCCTCAGCCTCTGAAACAGTGCTATACTTGATTCATGGCTGCATTCCCCCAGGACCTCTCCCAGGCACTTGTACAAATTAAACACTTCAACAAGTATGCTTTTACTGGTTGGATGGGTGGATGCATGCATGGATTCATGGGTTTTAATCAAGCCTTTAACAAATACATCTCCAATCCAAAAACTAACCAAGGGCCAATGTGAAAGCATTAGTGATCAAAATTAAACTCCTACAGGTATAGCCCATATGCAATTAGTAGTTTACTTTTCACTCATCTGTATAATGAAATGCATCTTTCAGTTTAACCACAGAGTGATTAAATTGCTTTCAAAGAAAGTTTTTCAGCTTCAAATGCCGATCAAAGAATGCTTAAGTAGTAATTATCTGAGGCAGAAACTATTGAGCTCAGAGGAAATCAACTTACCCGCATCTGGTCACTGGACGGCACAGATTAGCTGCTCCTAATGTGATTTTCATGACAATAATTAACAACCACGACTTTACAGATGACAAGGAGCTCTCTATACATTATCCCATCTGATTCTCACACCCATTCTACAGATTAAAAAAAAAAAAAATGAGTTTCAAAGAAGATAAGTAAATGTCCTGACAAACTAAACTAAGATTCAAATCAAAAGTCCTCTCCCTCTAAAGCCCATTCTGTTGTCACTAGAGCAAATATATCCACCACCACCACCTTCATTCCCCACAAAGATGGAAAGCAAGACTATATGATTAGGGACTTCCCTGGCTGTGCAGTGGTTAAGACTCTGTGCTTCCAATGCACAGGGCATGGGTTGGATCCCTGGTCAGGGAACTAAGATCCCACATGCCGTGGCCAAAAAGTAAAAAAAAAAATTATATGATTATTGTCCCCCAAAGGAGCAGTTACTCCTTACCTCCCAGGGATCTACACATTGAGATATCTTCTCAAAGATTTTGTTTCATAAAACCCACAGACTATCTTCAGACAGCCCCAGAATCTTCATCTTCCAAGAGATGGGCATAGCTGGATTATAAGCAGCAGGGATTTGTGCTTGGACAATGGGTCATCAGCCATAGACATCAGGGGAGGTGGGAGGGAGGCCAAACTCAGTCAAGTGAGGGAATCTTCTGAACATCATTGCAGCAAGTAAAAATGACTCCATTTCTATCAGTGAGCTTTGAGCAGGGTGGGGTTGGGGTGCAGCTCTATATCTATGCCGGCAGCTACTGAGACAGCCTCACTCCTTCCGGTTTGAGTGGTCAGGACATGCAGGTCACTGATGGACCATTCTTCACTCCCAGCACAAAGCTCTTTTGGATCTGGCTTCTCTTTTCTACCTTCCAGCCCCTCTGCCACATCTACTTCATGATCATGTCCCGGACATGCAGTGTGACCCTGCTACATCCCAACTCTGCATTTGGCAGTTCCGAGGACCCTCATGAATTGACTCTTTCTGCAGGTTTCCCTACGCCCTTCCCAACCCATCCCACAGCTACTCCCGGTCTGGGGTCTTGCCCTTTCTCGGTTCCTATCCAGGAAAGAAAACCCCTAAACCAGTGATTCTCAACCAGAATTGGTCCCATTCCCCATGGGGTACTTTGGAAATCTGTGGACATATTAAGTGGTTGTCACAACAGCAGGAGTTATATTACCCATGAATTTCATTTTATTTCAGGATAGTAAAGAAGACTTCACGAAATATTTACTACATAAAGCAGTCATTAGTTTTAATAGGACTGAGGATCACTGTCTTCCAACTACCTCTCTTTCCTTCTTCTTCTCAGGATGAGTTGAAGAAGGGTGGCCACAGAGTACTGTGTTATTGGGACCCTCATCTCTTTCCTCTTCCTGTTTTGCTGGCTCTGCCTTCCCTCAGTCCAGGAAAACACTATCCAATCCTAGGGTTCCGAAAACCTGTCTGTGACTCCCTCTGACTTCACTATTCCCTGAGATCCCTCACAGTCTCAGCTTTTTACAGCCAAAACCTGAAGCTAATGCTTCTGCTGTCATTGCCCTTCCCTGAAGCAAGGATGCTCCAGGGTCCAGCTGCCCAGATATGATAAGGGTCACCAGGTAAGGGATGTACTAGGGAAAACAAATCCACTAGTATTTCCAAATGTTATCCCAACACATTATCAAGAAAGACCCGCTTACTAAGTGGTCATTTGAACCAGCCTCTGGAATGGTTTTATTACACCGTCATAGGCCACAGCACAAGGCAGTAATTCCAGCATGTACAAAGCTGTTAGGTGGACCTCACTACTGCTCAAAGCTGCAGCACCATCAAAACACAGCAGACCCCTAAACAAGAGGATTCTACTCAAGCATCTGCCTTACACCTTCCCACCCTCTCCACCCAGAGAGCCCTACTCACCTTCAGGGCTTTGCCATAAATTCCCCTGATTCTGTTTGTACAGAACCAATTGCTCCTGCTTCTGCATCCCCATGGTGCATTTTACAGATTTCAGTTCTAATGTGCTATGTAGGTTAAGAGCTGTGGGTTACCTCCACAGGTCCCACCATACTCTGAGCTTCCTCTGGGAAGAGGCCTCGTCATATTCAGTCCTATATTACCAAAATCCGGCACTGTGCCCTCAGTTCATCCGAGGGCTAAAAAAGAAAAGCACAATCAACCTAGTCCAGTACATAAGACAGCTCTGCACTGATCCAAAAACAACAGGTTTCTTAGTGTTCCTGACCATGTGACTCTGAGCTAGCCCCACCCACAGAGTTTGGTGGGAAATTTTGAAGGACCCCTCTCCCCAGTCCTTGGTATTGCACAGGAAGCCCTGTGAAAGGTTATGCAGCCCAGAACAATTGGGGCAGGTCTCTGGTTGTCAGTTCCCAGTGGACAGGACCGGCTACATCATTGGTACAGCCCAGTCAGTGCAAAATCAAAATGCATGTCTCTTTGTTCAAAAATTGTTAAGAATTTCAAAACAGTGCGAGCAGAGCATTAAACCAAGTACAATGTACCGGTCACATGACGTCAGTCCTGCCCGTGGGTGTTTCTCCCATGCTCCCATCCCCAGAGCACAAGTGGTCTGCTCAGTAGTATGTGCCTTCCCTATGTCCTTGTCTAACTTTCCTGAGGCCCCCAGGCTTCAGTGCCCAGGGTTCACCCCATGGGCATACAACTAGGACACTGTGTAACTAGGGGCTGGTTGTCTGCCACACAAGGGATTCATATCTCCCACCTCCCAGAATGAACTCTTCCCCTCTCTGGCTCACCGGAGTCTTTCACCCCCATAGATCCAGCCACCCTGTCTCCTAGCACAAAGCTGACTTTCCCTTTCTCCCCTTCAGAGACAATTTTGATGAGGCTTACCTTCCAAATGAAGGTCTGGGGTAGGGGGTTTTCTTCATAGAGGCCCCTGGAACACAAAGAAGTTATGTAAGAATATCCTAAACTCAGGATGTAAACCCCGGGAACAAGGCAGGCAACTCAGCCTCATTGTAGGGAGCAGATGGGGAGCTGCAGCTGTGAAAATGCACACCCAGCACACCCATCTGCAGGGGTGGCCACAGTGGTGTGCTGGTAAATATTTAACAATGGGCTCCCTGAAAGGAAAAAAAAATAACTTGTAGCATTTGCCAGTTCTCACGAGATATATACCCCCACTATGGCTGAACTCAATGATCTCAAGCTACCACCATGAAGTCACTGGACAGAGTTGAGAAGATAAGCACACAGGCCCTCTCCTGAGCTGGTGGGAGCCCGTTCCAGCACACCACAGGAAGGCCGGCGCTGGCTCCAGCCCAGTGTTGCCATGTGGGCCGGGCTTGGCAGATCTTCTGAACTTTCAAGAGACTGGAAGTCAAATTTTCATGTCTGATGTCTCCATTTTCAAGTTGTGCAGGCCCATGAGTCCCTGAGTTCGGAATCCTGGCCAGGGTCAGAGAACTCTTATGGTGGTGAGGTGTGGAGGGAAATTTTGCCTTTTAGGCCTTCATATCTTCATATCTCCTGCATCATGAAAATAAAACACTAAATTTCAGAAGGTCACCTACCCTACCGGCCTCTCTCTCGTGCATTCCACCATTAGCCTCACAGAACATTCTGAGGCTTATGATCACTCAGCCAGGACATTTCCAGTCATTACACTGAAAGAGCTCAGATAGAGACCAGTTCTTTGGTATCTTCTCAGTGATATCCCAATATCCGGAAAGTATGAAAATAACTAATGGCAACAGTTGATGGTGATGATCAATGTTGATGATATACTTTTAAAAGCATGGGCTCCAGGTTTGCTGGACCATTTAGGCCTCTGTTTTACCCTTTTCCTCCTCTCCTGTTCTTTTCGATGGTACTTTATGTATATTCCATGTCACTCAGCAGCTACAGGAGATGGATGACTATGGAAACAAAAGATAACAGGCAGAAGCAGTGAGAATTTTCTCTTGCCTGCGGCAGGCAGTTGAATACATTTTTCAAGGCTGAAACATCATAGAAACAGAATGATTTTAAGTGCCCTTTCTTTTATTTTCATTCGTTTGCTTTTCGTGTGTGTTTTTTTTAATTGCTCATTTTGCTTAAGGAGCCTCAAGGCATGAGCACAGCAAAGTATCATTAATTAAAATATTTAAAACTACAGCAGTGGTAACAAAGCTCCCGAAGAAGCCCAGGCAGCACAGACAGCAAACACAATTATTTATCCATAATAACAGCCAAATCATCACTACTGCTCTCTACTCAGAGACAATGCATCCTTCCCGGAGCACTCAGCAACTGTGACAATGAGTAAATCATGACTACCTAAAATGGGACTAGGTGGGATTTCTGGGGCCGTTCTCAGTCTATACACAAACCTTGCCATTCCTCCTCCCCCAGCCTCACCGCTTGTGAGGGTTTTCTAGGCGACAGCTGCTCCATGGCAGCCACTCACGCCCCCTCCCCAGCTCATCTCCCAGAACCCAGGGGGAGGTTCAGCAGTGAATCAGCCAGGGCCTGAGGCGCCAGCTGCTACACCATAAACATGTTAGTGCTCTTCCTGCACCTGGAAGACCCCTGTGTAGGAAATTATTCCCATAAAATAAGTCCACAAGAGAGAAATGGTAATAACTTATGTTAAAGCTTTTAGACACAGGAACACATAGAGCATTACCCATGCTACTCCAAATGATGAAGAGAAATCCTTATTCATTCATTCATTCATTTAAGATTTATTGAGCACCCACCATGTGCCAGTTTCTGGGTCAGGACTATCTCTAGGCACGACAGGGATACTGAGATGGAAGACTCAGTCTGTATCTTCAGTTTGCTCAAAGCTTAGTGGGAAAGATGCAGACAGTTACAATAAAGTGAAGGGCAGCTGGGATGGGAGCAAAACAGGGAGGCACCCAACCCACTGGGTGAGAGACAATGAGGGGCCATGGAGACCTTCTCATGGGAGATGATGCCTGACTTGAATTCTAATTGTACTCACAGAACATGCTATTGGTACCCCTCCCATATCTCCTTGGCACTTAACACGTCCCTGCAGGCCCAACTTCCAACTTCCGACTTCAACTGCTAGCACCTGCAACTCTGAGGCCGAGGACTTCATCCAGCTGCTGTATAAGCTCTGCCTGCTTGAGTGGCAGGCCAACCTGGCAGAGAATTAGCTCCTCCTGAGAGAGCCCTCGACCAACAACAGATGGAATTTGGTAGATAAGTACTCCAGGAATCTCATCTCTCGGGTAGGATAACTCAGAGACCGGTCCTTCACTGCTCTACTCTATCTCCCAGAGTTCTCCAGAGGGATTAAGCTAGTCGCCCATAGGACTAACCTGCACTTCTCTCATCTCCTGCCAGAATCTCATGGGATCATCTTCCAAATGAACTGCTTGCACTGACAAGCCTTGTCTCATGGGCTGCAGCTGGGCCATCTCAAATTAAGACAGTGTTCCAGTTAAAGAGAACAATATGGGAAAAGTCCAGAGGCAGGACAATTACCCACTGTAAATAGTTATCTGGGTAAGGTTAAAGCACAGAGGTGGGTAAGGGAGGAGCTAGTCCCTGTAGTGGTGACAACCAAGATTACAGACCCCTCTTAAGGTCTTTTTGTGTTTGCACCTCTCCACAAGGAATACTCATACACACACATTCAGGTTAAATATACAGTAACTTACTTTGCCCCTTGTACCACTCGGCGTCTCATCTTGGCTTCCCCCTCTGATTTTGTCTTCTTTCAATTAAGTGATCTGGCTCCAAACACTTTATCCTGGCACAACTGACCGGGAAGCCGCATAGCATACTCCCTATAGCCATTGTCTCAGTTCTAAAACCAGGGGCACAAAAATGGTACCTGTGGTCACCAGTCTCCAAGATGGCTCCAAATGACCCCTCCTTCATCCCCATAGTCATGGCTTTGTGTGTGACTATGTTTCAAGGCTTTGTGTCCACTTTGTTTCAAGGTTGATCTGCATGACCAAAAGAATACAGGAGAAGTGATAGCATATGACTTTCAAGGCTAGGTCATCAAAGACATTGCAGTCTCTGCCTTGCTCTTGGATTGCTCACTCCAGAGAAAGCTAGCTGCCATATTGTAGGTTGCTCAAGCAGCTCTCTGGTGAGGTCCATGTGGTGAAGAATGGAGGCCCTCTTCCAGCAGCCATCAAAAACCTGAGATCCAGCCAACAACTATTTAAGTGAGCCATCTTGGAAGCAGACCCTTCACCCCCAGGCAAGTCTTCAGAATACTGCAATTCCAGACATCTTGCCTGTAATCTCATAAGAGACTCTGATCCGGAACCACCCAGATAATCTATTCCCACATTCCTGAATCTCAGAAGCTGTGCAAGATAACAAATCCTTGTTGTTTTATGCCACTAGTTTCAGGGTAAGTTGTTTCCCAGCAATAGATAACAAATGCAGTGTCACATGCCCACTTCCCACCCAGCCTAGCCCCACCTCTGAATCAAGGCAAATAGGAAAGAAGGAAGAGATTGTAAAGGGAGATGATGAACTTCATTTTGGACACCCTAAGTAACATCAAAAAGGAGATAATAGGAGGTGAGCAGTTGGAAATATGAGCCAGATGCCTATGCAGGGAAGAAACTAGGGCTAGAGCTCCAATGAATATTAATGAGCTGTCAGGATATGGAGGTTAATGAAGACCTGTTGTGAAGGGAAAGGACCAAGAAGTGTCTATGTCGTTCAAATTATCCCTCCATAAATACTGGTAGAGTTAGTCAGTGCTAAGAGTTGGGTTACAATGACTCAAACTTGTGGTAGGTTTTCCTACTTCAAAGGTGAAAAACCCAAAAGTCCCAAGGGGTCCTGTCTTAGCTACTAATTGCTGCATAAGAAATTTTCCCATTACTTAGTCGCTTAAAATAATAAACATTTGTTATTATCTTACACAGTTTCCATGAGTCTGGAATACAGAAGATGCTTAGCTGGGTGGTTCTGGTAATATACACAAGAACATTTGTCATAGTATTGTTTAATAGAAAAAATTAGAAACAATCTAAGTGTGCAATAATAGGAAATGGACAAAAAATATATATCTATTAAAAATGAGGTTTAAGAAAAACTTTCAGTAACATAGGAAACTGATCATAATGTCACCCAAAACGCATGATGTAAAATCAGAGTATGAGTCCAATTTCATTAAAATATTTAAATTATATAAAAAGACAAAAAATGTATATACCAAAATAGTTATATAAGTTACCTCTTACAAAGTAACAGACCACACCCAAAAGTAGTGGCTTAAAACAATAACCATTTATTTGTTTATGATTCTACAGTTTGAATAGTTCTTCTCCTGGTTTCTCCTGGGGTCACTTACACAGCTGCAATCACCTGGTGGCATGACTGAGACTAGAAATCCAAGAGGGCTTCACTCACCTGTCTGGCCCCACAGCCAGGATGACTGGAACAGTTAGGGGCTGCCTGAACCTCTCTCTCCCTCTCTCTCTCTCTCTCTCTCTCACCATGGTCTTTCAGCAGGGCAGCCAGATCTCTTCGCATGGTGGTTCCAGGCTCCAAGAGGAAATGTTCCAAAATAATAACCTCTAATATGCAAGTATTTATTAAGTCTGTGCTGTGTTACGTTTTCTAATCCCCCATTAGCCAAAGATGGCAAGTCTGAAATGAATAAGGCAGGCCGACAGACTGGAAATTAAGGTAAGAGTTGGCGTTGCAGTCTTGAGTCTGAATTCCACAGGGCAGCAGGCTGGAAACTCAGGCAGGGTTTCTATGTTGCAATCTTGAGGAGAATTCCTTCTTCCTCAGAAAACCTTAGTCATTGTTCTTAAGTCCTGCAACTGATTGGATGAGGCCCACCCACAAAATAAAGGATAATCTGCTTTTCTCAAAATTGACTGATTTGAATATTAATCACATCTTTAAAAAATGCCTTCACAGCAACATCTAGACTTGTATTCTAAAAAAAAAAAAAAAAAACTGGGCACCATAGCCTAGCCAAGAGGGCACATAAAATTAACTATCACACATGGCCAAGCCCAGAGTCAATGTGGGAGGGTACTGCACAGGGCATGAAGACCCAGAAGCACTGTCCATGGGGAGCCACCAATAGAACAGGCTACCATGGTAGATATATGTAGATGGCAGTCTTTTTCCTTTTTTATCTGTATGTTTGAAATTTTCTGCAAAGAGCATGTATAACATTTTGGAAAAATAACAAATGTTTTATAATGATTCATACTCTTTATTTTTAAATGCAAGACATCCAGAAAAGTACAAAAAAGAAATCAAGTCCCTGGAAATCTTACCAATCAGAAATAATCAATGTTATCATTTTGTGATCATCTTTGCAGCCACTCTCTGATATTTACACAGGTCAGGAAAAAGAAAGAAAGATGGAGAGATAGAGACAGACATTTCTAAAAATGAGAAGATTCTATGAATGTTATTTGTAAATTTAATATTTTTCTTGAATTTAGCAGAAGAGAAAGAAGCTGAAGGAAATTTGAAAGATTTATAGTACATCAAATGTTTCTTCAATAACTTAAAAATTAAGGCTAAAGAAAATTTTTAAATGTTACAAAAACCATGAAGAGCTTGTAATCATATTTAACAAGAATTTGAAACAGTATTGGCTAACTCACTGCTCCAAGCAGCATGGAGGTGATAATACTCTCACACTTCCTCCCACCTTCCCTGCCCCACCCCCCAATGTCTACTGATTAGGTTGGTTCCCTTTGCCAGAGTTTATAATAGTAGCATTCTATGCTGCAACCACACTTTGCTGAGAAAAAAGTTTTTATCCTAATGAATTAATTGCTCACCACTAGTCCTTTTTTACAGACTCACCAAACCTGATCTC
Source organism: Eschrichtius robustus (assembly GCF_028021215.1). Lineage (NCBI taxonomy): Eukaryota > Metazoa > Chordata > Mammalia > Artiodactyla > Eschrichtiidae > Eschrichtius > Eschrichtius robustus. The sequence goes on from NC_090829.1 coordinate 17,599,597, forward strand.
ATCTGCCAAAGAGCTCTGGGTTTATGCAAGCAGGTCATATTTAAGACTTCTTGTCTGTTGCTTTCATATGTGGGCAACTCCTTGGCTGCATATAATTTTCTTAGGTCTCAATTTCCAAAGCTCAGAACTTTATAAACAGTGTGCCATCATCTTTGAACACAGGAAGTTATCACAGAGTATAGGAGGGTAGCCTACTCTTTCCCACTGTCAGGAATTGCTTTGTGCGTAGTTGCCTGGGGAATTTCTTCTTTATTCTTTAAGTTCAATCATTTAACCTTGAAAAATCTTTGCTGTCAGTCATACTCCATCTCTTTTCCTTGTCGTGTGGTACACCCTTCCACATGTGGATTTGCAGGTTGGAATGTCTCTGAATTCTTCCTCTTTGTTGGATTCTCTACTACCGGGACACCTATTACCTTGTTTTGAATCATCTTTGTCTCACTTCCTCGTCCTTCTAATTATTTAATCTTTTTTTTTCTTCTTCCTCTGCATTCAGTATGATTATCTCTAGCTTTCCCTTCATGCCATTAATTTATTTTTTAGCTATGACTACTCTGTTCCATGTTATTTTGTGTTACTTTATTCAATTCATTTCCTTAGGTCTGCAATCTCCTTTTATAACTCATTCTGTTGTTTCATCATCTCATCTTTCAGCTCTTGTTCTATCACATTTATAATCCTACTGATTTATTCTCTAAAGGAAAACATTGGTGGGGAAGCCACTTCTTATCACCTGATTAGTGTTTCTTCCAGACGGGGTTCTTCACCTGACTTTTCCAAGGCCACACCTGACTTATTGACTAATTGATTTTCCTGTGGTATTTTTGCCTATCTCCACTTGCTTGTGCCTAATGTGAGCAGCTCAATCCATAACACTGTTCCCTCCTTACCTGGGGCCAGTTTGCCTTCCCCTGGGTATTGTTGGTCCAGCCACTTTTCTGTAGCCTAAGAGAGGACAGAGCTCAGCCAGAAATTACTTCAGCCCTTGTTGAGGAAGCTTTGCTCCAAGATTTCCTTTGAGAAAACATTAATGCCTAAGGCTAGGACCCAACCCTCACAGCTGAGAGCATGGCCCACTTTGTGGGCTAAGGTTCATCCTCTAATCCAATCCAATGTCTTGGCAGATAACAAGCTCTTTACCCTACTGGTGGGACTGTAAACTGATATCACCTTTCCAGAGAACAATTTGGTAATAAATATCAAGCCTTTATATATGATGATCTTATATATCATGATCTATATTTATAACTTTGATTCCATAATATCTCTTCTGAGATTCTAGTTGGGAAAAAAAAAAGGGAAACAAAGACTCATTTGCAAAGAAGCTGTTTGGAGCATTACGTATAATAGTAATAAACTGGAAATAATTTAAATGTCCAACACAGAGGCACGTTGCAGTAAAGGTTGCAGCAAATAAATATAAGGTTCGTGAAGAGCTTTTAATGATATGATTGGATGCCTACAATATAATATTAAGTAAAAGACCAAAATACAGAATTAAACATACAGTAATATCTCAATTATGTTTTTTAAATGCATAAGAACCACACCTAGGAAGAATCATAGACCCAAAGCTCCAGGAGGGCAAGAACCAGGACTGTTTTGTTCTCTCCTGTGTAACCAGAACCTAACACAGTGCTTGCCACATAACAGATGTACTATGAATAAATGATAAAAATTAATTCAACAAAATTAATTTATCTCAGGATTCAAGAACAGGAATAGTTGCATTTCTGAATGACTGATTTTATAGATCTTCTGTCACACTTTGACTAGTAGAAGCCGACACATTGGGTCTAGTGGAGATAGAGGTTCTCAAGAAGGAATTTTGTATATCACTATCTCATTCCCCACCCTTACTTATTCTTTGACAGGGATTTTTTTAAAACAGTTTTATTGAGGAATAATTTGCATACTGTATAATTCACCCATTGTAAGTGTACAATTCAATAATATATGGTAACTTTCTATGGAGTTATACAACCATCACCACAATCCAGTTTGAGAACATTTTCATCACCCAAAAGAAATACCTTCAAGCTCATTTGCAGTCAGTCCCCATCCCTACACCAACCTTTAGACAACCACTGATCAGCTTTCTGCCTATATAAATTTGCCTTCACTGGATATTTTGTATAAATGAAATCATACAATACAAAGTCCTTGGTAACCAGTTTATTTCACTTAATGTTTCGGAGGTTCATCTATGTTGTAACATCATTTCTTTTTCTTGATGAATAGTATTCCATTGTGTGGATAATACCACATTTTACTTATCCGTTCCTTGCTAGCCAGTTGATGGATATTTGGATTGTTTCCAGTCTGGGGCCATGAATAAGATTGCTATAACCACTCTCACATATGTCTTTGTATGAACACATGTTTCATTTCTCTTGGGTAGACTGCTAGAAGTGGAAATGCTGGGTCATAGGGTAAGTTTTTGTTTAACTTTTTAAAAATGCAAAAGTGTTTTCCAAAGTGGTGGTACCACTTTGCATTCCCACCTGGAATGTATGAGGGTTCCAGTTTCTCCACATTCTGGCCAACACTTCATATAACCTGCTTTCTTGATTTTAGCCATTCTAGTGTTTGGTACAGGTATCACATTGTATTTCTAATTTGTACTTCCCTAATGACTAATAATGTTGACCACTTTTTCTTACACTTAATAGCCACTCATGTATGTACTTTTTAGTGAAATATCTATTTAAGTCATTAAGTCATTTGTCCATTCTCTAATTGACTTGTTCTCATTATAAAGTTTTAAGAGTTCTTTACATATTCTGAAAAGAAGTCCTTTATCAAAAATATAATATGCAAATACTTTCTCCAAGTCTGTAACTTGTCCTTGCATTTTCTTAATGGTGTCTTTTGAAGTGAAGAAGGTTTTAATTTTAATGAAATCCAATGTATCATTTTTGTTCTTTTTTGCCTTAAGCTTTTGATGTTGTATCCCACAACTCTTTGCCTAACCCAGCACCACAAAAATATTCTCTGATGTTTTCTTCCAGAAGTTTTCCAGTTTATCTCTTACATTCAAGTCATTGATCATTTCAGTTAACTTTCTGTGCGTGGTATAAGGTAAGTGTCTAAGTTCATTTTTATTTTTCCAGATGGATATTCAGTTGTCCCAGTATCATTTGGTGAAAAGACTGTTCTTTCCCCCATTAAATTATCTTAGCATTTTTTTTGAAAATCAGTTGACTCTAAATGTAAGGAGTCTCAATTCTGATCCATTGATCCATATGTCTTTCTTTATTCCAATACCACACTAGCTTGATTGCTGTAAATTTATATTGAGTTTAGAAATCAAGTAGTATAAATTCTCCAATTTGGTTCTTCTTCTTCAAAATTCTGTTTGCTATTCTAGGTCTTTATATTTCCATATAAATTTTAGGATTAGCTTGTCAATTTCTGCAAAATTCTGCTGGGTAATTAATTGGGAGTGCATTAAATCTATAGGTCAGTTTGGGGAAAATGAGATGTTAATAATATTGAGTCTTTCAATCCCTGAACATGGAATTTCTCTCCATTTACTAAGATATGTTTTAATTTCTCTAAGCAATGCTTTGTAGTTTTCATTGAACAAATATTGCATTCCTTTGCTAAATTTAGTCTTAAGTATTTTATCTTTGTTGGTGTTTTTGTGACTGGTATTAAGAAAAATTTCATTTTGGGGATTGTTCATTGCTAGGATATATAGAAATACAATTAATTTTTATATCTTGATCTTGTTTCTGTAAACTTGCTAAGCTTGTTTATTAGTTCTAGTAGTTTCTTGGTGGATTCCTTAGAATTTTCTACATATGGGATCAGGCCATCTGTGAACAAAGACAGTTTTACTCCTGCCTTTCCAATTTAGATGCCTTTATTCATTCATTCATTTGTTCTTTCATTAATTCTTGCCTTATTGCACTTGTTGGAACTTCCAGTACAAAGTTGAACAGACAAGGCAAAAGTGAATATTCCTGCCTTGCTGCCAGTCTTAGGGGGAAGGCATTCAGTTTTTCAGCATTAAATATAGAGTTAGTTATAAGTTATTTTACCCATTATAAGTTTGAGGAAGTTCCTGTATTTTGTTGAGTATTTTGATCATGAAGAGTGTTGGATCTTGTCAAATGATTTTTCTGCATTTATTGAGATGATCATCTTTTTTCTTGTAATATATTAATATGATGTATTACATTAATTGATTTTTGGATGTTATGTTATGTTGCATACCTTAGATAAATACCATTTGGTCATGGTTTATAATGCTTTTTATTTATTTATTTTTTTACATACTCTATTGTTCCATTTATGTAATATTTTTTCTTTTTTTTTCTTTTTTTCTTTTTTTTTACAGTAGGTACTTTTTGGTTATCTATTTTAAATATAGCAGTGTGTACATGTCAGTAATATACTGCCAAATTCAGTTTGCTAATATTTTGTTAAAATTTTTTCATTTATGTTCATGAAGGATATAAGTCTTTTCCTTTTTTGTCTTTCTCTGACTTTGGTGTTAGGGTAATGGTAGCCTCATATAGTGAGTTGGGATTGATTCTCTATTTTTTTTAAGGGTTTGTGAATTCTTTAAATATTGAATAGAATTCACCAGTGAATCCATGTGGACTTAGGCTTTTCTTGGTGGAAAAAAAGTTTTATTACTAATTCTATTCCTTTACTTGTTTCTGGTCTACTCAGTTTTTCTATTTCTATTCTCAGTTTTCAAATTTTGTGTCTTTAAAGGAATTTGTTAATTTTATCTAAGTTGTCTAATTTGCTGGCATTAAGTCCTTCATAATATTTCCTTATAATTCTGTTAAAACCTGTATGGTCAGTAGTGATTTCACTTCATTTACTCATAATTTTGGTAATTTGTGTTTTCTCTCTTATTTTCTTGATCAGTCAAATTAAGGGGTTGTGTGTGGTAGGCAGAATAATGGTTCCCCCAAGTATGTCTACATCCTAATCCTTGGAACATTTGAATATATTGTGTTACATGGCAAAGAGAAATTAAGATTGCAAATGGAATTAAGGATACTTATCAGCTGATTTTAAGATAGGAAGATTATCCTAGTAAACAAAATGCAATCACAAAGGTCCTTAAAAGTAGAGGAGGGAGGCAGAAGAAGGAGAACCAGAGAAAGGATAGTGTGAGAAGGACTTGACCTGATATTGCTTACTGACTTTGAAGATACAGGAAAGGAGCCATAAGCCAAGGAAAGAAGGTGGCCTCTTAAGTTGGAAAAGGCAAGGAAATGGATTCTCCCTAGAGCCTCCAGAAATGAATGCACTCTATCAACAACTTGATATTGTCTCAGTGAGATCCATGTCAGACTTCTGATATCCAGAACTGTAAGATAACAAAATTGTGTTTTTTAAGCCACTAAATTTGTGGTAACTTGTCACAGTAGCAATAGAAAACTAATACAGATTTTTTTCAACTTTTTTAATCTTTTCAAAGAACCAACGTTTAGTTTCAATTATTTTCTATTTTCCATTCCATTGATTTCTACTCAACTCTTTATTATCTACTCCCTTCTGTTTGCTTTGAATTTAGTTGCTCTACCTTTTCTAATTTCTTAATGGGGAAGCTTAGGTTATTGATTTTAGACCTTTCTTCTTTTCTAATATAGGCATTTAAAGCTATAAATTTTTCTGTAAGTGCTGTGTTATTTTCATCCCATAAACCTTGTTAAAATGTGTCTCTATTTTCATTTAGATCAAAATATTTTCTAATTTCCTCTTCTGATTACTTATTTGACCTGTGGGTTATTTAAAAGTGTTTAATTTTCAAACATTTACCATTTCCAGAGTTCTTCATTTCTTTTTGTGAATTCAAGTTACTGTCTGCGGTCACTTCTTTTCAGCCTGAAGGACTTCTTTTAGTATTTTTTGTAAGACAAGTGTGCTAGAAACAAAGTCTCTCAATATTTGTTTATCCGGGAATGTTTTTATTTCACCTTCATCTTTGAAAACTAGCTTTTTGGGATTTAGAAATTTTTTCTTTCTTTCAACACTTTGAAAATGTCATTCCATTGCCTTCAGACTTTATTGTTTCTGATTAAAAGTCAACAATCATATTGTTTCTCTGTACATGAGAAGTTGCTGTTCTTTCTGCTTCCAAGATTTTCTCTTTGTCTTTGGCTTTCAACAGTATCATAGTGACATGTCCTGCTGTGAATTTCTCTGTGTATATCCTTCTTGGGATTTGATGAGCTCCTTGAATCTGTAAATTAATGTTTTTTTAAATCAAATTTGGGTAGTTTTAACCATTATTTCCTCTCTTTCTGAAACTACCATTACATGTATGTTGATATACTTGATATTGGTCCACAGATCTCTGAGGTTCTGCTGATTTTTCTTCAAGCTTTCTTTTTTCCCTGTTATTCAGTTTGGATAATTTACATTGATTTATCTTCAAATTCACTTATTCTTTCTTCTGCCATCTAATATCTGCTATTTAGCCCTTCTGGTGAATTTCCATTTAAGTTATTACACTTTTTCAACTCCAGAATTTCCTTTAAAAAAATTGCTATCTTTTTCTTGAGATTTGCTATTCACTGAATCCTTGTTATTCAACTTTTGTTTAATTCTTTAAATGTGATTCCTTTTAGTTATTTTAACATATTTATAATAGCTAATTTGAAATATTCATCTGTTAATTCCAACATCTGGGGGAAGTCAGAGACAATTTCTACTGACTTCTTTTTTCCTTAGTGTAAATCAGACTTTCTTGTTTATTTGCATGTCTTACAATTTTTATTGAATCCTGAACATTTTAGACCATATATTTTAGCAATTCCAGATTCTGATTCCACCCCCTCCCCAAGAATTATTGTTGCTATTTTTTAATTTGTTTGCTTGTTTGTTGAGTAACTTGCCTGAACCAAATCTATGAAGTCTGTCTCCTCCACAGTGTCTGGCTGCTACTGTCTCTGCTCAGTTTTATTTTTAAGCCTAGTTTCCTAGAGTTCACCCTAATGTCTATATACCTTAATGTTCAATGAAACATTAGTTAGAGGTTGTGCTTCAATACCTTGAGCCAGGGATTCTTGCACTCTCTTCTGATGGATCAGTGTGTGGACTAGGGAGCTCATTCAAAATTAAGGTCATTTTCAAGTCTCTCCTGGAGTTTACTTTCTGCCAAGACCCCTTGGTATATTAGTATATTTCACATACTCTTCTGTGCACAAGCACAGTCTCTATTGACCAGAGATGTGTGGTGTGCTTCTGCTGTTCATACTCACAGTCAACTGGGGTATGTGGAGAACATATCAAGGCTATTATGGTTGCCTCACTCCCAGAAAAATTAATGTATATAGTCTCCCTTTCAGTCTTTTAAGCCATTCATCCAGTTCTTACCCCATCCTTCTATAGGTAATTTTTTTTTAATTTATTTATTGTGTGTATTGCCTGAGTCTCTTTATGTAAATAGAAGCATATACGAAATATGTTCTTGTTACTCCTTTTTCTAATAAAAGTCAAAATATAATATATACACTGCTCTGCTCTTGCTTTTTTTCACTTAATAATGGATCTCGGAAAGCTTTCCATATCATCCCAGAGTTTTCTCATGATCTTATATAGCTGCATTGTATTTCATTATAGATGTAGCATGATTTATTTGAACAATCCTTTACTGATGAATCATACACAGGAAATCTCTGCCCACAATCTATGTGAACCTAAACAAAAGCCCTTCTGCTTCCAATATTCCCCTAAGCCATTGTTCAATTAGCTGGAAGAGGGAGTGTCACTCCCTCCAGTTTTTTTCCCAATAATTTTACCCCAGCCCCAATGTTATTATCCATTAGAATGTAATAACAATGGGTGGATTAAGAGAATCCTGAGAACCCACCTTCTCAAACCATGGAGAGCTTACTTCTTGGTAGCCTAGCAAATTTGAGATTGTCCAGTTCCTGCACACACCTGTGGATATGTTTCCTGATTCCCAATTATAAAAGAATAAAGATCATATTATAAAGGAAGAAGACATGTTAAGATTTTTAACTTTATAATAATAATTTTTAAAAATATGTATTTCGTCCCTGAGGTTTTAAGTTGAAGGTTAAGATAGGGGTCTTAAAACAAAGGCATTTGGGGTAGCCTGACACTGTATCTCTTTCTCTCAGAACTTATCCCAATCTGTAGTTGTTATTGAGGGGTTGGGAAAGGGTCATGTTAGAACCACATGTACTTGGCCACACACCCTTTATCTGATCCAAGAATAGATGATCAACCCTTAGGAGCACCAAGCTTTGATTGGTCAGGGACAAGTAAATTTTTCTCAGTTGCTAATTTACTCCAGGGACTTCCCTGGTGGTGCAGTGGTTAAGAACCTGCCTGCAGTGGAGGGGACATGGGTTCGATCCCTGGTCTGCAAAGATACCACATGCTGCGGAGCAACTAACCCATGCGCCACAACTACTGACCCTGTGCTCTAGAGCCTGCAAGCCACAACTACTGCATCCTGTGTGCCTAGAGCCTGTGCTGTGCAACAAGAGAAGCCACCACAATGAGAAGCCCGCGTGCCACAATGAAGAATAGCCCCTGCTGGTTGCAACTAGAGAAAGCCTGTGCACAGCAAGGAAGACCCAATGCAGCCAAAAATAAAAATTAATTTATTAATTAAAAATAATAATAATAATTTACTCCAGGCCATACTACCTAAAGCAATCTACAGATTTAATGCAATCCCTATCAAAATACCCCCATGACATTTTTTGCAGAAATAGAACAAGTAATCCTAAAATTCATATGGAAACCGAAAATACCCAGAGTTGTCAAAGCAATCCTGAGGAAAAATAGCAAAGCTGGAGGTATAATCTTTCCAGACTTCAGATTACACTACAAAGCTACAGTAATCAAAACAGTGCAGTACTGGCACAAAACAGACATATTGATCAAGGGAACAGAATAGAGGGCCCAGAAAAAAACCCACACACTTACAGTCAATTAGTCTATGACAAAAGAGGCAAGATATACAATACAGAAAAAACAGTCTCTTCAACAAGTGGTGTTGGGAAATTTGGACAGCCTCATGTAAAACAATGAAATTAGAACATTCCTTCACATCATATACAAAAAGAAACTCAAAATGGTTTAAAGACCTAAATGTAAGACATGACAGCATAAAACTCCTAGAAGAGGACATAGGCAAAATATTCTTTCACATAAATTGTAGCAATATTTTCTTAGATCAGTCTCCCAAGGCAAAAGAAATAAAAGAAAAAATAAACAACTGGGACCTAAATCCAACTTAAAAGTTTTGCACAGCAAAGGAAACCATCAAGAAAATGAAAAGAGAGCTTACAAAATAGGAGAAAATATTTGCAAACAACACAATCAAAAAGGGGTTAATATCCAAAGTATACAAACAGCTCATACAACTCAACGACAAAAAAAACAAACAACCCAGTCAAAAAATGGACAGAAGACCTAAATAGACATTTTTCCAAAGAAGATATGAACATGGCTAATGGGCACATGAAAAGATGCTCAACATCACTAATTATTAGAGAAATGCAAATCAAAACCACAATGAGGTATCACCTCACATGGATCACAATGGCTATCATCAAAAAGTCTACAAATAGGTTGCTTTATGGAAGAAGGGCTGGGAAAACTTGCTGCTGCAGGTGACCTGGCTTTAGGAAGACTAGCCATGTGGCTGACAGGGTCTTGGTTTTCTGGCTGGGTGTTAGGCCTGAGCCTCTGAGGTGGCAGAGCCAAGTTCAGGACATTGGACCACCAGAGACCTCACAGCCCCACATACTATCAATTGACAAGAGCTCTCCCATAGATCTCCTTCTCAACACTAAGACCCAGCTCCACTCGACGACAAGCAAGCTCCAGTGCTGGAGCACAGGAACACAATCCCACCCATTACCAGAGAGGTTGCCTAAAATCACACTAAGTTCACAGACACCCCAAAACGCACGACTGGACTCGGTCCTGCCCACCAGAAAGACAAGATACAGCCTCATCCACCAGAACACAGGCACCAGTCCCCTCAACCAGGAAGCCTACACAACCTACTGAACCAACCTTACCCACTGGGGGCAGACACCAAAAACAACGGGAACTACAAACATGCAGCCTACGAAAAGGAGACCCCAAACACAGTAAGTTAAGCAAAATGAGAAGACAGAGAAATATGTAGCAGATGAAGGAGCAAGGTAAAAACCCACCAGACCAAACAAATGAAGACGAAATAGGCAGTCTACCTGAAAAAGAATTCAGAGTAACGATAGTAAAGGTGACACAAAATCTTGGAAATAGAATGGAGAAAATACAAGAAACTTTTAACAAGGACCTAGAAGAACTAAAGAGCAAACAAACAATGATGAACAACACAATAAATGAAATTAAAAATTCTCTAGAAGGAATCAATAGCAGAATAACTGAGGCAGAAGAATGGATAAGTGACCTGGAAGATAAAATAGTGGAAATAACTACCTCCGACCAGAAGAAAGAAAACAGAATGAAAAGAATTGAGGACAGTCTCAGAGAGCAACATTGAACATTAAACACACCAACATTGGAATTATAGGAGTCCCAGAAGAAGAAGGGAAAAAGAAAGGGTCTGAGAAAATATTGGAAGAGATTAAAGTTGAAAACTTCACTAACATGGGAAAGGCAATATTCAATCAAGTCCAGGAAGCACGGAGTCCATACAGGATAAATCCAAGGAGAAACACACCAAGACACACATTAATCAAACTATCAAAAATTAAATACAAAGAAAAAATATTAAAAGCAGCAAGGGAACAGCAACAAATAACATATAAGGGAATAGCCATAAGGTTAACATCTGATCTTTCAGCAGAAATTCTACAAGCCAGAAGGGAGTGGCGGGACATGTTTAAAGTGATGAAAGGGAAAAACCTACAACCAAGATTACCCTACCCAGCAAGGATCTCATTCAGATTCAACAAAGAAATTAAAAACTTTACAGATGAGCAAAAGCTAAGAGAATCCAGCACCACCAAACCAGCTTTACAACAAATGCTAAAGGAAGTTCTCTACACAGGAAACACAAGAGAAGGAAAAGAACTACAATAACAAACCCAAAACAATTAAGAAAATCATAATAGGAGCATACATATCGAAAATTACCCTAAATGTAAATGGATTAAATGCTCCAACCAAAAGACATAGACTGGCTGAATGGATACAAAAACAACACCCGTATATATGCTGTCTACAAGAGACCCACTTCAGACCTAGGGACACATATAGACTGAAAGTGAGGGCATGGAAAAAGATATTCCATGCAAATGGAAAACAGAAGAAAGCTGGAGTAGCAATTCTCATATCAGACAAAATAGACTTTAAAATAAAGACTATTACAAGAGACAAAGAAGGACATTACATAATGACCAAGGGATCAATCCAAGAAGAATATATAACAATTGTAAATATTTATGCACCCAACAGAGGAGCACCTCAGTACATAAGGCAAATGCTAACAGCCATAAAGGGGAAATCGACAGTAACACAATCATAGTAGGGGACTTTAACACCCCACTTTCACCAATGGACAGATCATCCAAAATGAAAATAAATAAGGAAACACAAGCTTTAAATGACCCATTAAATAAGATGGACTTCATTGATATTTATAGGACATTCCATCCAAAAACAACAGAATACAATTTCTTCTCAAGTGCTCATGGAACATTCTCCAGGATAGATTACATCTTGGATCACAAATCAAGCCATGGTAAATTTAAGAAAATTGAAATCATATCAAGTATCTTTTCCGACCACAACGCTATGAGCCTAGATATCAATTACAGGAAAAAAACTGTAAAAAATACAAGCACATGGAGGCTAAGCAATACACTACTAAATAACCAAGAGATCACTGAAGAAATCAAAGAGGAAATCAAAAAATGTCTAGAGACAAATGACAATGAAAACACAACTACCCAAAACCTATGGGATGCAGCAAAAGCCGTTCTAAGAGGGAAGTTTATAGCAATACAATCCTACCTCAAGAAACAAGAAAAATCTCAAATAAAAAACCTAACCTTACACCTAAAGCAATTAGAGAAAGAAGAACAAAAAACACCCTAAAGTTAGCAGAAGGAAAGAAATCATAAAGACCAGATCAGAAATAAATGAAAAAGATATGAAGAAAACAATAGCAAACATCAATAAAACTAAAAGATGGTTCTTTCAGAAGATAAACAAAATTTATAAAACATTGGCCAGACTCATCAAGAAAAAAAGAAACAAGACTCAAATCAACAGGTTTAGAAATGAAAAAGGAGAAGTAAAAACTGATACTGCAGAAATACAAAGGATCATGAGAGATTACTACTAGCAACTATATGCCAATAAAATGGACAACCTGGAGGAAATGGACAAACTCTTAGAAAAGCACAACCTTCCAAGACTGCACCAGGAAGAAATAGAAAATATACACAGACCAATGATAAACACTGAAATTGAAACTGTGATTAAAAATCTTCCAACAAACAAAAGCCCAGGACCAGATGGCTTCACAGTCGATTTCTATCAAACATTTAGAGAAGAGCTAACACCTATCCTTCTCAAACTCTTCCAAAATATAGCAGAGGGAGGCACACTCTCAAACTCATTCTACGAAGCCACCATCATCCTGATACAAAAACCAGAGAACGATGTCACAAAAAAAGAAAACTACAGGCTAATACCTCTGATGAACATAGATTCAAAAATCCTCAACAAAATACTAGCAAACAGAATCCAGCAGCACATTAAAAGGATCATATACCATGATCAAGTGGGGTTTATCCCAGGAATGCAAGTATTCTTCAATATATGTAAATCAATCAATTTGATACACCATATTAACAAACTGAAGGATAAAAATCATATGATCATCTCAATAGATGCAGAAAAACTTTTGACAAAATTCAACATCCATTTATGATTTAAAAAAAACCCTCCAGAAAGTAGGCACAGAGGAAACTTACCTCAACATAATAAAGGCCATATATGACAAACCCACAGCCAACATCATTCTCAATGGTGAAACACTGAACCCATTTCCTCTAAGATCAGGAACAAGACAAGGTTGCCCACTCTCACCACTGTTATTCAACAGAATTTTGGAAGTTTTAGCCACAGCAATCAGAGAAGAAAAAGAAACAAAAGGAATCCAAATAGGAAAAGAAGAAGTAAAGCTGTCACTGTTTGCAGATGACATGATACTATACATAGAGAATCCTAAAGATGCTATCAGAAAACTACTAGAGCAGATCAATGAATTTGGTAGAGCAGCAAGATACAAAATTAATGCACAGAAATGTCTTGCATTCCTATACACTAATGATGAAAATCTGAAAGAGAAATTAAGGAAACACTCCCCTCTACCATTGCAACAACAAAAAAATAAAATACCTAGGAATAAACCTACCTAAGGAGACAAAAGACCTGTATGCAGAAAACTATAAGACACTGATGAAAGAAATTAAAGATGATACAAATGATGGAGAGATATACCATGTTCTTGGATTGGAAGAATCAACATTGTGAAAATGACACTACTACCCAAAGCAATCTACAGATTCAATGCAATCCCTATCAAACTACCAATGGCATTTTTCACAGAACTAGAACAAAAAATTTCACAATTTGTATGGAAACACAAAAGACCCCAAATAGCCAAAGCAATCTTGAGAAAGAAAAATGGAGCTGGAGGAATCAAGCTCCAGGACTTCAGACTATACTACAAAGCTACAGTAATCAAGACAGTATGGTACTGGCACAAAAGTAGAAATATAGATCAATGGAACAGGATAGAAAGCCCCGAGATAAACTCACGCACATATGGTCACCTTATTTTTGATAAAGGAGGCAAGAATATACAATGGAGAAAAGACAGCCTCTTCAATAAGTGGTGCTGGGAAAACTGGACAGCTACATGTAAAAGGATGAAATTAGAACACTCCCTAACACCATACACAAAAATAAACTCAAAATGGATTAGAGGGCTTCCCTGGTGGCGCAGTGGTTAGGAATCTGCCTGCCAATGCAGGGGACACGGGTTCATGCCCCGGTCCAGGAAGATCCCACATGCCGCGGAGCAGCTAGGCCCGTGAGCCACAACTACTGAGCCTGCGCATCTGGAGCCTGTGGTCCTCAACGGGAGAGGCCGCGACAGTGAGAGGCCCACGCACTGCGATGAAGAGTGGCCCCCACTCACCGTAGCTGGAGAAAGCCCTTGCACGGAAACGAAGACCCAACACAGCCAAAAATAAATAAATAAATAAATAAATAAATAAATTTATAAAAAAAGAAAGAAAGAACACCTTTAGAAGGTCAGCAAAATGCAGCAATTTAAAAAAGAAAAAAAAATGGATTAAAGACCTAAATTAAAGGCCAGACACTATAACACTCTTAGAGGAAAACATAGGAAAAACACTCTATGACATAAATCACAGCAAGATCCTTTTTGACCCAGGTCCTAGAGAAATGGAAATAAAAACAAAAATAAACAAATGAAACTTCAAACATTTTGCACAGCAAAGGAAACCATAAACAAAACGAAAAGACAACCCTCAGAATGGGAGAAAATATCTGCAAACAAAGCAACTGACAAAGGATTAATCTCCAAAATATACAAGCAGCTCATGCAGCTCAGTATCAAAAAAACAAACAACCCAATCCAAAAATGGGCAGAAGACCTAAGTAGACATTTCTCCAAAGAAGATATACAGACTTCCAACAAACACATGAAAGGATGCTCAACATCACTAATCATTAGAGAAAAGCAAATCAAAACAACAGTGAGGTATCACCTCACACCGACCAGAATGGCCATCATCAAAAAAATCTACAAACAATAAATCCTGGAGAGAGTGTGGAGAAAAGGAAACCCTCTTGCACTGTTGGTGGGAATGTTAATTGATACAGCCACTATGGAGAACAGTATGGATGTTCCTTTAAAAACGAAAAATAGAACTACCATATGACCCAGCAATCCCACTACTGAGCATATACCCTGAGAAAACCATAATTCAAAGAGTCATGTACCAAAATGTTCATTGAAGCACTATTTACAATAGCCAGGACATGGAAGCAACCTAAGAGTCCACTGACAGATCAATGGATAAAGAAGATGTGGCACATATATACAATGGAATGTTTCACAGCCATGTGGCACATTTATACAATGGAATGTTACTCAGACATAAAACAAAACAAAATTGAGTTATTTTTATTGAAGTGGATGGACATAGAGTCTGTCATACAGAGTGGGGTAAGTCAGAAAGAGAAAAACAAATACTGTATGTTAACACATATATATGGAATCTAAAAAAGAAAAAAATGATTCTGAAGAACTTAGGGGCAGGACAAGAATAAAGAAGCAGACATAGAGAATGGATTTGAGGACACTGGGAGGGGGAAGGGTAAGCTGGGACGAAGTGAGAGAGTGGCATGGATACATATACTCTACCAAATGTAAAATAGTAGCTAGTGGGAAGCAGCTGCATAGCACTGGGAGACCAGCTCGGTGCTTTGTGACCACCTAGACTGGTGGGATAGGGAGGGTGGGAGGGAGACGCAAGAGCGAGGGGGTATGGGGATACATGTATACATATGCTGATTCACTTCGTTATACAGCAGAAACTAACACAACAATGTAAAGCAATTATACCTCAATAAATATGTTAAAAAAAAAGTCTACAAACAATAAATGCTGGAGAGGGTGTGGAAAAAAGGGAACACTCCTGCCCTGTTGGTGGGAATGAAAATTGGTGCAGCTACATATGGTCACCTTATCTTTGTTAAAGGAGGCAAGAATATACAGTGGAGAAAAGACAGCCTCTTCAATAAGTGGTGCTGGGAAAACTGGACAGCTACATGTAAAAGTATGAAATTAGAACACTCCCTGACACCATACAAAAAAATAAACTCAAAATGGATTAAAGACCTAAATGTAAGGCCAGACACTATCAAACTCTTAGAGGAAAGCATAGGCAGAACACTCTATGACATAAATCACAGCAAGATCCTTTTTGACCCAGCTCCTAGAGAAATGGAAATGAAAACAAAAATAAACAAACGGGACCTAATGAAATTTAAAAGCTTTTGCACAGCAAAGGAAACCATAAACAAGACCAAAAGACAACCCTCAGAATGGGAGAAAATATTTGCAAATGAAGCAACTGACAAAGGATTAATCTCCAAGATTTACAAGCAGCTCATGTAGCTCAATAACAAAAAAACAAACAACCCAATCCAAAAATGGGCAGAAGACCTAAATAGACATTTCTCCAAAGAAGATATACAGATTGCCAACAAATACATGAAAGAATGCTCAACATCACTAATCATTAGAGAAATGCAAATCAAAAGTACATTGAGGTATCACCTCACACCGGTTAGAATGCCCATCATCAGAAAATCTGCAAACAATAAATGCTGGAGAGTGTGTGGAGAAAAGGGAACACTCTTGCACTGTTGGTGGGAATGTAAATTGATACAGCCACTATGGAGAACAGTATGGAAGTTCCTTAAAAAACTAAAAATAGAACTACCATATGACCCAGCAATCCCACTACTGGGCATATACCCTGAGAAAAACATAATTCAAAAAGAGTCATGTACCAAAATGTTCATTGCAGCTCTATTTACAATAGACAGGACATGGAAGCAACCTAAGTGTCCATCATCGGATGAATGGATAAAGAAGATGTGGCACATATATACAATAGAATATTACTCAGCCATAAAAAGAAACGAAATTGAGTTATTTGTTGTGAGGTGGATGGACCTAGAGTCTGTCATACAGAGTGAAGTAAGTCAGAAAGAGAAAAACAAATACAGTATGCTAACACATATATATGGAATCTAAGGAAAAAAAGAAAAAAAGATCATGAAGAACCTAGTGGTAAGACAGGAATAAAGACACAGACCTACTAGAGAATGGACTTGAGGATATGGGGAGAGGGAAGGGTAAGCTGTGACAAAGTGAGAGAGTGGCATGGACATATATACACTACCAAAAGTAAAATAGATAGCTAGTGGGAAGCAACCACATAGCACAGGGAGATCAGCTCGGTGCTTTGTGACCACCTAGAAGGATGGGATAGGGAGGGTGGGAGGGAGGGAGATGCAAGAAGAAAGAGATATGGGAACATATGTATATGTATAACTGATTCACTTTGTTATAAAGCAGAAACTAACACACCATTGTAAAGCAATTATACTCCAATAAAGATGTTAAATTGGTGCAGCTACTATGGAAAACATTATGGAAGTTCCATTAAAAACTAAAAATAGAACTACCATATGATCCACCAATTCCACTCCTGGGTATATATCTGGAAAAAATAAAAACTCTGATTCAGATAATTTACTCCAGAAGACACAGAGAACATAAGAGTATAGTGGGCATTTGAACTGAAAAGTGATATACAGCATGTCTGGGGAAGGCATCTGCCCAGAAGCAACATTTCTGAGCCCTAAGCCCAAACTGAAGAAAAATCCTTCTCTTTGATAGCAACCTAAAGGCAGCTCTCCCATCTGGATCAATTTCAAAGTTGTTCTCCATTAGCTGAAGCCACAAATGACCCCACTGCTCAAGGCAAAGGATGTTTGTATGGACAGTAATATCACAAGGTATCACTGAACACAGTGTTTGTTCTGTGTATCAAGATCCTAGCATAGTGAGGACTTCTTAGATGTAGCCTCTATCCCTCACCCCAACCCCCCAAAAACACCCTCTGACCAAAGTGGTCTTCCTCTGCCCTTCAACTGTCTCTCCTTTTTGCACTCCTTTAATTGCACTTGTTTTTGAAGCCCATAGAATTTATTATTCAGAAAACAACCTTCTCTGCAATATCAACCTTAATTAACTGTGTTCTTTTTCTATCGCCTCCCACCCTCCACTTCATGCATTTGAATTAAGGCACGCCAGAGCCCCCGGCCAGTACCCCTCCCCCATCGCAGACCCATCCGCGTCTACCAGCCAACCATGACCAGATAAGGGAAAATGGAATTCCTTATCTCGGCCTGCCAATGTGAAAGGGTCAAGGTTACCAAGGAGAGACCTTCCAAAACGAAGGAGAGGAAGAAAGAAGCCAAGCCTCTCTGGTTTCCATGGAAACGGAAGGGTGAATCATGGCGCATCCTCGAGAGCCTGGCCCACTTAGCTCTGCTGACATCTTTCCACCTCATTAGCCTCTTTATCAAGTGACTCTGCATAGGACTAAGTGTATTTTGGTGTCAGGGTGCACTGGAAATGATTCAGAAACAGAGTGACCTTTTCCGCAGATCCCCAGGGCCTCCTGGGACCCCCGATGTCTGCACCCCTCCCCTCTCTGTCCTTTTATGGCTCCGCTCGCTCCTCACTCTTTCTAATCAAAGCTCTGGCACCGCGAGGCCGGGAGGTGCCCCTACCCAGCAGCCCAGGAAGCCGGGACCCTGGCTGTCAGTGATGCACAGCACCCGAGCCAGGAGGAAGATTAATGACTTTGTCCACAGAAAGTGGATAAAACGGGCCCCAAAAAGACAATAAACGAGGGGTGGATGGTGAGGAAGGCTCTGACAGTAACAAATACTGACTGACATCACATTGTGTTCCTATTCTAGATGACTCTGAGCTGCCAGTGGAAACACAGATTCATTTAATAAGCACTTCAGTGGGACAAAGGGGCCTTTGGGGGTTAGAATTGATCTCCATCTCAGGCATGTATGCACCCACGTGTGTGTGTGTGAAAAGGAATGTCCGCGTTCAGTATCTGTCCCTTTGGAAATCCAAGAGCATGCTGTAATTTCCCAATCTTGTTTCCACGCTTCAGCAGATTTGTCACTAGCAGGTTCTCTCAGCCATGAAAATTCTCCTGCAACCAAGAGCCTGGGGCTGAAAGGAGATCAGTTAGGGGACTTAAAACACCTTTGATAAGGCTGACCTCTCTTTCAGGAGCCCTTACAGGTCGGTGTCCAGGGAGGGGTTGCTGTGGCTCTTGTACACAGGCTGCAGTGACCTTTCCAGGAAGTGTGCTTGCCCAAGGAGCAGACAGGGGAAGCTGGGAGCTGCAGGAATGAAACTGACCAGTTTCTGGGAGGGCTCAGGGCTGCCTCCTTTTTATTTTGTTTTCTTCTTTCCAAATTAACTTACAAATGCTGTGTCATGGAGACAAGGGGATCTGAGTTCCATGTTCTGGTGCCAGCACCAAGTCTGTGTGATTTTGAAGGGGTCATTTGCTCTCTCTGGCCTCACACTGCCCATCAGAGGAATGAGAGTTCTGGACTACATAATGGCTAAGGTCCCTCGCAACTCTGTCATGACAGATCACCCTAATGCTGTCCTGCCTCACACACCCACACCCCAGCAGTGCCTCCTAAGTCTTTACCAAATCTCATCCACTCCATGCTCACAACCCTGATTCTGAGCCTCGCCAGAGCCTCAATAACTCCTGTTACACTGGAACCATGGCCCCCTTCGGGTCCACAGTCTTGCTCTCCTCCATTCATTCCCCAGAGCAGCAGTTCTCAAAGTGTGGTCTCAGGCCAGCGGTATCAGCATCACCTGGGAACTTGTTAGAAATGCAAATTCTTGGGCCCCAGCCCAAATCAGAAATTCCAGTTGCGGCCCAAAGATCTAATTCATCCAGTTGGGGATGGTAAAGTCCTCTTTGAATTGACCCCTCTGGGCCTTGCCATGTCCTTGTCTGACCACCCCCTCCCCTGGAATTTACTCTATAGCAACCCCAAACTTTCTATTTCCAAATACACCGTGCTGTGTCATAACCCCGGCCCCACAGGAGCCATTCGTTCTAGCTGGAATGGTCCTATGGCTGATCCTCACTTTGCAGGACTAAGTCCTTCTCAACCTTTTATATAGTGCAGATGATACCACTGCACAAAGATTTCCCTGACTTCTCCCACCTCCAAAACTAGGATCAGTATCCCTCCCTTGTACTCCCATCATTCCTGTGTATACCTCCATACGTTGCACATGTCACCTAGTGCAGTAGACAGGATTCTAAGATATCCCTTAAGGTTTCCCACCCGACCCCAGCCCTCAGTGTACACACCCTGCATAGTCTCCGGGACAGTGAGTATGATGGGTTTTACTCCCATAATGCTGTATTGTATATACTATATGGTTGACCTTAAAATAAGGAGATTAACCAGGTAGTCCTAACCTGATTACAAGAGCCCTTTAAAAGCAGAGTTTTCTTCAGCTGGCCAGAAAACAGGAAGTCAGAGAGATTAAAGCATGAGAGGATTCAACCCAAGGAGGTTCTCCATTGCTGAGATGGAGGGCGGGGGGGCACCCAGGGCAAGGACCGAGGAGCAGCTCTAGTTGCTAAGAGCAGTCTCCAGCTGACAGCCAACATGGAAATAGGGACTCTAGTCCTACAACCTCAAGGAATTGAATTCTGCCTGCGAGGATCAGCTTGGAAGTGGATTTTTCCACAGAGCCTCCAGACAAGAACTCAGTCAAGCCAACAACTTTCAGCCTTGTGATACGCTGAGCAGATGGACTTCTGACCTACAAAATTGTGAGCTAACTTTATGCCATGAAATTTGGAGTAATTTGTTACACAGCAGCAAAAAAGCGAACATACCTTACACTATAATTGCCTGCTTATATAGCAGCTCCCTCACTGACTGAGCTCCTTAAAGTAGAAACTGCCTTATTGGTTCATTTCTGCATCACCAGCACCTGTCTGGGGCATGCCCAGAAGAGGTGCTTAGTAAATGTTTGCTAGAGGATGGATGGGTGGATGGATAGATAGATAGGTCTTAAAGCTTTAGATTTAGGAAAAAGAAATACACTGTAATAAAAGGGATAGAATATGCAAATAAACAATGAAATTGTGGTGGGAAAGAATGAGTTTTTGTCTCTTCATTGATTTTTGCAGCATGAACACCTCTTCATCTGCTAGGTGTTTGTCCTCCATTTATCTCTTGCAGCTCAACACCTCATAGCACCAGGAGCTAAGGATATGTGCCTGGATACAGACGTCCATTATTGTTCTATCAAATGCCCCTTCTCTTTGAGGTAATGCTGCTTTGTGTGTAATAGTGGTGGGGTATAGTGCCCAACCTCTCACTTCAGAAGCCCACAGGGGGTAGATTCTTCCTGGCTCTACTCCCTGAAAGTTCAGACAGTTGGATTCTCCCATCCAGACGCTGGGAAGTGGTATGATGACCCTGGGACAAGTCAGGTTTATTCCTGGCAGCCACAGGGGTGTCTAATTCCTGGTGTCTAATGGCAGGTCAAGTGGTATCCTGGAGCAGCAAAGACTGTGCCCTGTTTTAGCAGGGTTCTTGACTCAAGCACTTGATTCCTGCACATATTGCATGCTGGTTCTCTAGCCTCCCATTGAATCTCTGAGCCTCCAATAAATTCTTTTTCTGCTTAAAATACCCAGAGTTGGTTTCTGTTGTTCACAACCAAGAACCCTGACTGATACAAATTCTGATCATGCTGAACTGACAGCTGAGTGCTTTTCCTGTTTCTAAAAGTCTCGAAGACTTATAAGCTCACTCTGTAACCTGTTGTACCCGTCAAGGTTCTTAGTTGTGAACCAAAGAACCCTCCCTAGCTGATTTAAGTGGAAAAGAAATTTATGAAAGGGTACTGCTAGCTCTCAGCATCTCTGGGAAGTCCTGAAGCCAGGAACAATAGTCAAATCACGCCACCCTCCAGATTGCTCCCACAGGGTCCCCGCCAGCACACCCACCCCACCCCGGTGCAGAAACCACATGTCCCAGCGACAACACTTCATACCATGTATTTCCACCAGACTCTGCCATAGCCACCTCTGGATGCTAAATGGCTCTGCTTTTTCCCTGGCCACAGTGGACTCCTTTGGACACCTGCTTTCTAACATCACTGGCTTCTTCACTGAATTCTGACACAGGTTCATCTAGTTGGAAGGACCTTAAGCCTACACTCTGCTCAAGAGAAACTGGGAAAGCCCATTTCTGGCTTCTTTCTTGGGGAGGCACAGACTCAGAGGTGAGAAATTCTCCAAATATAGGAAAGGTGTCCAAGAGTGGTGGGTGCCCAGATATCAAGATATCAAGTGGCTTGACAGATATCCTATTGACTACAAGTAGCTTGACTACATCTGTTACTGTGTTAGAAACACCTTACATCCAAGAACTCCTTCCTAGAGGCTAACAAAACTCCCACTTGCTGCGAAGCCCTAAGTTAGCCAGAGTCCTCTGTATGCTGTCTTCAGTGGAATTCTACAAGCGCTTGCCACCACCTTCCAAATGTTTGAACACTGACCTTGAGTCCCCCTGCAATTCCCTCTTATGCTGGTTAAGAAGCAACAATTGTTTTCTCCTTTCCTCTTCCTTATGACTCCTTGGAGCTTTAGTTGCTTCTAGAGCCATCCTCTCAAATATTCAGACCTCTCTCCAATGCTCTAAAAGTTACATTCCTTGTATTGTTCTCCACTAGATTACATAACTGTTCTCATTTTCCCTCTTCTTGCTGTCTCCCCAGGTCAGACCCTTAGCTACCTGCTCCAGTGAACAGCATCCCATGTTCCCCAGGCTCATCCAACACTGTGAGGCATGCTGTCCTGTGGTCAAACCACAAAGGAATTTTGCAGTGACCTGGTATTATGGGGGGTCCAGAGCTAAAAGCTCAGCAGCCCACCCACCCCTTTGTCACCACATAGCAGTAGTCCATGCCCAGCTCAGAGGTCCCTGGCATAATTAGGGCTCAAAGAAGATGCAAGTGAGCACACTACTGCTGTGGAACTGAATCCTCCCCCAAAGACTTATGCTAGCTGTGTGACCTCAGGCAAGACACTTTACCTCTCTGACCTTCAAATTCCTCATCTGAAATGTTTAGACAATAATAGTATTTGCCTCATAGAATTATTGAGAGGGTTAAATGGGGTGACGCATCTAGAGTACATACAGTAAGTTTCGATATATGCCACCTCATAGACATGACGTAGAGAACCAGAGTGATCAGTGTGTAAAAACACTGTGAACTGGAAAAATCCCATATAATTTCAGAGTGCTATTGACATCATAGTCACTAATATTATTTTCACACACTAAGTTAGAAAGTGTGGGTATAGCCTTGATAAAATGCACTTCCTGGGAGGATGCTAGTGAGTTTCCATAAATCACCAAAGAAGGAAGAGTGAGTATGATAGTTAATTTTATGTGTCAACTTGAGTGGCCTAAGGGATGCCCAGATAACTGGTAAAACATTACTTCTGGGTGTGTCTGTGAAAGTGTTTCTGGAAGAGATTAGCATTTGATTCAGTAGACTGAGTAAAGAAGATTTGCCCTCACCAATGTGGGCACCTGGAAGGTACCTGCCTTCATGGATTTCATAGCATTCTGAGCCCCCTCATCACGGTACTTCCATTTCACTAGCTGTGAGCTCTTTGAGGGCAAAATTAGGTCCTGTTGCATCCCCAACATGCAACAGAGGGCCTGGCAAAGACTACTGACTGCTTTATGGAGAACACCTCAAGTCCAATCTACCTGCCTTAATACATTCGCAAGCCAGACTTGGAATAAGGCCCTTTAAGCTAAGGCTATTCCTCCTGAGATCTAGGACCCCCACTGTCCTCCTAATTCCTGTAAATCCAAAGACAAACTCATGGAGTACATCAGTAGGAAGATGAGAAGACCAGAAGCCCTCTTCTCTGGTTAGTCCAGGAGCCTAAAGCTCAGTTGCAGAATTCTGAAGCTCTAAATAGAGAATGGATAGGGAAGTGTGGCAACCTGTGTGAAGAGGGGCTGGGCCACTTATCATGGAGCTAGCTTTGCATAGCTGGCATTCAGTTTCTAATGGAATCACATGTTTCAGATCAATTTATGTAAACAAAATCTTATTTTAAAATTGCTTTTGTTAATACTTAATATAAGGTCAGTAATGCCTCTCAAAGAATATATATGTATACATAAATGATGCCTACTGAGGGATGGAAGAGGTCTGGGAAGCCCCTAGGGACAAAGGGAAGGCTATGCCCCTGTGTCCCCACTACAGAACTGCCACTTCTGAGGACACCCAACCTGTCCTCAAGTCCTTCTCTCCCACTCGCTGCCTTTTACTTGAGTCACAAAGAATCTTCCAGCTCCACCGTGGAAGCCCATGGCTTTCACTAAGACCTCACAGCAGGGTCCAAACAAAGGAAAACTGAAGCAGAAAGAAAACATCACATTCGAAAGTGGACCTTTCTGTGAGCCCTACTGTCTGCAACGCCAATTCAGGAAGCTGCTATGGATTGATTTTTCCATGGGAAAGAGAACTAAGGAAATAAAAACCTTGCGGCGGAGGCAGGCCAGACGGAGACGCATATCTCATCTCGCTGTGTTATCTTTTTCCACAGTTCAAAAATCAATTAGTGATGAATTTCTCTGGAAACTTCTTAAACAATGTTATTTCATTAAAGATCAGTGCCAGCGCCATCAGATTTGCTTTCCAGGTGTGAATTAGAAAATTAGCCTTGTCTTTTTAATAATTTCCTCCTTGGTAACACTGCATCAGTCTACACAATGTCTAGTACCAGCAGAGCTGGAGCCAGTGGGAAGCACATAATTCCTTTTTCCCTTCCAGTAATAGAAATAAAAGTAGGCAGGATGGGGGCTTCCCTGGTGGTGCAGTGGTTGAGAATCTGCCTGCCAATGCAAGGGACACGGGTTCGAGCCCTGGTCTGGGAAGATCCCACATGCCGCGGAGCAACTGGGCCCGTGAGCCACAGCTACTGAGCCTGCACGTCTGGAGCCTGTGCTCCGCAACAAGAGAGGCCACGATAGTGAGAGGCCCACGCACTGCGATGAAGAGTGGCCCCCGCTCGCCGCAACTATAGAAAACCCTCGCACAGAAACAAAGACCCAACACAGCCAAAAATAAATAAATTAAAAAAAAAAAAAAAAGTAGGCAGGATGAATATGTGGGCACTTCCTAGGACAGGAGCAGGAAATAAAATAGGGGAAGGCCCTAGAGAGACCAGGAGGAAGAGCCTCAGAAGACAGAACTTCATGGCTCCTGGGAATAACCTGCCAGCAAGTAGCAAAGGAAAGGAGAGGAGGGCCATTAGGGAGATGGCAGTACTTGCAGAGGCCAAAAGGCAGGCTTGGGGACCGCCTGATGCCCCAGTCAAGTGCTGCCTCAGCGAGGCCAGTTTGGGCACTTTCTCACGCTGTGTAGCTCCTGACCCCAGATCTCTCCATCTTGATGGGTAGCGTGTGCCACAGGTGACAGGCTGGAGAGGCGTGTGCTGCTCTGCCAGTGGGGAGAGCAGTGAACGTGGCAGGCACAGCACCTGGCGAGACACAGCAGCAGGCAACTGCCTATGCCCTGCTTCCCTCGAGAGAGGGAGATGAACCCTCATTAATTCAGACTCATTTGCTAGAAGGCCAACCCAATAGACAGTACTAAGATGCTCTTAAAGGATTCCATTTTATAGCTTTCATTTACACATAGTAAAAGGAACTGAGTTTGCCTTGGATGAATAGATAAAAGTGATTCGTAGTTAGCTCATTAAGGCACAATTTAAAAACAAATTAACTAACATTTTATCAATTGAACACAGCTACTTTAAAACTACACTGTGCCAGGCGGAGAAAACAACCAAGTCGCCATCCCAGTCCTCAAGGATTGTGCCATCTGGATACAAGGTCCGTACCCAGGACAGTAAGTAAATTATGGCAACAGAGCAAAATTTGTCTTATTAGAGGTCAGTGATGGAGCACAGAGAGGGACAACTTACCCAGAGGTAGCAAGCTGGGCAGCCAGGGAAGACTTTTTGGAAATGCTCCTGGAATGGGGTCTTGAAGAACAGTTAGAAATCAGCCAGGAAGCAGGGAGGTAAGAGAAGGGGGGAAGGGAGACAGGACGGGATGGGCCCACATAGTAGTCTGTAGTTTGCAAACCTTATAGTTTACCTGTATTTCTCATTCTGACTTCAGAACAGCCCATTATAGACGAAGACAGAGCTCAAATGTCTCCCCCAACCCAGCTGACAAAGAGAGGAAGCAAGGAATGGAATCAAGTCCCCTGCACTCCAGACTCTGTACCTGTCAGGAATCTGATGATAACCACAGACCCTCTTCTCCAAAAAAAAAAAAAAAAAAAAATGCACATATACTCACACTCACAAAAAGAAAATTCACGTGCAATTGGATGGCACTCACAAACCCTCTAAAGCTGGGATCAGCCCAAGGATCCCAGTTAAAACCTTCTTCTCTGAACAGAGCTAGTCTGTGCTTACACTGTAATCACCCTACCTTGTTTGTAGGTCAGTGCAGACTTCTGAGCCACCCTGATGATTCTACTTTCAAGCAGGTAAAGGGTTACTGCTCTTGTAAAGCTGTTTACATTAGTGCTTGTGAGCCTGGTGTCCGTGGATCAAGCTGAGGAAACCTTCAGCCCTGCAACATCTGAACGATCTCAGATTCAACAAGACTTGGATGGAGGGGCTCATATCTTATGCTGACTGGGTCTGCCCAAAATGGATTCTGTCTACAGGGGTCCTGGGGATCCAGAGTTCCAGGCTCACAGTTTGAGGGGGGGGGGGGGTCTGGGTAAGAAGAAATAAGAAATCAGTGTTGACAGGGCTGGAACTCTGTGAGAGAGGCAGGTGGGCATCTGAGGAAAGAAGCCCCTTAGTTCCTTCTCCCCACTTCTAGGTCTTATAATATTGTGATCAGTTCCCAGGCTGATCTCCCAAGCTCTGAGACCGTGCAGTGAAAACTCTCTTAGCAGCAAAAGAGAATTTTGAGCGTAATCTAAAAATGTTGAGTGTAACAGTCTCTCCCCGTCACCCCTGATGACTAGTAGCAAATCCTCCTCCTCACCCTGACTGCAGGGTCAGGGCAGGGGCACATCTTCCTGCCCACCCCATTTGCAAAGTATGGCTTGGTACCTGGCCCACATCAGGTACTTACTAAATATATACTGAAGTGATGTATGAATGATGTTCCATATCTCCCCGTCATTGATGCAAGATCATCTCTGGAAGTGACAAAGAAGAAAAGGAATTGAAAAAAACCTCTCCTCCCCTTGCAGCTTACATGTCAACACAGCACATCTTCAAAGGCTCCTCTCCCTTACCTGGGTGTCCACAGACACAATGCTCTAGTGGGCTTGTTCATGCATCCGCTGACTTGCCGCAGGACAGTCCTCTGCCCACAGCTAGCGAGGTCCCTGTGGGTCATGTCCAGGCTCCCAGGAGACCAAATGGCCATCCTTTGCAGCTTCTGGTGAACCAGCAGCCAACAGGCCCCGCCCATAGCCTTTCTCCCCTCGAGTAAGGGCATCAACTGGGAAACTGAAGAATTTAAATGATCCCACAGGAAGAAAATCAACATCTCTTAGAGACCAAATTCTAGGACCAGAGTAGAAACTGAACATTCTGGACGCGATAATTGGTCTCATTTATCTAAATTTAGAAGGTCTAGAAAGGGAAAGAGTAACTATTAAGACATGTTATTTAGAAGATAAGCCTTTAATCAAAGAGATGAGTCAAACCTAAACTCAAACCAAAATCCTGCTCAAATCAGGGGTTTGAAATATAAGTTCTTTCGGGGATAAAAGTCAGATCTTATTTAACTTGAAAACAAATAAGAACTTTCACAGAAATAATAAACTCCACCAACAAAAATAGGCCATCTGATAACTGTGATAACCACCAAAAATCATTAGCTGCAAATCAGAAGTATTTTGAACAAAAATGATGCCTGTGGGCTGAGAGACTGGCTGAGCACTGAAAGTTCACAGTGCTTTGAAATCAGTCTAGATCAGGGGGATTAGGTGCCCAGTACCTTGCACTCTGGTATCAGCCTCACTCAGCTCTCCCCGGATAACATTAGTCATGCCACCCATCCTCCCCAGCATGCCTTCCTCTTACCTGCCTTGGTCTCCTCAACAGCAAAATGAGATTGATGACACCTCATTTCTCCCCATCTTCAATTCAGTTTAGTTTAACATATTTCCTGAATGCCTGCTCTGTGCCTGGGACTGTACTAGGTGGTATAGATACGAAACCGAGTAAGACATCGTTCCTGTCATGCTGGAATCCCACCAGGAATATGTAAGAGGGAGGCTAGGGAGATGTCCAGGGTGCTGAAGAAAGGCACCCCGCCTGAGCCGTGGAGGAAGCAACACCTGAGACAAGTCTAAGGCCTAAACAAAAGTTGGAAGGTGAAGACAAGGGAGGAGGACATCCCACTCAGAAGGAACATCAGGAGGACAGAGAGGTAAGATATAATCTAGTGCAAGAAAGTAGCATAGGTAATTTGATCCTCTTAGAACCCAAGGGCAGAGCAGAGCGGGGCAGGCCATAAGGCTCGACAGCTGGGAAGGCAGCAGACCGGGAGGCTGTGAGAGCTGGGCTCAGCATTTGTACTTGATCCTGTGGGTGGAGGAGCACCACCTTAGAGTTTCCAATATGAAAGTGACTTAGTCATTTTGGCATCTTGGAACAATCATTTCTCCACCAAAGAATGTTATGAAGATAAAATGAAATAAATAGAGGAAATAGAGATTAATATAAAAATAATAAATAGCCATCATGAAGTTTACTGCACAAGTGACCTCACTTAAGGACAGTGATCCCTGTTAATAGTGGCCCAGAGAATTAACTCTGGACTGGGGAACAAGCTGAGGTCCTCCTAGCACTTCTATCCTCAGCCCCAACAGCCACTGCAGATCCACTGAAGGCTCATGCCTGGATATCCTTTGCTGAGTCTGGATACTGTGGTCTCTGGCATGTATCTTCATACCTAGTTGACCACTTGGTAATCTGTTCCTGGTGCTGTCCATAGGGCGCATTCAGTGTTCTCCACCAATTCTTAGCCTATCTTCATAAAATTCAGAAAGATAACACTCTTTGAGTCCTGTCAAAGACACCTGAACTGGGAGGGTCCCAGGAGCTATAAGAGTCAAAATTCTGGCCCAGCAGGGACACATCTTCAGATGCACACACAATAGGTCTCAAATAGAACATGGTTAACCACTTGTTGTAATGAAATTCTAAGTTCTGTGGTAGTCATTATTTCTACCCATGGAGCTTCTAGAAACTCTACATCTTCCCAGATACGACATTCAGAGCTGAAAAATAGATCAGTCATTAAAAAAACAAAAAAAGCTCTGAATGCTACAAAATCTCAGCATCTTTATTTATTCCTCTTTATTTTTCTTCATGACACTCATCAAAATCTGATACATCTGCATCATCTGTATATTTGCTCTTTGTCCATCTTTCAAACTGTGTAGAAAGAAAAATATTCTTTCTGTTCATTTCAATAGCCACAGAGCCTAGAACAGTGTCTGGTCAAAGTAAAGTCTCAGTAGATATGTTTGGAAGAAATGAATGAATGATAATAGTATCTTCCATTAGCAGCCTTGATTTTTTTTTCTACCTGTTCACTACTTCACAGAATGAAGCAATGGTGCAGATTAGGGGAAAGCATGAATGACCGATAGATTTATATATTGTATTCATTTCACCAACAAAAATAACAAAAAATTTCTTCAGAACCCATGATATACCAGGCATTTAAAATATCTTCAAAATGTGTGCACAGGTTAAAAAAAATACTCAGATGGTTTCAAACAAGAGGAAGGAATATTTGGGGAATCCATAGCCTTCCAAATAGAAGGTTCAGATCTCATGCATCCTGGAATGTGAAGGGATTTCACCAAAATTACTTACTCAACCACAATAGCAGATGTGAGAAAGATGAAAGCTATCGATTGCCATAAATAGCTCTCCAAATTCTTTCTTTCATAACATCAATCATTTCAAAATAAGCAAAAAATTAGGAGAAAGTCCCTAGTCAGTACAGAGGATACAGTGACTTTTAAAGAACTAAAATGCCAGGCAAAATTGAGAGCTTTCAACCTGAATACCAAATAGAAATGTAGTGGGACACTATTGATGAAATGCATGCAGCTATAAGAAAAGCATTTGATATAGTAGTATAAAGTGTTACACTCAAAATTAATTCAAATTGGCTTAGTAAGGAGTGCTGCCACATAAATTTAAAACTGGCTCCAAGTCTGCAAACAAAGGGTGATGACAAATGGAAATGTATAGAGTTGGGGGGGGCGGGTAAGGTACACAGGGGGTCATCTTTATTAATGATCTAAAAGAAGTAGAGTAAACAGCATGTTAATGAAACTTGCAAATGATGCTAATTTGGGAGGTGTTGCTCCGATCACTGTGGACTGAGAGGGAATGTAAATGAACCTTAAGTGGTAATAAATATGAAGAGGAAACAACACAATGAGATTCAAGTGAGAAAATGCAAAGCATGCCCAGTTCAGTGACTCGCCCACTCCCACCCCAGAACTCTTTGCCCCTTGCATTTGTGGATGCAGCAGTGGAGGAAAAGAATACAACCCTAATTCAGAAAGGTTTAATCTAACAAAGTATTCCTCACTTGTGCAATTTTCTTTCACTGGTCCTTTAAAATTCCACAAAAGGCTTTCCTGGGATTCAGAGCAGGAGTGGTGCTCGCCCTTGGACGATGGGGTACCATAAATTACAGTGCAGGAGAGGCTGTTAAAAGAAAACAACCAAATAATGAGAGGAGTAGGGAGATTGATTTATGAGAAACGACCCAAAGAGGTAGACTTTTGTTAATTGATGGCTAAGTGGTAACACGATAATGACCCACTGAGATCTCTCCATGACAAATAACCAAGGGAAGGAAATGTTTAGTACCAGAGGAGAAACTTCTTCATTCTGCCTAGCAGACAGTGCCTCTCCTTTGAAGCTACCCCTCCACTGAATTTCACTGGCGCAGTTCTGATGGGCTTCCCCACCGAGCAGCCGGCATCTGGGCACTCCTCACCCCGCCCCACCCCCACTAGCGCCACACCGCTGGTCACGCCCTCCTCACTTTTGCCCCTGACCTGATCAATAGCATGAGTGCAGGGGCCAGAGGAGCACACACTGGAGTGGACATCGACCCCCACAGAAGGGCAGGTGGGGGAGATGAGGTCTAGAGATGCACTGCTCTTTTCTCAAACAAGTCTTATCCCACTGCAAGAAAATGAATGCGATGGCTCAATGCAAACAGATATGATTATATGCAAATTGGAGTGTTGATACTATGTTTACTTCCCCACCAGGTTCAGCCACCCAGATTTATGACTCCCAGGCAAAGCTCTGTCTGGGGCTGCGCCAGTGGCAGCTTGTGGGTGGAAACCGTAACAGAGAATGTCTCAAGCTGAAGACATGAGGACATAACTTAATAAAAATTTGTGAACATGTTTGCGTAAGAGAAGCTGCCCAAGGTCACATCACATTGTTTTAGTGGTAACAGTGATAGCTTAACAAATGTCTCAGTTCACATCTTGGAGATGAGAAACTGAGGCCAGACTGATCCAACTCTTGTTCGGGTCATAGAGCCAGGTCCTCTGCCTTGGGTTTGGTCCCCACCTGGTTCTCTCAGCTTACCCAGGCCCCGCCCTATCAGGTCAGAAAGGACCCAGACACCTGGGCTGTTGACACGGCTTAGGTGACCAACCCTTTCAGGCTTTCTCCCAATTCAGGGTCTCATGGATCTCTTTGGTGTCTGAATTCAAAGAGGAACCTGAGACTGTGTAGGACTAGGACCCCCACTGCCATTCTAAACTTTCAAATTTGTACCGGCCTTATGCTTTCAGACAGCAGCCTTGTGAGTCGATGCTGAATCTCATGGCTCTTTAAAAATCTGTCCCAGGATTTGCACTGGATCTGAAAGAAACTGAGAGAAGCAGCCTGCGTTCTGGATGGGGCATCTCCTAAGGCCAGGGCATCACATCACTTTAGGCTGGGTCTGCTCATCCCCTCCAGGATCCTCCGGGAAGTTGGAGGCCAACCAGAGAGAAGGTTTTACAGTTCCAGAATTCCCAATTCCAGAAGAGCTATCCTCTTTGGTGAGCTCTGGGGCTCCAGAAAATCCACAGCAGACCCTACCAATGGTCCCACAGCGCCAGCTGGGCAGCAGAATCAATTGCGGTCAGAAATATCAGCACTTCGAAGCACACTGATCCCATAGGGATGGCTGCACCCAGGTCAGAATGTAGCGGCAGAAGGCCTGGAGTAGCATGCACCAGCCTTCCCTGGGGTGTGAAGGGAAAGAAACCTAGAACCCTGAGTGTTCCATGAAATGAGTCACAGGTTAACAGCATCTTCAGCCCTGGAAGTGAGAATGGGTTCAAAACAGCTGTCTCACTGCAGAGCCCCCAGCCTCATCTGCCTCACCTCCCCCTGGTTAGGCCCCTGCAAGATCCCTGACATGAGGCTGCCATTTCATTAGAAGCCACCTGTCAAGTTCCAGGGCCCTTCTTGCAATGTGCCCATGGTCACCTCTGTAGCAGGAGCTGCAAGACCCAGCCAATTCCTGGCAGTAGTTTCAGACTTTGGCTCAGGGACCGGCACCTACTGGAACCTAAATAAATGCCTAGTGAGTGAATGGGTAGTTGAAATAGCCATTTGGCCACCATCTCTTATCCATACACCCTTATCTGCTTGTCCCTGGTAGGGATGCTCCTGAGGTCAGATGCAGCAACCGTCAGAGGTGCTCACACCACAAAGAATCCAACAAGGCCTTCAAGACTGGGGAACACAGGCTGGGGGCCAGGGGGCAGTCAGAGGACTTGAGTTCTAATCCTGATGCTGCCTCTTATTCCGTTTCTGAGCCTAGGCAAGTCACTGCCCCACTCTGAGCCTCAGGCTTCTCACCTATAAATTGGAATGAGATACTATTTCTATAATTCCTGATATATTACAGGTGCCCCATTCATGTCTGATCCTTTCTCAGACCTCCCCCATTTTGGAGACTGAACACCTTTTTCTGTGCCCCATCTCAGGACTCATCACCGGTTATGAGTTGACAAGTAGGAACTGGCCACAGAAGCTGAGCTGAGACCTTTCTGAGAATATAGGGATTGAGGAGGTTGGTGGGACCTCCAATATGACAGCTACAAGTTGAATTTCTCATGTCTTCCTGGGCTGAATGCTCAGAACAACTCTCAGGTGGTCTCATTCCCATCCCCTCTAGGCACCTGGACTCTGGAGAGGAAAGGACCTTGAATTATATCACAGCGTCACTAGCACTTGCCTCGTAGAATCATAGTGAAGGTTAAATGAGATACTGTGTGCAAAGCATCACACCCATTGTGAATGATCAATAAACATTAGCTCGGATCATTTCCTTTCCAACTTCATTTCCATGACACACTTTCTCCAATTCCCTCCTCTGTTCATCCCAACACTCTTGGTCTTCTATTCTTGTGTGTCATACTACTGTTGTGACAGCACCAGTTTCCCCTTTGGGGCCCTTAGACTTAAGGTCAAGGGCAGCTCCTGGTTCTTCTCTGAGTCTCAGGCCCAACACAGGGCTCAGCACTTGAAGGAGATGCTTTTTCTTGAGCCTGTCCTGCTTCCCACCTGCTTCCCTAGTCATCACACCAGAGGAAGGGGAAGGTTTCAGAAGAGGACAGAGAACTGGCATTTTGGTTGTCCATCCATAGGCAAGACCTGTACTTACTTGATGCTTTCACACACTTTATCTTGCTCCATGCCAGGGTGAAGGGACATGTGACCAATGGCTTCATTACAACCCTACACCTAGAGAAGCTTAAAACCTGCAGCACGACCAAAGAAGATGCACAGACAGCAAATACCCTTCTGGCAAGTATGAATCTAGTCCACAAATTTGGGAGTATTGGAAATCATACTCTATTTTCTGCAGTGTGACTTAATTTCTAACTTTTCCAGGTTGGGTTTTGCTGCAATGAACAAATTAAGCCTGAAATCTCAGTGACTCAACCCGCCATTGTCTTATTTCTCCTTTATGTTACAGGACCAGCACAGGTCAGCTGGAGAATGTGCTTTCCACGGTCACTTGGGGACCCAGGCTGTGGAAAGCTATGTCACGTGACCTTGTCATCTCAACACGTGATGGGAGAAGTAAGAAGCCAGAAGGTGTAACATAGGGGCTTTCCACAGCCTTCGCACAGAAGTGATTCACTCCACTTCTACTCACAGCTCTTTGATCAGAACTAATCATTTGTCCAGCCTTAAACACAAGTGTGGAAGGAAGTGTGGTCTTCCTATGTGCTTGGGAGGGAATGAGACAGGACTCAGTCTCTCAAACACTAAGCACACCTCAGGCCCTGGGACTATTTCAAACATAGATTGTGACACATTTATATTTCATTTCTTACCCTGTGCCAAGATATTGAAGAGGGAGATTCGCATTGGCCCTTGATCATCTGTATACATTGGTCAGCAGCAAGATGGCTATTAGCCCTGTCCTTGTTGCCCCTTCATGATTCACAGCTCCCTATTTCTATCCACGTGTGGTACATGAGCCTCTTCCTTAAATGTGGCCAATGATCCCCTAAGTATCACATGGCTGCTTTCACTCAGACATCTCACCAAGGCATGGCCAAGAAGTTGGGCCCAGCTCTATGTCCTTCTGCGTTCCATCAGCCTCTTTCCCCTCCTACTCTCCAGACTGAGGAAATAAGTTCTAGACTAAGACTGGGGGCGAGGAGCTTCTCCCCTTTTGTTTTTTTCAAGAGACTTTTTAATCTACTCTCTCCCTTTAAGAATTAGTTTCTAGAACAACGTCCTAGAAGAGTTGTTTTGCCGCCATCTGCCTTTTACTCTGCCCTAAGCCTTCCTTGAGGCAATAAACATAGAGCTAGTATGAATAAAGAGAAGAGATAGGGGGAAAATACAAGAAGGAAAAAAAAAACATAAATTAGAGCCTCAAAATCTTATCTGTACACACAAATAGCACCTTCCTGGGCTTGAAAAAGAGAAGCACTGCCCCACAGCTCAGCCTTGGTCTTCGGAGACAATGAATATGTGCCATCTGCCCTTCTGCCTGCCCAGTCCAGCAGTGGCCAGAGGTATATTTCAGCAGGGTGATTCCAAGGCAGTCTTGGACCCACAAATAATGGGAGGCTCAGAGCTCTCCATCATCAATGGATAGAACACAAAACACACAACACTGACCCCTGGGGCTGGGAGTACACAGTCAGGTTCTCCCAAGAGCATCACCAACAGCAGAGATAGCCACATAGAGATCTCAGGGGTGTGAACTCAGTTCCTCTGGTCAGAAAGAGTGAGGTTTTAGCTGCAACACACAGCATTAGAACCCCGCAAAGGAGAGTACCGATGAGGAGCAGCTAGGATATAGGAGGCAAGGCACAGGGTCAGGAGGGAGGGAGCCCCAGCCAGAAAATCTTATGCCTCTTTGGTCCCTAAGAGCACTCTTACTAGAAGAGAAGGAGGCCTCCTACCCACAGTGGCCCATGGCTGCCCATCAGAGGGCCTTTTGGGTACTGAATTCTTCCCACATGCCTGGAAAAGGGATGACTAAATGCATAGCCACTGAGATATTTCAGCTAAACCTAGTTTGTTATCCTCAAAGGAATTTGATTTCTTTAAAATTCACCTTGGATGGCTTAAATTCCCACATCTGTTTTACTATTGACATGGGGTTCTGGGTGTGGCGGTGGCTTTTAATGTTGCTTTGTTTATTTTAAACTCACAACTGGCTTTCATGTGGATTTAAATTGAATCACTCTACCCAACAGTGCTCCTCTTTATTGTTTAAAAGCTGATCACATCTCTTTCTGAAACGCACAGTGTACTTGTTACCCTTGCTATGAAGCAGCCACAATTTACTGAGCTGAAAAATCAATATCTGATTGAATCCAACTCATGCTCCTCTCTGGAATTCTTATTGCCTCTCAACTGACAGCCTCGCATCACTGTCCCACCCACGCCTTTACCTTCAAAATCTGGAGGGAAAAGAAACCATTTTCCAATGAATGAAAAGAACACTAAAGGAATGATTTTAAACACCAAAGAGAAATTCAGCCTTACTTGGGAGCTGAGCAGATGATCCTTGGACAAGAAAATAAATGACAAGTTTCAAACTCAACCAGAGGTCTATTCTGTAATGCTCAGATAGCTGGAAGGAGTCACTGTTTGGAACACACTATGAATTTGCTTTAAAGATGTGTTATCTCTTCTATATGTTTTTAAATACATGATCTGGAAGAATTAGCATCCCTTCTATGGAGACATCCTTCTAGAACCCACCTGGTACAGAAAGTGGAGCTGTTGAGAAGTGCTGCTCTCTCCTTTGGCCATGAATTTCAGAAAAGAGGAAGAAGAAATTAGATTGTCATCATCTGGGTAGCCCCAGCATTTGGAGACAAACCCAAAGTCAGGCAGATTCACCTGTACTCAGCCCCACTTTCACTGAATGGGAGGTTTTGCAACAGAGGAGCAGGACTGGAGACTTGCCAGATTTTACTTTTTTTTCGTGTGTGTGTGTGTGTGTGTGTGTGTAGGTGGGTTGCCAAACCTCGGAAATGTCTGAAGGAAAAGGTTTTGCTCCCTCTCCCTCTGTATGGGATGGGAGAATTCCCCCTGAGAGGTCAGCTAGGCAAAGAAGAGAGTGTATTTAAAGGACATTGAACCAGTATACTTCATTTCTGGCTAATTAAAGAGCCAAAAGAGAAGAGGAAAATGCATGAGGAGAGCTTTTGAAGACTCCTGACTTTTGAATGTGTGTGTTAAGGCTGGGGGAAGCAGGGGAAGAAGAATTTAACTCAGGTTGGCAAACATAGTTAAAGGCCAAATAGAGAGCCAGTGTGTTGAGGAGATAACATGACAAAAGTGCAGAAATTGATGGTTTCTAATTCCTGCATGGTATTTCATGCCAAGTATGCCTCATATAACTATTGTTTAATTTATAGTTTTTCACTCTTCTTTTTTTCAACATATAAAACCAAAGAGTACCTCTAACTGATATGCAGTAGCCAGGGCTTGAGGAGGACTTTAAGACCTTCACCACCTAGGGAGAGATCACCTTATGGAGATGACTACTTCAAATTGCCTATAGGTCACCCAAGTTGGGTAGATGGAGCAGGGAAACATAATTATGAACATGCAAGAGAATACAGGCAGAGTCGGCCAGACTACTTAAGTTGAGGACACAGAGTTGAAAGTTCAGGAGACCAAGGCAGTGAGAGTTTACAGTATCAGAGAGGAAAGAGCAGCAAAAAAAGAAAACACTGGAGATATTCAGAAGTTCCCCTGTGAGTGTTCACCAGAGTACTAATCAGCACGTGCATGTGAAAAAAACTATCTGAGGCCAGGAAAAGAACGTTTCAAAAAGATTAGAAGGAGCACTATTTGGTGGTCACACAGAGCCAGGAATAGTGCCTGTACCCACCAGTCAGACTGGAAAACCTCATCGTTCCTGAAATATTTGGTAGAGTACTCAGAAATATCTTGCCTCAGTGGGGGTGGGGAAGTGGGGAGGGATTAGCCCTCAGTTAAATGATGCTCTGATTTTGCCTGACAAATCTTAAAAGTGAGAATGATCAAACTGTTTCCAAGTGATTTAACTGCATCTCAGATAAAGATAAGAATATTTACAGAAGCATAAAAATACCAACACCTTAACAAGGTAAAATTTACAATGTCTAAAATCCAATAAAAAATAAGTATGCATGCAAAGAAGCAGGAAAATATGACTTATAATAATGAGGAAAAACAGTTAATTGAAATGGCCTAGAACTAAAACAGAACTGAATTAGCTTAGAGGGTCATTAAAACAGTTGTTATAACAGTATTCCATATATTCAAAAAGCTAAAGAAAAGATTAAGTATGGAAGATATTTTAAAAGACCCAAATAAAACTTCTAGAGATAAAAACATCAGTGTCTGAGATTTTTAAAAATAATAATGCTGGTTGGGCTCAATGGCAGATTAGATGTGGCAGGAGAAAATATTAGCTAACTTGAAGATGTTGAAATAAAAACTATCCAAAATGAAACCCAGAAAGAAAACCTATTTCACTAATCATATTAAATGTAAATGGGCTGAAAATCCCAAATAAAAGGCAAAGATTGTGAGATCAGATAAAAATATCAAGACTGACACGTAACTGCCTACAAGAAATCCACTTTAAATGTAAAGACACAAATAGGTTTAAAAAGTTTTTTTCAAGGAAAAGGATATACTATACTAAAACTAATTTAAAAAAAAAAAGCTGGAGTAACTATATCCATAAAACATATTTTAGAGCCAATAACATAACCAGAGGTGAATACAATCATTTTATAATGACAAAAGGGTCAATTCATCAAGAAGAATTAACAAGCCTAAACATTTATGCACCTGATAACATACCTTCAAAATATATAAAGCAAAAAATGATAGAAAAGCAAAGAGAAATAGATAAATCCACAATTAGAGTCAAAGATTTTAACAGCTCTGTTTCAATAGTTGATAGAGCAGTGGACAAAAAAGTCAGCAAGGATATACAAGACGTGAACATTATCAACAAACCTGACCTAATTGACATTTATAGAACTCTCCAAGCAACAGCAGAGGATATACTTTTTGAGTGCACACAATAAAATTACCAAGATAGATCATAGACAGGCCTCAAAACATTTTAAAAGATTAGACTTATACAAAGTATGTTGTCTGAACATACTGGAGTTAAATTAGAAATCTTTGTGTCATTATTCAGTATGCCTGCCAAGAAAAATAGTGTGTCCTGAGGTCAAGGGCTAGAGTGGGAATGCTGAAAAGGAAATGCTCACCAGAGATCACTGTGGGGACTAGTGACTGGAAACCTATAATTAGGGTATTATCCAGAGGGGCAGGGAAATTATGAGGAGTTTGAGAATAGATAACTCCCATATGAGTCAGGTTGAGTCTGAGTAATCATGAAATCTCTGAAAGGAAGTAAAAAGACTGCTAGAGGTATGCAACTAGAGACTCAGAGATGAGGTCTAGAATTTTAGATTTGAAAGTTACTAGTGTGGTTTAAGCTCTGGGAACAAGGGATGGCCCAGAGGAAAAACAATAGGGAGAGAAGAGAAATGGGTCAAGGATAAAGGTGTCCAACCACAGCTGCAGTCAAAGACGAAGCTGTAAGGAGGTAGAAGGCATGCAGATTGTGTTATGGTGAAAGCTAAAGAGAAAGGCAAGAGTTTCAAGAAAAAAAATTGAGCAATGTGTGGGTCAGTATCAAATAACACATCAAGAAAATGAGGGTAGAGAAAACTATTGGCTTTGGGACCAAAGAGTTTATTTGTGTCCTTTCAGGAGATCAGTCTCAACAGAGTGGTGAGAAGAACTCTAGAATGCAGAGGGCTTAGTACAAGAGGACTGGAGCCACAGGTGTGGGTAATCCATCCTGGAAGTTTGACAAGGCATGGAAGAATCCTGCATGCCAAACACACCAAGCATTTCATCAGTCCTTAAACCCATCAGGTCCTTTCACTTCTTGCTCTCTTCCCACTGCCTGTAATCTTATGAGAAAATGAAGTTCTTCCCCTGCTTAGTAATCCTTTCCCCTTCTGAGTACTGAATCTTTTTTTCTTATCACACATCCATCCTACTGGACAGAGTAGGTGTCCAGGGGTGGGCACATGGATATATAGAGTCAACTGGCAGATGGATTGAATCTGGAAGAGTGCATCTCACCTTGTGAGACTGGAAGTAGAGCCAAGACAGAGAAGGAGATGAGATGAAGAGAGAGAGAGATGATCAAGATGGAGATAGAGTCAGAGACACTTTTAAAAGACAGATAGAGATTCTCAATAACATTAGTTGAACCCCTTGTTCCAGCCATGCCTGCAACCACCCCCCTTCCTTATGTCATGAGCTAATACCATCCTTTTTTTCCTTGAGTTAGTTTGAATTAAGTTTATATCACTTGCAACTGAAAAAGCCCCAGCAAACAAATGTCCTCCACAGTTTCCTCTCCCCACTTTCATTACCTAGAAGTCTGCTGCCTATCTTTCAAGTTCCAAGAAAAATGTTATTTTCTCTGTGATGCCCTAGAGGTGTGCTGGTAAACTGGCTTTCAAAAAAACACAACAAAACAAAACAAAAAACTCAGTTTTTGTAGCATGTGCTCATTTCCATAATGTAAATATTTCCACGATGGCTAATTTCAAGCTACCAACATGAAGTCACCGAACACAGAGTGGAGAAAATATGGACAGACTCAGAGTAAACTGTGTCACATCTCCAAGTCCTGAGGGCAGAACTGGATATAGGGTGGTCGCTATAAGAAGTTGCCTTACCTTGACAGGACACAGTGCAAAAGTCTCCATGTCCTGAATGACAAAGCCCGCTTGTCCTCGTTGGGTTTTCTCAACTGATCTGTCCTTCCACCAACCTCACCTCTGCCCCTCCGAGTCCGTGTTTACTTCTTTCCCAGCACACACCCTGTGCATCATATCTGCTGGTCACATTTTTTGTCCCAGTGCTCAAGTGTGAGCTCCTCAAGGATGGAAACTATGTCTGCTTCATCCTTGTCTCCTCAGGGCTGGACTTCCAGAAGGTGTCAGGAATATGCATAGAATGAGGAAGGTAGCTCTAGTGGCAACAGAGCCAAGTGAAGGTGGAGGAAGCCTGTATATATCTGAAGGCAGAGGAGTTGCTAATGGAGAGGAAAATATTAGGAAACATTCTCAAACTTTGGAAAAGGAAGGAAGCAAGGTGCTTCAGAGGTTAGGAGAGACAGTAAGAAGAGGCAAGATGGGCAATTTGGAAAGGAATGATGAGAATTCATCTGGGCATGGAAACAAAAATATGCCAAGGTGAGGAGGGAGTAAATGCAAAAAAATTGTGCCGCCTTCTTCCAGGGAAGTCAGAGACAGGGAGAGGGAGACAGAGGCGAGGGGCTGGAATCAGGACATCAGATCCAGAGGAGCTACAGGGGTTCCAGAGAGGATAGAGCAAACCTTCGGCCCAACTGAGCATCTTCAAAGTCAGCCTTTCCCACATGTATGCTTCTGTACCATGTTCAACCTCATGATTTCCAGCAATGACCCATGAACCACACTAGAAGCTGCAATTACTCTCTGAGAATAAAGAGCTAGGCAGTTTTCCATCTCTTCCCTCAAACACATCTCATTCTCCTGACTTACTTTTCCAGGGCCATGCTCGACATTGCTTCCGAAGCAAGTACTCGGGGTGACCATGCCCAGCCAGCGGGGGCAGCAGGGGAGAATTAAACTCAGCCAACTGCAGCAGGCCGGGAGTTACACCACGTTGCCCTGACAACTAATGGGCAGAGTTTGGGAGAGATAGATGGAGATGGCTGAGGTCAATGGGTAATAAAATCCTAGTTAAAGGCTGGTTTTTCTCTCCTTCATTTCCGCTGATATACACATGAGAAAAAAAGAAAAAGGTAATTGGGATGCAGATTCCCTTAGAGACGTGGCAGGGCAGGAACCGCAGATTCTAAGCATAAGGCCCTGAGCTGAGCTGAGGGTCAAACCAGGACATATCTAGAAACTCAAAGAGCCTTCTTGGAAATGATACCCTGAAAATACAAACCAAAGGCATGAAGAAGGAAAGATCCAAGCTTTTTCTGAGAACCTACTGTGTGTAGAATATAGCCCCAGGAAAGAGACATAAACAAGAAGCTTCAAGAGACAGAATAGGCTCTGGCTGTTCAGCCTTAAATCTCATCTCTGACATTTACTGTCCAAGGAACCTGGGGCCACATGTCAGTGACAAGCCCTAAATCTGATATGCAATGGGATCGTCCTTGCTTTACAGGATTATTGGGTGATCAAGGAGATAATGAGCGTTAGCACTGAATGAATGGCAGCCTATAATAATAGCTGACATCACTATGCCCTTCCTCTATGCAAGCAGCATTCTCAATGCTTTATACGCATTTCCTCATAACAATCCTACGGGACAGTTAGTGCTACATAACCATTTTACAAATGAGGAAACAAGGCACAGAGAAGTTAAGTAACCTGCCCAAGATCACACAGGTGATAAGTGGTCGAGCCATCTGGCTCCAGAACCTGAGCTACACAACTACATTGACAACGCAGACAAGTCATCAAAAATGGAGGAGCAAAAAGAATATTGACAGACTATTTATATATCTTTGCGCACTCACACACGAATAATAGTTCTGGAAGGAAACACAATTTAAAAATTATAACATCTTTTGCCTCTGGGGAAAAGAAAGGCAAAGAAGGGAGAATTTTTACTGTATATTTACTGTGGAGTTTGAACCACAGGAAGGCAGTGCCTGTTTTAAAAATGAATAAATTAAATTTAAATTTAAAAATAGAGGAGCAGCGCAGGAGAAGCCATTTTCAATATACTTATTTCAAGCATTCACTGAATGCGAAAGAACAGATACCAGCTCTCTAGTCCCTGACATGACCATGCAGGAGCAGGCCCACGGCCAGGTGATAAACGTCCATACATGTGAGTATAACATGCTGCACAGGCCCCAAGGAGGACAGGAAATATTCTGCACGTAGAGAAGTGTGAGAGGCTTCACAGAGGCTGAGATCTTACCAGAACCCATGGCCTTGAGTCCAGTCATACGTAAAATAATAATGGCCCGTGTGATGAGCCCTTACTGCCAGGCACTGTGCTCCGGCCTCCATACAGATGATCCAACTGAATTCAACATCCTTATGAGGTGGGTACAATCATCACCTGCTCCCTTTCTTTTCTGGATGCGGAACTGAGGTTTAAAGAGGTTGAGTAACTGCCCAAGGGCACACAGCTGGATGACAAAGCTAGGATCTAAAGACAACCTTCGCCAGAAACCACTGCCCCATCACCCTAATCCCCCGGCGGCAGCTCCTAGAGACTGAGGAAAGAACGGGTGCACTGAGGCAGCCCATGAAGCCAGGTGTGGTCCCTGCCGAGAGTCTAGGCAGCAGGTGGGTTGTGGCCAGACGCGCTGTCAGGAAGGGGACACCAAGTGCAGGGTCAACCCCGTCCCTGAGTTCCCACTGTGTGATGTCAGGGCCAATTTTTCTAGGCTTCACTGTCTGCTCCTACAGAGCAAGAAGATAAAAGAGATGCTTTCTAAACAGCCTCACTGCTTATCCTACAAAAAAAGCAATTTCTGGTTGCTTTATAGGCTTTCTGATGACAGGCCTGATGGGTTCTGGCCTTGGAAAACTCATCTGATTCTGGGCCTGCATCCTCAACTCTGCAGCAGCTCCTCATACCTGCCCTGAGAGTACCTACTGGGTGCAAAGAGCTGAGCTAGCTGCAAAAGCAGCAGAACACCTGGACCCTGCTCTGGTGGGGAGGAGGGGCCATAAAGGACTTATTGTCTAAATGAGAGAAGAACATCCACAGAAGACGCTGCAAGATCACCTGGCTGCTTGTGAACACACTCCAAGTGGTGTCCACAAGGCTAAGCTGTGTCCTTCCCAGAACACCTGGGTGATGCTCTACAGAGGAGCTCTGAGTCTACTTTTGAAGGTGAGAACCTGGCTTTGGTGAGGACAGGTGGGAGGACATCACAGGTGGAAATGGGAATGAGACAGATAAGGACAAGACCTGGACCCTATGCTGGGATGTAACAGAGAGTCTGTGCTGGTGCTGGATATGAAAGAATCTTGATGACACAAGCCTGGCAAGAGGCAGATGGGGGAACTGAATGCAGGAGGGAGGCTCAGCAGAAAAGGGAATAGACAGCCACAGCAGGTTCTTGAGAGAA
The DNA here is from genome assembly GCF_028021215.1 of Eschrichtius robustus. Taxonomy (NCBI): domain Eukaryota; kingdom Metazoa; phylum Chordata; class Mammalia; order Artiodactyla; family Eschrichtiidae; genus Eschrichtius; species Eschrichtius robustus. Next base: position 17,643,070 of record NC_090829.1, read on the forward strand.
GGAATAGCTTGAGAAGAATCACCTAGAAGGAAGACTAAGAGTTATTCATGTCCTAAATGGATGACAATCAAAATGTCTGAGCCAAAACCCAAGGTGAATGAACTAATCACAAGGAGAACTATTTGAAATTATGGAAGTGTATATTGAACACATCCTATACTTCCTTCTCTTTTCAGGATTCCTCCACAACGGCATTTCCAAAAGTAGCATTTACATAATACTCATTCCAGAGAATGAAAATAGGTATTATCAAAAAATGGAAAAATTAACAATAGCAAACTACAAGCCAGACACTATTTTAAGTGATCCACAAACATCCTTTATTTAATCCTCTCAGCAAACCATGAGGTAAGTCCCATTAACATTCCATTTCACAGTAGAAAAAACTAAAGTGCAGGTAGTGTTAGTAACTTGCCCAAGATCACTATGAAGGAGCACAGTTTATTCCAAGGAGTCTGGCTCCCAATCCTGTGCCCCTAACCATCAGGCTATACCACCTGTCACAGTTTAGAAACACCCGTTTAAACAAAATTCAACAGTTTCCCTTCCCAGAGGCTGTCACCCATTCTTCCTCCCTCCTTCCCACCGCAGCTGTGAACCAAAGAAGATCGAGGGAGCCTTGGGGCGGCTGAGGATGTGAACAACCCCATGAGGCACCAATAAGAGCAGCAGGAGATATTACCTTTGCCCCTCCCCCCACCCCAGGGCAGGCCGCCTCCTGGTGAACACTGGGAGTTAGGGAGGGGGAAGACAGGTAATGGGGGAGAGGAGGGCAATTCTGGGCCCATTGGAAGAGGTGGGAGATGGGGGCAGCTGGAGCTGCAATCATTTCCCTAGGTGACCTTCTTTCCTGTGCCCAGGGTCAGGCATTGCTCCTCTGCTTGCTGGATTGAGGGGAGGTCCCAGAAGTTCCAGGCCCAAGGGCTGTGAGGAGGAACCAGAGAGGTGGTAAGGTGGGCAGAGGTGGAAGCAATTTACCACCCAGTATGGAAATAAATGCATCACTATTTTAATAACCAGCCCTGGTGACCATCACATTTTGCACGTCTTCAGGTCTCTACCATTTCCAAAGCCCATTCCTTCTTGATGTCATTTGACTGACAGGACAACTCTGGGATCTCAGCAGGAGGATTCATCATCCTCATTTTGCAGATGAGGAGGCTGGGACTCAACTGGTGAGTAAAAGAATTGGTTCTGGAAATGAAGTCTGAATCGAGTGCTCACGGTATTGCCACAATACTGAGGTTTCTCCCAGCCCCAAGGGCATTATCATCACCTTATAGGAAGCAGCGGGCCCGAGGGGTATGCAGTTTGGCCCCACTTTCTAGTTGTGTGACCTAAACACAGTAAGTCCTTTCAGTCCTCATCTGTAAGATAGGTGCGCTGGTACCCAACTCATAAGGAGGTTGTGAAGATTAAGGAGATAATTTCAGGACTGCCCTTGGCCCGGGACCTGACATACACAGAAAGTAATCATGCACAGCTTCATTCCCTCTCTGAGTCAAGGCCACATTCACACAAACGGGAAGCCCTCAGTCAAGAGGAGGAGGCATTGGCTGTGTCTGCTCACCCTCCTCTGGCCCCTCTGGCGCCAGCACCCCAGAGGTCCTTTGGGAATGGTCCACTCTCAGCGGCGCTGGGCCTCACACCCCTGGCTGGCAGCTGAGCGTGTGACCTGGGCAGCCAACCAAAGCTTTCTATCTCAAGGCTACAGTGAGTGGTTGGTTCAGACAGACACACGACCCAAACCCAGCCAGTGAGATTCATGTTGGGTTTTGTGTTGAAACTATAGGTACAAAGAAGTTCTCCTTCTACTGGGCTTGAGGCTGGAAGTTACAAACCTGGGCATATCCTCCTAAAAACCGTCACACACCGCCACGCGGACAGAGCCTGCGTGTGATCCGATAGCACGATGACAGAGCTGGAAGACCAAAAAGGCAACATCCCAACAGCACTGTGTGAGTTCCTGAATGCAGCTATACCTGGTTCTGAGTTAAAAGTGTGTGTTAAAATGTCTGTTTTTATTTAACTTGGTTAAATAAATCCATGATCCTACATATCTAAGACTAAAAGGGTTAACATGGGACAGGGTGTATTGAGGGAGGGGGGGAGTGGACTGTGCCTTTCCACAGGTAAGAAAAGACAGAATATCATAAACCTGCAGCTAGCAATTTTCTGATGTGCCTAGTACCCTATCTGAACATACACACGTACATCGCACATTACACACACCCTCAGCCACAAATACCACACCCTCATCCCACATACACACCACACACATACACACCCAGACCCCCATGTACACACACACTCACACACACACACCACATACACACACACCATACACACATACACCACATACACACATACACCACATACACACATACACCACATACACACACACACCATATACATACTATACATACACACCCAGACCCCACATGTACACACACACTCACACACATACATCGCATACACACACACACACCACATAAACCCACACTCCAAACACACACACACATACCACATAAACCCACACTCCAGACACACACACACACACACACACACACACAGAGAGCTCTGGCCCTGGAGACAGTTAATCAGGTCAAGGCCTCCCTCTCCAGTTCCCTCCTGCTCCATCTCGTTGCTCCTGTCTACAGCCCAGCACTGCAGGGGCCTCATGGTGTGCCCCCCACCAGGCCTGCAGTTCTCCCCCTGGAGTTCTGCCCCCATTGCTCCCCTGCCTGCTGTGCCTCCCTCTCTCAGCCCCACAGAGCAGCCCTCCCACCTCAGAAAGCTGTCCCTGACTCATCCCACTCCATCCTGCCAAGTTCCTGTCACCACTTGGCTATTCTGCACTTCCACAGAAGGAATAATTTGCACTTGCACCCTGTATCATTGATACATATTTTAACATTATTTTAGAGGCAGCATGTTGAGGGGGTTGAAGAGGGTTCAAATCCAACTGCACCATCTCATGCTCTGGGAACTTGGGCAAGTTACACCCATGCTCTGATCCTTGGGGTCCCTCATCTGTGACCACTTCCCACCCTCCATCCTCCTGAGCTTCCTACCAGGAAAGAAAGAAAAGGTGTGGAAGCTCTTGTCAAACAGCAGAGCTGCTGTGTCAGTGGTGAGGACGGGCGAGAGTGCGGCTGTGTGGCAGGACTTGGACCTCCTCTGGACTCTCTCCCAACTCCTTCACCCTGGCCCTCTCCAGGCACTTTCCTCTGTTGCTGTATTGCAGGGCCCCGTCAGGAGGCTGCCTGGTCAGGAGCTGGCTCAAACCACCACACTCTGTGAGCTGGGAGGGCCCAGGGAGCTGCTGACTCCCGGCCACCAGGTGGAGTTGGAAGGCTGAGCTTCCCTCTCAAAACCTGTTCGGGTTGGGTCCTTGGAGCGTGGAAAACACACAGGAACCGGAAAGAGACACTTCCGCCTTCTGCCCTTCACCTTGCTAGCTCTCCATGAAGAAAATAGGAATTGTCCACGTGAAGAGAGCGCGTGTTCCCTGTGACTTTTATCTGGAGTGAGGTTCTCATGTTGCCGGCCAGGGAGATGGAGACACCAATGACCTGTTGGGGGTATTAAGGAAGTGACCAGCAGTGCTCTCCCATGGAACAGTGACCAGAGGGGAGTCCTTTGTCTCCCTTCTGGGGGAGGAGAAGACCACCTCCAGGAAGGGTGTGGCTGATCCCCTGGGCTAGAAGAAGGGGCCCTGGTTCTCAAGTGTGTCTGCATTCATGACCATCACTCACTGGTTCCTGTATCTTTTCACTCAACAAACAAGTATCTACTCGGGTGCCTGCTCTGTGCTGGCATTGTCCTAGGAGATGGGAGTACAAAATCAAATAAGACCTGGTTCTCTCTTCCAAGAAAATCCATATATAGTGAGGGAGGCAGATAATTCAATCAACAACTGTGAAGTGATGGGATCAGAAAGTAGGAACCTGGGAGGGGTGGGGGATAGGGGGGCGGAGGGCTACTCTAGCCTCAGGGATTCAGGACGGGCTTGGGAGGCTTGGGGAGGGAAGTAAGGTTTGAACAAAGCCAGAAGTAGAAAAGGGTGGAGCAGAAAGAGATAAAAAATAAATAAAAAGAGACTCCTTCCCTGAGGGAATTCTAATCTAATCTTGCTGAGTAGGAGCTGTGAAATGAGGAAGAGGAGGAGGGCTCAGACTCCTAGCAGAGGCAGGGAGGTACAAGACAGCAAAATTAACTGAGGATCAGCAAGTAGGCTGTGATGCCTGGAGCAAAGTTTCCCATGGGAGAGAGGAGGGAAGGAGGCCAGCCACTCTGCCCCTACCCTGCAGGGCCTTGTGTGCTGAGCTAAGGCATTTGGGGGCTTCATCCTGAATGCAGGGGAGGGTGCATGTGGATGATCAGATATAAAATTTCCAAGCAGTGGTTGTTGAGAATCAGGGGTGCTGATTTCTTCACCAAAGAGGGAGACAGGAACAGGATGAGATAAACCCTCCAGGTGTTAATAATCTGGGGGAAAGACCCCAGGAAGAATCCACTGATGAAATAAAAATTCGTATTTTAAGGCAAGACAAGAAAACTTTAAAAATAAAATTTTTCTCTGCCCCTTTGGGCCTCCTCCCTCCCCTCTAGCGTGCATTGTGTATCTGCATTACATGTTAACCAGACCTCCCCAGTGGCAGAAATACCTGCTCGACCATAAAGATCAATTTTTTTTTCCTGGCACCAGCCATGCAACTCCATAGAAGACAACGTTCTTTCTCAGTCCTGTAAGGGGTCATGATGATCCACCACTTGCCTTGTACATGCAGACATCTTTGGTGAACTTTATGTACAATGCCAATATATCATTTCCCTTAAAGAGAGAGATTGGTGCAGAACAAACTGAGTCAGACGGCCTGGAGAGATAGGGGGCCGCACCTAATGGAAGTTCTTAGCTTAAATACTTCCTTATGGCCTTATTAATGTTCCTAGCTCTATTACTTGTATTCTGTCTATTTTACAAGATTATTGTTTCCTGCATTACCAAATGTGTGACTGAGCCTCCGATAAAATTAATGATGACTAGGCGACTTGAAATGATCGACCAAATACATAGTTCTGTAAGACCAATGATTGTAATAGTGTAACTCTAGATATGGGAAGACTCAACAAGAGGGAACCATTTCCTGGACCAAAACAGACTAGTAATACAGGTGGTCCAGAGGCTTTGGGCTACTGTTAACAGGGCCTAGTCCAGTAATAGCACATTGAGTGGCCTATCAATGAAATCCTCACCTGACCTGGGAATGAGCATTCCTAGCACTATGGGACAAATCAGTCACAAAATGCCTCCCAAACCTTGGTCAAAATTAAGACCAAAAGGGAAGGGATTGTACAATAAACAATGTTGCCCACCATCCAGTTCTATAAGAATCAAGTCACCAGCCGCTGCAGTCGCTGACCTATAACACACCAGGGCGGAGATCGGGGTGTGGCACTTGGTGCTCTGGGAAAACTGATAGAACCGGCCCTCAGATAGTCTGACATATTCAGGAGAAAATTTTAATCCAGTTTCTTGCATCTTCCCATACTCAGAAGAGCACTAAAACCATTAACTAACATATCTGTTCCTCGTGGGTCACAGTAACCTTCTACCAAGATGTGTGCTTGATCGCACATGCCCCCTTCTCCAAAATCACATATGTACTGGCCTCCCCACTCCTGTTCAGAACAGTCCTCAGAGCTCCCTGTGAGACTGCCTCCCCGGTTATAATCCTCAGGTTGGCGCGAATAAAATCTTCCATTTCTTTCTTAGGTTGACTATTGATTAAATTTTTTTGTCAATACCACTTTCCTGGTTTGCCTCCTATATCTGAAGCCTTTCCTTCCCTTTCCTTGCTCCCTCTGCTGACCTCTAACTGTTGGGTTTCGTTGGGATTCTAGCCTGGCCAGTGGTTCTCAAAGTGTGGGCCTGGGACGGGCAACAGCAGCTGGGAACCTGTTAGAAATGTAAAAGTTGTAGGTCCTACCCCAGGCCTACTGAATCAGAAACTCTAGGTGTGGGACCCAGCCATCTGTGTTTACCAACCCTCCAGGTGATTCTAGAGCTCATTCACATTTGAGGACTGATTCATACTAACCCTGGCTGCACATTAGAATCACCTGGGAAGCTGTTTAAAAAATAATAATAAAGTCTGGGCCACACCACAGGCCAATTGACTCACAGCCCAGGGACAGAGGATTTTAAAGAGCACAAATCTGGCCTAGAGCAGTGGCTTTAATGTACAAAGGAACCCCCTGGGGCCTTGTTAAAATGCAGATTGTGATGCCCCAGGCCTGGCCGGGGCCCAGGATTCTGCTTTTCTAATAAGGAGATGTCAGTGACGCTGGTCAACAGACCGCACTTGGAGGTCTGTAAGGAGGGTCTACCTTCCCAGGCTCCTTGGACTGTCAGCTTCAACTACCACCTGTGTGTTAGTAACACCCACCACATCTAGCCACCCCACCCCACCTCCATCTTGAGCTCCTAGCCTGTAAGAAAGATTTCCAGCTGAAGGCCCCACCCAAGCCTCAGACTCAACGCTTCCCAAACTGACCTTGTCCTGTCCACCCTCCCAAAGTTCTACCTACCTTCTGTGTTCACTGTCTCAATGAGTCAGTAGAGTCATCCAAACCAAGGAAGACCGTGTCCTGAGGCCAAAGTAGGACAACGTTTTAAGAAGACATTACCCAAAAAGGGCAACCCAAATGCTCAGGCACTTGCCCCATTCCCTTACTTGGGAACTCCAGCCCCCTGCAAAGCATCCCCTCTCTTTTATTTGGGGGGTTGCCACAAGAGGCCTTGCGTGTGCTCTTTCAAGCCCTGGGGGGTTCTGTCACAGCTCAGGGTGATGACGAATCAAAAGGTCATTGGATGGGAGAGTGGAAGGGTCCCAGGATACTTTGGGGGAAGTTGGCAACGACAACTTTCTTTAACTTAATCATACTTCCTGGTACGGTACAGCCAGTGCTGAGCTCAGACTCCCTGGCTCTGTGGGATTTCTGAGGGTGGCCTGCAGGTGGCCCCACCAGCCCAGCCCCTGGCAACTCTGAGCAGCAGCAGTGTCAGTTAAGTGGCCCTAGTTCCAGCCAGGACCTCTCACTGCTCTTCACGCACATGGTTAGAGGTCCATCCTCGGGGCTCCCTTCTCTAGGGTTCTTGACTTAGTCTCTGTATTTGCTTCCTAAGGTTGTTGTAACAAAGTACACAAACAAGGTGGCTTAAAGCAACACAAATTTATTATCTCACTGTTTTGGAAATCGAGGTCTCTGCCAGGCCACATACCCTCCGAAGGCGCTAGGAGAGAATCCTTGCTTGCTTCTTCCAGATCTGGTGGCTCCTGGCCTTTCTTAGATGTGGTGGCACAACTCGAATCCCTGCCTCCCTCTTCACATGGCCTTCCTCCCTTGTCTGTCTCTCAAATCTGCCTTTCCTTTCTCTTATAAGGATACCAGTCATTGGATTTAGAGCTCACCCTAAACCCAGGATGATCTTGTCTTAAGATTCGTAACTTAATTACATCCACAATGATCCTATCTCCATGCAGGATCACATTCACAGGCACTAGAGGTGAGGACTTGGACATATCTTTTGGGGGACACAATTCAACCCATTACAGTCTCCATCTCTGTTAAAATATGGTGACCAGAAGAAAGTTCAATATTCTACTTCCCAGATAAGGGTAAAGGGATCCATAAGGAGGACCCTCACTTCCTGTGATCTGAATGCCATCTTATCAATGCAGCCTAAATTGTGTCCCCTTGTTCCCACCTCCTGTCACCTCTGATTGATCTTATTACCAATAAACTGCATTCAGGCAAGGTCTTCCCCACCTGGCACTTGTGAAGTTGATGCTTTCAAACCTAAATATAAAAGCTTACATACATCTCTATTAACTTGCATCTTATTGGTTTCAACCAGCATTCTAACCTGTCAGAATCACTTTGAACCACTATTGTATCTTCAATTGTGGAATTTTCCTTTCCAACTTTCTATTATCTACAAATTCAATAAGCATGTCTGAGACATGCAGCAGGGAAGAAAGCACAGAATCAGGAGTCAGGGAGCTAGACATGAGTCCTAACGTTGGACACGACTGTAGGAAAGTTCTGCTACTTCTCTGGATCTCAATAAGATGACCTCTATAGTCCCTGCTAGCTCTAAATCCTACAGCTAGTGAAATAGTTAAGAGTTCTAGCCCTGGAAGCAAACTTCTTGGTTTAAAGCCCAGGTTTGCCACTTATATAATGTATGACCTTGAACAAGCCACATAACCCCCTGTGGACAGGTCAGTTCCCTCACCTATACAAAGGGGGACATTATAATATCAGTATATTATAATTATATAAGCACATAATTATACTATGTAAGTATATATTACATACTTCTATACTATATACAGGTATTTTTTATAATAAATAATAAGCATAAAGTATATTATAATTACAATAGTAGTATCTACCTCATGAGGTTGTTAGGAGAAGTAAATGAATGGATTCATGTAAAGTGCTCAGCTCATGGCTGGCCTGTTAACAAGTGCTCAGTGCACGTTAGCTAGTTTATTCAAGACAAGCAATTAGTTACAGAAAAAAAACTTAACAGGAAAGAACCAGGATAGAATAACAATCAAAGACTGAATCCTATAGAAGTTCTCTGGAAATACAATGGCCGATGTCCTGGTTTTGGAGGGAAGATCCTGGTTTACTCCTATGGTCCCAGCATAATCATTAACAGTGCCCTGAGCCAGCCACAGTGGCATGCTCCTTAGGTGCCCACTCATGGAAGGACACGCTGTCCCCCTGAGAGGACTGTGGTTACCTGACAGCCTACATCCCTTACGTCCTCAGGACCACTTTAGCTTTTGAGCCAAAGTCATCCCAGCTGATGCCTGAAGCAGGCGGTGGTACAAGGGTGCAGCCATCTCTACCCAACATAGGACCCCTCTAATGGTCAACATTGTCTCCGCATTGGGCTGACAGACTCTGGCAGGTCTGCATCATGGTTTCCCAGCTCCCTCTATCCGATCCTACTTCCTTCGCCTTTCTCCTTTCACAGGTGTTCCTCCCGAATAAACCGTTTGCCTTCCTAACTCCTCAATGTCTGCTTCTCAGAGAACCAGCTGACTCAAGTCCTCTTTCACTTTCAAAAGTGAACCCATTTAGATGACGCGCTAGCCTTGACTTTGCCCCCCACCCCCTGCTTCAACCGTCATGGCTCCCCCAATGATACAATCACGTACAGCACACATTTTATCATCTTAACCACAGATCTAACAGGAGAACGCAAGGCCTCGGACTTGCTCAAGACAAGGTCACGTCGGGATGTCATTTCCCCTGATCTATCTGGAAGATGGCCCAACTAGCTCTGGCCAAAATATGAGGTTAATTGACAAAACACAGTGAATCCATAATAAGTTCAAATGATCACAACATCTTTTCTAAGTTTTAATAAACCAAATGTCTTATACTTTTTTGTAGGATGTTTTTCTGGCTTCTGAGTCTGTGGCCTTAGTTCACATCTCCCCGCACTCTCTGCAGGGCGTGCGGAGTTTGTCCTGGCTGCAGGCTCCCACCACCTCCTTAACCCCCAGTCCTCAGTGCCAGCTTCATACCTTCCTCTTCATGGTCCTGCATCTCCAGCCCACAGGGAGGACTGCCCAGTTCCAAGCCTCTGGAATCACAGCCCATCTCCACAGCCCTCCCTCAGGTACAACAGACCTGGTCTTAATGAATCTTCTCTCTGTCTCCTTTCACCTGAGCCCCTGTGGCCCCTCCTCCATCCCATCCTTACAGTCTGCTCTCCCCTTCCAAGCTCCCCTGCCCCTCTGATCCTCCAGGCTCCCCTCAGGGCCCAGATCAAGCCCCATCCCTCCTCTTGAGGGCTTCCCCACACCCAAAACAGCCATGGTGATGGAATACAACAGATCCAGCCCAGCAAACTCCGCCAAGCCCTCCTTTGTAGGCCACACATCCCCCTGGGCAGTTTCTCTGCCACCCACACCTATGTTTCCTAGACTCCCAGTAGGCTTCTCTCCAACTGAGGCCCTGCCCACCGAGACCATGGGTGCAGCTGGCCCCAGTGGAGGAATGGTCCAGGGGACAGAGGAGGCTTTCCTGCCCATAAACTCCCTGTAAGCTCCTTTTCTGGAGGGAAGGTAGTTCTGCCGGTGGCTCCTCCAAGAGTTTCCCTCTCCACACCCCAGTACTGACTTGTCATGCTGTCCAGTCCCACAACACCTGGAGCCCAGAGCGATGGCCAGACACCCTGGCTGCTTCCTTCTGGAAGGTTCTAAGCCATTAGCTGGTCGCCTCAGGCCAGAGCACAGGAAGGAGAAGGCGGGCTAGGGAGTTGAATGCTCCACTTCCTGAGGTGGTGAAATGACCTTGTGAACATGGGGGCAGTGATCAAACTCTCCCGCTCCCTTTTCGGCAGGCCCTGGCAGCTCTCCTCCCAGCCTCACCTACTTTGCTGTCCACAGAAACATCCTAGCCTCTCTAACCTTTTCTCATTCACTTATTATGTAAGTGTTCAGTGTCCACCGTGTGCCCAGCACGGAGTTGGCCATCTGGGCTTCAGGGCCCAGAATCTATTCTGTTGGCCTCTGAAAGCATTTTGGGGTCCTTCCTCCCTCTTTCCAAACTTAAATCACCAGCTAGCAAACCCTTCATGAGACACCCTTTCAATAGAGCCTGAGGGAATTGTTCTTGAGGAGATAGTGACCATCGCTCAATAATGATATTCATTCATTTGTTCACTCAGCAAATATTTATTGGGTATTTGTTATGTGCCAGGCACTGTGCTGATGCCTGGAATACTGCCACACAAAACAAATATCACCCCTGTGTAGTCTCGGGTCTGAGAGAGACATTAAACAAATAGACCCATAAATAAGTTTATCATCACAAATGGAGAAAAGTGCTGGGAAGGAAAATAACGGGTTGAGAGAGAGAGAGAGTAACAGGGCTGGAGGGTCAGGGAAGATCTCTTGCAGCTGAGATCCAAGGGAGGAGCAGGGCTGACGGGCACAGGATTGTGTGGCCTCCCCCCTGCACACCTGACCTCTCCCCCCCAGGCCCGGCAAGCTCCCTTCTTCCATGGCACTCAGGACCCAGAGCAGGCAGCCTCCTACAGCCACTGCCTGGAGGACTCCCCACTCCCCCCAAAGTCCTGATCTCAACCCAGGGGAAAATGATCACCTTCAAAGTGGGTTTTATGGCATTACTTGTCTTCTAAAGAGCCAGTCTGTGGCACCCGCAGAAGTGCGCTATCGGGCCCAGGAAGGAGGGCTAGACGCCAGTGGCCCTGCTCACCACATCTAGGGACTCCTGCCCCATCGCAGGAGCTGAGCTTCCAGACAGGGGCTTTGGAATGGCCACATTAAGGATGATTGTGGCAATAAAGTTCTATTAGCCATCTGGAGCAATGGCGCTCTCTCCAGGGCCAGCTCTGGGTCGCCGATGGCTGCCGACAGATGTGGGCAGAGAGGGGCTCTGAGGCACAGGGGCGGGTGACTGTCTGGGATGGAGGTCAGTTAGAGGGGGACGCCAGCCGTGGCCAGTCTGAGCAGCAGGGCACCAGAATACCCCGGCCAAAACCCCTGGATGAATTGTTTCTATTTTAGATATGATCCTCAAGAAACATTAGGGGTATTATTATTTAGAAAACAGCTTGCCTTTCCTTGAATAAATGTGAAAGACATATATGAGGTGTCAGGGATAATTAAGAGGAAAGCTCCCTCCTCCTCCCCAGGCTGTTGTTCTCTGACTCTCCCACAAAGCCTACATCTTATGGGAGTGATTCTAACCCAGGTTCAAACTCCAGCGAGGCCACTTAACCAGCTGTGTGATCTTGGGACTTACCTACAATCTCTAAGCCTCAGTTTCCCACTTGTAAAATGAATACAATAACCCCTCTCTCCACTGGCTTCTGGATGGAAGAGATGAAGGGCTTAGCCCCACCCCTGCCCCACCAAGGCCCCTTTAATGAGTGTTATGAGTACCCATTATCAGCAGCCCCTTTCAGGATGAGACTGCAGCCGAGGCCGACGAGGACGGCGAGGGAGAAGCACCGTGAGCCCTGGTGTCCCCGTCCCATTTCAGGTCCCTCCGTCCCACAGCTATGAGCCCAGTTATTCTTTGGCTGTGAGCTCCATCCCCCACCTTGTGAGAGTGGATTAACAGGAGCACAAACACAGGTGTCACTATGATTTATGGAGTAATTAGTAAACAATTAAGGTGTCTTGGAGCACAATTACACATTTTATTTCAGCCGTCTCGCATGGCGACGGCTTGGCTTGCCCATACTCAGCATTGAAGGCAGTGCCCGGCCCGCGGTGGTGGGTGATCGGAAAGGCTGTGTGGGTTTTATGTAAAACCAGGACATGGGGCAGACACTGCCTGAGAGACATAATGTCACATGTGTTGCCCTCAAAGGCAGCCGGTCCTGAACCTGCCTGGCCCATGTCAGGTCTCTGTATGGCTTCTGCACCACCCAGGAGCGGGAGAAGCCTCTGGGGAGGTCAGCTCACAGGCTCCAGGGCTGGCCAGGAGATCCTGAGGCATCCAGAGCCACGCTGTCACTGCCTGTCACTGCTGTGAGTGGACTCTCAAGGCTGGCGTGGAGCCCCGTGTCTAACCCGCCGCTTGTCTGTGCCCTGCACGAGGAGAGACACCACGTCCCCTCCTCTCCCGAGGGCAATAGCGTCCCCAACATCGACGCCATCAAGGCTCCTCCTTTTGTCCCCGTTCCAGTTCACTTCCCGGGTTCCCTCCACTCGGGGGCCTTGCCCCATGACCCTGCTGGGCATGCTTCCATCATCCCCTCCCCACATCTGTCGCCGAGTCGCCGAGTCCTGTCTAGTTACCTTCTAAACGTTGCTAGAACCCACCCACTCCAAACCCACCCCCTTCACTCCTCATCTCAAACCCTTTCATGGCTTCCCATTGACCTTGAGACAAAGACCAAAAGCCGACACAAGACGATAAGCCATGCACCCCGACCCATGCATTGTCAAATCATGACAATTCACCCATCCTCTCACCCGTGACGTGGCCCCCGCCCTTCTCTTTGGCCTTACGGTGCACCTCTCTCTTGGTGACTCTGTGAGCCAAACTGGACACAAACACTCTCTCCTGCTAGGGGACTCCACTCTCCTGTCTCTTCAGACCTGTTGGGGCACCAGCTCACAACCCACCCCACTCCTACCCCTACTGCCCACCCCACCAGGCTCCCTGCTCCCACTAGCCCAGGCTGATGGTCTCACCACTCACTCCTTTCACCATCCCAAGTCCAAACCCACCAGGGAGAACCCAGTTTCTCAGTTTCTTTTTCCAGGAAGTTTCCCTGGTTGATGTGGCCAACGCTGACTCCTCCCTGACCACCTCCAGTGCCTCAACGCCTGCACACAGCGTCAGCTTTTTTAGTTTTGCTTTGCTTATTTTTGGGTTTTGCTTGCTGTGAGGTAGCATGGCATAGAGGGCAGGAGCACAGCTGCCAGAGTCAGGCGACACTGGGTTCAAGCCCTGGCTCTGCCACTTGCTGGCTGTATGACCTTAAGCAAGTAACTTAAGCTCTCTGCACCTTTTTCCGCATCTGTAAAATGGGGGTTATTGTTCTGAAAAATAAGTGAGCTAAAGTGCTTAGCACAGTACCTGGTGTAGGAAAAGCTCAATGAAAATTGACCTTTATTATCACACACACACACACACACACACACACACTCTCTCTTTATAATGAAATTCTAAATGCCACAAAGGCAAGGACCTGATCAAGTACATTTCAAATCTCTAGAGAGACAAGTTATCTTTCAGAAACTACTCCTCTGGCTCCCACATTGGCACTCACCCCATCTTTCACTTCAAGTTTTCCATTTTTTTGCTTCCATTGAAACTCTGGTCTTAAGCATCCATCTATAGCCCATGTCCCAAGCTCCCTGACAACTGTAGCACTCTATGGGTCCAGGCTGAGCATGGAGGTGAGAATAGAGTTGCCAGGTAAAACACAGGGTGTTCATGCAATACTGGGAACATATTTATACTAAAAGAAGTCATTGTTTACATGAATTCAAATTTAACAGGGCATCTTGTATTTCTATTTGCTAAGCCTGGCAACCGTAGAAGTCTGGGAACTTCTCAGGAACCTCCAGCCATGCAGCGCTGTCTCATTTCTCCCACTGGGAAATTCCACTGTGACCAAATTGGTTTCCCTGGGGCCTCTTGTACAGACTTGGGATTATGTTTATTATGGCCAACTCGATTCTTCAGTAAACACTTCTAAATGCGAATAAGCATTAAATCCCATATAGTGGTTTTAACAGTCTTCCTGACTTTCTCTCCACTCCCTGCCCTTACAATCCCTGCTTTTATCACACCAGGAACACACACCGAGGAAAAATAAATACGATGAATGGGGAGGAGAGAAGTGGCTACAATAATCTCTAAGTTTCCTTCCAGTTTTTGACCTTGCATGTGGAATGTGGGTAGAATGCTCACTGGTACCTTGTGTGTCCAAAAATGCCCTGAGAGGTGATCATTACCTTCACTGGAAATAGAATTCTTAGATCATAATCCTTTTCTTTCAATGTTGGTAAATATTGTTCCACGGTCTTCTGGCTTCCTGTTTTGTGAATGAGTCTAAAGGCCTTTCCTGTGGAAATGACCCACTTCTTCCATCAACAGCCTGTAAAATTTTCTCTTTTTCTTCGGTACACAGTGATGCCACCTGACGATGTCGTAGGGTACATCTGTTTGCAACTATCCTGGAACTTTCTGTGAGCCCTTCCACACTCAAGATCTTGTTTTTCTTTAGTCAGGATATGTTTCTTCTGTGACTTCTTTAATTATTATTCCTCCATCTACCCTTCTAGAACCCCTGGTTTTTTGGGGGTTTTTTTCATATTATATTACTTGGTTATATTTCTTAGCTTTTTTGTTCCTGATCTCCACATCTTCGTGGTTTTATTTTGTTTGTGATCCATTTCTCCCATATTCATCCAGAACACAAATTAGGTTCCCAGCAGTGACCAGTCTCTTTTACAGTTTGCCTATCAATTTTTTAAATCCAGAAATTGCTTTTTGTTGGTTTAGAAAATCAATGTTTTCCCTAGTTTTCCTTGAGAGTTCTTCCTTCTATTCTAGGAAAGCTCTCTACTTCTATTCTGCTAAAGCTTCTATTCTACTAAAGCCTCATCATTTTGTTCTACCTCAGTAAAAGCCACCTGTTCTGGTTGTTCACTGAATTCCCCTAAGTGGGTGATGAGTTTTCTTTTTCCACTCATGATTATATGTTCCCTGGGCATTCAGACAGTTGTAGCTATTGAGGGTCTCTAGAATCAGAAAGATGGTGGATTTTTGCCTCCTAGTGGGCTGGCAGTGAATGAGCTGTCAAATGATGACCAGCTCCCTCTCCGCAGTGGGGGTAGGAAGCAGCCTTGCCCACATGTCTCCCCTTACACGACAGAGTGGTGGTCCTCTGCTACCCCGCACCACTGCTCAGCAGTTTCAGGCAACATTTCCAAGGACCACACAAATCTAGCAACCAGTACAAGTAGCTCTCTGCAGGTCCCTCGGGTCCTACTAGCAGTTGGGCCTGTCAGAGATTTGTGAAATCTTCTGTCTTCACCCTGAGAATAGAGGGCCTTCTCTACCCTGGTCACTCTGCCCTCACCTAAGCCAGATACCCATTGTCACACCTGCTTGGGCTCACCAGCAAGCCCACCCGCCGCTCCTTTAGGCCACGGAGGGAATCGCTATGGAAAGGGCCTGCGGGCCACAGGGCTGGAGGCTATCCTCAGGAAAGCAGCTTTCCCAACCTCCATTGTAAGTATTACTATTCCAAGACCTCCTCATCACTGTCCTGGAAGAAACCAGAATTCCTCTGGGATGGCTGCATGAATAGTTCCTTTAAAGGCTGTTAACGGGAGAGCAGGAAGTGATCTGAGCTTGGAATCAAAAGACTCGGGTCTGAGATCCAACTCTAAGCATTTTGTAAGTGTTAAAGTGCGTATGTCACCATGAATTATCTCTGTAATCATATTACTGAGCCAGACTCATTCCAGGCCTGGGTCCTGAGCCAGGCCCTCCCAGTGCTTTCCGGGGAGGCAGACAGTTTTCTGCCAAGCACTCCACTCAAACTCTTTAGGGAAAGGGAGCCATGATAAATCAAGACTAAATAACAGTAGCAGAGGCTAGACCATATTTTCACAGCATGTTGATGAGGACATCATATGGAACAGAGCTAAAGGGCTGACTGAAGTCAGGATATTTTACGTCTATCGCTTTTGCCTTATCTTCCAGACCTGTCATTGTGATATTGGAGGAAATTAAATTGTTCTGATGTGATTGGTCCCTTCCACAGTCACGCTGGGTTTCATCCAGTACCCTCTGGTTTTCTGGTATTTGTAAATTACTTATTGAATGGTTTGTTGCAATATCTCCCATAGGATAAAAGTGCCTGTCACAGCACATGACATTTATAATATGCTTTTGAGTTTCTTGGCAGCGTGTGCTAAGTAAATGTGAACTATTACTGTTGGTCTCTAACAAGGTGTCAGATGACCAGGCATGAGGATGAGGGGACAGGTTGGGTTCTCCCTCCGAGCACGATATCCCACTCATGGAGAACTCCCTCTGGGAACAGGAAATGAAAAGATTATCCTTATCCTCATCTAATTTGCCAAGTTAAGCCATTTGTCCCTTCTTCCTTCCCTTTTCTCACTTATTCCTTTGGTTCACCAGGTAATACACCTGTCCAGGAAATATTCATTCAGAGGGAAGTTACCTTAGAACACACCTGATCATTGACCCAGGGAAGATGTGAGACATCTTTACCTTGCCCCAAAACCTAGTGTCCAATTCAGGGATGCGAGAAGCCAAGACCAGAGCCCCAAGTTCCAATCACTAACCACAGACAGCAGTTTGCGGCACCTTTTGGGGATTTTTTATGAAAGAGGAAGATAAAAGTCAAGGCAATGGGGTCTCAGGCTCAGTGACCCATTGGCTGCCTGGAGCAGGTCACAGAGTCTCTCAGGATCTCACCTGTCCAATGAAGAGACTTGACTAGATGACCTCAGAGAGTCCTTCCAGAGAGTGGCTCTGCCTGTTACCAGGTCCTTAGGACACAGACATGGCAGACACACTCTTAGACCAAAGGAGAACCAGATTCTCTGACCATTGACCTAAAAGCCTAATGGCCATAATGCCTGCTGAGACACCCCACGGATTTAGCCAAGAATGGCAGCAGGGATGAACCCCAGCAAAATTTTGAACTAGGCAGTGAAGGTCTTTGGTGCTGCTATTCCTTGCCATGTCCATTTTTTGGTGGTTCTCTCCCTCCTCCTTCTCACTTCAGGCTCTTGGTGCCTTTATATGACCTCTGATGGCCCATAAAACTCCCAAGTAAGTAAGTCTTCTCCAGGCAATATTCACTACTCACATATTTCACAATCCCCCTCCAGCCATCAAACTTACCTGTCCTCTATCCCTATCAGAAGATCTGCTTGTTGATTCAAATTCATCAAGAAAACAAAATTGGAAATATATATGGCCAATATAGCTTATTGCTTTACATCATAACTGGGAACACTGAGACCTTATAAACAGAGGTCATTTTAGCTATTTGGCAGGAAAATGGTTTGGGTGTTTCTCCAAGCACTCAAAGCTCACCAGCCCAATTGTAAGACGTCCTATTTTAACTAACACCTCATCCTCCCACCAATGGAAGCAGGATGGGATGGGATTAAAAAAAGAGGTTTAAAATTGAAAACTTGTCACATTAGAAGTGAGAAAATGCCTAACCTCTATTTGCATTCTGGGTCCCATGTTCCAGGGAGCTGCAAGGTGGCATGATGGCACAAGCCCAGACTGAACAGGAGGAGCCCTGGGTTCTAATTCAATTGCTGTCATTTATGCACTGAGTGATGCCAGACAAGTCTCTTCCCTCAGAGCCTGGCTTTTATGTTGCAGATCATGGGGGTGGACCAGAGGGGTTTCTTAACTCTTACAAGTTGTGTTCTCACCTTCACTTGCCTCCTCCCTCGTGAAGAGCTTATACTGTCAGTTATCATCAAAGGGCTGCAGGACTGGGGAACACTCCGTTAGCAGTCACTTTTCCTGCTGGCTGAGGATGAAATCTGTCACTCCAGAGATCCCCTTGTCCTTTCTATCAAAAAGACACATCCTGGGCTTCCCTGGTGGTGCAGTGGTTAAGAATCCACCTACCAATGCAGGGGACATAGGTTCGAGCCCTGGTCCGGGAAGATCCCACATGCCGCGGAGTAACTAAGCCCATGAGCCACAACTACAGAGCCTGTGCTCTAGGGCCCGCGAGCCACAGCTACTGAGCCCGAGTGCCACAACTAACTGAAGCCTGTGTGCCTAGAGCCCGTGCTCCACAACAAGAGAAGCCACCGCAATGAGAAGCCCACGCACCGCAACAAAGAATAACCCCCACTCACCGCAACTAGAGGAAGCCTGCGTGCAGCAACGAAGACCCCACATAGCCAATAAATAAATAAATAAAATAAAATAAATTTTAAAAAATTTGTTTTAAATTTTAAAAAAAAGACACATCCTGTTCTCCACACCCTCTCCAGCATTTATTGTTTGTAGATTTTTTGATGATGGTCATTCTGACTGGTGTGAGGTGATACCTCATTGTAGTTTTGATTTGCATTTCTCTAGTGATTAGTGATGTTGAGCATTCTTTCATGAGTTTGTTGGCAATCTGTATATCTTCTTTGGAGAAACGTCTGTTTAGGTCTTCTGCCCATTTTTGGATTGGGTTCTTTGTTTTTGTGATATTGAGCTGCATGAGCTGTTTGTAAATTTTGGAGATTAATCCTCTGTCAGTTGCTTCGTTTGCAAATATTTTCTCCCATTCTGAGAGTTGTCTTTTCATCTTGTTTATGGTTTCCTTTGCTGTGCAAAAGCTTTGAAGTTTCATTAGGTCCCATTTGTTTGCTTTTGTTTTTATTTCCATTTCTCTAGTAGGTAGGTCAAAAAGGATCTTGCTGTGATTTATGTCATAGAGTATTCTGCCTATGTTTTCCGCTGAGAGTTTTATAGTGTCTGGCCTTACATTTAGGTCTTTAATCCATTTTGAGTTTATTTTTGTGTATGGTGTTAGGGTGTGTTCTAATTTCATTCTTTTACCTGTAGCTGTCCAGTTTTCCCAGCACCACTTATTGAAGAGGCTGTCTTTTCTCCACTGTATATTCTTGCCTCCTTTATCAAAGATAAAGTGACCATATGTGTGTGGGTTTATCTCTGGGCTTTCTATCCTGTTCCATTGATCTATATTTCTGTTTTTGTGCCAGTACCATACTGTCTTGATTACTGTAGCTTTGTAGTATAGTCTAAAGCCAGGGAGCCTGATTCCTCCAGCTCCATTTTTCTTTCTCAAGATTGCTTTGGCTATTCTGGGTCTTTTGTGTTTCCATACAAATTGTGAAATTTTTCATTCTAGTTCTGTGAAAAATGCCATTGGTAGTTTGATAGGGATTGCATTGAATCTGTAGATTGCTTTGGGTAGTATAGTCATTTTCACAATATTGATTCTTCCAATCCAAGAACATGGTATATCTCTCCATCTATTTGTATCATCTTTAACTTCTTTCATCAGTGTCTTATAATTTTCTGCATATAGGTCTTTTGTGTCCTTAGGTAGGTTTATTCCTGGGTATTTTATTCTTTTTGTTGCAATGGTAAATGGGAGTGTTTCCTTAATTTCTCTTTCAGATTTTTCATCATTAGTGTATAGGAATGCAAGAGATTTCTGTGCATTAATTTTGTATCCTGCTGCTTTACCAAATTCACTGATTAGCTCTAGTAGTTTTCTGTAGTGTCTTTAGGATTCTCTACGTATAGTACCATGTCATCTGCAAACAGTGACAGCTTTAGTTCTTCTTTTCCTATTTGGATTCCTTTTATTTCTTTTTCTTCTCTGATTGCTGTGGATAAAACTTCCAAAACTCTGTTGAATAATAGCAGTGATAGTGGGCAGCCTTTTCTTGTTCCTGATCTCAGTGGAAATGGTTTCAGTGTTTCACCATTGTGAACAATGTTGGCTGTGGGTTTGTCATATATGACCTTTATTATGTTGAGGTAAGTTCCCTCTATGCCTACTTTCTGGTGGGTTTTTATCATAAATGGGCGTTGAATTTTGTCAAAAGCTTTTTCTGCATCTATTGAGATGATCATATGGTTTTTATCCTTCAATTTGTTAATAAAGTGTATCAGATTGACTGATTTACATATACTGAAAAATGTAAATTGATACAACCACTATGGAGAACAGTATGGAGGTTCTTTAAAAAAACAAAAATAGAACTACCATACGATCCAGCAATCCCACTACTGGGCACATTCCCTGAGAAAACCATAATTCAAAAAGACTCATGTACCACAATGTTCACTGCAGCTCTATTTACAATAGCCAGGACATGGAAGCAACCTAAGTGTCCATCGACATGTGAATGGATAAAGAAGATGTGGCACATATATACAGTGGAATATTACTCAGCCATAAAATGAAACGAAATTGAGTTACTTGTAGCGAGGTGGATGGACCTAGAGTCTGTCATACAGAGTGAAGTGAGTCAGAAAGAGAAAAACAAATACCGTATGCTAACACATATATATGGAATCTAAAAAAAAAAAAAATGGTTATGAATAACCTAGGGACAGGACAGGAATAAAGACGCAGATGTAGAGAATGGACTTGAGGACACGGGGAGGGGGAAAGGTAAGCTGGGACGAAGTGAGAGAGTGGCATGTACTTATATACACTACCAAATGTAATATAGCTAGTGGGAAGCAGCCGCATCGCACAGGGAGTTCAGCTCAGTGTTTTGTGACCACCTAGAGGGGTGGGATAGGGAGGGTGTGAGGGAGACACAAGAAGGAGGAGATATGGAGATATATGTATATGTATAGCTGATTCACTTTGTTATAAAGCAGAAACTAACACACCATTGTAAAGCAATTATACTCCAATAAAGATGTTTAAAAAAAAAAAAGAAAAGAAAGACACATCCTGGGCTTTAAAAGTTGGCTCCAGCCAGATTCACTTCCAAGCAGCAGGCCAGCCTTCCTCCCTGGGCAGCACTTTTGAAATGTAAAATGAAGGTTTGTTTTGTTGTTTTTTCACCACTGACCTACATTTGGATGAATGGAGCCAAGCTGTTGCATTTGGAGATGTGCTGTGCATCCTTAATGGCCTCAGCATTCCCACCAGATGATGTGTCACCTTCACAACCCAAATTCAGCTGAAGCTTACAAGCTAATCAGACAGGACAATGTCCCTATGTACACAGAAGGTCCAAGCCCCAGAATCTCCCTGTCCCAGACCCTCTGGACCATAAAGCTACCAACACAGTCCAACCAAACTTATGCCAGTCACAGCCTCAAGAATGCCACAGTGAAGGGAGTGGCCATGAGATCTTCACAGAAAGGAACCTGCCTAATGATTTCTAGAGCAGTCAGAAATTCCTGGTTCGATGTGAGTCTGTCTGCCTAGTTACTTAAACTCTCTGTGCTTCGGATTCCTTCTCTGTGAAACAAGTGTACTAACACCTACCTTGCCCTTTGCAAGAATCAACTGAGGTGACAGATGCAAAATAAAACACTTGTAAACCAGGGGTCTTTGGGGAGGGTGGCATTGTAATTGTCAGAGAATTGTTTCAAAATAGACATGCCAAAATCCCTTCCTCTCTCTGGCCATATGTATTCTGGAAAGGTCCACAGAAGATTCTTTGATCCACACTGCCCCATCCTCCTACATGACTGGGCTCTCTGAACCCCCTCCTTATGTCAGAGATGCCCGGGGCTCAGCAACCAGCCAACCCCAGACTCTGGACCCTTGACTGTTGTTCACATTAACTAATAAATCCCCAGCTTACTCGTGGTCGCCCATATTCACATAAGCATCAACCCAACACAAGGCCCTTAGCAGCCATCATGTTTATCCAGCAGGGTCTTTAGACACCTTCTCAGACTCAGGTCCCTTGAACACTTGAGTATCATTGATGGTGATTTGTCACTAATATCATGCAGACCATGCTCACATGTAAAATATCTTCTTGGCAGTTTTCAAAAAAGGCCCCAAATCTTTGACATTTCTTCCATTAAAAAGTAGAGTCTATGTCCCCTCCACGTGGATCTGCCCAAATGTATGAGTGCTTTAACCAGTAGAGAATGGTACAAGTGATGCTGTATGACCCCCAGTTTTGGTCAGAAAATGCCATACAGCTTCGACTTGGATCTCTTGGAATACTCACTCTGGTGGAAGCCAGATGCCATACAAGAAGCCCAACTACCCTGAGATCACCACGCTGGAACGATCCCAGGTGGGACTCCAGTTGACAGCCCCAGCTGAGCTCCTAGGCAGCAGCGAGCGCCAAGAACAGCTATGTGAGTGAGCCGTTTTGAACGCTCAGCCTTATCAAGACTTCTGTGATTCCAGCCCCAGCCAGCTTCTGACAGTAATCACTTCAAAGACCCCATGGAAGAAACGCCCAGCCAAGCCCTTCCTGAATTCCTGCCTCACAAAATTGTGAACAAAATTAAGTGGTGGTTTTAGATTGCTAAGTTTTGGAGTAAGTTGCTACAAAGTGAAACACCTTCCAATTTCAATTTTTAAACAATACAGTGGTGAACATGAGAGGTGGACATTTGCTCGGGTTGCTTGATCCCATCACAGGTAGGCAGTCTTATACTCCATGGATGGGAGTAAAAGTTGGTGAACTTCCCGGAAGCAATTTTGGCAACACCCAGCGAGAGCTTTGTTTTTTTATTTTTTTTTTAAGATGGTAAATTTTGTTATTTTTTTAAATTTTTATTGGAGTACAGTTGCTTTACAATGTTGTGTTAGTTTCTTGCTGTACAGCAAAGTGAATCAATCATACGTATACATATACCCACTCTTTTTTAGATTTCCTTCCCATTTAGGTCACCACAGAGCACTGAGTAGTGTTCCCTGTGCTGTACAGTAGGTTCTCATTAATTATCTATTTTATACACAGCAGTGTATATATGTCAGTCCCAATCGCCCCAGGGAGAGCTTTAAAACACACATGTCCTTTGACCTCTCAACTGCAATTTAGGACTCTGCTCTAGTGACATGATTACAGGTATACACAAGGAATTATCTGAATCAGCTGTACAGATGTTCATTCGGTACAAAATGAACAAAATAGCAAAACACTGGAAATAACCTAAATGTTCCACTGAGAGATGGGTTAAATAAGCTTTAATATATTCACTCAAGAAACTACTTTACACCTGTTTAAAATTATGTTTTTGAAGTATATTTGATGACAAAATATTCATGACCTATTGGTAAATAAAAGTTGAGATTACAAACGGTATCTTCCTTATGTTAAAACTACATGTATCTGGAAGAAAACATCTCAAATTATAAAGGTGATAATGTCTGAATATTGGCATTGCTCTCAGTTTTTACTTATTTTTTCCATATTTTCTACATTTTCTATTATCAATATGCACTACTTCTATAATCAGAAAAAAAAAAAAAAAGATATTTCAAAGAGAAAGAAAAAAATGTGATGCTCCAATTGCCAAGAATGTGAAAGAGGCTGTGTACCTAACTGCCAGTGACTTCTAGAAGGCTAATAGGACCGCCAATCATAGCTACAGATAGAAGTGAGCTGGCAAACGGGAGACTGAGATTGAAGATCAGAAACCAAAAGTTAAAGGGGAGCTGGGGAAAGAAACTACCAGATGGAGAACCGTCCAGCCCAGAAAAAGACGCCAGGGCCCTGGCCATATCACTATGAGCAGAAGATGACATACAGTTTACTACAGAACTATAAGAAGGTAGCCACTCAGTGTGTATACGTGGTGGTGAGTTGGGAGGAGCTTGAGTGGAGGCCACAGATTACAAGCTCCTGGGGTCTCCTGAAGACTCACATGAGCAAAATGCAGAATCTAGCACTGCACTGTCTAATATGGCAACCACTACCCACGTGAGTTATTTAAATTTAGAAATGAAAATGAAATAAAATGTAAAACTCAGCTCTGTCACATTAGCCACATTTCAGGTGGCTAATGGTTATCGTATTAGACAGAGCAGAGTAAGAATCTTCCATCATCGTAGAAAACTTTCTAATAGACAGCGCTGCTCTAGGGAATCGCTTAACTTGGATTCTTTGATTTCTGCAGGGACAGCAATGCATGGTGGAAAGATGGAATTGGAAGTCAGAAGGCCAGTTGAAACTCAACTCTCACATTTATCAAATGTGAGATTTTGGACCCATTATTAACCTCCCTGAGTCTCAGTTTCCTTATCCATCAAATGGGAATAAGAATATCTGCCTCGTAGTGTCACGATAAAAATTACAGGACACAAAGAATGCAATAGATCAGTGTTTACTCCAGTAGGCGCTCAAAAAGCAGTAGCTATCATACTAATGAGGATCCGTGGGATCATTCTAAGAACATCTCAGAATATCCTAACCAACCAGACCTACTCAGAAACCAAGACCCTTGGCACCCAGGATCAGCTTAAAACTAAGAGGTTCTCTGGCTTTTTGCAAGGTTTTTGTAAGGTCACGTGGTCTCAAACCTAATAAAAGCCCAAGCACATGCACACTGAAAGAAGCAGGTTTGAAGATGCCTAGAGCTCTGTAGCTGTCATCCCTCCCCACAGCACAGCCTCTTGTCCCCATTCCGTAGATGGGGAACGGGGGTTCAGCAAGGTTATCATTGGTGCAGCTTGGGACTCAAGCCCAGGTCTCAAGTGCCCCACACCTCCCCTGCCACCTGCTAAAATGTCTTATGACAGTGGCATATTCAGGAGGCTTTGTGAAACTCAGTCTGAACCCCTCCGTGGGCGAACATATGACCCAGCAATACCACTCCTGGACATATATCCAGAGAAAACCATAATTCGAAAATGTGCATGCACCCCAATGTTCATTGCAGCACTATTTACAATCGCCAGGATATGGAAGCAACCAAAATGTCCGTCAACAGAGGAATGAATGAAGAAGATGTGGTACATATATACAATGGAATATTACTCAGCCATAAAAAAGAACAAAATAATGCCACTTGCAGCAACGTGGATGGACCTAGAGATTGTCATACTGAGTGAAGTAAGTCAGACAGAGAAAGACAAATATGTGATATCGCTTATACGTGGAATCTAAAAAAAGGGTACAAATGAACTTATCTACAAAACAGAAATAGAGTCACAGACATAGAAAACAAACCTATGGTTACTGGGCAGAAGCAGTAGGGAGGGATAAATTGGGAGATTGGGACTGACATATACACACTACTATATATAAAATAGATAACTAACAAGGACCTACTGTATAGCACAGGAAACTCTACTCAATACTCTGTAATGACCTATATGGAAAAAGAATCTAAAAGAGAGTGGATATATGTATATGTGTAACTGATTCACTTTGCTGTACACCTGAAACTAACACAATATTGTACATCAACTATACTCCAATAAAAAATTTTTTTTAACTTTTAAAAAAAAAGAACAACCCTCCTTGGGCAAGACAAGCCTGTCTGCTAGAGGAAATGAGATGAGACTCCTGGTCTCCGGGGAGTGGGCAGCAGACTCCTGCTATTCCCACGGAGGATGAAGAATCAGAACAAGCCGTCAGCGGTTAGAGGACATAAAAAGCACTCCCAGGCATCGCTTAATGGCTAAAGAGGAAGAGAACTAGAACACACAGCTTGTGGAAATGGAATCGGGTGTCCACTCCGATAGGGATAGAGTACCAATCTCAGGATGGTGGAATGAGGAAGAATCGGCCTGCCATGGGGCAGGCAGCAAGCGTAAACACCCAGACCTCTCCACCCGCTCAGCTCCGACATAAAGCACAGTCACAGAGCGAGGGAGCCAATTTCAGCCTGACAGGAGGAGGCATAAAGGAGCAAGACAGGAATAAAGACTCAGATGTAGAGAATGGACTTGAGGATATGGGGAGGGGGAGGGGTAAGATGTGACAGGGTGAAAGAGTGGCATAGACATATATACACTACCAAAGGTAAAATGATAGTTAGTGGGAAGCCACCGCATAGCACAGGGAGATCAGCTCGGTGCTTTGTGACCACCTAGAGGGGTGGGATAGGGAGGGTGGGAGGGAGGGAGATGCAAGAGGGAAGAGATATGGGAACATATGTATATGTATAACTGATTCACTTTGTTATAAAGCAGAAACTAACACACCATTGTAAAGCAATTATACTCCAATAAATATTTAAAAAAAAAAAAAAAAAAGCTATGTGGAACTGGATGCTTCCTCCCCAGCACGGCATAACCACGCTGTAACTACACAAAGTGCTCAAAAGGGCACTGCAGCTAATCAACAGTGACCCCTTTAAAAAGAGAGCTCTGCTTACCGTTATGGACGTGCTGAACACAACCAGCAGGATTTAAAATCAGGCTCCCCTTACTCATTTATTTTTCCATATGACTTGAACCGTGTTTTCCCCAGGTTCCAAACTAATGAAATGCTAATTTAGAAGCTGTGGTCATCTGCGGCTGGTGCTCCTGTGCTCATTTCTGCTCCCTGCCCGCAGGGGGATGAGCTTCTGGGGCTTCTGGGAATTTCCCTGGATGCCCAGTTGTGTGGGAAGGGATTCGCTGGGAAGAAAGGTCGGGCACCAGCGCTCCTCTGCTCCAAAGGGCTCCGGGCTGCTCTGTCGGGAGATCCTGACAGCTAGCAGGCTGGCGGCCTCACCTGCTTCTGGGCATGTTAAGCTGCACAGGGAACTGGAAGGCTCGCTCAGCACCAGCTACAGGCAAGGGCTCTGCACGCCAGGGACCCGAGAGGCCTAGGGTACCACTCCCATCTGCCCCCCACCTTACTTTCTCCTTCCCTTGAGGAGAGGATGCAAACCTGTGACGCTTCATCCCTACTGTTTAATTGTATGCTCAGTGGTGGTTTCCCTCCATTTACCAATGTGATACTAAAAAATCCAGTGCATTACACTCCCCTCAATTAGTAAAGTCGGCACCAGGGCCTACTTGCCACTGCTGCTCCGTGTGTGCCCTCCTGATCATCATTCTCCCTCCCCCAGCATCCAGAGACCTGTGTCTGTGCACAGCGCTGGCTGGTATAAACGGCTGGCAGGACACTTGCGGCCACACCCTTGGGTGAGCCCTGCAGGGTGCAGGCTCCTGGTTAATGCTGTCTTTGAAGCAGCCTAACCTGTTGGACCCCGGCTCCAGCCCACCTCAGCCAACAAGATTTCCTTGTTTCTGCTCACTTTTCTCCTCTCCCAGTACTAAACTCTCTGGACGTTAACAATAAGACAGCGACTCCCTAAATGTGCCTCCATCTCCTGTTCCTGGCCCCCTTCTCTGCCCAGCCTCTCCAAATGCCACACCCTCAATTCCACTCAATGAACTTTTGATGCGAGCCTACTCTGTGCCTGGCATTGTCAAGGCCATTCATCCTCCCACTTGGCTCCATGATGGCCTTTCTTCACGCATTCCCACACCTGGCAAAGATGCTCAATGAGTATATGTGGGATGAATGCCTACATAGGAGGAGACAGTCATGCAAACAGCCAATAAAGCACAATGTAATCAGTGCTATAAAAACCTGAGTACAATGTCCTTTGGGAACTCAGAAAAGAGAGCAATTAATTCTGCCTGGGTAGGATGCGTTCCAGGCAGAGGCCACCGGACGTGCAAAGAAATGAAAATGCATTAGTGTCGTGAGGCTGGCGAGGTGGCCAGCTCTGCTGTCCATGTTCTTGCTCAACAGCAAAGCTATGAAGCCACAGAAGGGCTGACCTTGATGCCTCTATGCAGGGATCCATGTGGACCCCGGTGAAGGTAGGCCTGCCTTCCTGATGAGTACCGGGCTCCTCAGGAATACCAGTCCCTGGGCTCTGCTCTGTGCAGTCTCCTGGGATAGGCTCTGGCGACACCAGGATGAATCAGACCAGTTGCTGACCTCAAGGAAGTGAGTGCAGAGTGATGGAGAGAGACAGGGTGAGCAATTGTCATACACAGTATGTAGTACAGTAAAGCCTGATGGTTCTGTGGGCCCTGGGCACCAGCTGCTATGAGCTCTGAGATGGCGGGAATGGCCAGAAATGGGAGATGGAGACATGGTTAGGGAGTCGATGTCTTGAGGGAATATACTCAAGACACTGGTTTGTTGTTAGAAGTATTGAGAAGGCCAGAGAAAGGATGGAATACATCTAGCTCAGGTCCCACTGCCACCAGGGAATAGCCTCTGGTGTTCCAGAGGGTGTGCACCCCAACCCAAAACCTGCCACAGTGGGTGACCTGCAGAATACGGCTTATGCAGGAAGGCAGGTACTTCTGCGGGCACTGGGTAACCTCGTCTAACTCCCCTTCCCTTCTACCCACGATGGCTTCTACTCCATTCCTTCCTTCTAGTCTTCTTCCTCCTGAAAAAAGAGGCAAAGTAGAAAGAGATAAGGACTAGAAAGCAAGACTGAAGAAAAGAGAAAGAGGAGAAAGAAACAAGGGTGGGTGGGAGGTGGAAGCATCGTGAAGACCCCTTGGCATTAAATCAGTGACACAGCTTGGCTTTTCCAAGGGTACAGTGGAGCCTAGAGGCCTCTGCTCCAGGGTCAGGCCAGGAGAGGGTCTTCCCAAGAGCCTGCTGAAAGGTCCTGGGGAAGACCAAGGTCACTGCCCTGGGTTCTATCCCCCAGGCCCACAGGCCTCCTTCCCAGTACAGGTGACATTCTGAGCCCAGAGGGCCAGCCAGGAAGGGGCAACGGCCCACAAAGGCTGCTTTGGATTTCTCCCCTCATCAGGCGCCCATCCTGCACAAATATTCTAGTGAGGCTACTGGTCTCGCTTGACTCTGAGTCTGGGAGGATTCAGAGACCCAACTGTTTACTGACTTGTCTTCTGCTTCAGACGATTCTGCACTTCAAATTGCTTTGGTTCAAACTCCTTGTGATTTTTTCTGGGCTGCTGGGAGGAGAGTGTATTGATTCTGTGTTTTGATAAGGTCAGAAGTGATCAGCTCTGACAGTCAAGTGGATGGCCTGTCCCCTTCCCCCTCCACTGGATGTGGTTCCACACACAGAAAAGGAGTGAGAGCAACAAAGATGGGGGAGGAGAGGCGGCGTCCTTTGTCTCAGTGCTTTGGAAAACCTCTTTAAGCCCCATCAGCAAAAGTGGGCTCCTCTCAGGTTGCAATCTCAGAGAAGCAGTAAGGGCACACTTGATCTTTTCCATGTGCAGTGTCATTTTCCCTTCCCTCTGTGCATTCCTGCCCCCCAGCCTACCCTCCTAGGTGGTGACTCACTTTCCTCCAAAGAACGAATTAAGTGCCACATAACATCGGCAGACTCCCAGTGACACTGATAAACGTTCTGAACCTGCAGGGTTGTTCAGACAGAGATGACTAGGAGGCCACAGAGAAGTCCCCTCTGAGGTTTACACAGCTGATTTGAGCTTGATGAGAAAAGTGCTTGGATCCTCCTCACTTTGCTAAGGCCACGGGCAGGGAGGTTGCCTGAAGCATCTTCTCAAGGAAGAGTCCACAGCTCCCCAGGAAGAGCAGGCATGCTCCCAGCCCAACCCTGCCAGCCAAGGGCTGATTCTCTTCTGAGGCCTTCCAAATAGTATGCAAAGCACTGTGTCTATAGGTGTCTTGATATCTTAGTAAAAAGAAGATCCAGAACTTCCATCAAATTCTCCAGAAGACCCAAGATCCAAGAAAGGTGAAGAATGCTTCTTCTATAAAATCCTTTCAAAGATCCTTTAGAATGTGCCAGGCTCCCCAAAACACCTCTCAGCTGGCAGTGCCATGGGAGGTACCCTGAGCTGTCAAGACCTAGGACAAAGAGTGATGTCTTAAGTGGACCGGGTGTGTTGGTACAATGCTACTGCCCTGACGGTCTGAGGGTCCAGCTGAGAACAAGCTCCTTGACAGGCCTGCTAACCAGAGGAAAGGAGCATGAATACAGTACCCACTTCACAAGAAGCAGACGTCCCATGCACTGATGTCAGTTGGATACCAGCTACAGAACTGTGTTCAATCCAAGTTCCACGGGATTTGAACCAACCTCAGTATACTCAGAGCCACTCACCAGGTTGGTGAAAGGCCTGAAATCACAACAGCAAACACAACAGAAATCACAGCTACAGCTGAGGAGACGCCAACTCTACCAGGCACATTGTTGGGTGCTTCAGGCACTGGATCTCATTAACTACTCACAACAACAACCCTGTGAAGCACCTCCATCTCCACTGGACAGATGAAGAGGTTGGGATTCAGAGAGAGAATGTGTTCATTATTACAAGGCCAGTATGTGGAGATGGTTGAATTTGAGCTGATGTCGTGTAACTCCAAAGCCTGTGCTTCAGGGACTAGGCCATCAAAGGAACCAAGTCAGAACTGGGGAAGAGCTGGGAGAAGAGAACCCCTGGAAACATGACAACAGAGAAGAGACTAAACTATTGCTGCAAAGAGAAGAACGGGGTATAAGAAGGGAAGTTACTAGAAGGCAGATTTCAGTTATACAGAGGGTTTTTTTTGCTGTACTTTGTTTGCTTTGGTTTTTTTCCCTGTATTTTGTTTGCTTTGTTTTTTTTCCCAACAGCATTAGACAGTAAGTCACGGTAACTGCCATGCTCTCGGTCCCCTTCCAAGAAAAATTTCCCCACTGAAGCTCCTGCTGAGAGTTAGGCTATTTCTTCAGAGATAACCATGGTTTGCTCTATGCAGCTCCATTACCACACTGTCTGGACCAGAAGTAGACTCCTGATTCCGAACAGTCAGACCTGACCAGGGGAGAAACTCAAGACTAACAGTGTTTCAGTTAAGGTACTACTTGCTGCTGCAACAAACAAACTCGAACAAGTATGATGGTTCAGACCTGATATAGACTTATTCTTACTTGTGTAAAGCCCCAAGTGGAGGTTCCTAATTGGCAAGCAGATCTGCTTTGAGTGGTGATTTAGGGACCCAGGCTGTTTCCACCTTGTGTTTCTCTACCTTCAACATGTGGCTTCCAAGATCGCCGTGCTGATCTATATCAAGCCAACAGAAAGGGAAGGATCATGGAGCACTGTACTTGGGATGTTTTATGCCAGGCCTGGAAACGGTACACATCATCTCAGTTCACATTCCATTGGCAGAAACTTGGTCACATGGTTACACCTAACTGCAAGGGAGGCTGGGAGATGTAGTCTAGGCGTGTGCCCAGGAAGAAGAGGAAATTGGCCTCTGCTAGGAGGAGAGAGAAGCCAGGTGCTCAGCCGAGGTACAGCTGCAACAGTATTTACGGTCCTCTCACACTTTTGTAATTCTCTCCCTGAGGCCCTGAAGAAGGAAACAAGTGTTCCTTTTCTGAAAACAATAATCCTCTTGAGAGCTATGTACCAAACAGGAAGCCCATATGACCCAGGGCCCCACTAAATAGTGAATCATACATATGGCCATTTTACAAGTTTGTCCCCAAGACTGTAGACCAATAGGCCTCCACTTACAAAATAGTAGCACTTCAGATGTCTCTATTTTGGTGCTTTTCTAGAAGCCTCCCAAAGGAACTGGTCTGTCTTATCTCCATGAATTCTTGCTCATTCTCCTGTTGGCTACTGTCCACCATCACCCTGCTTGTCACATTAACATCTGGCAATGCCATTCTGCCATGTCAACAGCACACCATCCATCCCCCTGCACTGACCCATTCTGGACCTCCTATACCCCTCGGAGCATCTCTTCACCTCCTGCCTGCCTCCTAGAGTTTAGTCCCCACTCGCCTCCAAACACCACCCTCAGAGCCACCTGCACCAGGGCTGCCTAATTGCACAGCTCAGAAGCACCACCCACAATGTAATCTATGTAAATGACGCCCCCTGAGTTGTGCCCTGGGCAGCCCTAAGTCAGATACCAGGAGAGGAATCACCAACCTCACGTGCCAACATCTTCAAACCTTAGCTCTTGCTACATTAGGGTCTCTGAAAAACATAGAATATTCTAATTGTTTTGACTGAAGTTTAATATGGAGAAACTAAGGCACAACCTTAAAAGCATGGAATGGAATAGATTAGATTGCATTTCTTTTTTAAAAAAATTTTATTGGAGTATAGTTGATTTACAATGTTGTGTTAGTTTCAGGTGTATAGCAGAGTGATTCAGTTATACATATACATATATTCTTTTTCAGATTCTTTTCCCATATAGGTTATTACAGAACATTGAGCATAGTTCCCTGTGCTATACAGTAGGTCCTTGTTGATTATCTATTTTATATATAGTAGTGTGTGTATGTTAATTCTAAGCTCCTAATTGATCCCTCCGCTAGACTGCATTTCAATTGACCTGTCTGTTCTCACCTGGGAAAGTGAAACACTGACCTTAGTTTCAAGACCAGTTGCTATGGGTGTCTGTCTGTCTGTCTTAACCGCCTTTGACATAGTAATCAAAGTCCCTGATAAAAATACAAAAGTTATAACTGCTACAATAGAGTCATTTGCTGAAAGCACTTACTTTATCTGTGTCTTTATCTGTGACCATATATTCATTCTGCCATCCTGGTCCATGACTATTTGCAAGAAGGCTGTATCCTCAGGCCCTACCATAGTGCTTGACACATTTTTTTTTTTCTTTTTAGTCTTAGGATAGCCATTTATTCAACAAATTTGGGTGCCTACTGTATGTCAGGGAACATGCTCAGGGCTCTTAATAAGTGCCTGACACATATTTTTGACGAATGAGTGAACAAGTGAAGCCAATCTTTTACATGATGTGTCAAAACCTGCCCTTGATGGATGGAAAGGAATTATCAGTGCTCTTGTTACCCAATGGAGAAAAAAAAAGACAGGAAAGATTGCTGTACTCTGAGACTAACTAGAATTCAAGTGGTCCACACTGATGGCCTCCTTCAAACCATGGATGTGCTCAGATCCCTCCACTAGCCAAAGTCTCCTGTAAGCTACCCTAGTGCCCAACTGCACTCCAGCACCCCCTGCACTCTCTCCATTTCCTGCTTCTCCTCCCCTGCCCCAGCCAGGCAGCCAGAGCTGTGTGGTCTCTCACTGCCAAAATTAGCCCCCAAAGAGCAGGCGTAGAGCCCTGTCTGCTCCTGTCTGAGGGCAGGGTGACCTGTGAGTAGGTATGAACACAGTGATCTTGGAGCCTGCCCAGGTGAGCAAATATATCCTTCAGGAACTTAGCCACCAGGAGCCTATCAGATCCTCATTTAGAAAATGTGTCCTGGGCACAAAAATCAGGCAAAGGACCAGAAGTGGCCAAGAAGCACAAGAGTCCACACTTCTGGACTCCAGCTTCATTGATTTGAAATATCAACTCCGAGATGTCACCCCATTTCTTTTCAGACAGAATGTGTTATCCACTCTACAAGATGTAGCAGATTAGGAAAGCCAGAAAGGATTGGCATGTCCATTCCAAGTGGACTCTCTGGGTCAGCCAATCTAGAGACTGAAAACATTTCTCTTTCATTTATGGTTCAGTTTTTATTTAAAGAGAAAGTCCCCAAATAGAATTGAGAGTGTGCAAGTTGTTTTCAGGGCATCTTTCCTTTCTGTGACACGGTGAGCCTGATCTCCATTTTTCCAAGCTCCAGAGAGAAACTCTGCTTGCCAACACTTGAGTGATTTCACCTCTAGCGTTTCCATGGTGATGCACATCCCCACACAGCCTGGAGAAAAGGTGCAGCTCCAAGTGATGATGAATATGAACGAAGCTCGGCAGCCTCCCTGGGCCTGGGGGGCTCTCCTGGAGGAGCTGGTTTGCAGGGAGCACTGGATCCATGTGGCCTCTGCTTCAGGTAGCCTGAGATGAATTTCTTCTACCTAGGATAATGTGGGTGTATTCCTGGAAAACTCAGCTGGCAGGGGCCCCAGGGCCTAGGAAGGAGAGGAAACAGTTGTCCGGGAAACATGCACAGAGCATCTCAAACAGAGTAAGCTCTAAGCAGCATGCATTCAGGGACCATTCAGGGTCTCCGTGGCCCCTGGGATCTATGGGGCCTTGGTCTTTCTCCTGGCCCAGCCCAGGCCAGG
The DNA here is from genome assembly GCF_028021215.1 of Eschrichtius robustus. Classification (NCBI taxonomy): domain Eukaryota; kingdom Metazoa; phylum Chordata; class Mammalia; order Artiodactyla; family Eschrichtiidae; genus Eschrichtius; species Eschrichtius robustus. The sequence continues at coordinate 17,677,085 of NC_090829.1, forward strand.
TGACCTGCAGACTGCCATTGCATTGTCCAAACTTAGCTATAAAGCAAAAACAAAACAAAACAATTCCTCAAGAAGTTAGCAGGCTGACCCCTGCTACCTGGTGAGCTCTACAGGTTGGGGTAGGGTTTAGGGTGGGGACACCCCTCTTACCCTCCCTCAGATAATAGTAGTAATAAAGCTACCATTTACTGAGTGCTTGCTATGGGCCAGACATTGCACTAAGTGCAATTATACATTCTCTCACTTGAGCATCACAATAAAAGCAACTCTTTGTGGTGGGTAGTATTATTATTTCCATTTCAGGATGAAGAAACTGGAGCTCAGAGAGGTTACTTGACTTGCTCAATGTTACCCAGCTAGTAAGAGATAAGCCATGATTTGATTTCAAGCACCTAACTTAAAGCCCAGCATCAGGCATGTTCCTAGGTCTCTGTGTCTAGAGCTAGGCTGATCTTAATCCAAAAATGAACAATGGCTCACCCATCTTCAGACCTCGCGTCTGTTCAGCCCTCCACTGTTTCCAATAAGACCACAGATTCCACTTCTTCAGCATCTTTATGTGCTCAACATTTTATATACTTGATACAATCTGATCTGCACAAGAAACTTTTTTTAATATAAACTTATTTATTTTATTTATTTATTTTTGGTTGCGTTGGGTTTTCATTGCTGCGCGCAGGCTTCCTCTAGTTGCGGCAAGCGGGGGCTACTCTTCGTTGCGGTGCGTGTGTTTCTCATTGCGGTAGCTTCTCTTGTTGCAGAGCACAGGCTCTAGGTGCGCAGACTTCAGTAGTTGTGGTGCACAGGCTCAGTAGTTGTGGCTCACGGGCTCTAGAGCGCAGGCTCAGTAGCTGTGGCGCATGGGCTTAGTTGCTCTGCGGTATGTGGGATCTTCCCAGACCAGGACTCAAACCCATGTCCCCAGCATTGGCATGTGGATTCTTAACCACTGCGCCACCAGGGAAGCCCTGCACAAGAATCTTATGAGATAGATAGACATCAATAGTTTCACATGTCATTTGAGGAAACTCAGGCTCTGAGAGATAAGTCTGCCCAAAGGCAGATGAGTGTCAGAAGCTAGTTTTGAACCCAGTTCTGACTCCAAAGCCAGAGCTTCTCCATCATGCTTCACTTTTCACATTATCTCATTTAATCCATACCTGCCAAGTCCTAGGTTGAGTGCCCAGCTCTCCAACTTGGGGGGGCAATCCATGAGCCTAAGCAGGATGGGACACTAAAGGCAAGGCCACTGCCCCTTTACTGGTCACATTTAGCCGATTCCCATGGGTGCAATTATCTCTATCTCAGTCTAGTGATTCCTTCTCCTCTTTCACTAACATCAATTGAATACCTACTGTGCGCAGACCCTGTGCCAGGCACCCAGGACACAGAGAACAAAAGGCCCCGCCCCTGCATTCCCCTCCGTACCAGTCCCCGCGTAGGGCCTGACGGGCAGGCTCTCACTGAAGTCTCGCAGCAACCCTGTGGGGCAGATCCTGTGATCACACTCACTTCATCAGCAAGGAAACTGAAGCTCAGCATGGCTCATCCATCAGTCCACAAGGTCACACGGCAAGTAAGTGGGGAAACCAGGACAGGAAGCCGGGCAGCAACTGCACTCCTGACTCCGGAGACTAAGGCTGTGTCACCTGCCGTGCTTTGCTGTGCAGCCAGGCTCCGTGCATGTGAGTGCTGGGAAGGGAGCCATTCCTCCCAGGGCTTCCAGGGTGAGGCTGATCCAGGAGGGGACTTTGGTGCAGGAAGGACCAGGAGCGACTAGAAGTGGGGATTCCTTCTCAGCAGTCCATAGGCTCCTATGGGTTAATGGATAAACCTCGGTAATTTCATAAAGCACCTGAAATGAGACCAAAAATTATGCATCTATGGGAACTGTTCCTTTTTCTGGGGAGAATTACTATCATTTTCTAGGATTCCCAAAAGGGTCCCTGATCACCCAAAATAGATGAAGGACCACTGCCCTAAAGTGATGCATTTGGTCTGAGGGGTGGCTGATGGGAGAAAACGGACCCTTCGACAGGTGCAACGTGGGGATCTGGCTTCACAAGGGGTCAATGTCCACACAACTGCTCCAGGAAGCTCAGACTTTTCCCTGTCTTTCTCCTGGGCCTCCCCTTCCTGATGCATCCTGGACGGGGCAGGAGCTGCAACTACAGGAGGCAGGGAGGGGGAGAAGTGTAATTCTTTTCAGGTCACACAGTAACCTTTCTTTGCTCTGTTTTCTCTTAGCATCTGCAAGTGGGCCCCCAGTTGCCTAAAGACCAGTGTGCCCCTCAGCCTCTCCCTCTGCTTTGATGCATTTCCAGGTGCATAGCTAATGCTCTGTGCTTTCAAGTCAGGACCACTGACTCACCTGGATGTCACTCACTGGGAAAGGCTTGTACCTGGAGCACTCGGCACAACACGTGACTAGTCTGGATGCAACAGTCTCCCGGCAGAGCTGATCCCCCCGGCAGGCTCTCACCAATAGCGGCATGGCAGAGTTCTGCCAAGTTCCCAGGAGTGCAGGGTCGGACTGCTTAGCTGGGGGAATCAAAGCATTTTCAAGATGATTCTGTTTGAACTGTGCTCCGCTCACTGCCTGTGCACACATTTACAAGGCCAGTCAGACCCAGTGCCGTCATCCAATTAGCACATGCCAGCATCCAGCTCCCCAAGGCTGAAATGAAACAAGCAGGATGAGATCAAACCCCAGTCCCACTACTTGTAGAGTAGATGTCCAGATGCACATGAAGAGGCAGATTACACCTGCTCCAGACAGCTGACAGTGTCACTGTAGCCCAGCAACCCCAGCAAAGGCAGAGCTGATTCTCCCCCATCAGGACGTCATGACTACGCCCCTTCTCCAGGCCTGGCAGTGAGCCAGGCCCCAGAGAGTCAGAGATGAAAGGCAATCTGTCTTTTGAACAAGCTCGCAGTCTAGCGGGAGATGCAATTACAACACAGCGAGATAAGAGCTGTGATAGAGCGAAGCACAGGGGATTTGAGAGCACACAGGAGGGGGTGCCTATCTCAGCTAGAGAAGTGTCAGGGAAGGCTTCCTGGAGGAGGTGATGCACTGGTTCAGGAGTTAGCAGAGGGAGTCCTGTAATGACCAGAAAAGTTGCCCAGGGTGAGCAGAGCAGGGCAGGAGGCAGATGTGCTATCAAGACAATTGAGGGAACTAGAGATGTGAATGGCTTCCTAAGCCACTGGTACTCACATTTTAGCCCGCATCACCTGGAAAGCTTGTTAAGCAGATTGCTAGGCCCCACCCCCAGAGTTTCTGATTCAGGTCTGGGCTGGTGCCTGAGAATTTGCATTTCGAATAAGTTCCCAGGTGACGCTGATGCTGCCGTTCCAGGGACTCCTCTTCCCCAAACCATTCTGAGATGTTTGGATTGAAGGGTAGAGGGAAAGCTATTAAAAGGGGCTGGTCAGGAGAATGATACCTATTTGTATTTCAGAATCACCCTGACAACGGGTTCAAGGATGGATTGAATGTGGTGGGATTAGGAACAGAAAGACCAGTCAGGAGGCGACTGCAGTGACCCAGGCCAGAACAAAGGCAGCTCCAGCAAGAATGGAGACAGTGGTCACATGAGACTGGAGATTGGCTGTGGGTGGTAGGCCACAGAGGGCAACAGAAGAATCAAGAACAAAACCAAAGTTTCGGGCACAGAGATTTAATCCACAGTTAGGTACCACGCCCTAAGACAGAAAATACAAGAGGACAAATTGGGGGTGGGGGGGAGGTAAGGATTTGGGGTTGATGTGGGATTTTTGCACATGTTAAGTTTGAGATGCCTACAAGACATCCAAATGGAGATATTGGCAAAGCAGAGATACACAGACTTGAAGACTGGAGAATAATATGATCTGAGAGAGAGATGTGAATTTCTTCACTAGTTGGGGGGTGAGAGAGAGAGTGAAAAACAGGGAGGAGAATAAGACAGTGACCCAAGAATAGTGGGTAAATTGAGAAGGGAAGAGGGCCTATACCAACACCTTTGAAACATCATCATTTAAGAGGCTGGCAAACAGGAATGCAACAGAGGAGTAGAAGGATTGTGTCATTTGGATCCTCCAGGAAACAAACACTGAGACAGAGTTAGAGAACAAAAGGTTTACTGGGAGCAACACCTGTGAAAGGGGAAGGGAAGAGGCAGGATTGGGCAGGGGTGTGATCAGATCGGTGCAGACCTAAGTCTCCACCACCCAGGTGGGAGCTGCGAGGCAAAGATTCCTGTTAGAGGGTCCCAGGTTGCAGCCCAGTGGCTGGGCCCTTCCACAGCTTTGCTCCGTCATTGACCAGGGGCCGCCCAAGAAGACCTTGACCCACAGACGAGGGGAATCCTGAGGGAACCTCAATTAGGCAGGAAGTCCTTTCTCAAAGGGGCGGTCTGAGTGTTGCATCTCCATAACTGCCACAAGGAGTAAGTGGGAAAGCAACTATCAAGAGCTGTCACAAAAGCCAAAGGGGGCGATATGAAGGAGGGAGTTAATGAACTTACTTACAAAACAGAAGCAGACTCACAGACCTGGAAACACACTTAACGGTGACCAAAGGGAAAGTGGGGGAGAGGGATAAATTAGGAGGTTGGGATTAACATACACACACTACTCTATATAAAATAGATAACCAACAAGGAACTACTGTATAGCACAGGGAATTCTACTCAATACTCTGTAATAACCTATATGGGAAAAGAATCTGGAAAAGAATGGATATATGTATATGTATAACTGAAACACTTTGCTGTACACCTGAAACTAACACAACATTATAAATCAACTGTACTCCAGTATAAAATAAAATTTTTTTTTAAAAAATAGTTGTCACAAAAGCCAAAGGAGACGACATGAAGGAAGGAGTTATGGACAATTTCCAAAGCTTCCTGGCAGGAAGTTGTATCACGTGATTGTGGATTAGATTTACCCCCCAGAGTAGTGAGATGAGCTTTGTCACCAAGGAACAGCTACAAGTGAAGCATGAAAGCCCAGACTGGGAGGTGTCAGGACATAGGAGGGGAGGTAGAGATGGTGGGTGTAGATGATTCCTCCAAGGAGCTCTGCGGAGAAGAGACGGAGAGAAAGGGGGTGGTACCTGAAGGAACACATGGCAGGGAAGGGGACTGGGGCAGGACAAGAGATGGGGAAAGGTTTGGGACACTGAGGCAGCTACTCATCTCATCTTGATGGCTCTCCCCCCACAACCTGCGTCCACCTGGAGGCCTTGGGGGAGGGAGCAGTTGGCTGGCTGGTGAGTGGGGATAGGAGTCAGGAGAAGCAAAAATCCCACCGGCAGAATGGCTCAGACCACTTTCTCTGTCATTGATCCAAGCTCAGCGCTTCTGCTCATGCCCCCACCTTCGCTCCCTGGAGGTCTCACTGAGCCTCACAATCATAAGTCATTTTTCTAATAGCTTTATTAGAAAAAGAAGAGAAAGCATTAAAATCTAGCTTAATGAAGAGAAGACTAGGAAGGCAGCAGGCAGCCCACTCTCATCTCTCGCTTCCTCTGGCCTCTTGGGAGTCCACCAGAAAATGCTTCCATCTTCAAGACTGGGGTGATTAACCTCGGACAGAAGTACTGCGAGCCATAGACACATTGTGAGCTTGTTTTGTTCCTTAAAGGCTTTATAATAGGAACAAGTGTCTCGTGGTAACATGTCATCATGGGACAAACATGGTCTGGTTGGAGTGAGTGCCTGAAGCCTTCTTCCTCTCAAATCTCTGCCTTGATCAATAAAAGATCACAATGAGGTAGCTTAGAGCTTAATTATTTACTATTTCTGTGCTTTCGTGTAAGAGAAATTTTCTAAAGAAATCAAACTGCCTGCTCAGTGCCATATGGAGTCAATATCCTGTGCTCTACTAGGTGTTAATGAATTAATTAATCAACTAATGGCAGCAAAGGTCTTGGGAGATCATGGAGGCTCAGCTCCCAAAGGGAACACTTTTCACTCATATTGGTGATAATTTTTAATCATTCTTTATTTCCTAATAATCCTGGATAATTTCTTAGCCAAGAACTGCATATTTTCAATGTCGATTATGTGGATAATGTTATTTTGCTAACATGTTAAATGCTATTTTGTTATTCTTGTCATTTCCACTTTATATAGCCAACTCCCAATTATCTGTGTAAACAGAAGAATGTGATTCCACAGAGAATGGAAACACCTCATTTTAGCCAGTCAGAGGCAACAACTTCCCCTTGGCTGAGGCTTTGTGCTATGTCTCTTGCCTGGCTTCTCTTTCTCCTTGGGTAGGAGCAACCAGGAGCAGGGAAATCACAGGGGGAATGCAGGAAACACAAGGAAAAGAATCAGGGAGCCAGGTCCAAAATACTCCACACACTAAGTTATGAATCCTCAATATAGTATTAATAATAACCAAAGGCAAGAAGCATAGTTTAAGGTCTTCCTAAGAGCAGTAAAGGGCACACAGGGAGATAGTTACAGGGTAACAGGAGAAATGAGAACTTGCTTTTAAGGAAAAGGGGTGGGGTGGAACTTGCTATCAAGGAAGTCTACAAAACTTGATTGGGAAACTTTTTTTTTTTTTAAAGTCAAAGCTTTCCATTTTCTTTTTTTTTTTTTTTAAGTTTTTAATTAATTAATTTATTTATTTTTATGGCTGTGTTGGGTCTTCATTTCTGTGCAAGGGCTTTCTCTAGTTGTGGCAAGCGGGGGCCACTCTTCATCGTGGTGCGCGGGCCTCTCAAAATCGCGGCCTCTCCCGTTGCGGAGCACAGGCTCCAGATGCGCAGGCTCAGTAATTGTGGCCCACGGGCCCAGTTGCTCCGCGGCATGTGGGATCTTCCCAGACCAGGGCTCGAACCCGTGTCCCCTGCACTGGCAGGCAGATTCTCAACCGCTGCGCCACCAGGGAAGCCCGGGAAACTTTTTTTAATATAAGAAATAAAGTGATAGTACATTGGATGAGATGCAGGCCCACTGGAGGCCTTGAGACAGCTTGACTGATTTTACAAGATCCCCAACACTTTCAGAAGCACTAGAGAAAGAAGAGATTAACCTGGTGGGAAGAGGGATGGCAGGTCTAGATAGAGATGAGGCATAAAGAAGATTATGATGGTCCTCACTGGGTGAGATACCAATGGGAGATGTTGGGGGCAGAAATCTCACTCTGTTTGTTTTAAATCCACATTTTATTGAATGCTTTCAAAGTTAAGTTCTGGTCCAAGCTGGGATTTGAATGATCACCAAGCCCTTTTATCAAACCTGTGTCAGAGTAAAGAGTTGGTAAAAGTAGCAGAAATATAAGGAAGAGCGTGTGCACTGTCTCCAGGTCAGCTACCTGATGGGGATGGGGGCGTCAGTGGATGCTCAAGGCCAGAGGTGGAGACAGGCTGTCTGGCCAATGACAGTATGAGGCTTTCATGCCAGGCCGACCTACCAATCTCTCTCCTTCTCCCTCTCTCTCTCTCTCTCTCTGTCTCTCTCTCTCTCTCTCTCTGCTATTGAAAAGAAAATTAGAGGAATTGGAAGGGCAAAGGGGAACTTTAGCTGCCAGGGCTGAGAGATGTGATCTTGGCATTGCCATTAGAATTTGGAATGCATTTTTTTCATAGAAACACTGATGCAGATGGTGATTGAGACCCATCAGGAGGGCAGAGTGAGTGTGAAAACAACAAATTCTAGGGCCAGAGAGACCACAGGGTCCTTTTTCTTTTAACCACATACACGCTGTGTGTCCTTGGGCAAGTTACTTAAGCTATCTGAGCTTTGGTTCCCTTAGACACAGAGTTGTTGTGAGAATTAGATGAAGCTAACTTATGTAAGGATGGAGTAAAGAGGCAGCCACACAGTAGTGGCTCAGCGAGCTTTTAATTTTATTAGTATGGTTAGTAAATGACAAGTCTGCAGCACATTATGAAGCGTGTGGGCTTTTGTAGTCTAGACTTGGAACTCAGCCACCATTGTTTCCGTAAGAAAAAACATTCTGAGTTCAAGCAACCCACTTAAAGAAGTTAAACCCCAAAATTAATTGTACAAATTGGGCACTGTCTGTTCTTGTTTTTTAGCATCCTGTACAGATCTAAAATCACTTGATACATTTAAGAACATAAAATGTATTATGTATAACTTGGTTGCTCATAAAATTTATCATGATCCATATATTTAGAGATGTGAGGACTGGGGAAGAAAAGAAATTCAGAAATATGCGGGGGATTTATTTTCCTGTTTATTTTCAGTTTGGGGAAGAAAAAGCAAAAAGTTCTAAGAAACAAAAATTCTTTAGGTCATCTCATTCTTACAGTGACCTAACTCCCCTTTCCCAGGCAAGCAAAATACTGCAGCGTGAGACAATGTGTCCCCATTCAGAGGATCAGATGGGTAGACAAGCGAAAATGGGCCACCATGAAGAGCTCTGCCAAAGAGCCCAAGTCCTTGTCATTTTTCTGACATTTCATGAATGTCCACTCCACCCTAAAGGAAGAATGGATCTGGCATTTATCAGGTTGCTGCTTTAAAGGCGTTCCTTTCTAAGCCATTGAGGAAGTTTCACAGAAGGTTCGGAGAACCCCTGTCCCATACAGGTACTCAGAGGGGACCAGCTGTTGTGGAATCTATGTGGATGCCTGAGCTTGTAAGCCACAACTGTCTATTAAGAAATAAGTCTTCATATACAGCAACATGGATGGACCTAGAGATTATCACACTAAGTGAAGTAAGTCAGACTGAGAAAGACAAATATCATATGATATCGCTTATATGTGAAATCTAAAATATGACACAAATGAACTTACATATGAAACAGAAGCAGACTCACAGACATATAGAACAGACTTGTGGTTGCCAAGGGGGTATGGGGGAGGGATGGATTAGGAGTTTGGGATTAGCAGATGCAAACTATTATATATAGAAGGTATAAACAACAAGGTCCTGGGATATAGCACAGGGAACTATATTCAATATCCTGTGATAAAACATAATGGAAAAGAATATGAAAATGAATGTATATATATGTATAACTGAATCACTTTGCTGTACAGCACAAATTAATACAACATTGTAAATTAACTATACTTCAATAAAATAAATTTAAAATAAAAGAAAGAAGTCTTCATAAAAGAGGGTAAGATGAGGAAAGGGGAGGCAAAGATGGTGGAGGCAAAGTTTGGAATCCTTTCAGCCACATGTAATAGAAGACACAACTCAAAAAGTCTTTTGAATAAATAAGAGCAAATCAAACAAGGGTGTTTATATCACATAACATGAAGTTTGGAACGGGGGAAAATTCAGTTTAATTCAGTGGCTCAATCATGTCATTGGGGATCCAGTTTCTTTCTATCTTTTGGCTCAGACATCCTCAGCTCATTGCCCTTTGTCTTCAGGCTTGAACTCTCATGGTGGCAAAATGGCTGCAGCAGCACCAAGCATCATGTCCTCACACAAAAATGTCTAAAGGCCTAGTGAGAACATCCTTTCCTTGTGTCAGCTTTTAAGAGTAAGGAAAACATTCCCAGAAACACCACCACCCTCATTCACTTCTAACTCATTGGCCAGAATTCTGTCACTGGTAAGCAGAATGTCTGGTCAATTTGTACTGATAGAGATTTACCTCCTGGGGCTGAGATGAGGCCCAGTGCGTGATAACTGGACACCTAAACAAAATCAGTTCTGTCATAAGTCAAGGGATGCATGTGGAACCACTCCCAAGCAATCCAAGGATGTGAAGAGAGCCAGGGAAAGATGTCTCTCCCCATTGGAGCATGCTCCTTCTGTAAAGTCACTGCAGAGGAACAAAACCCTTTCTGAAATGTTCATTCAGGGCAGGAGGCCAGAGTGGGAACTGATTCCTCACAAGCCTGTCCCTCGGACACTGTCCCCGGTACTGTATGATCTGAGGGTCTCGTTCAGCTAGAAAGACCCAGTCCCTGGGTTGTTCCAGGATCCATTACTACAGGCTAAAAGGTCTGAGAGCTTTTAAGGGCCAGCGCACAATATTTTTTGCTTCACAATCAAAAATAAAGATTCAGTAGTTTCAGAGGCATTTCTTATTAAGGTCTGAACTCATTCGTCCCCACGTCTTTCAGAGCCATTAAATCCTCGGAGATGAGGCACTGGATGATAACTGCTTTCCCTGGATGGTTTCTGAAGTCACTGGCAGGAGCAGTCCTGCACTTCCAGCCACTCTGTTCATTACTCTGATAGGCATCGTATTTAAGACGAATTCATTAGGATGATATTTCATATTACATTAGAAAATGCACTATATAATCCGAATGTGAAGGCAAGGAAGATTTCTCCTCCTCTCTCTTACCTGCTGCTGCAAAATGAAAGGGTGCCATCGACGTGTAAAAGGCAACGGCCTCATTCACTTTAATAACCTCTACCCCTTTGCCCGTGGTATGTTCATTCTAAACCAGGGCAGAAGAATTTACGGGACCACTTTTGTTCTAGTCCACCATCACCTTTAGCAATCTCAATTAATCTTGAGTCCTTCCTCTTCCTGAAATTCCCTGGCTTGCTCACGTGGGTGTGTATGACCTTTGATCCCCCTTGAAGACAGAGAGATTTCAGCCCTACCTTTAATCATCTTTCTCCTTAAAGGAGATGAGGTCAGGGGTGATAGGGAGAGGGGATCAGGGAGAATGGAGGGATAGAATGGCTCCATGCCATTAAATAAGGTTTCTTACTTACTTTTGGTTTTGTGCATCATGGCAGCAGCTCATGGCTCCACCAAATGAACTTCCAATGTTTTCTGCCCACCTAACACCTCTGTGTCAGGCAGCCAGGTCCTCATGGCTGACACCATCCATATCAGTATTCGGAACCTCCTCACTGAGAAGCTTCTTTTATTTATTTATTCATTCATTCATTCATTCATTCATTTATTTTTGGCTGCATTGAGTCTTCATTGCTGCACGCTGGCTTTCTCTAGTTGCAGTGAGCGGGGGCTACTCTTCGTTGTGATGCATGGGCTGATCATGGCGGTGGCTTCCCTTGTTGCGGAGCACAGGCTCTAGGCGCACAGGCTTCAGTAGTTGTGGCATAAGGCCTCAGTAGTTGTGGCTCTCGGGCTCTAGAGCGCAGGCCCAGTAGTTGTGGCGCACGGGCTTAGTTGCTCCATGTCATGTAGGGTCTTCCCGGACCAGAGCTCGAACCTGTGTCCCCTGCATTGGCAGGCGAATTCTTAACCACTGCACCACCAGGGAAGTCCCTAGAAGTTTCTTTTTGACTTTGCTTTTTGGCTGGAGTCACAGGGTTTGCACCCTCTTGCTGACTCGGGCTTGGCTAGCACAGAAGCAACTTCCTTTGAAGATGCCACCTTTATCTGAGGCATCTGATATACTAGAGGTCAGCAACCGACAGTGGATCAAATCCAGCCTGCTGTCTGCTTTGTAAATAAGGTTTTATTGGAACAAAATCACATCCAATTGTTTACATATAGCCCGTAGCTGCTTTTGTGCTATAGTGGAAGAGTAGAGTAGTTGCAGCAGAGACACTATCGCCCACAAAGCCTAAAATATTTACTGTTTGGCCCTTTACAGAAACAGTGTGCTGATCCCTGTGCTACACCATTACCAGGATAACATCCCTGAAGATCTTGCCCAGTTTCAACAAAAGGGCTAGGGAGATTTTTCCAGGGTGCTGGAGCTGGTCACAAGAATCTATCTAGATTTCTCTGGTTCAGTTTCTCATTCTCCAATGGGTCATCTTTATTAGCATTGTAAACCCAAATCAGGGCAGTAAGAGCTCAAATACTAGTCAATGTCTCAACTATGGTTTTCCACAGCAATTTGTCTTTCTCAGGGAAATCTCCCTAAGAGGGTGAAAGCTCCCTTATAGCAGCCAGAACCCACTGCAAAACAAAACAAAACAAAACAAAAATGAACAAACAAGCAAACAATAAAAACCTCTGAGACCTTTCACTCTTGTCTCCAGTGGATCTGTTTGACATATAGCCAGCAGGAGAGCTTGAGCCATAAGCGTCTCCACTATTGCCATTCTTCCTAATACACACCAACCCTCCTCTCCAAAGTGACCAGCCAAAATTTTAATGATTTCTGCCCATAGCAATCATAAATTTCCCTCCTTTAATGCTCAGTGTAGATGTGCATCTCTATAACTGTTCTCTGAAAGACATGAAACCTCTCCCCACTCAAACCTTAGCTGTTAAGTGAGGTGGATGTCAGGCTGACCACTGGTTTAGTGACAAAGTCCTGGGGGAGAATTAGGAACAACCAGACACCATTCGGGCTGGTATCTTTGAACTTATTTCCTGGTACTTAGTCTGCAACCACCGCCCCAATTTTCCCTAATGGAAGACTATTTATTGTCCAGTTGACCATACGATTTAAGTGAACACATTTGCTACCAATTCCATGGACTTTCCTCAGATCCCAGTCTTAAACCCATAAGACTCTCATCTTTCCTCTTCCAGAAAACCATGTTTCTGGAACATCCCATCCTCATCACCAAAACTGTCAAGAAACAAGAGAGTCTGAGATTTTACCCTACTTATAAGCTAACAAGTTAGCTTAACACAGTTTCATAGATGCTGGTAGAAAACAAGAGACTCCTGGGTCAGAGATAAAATACCATTTATTACTCACATCAGTAGCAGTAGCCAGAGCATCAGCATTTTTACACCAGCTCCTGGATCCCAATTTCCAGGTAATGTGAAGAGAGCCAGAGGACACCAGCAGATGCAATGAGATGTGTTACAGAAGAACTCTGACCTTAAAGAATCTGTCTTTTATCCTTCCTAGCAAATCTTCCCTTGGATCATAAGGGAGACACTATCTCTATCTTCCAAGGCTGTTTGCTATACAAACAACCTTGAAAAGATAGTTCAGAACAATGAGCAGTGAGTGCCTCACTCAGAATATGTGCAGGCACATGACAAAGCCATAGGGAATTGGCTCCCAACAGATGCAGATTAAGGATTTACTGTACCCAGCCTCGATCGGACGACCAATTAATGACTTCTGACACTGACCCTGGAGAAAGTACTTGCAGCATTTATGCACATTACATATTTGTATATGTATATTTGTATAAGTATATTGCACGTTACATAATTAGTTACCAAAAAAGATATAAAACTATAAGAACTATAAGAGAGTTCAGTGGTAATATACAAAATCAGTATATATGAAATCATGGGAAACTTTTGAAAATTGTAAAGCACTACAGAATTTAAAGAATCATTCAATTTTTAAAAATTAGCTATCTAATATACCAGTAAGAACTAGTTAACTAGTTGGAAATTATAGTAAAAAAGATGACATTCAAAATAGCACTGAAAAATATGAACTATCCAGAGACAAAGTTAATAAGAAATGTGCAGGACAAGATAAAAAGGGCCATAAATTTTCACTAAAGGACATAAAACTTAGAATTGAATCAGCTGAGAGGCATCCTGTGTCCCTGGGTAGGAGAATTTGCTATAATAAAAATGTCAATTCCCCCCAAAATTCATTTATACAGTTAATGCAATTCTTGTCCCAAAGATTTGGGTGTTAGAGTTTGCAGAAGGAAGGGGTGATTATCCAGGGGAAACACTTGCTTTTGTTGCTTGAGTCCTAGATTGATGGGTTGTTTTAATCACTAGTTGGCCATCCTATCTAGTTTGCTGAGTTTGCAGAGCAATTTCTTGATCTACAAATCTCTGTGACTTAGAGTGGACATTAATACAATAGATTCCCTTGAGTTCTGCTTCCTCTCCCACTAAGAGCAAGTTCCATAGCTGCAGTCTCTGAATCCTTTGCTAAAAGGCCAAAGCCAAAGTGCAAAGACAAAGCCCTAATTTTTAAAGCTTGCTCTATGGGACTCTCCCACTGTACCCAGAGTCCCACAGTTGAGACCTCTGCAGCAGACCGTATTTATAATGAATAAAGGAGCAATAGAAATGGAATTAATTATGGTTCCAGCACCAATGAATCTCTCTCAGAGGTTAAATGTGGCCCTTTTAGTAGCTTTGCAGCATCCTCTGTTCTGATCTTGTAGCCCCAAATGAAACGCATCTGTAAAACTGTTCCGATGCCCAGTGCACACCCAACTCCTCAGCAACTCCAGAGTTTGCTGACCTGAAAATGATCAGGGAAACATTTGAGTCCTGTGGGTCTCCTACCCATGGGATGTTGTCTATTCTCCAGAATCCTCTCATGCTAACACAGCAGCTGTCCCCACAGTTCATGCCATGCCCACCTGCTTCTCCTTTGCCTAAAAGCTAATGCTGATCCAGCACCTGAGACAAGAGAGAAAAGCCCTGGGAAGTGGACACATCGTGGAAAATTGACCCTTTCCCCACCCTCTCTACTCAACACAAAGCAGAGGAGAGCATCCTCATCTTTTATGATGGTCAGGAAAGCATGTTCCTGCTCCGTGATTTTCATGAGTATTTCCTCAACTCACATAAAAGTGCAAACTTATCTACTTGTAGCAGGTTCTGACCTACCCCTCCACCTCTCCCACCCCCACCCCGCAGAAGAAGAATTCCACTTATGTGGTCTGGTTCCAACTCTGATCACATTTGTGCAGGATGGCTATATAATTTGTGGGGCCCTGTGCAAAATGGAAACACAGGACCATTGTTCAAAAAAATGTTAAGAATTTCAAGACAACAAGAGCAGAGCATTAAACCAAGTGTGGGCCCTTCTTAGTGCATGGCCCTGTGCAAATGCATAGGTTACATTACCAGGCAGCCGGTCCTACACTTACGTTTTAGCAACACCCAGGGTTTGCTTCTTCAAGTTGACTCCTGTTTTCTGCAGCTTTTAAGAGGTTAAACCCCAGCTTGTGTCAGCAGCTAGGTTGTAAACAAGAGGAACACTAACCCCCCAGTTGCTCCAGCGTGAGTCCAAACCTGGGGTAGTGATGCTGGGTAGAGGATAAGAATCTGTGTCCAACCCAGTTATTGTTGAAACAGCAGGTAAGCAATAGCAGGTGGGTACAGTTACACACCTATTGACTTGGCCCTGTTTCAGATTTGCAACTTCAGAGACTTGTAACACTTCCATACAGGTAGGACTTAGAAAGGACAATCAGGCCATCCTGCAGGGGTTTCACTGGATGACCATGGGGCAGGAGGGCCCTAGAAGGCATTCTTGCTTCAGAGAAGAGCATCCCAGACTGACACTGAACAGATCCCATACAGCCTACAGACACATTTTGTTTGGCTCACTGTATTTTTTTTTTTTTTAGCTGTCATAAGCCAGTTTATTCATTAAAGAACATTTTTTAGGTATGCAAATTGGGGTAAATGTACACACATAATACTGGATGGTATGGGATTGTCATTCAGTCAGTCAGGATGCAAACTGGCCAACTGTCACACTTTCACATAATCAGCCACCATTCCAAAGGTTTAATTTGACATCAATCATTTTAATAGAACATTAGAGAAGAAATTATATTAGAATATTGTCACTGGCTCACCGTATTTTTGAAACTATAAAATTTTACCTTAAAATCTGGACTTCTGTCTTTCATAAATGATCAGAAGAGCTAGAATCCCTGGGCCCACATCTCTGCCTGGCAACAACCAACTAGAGTTGAAGAGCCACTGTCCTTAGACCTGGCATATGGCCCCACAGTCCCCAGCCTTCCCTATTATTCTACACCAACCTAAGTAACACCTGAGCCCTACTTGCCTGGCCCTGATCTTGAGTATATGCCCCCCAGTTCTTCATGGGCTCTTCCTACTCTGGGAAGCCACTAACGGCCCAGCCTCTACTATGGACCAACAGTGGACTGAGTACAATTATAGAACAAGTTACTGTAATTTCTATATCCAACAATCAGATTTTCTGAAAGCAACGTGAACATACGTGTAAAGTACTATGCAAGATGACAATGATGATGAGGAGGAGGAGGAGGAGGATGGTAGCGGTTGCCACTGTTAAGCACTTACCAGGCAGAGTATAAAGGCTGCACTGTATATTATCTTGTTTGCTCCTGATAAATGGTGTGGAGCCCTGACACAGATACCATCTGACTTAGGTGTCACATACTTTCACCCAACTTCAGACACCAGGTGAAAAACTCCCTCCCTCCACTCTACCAGGGCTCACCAAACCCTGCCATGCCAACAGGACACTATATAATGCACTGCCTTAAAAGCCAGGCCATCCAGCTTCTACCCCTTCCCCACCTGTCTGGGTTACCGAGTGCCAGCAAGCCAGAATCCTGGGTCCACTCACTGGCTCCCTTAGTGACCTCTTCATGATGGAATCTCAGAGAGCTCCATCCACTGAGTAGGGATCCACTCCCCCAACCCAATCTATCTCAGGGCGTTGCCCACAATGGGTGGGAGTGGGGAGGCGCCCTGCCAAGGCTAGGTGAGTAGACCATGGGAAGAATGTCTACAAGGAGCACCCAGAGCCAAATCTGACTGGCATCCTCACCAGCCAACTTCCCAGCCTCCAGACCAGCAAGAGATTCCCCTTCTCCTCCCCCTGTGCTGCCTCCTCTCCATCTGCCCCAGGCCCTGACCAGCTGTTGCCCAAAAGATATACTTCCATGTTGCTTCCTGAGACGCTGCTCTGTCCCTTCAAGCTACCTATGTGAATTGCTTCCTTTAAAGCCTCAGGACACCATAGGCCCAAAGGGACCTCTCAGGCACCTCTCCTGGTAGTAAGGAGGCTACTGCATCTCTATCTGAGGTACTAACCTGAGTAAGTTTGAGACCCTCACAGGAGGCTGTGTTTAGGAATGCTTCTGCAAGATTCTTGTTCAAACACATACCCATGTTCTTCGAAACATTCTTTGAAGCTTTAGGACTAGATGGGCATGCTGAGTGGCCTGGACAAAACAAGATTATGGGCCCCAGAAGCTACCAAGACCACATAATGAGTTTTCTTCAGGTGAGGGCCTCCCAAGTATGGCTGCACCAAAATAGGGACCCAAAGCCCCAAATCTGCTCAATATCTGAGCAGACTCAGGGTCTTATCAGTTCCAGCAGAGGGGATCAGACAACAAGAGACTGAATCATGGGAGCCGAACTCACCAGAGAGTGATTGATAGACTAATATCCCTTATTAGTTCCCAGAAGGAGGGTTCTCACTGAGAAAACCTACACTGGTCATCAGCACTCAGGACGCCAAATTGCAAGTTCTCTGCTGGGTGAGCAGAGAACATGAGCCAGGGCAACTGGATGTTCTTTCAGAGAATTCCTTTCCAGCTCTGGTTGCTTGATGAATTGCCTTTCTCCACTGGAGAGATATTTCAGTCTGAAGAAGCAGTACAGGTCATCTGAAGTCAGGTCACGCTCTCTTCGGGCAGCATTAGAGGAAATCTTTCAAAGTCTTAGTCTCCTGTGTTCCTTTCTCAATATTCCTTTTCAGTTTCCTTATCTCTCAAAAGCCACTGCCATTATGTGATCTCATGTTACAATTTCCCAGATTACTGCTTGTTCTACATTAGCTACATTTGTGATGGTTCCTTCCCAGAACATGAGCAAGGAAAGCCATTTCCCAATCACAATGACGTATGGCTTACTGCTCCAAGACGTCATGTTTTCATTCTTATAGCTTCGGTTTCCCAGAATGGCATTGCTTAACCTTGTTCTCCAAAAGAGGCAGCTGGAAGGTAATAGAAAGAGACTGGGTACCAGAACTGGAAGACCTGGTAAGACAATTTTCCTTGAAAAAATTCTGTGTCCACAGTTGTAAACGGACGTAGAAATGTCTTGCATGCCTAGGTTATTATTAAATGAAAAAACTCTTTGTAAAACAAATGTGCTAAATAAATGTTGGGGAAGCTCTCGATGGATTCCAGGTCGAGCACACAGACTCTGGGGCCCTGGTTCACATCACTGTCTTTTACTGCTTCTCTTAAGTCTTGCCAGCAACAAAGTATGCACTCCACTGACAGCCCACACTATACTCTAGCAGTTAAAGGGGTCAGAGGTAGGCAGCGATGGGAGAGGAGGTGTAGGGGACGTAGAAAGTAAAACAGCAAGCCCAGGGCTAGCAAGTTCTCCGTCATGACCTGTTTGGAGAAGCAGGTCTCAGCCAGCACCCCAAGACACAAACAGAAAGTAACAGAAAACCATTGGATGTTGGCATCTCTCAAATCTGGGCCCCACTACTTATTACCTGTGGGACATTGGAAAAGCCACTTAACTTCTCTCAGTCTCATAATAAAGTAGAGATAAAACACCTATCAGGCTCTCCTGAGGATTAGATAACTAATGAGCAGCCCCGACCCACAGTAGATGCTCAACAGACAATGGCTTGAGCACCACGCACGGGGCAGTGCTCCCTGTTTTAGTTAGAACTAAAGTCACCATCCCAGGGTCACAAAGCCAAGCACTCGAATTCCTACAGGCTTCTTTAACAGACTCCAATGTCTATTGTTTATAGTAACTAGGAACACTCTAAAATGGCACGCAAAGTGTTGTGGGAGAATGGGTGTGTTCATTTTTCTGGAGAGGAGGTCCACTGCTTTTAAAAGTATCCATCAAAATGCCCAGAGTCTCTGCTACAAATAAGGTCCCTTCCAAAAAGCAAAGACACCTCCAACCAGGGAAGGGATGGACCTTTCTCTCCAGACTTGAGGCTGTGCCACAAACCAGCCCACCCAGTGGGTTCTCTGTTTAATATCTGGTCTCTATGCTTTGCAAATTTCCTTAGACAAATATAACCATGGTGAGAGTTTGGAGTTGTTTTTTGTTTGTTTGTTTGTTTGTTTTAAATTACTGTATTTCTTTTTTATTTTTTGTAAATTTTGAGATAATTATTTCTTTAAATGCAGTAGCAAGACATAATACAGAGAAATCCCTTTTACCCTTTACCCAGTTTTCCCAAAGGTCACATCTTGCAAAATGAGAATAAAATAACACAAGTAGAACACTGACATTGATACAGTTAAGGTACTTAACATTCCATCACCAAAAGGATCCCTCACGTTACCCTTTTATATCCACTCCCAATTCCCTTCTAATTTCAACCCCTAATTTGGATTTGGTTTTGGTTGGTTTGCTTTGATTTGGTTGTTGCTGTTGTTTTCCAACCTCATGCAGTGATGGATGGGCCATAAGGACATGCAGTCATTTATCCAGCAGAGAACAGACAGTATGTGTGCATCCACATACACACCAAACTCCCTCTAAGAACACTACGCTACTCTCAGAGCAATGGGCTTTGGACAAATGGCAAACTGAGGTTTGGGGTTAAATAACTTGAATCTGAAGACTTCTAACGCTAATTACCATTTATCTAGGAGAGTCTTCCTGTGTGCCAGGTACTTTTCCTACAGTACCACTAATCCTCTTAACAACCCTGTAAGGTAGATTTGACTCTCATCATCAAGGCAGCTGAGACTCAGGGTTAATAACTTGCCAGAGAGGATTTGAATCCCAGCCACTTTCAACTGAGATTGAGGGATATTTTATTAAAAACCAGTAAACACAAAGAGTGTAGGGTAAGACATTTAAGTATAAAATAGAAACTGAAAAAGCATACGAAAGGGAAAAAAATAGGAGGTGGATATTGTATAGATCCTTAAGGCAAGGAGGAAAAAGCCTTTCTTCCAATTACTATTGCTACATCATAAACCAAACCAAATTTAGTGGAATAAAGCAGCAACCATTTTATTATGCTCACAGCTCTTGCGGGTCAGAAATCTGGAAAGGGCACAGCAGAGATGGCTTGTCTCCACTCCAGCATGTCTGGGCCCTCCTCCGGGAAGACTTGAAAACTGGAGGTGACTCGGTGCCTGGGGTCTAGGACCATCCTCGGGCACTTTCACTCATGTCTGGTGTGGTTGCTGGCTGCAACCTGAGATCGCAGCTGGAGCTGTCAACCAGAGCACCTCTACTCGCCTCTCCACGTGACCTGGGATTCTGCACAGCGTGGCGGCCTCAAGCGGGCTGACAGTTTTACAAGGCAGCCCTGGGCCTGAAAAGCAGGTGTCCCAGTGGACAAGGCAGGAACTGCAACGTCTCTTTTGTTTTAGCCTCAGAAATCACACAGCAACATTCCTGGTACATTTCATTGGTTAGAAGCAAGTCGCAGCCATTTAAAATAAACCCACAGCATTCTATCCGTTTTCTAGGCTGTGAGATAGATGACTAGAAAAGAAAAGTGATCTGGATGGGATTTTGACATTTTCAAATCTACTGAGGTCCTGGGTGGTGGCTGAAGTCAGGGATGGGGGATAACAGCAGGAGGACGACAAACATATGTAATTTAAACATTTATTTAAAGTGTTGACTTGGAAAATCGGATTATAATAAATTCTTCATAAATGGGGCTCACTTATTCCAAATCAGGGCTATCCGACCAAGGCTGAGTTAAATTTCCTCATGTGATATCTATAAAGAGAGCCTTCCTCAGCAATTTAATCATGTAAACAAGATGCAGGGTCAGGGAGGGTTTGTCTACAACCTACTTAGGAAAAACTGTTCTTAAGAACTTTAGCACTTTAATCATTTTAATTGTTTGCATGCCAATTAATTGGCACTGCTAATTATAAATGAGTTATCTGTTCATTAAAGCAGGTTTAGACGAATGTCAGCTTAAAAGCACTTAGCCGTTAGTGTGGATTGCTTTGTTATCTGCAAGTAAAAACTGCATCCTTTTAAAAATGTCTATATTATAAGCAAGAAACTATAATTTATTTTTCACAAATTCTGATTCATTCCACTATGGTCGTGTAATAAGATCTTAGTAAATAAGACGTGATAAGAAAGGTAAATCTTCCAATAAGAAGAATAAAAGACATTTCAGTAGACTGAGGCAAAAGCAAAACCATGGGGAAAATGTTTTGAGCTGTGTTTGTAATCTAAGGGTAAAAGTGTGAATAATAAAGAGAGAATTTTTAAAATACTAGAAAAGACAAAGGAAACTAAGTGGTGATGGGAGGTCCTAACAGAGGCTCTGGGGTCCCTGTAGTGATTAGTCTTTGAAAGAAGCAGTTGTGTTCTGATTCTCTAATTGCTGGGTAACAAATTATCCCAAAATTGAGGGGCCTAAAACAATCTTCTTATTCTCCTCTTTTTCAGTATTGTGGATGAGGAATACAGGAAGAGTAAGCTGGGCCATTCCCCTCTGGTCCACTTATTTTCAGCTGAGGCACCTGGAACAGAATGAATCACAAGATAGTTTCTTCACTCACATGGGTGGCACCTCTGTGCTCCTTGGCATCTCTCTCTATATTGAGTTTCATCCTTCATGTCCTCTCCATGGACCTGGTTTTAACTTCTCACAGCGTAGTGACCTCCAGATAGTTGGACATCTTGCATGGTGGCTCAGGGCTCCAAGAGAACAAGGCAGAAACTGCCAGTCTCCTTAAGCTCTAGACCTAGAACTGGTGTAGTGTCTCTTATGCCCATCTCTATTGGTCAAGGTTGTCACAAACAAGCCCAGATTCCAGGGGAAGGAAATGGACCTCATCTCTTAATGGAGGAGTATCAAAAAATTGGCAGCCTTGATTTGCATTTCTCTAATGGTTAGTGATGTTGAGCATTCTTTCATGTGTTTGTTGGCAATCTGTATATCTTCTTTGGAGAAATGTCTATTTAGGTCTTCTGCCCATTTTTGGTTAGGTTGTTTGTTTTTCTGATATTGAGCAAAAACTAAAGATAGAACTACCATACAACCCAGCAATCCCACTACTGGGCATATACCCTGAGAAAACCATAACTCAAACAGAGTCATGTACCACAATGTTCATTGCAGCTCTACTTACAATAGCCGGGACATGGAAGCAACCTAAGTGTCCATCGACAGATGAGTGGATAAAGAAGATGTGGCACATATACACAATGGAATATTACTCAGCCATAAAAAGAAACGAAACTGAGTTATTTGTAGTGAGGTGGATGGACCTAGAGTCTGTCATACAGAGTGAAGTAAGTCAGAAAGAGAAAAACAAATACCGCATGCTAACACATATATATGGAATCTAAAAAAAAAGAAAAAATGGTTATGAAGAACCTAGAGGCAGGACAGGAATAAAGACACAGATGTAGAGAATGGACTTGAGGACACAGGGAGGGGGAAGGGTAAGCTGGGACAAAGTAAGAGAGTGACATGGACTTATATACACTACCAAATGTAAAATAGATAGCTAGTGGGAAGCAGCCGCATAGCACAGCTCAGTGCTTTGTGATCACCTAGAGGGGTGGGATAGGGAGGGTGGGAGGGTGGGAGGGAGACGCAAGAGGGAGGAGGGAGGAGATATGGGGATATATGTATACGTATAGCTGATTCACTTTGTTATAAAAACAGAAACTAACACACTGTTGTAAAGCAATTATACTCCAATAAAGATGTTAAAAAAAAAAATTGGCAGCCATTTTTCGTCCACCACAAGTCCACCATGAGTCTGGATGAATATGATATTTAAAGTAGAGGAGAAAAATAATGGTAGCCTTTTTTTCTTTTTTTTTTTTTTCTTTTTAATAACAGTTCAAAACTCCTTTTTTATTTAGAAAATAAAGTTAGAGCAGTATAAGTAGTATATAAGTGATGACACACTAAGCATTTATATCCATCAATAAAAAGATAAGCAGTGATTGATGTAAACTAGGTCTTTGGAAGGAAGTTCTATGTCTTCTCCATCTTAAAGGTTCACTTTAAGTATGGCCTAAATGCAAACAATCCCCTCTATATGACCCAGAGTTAGTCTCTCTTTCCTCCCCATGCTCCCCAAACGTGGACACCCACATTCAGTCCTCTGCTCTTTCTTCTGCTCTCTCTATCCTCTTCTTAGTAGATGGTCTGAGTCCTTTCCACTTTCAGCAGTTGGTTGCCAAACATTACTACTTAAACACTACCTCCAAATGTGTGAAACCAGTTTATCAACTACTCATAAAGTCTGCCCAGCCCTTTGACTTTGAACTTTCTCACCCTCATTTTCCTTGTTGGCCTGACTAAATACCTTGTAGTGCTATGTTTGGAGTGGAGTTGTCCTCCCTCCGTTATTCCAAATACATACCCTTAGCAAATTAGTCACCAGATCACATTAGTTCCTAACTTGTAGCATCTCCTGCAACTGTCCCACCCCCTCCTACTTCCACTGCCCTTATCACCAAGTGCCTGCTACACGTCATTCAATTTGTTATAGACCTCCCTACGTTCTACATCCCCTTTTCATAATCCTGCCAAATTAATGCCTCTTCTAATTTACAAATTACATATTACAGTCCTATTCATTTAGTATTACCCTTACATTTTTAACATGGTTACTTAAAGTTAATCAATATACTTACCCTCCTCCTGAGTAATAAAAGGAACTTACATGCCCTGAACTTCCAATTACCTCCCTCTCTCTTACATATTATTTCTGTCCAGAAATCTAGTTTGATGATGCTTTCATATTCTCCTAGCCAATATTATTATTTCTTTATTCAATTAATGAACATTTGGATTTATCCACATACTTAACAAATATTTGTTCATCATTACTTCTTGGGTTCATTTTTCATGAAGTGCATCCTTTTTATACCAGTGGTTCTCAAACATGATACACACTAGAATCATCTAGGGGTAGTTTTAAAATCCCAATTCCCAGTCTGTACCACAGAACAATTACATATAAATCTCTGTGGGTATAAGACAGGCAAGTCTCTCCTGATGATGCTAACATGCAAACAGATTGGGCAACTTATCTTAGAAAATCCTTCAGCAAAGTTCTCTTAACAGTAAATCATTTATGTTTTTGTCTGAAAATGTTTATAAAAATATTTGCCTTCATTATGAAATTATAATGAAGCTGAACATAAAATTCTAGATAAGCAGTTTCTTTCTTTTAACGCATAGAATATATTATTCCACTGTCTTCTGGTTTCTATAGTCCCTATAGTAAGGTCTTCAGTCAGTCTAATTTCCTTTCTTAGTAGGTAATCTTTATTTACTTTATGGTTACTTTTACAATTTTCTCTTTGTCTTTGAGGTTTTCAAATTTCATTAATATGTATCTAAATAGGGAATTAGTTACTATAAAATAAAAATGTTTGGAATTTACTGTATTTCCTGAGTCTGAAAATTCATGTCTTTCAACATTTTAGAAAATTCTCAAGGCATTATCCCTTCTAGTATTACTTTTCTCTCATTCTTTCTATTACATTCTCAAAAAATTCTATATTATGCATCTCAGTCTTTCTCATTCTATTCTCCATGTCTCTTAATCTTTCTTTCATATTTTCCTTATTTTTACCTCTCTTCAAAGATCTTCCAATTCACTTGTTCACTATTCATCTCTGCCTAATCTGCACTTACCCTGTCTTTTGAGTTTTCATTTTCAATTACTTTATGTTTTAACCTCTAGAAGTCCTATTCTATTGTTTACAAAACTGTCTGATAATTATATAGTTACTATTTATGTATCATATTTTTATTTCTTCTTTTGTGTGTTTAACAAATTTAAACAACTTCAATTTTTAGAGAAAGTATCCAATAATTCTGTTATCTGAAGCTTTAGGGACTTAATTCTTTTGTCCCTTGTAGTGGGTTGTCCACTTGTTGTGCATTGGTTCCTTGTGTGTGTTGTAATTTTGAATCGTGATCTTGAAGTTTGGCAGGGCTTTAGCTGTAGGAATCTTGTGCAATTTGTATTTAAAGGGCTTTAGCTGTAGGAATCTTGTGCAATTTGGATTTAAATGTCCTTCCAGAGTGGTGCCCCATAGGTTTTACTAGTCTGGGATCAACTTCATGTTAATGCTTTTGCTTGAATTTCCTGGATCATGCAAGTAAGGATAATAGGATGGCCTTATGAATTCTCATGGGACATTTTTTTCCCTAGGCAAAGCAAACCAAGTATCCCTATAAGGTTTTGTTTTGTTTTGCTTTGCTTTGTTTTTTTTGCCAGTAGGGGGATATTTTCAACCACCATTTCACTGAGAATATAGCCCTTTGAGGTCTTTATATGGCGGAGAAGGGTCTCAGTTCAAACCTCCTGCCACAGGAATGTCCAAGGCCTCAACTCCTTGTGGTCTTTAAACAGAAGCCACCTGTTTACTTAGACTAGCAACACATCCTAGGGCAGCTGAAGTGAGTGCCTACATGCCACTCTGATTTTCAGTTTTATTTTCATGTTTTGGTCCCTGAGTCTTTTCTTTCCTAACCTCCTGAAAGCTCTGCTATGCACTTAAAAGAATTTTCATTTCATTTTATTCACTGTTCTAGTTTTGTTGTTGTCATTGTCAGAAGAGGCTTTTCAGGGTAATTAGTTCACCATCCTGCCATCAGAGGAAATCCCCATGCATATTCCTTCTAACTTCTGGGAGGAATGGATTGTAATTTATACTGTTGCTCATATTATTGGACATCAACATTATTTATTAATTAGTGTTAGTTAAATGAGTAAGGACATTATTAATTCACAAAGTACATCTCTTTTTTAAGAATCTACCAAAAATTGTTTTAGTCTTGACACCAAAAGTTCTTTTCAAACTACATTAAATACTGACAGATTTCTCTGAAAGGGAAATTGTGAACTTTCCTCCTTTTCTTTATTTTTTAACAATCAAACAAGGTATCTATTGGGCCAGTGCAGTGAAGTCACTCTCGGAGTTAAAGCAACATAGGAAATGATCTTTGAGTATACATTCTATTCTAGTATTAAAGCTCATAAAACCAGGATAGGGTTTTTTGTATATTTTGTTAATAACCCATGATTAATAGCTCTGATCAAATTTAACTTTATATTCTTGATGGTGAGATATAAACCTGGGTGGACTTAATTTGTCTTCTATTTCATAATTCATTTAGTGAAACATCAAAAGTGCAAATAAAATTTAAGGGAAAAGTAGTGATGTGAGAAAAAATGAAGTTCTTATAATAAAAATATGTGGATTTCAGTTATTCAAATTATTTATAATACATGTCAACCTGGCCCACTGAAAGAAAAGAAAAATATTCTAGTTAGTCAAAGCATTCTTTGAGTTATCGATAGGTCCCACATTCCCCTTTCATCTTCCTATTGCTCACTATAGCCATATCTTCCCTTTTTGCACTATCATATCTTCAACTCCAAATTCTATAGGGTTTCCCCCCTTTTTTTTCCCTCTGATATGTTAAAAGAGCTAGCCTCAGCACTGAATTAAGAGCAAAGATAAATTGCAATGGAGCTGTGGAATTTTATCCTACAGAACCCATGCAAAATTGTGGCACAATTAATTCCCTATTGCTGTCTGTGTATTGTTCCTCCAACCAAACCCTCAGCTCTGTGAGAAAGGAAGCCAAGTTCTCATGCCTCTTGTAGGTCCCTGTGCCTGACCCAGGACTTGGTACAAGCTCCAGTCTAGATGAATAATTGATGATAATGTTCATCTTGGTCATAATCATTATTATCATCAAAACTCCTGCCACCTATTGAGCACAAGCTTTTCAGATTCAGTTTTGAGTCCACAAAATAATCCTGAGAAGGAGGAGGAGGAGTATCTTTTTTAACATGGGAAAGCTGAGTTTCGGAGAGAATAAGTAATTTGATCAAAGTCACACAGAGCATAAATAGTGGCCTATATGGCATCTCTGTAAAATATTCTGGGCAGATAAATTTTATAAATCATTCCCATGGAGTAGACAAGTTGGAAAAAAGTACCCTTCCCCTGAGTGGATGCAGCCCCGTGAACACACAGCTTGGTCTGGGGCACTGGTGGGATGTCAGCCTCCACTTGTCCCCTCAGTGGGGACCGTTTGTGCAGTATACAAGCTGCACAATCATATGTTCAAACCCACAAGTCTCTGATTCCAAACCCCACAGTTTGGTCTTTCCAGCCTCTGTGATCGGTCAATGATGATGATTCATGATCCCTCAGTGTTTGTCCCTGAAATAGGTGGATGATTCTTGCTTCCACTCAGTCATTTCCAAACAACTTGAATTTTTCCTGGTGGATAGTTTGAATTGACTGAGCTTTGGCTTATGATGCTCCTCTCTACTCATTCATTCATGTCAGCTGCTAAAAAGGACTCCCAGTGTGCTCTGTCCTTGACCCCTGGGTCTTTTGGTGATTGGGAATTGGTAAGGAAAGCACAGATGGTACCACACCAGCCTTTGCCACCATAATGCTAAGTTTTCACACCATTATTACAATGAAGCAAACCACGCCGGCCGCCTCTCTAGTACAAACAGTGGCAACATGGCTGCACAACTCCAGCTCTAAACAAGCACGTGCTAACAGAAACCCCAACAAATCACAAAGCATAAGCAGCAATAGCAGGCACCAGGGTAATAATTTATTTCTAATGCCATGCTGTCTTTAACAGTG
Source organism: Eschrichtius robustus (assembly GCF_028021215.1). Taxonomy (NCBI): domain Eukaryota; kingdom Metazoa; phylum Chordata; class Mammalia; order Artiodactyla; family Eschrichtiidae; genus Eschrichtius; species Eschrichtius robustus. The sequence continues at coordinate 17,704,277 of NC_090829.1, forward strand.
CAGTTTCCTCCAGGGTGTTTGCTTTGAGATTGCAAGATAATTACATCTCAGAAACCAGGCTAATTACAGTTAACAGCCTGAAAACCAAAGGAACCCTTCCCACCACCCCCACCTTCTTTTTTCCACTAGAATACTACAGAAATTCCAGTTAAAACATGCAGCATCATTTAGGAAACCAATATGACTGCAGCTTAGAGGTTCATTTTCCCCTCCTCACAGCACATGTATAACTCACATTGATGTGTATCAGAGGGACCTGAGTAACACAGCCTCAGTGATTAGAATAAATAATGGCACTATAGAAAGGAAACAACGACAGCAATTTACCAATGGAGAAAAAGTCTCAATGTTTCTGGTGGAAAACCAGGGTGTGAGTGTGGATATGTGCTGCAAAGATGAGATTACTTGCGGCCTCTAGATACTCTGTAGGGTGTAGAGTAAATAATCAACCAATTTGGGCCATTTTTAGAATAAAAGAGCTGGAAGGGATGCGAGAAATCATTTGGTCAATTTTCATGATTGCTAAACATCAAAATGCAAAGCAATGTGTGTTGGTTGTAAAAGTTTTCAAGAATGATTCCATGACCTGATCTCAAAAAACATTTTTTATCACCACATAGGCACCACACTCTGGGGTGAGGATATGCAAGTGGATTTCCTGATTTTTTAATAATCCTTATCAGAAAGTTCCCCCAATCCTAAATTTATCTTGATGCAATTTCAGACCTTTTCCTCTGCTGTATTTTAGCTGAAATAAAGACTTCCCCAAATAAATAGAGCTGTCCCCACCATCTCCTTTGGATGGCATAACTTCCACTCCAAGTACTTCTGAACTATTTAATCATTTGCATATTTTTTCCTAATTTGTCTCCAGTTTCCATTAGCTTTTAAAATGCGTAAGCCAAACATCACAACTAGTTCTGGCTCAGTATGGCATCTCATAGGAACTAGGGCCTAGATTTTCTTTCTTCCATTTGTGGGGAAAAGGAGACCAGATTGGAGAAGAGAAATGGAAATCCAATATTCTGAACTTTCACATGAAATCCATTCCTGTTTCTATAGTGCCTCCAGAACTTATCTACATGACATCATAGTCTTAAATGTAACATAACTAAAGCCAAGCTTCTCCTTCAGGCTCTGCAGAATACCAGCGATGTTCCTCTCCATCCATGTCTTATTAAGAAAAGCAACATATCGGCCCTTCCATCAGGCTCCTTGCTAGAGGCTCCTAGCTGCTAATAATGAAAAATGTGCATGCAAATTGTATTTCTCATAGTAACAACTCCCTAGCAACATTGCCTGACTTCATTCGTTCTTTTCACAAACACTACTGAGTTCTCACCCTGAGGGTGGGGATTCTACCATCTTTGTTACCATTCAACTGCTCCTCTTATTAGCTCTCCCCTAAAAGAGGAGGAATTGCTAATCTTGATTGATCGGAACATTCGGTGGGGCCACTTTTTTCTAGCAGGCAGATTTACTTTGCTCTAAAAGTCAGCTTCCAGGCATACTATTTACCTTTCTGCCTCAGACCCAGGTAGGTCCTGGTGCTAGAGGTGGGTCAGCCATCCTTATTAGTCTTCCTCTTGTACTCTGAGAACTGGCTGGGAAATGTTCCCAGAGACTCTCTTGGGACAAGCCACCTTTCTCTGCTCTTTGTCTATATCTCTTCATGGGCATGTCTGAGCATTACAGTCCTAAGATTCAGGTTAGGGGGCGCTGGGGAGGTGAGAGGCCCCATTTTCTCCTTCCCAGTTTTATCACAGAGTCCTAAATTGGGACTTAGGTTGCTTATCTGAATAGTACTTTCAATTAACATCCCCAGGAAGACCTTTGGAAGATAGGGAAGACTGGCAGAGTATGACTTGAGTATCCAGGCTATGAAATCATCACATTACTCAACCATCTCACCTCCAGTCTCTAAAGTTTACTACATATCATGACTGGAGCTAGGTGCCAATGAGACAGTCATACAAAGCATAACCCTCTCCTCCAAGGGCTTACAATCTAGTGGAGCGTTTTATCTGCCTTGGAAATGGCATTTCCATTGTCATTATCTGAAAAAAAACGTTTATCCTTTACAAGAGAACATTTAAAATGAAATCTAAGATTTCAAAGGGATTTCACTGAAGAAATTTGGGAATTTGCCACAGTGAGGTCAGGCACCTGTGTCATGCACAGTTAGGATTCTTTTGCTTTTTGGTGCTGCCCCAGAAACTTTACTAACTAGTGAACAGGTAGAAATTAAATAGGCAACTAAAGGATATAATTCTACCTCAAGCCCAAAATGCCCAGGCACAATTCTGGAGAAATGGAAACTACCAGCTGGTGATTGGCTGGCTTTTTTTTTTTTTTTTTTAATGGGAGAAAAGAGTTCAGAACCAATGAATGTGTGGCTATGAGAATGTCCAGACCCAGGAAGGTGTTCTGACCCCCAACACACACAGCATGGTCCCCACCCCCCAGCACACTTCTGCCTCAAAATGGGAGGGTGAGAGCAAACGTGTGTGAATAAACTCATTAGAGTGCATCTCAGTCATAAGGAGAAAAGTTCCTACTTGAAAGGAAGCTGTGGGGAAAAATGACAGGAGGGATGTTTAAGGCTGTTTCCTTCTAAAGAGTTTTCCTTTCTAGTCCTTCATTCTTTTGAACAACTCATTAGGGCAAGTAAAGGGCCGATATCGCGGTGTAATGAGAAAACTATTTCTGAATTGTTCTCATAAAGTTGGGTCAACAGTCAGCCATAGCTAGCCTGTACTTCCATGAGCTGAGACAATCCCATTACTGGGGTCTCTGATGGTCACATGAAATGGGCAGGCCACAGCGGGGGTTTCAAATGAAGCAACCTAACTGCAACATGACAAGATTCAGGAGGAGAGAGAAAGAAACAGTCTAATAAAACACTAGGGGTAGAATCTAAGTTGGTTTAAATTTTAGTTGGTAATTATGGTGTAAAGGAAAGTGATTTGTATAAAATTTAAAATACTCTGAAAGTACCATATTAGAAATTTGGGGTTTTGTTAATTCTCTGGATGCTTTCACTATTTTAAACAATCAGAAATAGAAAGGTCATGTTTTAAATATGTCTCCTTTGGTCCACATGACTTAGATCATATAATTCAATTGCAAATCGTCCAATAGCAGTTCACTTTAATTTCAGGGCAAAAACACAGGAGGAAGTGTAAAAGGACTGTATCCCTAAAGCTATACAGGGATGACAAATGGTATCATTTTTAAGAATGACCCAGGAACATTTTTAGACAAGTCATACCTTACCTAATAACTTGTTTTTCCAAAATTTCCTCGAGTTTACTTATAGTCCCCTAAAGAGATGCCGTAACAAGGACATTCTATTATAGAATTCAGTAGTGTGATAAAGATCTGCCTGTATCAGGTTTCTCTCTGATCACTGTCACTGATGATTTTCTATTCACTCATTCATTCAAGAAAATCATTTTTCTCTAATTGGACCTCAGATGCACAGTATTGGATTCATCATAATCCTTGATTGATGATTCTCTCATCACTGGTCCAGGCCTGAGCTACTTTTATTTAGTTATTTTTAATAATGTATTAAACATTCATGAATGCACCATCCAAAAAATAAAACTAGAATCTTAACAAAGATCTACTTCTAACCATGTGCTTTTCCCCTCGTTCCATCCTCCTGCTTCCTTTCCCCGCCTAAGATAAGCATCCTTTTGAATCCCAGGTTCGTTCCCTTCCCTTCCTTTGTATATAGTTTTACTGCATTTATATTTATTATATACGTACATATATAATGGATATTATATGCAAAATGTATACTATACATACACATTGTGCATATATATACACATATAATATATATATATACATATATATCAGTATTTTTACTTTACTTTTTTAAGGAGGAATCATACTGTAAATAACCTTTGGAGAATTACTTTTTCTCCTTAAGGTAATGTTGTTTAGATTCATCCATATTGTTGCAAGTTACTATGGTTCATTTATTTTGGGATAATAACAGATAATAATCTGTTGTGTGAATATATTACCATTTGTTCTCCCACTCTCCTAACGTTAGACATTTAGGTTGTCTCCAGGTTTTTCCTATTGTAAACAATGCCACCATGATCATTCTTCTACATGTATCCTGTTGTACATGTACGAGAGTTTTTCTGGGGTATACACCTATGAGTTGAATTGCTGGGGCTACAGGAAATGTGAATATTCAACTTTAGAAGAGAATTCTACGCTCTTTTCTGAACTGATCACATGTTCCACTTTAGGAGATAATGTCAAACTCTTTTCCAAAGTTATTGTACTCCAACTTGGCATTATCAAACATTTTAATTGTTACCTAATTAAATGAATGTAAAATGATGCCTCATATTGGTTGTGATTTGCATTTCCTTGATCGCTAATAATGTTGAGCATCTCTTCACAAGTTTATTGGTCATGTGGCAATTTTTCTGTTTGCATATTTTTCCCTTTTTTCTACTAGGGGATGTGTGTGTGTCTGTGCTTTTCTTACTGATATGTAGGAGTTTTTTTACATATTTTGATGTTAATCCTTTGTCGTTCTGTATATATGAATATTTACCTAAGCTTATAACTTGTCTATCAGTTTCTTTAAGGATATTTAAATCTTTAATCCATTTGGAATTCATATAACATGAGGCAAAGATCCAATTTTATGTTTTTCCACACGGATAATGGATAACTAATTTTTCCCAACTCTATTTATTGATTGCTCTTTCTTTCTTACTGATCTGATATGTCACCTCTGTCACATGAAAGCAAAGTTTCATCTGTGTTTCTCTAGTCTATTCTTCTGGTCTATTTGCCTATTCCTGTACCAATTCACACAATCCTTCCTCTCCACTCTTCCTTTTTCAGAAATATCCTGACTGCTTTTGGCCTTCTATCCCTTCATGTGAATTTTGAAATAATTTTATCAAGTACCATGAAAAAACCTGGGATTTTGTTTGGAAATACACTGAATCTGTAGATAATAATTGAAATATTTATAATATTGTCTTATTCATAATATAATATCTTCCTCTCTTATTTAGGTCTTTTTTAGTTGTTCTTAATAAGCTTTTATAATTTTCCCTGCAGAGGTCTTTCATATCTTATGTTAGATTACGCCTAGATACTCGATATTCTATGACAATTTTTGTAGATTTTGTTTTCTCTTTAATTTTGTTTTATAGTTTTTACTGGTATAGAGAAATGCAACTGATTTTTATATTAATCTTATACCCAGCCACGTTACTAAACTCTCCTATTATTTCTAATAACTTGTCTTTAGGGTAATTTGGGTTTTCTATGTAAATTATTATATGATCTGCAAATAAAAGACTGTTTTGTTTTCTCCTTTCCAATCCCTGTGCCTCTAATAACTTTTTCTTCCCTTATTGAACCACCTAGAACCGTCAATATAGTGTTAAAGAGAAGTGGTAGTAGAAAGCATGCTTTTCTTATTTCTTTCCATTCTACACTCATCCTGGGTGATCTCTTCTAGTTCCACGGCTTCAATCACTGTCTAGATCTCTATCCTGACTCATGTATCCAACTGTGGTTCTTGGACCTTTTGATCTGAATGCTCCACAAACTCAGCACATCCAAAACTCATCATCTAGTCTCCTCTCTCAACTCATGCCCATTCCTTCTTTATTTTCTGACTTTATATATGACACCACCACCATGTGGCCCAAGCCAAAAAATGTGGAGTCATTTTTGAGCCTCTCTCTCCTACCACACACCCTCTCAGCCAATCAATCCTATTGATTCTAGCTCACTGATATAACTTTACCCCAACCCTTCTTTCCACCCACTCTACCAAGGCCCAGCTTCTCTTACCTCTCTTACTGCCATAGGTTCCTAAATCATCACCTGATTCCAGTCTTGCCTTCTATCAAACCCTCTTCCAGGCCGTAACCAGAATAGTCTGTCTAAACTTTAAATATTCTCACACAATACCCATGTTAAAATCCCTTAGTGGTTCCCCATAATTTGTAGAAAAAGCCTAAACCCTTTGCATGGGCAAATGTCTAAAAGCTAGGCCCCTTTTGACCTGGCCGCCATGACACCTCAGCCTCATCTCCTGTTTTACCTGTCCTAACACTCTATCCTCTGCCATCCTGGGGCCTTTGCAGTTCCACAATCACCTGGTTCTCTCTCTCTTCAAGGTTTTTGTACCTGCTGTTTCCTCTCTCAATAGTGTGCTTTCCCTTCCCCACTTCCTTCCATCTTTTTCTGAATAAGCCCCACCCATTCTTTAGGACCCAGCTTAGGACTTCCTCCAGGAAGCCTTTGCTGCACTGTAATTTACCTTGCCTGTTTTCCCCACTCCTTGAAAGCAGGAAAAAGTCTTACTCATGTTTATATCCTCAGAACCCAGCACAGTGCCTTTCATAAGGTAAGGGCTCAATGAATGATTTGAAAACATATAGTGAATCAGTTCTGCTCCCTTTACCCAAATTTCTGATCTCCATTTGCAAGTATCCTATCTTCCAATGCCTTCCCAGTCTCCCCCCTGCCCCCATGATGTACCCCACCACTTTGTCTACATCTTTTCCTGGCGTGTGTCCCACCCGACTTGGGCTTTTATCTGATCCTCTCTACCAGCTGCTTGAAGGCTGAGGTTGTGCTTCATCTATCTTGGTGTTCCTGCCACATGTAGCCCAGAGCCTAGCACATGAGTGATGCCAGATAGATATCTAAAGTAATAAAACCGAATTCCCCCCTGGAGCCACAAAACAAGTAGGGAACGTGCTTTGGATTCTTCTGTGAGCTGCACTCACGTTCAAAGCAGAAGGACTTCTGCCAGCACAGCCACCTGCACCGCCTTCCACCTCCACCTCCCCAAATGTTTCTTCAGTCTTATAAGGGAAATCTCTGAAACAATGTTATTCATTTTACGTAATGTTATTCATTTCACAAGTGATGCTTCTTCATCTTTCTATCCTGTACTGGGAGGTGTACTGGGCATGTTTTCTTGGCTTCGTTTGGGGCGTTTTTTAAGGAAGAAGCCTTGAGGTGGCATTTAGTCCAGGTTTTCCTTCCTAGGAATATTCCTCCCCTCTGTAGCTGTTTATGAGTATCATACTCTGCCATTTAAATATTAATGCTATGGAAACAAAGGAGAAAAATCGCTCTTTCATCTGATATGTGATGTTGAGGGGAATTAAGATTAATAAATGGTGACAAGCTCTATAGAGGAAATAAAAGTTAAATTGCCTTGGACTATTTTCATAAGTTGTTTGAGCAATGAGTATTATACTGGAAGCCCCATAACTGTGATCGTTCTAAAAGCCTGATTTCTGACTATACATCTAAAATGATAACTCAAACCTTAGCACTTCCCTCAGAATATTTGCATGCTGCAAGTTCATATGTAGGAGAAATCCTTTAAAGGACAAAACTGAGAAATATCTGAAAATTAGGCTTTCTTTATCAAATCTCAAGCAGCCACTGTACTGGGGAAAGGCAAATTTTAGGTCTAAAAATTTAAGTAATAAACATGTCTGGCAGGTAAAAATATCTAGATAGTTAACTACAATTTTTCACATCTTCAGCAAGATAAATCATGTCATAGGCACATTGATATATCAGCTCGACCCAGTTAACTGCAGAGGGAGGGGCCCTCCAGCTCCCCTCCAGGTTTGGTTCCACAGCCTTCACTCTGCTTAACCTGCTAGGGCTATTGGTGAACTTATAAGGCAGTGATTCCCAAAGTGTGGTCCCTGGACCGGCAGCCTCAGCATCATCTGGGAACTTGGAGATACAGGTTTTCAGACTCCAGCCCGGACCTGCTGAATCAAAAACTCTGGAAGTAGGGCTCAATAGCGTCCATTTAACAAGCTCCCCAGGAGATTTTGACGCATCTTCAAGTTTGAGAACCACTGATTCTTAGCCCTAGTGGCACATAAGTATCACCAGGGGAAATTTTTCTTAAAAAACTGATGCCAGGGTTCTATCCCCCCCACAGAGATTCTGATCTAATAGGTCTGGGGTGAAGCCAGTGTGCTGGTATGTTTTAAAAGCTCCCCAGATAATTCTAAAGTGCAGCTCATGTTGCGAATCTGATTTCAGGCTCTGAGTTCTCATCCTGGCAACGGCAACAACCTCAGAAATGGGCTGCTGGCTTCCAGTCTTTCCCTCCGATCTGTTCTCCACCCCTTCCTCCACACACACCTGCACCCCGGGATGTATCTCAAATCCAATAATTCTAGACTTTACTATGCATCCAAATCACCCAGGGGGATTGTGAAAAACAGTTTGCTGGGCCCCAACTCCAGCATGTCTGATTCAATAGGTCTGAGGCGGGGCCCCAGAATCTGCCTTTCTAACAAGTTCCCAGGTGATGTTGAAGCTGCTGGTCAGACTTCTAAGCCATATGTTCTCCAGTCACTCTGGTCTTGGTGAGTAAAGAAAAATTATGACAGTAATGAAGTTACCCTGCAGGACCTCCAGCCTCTGCAGATCCCCCAGCCTATTGCATGGAGTCCCCTGCTCTGGACCAGAAGGCAGTGCAGGGTGGCAGTCAAGAGTGCAGCCTCAGGGTCCAGGCTGCAATGTTCGTTTAATCCCATAAATTCTCTGTGTCTCAATACCCTATTCATAAAAAGGGAGATAATATAGGACCTACTTGAAAGGGCTGCTGTGAGGATTACATGCACTAATACATGTAGCATAAAAGGTGCCTAGACATATTAAAGTGCTCGAAAAGGTTTATAATTAATCACAAACTTATAAAGGCATAATTAGCTTTAACTGCTAAGTAGTCATAATTACAGACAAAAACAGTTCTTTCTAATTATTGTATAACCCCTCCCTCCCTAGAGTTTAGACACTAATGCCTGGGGGGTCTATGCAAACAGGGGAATCAAAAGGACACATACTTTGCCATCAGTACTCAGAATCATTTGTCCTTCTCCTCCCCTCAAAAATGGAGGGACTTTAATTGCCTGCTATGAGTTGAATAAAGGGTTCTCTCCAGAGAGGCCCCACCCACTAGTCATGCTGAAATATAGCAGCATCTCTTGGAAGCAAATGCACACAACCCCTAAACAAGGTGAAAAAACCTTCGCTACAGCTGTTAAAATCAAATATGATCACATCGCTCTCCACTTAAAATTATTCTGTGATTTCCAACTGCCTTAAGAGTAAAAGCCAAATTGTTTATCCTTACGTAATGGGTCCTGGCCCCTTTCCAGCTTCTCAGCCCATAATGAACCACTTAGACTTTTGAAAAAACACCTTGCCCTATGAAGTCACCGTGCCCTTCCCCCTGTGCTTTCCTCTGCCTGTGTGCCCTTCCCCCTCCTTGCACTCCTTACACAGAAATTTGCTAATTAATATTTATTTTTCAGGTTCCTGCACAGTCACCTCTGCCTTAAAGCTTTCCTGATGCACCACCCCATGTCCCACGCCCCCGGGCAAAGCTGATCATCCCCTTCTCTGCATCACTTCCACGCCCTCTACAATCCACTATTGTGCTGAGTGTCTGGGCTGCCACTGCTCATTCACAGCCTCTCTCCACTGTTCGAGTGTGAGCCAAACCAAAGTAGCCACCGTGTTCTGGTCATCCTTGACCTCCACACCTAGCACAGCCCTAGCCCGTATTAGGGGCTTCATTATTGAGTGAATGGATGAAGCAATGAAGGATGAAGGAGGAGGGAAGAAATACTCAGTGGATTCTGTGTCAACTGAAGTCAATTCCTGGGAAATCAAAGGACACCAGGAGAGAAGAGAGCAGAAGCAGCGAGCAGAAAGAGGAAGGAGGGGCAGCCACCCCAGCTGACCCCAAAACAACAGGTGCACAGGACCTGGAGCTGCTAACTGTTGATGAACAGCGAATGTCTGGCTGTCTGGATTAGTTAGGACAGTGGTTCTCAAACACTTTGGACTTTGTTAGCAACAATCCCAAAGTGCTTTTATACATGTGGGTTATATCTCTCCATATTTACCATTAGAAATTAAAATGGAAAAAAAATTGTTTCTTCATGCATTTGTTTTAAAATGGCAATAATAAAGATGTAAACATAAATATTTTTATATTTTCAGAAAAATTTTATTGAGAAGAGTGACTTTTTTTTTTACTTTTGCAAAGCTCTTTAATATCTGGCTTAATAGAAGACAGCTGTATTCACGTATCGGCTTCTGCCTTCAGTCTGTTGTGATATCACTCATCATGTAGCCTCTGGAAAACTCAGCTATATACTCATGAGAAAATGAGAATAAAAAAGGCAAATAAAGTGTCAGTACTGTGATGAGTCTAACGAAAGAGTCTCAGAGACACAACCCCCTGCCCCAGAGGTTCTGGAACCACACTTTGAAAACTACTGAATTAAGATACAGTATAGGTCATCTGTTGTTGCAGAGACTAAAATAACAGTGACTTGAATAAGATAAAAATATATTTCTCTCTTGCCTAACTTTCCACATGTAAGCAGTCCCCATCAGTCATGATGCTCTTTCTGGTTGTTTTGCCATCCCTGGTACACATGGTCCAAAACAACTCCCCAGTACCACCCCTACACTTCAGCCAGCAGGAAGGGGAGGGCACTCCCTGGTCTTTCATGTGCATGTCCAGATACTGTAGGGACTTCCCTGGCCATCCAGTGGTTAAGACTCCACTCTCCCAAGGCAGGGGGCACGGGTTCGATCCCTGGTCGGAGAACTAAGATCCTGCATGCCGCATGGCACGGTAAAAAAAAAAAAAGGAAAAGAAACAGATGTTGTATATATCACTTCCCCTCAAATTCCATTGGCCAGACCTTGGACAAAAGCCTATTACTGAACTGCAAAGGAGACTGGGAAATACCTCTAATCTAGTTGACGGTGTGTTCTATGACCGTAGAAGAAGGTGAGAACAGATATGGGGATAAGTCCCAGTCTCTGCTCTGCTGACCTTTCCCCCTAGGCTCAGCTGGGCCCAGGCCCAGAGAGCAGCTTGGACAAGCCAGAGCTCACCTTATCACTGCCTGGAAGGACAGGGAAGCTGGTCGTGGCATAGAGCAGGACTCACACAGCAAGACACATTTGCCTCACAAAAACAATGGCAACGGAAAATGAGGAGTTAAAGCAGGTGGGCCCACAGATAGGATGTAAGCAGCTCACATAAAGAGGAGCAGACAGGAGCTGGAGACCAGTCACAATGGAAATGCACTAGTTAAGAAGAAAACTCCCAAGGATCAGCCATAAATGATGCTCTGGTTAGGAAAAAGGCCAAAATCATCAACACAGCTCACAAGGCCTTGCAGGAGCCCAACCCTCCCCCCAAAAACCCTATGTCCAGCCACATCTCAAGCCAGTCTCTCCCACACCCTCCACATTTCAGTCATGTTCTACTCGTCAATTTGAAAAGTGTGCCTTAGTCATTTTTTAATATATAAATTTATTTACTTATTTTATTTATTTTTGGCTGTGTTGGGTCTTTGTTGCTGCCTGTGGGATTTCCTCTAGTTGTGGTGAGCAGGGACTACTCTTTGTTGCAGTGCACGGGCTTCACACTGAGGTGGCTTCTCTTGTTGCAGAGCATGGGATGTAGGTGCGTGGGCTTCAGTAGTTGTGGTGCATGGGCTTCAGTAGCTGTGGCTCTTGGGCTCTAGAGCGCAGGCTCAGTAGTTGTGGCACACGGGCTTAGTTGCTCCGTGGCATGTGGGATCTACCTGGACCAGGGATTGAACCTGTGACCCCTGTGTTGGCAGGTAGATTCTTAGCCACTGCGCCACCAGGGAAGCCCGCCTTAGTCTTTCTTATCTTAGAGTCTTTGCATGTGCTGTTCCATCTCCTGGAACACTCTTTTCCCTACCACTGTCTGGCCCACACGTGCTCATTTTTCAGGTCTGTGGAAAAAAACAAAGCCCAACCAAATGAGAACAAGCAAAAGCTATATATCCAGAGCTTGCTATAGCAAGAGAGTCAGCCACTACCTCTTGAGTTTTGACAGTCTCAAAGGCAGGCAGAGGAGTAGGAAAGCTTTATAACAGAAAAAGGGAAGGTTTCACGTGTGCCTTTATTGGAGGCTGTTGGCAAGGGAAAGCTGTAGGTAGGAAAACTAGAAGTAGGGCATTCTATGTGATTGGTTAGGAGTACAGATTTGGCTTTCTCTGGTTGATCCTAAGTTGGAAGTAAGGACAAAAATTAGGGAAGCTGTCAGTTATTAATCAAGTCCTGGCCATTTGGGGCCAATTGTTATATGAGTTATTGTTTGGCTTCCTGGACTGGTTGTTAGAGAGAGTGGTCTGACTTCCTATAAGTATGACATAGATAGCAGGCTGGCCGCCCAGGCTGGTTACTGTAGATAATAGGCTGGTTTCCTGGGCTGATTGCTGCAGATGATGTGTCAGAGTTCTATTTTATATATGATCTGACAATTGTCTATTTGTATATTCAGTCTCTCAGTTCTCAGCTCACAGCATTTCCTCCTGGAAGACTTCCCCAACCCCCAGATCAGGGTAGGTCGACCTGTAATATGTAACTGCAGCTTCCTGAATTTCTCTTTACTAATTCTCAGCAAACTTGTAATTAGTACTTGCCCAATAGGTTAGAATCTCCATGAGGGTAGGGACTATATTTTTTTATTATTCATTTTCTATGCTCAGCACCAAACAAAGGGCTTAGCATATAGTAGGGGCTCAATAAAAAAAAATTATTGCATGGATGCATGGATGCATGGCTAGGGGAATGGTTGAATGGATGTCTGACCTTTGCAGGCTGAGGGCAATGTTCTGCTGCTTATCAGCTGACAAATTTCCAGAACCTTCTGCAAAGAGTAGCTGAAGGCATGAGTTCCATATTGGTTCTGCCCCCTGAGCCATTACGCCATTCAAACAAAGCCACCTAACAGCAAAAATAAGGTCCCACTCCTTATTGAGCCACCAAAGTTGTGACATTCAAGTTTAGCTATCAATAATTTTCCAACCATGGGTCCAACCTATCTGGGATCTGACATCTACCTTGGTGTCTCCAACTTAAGCTACATTTCCTCCTAAGCGTGGATCACTGACAATATCCTACAAAATACTCCACTGGATCCTGGTGCTGCTCATTTAGGAAGGTTGCTTGTGCTGAAGTTCTAGCATAAACCTGCCAGCTGTAACATATCTTGCTGATCTGACCCAATGGTGACCCACAGTGCTCTCCGTATGCGCTGTTTTCTTTTATTTTCCAACCTCTGAAGATTGTCAGAATTCTGCCTGCCTAAGCAATAAATCCATCTTTGCAGGGATCAATTGCAGTGGCTGGCTGCAAAAGCTGGAAATCCAATTAACTGCAAAATAAATAAAAAATGAAAAATACACTGAAGCCGTGGCATAAGTCAGCTAGAAAATTTTCTGCACATTAAAATAAACAAGGAGAAATTTCAAATTCATTTGTCTTCTTTTTTTAAACCCCATTATTGATAAATTTAGCCTTGGTTCCAATTTTGTCATAGCCACAATTTGCTCAAGTGTAGATCTGTGGGGATGGCTATCTCTGTTCTAATTATACCCTGCAGGCGCTCTCCGGAGAGGAGCCAACTCGGCTAGGATTACCTTGGTGCCATATGTAAAACTTTAGGCCCTCTCTCCCTTCATCTTTTTGCACCACATGTGTTCTTAAAGGGGCATAAATCTGCTCTAACGTTGCGTGGGAAATATGAGTTATTTTAGCTTTCTGGGACATTTTGAAAAGGACAGAGTTTTCATCAGTTGGCTAAGTGAAAGGCCTTATGCCTCACTGCTACTAGGTCTGCTGGGCTGCAGCCGTGACACACAGAGCCCATGCGCACTGGACAACCTTCTCAATGCGGAGAAGTGGGTTGAGTGTCGCATGGCAATTAACCTCCCTCCAGGCTCTATCCCCAGGTTTCTTGTCAATGTCCTGGAAAGGGGCCCCCCAAGGTACCCAGCAACCTGAGGAAGCCACTTGGAGAAAACAGACCAGCAAAGGCATGGAGGGAAAGGCCACTTGAGTCCCATCTGTAACTGGAACACAGATTTGTTTCCTGCGGATGTCCTGGTAGAGGACAATCGGGGGTGGCGATCGCTCCTCACAACGTGTGGCTGGAGTCCAGAGTGGGAGGGCTCTGTCACTGACTCACTGTGTGACTTCAAACAGTCCTGAGCTGCTCCGGATCTGTTTCCTTGTGTGTAAATGAGCAGACTGAAAGAGAGGCTGCCAAGGCCCTTCCAGGTCCCAATGTCTGTAATTCCATATTTGGTGAGTTAAAGCACATGTTTTATTCAAGGAAGATAAGAGTATTCTTACTTTGATGAACTATAAACTAGCTCTTCTATCCTTCCCTTTTCCTTGATACCCTGCTGTGTCATCACTGTATTTGCCATTTCTGAATTCTAAGCATTACACAGACAACAGGTGTTTGTCAGTGATGTCCCCATGGAAAAGAGGAAAACCAAAAGTCGACTGTTTCTCAACATTTCTTATCAGAAAAGCAAATGACTCAGCATTGCTCAACACACACACACACACACACACACACACACACACACACACACTTTCACTTCAACCTACCTCCAAATGCTCCTTGGTTAAAACAAATGATATCAACAAATGTGAGAAGAAACCTCTGCCATCTTTCAAAATGCACCCATGTGAACAGTTTTCTATTCAAATCACAAATTTTCTGTTATCCTTAGCTGGTTACTGATTTGGTTTTACTAAAAAATATTGCCTTATTTTCTAAACTTATTTAGAAAATTCTATTTACCCAAAAACAAAACCAAAAGAAAATGAATAAGTTGATGGGAAGCCATAACCATTGGAAACACAGTCATTACTACCTAGAGGTATTTCCATGGTCGTAAACTAAATTTGCTGCCATAGGAAACACAAAACACACAGGGCCCAGGGTCTCTCCTTAACTGTAGCTGGAGAGATCGAAGTTATGCAAGGAAATTCCTAGAAACAAGTCTCAATATAACAGAGACATAAATTCACCCTCTTATCGTCAATCCTGATAGCTATATTATTTTTTCCTTAACACTAACTCTAGGCTAGGCACTGTGTTTGGCACAAGGCAAACAGCCAAAGCCTGCCTTCTTGAAGTTTACAGAGGGTGATACATATATCCAGGGGACAAGGAAACAATGGGTTAATTTCATGCAAAGCAATTGGTTATTTAGCATAGTATAGTCAGTCGTTTTGTTAACCTATGACTGCATTTTTCTATTTTCATCTATTGGTTTTGCCAGCAAGAGGGCAGCAGGAGGGATTTCCCTGGTGGTGCAGTGGTTAAGAATCCTCCTGCAAATGCAGGGGACGCAGGTTCGAGTCCTGGTCCAGGAAGGTCCCACATGCCGCAGAGCAACTAATCCCATGAGCCACAACTACTGAGCCTGTGCTCTAGAGCCCACGAGCCACAAGTACTGAGCCCATGCACCTAGAGCCTGCGTTTTACAACAAGAGAAGCCACCGCAATGAGAAGCCCGTGCACCGCAACAAAGAGTAGCCCCCTCTCGCCGCAACTAGAGAAAGCCCACACAGCAACGAAGACCCAACACAGCCAAAAATAAATAATAAATAAATAAATAAATAAATTTATTAAAAAAAAAAAAAAGAAGAAGGCAGCAGGAGTCTAAGGCTCTTATCATTCCAATCCCTCTCTCTTCTCCAAGGCAGGTAGTTACAAGTACCAAATAAGTTTCCATTCTCACTGCAGAGTTTTTTGGTTTAAAACTGTTTATTGATCAATAAAAAGGTAGAAAATCACAAAGTCATTGTCTGGTGGAATTGTACTAGTAATTTTACAGCCGGCTAGGTAGTAAGGAGAGATTACAAATGTTAGTAGGCGGGAGACCCAGCTCCTGCTGAAAACAAGTCAATTCTGACAAAAATCCAACCACCATTACTGACCTTGGAGAGCACTGCGCAAGGTCAGTGGCAGAATGAACGTGATTATATTGGTCCTGATCCCAGTTTGTTTACCAGCTCTAAAAACAAGTGGACAGACATCATATGTACTCCCATATGCTTAAAAGTAATAAACACTGTAAATAACAGACTCGAGTCCTCAAAAGAATGCAAAAGAGAATGCACATAGGATTTAGAACAACATTTTTAAATAGATTTTTAATTTAATTTTTAAAATAGGACTGTCACTGGGACATATTGTTGCCACCGTAACTATTTATATTAATAACTCTGACTCACCCAACAAGTCTTCGTAAGCTCAGAGAGTCTACTGGCAGTGTTCATTCATTCTTTCAGTCATCCTTCCTCCCATCTGCTCACCAAGGACTGCTGGGAGCATGAGTGTCTGGAACTTCCAGAGCAGTCCCTTTGCCCTTGTCCTTAAATCTAACAATGACCTTCACCTTGATTCCTCCAAGGAGAACGTTCATTCCAATCTATTCAGTACCTTTCCCTCCACCTACTTGCCTTATTCCTCCTTAAACCTCTCTGTGTCCATAACCCAGATCTCCCTAAAATAACTGGGCTCAAATGTTTCCAATACCCTCTTCTGTCTGTTTGTATCCTCACCCACTTCTCTTGCCTCCATGACTTCCACTAGTCACCATTTTAATTCTATTATATCCACCTTCAACTCCTCTGTTGCCTACTGAATGAAGCCCCAGACTTGATCTCTTCTGTCAGCTTTCCTTACTCTATAGCAGACAGATTACATGAATTATCTTAAATATCATCAGGCACAAGTGCCTTCCCAGAGAGGCAGCACGCTCTGGGTCTAAACAGTCATCCAGGGCCTTCCCTGGTGGTCCAGTGGGTAAGACTCTGCAATCCCAATGCAGGGGGCCAGGGTTCAATCCCTGGTCAGGGAACTAGACCCCACATGCTTCAGTGAAGATCCCACATGCCATAACAAAGACCTGGTGCAGCCAAATTAAATAAATAAATAAATAGTCATCCAACCATAAGTTTTAGTTATAACGATCCCTGGAGGATGGCAAAGAGATAAGTGAAGGGCCACCTGTGTGAATTGTCTAAACAGGCAGGGTCCCCACCCATTCCCAGGTGAGCTATCATCTTCATGTTTATGGCAAGGTCTTGGTCTTCAGTCCTGAAACCCAAAAGGTAGGTATCACCTCTCGGCTCTGACCACATTCCATCAGGAACAGCCAGCTAAAGAGGTAGGGTATAGTCATGATCATTATCCAACATCTCAGCTTATCATTTTCCAGAAAAGATCAGCTCTTGATGGAGTGGCACCCTGGACAGATGGGGAGGAAAGGAAGAGGAGAGGCTCCCAGCACAAGGCCCTGTCTATGGCGGCCAGGCCAAGATAGGCAGCACGATGGAGAGTCCTAGCAGGCAAGTGGAGCTTAAGGACACACCATACTTCCAGTAACGGGCATTGAAGAATTGCAGAAGCAGAGAAAGATGAGAGGGTCATTACAGAGGCAAGTTCTCCACTTTTTTCTTTGGTCAAAGGGAGCCTGGGGTGTGTTCTGGGAGGGCAGCAAGCCACAGAAGTGGGGACCAAATACCTTCCTCCCCTCCTGTCTCATAGAGACAGGCTCTCCCACCAGGGGGAAGAGCGAGCTAACTGAGGGTTCTCCTTACTGTCTTTGGGCATCATGGACCCCAATATCAAGAGCTCGAGGGCAGCTTTGACTCCACATCTAGAATCCACAGAGGTGAGAACTTCGGCTTGAGCCTGAAGACTCAGATATGAGGGGTCTCTTCATGTGGAGAACTAAGGACGCTGTAAAGTAAGTCCTATCCTAGCGATTGTCATACTGAGTGAAGTAAGTCAGACAGAGAAAGACATATCATATGCTATTGCTTACATGTGGAATCTAAAAAAAGGGTACAGATGAATTTATTTACAAAACAGAAGTAGAGTCACAGATGTAGTAAACAAACTTACGGTTACCAGGGGGTAAGAGGGGGTAGGGATAAATTGGGAGATTGAGATTGGCATATACACCCTACTATATATAAAATAGATAACTATAAGAACCTACTGTATAGCACAGGGAACTCTACTCAATACTCTGTAATGGCCTACATGGGAAAAGAATCTTAAAAAAGAGTGGATATATGTATGTGTATAACTGATTCACTTTTCTGTATACCTGAAACTAACACAACACTGTAAATCAACTATACTCCAATAAGAATTTTTTAAAAAATCAATATAAACATTAATGTAAACTATAATTAAGGATGATAAAAAATAAAATAAAGTAAGTCCTACCTGAGAAAAGAGAGAAAGGAGGTACAGAAGTTTGGTTCAAGCGTAATGGGCTACAACCAGAGATGACACTCTCAGTCATCCTCAGCTCCAGGCCCAGCAACTTACACCAAGACCTAGAGCAGCAGTGACAAGAGTCAGCATCCTATGAGTCAGAGCTGGAGAGAGAAAGTGGTGAAGGTATCAAATGCCCATGTACCAGTCATACCTGAAACTCCCCCAGGAGCTCCCAGAGCCATTGACAGGACTTGTGGCAGGGACCTGGAGCAGAGAATGCTGACTGGTTGGGACAAGAAACATGGGTGGGAGCTGCCAGCCAAAGATACATCCTTGCAAAGGGCCCCAAGTTTTCAGCCCAATACGTCTCTTCACTCAGACTTTAGAGACAGCCCTGGTTGGGAATGTGGAGAATGGGTGTCAGAACATCCTCCAGGGAAGGAAGTTTGTGATATATGAGTTGTCCCCACATACGCAGGCACTCACGTCACATCCCTCACCCCACAGATACAGCAAAAGATGACATCACTCACATCCTGGTATCTTTAGCTACAGCTACTGTTGATGGACTCTGGTTAAAGAACAAAAAGGGCAGAGAGGCCTGATGAGGAAATGGAAAGACCCATATGACTGAGTTGATGTGACGTGGTTAATTAAGGAAAACACCATACATCAAATTCCATCAGAATCTTTATCATTTTCCATGCAGTTTGGGCCTGAATGTCTTAAGCTCTGGGCTGAAGTCAGGAGTACAGTTCTTTATGCTCCTCTGAAAGATGGCAAGGTCACCTTGTGCCTGCCACTTAACTTCACTGACTCTCCATAACTCCAACTGCAATAAGAAGAAACTAATACCTGTGAATTATAGAGGGGTTTTAAAGGCTGGCAGCATTTTCCAAATTATTTAGGGGTTAGAAGAGGAGACATTTTCTGAATCCAGAGTATTATTACAGCAGGATTGAGGCTTTTTAGAGCTGGAAGTGTTCCTTCCATTTTACAGATCCTAGGATACTGAGGCTCAGAGCAGGAAAGTGACTTCTCTGAGATCACACAGTCAGTCAGTGACAGTCTGAGAATAAGGAGCTGAATCTCCTTATTCAGCATCTGAATAAGGATGCATCTCTCCTGGATTCAGCTGGGGCATGCAGATTGACCTGCTGGATTTTTTGACAATGAACAAACACACAAACAACAAATATGAACCATTTATTATGCCCAAAGAATGCAGCTCTCCAGAAAAAAAGCATCTTCTTAGAAGCCTCTCAACATTGATTTTCCAAACCCTTCTGCCACTGAAACTTCTTCAGGCAGGCCCACATCATTTCTTTGGTATTTTTTTCCAAAGGAATAACGAGTTCTTTCTTCCAGTTTCTACTTAATAATGCTGCAGTAGTGAACTTTTTCCTTCCCTCATTAAAGTAGCCCTGGATTGGGTCAGAGGAAAGCTGATTTGAGGTCTCCGCCTTTGTAACCAAGCCCTGGTCTTTAACTGGGATCTCCTCGGCAGCATTACTGTTGCCCGTGGCAGGAAGACATCTTCCACTGGGTTATGAATTCTGATTTTTTTTACCTTAAGTCTTGAGCACTCCCTACAAATAAAATTTTAATAGAATTGGTTTCGGGGCATGTAGGAGCCTTTTAATTACCCTCTGAAAGATGCTTAGGCAACAGCTTGCTATTAGGTTAAACAGTGTCAGCATCTGTACTGTAAACACATACTTTGCACACCCCTATTTGCCTTTCACTGTTTTTCCTCTAAGGAGCCTTCTTTGGGAGTACAGCTTCAATCCAGTGGACAGAGTGGACATCATTCCCTTTGGAACACCATCTTTTCTTCTCCTGACTCCCCTTGAAGCTGGATCCTGGCCATTTCAGACACCTTCATAAAACAATGGGGCACCTTGTGATAATTCAGGAGCCGATTACAAAGCGGCAGGCTCCCCAGGCAGAGCGTCCTCTCCTCTGCAGCTCATGCCTGGCCATTTCACTGCTCATTAGCCCCTTTTCCAGAGAGTGAGCAGGGAAAACAAAAAGAGATGAAATTCAAACCCATCCATTTGCTTCCTATTAGCTGCTCTAGTTAAAAGTTTAGTGCAGGAGCAGGCTGAAATGATTAATTAATATAAAGTTTGAGGATTTTATCTGCAGCTCGTTTGTTTAAGCTCTTCCTTCCTCTTGGAATCATCTATAGTACAAAATGTACTGGCTGCAGGACCAGGCTAAGAAAGTTACTATGATCATTTTGGCCCCGGGAAGGATAATCATGGCAAGCAACTGAGGGAAAACTGACATCAGACTTTCTTTCTAAAGCATCCAAAACTTTATGTTATCTCATATAAACTTTTAGAGTTTTTTTAAATTAAATTGTAAAATAAACTATCCCATGGCTAGTAAAAACCAAAATAACTGCTTCCTTCTTTGTCTATTCCACTTACAGAAACCCCACTGCAGAGAAAGTCATACTTATAGAAATAATAAATCTTAATAATGCTATCAGGAAAACTGACTTTTAATGACAAAGAATTTACACAGGATACTAAGCAAACATTGCAGCAAGCTAATCCAGGCTGTTAAATAAACAATTAAAAGTAATCATGCAAGATAAACCCCTCAGAGAGCAGAAAGATTTTCAAAAGGAATATTTACCTGTGGATAGAGAAAAATGCATATTCAATTTAAAGAAATAGGCTATATCTTCCTCTAGACAAAAAGATTGTTATCTCACACGTTAATATGTGTTGGTTTATTCTGAACATTATTTGAATATTTCATCAGAAAATTATTTTCCCTCTAAGCACATAGGTTTTTTCTATTATATCCATGTGTATACCCAAGGCTGAAAGCTTTTACAGAAGGAATACATCTCTAATCTTTGAAAGACATGATAGAATATATAATTTACTGAAATTCACTTTATTATCAAACTTGCAAGAATATATCCAAGGCATGCAGTGGGGTGTCTCTACACATATGATACAGACTCTACTTCCTAAGTCATTTTAGCCAAAACTCAAGGACAAATCACTCATAAAGCATAGAGAAATTGAGAGACTGAGCTGGTATAGAAGGCAGCTGGGGACTTCCCTGGCAGACCAATGGTTAAGACTCCATGCTCCCAATGCAGGTGGCGCAGGTTCGAACCCTGGTCAGGGAATTAAGATCCCACATGCCATGCTGCGTGGCCAAAAAATTAAAAGAAAAAAACAAAAAAAGAAGGCAGCTGGGTTCTAGCCCTGCCTTGTCACCACCAGCTGTGGAACCTTGGACCAGCCCCTTCCCTCCCTGGGCCTCTGCAAGAAATGGTCTCAACATGTCCTCTAACTCTAAAGTTTTGTGGTCTGTGAGATAGAGGATCAGGCGAGATCAGAAGAAAGCCCAGCCAAGTTAGAGAAGTGCACATTCAAAGTTCAGCTGAGGATATGAATGATCCTACATGACAGATCCAGGGCTGGAAACCTCTAATTAACTGGAGGTGATGAGGGTGGGTGTGGAGAGGGCATGCTCAGCTCCGAGACTGCAGCTCAGTACTGCTGTTTTATGAATTTCATCATTTCACCTAGATATCACCAGGCTCTAAAAACTCTTTGTAAGGTGGGGAAAGGATTTAGAAGCCATAATGCTCATCTATTAACCTACAAATGAGGATAGATATTTATAGAAACTGAAATACTCCCCCTAGCTATTCAGAGTGACTGTTCCTGTCATGAGGTAACTAGAGCCCTCAACCAGTCATACAAACATTGCCCAACAAGTACAGAATTAGTTAGAGCTGAGCTGGTGCTGAGAAAGGAAGGAATAGCATATAAAAACCTCTAAGGTCAGATTAAAGAACGTGTTCTTAACCAAGGCTCTCAGACCTGGGCCTGGGCTTCAAGGGATCTGTGACCTTCCCAAAACAGTCAGCAAAACTGCATAATGAATATGGCCGTGTGCATTTTCCTAAGAAGAGTGTCCATAGCATTCATCAGCTTCTCAAAGAGGTCTGTGATCTCTAAAGGTTCATGAACTATTGGGATATACAGAAGAATAGACTCAAGATAGACAGGGAGGAGACTGAGGCAGCTCTGAAGAGTCTGAAATCAGAGCCAGATCTGAGGATTCTCTAAGAAAGGTCAAGTTTGGAAGGAAGAGCCAAGCAGAGGCTTGGTCCAGGCCAAATGGGATGCTATAGCACCATCTCCAGGGATCCCTGAAAGGGTCAGGTCCACGGGTCAGACACAATGACTCAGTGGACACCACAAGAGACTTCACTCACATGTGAGGCTGTAAGGCAAGTAGGTCACCAGGGCTCCTGTAAATCCTGCTGAACAATGAAGACAATTCTACAGGATTACTCACAAACAGATGGAAGGCATCAGACTGCGTCCCATTCACCCCAGCTTCAGTCTAGCTCACACCCACCTCCTCTGATTGAGCACTGCCCCTCTATCCCATGTTTTCCTTTTTTTCCGAAATCCACCCCTGATTTCTCTATGGGCAAAAGGGACACCATGGGAAGAGAAAATCGGTTTGGCCCCAGGAGGCCAGTGGGAACACATGAGTAGTACCTCTTACAAGAGCTTTTATCAGGGTAGATGGTGGACACATTGGGCAAAGGTGCCATTCAAATGTAAAGTTGACTTACTTCACTCAGTATGACAATCTCTAGGTCCATCCATGTTGCTGCAAATGGCATTATATCATATGATATCGCTTATATGTGGAATCTAAAAAAAATGGCACAAATGAATGTATTTACAAAACAGAAATAGAGTCACAGATGTAAAAAACAAACGTATGGTTACCAGGGGAGAAGAGGGGGAGGGATAAACTGGGAGATTGGGATTGACATACACACACCACTATATATAAAATAGATAACTAATAAGAACCTACTGTATAGCACAGGGAACTCAACTCAGTACTCTGTAATGACCTATATGGGAAAAGAATCTAAAAAAGAGTGAATCTATGTATATGTATAACTGATTCATTTTGCTGTACACCTGAAACTAACACAGCATTGTATGTCAACTATACTCCAATAAAAAATTTTCTTAAAAATGTAAAGTTGAGGGCTTCCCTGGTGGCGCAGTGGATGAGAATCTGCCTGCCAATGCAGGGGACACGGGTTCGAGCCCTGGTCTGGGAAGATCCCACATGCCGCGGAGCAACTAGGCCCGTGTGCCACAACTACTGAGCCTGCGCGTCTGGAGCTTGTGCTCTGTAACAAGAGAGGCCGCGATAGTGAGAGGCCCACGCACCACGATGAAGAGTGAGAGGTCCACGCACCGCGATGAAGAGTGGCTCCCACTCGCTGCAACTAGAGAAAGCCCTCGCACAGAAACGAAGACCCAACACAACCAAAAATAAATAAATAAATATATTTTTTTTAAAATGTAAAGTTGAACTAATTAAAATGAAAAAGAATTTAAAATTAACTCCTTTAATAACACTAGCTGCATTTAAAATGCTCAATAGCCACATAAGGTTAGTGGCTACTTTTTGGACAGTTCAACTATAGAATATTTCCACCATCACAGAAAGTTTTTCTCTATATAATCCAGCACCAAACTCTGTGACACAAATAGTAATTACAACAGTGATTTAGAGAACAGTAGAGCCTACAGTGAGCAGAAATAGCTGTAAAGGGCTTCAGGGAGGAAATGGGACTTACCTCAGAGGGTGAGATGAAAGCATGAGAAGGGGCTTTTCATCCGGAAGCCATAGTAAGAACGAAGGTGAGAAGAAGGAGAAGAAATGGGCACAGGCCTAGCTAGAGCCAGGTGCAAGTTCATGATGAACAAATACAGCAGGAATGAATGGATGAATGGCAGGAAACAAGATAAGTAAGCAGGCTGGAGACAGATTGCACAGGCATTTCAATACCAGGCACTGTAATTTAGGCACGACAATAATAGCTCCTAACACTGGCCACCACTTATTTAATGCTTATTGTGTTTCAAGCTTTGTACTAAGAGATTTACATAAATTATTAAATTTACTCCTCACAGCACCAAGAGGTAAGTGCTATTTACTCTATGATGAGAATGGCAAAAGCAATGACTGGTGAGTTTAGGTAACTAATACCCGAGATCACGCAGCTTGGAAATGGTGGGCTACAATTCAAACAATATGGCTGTTGTGGCCAGTGCTTCACACTTTCCTGCCCCCTGCCTGGCTTCCAAACAGCTTTCTTTTTAATTAAAAAGGGCTTTTAGGACTTCCCTGGTGGCGCAGTGGTTAAGAATCCGCCTGCCAATGCAGGGGACACAGGTTCGATCCTGGTCCGGGAAGCTCCCACATGCCACGGAGCAACTAAGCCCGTGCACCACAACTACTGAGCCTGCGCTCTAGAGCCCGCCAGCCACAACTACTGAGCCCAAGTGCTACAACTACTGAGCCCGCACGCCTAGAGCCCATGCTCTGCAACAAGAGAAGCCACCACAATGAGAAGCCCATGCACCGCATCGAAGAGTGGTCCCGCTCACCGCAACTAGAGAAAGCCTGCGCACAGCAACAAAGACCCAACACAGCCAAAAATAAATAAATAAAATTTAAGAAAAAAAAAAAAGAAGGGCTTTTGCCTCCACCCTTTGCACTGTATATCAACGGTTTCTAAGGCATCTCTTCTGGAAGCCCCTTTACCTTTTTCTAACACTTAGGGGAAAATACTCTCTTAACGGGGCCCCAGTCCTTAGTAGTTTAGACTGTGTGGCATCAGCAAGGACAGGAACATGGCGGAAGCGATTTGGAAAATGGAACAGATTGGCCCCATTGTGAGGATAGGAGACATCTAGAAGAAGAGGCTGGTGTATTCAAGGCCTCACCAACTTTTCAATTGATCTCTATGCCAAAAGTCATCTCCCTGACTTCAGAGCCCCACACACCCATCAGGTGCAGGGCAGGATTCCTGGCTCCATGGGCTCCTGGCCCCTTCATGGCCCCTGTCATCATCTCTCATTCCTCCAAGGAACTTGTTTGCTACCTTCTTTTGCAGGTTTGGGTTTTGGAGTTTGCACATGTGGACCCTTCCCTCTTATAACCATGACTACAGTCTGAGCTGGCTGCTCCTGGGCCGACCCAGCCTTGGACCAAAATTGGAAAAAAAGGCTTCCCACAGGAGAAAGACGTTAACATGCTTTTCCATGCCTCTGTGCTTTTTCTATAGAAATAGAATACTTTATTATGTTAACAAAGCGTGACAATTCATCTCAAATTATTATAGATAAAAATTGATTACAGCATTTAGAGCAAGATTAAAGAAATACATATACCTCATTGCTACTTTTAACAGCAATCATTCACTGCTTAATCTAATCTTGGCACTTGCCCAAAACTTCAGCTAGAATTCACCCTGTGTCTTTCCTGAGAGTTTAAATCCTGTTTAGGGTTGGTACTTGGCTTTTTTTGTTTCTTCAGGGCATTAGAGATTTGGGCACCAATAAATATTTCACATGGTTTCTCTCCAGCTTTCCACAATCTTAGCTGCCTTCATACAGCTTCTCATTGAGGTGGTGCCCTGCTATGTCCTAACATTCTAATTAACAGTCTTGCTGTCTAATCATTCTGCTCTTCTGTGTGAGAGACTGATCTTCTACTCCACACCATTTGCCAACAGCCAAAAAGAGAAAGTGGTTAGATTCATGCCACATACTACCACCCATGGTGTGGAGCATATACACACACACACACACACACACACACACAAGTAGTTTTTCTTTTAATCTAGTGAGAAGGGTATGATTTCGCACAAAGAGGAAGTCCTTCTTCAACCAGCCCTTCTGTCCATGAGAGTCAAATGTTCGTTTTCTTACTTGCTTGTCTAATAAGGGCTAAAGACCTCCAATTCACTCACAATCCTTGTTCTACCTAAACCATATTTAAGCAGAATATAATATTTTAAAACCAAGATGGAGATGTTTTTCTTTAATATCTTATTTTAGTAGGTTGTCAGGTATAAGGGTAAAACATCCTATTCCTATATACAAAAATAAAATTCAAATTTGTACATCATGAGAATCAATTCCTTCTGAGGTCTATAAAGAAAGGTGCTCTTATAACAGAATCAGAATCACAGGGTGTGCCAAATGTTGACTGGCAAATGTGGGGAGGGCTGGAGGTGGGAAATCATCATCTTGCAACCACCAGAGCAAAGATTGGTCCAAGCAAGAATCATCGATGGTTGCTAAATCTGGAGGGAATTGTTGAGGAGGAACAGAATGTCTTCATGGTCTTAAAGGGTCTCCTGAGAGGAGGATGGGGAACAAAATTAGCATCACCAATGAGAGGCAGCTGGACTTTGTGTGCCTCCAGATGTGATGCTATCTGAAGATTATGCCTGTACTACAACCTGAAGCTGACCATCAAGAAACATCAGACAGGGCTTCCCTGGTGGCGCAGTGGTTGAGAATCTGCCTGCCAATGCAGGGGACGCGGGTTCGAGCCCTGGTCTGGGAGGATCCCACATGCCGCAGAGCAACAAGGCCCGTGAGCCACAATTGCTGAGCCTGCGCGTCTGGAGCCTGTGCTCCGCAACAGGAGAGGCCGCGATGGTGAGAGACCCGCGCACCGCGATGAAGAGTGGCCCCCGCTTGCCGCAACTGGAGAAAGCCCTCGCACAGAAACGAAGACCCAACACAGCCATAAATAAATAAATAAATAAATAAATAAATAAATAAATAAACCCAAAGTTTAAAAAAAAAAAAAAGAAACATCAGACAAAGTAAAAATGAAGAACATTCTGTATACATATATTAAAAAGGACTGAATTCTTCAAAAAGGACAATGTCTTCAAAGACAAAGAAAGGCTATAGAAATGTTCCAGATAAAGAGACTAAAAACGTAACAACTAATTGGAATGCTAGAGCCGTGGGGAGAAAATGCCACAAGGGACATTACTGGGTCAACTGAAAAAATTGAAATATAGTAGGTAGATTAGATCAAAGTATTGTATCAATGTTAAATGTCGTGAAATTGATAACTGTATTGTGGTTAAGAGGCTATTCTTAGTCTTAGGAAATACACACTGAGGTATACCACCTTCATTCAAATTGTTCAAAAGAGAAATTATGTACGTGTATTTACGTGTTAGCACATGCGCACTCACAAGCGATAAAACAAATCCAACAAAATGTTAAGATACGTGAATATGGGGAAAGGGTATATGGGTGTTCTGTGTTCTCCCCTTATTCTTGCAACTTTACTATAAGTTTTAAATGATTTCAAATAAAAAGTTAACAACCACACACACACACACACTCACACACAAAAATCTTGTGAGGGAATACTCAAGGAGAGTAAGAGGACAAACCATCTCCATCCTTAACATTCTCCCAGGGAGGACCACTGTCCTCACTTACCCCATCCCCCTCCCTCCTCTAGGAGAGATGACCACTGTCACCATAACTGTTCTGGTGGCAGTTTACTCTTCCTACCAATCTTGGCTTAGAGTTTAATAAGTATCTTTTTCATCTTAGTCTAGCTGAGACAAAAGTGAAAATGTTTTTTGAATTTTTGTCTTTAAAAATATTCTAGGGAAAAAGAAAAAGAGTAGAAAACACAAGTACAAACACAAGTTACAGGCAGATTTCTCATCTTTAAATTACAAAACACTTGTCAAAATTTTGATGTCATCATTTACTACACTCACCTAAATTCACCTCAGCTCTAACATATTTGACTTGCCCAAAGTTAATGTGCCTTCATCTATTTTTCTCAGCTAAGTTTGGGCCCAGATTCACTAGTGACCATTTGACCTTTGTGGCCAGTGTCATCAGCCCAGAATTCTCTGCCTCATATAAATGACCACTCTTTCCATAACAGTTGGTTTATGTGATCAAGAATGAGGTATAGCACCTCACTCCCTGCCCTCAAGAGCCAAATAATTATCTTAACGTCCTAATGTAAGGTGATGGGAGTTTTGCCCTAACTTGTGAATTGTGCGACAATGAACTACTGTTCTGTTTGATTGATTGTGGCTTGATTTTGATGAGGTGAATTTGAAAATTATTTAATGCTGCTTACAATGCCTAATAAAAATCTTTATTCTTTTAGTTTAAAAAAAAGTCAGTGTGCTATTGAACCAATAGGTTCCCATTTACAGTCTACTGAGGGGTCTGCAATCCTAAGCACATTGGCAGAACAGAGATGATGGACGAACTCAGGACCCAGTGACCCTCGCTGGGTCAGGTCCCATCTCAAGCCACTTGTCCAGGTGCTCCTAAAGACACATTCAAGGGCTCATCCTCTGCCCCATTACCACTGCCACACTCCCACTACCACACACACCTACCCCTTCACCTCTACTGCCAAGGGCACAGAAAAAAATGGAAAGATCTTTAGCCATGCAATACCAATGCACATGACCAGAGAGGGGAACCATTCAATTCCAGACCTCCTCAGTCCAGATGCCTCTTTCTCAGAGCCCAATATAACATTGTTCTCAACCCTAATCCCCTTAAGTCTGGCTTTCCAAGTAGTCTATTTTTTGTCTTTCTAAGTTGAATTTATATTAGAGTAAGTCCCCTGCATATGAATGAGTTCCGTTCCAAGAGTGCTTTTGTAAGTCCAATTTGTTCGTAAGTCCAACTAAGTTAGGCTAGGTACCCAACTAACACAATCAGCTATATAGTGCTGTACTGTAATAGGTTTATAACATTTTCACACAAATAGTACATAAAAAACAAACACAAAAAATAAAGAGAACATTTTTAATCTTACAGTACAGTACCTTGAAAAGTACAGTACTGCAGTACAACAGCTGGCATACAGGGGCTGGCATCGAGTGAACAGGCAGGAAGAGTTACTGACTGGAGGAGGGAGAGGAGGTGGGAGATGGTAGAGCTGAAGGATCGTGAGCCATAGGAGATGGAGCGCAAGATGCAATTTCACTCATGCCTGACATTGATGGCACAGGTTCTGGTTCCTTGCTGGATTCAATTCTATCTACCTTCTTGAAAAAATGATCCAGTGATGTCTGGGTAGTAGCTCTTTTCTTTCTCGTCATAGATGACACGGTAGCACTGGATTGCTTTCTTCACAACTGCTGCAACCTTTGTTTACTGTTCTATGTTTGGGTCCTGTGCCTCAAAAACTAACAGTGCCTCCTCAAATAAAGAAAATCCCCTTGCCATTTCCTGCGTCGTGAATCTCTTCAGTTCTTCAGTTACTTCTTCCTCTTGTCTCTCTTCATCTTTCTCTGCGTCTCCAATTCCATCAGGTCTTCATTAGTAAGCAGCTCATGTTGCACAGTAAGTTCCATCGTTATCACTTGGTGCTTCTTAGCAGTAGCAGCTACATCACTTCTGCTTTTACTCTTGCTCCGAACATCCTGGGCTTGAAATAAAGATGCCATACTACTGTACCTCTATACAGTACTGTACAGTAAAGTACACAAAAGCACAACCACTTGTAGAGGATGCATGCACATGACAATGTATGCCAGACACGTGAACTAACTTACGTGATTGGACATGCAAACACATTTGTGTCTTTGAAAGTTTGCAACTTGAAGGTTAGTATGTAGGGTATTTACTGTAGTTATGGTAGGCTAAATTGCCTTAGCAAATGTATTCACAAATGTAATAGCTCAAATCACATAACAATCCAAGGCAAGCATTTCTGAGTCAGCAGGAAGCTCTTCATCACATAATGACTCAGGGAATCCTGGCTCCTTCCAGTTTGTGGCTACACCATGCTCTAGAGCCCCATCATTCTCTGCAACCTCTGCATCCAGCTGGTGTAAAGGGAAAGAACCTAGAGAAGTTTCACCTGCCTCTTAAAGGCCACAGCTTAGAAGTGGTTCACATCACTTCCACTCATATTCCATCGCTGAGAACTGATCACATGGCCCCAACTACTGCAAGAGGGTATGGGAATTGCAGTCCCTGTCTGGGCAGCTCCCTATTACCCTGTTGTAGAGGAGAGATTTTTTGGGCAGCCTGCAGACCTGGCCATGGACCTTAAACAAAGAAAAGGGGAAGGTTTGATTAATGGAAATCACATTGGAAAACAAAGAAGGACTCTGAAAGTTTCTTTATTTCAATTACTTTTTTCTTTTGAATTATTTTGATGTTTGTTTGTTTATTTATTTCCAAGGAAATCTATGCCTTAGAATTATGTTCATACAATTATTTGTATTCTGTATTCTTAATTTTTTTAAATATTTATTTATTTATTTACTTGCACCGGGTCTTAGTTACAGCTTGCAGGCTCCTCAGTTGCAGCTCCAGGGCTCCTTAGTTGCAGCTCATCAGCTCCTTAGTGTGGCAGGCAGACTCCTTAGTTGCAGCACACAGGCTCCTTAGTTGTAGCATGCAAACTCTTAGTTGTGGCATGCATGTGGGATTTAGTTCCCTGACCAGAGATCAAACCCAGGTCCCCTGCATTGGGAGTGCAGAGTCTAATCTGCTGCACCACCAGGGAAGTCCTTATTCTTAACTTTTTTGCTAAAAGTTTTGAGGCAGGTACTAGATTCACTGGGGAAAAAAGAATAGTATTGATTTTTGTTCAAGGCCAATGCAAATATTGTAGGGAAAAATGCATTCTCAGGCAAAAGATCAGAAATTTGGGGAAGTCTGGTTTTCCCATGACTACCTCTCCAACATTATTTTCCACCCATCTTCCCCTCATGCATCACACTCTAGCCTCACTGCCTTACTTACTCTTCCTAGAAGAACCCAAACACACTCTCGCTCCATGACATTTGCATTTTCTCTTCCCCTGCTTGGAACACATCTTCCAGATATTTACATGGCTTGCCTCCTTATGTAATTCAGGTCACTGAAAAATGTGGCCACTTTGGAGAAGAATTCCCTGACTTTCCTACTCAATATAAAATAGCATTCTTTCCCCAGCCCTCACATCACTTCTATCCTTTCACTCTGCTTTTTCTTCATAATGCTTATCATGACTGCAGTATACTATATATTTATTCATTTATTTTGCTTATGCTCATCTTCCTCACTAGCATGTAAGCTACATGTAGGCAAGATCTTTGCTTTATTTGTTGCTGTATCACCAGGAACTTAGACATGCTTGGCAAAAAGTAGATGCTCTGAAAGTATTTATTGGAGGAATAAATGTACTTGATCAGGTATGAGCAAAGCCACAAAAATAAATACTGTTCAAACCATATCAATATTCAAAAGTTCCCACAAAAAAAGGAGCTTTTTTGTTGCTCTACTTTTTTTTTTATTTACCATATTTTAAATGGGTGACAACTGGATACCCACATGCAAAAGAATGAAGTTGGACCCCTTCCTTACACCATACACAAAAATTAACTCCAAATTGATCATAGACATAAATGTAAGAGCTAAAACTATAAAACTCTTAGAAGAAAACATAGAAATAAATCTTCATGACATTGGATTAGGCAGTGAATACTTTCTTAGATATGACACCAAAAGCATAAGTGATAAAAGAAAAAATGGATACACTGGACATCATCAAAAATTTTAAAAACCTTTGTTCTTCAAAAGGCATCATTAGGACAATGAAAAGACAACACACACATAGGGTGAGAAATGTTTTTGAGTTGTATCTCTGATAAAGGATTTTATATATTATAGAATATAAAGAACTCTTACAACTCAACAATAAAAAGACTAATAACCCAATTTAAAATGGTCAAAGGATCAGAATAGACATATCTCCAAAGAAGATACACAAATAGCTGATAAGCACATGAAAAGATGCTCAACATCGTTAGCCATCATGGAAATACAAATGAAAATAACATAAGCTACCACTTCAGGCCCACTAGAATGGCTTTAATCAAAAGACAAGAGTTGGTGAGGATGTGGAGAAATTGAACCCTCACTGCTGATGGGAATGTAAAATGTAAAATTTCAGCCACTTTGGAAAACAATTTGGCAATTCCTCAAAATGCTAAATATAGGCTTATAATATAACCCAGCAAATCCATTCCTAAGTATATACCCAAGAAAGATAAAATTATTTATCCACACAAAAATTTGTACATGAATGTTCATAGTGGCATTAATCATAATAGCCAAAAAGTAGAAACAACCCAAATGTCCATCAGCTAATGAATGGATAAATCAAATGTGGTATATACACATACAATTAAATATTATTAGGCAATATAAAGAAATGGAGTACTGGTA
The DNA here is from genome assembly GCF_028021215.1 of Eschrichtius robustus. Classification (NCBI taxonomy): domain Eukaryota; kingdom Metazoa; phylum Chordata; class Mammalia; order Artiodactyla; family Eschrichtiidae; genus Eschrichtius; species Eschrichtius robustus. Next base: position 17,736,539 of record NC_090829.1, read on the forward strand.
CATGCTACAACATGGATGAACTTTGAAAACATTAAGCTAAGTGAAAGAAGCCAGTCACAAAAAACAACATATTGTATGATTCCATTTACATGAAGTGTCCAGAAGAAAGTATTAAGTGGTGGCCTATGGCTCAAGGAGTGGGGAGGAATAGGGAATGATTGCTAATAGGTATGGGGTTCCTTTTTGGGGTGATGAAAGTTACACAACTCTGTGAATATACCAAAACCTATTAAGTTACACACGTTCAATTGGAGGAATTGTATGTTGTGTGAATTATAAGTTTTTCTTTAAGTAATGAGCCCTCAACTAGTTTTCTGTTTCAGGGACAGAATTGAATCCATGTCACACCTACATTGTTGATACTTGACCTAAACCACTTACAGTGTTCTAGAGCTGTGGTTCAAAAAGCATGGTCCCTGAACCAGTGACATCAGCATCCTCAGTAATTTGTCAGCAGAGTCCTTGGCCTCACTACAGCCCTACTGAATCAGAAACTGAAGTGGAGCCCAGCAACGGGTGTTTGCCCCCTAGGTGATTCTGATGGTCACTAAAGTGTTAAACTCACTTCTCTGGAAGAGGAGGAACCTAAGATCTCTTGTCCCGAGAAAAGTTTGACTGTACAAAATTCCTACCCACCTCCACCCTCATGATATTGAATGGGACACTTTCTTTTTAAATAATAGTCAGGGCTACTCTGCTCCTTTCCTCTCTTCTTTCCCCACACATACAGTTAAGCCATGGCTTCCTCTGTGTGATGCTACCCACCCCCACCTCTCGGAATTCCCTTCTCTATGTGGCCATAAGTAACAAACCAATATTTAGGTTCAGTGGGAGCTAGGAGAGCCCACTTCTTAGTCTTGAGACCTCAAGCACACGAACAACTTGGTCTCTTACCAAGGCATGCTGCATTGTTGTTATTGGGTATTTGAGTCCCAATTTGTTATTGTTCTTTGAGAATACAGCTTCCTTGAAACTCTGTGGGGATAAGGGATGCATGTCAGGCCAGGATGGGGGCATGACTGGTCTCTGGATGAATGACCTCATAATAGCATCAAATTTTCACTCTTAGTCCTGAGCACCTACCAGCATGACATTGACCATATCTCCAGGGCAAGTACCACTTTTACTTACCAAACATCTACCCCTCTTACACCAACCTACTTTGTTTACCCACACCTCCACCTACATGATCAGCATGGTCAGGGCACAGCTGTGTATAATGGCCTTTATGTGCTCATTGGGGTTTGCTGGGAAGCTCAAGGGCATGGGCGGTTGGTCTAAGGTCTCAGAGAGTCAGTGGCAGGACCCTGTGGCCTCAGGCAGCATGGCTCCACGCCCTACAAGAAAGTAAGCCCCTTGTCTAAGGGCTAAATATAGGTCACCTGCCCTCAGGTGGGTCACACCAGGGATGAACAGGTGACTTCTATCAGCCATGCTAAATGTGCACGCATATGTGTGTATATAATATATCCAGAGACATGGAAATATATCCTCTCACAGGCTCCCTTTCTTTCTGCAACAGAAAACAGAAATAGAGAAAAACTTAACAACTGCAAACCCAGGGCCAATTTATCAGAAACCAAATTAAAGCTGTTGGGTATTTTTGTTGAAACATCTCTACCTCTGAAATCTAATTTCTTGCAACTTTCCATATAGGATCCTATGTTGTATTATTTATAAGAAAATAATATTCTGCCCTCCCTTGACAGCATTTCCTGGCTGCAGAAACCACTGCAGCCATGAAGTAACAGAATGATTTTGGTAATGTTTCCATAGCTACCTTGCTTCGAAGTGAGGTTTATTCTGTTTTAAAGTCTACTGACCTATTCACATCCCTATTTAGAATATTTTTCAATCTAATCCCTTGTCTGGCTATTATTGTATAATGTTCCTGTTATTCCTACATTTAAGGAGGTTCTGGATGCATAAATAAAAGCCTGGTAAGCAGGCCTTCCAGTTAGACATAACAATATGATGAAATTTTTTTCTTTTTTCTTTTTCTATTCCTTTCCAATCCAATGTGTATTCATTCTATCCTACCCTTGCACCGGGAGACCTTCCCAGGGTTTTTGGAGGTAAAGGCTGTTGAAGGTGCGCTGGTGCCCTCTTGTGGTCATTATGGCCTTGTGGTTTCTTCCCAGAAGCCTATTCTACAGACAACGGATTTTGCCAAGAAGGTAATGAGAAAGCCAAATGCCATTGCTAATTGTCATTGGTGTCCTTGTGTCTGTGTCGTTTGCCCCCTGCAGGCATGAGGGTGTATCTAGAAGGACAGGCAGACTCTCTCGAGTGGCAGTGTAACAATGAGGGTTACAGGCCTCTGCTCTTTCTTCCAAGGCAGAGGCCTCATTACTAAAGAATACTGTCCAACGGGTAAGCCACAGGAAGTGAACTGGGACATACCTCGAGGAAGATGGCGCACCAAACAACTCTCGGAAAGGCCTTGTAATGAAGGCAACCCACAGAAAGAGAAGACAGGGCTTCATCTCAAGAGAACATAGGGACTTTCTTGGTGGCACAGTGGTTAAGAATCAGCCTGCCAATGCAGGGGGTATGGGTTTGAGCCTTGGTCTGGGAAGACCCCACATGCCGCAGAGGAACTAAGCCTGTGCGCCACAACTACTGAGCCTGCGCTCTAGAGCCCATGAGCCACAGCTACTGAGCCTGCATGCCACAACTACTGAAGCCCGTGCACCTAGAGCTTGTGCTCCGCAACAAGAGAAGCCACCGCAATGAGAAGACTGTGCACCGCAACGAAGAGTAGCCCGTGCTCGCCACAACTAGAGAAAGGCCGCGCACAGCAACGAAGACCCAATGCAGCCAAAAATAAATAAATAAATAAATTTATTTTTTAAAAAAAGAGAGAACATAGACCATCCTTAAAAAAGACAACAAGGAACAGGTAGTACAACATGCCTTTTTTTTTTTCTTTTTAAAGGCAAAGAGACATTTTATTAATTAATTAATTAATTTTTGGCTGTGTTGGGTCTTCGTTTCTGTGCGAGGGCTTTCTCTAGTTGTGGCAAGCGGGGGCCACTCTTCATCACGGTGCGCGGGCCTCTCACTATCGCGGCCTCTCTTGTTGCGGAGCACAGGCTCCAGACGCGCAGGCTCAGTAGTTGTGGCTCACGGGCCCAGTTGCTCCGTGGCATGTGGGATCTTCCCAGACCAGGGCTTGAACCCGTGTCCCCTGCATTAGCAGGCAGATTCTCAACCACTGCGCCACCAGGGAAGCCCCACATGCCTTTTTTAGAAGCTGAAAATATAAAGCTCCAGTTCTGGGTGAGAAATCAAGACAAAATAACCAGTAAAATTCTAGTTGATTCAATGTAACTGACTTTTATTCAATAAGTATAAGAGGGACGGACGTCCCTGGCGGTCCTGCGGTTAAGACTTTGCCTTCCAATGCAGGGGGTATGGGTTTGATCCCTGGTCCGGAAGCTAAGGTGCCACATGCCTCGTGGCCAAAAAACCAAAAACATAAAACAGTAGCAATATTGTAACAAATTTAATAAAGACTTTAAAGGTGGTCCACATCCAAAAAAATCTAATAATAAATAAATAAACAAACAAACATAAGAGGGAGTGAATTGTATATGGTCCCAGTGTTGTCCACTAGAACTTTCTGCAATAGTGGAAATGTTCTCTATCCATATTGCCCAATACAGTGGTTACTAGCTACATGGGCTATTGGGCACTTGAAATGTGATGAACTAAATTTTAAATTTTATTTCATTTTAATTAATTTAAATAGCCACAAGTGGCTAGTGGCTACCATATTGGACAGCACAGGTCTTGAAAGACAGATAAGACTAAGACAACTACAGTATCAGTAGAGTTTGTAGTACAGGGAAGTACAAATAAAGTTCCATAGTGGGAGGGATGAGTAGAGATGACCATAGAAGTTTCCTAAAGGGGAGGCATTTGAGCTGGCCTTGAAACATGGGTTGATCTTATTAGACAGAAGCGGTAAGGAGATCATTCCAGGTGGCAGGAACTGCATGTACAAAGGCATAGAGATGGGAAACTGTAAGTAAATGTCCAAGGAACAGAGGTGTGGAGTATGAGGTACATGTGGCTGGAAAGAACACTAGAAGCGTAGGATGAAACAAGGACTATGAAGCCTTGAATGCCTTGCAAGATATTTTGGTTAAAATCTATAGTCGATGGAACATTTAACAATCCTTCCACTAAAAGAGGCTTGGAGGGAACATGAGAGCCTATATCACTAGGGAATCTGAGGTTCCAGGGGACCAAGGGCTCTATGGCAGAAGCCACTGAATGCTAGCTATTGTTATCAGAATTCCAGTTTAGGCTGATTAGCCTAATGGCTGTGTGTGGAGGAAGAGGGAAGAGGGTCACAAGGTGGGGTAACAAGAGGAAACCATTGCAACAGCTGGCCCATTGAGAAACATGGAGGGTCTTAATGAGGATGAGGGACTGGGTGGTCCCACCTGGGCCCCCCAGTGTCACAAATGTGATGCATCAGAACTATCATGCTATTGTAACCCTAGTGAAGCCAAAGACTTAGAGCGGTGTCACACCCTAAGACATGCCATCCAACAATCAGAAAGTAACTTCAAAATAACTTGAGTTATTTCCTGCATTTCTCAAATACCTGTGGGCTGCCTCAGATCACACTCTGGCACCCTGAGGACTATGGAACTCAAAGAAATTCCTTTCTTCTCTCATCCACTTCCCTCATGCCCCACAGCTACTCCCACATCTCTCCCCAAAACTGCCTAGAAAACTCGTCCTCCATCACTGAGCCCGGAGCCTCCTGTCTCTCCACCCTTTCCCTCTCCAGCTCTCTCTTCATCCCCTGGTCTCCAATTTCTGCCCCTCTAAACTCTAAGGAACTAGTCCCCTCATTGTGCAGGGGATAGCAAGAAGCAGGATGCAAAGCCAGAACAATCTTTATGTGGCAAGGGAGAGTAAAAGTTGGGAATCTTCATAGATTCACCCACTCCCCCCCCATAAAAGAAAAGGCTCTCTCATATACAAATACATGCTGTAGGGACTCTGGCAGTTCAGTATCTCCCTCCCTCCACCACCACCCCCAGCTCCCCACTTTTTTTTCCATCTTTTTTTATGGTAATTTCCAAGTCGGATCCTCAGACCAGCGGCACTGCATCAGCCGGGAGCTGGTCAAAAATGCAAATTCATGAGCCCCACTCCAATCTACTGAATTACAATCTCTGGGGAAAGGGTCCAGAAAACTGTCTTAATGTGCCTGCCAGGAGAGTCTTCACACTAGGTGTTAGGAATCACCAGTCTAACAGAGTTGAGTGCCATTACTCTCTTGTACCTGTGGGGTGCTGCCAACTGAACTTGCCTGGATTGATCAGCCCCTTCTAATAAATCTTAATACTAGGTAATGGGAAATTTCCCAGGCAGATATACATATTCATACATAATCCTCCTTCCCTAAAAGAGTCTTGGCTCAGGTAATGTTTCATAACTTCTTGCACATCATGGTTCATGAGGAAAATGAGAGGATTTGGAGTCACATCGGAATTAACATAAGGTGATCTCCAGCAGAGGGGCTTGGCTCTGGACTATGGAGAGGACAGTATGCCTGGAGATAAGCAATCATAAGATTTCCTTGTTTTCCTTAAAGAAGTAAGTGTGAGGCCATCTCCTAATAGCCAAACATTAGGTTCCATCTCACCCATACTGGGGCCCTGAAACAGCAGGAGAGAGAGGCAAAGTTACTGCCACCATCCTGCTGGTGGCCCATTCTGCCGTATAAGCAGCACGTTAGAGGGATGCAATTTCTAGTTCATACCCTAAGCTGCCTCTGAGGTGAGAGAGGGAGTCCTTGGATGTGGATATCATAATCTGCTTCTTTCCCCCAAATGTGAGCCCAGTTAAGGACTTCCTCTAAGTTATGGATGAAGCCATAACCATATCACTTTCTGCTTCTAAATATAGCCCCAGGCTCTCAGATCTGTACTTGGTTACTTAATCCTGTGCCATGTTAACTGTTAGTCTACCATTGTGTTCTAGTTTCCATTGTAATGGTTGAGAAGTCTGCTGTCATTCTAATTATCATTTCTCTGTAGGTGAAGTCTACTTTCTGCAGTTATGACATTTTCCTCTCTAATGTTTTTCATTTTCATATGTCTAGGTGTGGATTTTTCTTTTTGTTTATCTTGTCAAGACTCATGATTCCTGAATGAGAGAATTCCTGTCTTTTATCAACACTAGAAAATTGTTAGCCATTCTCTTCAAATATTCTTTTTCTACAATTCATTTTACTTTAGTCTTTCTTGTTGTGTGCACACGTGTGTGTATATATGTCTGCGTGTGTCTTAAGCTCTCTTTCATGTTTTCTATGTCTTAGCTTCTCTGTGCTGCAATTCGGTTCATCAATTTCCCTTTGATTCTGTCTGATTTGCTGTTTATTCCATCTGTTAGGTTTTTTATTTTAATAACTATAATGTCATTTCTAGAAAGTGTATTTAATTCTGCCTTTTGGTTTTGTCTGCCTTTTTAATAGTGTCTCATAAATTTCTCATGTTTTTTGTTGCTTGTTTTTATATCTTTAGTCATAATCATCCAGGAATTCATTCAACACTTATTGAGGGCCTAGTATATATCAGTTACTGTGGGCATTGGAAAGTGGATAAGACATAATTTCTATTGTCAAGGAGGTATAAGGGTGAAAACACAGTACATAAATTATGACACAATATGTAAGGACTAGGATAGACATTTGATCAGAGTATTACAGGAAAACTGAAGGGAGAATCTGATCCAGCACAATGGGATCAGAAAACATTCCAAAAAGATATAAGGCCTGAACTAAGCCCCAAAATATTAGGAGGTATTAGGCAGATGATGTGAGAAGAGACAATATTAGCAAAGAAGGTGAATATATGCATAAAGAGTGCCATGAACCACCTTAGCTCCTATGGCTGGAACTTAAAGTTTTGAGGCTAAAATAGATGGAAGAGTGGGCAGGGGCAAGAGAGGAAGATGGAAGTGTGATCATGGGCCAGGTCATGGAGGACCTGGTAAGCACTGGTGAGAAACTCAGACAGTATTAGGCATTCAATGGGGACCTAGGGTAAGAGAAGAGTTGCAGAGGAGCATGTAGCCCACTGTAACAAAAAAAATTTACCAATGACAAATAAATGCCAGTAGTAGGTGAAATTGTTGGTGAGTTGAATCTAGAATAGGGGCATCTGTCTGCTCCAGCAAGTAACAAATGTGTCAATAGATTGCGTAGTACATGCCCTGACTAAAAGTATTGAAATTCAGATAGATAGATAGTTAAGATAGATACCACCAAATGGATAACATGCTGGCCAAAGAATCTACTTACTGGCTCTGACTTAGATCATTTGTAATTAGTGTGTCTAAGAAAGTACTGAACTCCAATTGCTGAATTTTCTAGGACTAGCTTACCCTAGTCCTAGAACATACCATAAGGTATGTTCTTGTGTGTGCTTTCAGGTGCCTAGGAATTCTTAGAGGATCCCAGGCAATGGAAAATGGCCCAATGCTCACAGCTTACTGAAAAGAACTGCAGACATTTTCCTCCATGTCTGCAATTGGAAGGCAATCTTAAAAAAGATAGTCAACATTTATTAAGTGCTGGCCATGGACCAGGCTCTGTTCTATGCCCTTTACATGCATTATCCCATTATATCTTCACAGCATCCCAATGGGTTAGGTACTTTTATTATTCCCACTTTACAAATGAGGAAACTATCAATAGATCATAGACAGGTTGAGGGACTTGCCCGAGATTACACAACAAGGAAGTGATTGAACCAAGATTCCAGCTCAAGCTCTGGCTCCACAGCCCATGCTCTTAACCTCTATGCTCTGCTGCCTTCCAAAAATGCTACAGATGAAAAGTAGTGATATCTATGTCATAGCATTTGTTGGTCTTCATCTGTACCACTCCAGAGGGCACATCTCCCTGTCTCCAGAAAAGCTTCATCTAACCTGTACACTCAGGTGTATGAAGCCAGGAGGAAGCAGCTTGATGCTGTCCATGTATTCTCTGGAGGACATCACTGGGAGAACCCTTTCTCCCACTACCACTTGGTGCAGTCTCAAAGCTGTGGAAATTCAATCACTGATTAGCTTGAGAGTATAAAAAGCTGTAATGGGGGGAAGTACTATTGAATTTTCATGTTTGACTTGTTTTAAAAATACTTCAGTTTTGAGTGGAATCTTGGTTTACTAAGCTTGATGGAGCCACAAATGCTACATCCTATGTGCATCAAAGCTCTGCATTTATCCTCCCTTCATCATCAGGTGTCAACTTCAGACCGCTTCTCTCCATCTCTATGATTTTCTCCTCCTCTCTTCCCTCTCTTCTTTCTCTCAATTATTCTCCCTTTCCATTTTTTCCCATGGGCGAAAAATGTCCACTACATTAGCTGACATGGAAAGAACACCAAACTTGGAATCCAACTCCCTAGATTAAAATGTCAGTTCTCTAATGATATGTCTTTGAATGGAGATAATAATGCTTTTTCTCAGAGTTCATATTTACTAAATAGCTACAATGCATTAAGCACTCTGGTAGGTATTGGGGATACATCAGTGAACACTAATAATGATATGCCAACAATTGCAAGAGGTGCTATGGAAGATACAGTGTACTATCACAGCATCCAGCATGAAGGTCCAACCTTTCTGGGAAGGGACTTAGAATTTCCACAAGCGTATGAAAGAACACTGTAAACTGTAAAATCATACAGAAATGTAAAGTATAATAATTTATATTCTGGGACTTCCCTGGTGGTGCAGGGGTTAAGACTCCAAGCTCCCAATGGAGGGGGTCCAGATTCGATCCCTGGTCAGGGAAATAGATCCCACACACAAGCCACAACTAAGAGTTCACATGCCACAACTAAGGAGCCCGTGTGCTGCAACTAAGGAGCCAGTGAGCCACAACTAAGGAGCCTGCCTGCTCCAACTAAGGAGCCCACCTGCCACAACTAAGACCCGGTGCAACCAAATAAATAAATAAATAAATATTAAAATAAATAATAAATAAAAAGACTCCACTGTCAATTCACACAAAAAAAACTTTATATTCTATTATATATCTCCTCTCCCTCTTTCTTTTCCTCATTCTTTTTCCTTCCCTTCTTCCTTTTTTGGTGCCCTAAGGTCAACTCTAGGTTATCAAAAGATGATTAGGAACTGCTAGATACCCAAGCCCACCTATAGATTCAATGCAATCTCTATCAAAATTTCAATGACATCTTTTACAGAAATAGAAAAAACAATCCTAAAATCCTAAAAATCCTATAGAATCACAAAAGACCCTAAATAGCAAAAACAATTTTGAGAAAGAAGAACAAAGCTGGAGGTATCACATCTCCTGATTTCAAACTATACTACAAAGCTACAACAATCAAAGCAGTATAGTACTAGTACAAAAAAAGACACACAGACCAATGGAACAGAATTGAGAGCCCAGAAATAAACCCATGCACATATGATTAATTAATTTATAAAAAATGAGCAAAGAACGTACAGTGGAGAAAGGACAGTCTCTTCAATAAGTAGAGTTGGGAAAACTAGACAGCCACATGCAAAAGAATGAAACTATACCACTATCTTGCACCATACACAAAAATTAACTGAAAATGGATTAAAGACTTGAGTGTAAGACCTGAAACCATAAAACTCCTAGAAGAAAACATAGGGAAAAAACTCCTCAACATTGGTTTTGGCAAGGATTTTTTGGATATGACATCTAAAGCACAAGCAATAAAAGCAAAAATGAACAAGTGGGACCACATCAAACTAAAAGCTTCCACGCAGCAAAAGAAATGGTCAACTGACAAAATGAAAAGTAATCTACAGAATGGGAAGAAACATTTGCAAATCATATGTATGATAAGGGGTTAATATCTAAAATATATAAGGAATACATACAACTTGATAGCAAAAAAAAAAAAAAAACCCTCACATAATCCAATTTTCAAATGTGCAAAGGATCTGAGTAGACATTTTTCCAAAGAACAAATATAGTCAACAGACACATTATAATGTACTCACCATCACTAATAATCAGGGAAATGCAAATCAAAACCACAATGAGATAACACCTTACACCTGTCAGAATGGCTATTATCCAGGAGACAATAACAAGTGTTGGTAAAGATGTGGCAAAAAGGAAATTCTTGTGCACTGTTGGTGGGAATGTAAATTGGTGCAGCCACTATGGAAAACAGTATGGTGTTTCCTCAAAAAAATTACAAATAGAATTACCGTATGATCCAGCAATTGCACTTCTGGGTATATATCGGAAGGAAATGAAATCACTATTTCAAAGAGATATCTACTTTCCCATGTTCATTGCAGCACTATTTACAATAGCCAAGACAAAGAAGCAACCTAAAGGCCTATTGATGAATGGATGGATAAAGAAAAAGTATATACAGGTATGTATATAATGGAATATTATTGTCATAAGGAAGAAACAAATGCTGCCATTTGCAACAACATGAATGAAAACTGAGAGCATAGTGCTAAGTGAAATAAGTCAGACAGAGAAAGACAAACACTGTATGATCTCACTTGTTATTGGGTTGACCAAAAAGTTCGTTCAGGTTTTTGTGTAAGAGTTTATGGAAACCAAATGAACTTTTTGGCCAACCCAATAAATCTTAAAAGTTCTCACCACAAAAAAACCTCACCATAATATCTATGTGAGGTGTTAGATGTGTTAACTAAGCTTATTGTGATAATCATTTTACAATATATAAATGTATCAAATCATCATGCTGTACACCTTAAACTTACACAATGTCATGTCAATTATACCTCAATAAAGCTAGAAAAATAAGATTAAATAAATAAATAGAACTACAAGATGCTTATGTAATCAGAAAAACTCTCAGTAAATGTTTAGGGGGAATAGGATAGAATACATGGTATGGAAATAGAGGTGAACATTCAAGAATTTTTAAAATAAAGCATGTATTCAGCATCTATGGAATATCCACATCTGCGAGGTACAGAATCAGGCACTGAAGATACAGTGGGAAAAGGCACACGCCCGTACCCTCAAGGAGCTTACATCTGGAGGGGAGACAGCAGAGCACACAGTACAATGTGACAAGAACTTTGACAGGGAAAGGACTGAGGGGAGTAACAAGGAGAGGTTCTTAAACCAGCCTGGAATGTCAGAGGAAGCTTTGCAGAGGAGACAAGGTGTGAGCTGAGTGCAGGACAGGGTTACTCAGCTGGTCAAACAAGGGGGACCCATATCACCTCAAAGCAAACTTAGAAATAACTACGGAGCAGTTAAGATCTTCAGAGGAATATAGGCAGAACGTTTCAAATAGTCCAGGGACCAGACATTTCCTCTCTCCTAGAAAAGCCACAGAGGAAGAACACAAGATGGCAGTGGTGCGATGGGATTGCACAAAGCAGGGAGGCCTCTCAGACAGAAACTACACATCTAATAGCAGTTGACAAGAAATGGGCACTGGCTTGCCCATTGGGGGAGTGTGAAAGGACACAGCCTTCCTGAAGGACAAGGCTGCAATATGTATTGAAAGACTTAAAAATGTCCATGGTCTTTGACCTAGAAATTCAACCTTTAGAAACTGATCCTAAGTGAAGATTTCCACGTAAGGATGTTTATAATGGCATTATCTTCAAATGGTAAAGAAGTAGAAAGAAGTCAAATTCCAACACTCCGTCTAATGGTTAGATGAACTGTGACTAATGCATCTAGTAAAATAGCAGATGACCAATTATAATTATGCTCTTGAATAGCACTTAATGATAAAGAAAATGTTCATGATACAACATTAAGTACAAAAAATAGGATACAAAACTACATATACTATATGATTTACATTTTAGTTAAAATTTACGTGTGTGTGTGCAAAGACTGGAAGGAAAAAGATCAAAATATCAGTAGTAGTGGAATTACAGGCAGTTTTATTTTATTCTGTAAGCTTTTCTCTATATTCCAAATTTGAATCCTATGTATGCCCCACTATTATCAGAGAAAAATAATAAACATTATAAAAGAAAATATTAAGAGTCTATTTCTAGAAAATGAGGTCAAATTTGATTTTTTAATTCTGTGTGTTTTCCAAAATGTTTTCCCAAATTTCATACTATGACTATGTATGTCTCTTTAAAACAAATCATTGAAGAACCTTTTTTTTTACCGGGAACCCAGAATGCTTAGGGAACAAGCTGCTATTTTAAGGGATTAGTGATTAAGTCACCTGCTGAGAACAGGTGTCAGCTTAGCAGAGAATGACATGGTAGCCCCCTCCCCTGCCCCCAGGACCAGAGGACCTCCTATCGCTCTCCCACTGTTTCTGCTCCTACCTCTGAGAATGGGAAGTTGGCAGGACTTTTGACCTTGATCGTAATGTGCAGTTTTAACTCTGTTATGCCCTTTCTCTGTAATCTGGCACTAAGAGGGTTTGCAGTTGGGAGGGCAAGAACACCCATTAAGCTGGGCAGATACTCCCCAGAGCGCTAGGAGAGGATAGTCCACATAAAGAGAATCTTCTAAAATAAGTACTCAAATCCCTTTGTGTAAAGGTCTCTTTCATCTCCTCGCCATGCTTCATCTTTTGCACCAAGTTAATTAACAACAATTTTTCAGCAAGCACAACCCTGACAGGTAAGTATTTGGAGCCTGTATCACTTCTCTTATCTTTCATTCTCCTCTGTGTATTGTTGGGCTCTATGGAGCTTGAAAAGCATTCTCTTGTTGGAGGAGACAGAAGCAACACTCAGACGGTGTATTCTTCCTTGGTCGTTTTTTTAAACTAAGAATGAGTTTATTTCAGTATTTTTAAATCGAACCACTAAACTCATTCTGCTTTGCCTGATCAGTTTTTAAAGTGTGTTTATTTATTTATTTATTTATTTATTTATTTATTTATTTATTTATTTATTTATTTATGGCTGCGCTGGGTCTTCTTCGCTGCATGCGGGCTTTCTCTAGATGTGGCGAGTAAGAGCCGCTCTTCGTTGTGGTGCGTGGGCTTATTGCGGTGGCTTCTCTTGTTGCGGAGCACGGACTCTAGGCGCGCGGACTCAGTAGTTGTGGCGCACGGGCTTAGTTGCTCCAAAGCACGTGGGATCTTCCTGGACCGGGGCTCAAACCCGTGTCCCCTGCGTTGGCAGGAGGATTCTTAACCACTGCGCCACCAGGGAAGTCCCTAAAATGTATTTTTAAATGTTTCTTTCAGTTAAGTAATATATAAAACACATTCTTGTAAAAAAAAAATTAAAGAATACAGAAATATGTAAAGTGAAAACCTTCCCATACCCTTCACCTTCCAATTCAACTTGTCTCCCTGGGATTAACCTCTTTTTTATTATATTAGTTTCAGGTGTGCAGCATTAAAATTCGACATCTGCATATACTACGAAGTGATCACCACCACAAGTCTAGTTACCATCCGTCACCTTACAGTTGACCCTTTCACCTGTTTCACCCACCCAACCCCCTTCCCCTCTGGTAACCACTAATACCTTCAAAGTCCATCCACATTGTCACAAATGGCAGAATTTAATTCTTTTTATGGCTAAGTAGTATTCCATTATATATATACCACATCTTCTTTACCCATTCATTTATTAACAGACACTTAAGTTGTGTCTCTATCTTGGCAATTGTAAATAATGCTGCAATAAACATAGAGGTGTGTATATCTTTTCAAATTAGTGTTTTCATGTCCTTTGAATAAATACCCAGAAGTAGAATAGCTGTGTCATATGATAGTTCTTTTTCTTAAGTTTTTGAGGAATCTCTGTACTGTTCCCCATAGTGGCTGCACAAATTTACAGTCTCACCAACAGTGTACAAGGGTTCTCTTTTCTCCACATCCTCTCCAACATTTGTTATTTCTTGTCTTTTTGATGATAACCATTCTAATATGTGTGAGGTGGTAACTCACTGGGTTTTGACTAGCATTTCACTAATAATTAGTGATGTTGAACATCTTCATGTGTCTGTTGGCCATCTGTGTGTCTTCTTTGGAAAAATGTCTATTCAAATCCTCTGCCCATTTTTTAAAAATTATTTATTTATTTTTGGCTGTGTTGGGTCTTCATTTCTGTGCAAGGGCTTTCTCTAGTTGCGGCAAGCGGGGGCCACTCTTCATCGTGGTGCACGGGCCTCTCACTATCGCGGCCTCTCTTGTTACGGAGCACAGGCTCCAGACGTGCAGGCTCAGTAGTTGTGGCTCACGGGCCTAGTTGCTCCGCGGCATGTGGGATCTTCCCAGACCAGGGCTTGAACCCGTGTCCCCTGCATTGGCAGGCAGATTCTCAACCACTGCGCCACCAGGGAAGCCTCCCTCTGCCCATTTTTTAATTGGCTTTTTGTTGTTCCTGAGTTGTATGAGTTCATTATATTTTGGATATTAATCCCTTATAGGATATATGGTTTGCAAATGTTTTCTCCCATTCTGTAGGTTGCCCTTTTGCTTTGATGATGGTTTTCTTTGCTGTGCAGAAGCTTTTTAGTTTGATGTAGTCCCACTTGTTTATTTTTGCTTTTGTTTCCCTTGCCTTTGGAGTCATATCCACAAAAACATCTCTATGACCATTATAAATGAGGTTACCACCTATGTTTTCTTCTAGGAGTTTTATGGTTTCAGGACTTGCATTCAAGTATTTAATCCATTTTGAGTTAATTTTTGTGTGTGGTGAAAGATAGTGGTCTATTTTCATTCTTTTGTATGTGGCTGTACAGTGTTCCCAACTCCATTTATTGAAGAGAATATCCTCTCTCCATTGTATGTCTTTTGCTCCTTTTTTGTAAATTAATTGACCATATGTGCATAGGTTTATTTCTGGGCTCTCAATTGGTCTATGTGTCTGGTTTTGTGCCAGTAGCATACTGTTTTGATTACTATAGCTTTGTTGTATAGTTTGAAATCAGGAGCATGATGCCTCCAGCTTTGTTCTTCTTTCTCAAGATTGTTTTGACTATTCAGGATCTTTTGAGGTTCCATACAAATTTTAGAATTATTTGTTCTATTTCTGTTAAATATGCCATTGGAATTTTGATAGGGATTGCATTGAGTCTGTAGATTGCTTTGGGTAGTATGGACATTTTAACAATATTAATTCTTCCAATCCATGAACACAGATTATCCTTCCATTTATTTGTGTCTTCTTCAGTTTCTCTCATCAGTGTCATAGTTTTCAGTGCACAAGCTTTCTCTCCTTTTAAATTTTTTTGAAGTGTTTGAGAAGGATTAAATGTTCTTTGAATGTTTTGTAGAATTCTCCAGTAAATCCATATGGTCCTGGGCTTTTGTTTGTTGGGAGATTTTTGATTACTGTTTCAACATCCTTACTAGTAATCAGTACATTCAGATTTTTTATTTCTTCATGATTCAGTCTTGGAAGATTGTATGTTTCTAGGAATTTATCTACTTCTGGGTTGTACAATTTGTTGACATATAATTCATAGTACTCTCTTATGATCCTTTGCATTTCTGTGGTATCAGTTGTATCTTCTTTTTAATTTCTGATTTTATTTATTTGAGTCTTCTCTTGCCTTTTCTCTTCCCTTCCCTTCTCTCTCTCTCCCTCTCTTTCTCTCTCTCCCTCTCAATATAGCTAAAGGTTTGTAAATTTTGTTTATCTTTTCAAAGAACCAGCTCTTACTTTCATTGATTATCTTCTCTTGTTTTCTTAGTCTCTATTTCACTTATTTCCACTCTGATCTTTTTTTTTTAACATCTTTATTGAGGTATAATTGCTTTACATTGTTGTGTTAGTTGCTGCTGTATAACAAAGTGAATCAGCTATACATATACATATATCCCCTTATCCCCTCCCTCTTACGTCTCCCTCCCACCCTCCCTATCCCACCCCTCTAGGTGGTCACAAAGCACTGAACTGATCTTCCTGTTCTATGCAGCTGCTTCCCACTAGCTATCTAGTTTACATTTGGTAGTGTATATATGTCAATTCTACTAATTTTGGGCTTCATTTGTTCTTCATTTTCTAGTTCCTTTAGGTGTAAAGTTAGATTGTTTATTTGGGATTTTTCTTGTTTCTTGAGGTAGGCCTGTATTGCTATGAACTTCCCTCCTAGAACCACTTTTGCTGCATCACTTAGATTTTGGTATGCTATATTTCTATTTTCATTTATCTCTAGGTTTTTTTTCATTTATCTCTAGGTTTTTTTTCATTTATCTCTAGGTTTTTTTCCATTTATCTCTAGGTTTTTTTTCATTTATCTCTAGGTTTTTTTTCATTTACCTCTAGGTTTCTTAGGAGATTAATTTCTCCTTTGATTTCTTCAATGACCCATTAGTTATTCAGTAAAATGTTGTTTAATCTCCACATTTTTGTGGGTTTTTTTGTTTTTTCTTGTGACTGATTTCTAGTTTAATACCATTGTAGTCAGAGAAAATACTTGATATGATTCAAATCTTCTTGAATTTATTGAGACTCATTTTGTGACCTAACATGTGGTTTACCCTGGAGAATGTTGCATGTGCAGTTGAGAAGAATGTGCATTCTGCTGCTTTTGGATAGAATGTCCTGTGTGTGTGTATGTGTGTGTGTGTGTGTATGTGTGCATGTGTGTGTGCATGCATGTGTATAAAGTCAATCTGGTTTAATGTGTCATTTAAATTCCATGTTTCATTATTGATTTTCTGTCTGAATGATCTATCCATTTGGTGTCAGCAGGGTGTTAAAGTCCTCAACTGTTATTTATTGCTTTCAATTCCTCCCTTTAAATCCATTAATATTTGCTTTATATATCTTGGTGCTCTTCTGTTAGTTGCATATACATTTGTAAATGTTATACCTTCTTTCTGGATTAACCCTTTTATCATTAAGTCTTTTTTTAATGTCTATTTTGTCTGATATGAGTATAGCTACTCCACATTTCCATTTGCATGGAATATCTTTTTCCACCCCTTCACTTTCAGACTGTGTGTGTCTTTTCTTCTGAAGTGAGTCTCTTGGAGGCAGCATATAGGTTGGTCTTGTTCCTTATCCATTTAGCCACTCCATGTATTTTGATTGGTGAATTTAGTCCATTTACATTTAAAGAATTATTGATAGGTATGTGCTTATTGCCATTCTGTTCATTGTTTTCTGGCTGTTTTGTAGTTCTTCTTTGTCCTTTTCTTCTTCTCTTTTTCTCTTCCCTTGTGTTTTTGTGATTTTCTTTAACATTATGTTTAGATTCCTTTCTCATTTTTTGTGTGTACCTACTCTAAGTTTTTTCCTTGTGGTTACTGCATGGTTCACATATATCATTCTATGTAAATAGTCACCTGTTTTAAGCTGGTAGCAACTTAAATTTGAACACATTCCAAAGCTTTATCATTTTACCCCCTCCACATTTTATACTTTAGATGACATATTTTACATCTTTTTATTTCATGCATCCCTTAACTAATTACTGTAATTTTAGTTAATTTTGCTACTTTCATCTTTTAACCTTTGTGCTTGCTTTATAAGTTATTGATCCACTACCTTTATTATATATTTTCCCTTGGTCTTTCTCGTCTGCAAATATTGCACTAAATTTCCCAAACAGCAAGCCTACGCCCTCTATGTACTTCTTGTTCCAAACATAGTTTTTTTTTTTAATATTTTGCTTGTCTTTAGTCTTTTTTTCCAACAAGTTTTGGCTCCTTCTTGGCTTTAGCCTTCCTGACGCTCTTCTCATGGGTATAACAGGCCTGGACTAGCCATTGGTTCCCACTGCACCTCATATCTATGGGATTATGTTTACCTCACTGTGTAAAAATGTAAACTACATTTTGTTTGTTTCCCTGATTCTGCACCTTACAGACTAGATCTCAAGGCCTATGGACACTGCTTCTAACCCATTTACTGGATACTTCCACCTGAAAATTTCTCTGATTTCATATTCCCTTTGTGCTATAGTGATTATCTTCCATGATACTTGGTTCCATGGTGTTATTAGACCAATTTCTCCCCACTCTTTCCAATTTTGGGTGGAATCTCTCAATTAAGTAGGCATTTCCTGTCAAACAGGTCTTCCCAGATTTAGTGCAAAGCACTCAAAATCTCTGCCAGAAGTTCTGGTATCAAAAACCACAATCTAGAAAACTAAAGCCTGCTACTTAATACCAGGAGTAGCCAATACTTCAGTTTTCACTCCTCATTATTCTTCACAAGTGGCAACCTTTAAAATGCAGTGTGACATGATTATGACCTCTGCCTGCCTCTACTTTAGCCTTCCATGGATTTTATAAGGGCCTTCAAAGCCAATAAAGATATACATGGCAGGGCTTCCCTGGTGGTGCAGTGGTTGAGAATCCGCCTGCCAATGCAGGGACACGGGTTCGAGCCCTGGTCTGGGAGGATCCCACGTGCCGCGGAGCAACTGGGTCCATGAGCCACAACTACTGAGCCTGTGCATCTGGAGCCTGTGCTCTGCAACGAAAGGCCACAAGAGTGAGAGGCCCGCACACCGCGATGAAGAGTGGCCCCCACTTGCCGCAACTAAAGAAAGCCCTCGCACAGAAACTAAGACCCAACACAGCCAAAAATAAATAAATTAAATTAATTAATTTAAAAAAAACAAAAAACCACTAACCTCCCCATTCCCCCTCCCCACCCCCACCCTCTTTAAAAAAAAAAAAAAAGATATACATGGCAGAGTTCTTCTACCTCACTCACTCCTTTATATATAACTCTGTAGGTATGAGTATTGATCAGTAGGACTGATATATACTGGTGGGTGTCAGTCATGTCCTGCTTGCCTGCATGCTCCAGCATGACAGTTCACCCCTGCTGTCTGTGTCAGGCCACAGGGTTGCCCCAAAGGGAGTTGTTCACCAACATCTGTGACTCATCTCTTCCTTACTGGGTAGGAACAGCCTTGCTCACTCCTGCTCCTGCCAGGGCATGGCCTGCCGTCTGATGGCAGATAAGTGTGGAGCACTGCTGGGCAGGAGCACAAAACTGCCTCTTTGGCCCCAGGTAGAGATATTTCTCCTCCACCAGCCCCTCCTGGCTGCGTTAGGTCTTCGTTGCTGTGCACAGGCTTTCTCTAGTTGTGGCAAGTGGGGCCTACTCTTCGTTTCAGCACACGGGCTTCTCATTGTGATAGCTTCTCTTGCTGCAGATCACAGGCTCTAGGTGCATGGACTTCAGTAGTTGCAGCACATGGGCTCAGTAGTTGCAGCACACAGGCTCTAGAACACGCAGGCTTCAGTAGTTGCAGCATGTGGGCTCAGTAGTTGCAGCATGTGGGCTCAGTAGTTGCAGCAGGCAGGCTCTAGGGTGTGCAGGCTTCAGTAGTTGTGGCACGTGGGCTCAGTAGTTGTGGCTCATAGGCTCTAGAGCACAGGCCCAGTAGCTGTGGTACACAGGCTTAGTTGCTCTGCAGCATGTGGGATCTTCCCGGACCAGGGATCGAACCCCTGTCCCCTGCACTGGCAAGCAGATTCTCAACCACTGTGCCACCAGGGAAGTCCCTGATTACTGTTATTCTATCAAGCCTCCTGAAACTGGCTAAACCCCTGCCTCTCTTAGGAAGGTTTTCCTTCTGACTTCCTGCCTGGTATGTGTCTTCCCCACTGTCTAGGTAAACATTCTCCTCTGCAGGGATAGGGAAGCCCCAGATGAAGCCTTTCACCTTCTCTGGAAGCAGGGGGAACACCCTGTGCTTGCAGCACATACTGCTTGCTTAAGCAGGAAGCTGAACATGGTGTACTCTGCAGCAATTCCCTCGGCTTTCAGACTTCCTGGGTCAAGAGTCCTATGTGGCTCTCCCTGTAAAAACATGCTTGTTCACCAGTTGGTTCCCTAGAAAGCCCGTTCATAGTTCTCTTAAGAAAACAGCTCTTAAATCAGCTTAATGAGCATAAATCAGCTGCCTCTCACTGTTAATAATAATTAACTCCAGCAAGTTCTCAACTTTAAATGTTTAAGAAGTAACAAACTCAAAACACAGGGACAGCTTAAACACACAATGGTTATGATTTTCCTCAAGCCTCTTCCCACCCAGGCTCATTTGCTGGGTCTCCTGTAACCAGGCCCTCAATAGGGGTTTTGAAATATTCCCACCCTTGTCTAACTCGTGTCTTACTTTTCCTTTCAGGGCCTCAAGCCTCATCTCTATAGCTATGGAATTGTCAGTGCAGAAGGGACCTTGGAGACATTCTCATCAGTCCCATTTTTTAATCTGTAGCAGGAACAAATTTTCACTCCCAGACTTAGATGTGAAAATGTGACTTGATTACATTATAAATGAACTTATTTCTTAAGTTCTCATGTCTATCCAATCTTGCCAATGCAGAATAACTCAGTCACTTTCATGTTTTTCCCCCCTCAGTTCTTTTTGGGTTAATACCCACCAGTTAGGGCTTCCCTGGTGACGCAGTGGTTGAGAATCTGCCTGCCAATGCAGGGGACACGGGTTCGAGCCCTGGTCTGGGAAGATCCCACATGCCGCAGAGCAACTAGGCCCGTGAGCCACAATTACTGAGCCTGCGCGTCTGGAGCCTGTGCTCCGCAACAAGAGAGGCCGCGATAATGAGAGGCCCCGCGCACTGCGATGAAGAGTGGCCCCCACTTGCCACAACTAGAGAAAGCCCTCGCACAGAAACGAAGACCCAACACAGCCATAAATGAATAAAAATAAATAAATAAAAATAGTGTTAAAAAAAAAAATCTGTTCTATAAAAAAAAAAAAAAAAATACCCACCAGTTAAGGATTCTCTCTCTGTTCTCCTCCCCCATCCCCGCCCCCCAAAATCTAAGTTCAGGTGGGATGTGAGGTGTAGTTTATGTACCATCCTGACAACAGGAATGAGGATATAGAGGGTCAGCTGGGCCCACAATCCTCTCTCCATGCTGGTCTCTGCTGAGATAGCCAGCTTCTTGCTCAATCCTTATTGCCATGCACTGGGGTCCACTGCTGCCACCAGGGGTCCTTCAAGGCCTCCACTCACCACAATCAATTGGTTGCATTCTCCTTACCTAGGGATGCCAGATTTAGCAAATAAAAATATAGGATGCCCAGTTAAAGTGGAATTTCAGGTAAACAATGAATTTTTTTTTTCTTTTTCTTTTTGGTCCAACTAACCACCAGCCTTCTCTCAGTACTTTCTCATAGAAGTAGAAGTGGAGGGACCAAGATGTCCAGGCCTCCTCCAGGGAGGGGACCTTGACTGAGCTCATCCTCTTGCTAGATGGGTGGAAGGAAAAGCCAGAGAGAGAGACACCCCTTTGTGTATGACATTCAAACACACTGTGACCTCCTGCTCCAGGAAGCAAGAGCCCAGTCTATACCCTGGAATCCAGTGGGATTAAAAGTCCCTTTTCAGGAACACTCCTACACTGTTGGTGGGAATGTAAATTGGTGCAGCCACTATGGAAAACAGTATGGAAGTTCTTTCAAAAACTAAAAATAGAGTTACCATATGATCCAGCAATCCCACTCCTGGGCATATATCCAGAGAAAACTCTAATTCAAAAAGATACATGCACCCCAATGTTCATAGCAGCACTATTTACAATAGCCAAGACACAGAAGCAACCTAAATGTCCATCGAAAGATGAATGGATAAAGATGATATGGTACATATATACAATGGAATATTACTCAGCCATAACAAAATGAAATAATGCCATTTGCAGCAACATGGATGGCCCTAGAGATTATCATACTAAGTGAAGTCAGACAAAGAAAGAGAAATATATGATATCACTCATATGTAGAATCTAAAATATGATACAAATGAATTTATTTACAATCCAGAAACAGACACAGACATAGAAAACAAACTTATAGTTATCAAAGGGGAAAAAGGGGAGGGGGTGTAAATTAGGAGTTTGGGATTGGCAGATACACACTACTATATATAAAATAGATAAACAACAAGGTCCTACTGTATAGCACAGGGAACAAGATATCAATATCTTGTAATAAACCATAATGGAAAAGAGAAAGACTATATATATCTATATATTTATCTATATAGGTAGATAGATAGATAGATAGATATAAAACTGAATCACTTTGCTGTACACCAGAAACTAACACAACATTGTAAATCAACTATACTTCAATTAAAATAAATAAATACATACATACACACATACTATATAAAAGTCCCTTTTCATGTTTAATAGGTATAGAGTTTCAGTTTGGAATGATGGAAAAGTTCTGGAGATGAGTAGTGGTGATGGCTTCACCACAATGCAAATGAACTTTATGGCATTGAATTGTACACTTAAAATAGTTACCGTGGGAGAAAAGGGAACCCTCTTGCACTGTTGGTGGGAATGTAAATTGATACAGCCACTATGGAGAACAGTATGGAGGTTCCTTAAAAAACTAAAAATAGAACTACCATACGACACAGCAATCCCACTACTGGGCATATACCCTGAGAAAACCATAATTCAAAAAGACTCATGTACCAAAATGTTCATTGTGGCTCTATTTACAATAGCTAGGACATGGAAGCAACCTAAGAGTCCATCAGCAGATGAATGGATAAAGAAGATGTGGCACACATATACAATGGAATGTTACTCAGCCACAAAAAGGAACGAAACTGAGTTATTTGTAGTGAGGTGGATGGACCTAGAGACTGTCATACAGAGTGAAGTAAGTCAGAAAGAGAAGAACAAACACCGTATGCTAACACATATATATGGAATCTAAAAAAAAAAAAGAAAATGGTCAGAAGAACCTAGGGGCAAGACGGGAATAAAGATACAGACCTACTAGAGAATGGACTTGAGGATACAGGGAGGGGGAAGGGTAGGGTAAGCTGGGACAAAGTGAGAGAGTGGCATGGACATATATACACTACCAAACGTAAAATAGATAGCTAGTGGGAAGCAGCCGCATAGCACAGGGAGATCAGCTCAGTGCTTTGTGACCACTTAGAGGGGTGGGATAGGGAGGGTAGGAGGGAGGGAGATGCAAGAGGGAAGAGATATGGGGACATATGTATATGTATAACTGATTCACTTTGTTATAAAGCAGAAACTGACACACCATTGTAAAGCAATTATACTCTAATAAAGATGTTTAAAAAATAAATAAATAAATAATAAAATTTAAAAAAAAAATAGTTACCATGGTAAATTTTTACTTTGTGTATATTTTACGGTAATTTTTTAAGTCACTCTTCATGGAGGAAAGGAGGTAGGAAAAGGACAAAGACTGCCTTCCCAAATTATGGGTGAAAAAGCAGGGATGCCTTCACCTCCTCTGCCCTCCATCAGTGTGCTCCTCTGTGCTTTGGCTTCCTCCTCAGGCTGGAGGCCTCCCAACTGTGAGTAACAACAGCTGTAGGAAGAGAAAGCCAACTGCTGCTAGGAGCTCTTCCTGAAATCGAAGAAGTCCTTCCCCAGAAGTCACAGTAAGCCTCATTGGCTCACTACCCACTTCCTGACAAAGGGGCTGAGAGTCCCATTGGGCCAATCAGGTGCAGCCCTGGAACCGAAGGAGGGTCAGCTTCCTTGAGGCAGTGAGCTGTCGGGGGAGTGGGGAAGGAGAGATGGGTGCCTAAATGAAAGTGGGCCTGTGGGGAAGGGGGAAGGAAGAAATGAATGGACAATTCAGCATCTAGTACATAGGCTGTGAGTAGGACAGAACTACACTGTCTGGCACTTACGTGGGTGTTCCCAAGGTCCTCAGGAGAGAAGCTGAGAGGCAGAAGCCAAGGGCTCCATAATGTGGCACGTCCCATGACCACCCTCCCTCCCCCCAACAAAGTAAGAATCTTGAGTAAATTCTACTGACATTTCAGAAATTGATGTAAGCTCTTCCTGGCTGACTCCTCAGATGCTCTAGCCCTGTTCATTGTACCCCATCCCTACCCCAGCCACCAGGAGCCCTTTTGGCTCGGGGTCCGTAGTGGTCCCTGGTGACACGCCCTGCAGGAGTGATGCTTTCTGTGTCCTCAAGCACGAACATATGTTAGGCCAATGTGCTAGTTAAATAAAGGAAGTCCTTTTTAATTCTAAAAATACCAACATGCAGTTGGATTGATGGATGGTCACTAAACATTTCGAATGAAGTCTGAGTCAAAATTGTATGGATTTGAGAGACTTAAAATGAATGTAGGAAACGAAAAAGTTATGACCCACTAAGAAGCAGTAGGACAAACTGGGAGATGAAAGTATAATTGAGTTTAGAGGGTTTTTTCAGGTCTGGGAGCCCATGATGGAAGAAGTTTTATAAGAAGTTTTGAAAAGCCAGAGAAAATTGTACAAGTGCATCTAATCCAACAGAGATTCTTTCTAAAATAAGAAGTGAAAAATGTGGCTTCCCTAGGGGAAGGATGGAACCTTTCTAATAATATTGGAATTTAAGTTCACAGGTGCAGAAATGGGAGGGGGTCTGGAAAAGGTGGTTAGAATTGACATGCTGTGCAACAAACAGATGTGAGGTCACATTTGTCTGAGGACTTTGTGCCTTACTCCCTTGAATAAATACGCCAACATCATTAGAATACTTTTTTAATGTTTAAAATTCCATGATTTTTAGAGAGTATGGGTATGACATGATAATGTGCACTTATTTGCTTGATAAAGTGTATTAATCCCTTATCAGCAAACATTTCCTAAGTACCTATTATGTACCAGGATATGTGTGCTCATATTTAAATATGGTACTATAAATATTTAAGAACCATCTGAAGCAAGAATATGTTTTTCCACCCATACACACTCATTAAATATGTTCATACCGATGCATTATGATTAGTTTTACCGGCTTGTTTCTTTAATTGTTTACTGAAAAATTGAACATCGAACTGTTTCTAAATTAATTTCAAGGTTTGTAGCAAAATTAAAGCTTTTACAGACATCAAAGCAATAACACAGCGATTGTAAAATAATAAGCAAATACACTAAACTAGGAAAGAATATGGCCATTTTTAATTGCATGTTCTTATTCATTATTAAATATGAGAAGAGGTTAGGGACTTCCCTGGTGGTCCAGTGGCTAAGGCTCTGCACTCCCAATGCAGGGGGCCCCGGTTCGATCCCTGGTCAGGGAAGTAGATCCCACATGCAGCAACTAAGAGCCCGCATGCCACAACTGAAAAAAAAAAAGATCCCGCATGCCGCAGAGAAGATCCCGTGTGCGGCAACTAAGACCCGGTGCAGCCAAATAAATAAATAAATATTTTTTTAAAAAAAGAAGAGGATAAATAATATAAATTCTCATATCAGTCACTTTTATTTATGAAAAAAATTATTGTGATAATCTTCAGTTCTGCCTACTGATCAGTTTGATAAGCTGGTATTATATATATCATATTACTTGTATTAAGAATTTCTTTGCAAACTATATAAGCCAATTTCCATGTGTTATCTGATCTGTACTTATAAATTTGCCACATTTTACTGTGCTTTATTAACTTTCATAAATTGAATTTTTCATTTTCAAATTTAATCAATTTGAATTACTTATGGTTATAATTGTGTTGAGTAAGAAAGTGATTGAAGTTAAGATTTTGAAAAGCTGGCCATCAATTGAGCAACATTAGTTTTAAATGGAACTATCCCATCGTGGATTTTACTATTCATCCATATGAATAGGGCCAATAGAAATTATCCATGGTGAGCGTAATCGTTTTTATTTAATTACATTTTACCTTCGTCAATACACAATGGCCACTCCTGTTTAAATATAATATACTTATAAAAAATACTATTCTCTGGAGGGCTGTGGGTACAATTGTGCAATCTTTATGCAATATCAAGCCAGGGAAAACAGTGTGGAGTATTAAATGCATGGAGTTTTGATGGATACTTGCAACCAGAATTAAATTGTGCTTATTGGGTTCTTGTTGGCAACAAAAGCTTCCATACCTACAGCTTTAAATGTAGCTCTGGGACATACCACTGGTGTCTGGGAGTGCAATCTAGCAGGAATCAGAACACTGGGAGCAAGAGCCCCAACCTCAGGATCCTTGGAGTAGAGAAAATTGCAATCTGGTAGAGGCTGTAGTTGGATTACTTAAGGATTCAGTTTCATCCTCACTTTGACCTGTGGTTAGTAAGTGATGAAAGGGGCTCAACAAAGATCTGTTAGATATAAAAGGTCTGGACTTTCCATCATACACTACCTTGGCTATGTTTGACCAAGAATTCAATCCAGGTCACAAGCAACACGGATTTGGGGTCCATCCTTCCTACTTTGCCTGTTCCCAATGATCCCAGACCCAATTTGGACTATGTGTGCAGATAACTTTCATTTTCATCTTTCCCTGTTAATATATATCCCTCCTGTTCTCCATATCTCTCAAATCGCCCTCTTCTGCAGCACTCCTCTGATTATTTCTAATTCAGTGGAAAGTTAACTTTTCTCAGTTAAGTATTCATTGGCAATGAGGTGTAGTAGAGACAGCACAGACTTTGGCTTTTTATCATTAACAACACCTGGATTTGGATTTCAGTCCCTCCCACTTGATCTTGGGCAAATTACCTAACTTCTTAATTTCCTTGTTGACAAAATGGAGATAAATGACAACAGTAGTATTGGGGGATGATACTACCACCAGCCCGTGGTAGAAAGGAGACCCCAGACGCCAGTAACACTAGCCTGCACCCCACCCCCTGATATCATGCTCCTGTGTCACCATGCTGAGACAGGGAGACTTTTCCCAGTTTGTCGATTGCCTCACAAATTTGCTTATAGTGATTTTTGATGCATACTTTTTTTAATATAAAAAATGAAACCAGAAAAAAATGAGAATAATATTTCATGGATGTCAGAATTAGGAAGTCTTCAAATCATAAAAGCATTGGAAGAAACAATAAGGAAATTACTTTTGTATAATCCCTGCCCTCATAAAGCTCATATTCCAGCTATTCTCACTTGTGCCTTCTTCCAGGTAAACTTTAGAAAAATTTTGCTGTCATCCCCCCACACATTAAAAATCCCATTAATACGCTGCCTGAGGTCATGTTACACTTAAGTAGCCCTATTCTCCAAGGTGAAGCTGAGGCCTTTATCAGGAAAGCAAAGATTTTTCCAGAAACCCCCAGCAAATGTTTACTTCCATAGCATTACGCAAAACTGTCACACACATGACTACCCTCCCCTGAAAAGAAGGCTACAAAATGATGTTTAGGTTCCAGCCTCTAAAATGGAGGTGGGAGAAGGAAGATGAGAAAGGAGGGAGCCCACCGGCAGGGACTCCCATGAAGTCACCATGGAAGAGGGATTAGAGGCAGGAGCTGCAGGAGCTGTTTCTGGGAGCACATGTGCAAGACTGGTCCCAGCAGTGTTGCCGTGGGATCCAAGCAACACACTGCACACTGCTGAGAAGGCCACCCTGCCCCTCCTTGCTGCAGGCGGCCATGCAGCCTGGACACTCCCGACTGGGAGCAACCACTTGGGAGAGTGTGCCTTGCAGATCAAAGAAGAGTCTGGAGAAGCCAGCAGAGCAGTGCTCTTGTGAGGGGCCTCTCTAAATGCCTGTGGGTATTGCTTCTTGGGGCAAATGCTGTTGGATGCCTACCCAACAGCCACATCCCGTCCCCTTCTTCATAGCTCACAGAACCACAGTTTTGTTCCGGCAGCCATGCTCCCAGCACCCATGGATGAATCATGTTTGGTCAAAGCGCATCACAGCAATTGCAGTCCACCTTGGCCAGTGATTGGTCTAGTCTGACGGGCAGCATGACCCAGCTGTAGGCAATGAGATGTAAGGGGAAGTCTGCTGGGAGTGGTTCTAGAAAATTTTGTATGTCTGATAAAAAGACACAGGCTTGTAAAAAGAAATTCCTTGGCCCCTGACCCTTCTTCCTGCCTTGAACATAGTTACGTGTGGACGTTTTGCTTGGAGCTGTGGTTCTTCCAACAAAAGCAATTTTCCCAGGTTGGCAAGTGTGGAAACATAGAAAAAGCCTAGGTCCTTGATGATTTTGTTCAGTAAGTCAATGCATCACACCTGGAACTGCCTGTCTCTGGTCTAATGATGGAGATGATGAAAATCTTTATTATTTAAGCCACCGTTGGTGGGGTTCTTTTATTACTTGCTACTGAAAGCATTTCTAAATGATAGAGCCCTTGAAAAAGGAGATCAAGCAGAGCATTGTAAGTTGGTTTATTCTTCAGTAAAGACCTGGGAGGCAGAAGATGTCAACAGAAGCTAATGAGATAGCAAATCTGAGTAATAATAAGAATGTGACCTCTTTCCAGTACCCACAGGCAGTGAGGCTTAGAGGCAGTCAAGTAATGCTTAAAGTGTAATTTGAGAAGAAGTGACATTTTTTTACAATACGGTTTTCCTTTGTTGGAAGAAAATGTATTTCTCTCGATTATTTAAACCTCTTCTATCCCTAACTTTTATATTTTTGTCGTATGTGCCCCACCTATTTCTTGTTAGGTTTATTCCTAGGTATTTTATGTTTGGGGCTATCTCTCAAGTGGTTAAGGTTCCCTAGGGATCAGTCTTTGGCCTCTTTTCACCCCACAATTCCCTGAATGACACCTCCTTTCCTGCCTTTCCCCCAAATCCTACTCCAAGCTACTCTTTCTCCATTCTGAGCAAATACACTTAACCTCCTAGGTACACAGACTTTTGCCTGGACTGTTTTTTGGAGGTCATCCAACCCTGATTGACAGGAAAAGGTAACATTTGGAATCCAGTGAGCTTGAGGTTAGAACATGTCATGTCAGCAATTGCTAAACAACAGTACATCAGATTAGGTCAAGAATTTGTGAAATGTTTGTGCCAAGTGAAATGTCAAAGCACAAAGTGTGTGAAGGAAAAAAATCTCTGTGCCAGTCAAAATGTCATTCTGTCTTGCAGTGAGTAATTTATTCCTTTCTGTCTTTATTGCTGTTCTTGTTTCACACATATTAATGTTGCCTCTAAATAATTGAAATTAATAGTGGCATTATCAGTGGCTAAGGGTAAAAACTATGGAGCTAATTTAGAATCACTCAGTCAGTTTGGGCTTGTTTTGAAAATGGAAGTTGTTAACTCAACCTTAAAAATAAGCCCTTACCTGACTGTCCAAAGCATTTACACTGCAGGCATTATTTGTTCTGCTAATTTCTGTAACAAGTAAAAAGAAGGCACAGAGATAGTGGAGAATAAACGTTTTTTAAATGCTGTATCTGAGGAATTGCAAACAAGATAGAAATGCCATAGATAGAATGACTAGATCCAGGTAGCCCTCAACAAATGGAACGCCAGTGGCTTGTTGAGTGGATTACAAAGCAAAACTCCATAATGTTTGTCACCATTTTCCCACTGGTTTTAATGTCTAAATTGGCAGAGCTTCCCAGACCATGGCTCCTCTCCATGCCATTTGCTTTCTCTGAGAGCAGATTTCTGTTGCACAGTCATGGCCAAACAGTGGGGAACTGGTCTTGCTCTTGATGCTACAGCTGGCTGGTGAATAAACCAAAATGCTTCTCTGTAGGCAGAGGGGCCAGGACTGGAGTGAGGCAATTGAGGTGCCCAGATCACAACGTCTCAGGTGGCCCTCATTCCCATGTGCCCACCTGCACTTACGTGGCCTTGAGAGTGAGCACTTCCTTAAATGTTGCACCCTAGGCTCCTCACTTAACCTCACCCTTGTCCTGGCCCCGGTAGGCATTGTTGCTGCCCTTGGAACTGAAGAAAAGGGCTTGGAAGTAAAGAAGAACCCTATAAATCTCTGATAGTGATAACTGGGTTTCTACCCAATAATATTATTCTACCTATTAGAAATTTAACAATATGAATTCAAAGAGTCATGAGAAGCATGTATTGCTAAAATGAGAGAAGCCTCTCAACAAGAATTCCAATTAATGGGTCAGAATGGGCCGACAGTGTAAAAGGACTATGTGGGACCACCATGCTCCAGAGTTTGGGCTTCAAGTTTTCAGACTTGGAGCTCAACTTTATCAGCATAAAGAGAGATGATCCAATTGAGGAAAACTGGCAAGAGAATTGCAAATATACAGAATCCCAATTTACTAAGTTAGAGTTGTAGATATTTTCCAGTGACAATATCCCAGTGTTCAATGTTTAGGACATCCCTCCCTAGAGTCAGGGGATGTGGAACAAAGTAGTCATCAGAGGGCTGCAAATAATCATGGAGAGAGAGCAAAGGGTGTGGGTGTCAATGGCCAGGATATTTCAACCAGGTCAGGGAAAAGTCCTGCCTCACCCCAGAATACACTGTGTGTATCCATCACTCAACAAATATAAATTGTGCACCTACCGTGTGTTCAGCAAACCCTGTCAGCTCTACCTTCAAATAAATTTTAAATCCAGTACTTCCTACTACCTCCACAGTAACCATTTAATTCAAGTACCATCTTCCTGCACCTGGATTAATGGACTAGGCCCCCTAATTGGTCTCCCGGTTTCCACTGTCTCCCTGCCACAGATCAGGCTGTCAGGCTGATCCTTTTAAATGTAAAAGATCATCATGTATTTCCACTCAAAACACTCCATTGGCTTCCTACCTGTTAGAATAAAAGCCCAGATGTCTTTCTTGGGCTACACCTGCGTGCTCTCACCCCCACTCTCTCTCTGATCTTGTCGTGTCCCACCACTACCCTCCTCACTCACTCCACAGATTCTTTCATCCTGCTCCTGGGATACCCAAAGAGTGCTTTTGCCTAAGGACCTCTGCAAATTCCCCTCCTGCTTGAATAATCTATTCCCAGATATTTGCAAGGCTCACGATGCTGAATGCCTAAATATCTATGCCTAACTGGAATCTTATTGCAGAAGTCATAGATGACCACCCTACCTGAAACAGCACCCTGACTTCACTTTATGTCCCCTTACCCTGAAGTATTTTTCCTTAACCATCTGACAAGTTTTCTGTCTCCCTGAAGTAGAAGCTAAGCTCCATGAAATTTTTTGTTCATTGTTAAATCCCTATCACCTAGAACATTGCCTGGAATGTGGTAAATGTTCCAAATATATTTGCTGAATTAAGGCTGAATACACCTATGTTATGTATGTAATAATTCTAATCACTGGAGGGGAGTATTCTCTGGTGACTCAGGACTCTTCTCTGGCCTGGTTGAAATAGCCTTTCCAGATTCTTGATCTCCCCTTGATTTCTAATGGACTAGATGAGATATGAGAGAGAAAAAGAGGGACCAAGGAGAAACTGAGATTTTTAGTATGCACAAATGGAAGAACGGAGTTCCATTTATTGAGTCACGGACAACTATGGAAGGAGTAGATTTGGGAGTTGAGGGATGAATATCCACAGTTCATTTCTGAACATATTAAATTTAAGATGCCTAATGGGTATCCGGTAGAGATGTTAAGAAGGCAGTTAGACATAAGAGTCTGCAGTTCAGGGGAGAGGTCCAGGCAGGACATACAAATCCAGCAGCACATGGAAGGTGTTTGAAGTCATGGAACTGTGTCCATTCCCCTGGAAAGAGTGTAGGCAGAGAAGAGTGGAGTTCCGAGGGCCAAACACTGCGACACTGACATTTAGAATTCAGGGGGATGAGGAAACACCAGTGAAGGACGCTATAAAACAAGCAGAGAAAAGAGGTAGCAGCTGAAGAAGGATAGGGATATGGGAAGGATTTTTTTTTTGAAGTATAGTTGATTTACAATGTTGTGTTAGTTTCAGGCGTACAGCACAGTGATTCAGTATGGATGGATGGATAGATAGATAGATTCTTCTTCAGATTCTTTTCCCTTATAGCTTATTACAAAATTTTGAGTATAGATCCCTGTGCTATATAGTAGGTCCTTGTTGGTTATCTATTTTATGTATAGTGGTGTGTATGTGTTAATCCCAACCTTCTAACTTATCCCTCCCATCCTTTCCCTTTTGGTAACCATAAGTTTGTTTTCTATGTCTGTGGATCTATTTCTGTTTTGTAAATAACTTCATTTATATCTTTTTTTTTCAGATTCCACATGCTAGCAATATCATATGATATTTGTCTTTCTCTGTCTGACTTCACTTAGCCTGATAATCTCTAGGTCCATCCGTGTCACTGCAAATGACATTATTTCCTTCTTTTTCATGTCTCAGTAATATTCCATTGTGTATATATACCACATCTTCTTTACCCATTCATCTGTTGATGGACATTTAGGTTGCTTAGGAGGGATTTTTTTTTTAATATGAGAAATATTAAGGTATATTTGATGCAATGGAAATGATCCAGTGAAAAAGAAAAAAATTTAAAGATATAGGAGAGAAGGGTAATTGCAGGAGTGAAATTCCAGAGTAGGGAAGAGGGGCTGGATCCAGTGCAGAGGTGGTGAGGCTGACTTAGATAGACACACACACAGTTCACCCATCACAACAGGAGGAAAGGCAGAGTCTATGTGCACAGATGCCAGAAGGTGGGAAGATGTGGTGGTAGGAACTTGTGGAAGCTCTTTTCTGGCTGCTTCTATTTTTCCAGTGAAATAATGGACTGGAGGTATTAGTGATATGCAAGGACCATAGGGAATCAGATGTTCAGAGGAATGTATTGAGTAGAGGTGAGCGAGTGGGGTGTTTGAAATTGTAGGGTTTTTGGTGAGGAGTACAATTGTCAGATTGCCTCATGTGAGGCTCTGGTCATAGGAGCAGTGATTGAGGTGGGAACAGAGACAAGACCACATATGTAACTGGCCAGGGTATTGGATGAAAGGTCTTTCCTGATGTAACCCGGGGCTGACACACGTGTGAGTAACCACATTGGCTACTATTCCCTGAGCAACTCCCATGTCCCATACAATCTATACAATTCTCTCCTTTAATCCTCACAATAACCCTACAACAACGCCAAGAATCAGAAGTTGTTATCCTCCAATTGTTTCATCTGTGTCCCAGATGAAAAAAGTGAGGTTCACAAAGGTTCATTAACTAGCTCAGGGTAACAAGCAATATGGATACAGGATTCAGAGTCAGGTCTTCTAACCCCAAAGCTAGGTCCTTTCCCTTGGCTTGTACCATACCTCTCCAACTGCATCACCTGCAAGCTTTAGTCCACAACCACCAGTTACAAGGGTGTTTTGCCACGAAGTCTTATGGCTCAGCTTTTGTTGTTTGAGCCTGAGGCAGAAGATGCTTCAGTCTCCTGAGAGAATAAGGCTCTTTTTCCCCTTTAGGTTAGTGTCATTTTGGGGCATTGGAAACCAACAGAAGGAGGACAGTCTAACAGCTATAGCCTTTTGGGGTTTATTTGTTTCAGGGGGTACCTTATTGGCCTGTCCCAGCAGCTACCTTGTCTTACTATACAGGAGACCCTTAGAAAATCCTGCAGTCAGAGCCAGGGGCTTTCTGGCCGTCTGTCTTACAGTAACCCCTCCTTCATCCGGAAAGAAGTGATGCCTAATACCCTGTCGTTGGTATACTTAAAGTGTTCTACTGAAAGTCCAGGGCTTTTTATCTCCAGGAGATAATTTATGCAAGTGATAAGGAAAGTAGAGACATGAAAGTTTTCACAAATTTCATCCATTTCTTGCTGCAGTTGGGAGAAATTTGCATGCATCTACTTTGTGATAATTCTACGAAAGAGGAGAGGAATCCTACTTCTCAGTGCCCCAAATGAGAAAAAGAACAGTTGCAGTTGAATGTCATCACTGTTAATCATCTAGACCAGAACCGTCCAATAGAACTTTCTGCAATAAAGGAAATGTTCTGTATTTGTGACTTCCAATTCAGTAGCCATTAGCCACATAGGGGTATCAAACACTTAAAACACAGCTAATACAACTGAGGAACTGAATTTTAAATTTTATTTAATTTCAAGTCATTTAAATTTCAGTTTAAGCCATCTATGGCTAGTGACTACCATATTGGACTGCACAGATCTAGATTATAAAACAAGAAGCCAAGCCACCTCGCCCCTTTGAGCATGGTAACCAAGTCTGCCCACAGAACCTTGCCATGAAGACCCTTGCTTAGTCATCTCCTCCTAAGAAATTAGAGTCTCCACTGCTCACAGCTTTTGAACAAAAAAACAGAAACCCCATGTAATCATTTTCTATTTCTGCAACAAATTTCCACAAACTTTGAAGGTTAAGCCAACACATATATGTCTCACAGTTTCTGTAGGTCAAAAGTCTGCATATGGCATAAGTCAACCGAGTTCTCTGCTTAGGGTCTCACAAGCCTTAAGTTAAGGTGTCAGCCAGGCTGCATTCCTTTCTGGAGGCTCTGGGGAAGAATCCACTTCCAAGCTCATTCAGGTTGTTGGCAAAATTCAGTCTCTTGCTGTTGTAGGACTAAGGTTTCTCTTCTGACTGTCAGCTACCCTTAGCTCTGAAAGGCCTCTCCCTGGTCCTTGCACATGGCCCCTCTATCTCAGAGCCAGCAACAGCACATTAAATCCTTCTCATGCTTGGAATCTCTCTGCCTTGCCCTTCTGCCTTCAGCTTTTAAGGGCTCACATAATTACACTGAACCTACTCAGATAGTATCCCTATTTTAAGGTCAATTGATTAGTAACCTTAATTACATCTGCAAAGTCTCTTTGGCCAATTAATATAGCATAACCACAGGAGTAATAGCAGGGAGCAAAAATCTGGGGGCCAAAATTCTGCCTATCACAACCAGACAGCAGAGGATGGAGAAACCAGTGAGGCAATAGCTGGCAATTACTTAGTGCTTTCTTGAGTAGAAAATAGAAAGGACTTGTTGGAAAAAATAATTTTTAAAAACCTCTTTTGACTATTTTCTGTCTCTTAGAATCTTGAGGTATTTGTCTTACTTCATCATTACAAGAAACTGGCAAAGTGGTGGCCATCCCTGATCTCTGTTAAGGATCCCCAAACATTTCAGCTTACAGTCCTTGGAGAGTCTTAGTCTTCAGAATAGCTTCCAGCCCAGAAAAGAGAGCTGCTACCACCTTAGAGGTCCTTTCCCAGCATAGCAGCAGCTACCAGCAATTTCCAGCACTCTTTCTGGTTTAGCCAGTGCTGAGTTAGATATTAAGTACTGATAAGGACAACCTGGCCTGGAGGCTGTTAATTAATGAACAACTCAGTGTGCAAACTAAGCTCCTCAGCTCCAGTTAGCAAAATTTCCAATGAGAAAATGAAGTGAACGGAAAAATACTTCCTTCCAATTAGGTGAAAAGAGACACTGAGTTTTCAAGCCTTAAACAAAGAGCTGCTTTGTGTCTGTCCTCCTGGAGAGAAAGGAGGAAGATATCATTGAGCTAGGAGTTCAGAGAAAGAGAGAGAGAGAAAACTGAGGGAGGACCAGTCTGCTACCTGAAAGAGAGTGAATAAAAGACAAGCTGATGCATTTTCCAAGAGTAAGCACACAGGTGGTCTGGAAGTTCCCATGAGAGAAGTTGCTAAGGGGGCCCAAAATTGAGAACGTGTAAGAGCCAAGCCCTGGTTGAGAAGGTCACTGGAACAGCCCAGCGCTAATAACCCCTCCTCTGCCCATCATATCAGGAACCACTTAAAATGTACCTGTATGTTAAGCCCCATTGCAGACTCTGGGAGCCAGGTGTCTTTCAATAGGGGCAATAAAAATAGAGAAGTAAGGAAAATGTTTTAGCCAGCTTTCTGCAGAATTCCTCTTAGAGAAGCAACTACCTTGTTTAGGAAAATACCTTGAAAAGCCAGGTGGTGGTAAAGGGTGAGCCCTTGGACAGGGGCTGGCAGGAGTTAACAAGGAAGCAGATAAACATCTCTGCTTAAAAAAAAAAAAGGGACTTGGAGTGGGAGAGAGTGAAAGAGGAAGGAGATGGGAGAGAGAGGGGAGGAAAAAGAGGCTTAGGCAATGCAGTAGGAAGTCTGGAATCTGGGAGCTGGGAGAAAAGGTGAAGGGGATTTTTCAAACAGGCCTATCTGATGTTAACTCTGTGTCACCCACTGTCTAGCGCTGATATGGTGGGCCACCAGAAGCTCTCCAACGTGCTGCTAACTTCTATGAGTAGTGCTTTAGGAGGGAACCGAGGAAAAGGAGCTAGATCCCGTGACTAGGTCCACTTGGGGGTGGAGAACTCAGCCAAAGTTGGGAATCACAGCAGGAGGGGCTGTGCAGAAACCCGAGGAGGGCGCTGAACTTCCCCAGGATGGGCTTGAGCCAATCCTAACAGATACTAAGGGGCAGGGTGACTACAGCTGACATCTGAGTTACATACAGATTAGATCAGCCACTCACCAATTCAGCACTGCATTTATCTTGCTGCTTTTCCTGTCTTAATTTAATATCAATTTTCCCAAAATCTGAATTTACAGTTTTTCCCTCTTGGACCAAATTCCCAGCTTCATACCTAAATCCCCAGCAACTGGCCCCCTACCCAGTACAGGGTTGTGTGAGGTGTGGTCACCCTAGCAAAGGGAAGCAGTGCTGGGGAGACCCACTGTTATCATGACGAAAACTCTTGGGAGTAGCTTTATTTTCTGGTCACCTGGTCAAGTTGGGTTGACCAAGGAGTTTAGATGCTGATTTCTTCTCTCTCCTAAACCTGAAGACCCTGTGGCTGAGGCCCAAGGCTTCTGAGGGGACACCAGGGTTGAGGGTGTGTCACCAACATGAGGAAAGGCTTAGCTAATTTGTCAGGACCCATGATTAGAGGCACTTCAAAGGCCTGGGAGCATGTACAGTTCTATTCCTTTGATTCAGGTCTAACAATTCTACCCTCTTTATTTGAGGCTGGTTCATGCAGAAACACAAACAACCGTACAGCCATGTTGCAACCCTTTGGTGCCCTGGGCAGAGGCCTCTTGTTGCTGACAAGACCAAGAGGGTGGGCAGCACCTAGCCTCGGACACCACCTGGCACCCTCTCTGCATGGGCTTAGAAACCCCTTATGCCAGAGGCCCAAACAGATGCTCCAGGCTAATTAATTCAGCTTTACCTATCTCTCCACTACTGGCAAGCTTTGCTGCCACCCTGAATACTAGCCCCTCTGATGGCCTGTCTTTTTCTGTTACTATTACCTCCAACCTTCCCTGGCTCATCCTCTTACTTTTCCCTCCCCACAACCCCACCTTTTCCACTGGCCCTCTGGAACCCTCATTCATTGACAAACTCCCTTCTCTACAATGTAAGCCTTTCCTTGGGCTCCTTTTCCCTCCTTCCTAAACTGAAACACAACACTTGCTGAAGGATACTGCCTTTCCCTCAGGCCCCCGGGAGTGAGGATGTTTTACTTTTCCATTCTTCACACACCCCATGGCTATTTGGGAAAAGGAACATATTTATATCTTCCGGCTCCCTATGACCATATCCAAACACTTGTTCTTCATTCAGTTAGAAAAACTCTCTACCCTTTGTTGTGGCCATCATTGTCATCTATCCTTCTCTTGGTCACTCCCTCCACATTCACTGGACCTCAGTCTAACTCTCTTCCCCAAGTCTTGCCAAGGTTACAGGTGACTTTCACCTCCTCTCTCTTCACCAGCCACTCCTGTGGCTTCACCCTGAACGTAATCATTATCCAGAGCTATTTCAATTCTGCCAACTTAAAGTCCAATATCCCACCAAAAACCATTACCAGTCCATTTTCCAGTTCCCTCTTTTAAGACAACTTCTCTTTGACCTCCTTTAGCGTGCTAACCCATGGGTTCCTCTATTTTATAGAACCATCTGTCTCACCTACTTGGGCCCTATGTGCTGTCCATTAAACCAGTATTTTACCACTAACTTTTATCAGTCCATTCAGAGATAGAAACCCCTGAGAATAGGCAAGCTTCTTTATAAATGAAACACTAAAAACAATGAACAGTGTTCTATGTAAAATAAATATTAATAAAATAACACTTCTACTAGGATTGACATTATCCAGGTAATCTTAAACTTTTCCACAGGGCTCTGGCTAATATTTAATGACTAGTAAGTCTGAACAAAAGTCAGAGGCCTATAGGTAAACTCTACTTGGATTTAAATAGAGCCAATTCACCTCCCAGTTGGATTTTGAGCAGTGTTGGAGCAGTAGAACTCAGAGGATTCTATCCAGGAACAAATTAAAATTTTATTATCCAACAAATGTTTCCCCTCTCAGCACTATCCTGGTGCCTTGTCTTTTTAAAGAATTGTCATAATGTCTTCAGGGAATTATTGCCATTTCAACCTAACTCTCCATGCATCTTATATCACTTTTCTTCTTTTATCATAATGTAGAAACACTTCTTAACGTCAAACTATGAAAAGTCACTTATATCCAATATTCTTGCCAAAGTGTATTAATACTAACCTTCAAATCAAGTCTCTGCAGGAAGCTTTGGCCATAACAGGTGGGCCTTACTGTTCAGATAGCAGGCACTGTTTTCTTCTTCCTTCTCCACTTCAAGCCATGGCTCTCTAGAGTTGAGACCCACAATCTTATAAGAAGATTGTCAACGTTTGCATCCATCAAAGGGTTAGGAAAATGGTTGCCAGGAGATTGTAAAAAGGAAAAGAAATTGCAGGGCAAAAAATCCAGAGATGGATGTAGAGGTAAGTCAGGCAGAGATCAGCAATAAAAGACAGAAATCTGAGCCTAAAGCAACAGACTCAGCCCAGGTACAGGCCAAGGTTGAGGGGCCACAGGAAGAACCCACTCAAAGAACTGGGGTCAAAAGAGTGAGGGGCACCGGGTAGAAGAGGTGTGTTGAAGCATTCTGTTCACTGAGGCCCAGGGGAGATAGGAGCATGGGCCCAGTCTTAGGAAACAGGATTGGCAGGATCAAGGTGTGAAGCAGGCCCCATATACCTGGCAGACATGCCACAGCAAGGGTTTCTTTCTTTTTTTCTCTTCTTTTTTTTAACTTTTTTTTTTAAATTTTAGAATTTTATTTATTTTTTTATACAGCAGGTTCTTATTAGTCATCCATTTTATACATATTAGTGTATACATGTCAGTCCCAATCTCCCAATTCATTGCCCCACCAGGAGAAGGCCTTCTACCGCCACACACCACCTAGGAAGCCAGTGACCTGGGCACCCAAGCACAAGAGGGCTTGGGAGGAATTAGCCCCCTCCTGATGGAGGATGGCTACAGGGAGCCTGGCACCTCTGCCAGCAAGATTAAAAACAGCCAAAAAGTTATAGCCAAATCCCACCAATTTATGGGACAAAAACTACTGGTCTCTCAGTCTCTCCTTGAAAGGGGTAGTGCTCATGAACAGCTTTGATGGCACATTGGGGTAAAGGCTAATAATCTTTCATTCATTCATGGATGATTTACTGAAAACCTAATATGTGCTAAATGCAGAGCTAAGTGCTGAGGAGACAAAGATGACTATGACAGGGACAAAAATATTAACATATGTGTATTCACAGCCCCCTCCTCCCCTTCACTCCCAGCTCTTTTTTGGAGGCTTCTGTTCACATACTCCACTTCTGGAGCTGTGCTGTGTTGATCAGGAGAATGGGTGAGAAAGAAGACTGAAAGAATTGAGGGGAGATGATATAATAAAGAATTGAGCCAGAGATGATCAGAGGAGAGGAGAGCAGAGATCCAAAGGAGCTGAGGAAGGGAGGGAGGGAGAGGGAAGGGTGAGAGGAGAGATGGAGAGAGAGAGAGAGAGAAGGAACTGAATGAGGCTGGAGTTGAGGTGGTGAGAAAACTGGGAGCAGGTGGGTCAATGAATGGGCCTGGGGAGACAGACCTGCAAAGGCCAGAATAGCACAGGGTGTGTGTGTGTGTGTGAGATTGTAATTTCTGCCCATGGTCTCTTGGAGATTTTATGAACTTCTTTGCAGTTGGAATCGTGTTTTACTCTTGGATGCCGCACAATGATAAAACTGGCTGCAAGGTGGCCCAGCTTTCAGGGGATTACAGTATAAGACATGGCCCCTCCTCTCTAGACGCTCAGAGTCCAATAGGGAAAACAGTCATTTAACATAAAATAACACAATAAAACTTTGCTGAGCGCTGTGTCACACCTCTCTGTAGGGCACGGGGGTGGCAACTGAGGAAGAGGTCACCTAGTTTACCTCTAGCTCAAGAAAGATATGTGCTCTCTCATCAGTAAGGTCAATGGAGCTTAGGAGGGGATATTTTCTAGCTCCCAAATTGATTACCAAGAGCAACCTATGCCTCAGTCCTGGACAAGAAGAAGCAGAAATCCAAATTCCCTCCTCGGACTGATCAAAATTCTGTCACCTCTAAGGCTTACCTGGGTGTCAGGCAGCCAGCAGCCCACTTGGGCTAACTGAGGGCTTCCTTTCCTTTTCTGACTAAGAGCTCTGTGGATAGGGCGTGTCTTCCTTTCTACTCCAATATCACCTAAACAAAGGAAATCGTGTGTAAACCGGGGTGTTAGCATAAAAGAACACTGTACCAAATCACGTAAACATGGAAGGAGAAAATGGGTGAATGCTCAACGGAGCCTGAAATTATGTAAGTGAAACACAAAGTCAGCCCCAGAGCAGCTGCAATATTATAGCTGTGGTTTGCATTGAGTTTGCTTCCCCCAGGCAAAGGGAGTTTCCAAGCAGGGCTGAAGCAATCACTTTGCTGCTTTGTGCCAGCCAAATGACTCACTCCCAAACCTGTTTAATATGAAACAGCAATAGGAGACTGGAGATAGCCTCAGGGAGATCAGCTGCTAACCAGCTCAGATTATAGCTGCAATCCCTCAAACACGGCCACTTAAGAGTGTCTCTCCGTGTGTCTTCAGGGACATACGACACTAAAAGAAAGGGACTGTCCTTGAAGTAGAAAGATCAGGGTACTCGTTCCCATTCCGTAGCAGTTCATCATGTGATTTAGGTCAGCCTCACCTGAAAAATGAGACTGATACCTCGTCCATAAAATAAGACAATACCTTCCCTGCCTACCCCCTGTGGTAGTTTTTGAGAATTGAATAAGAAATATTACGAGAATTAAGTGAGATGATGGAAGTGGTAGAGACCTGTAAACCAGGTATTATCATTACACACAGGTGTCATAAATCTCTTCTTACACTTTCATTGGAACTAGAGGGAATTTCCTTAAATAGCAGGAATGAGGAAATAAACACAAGAACTTTGCTTCCTACTTTAATATCAGCAGCAGTGAAAGCACCAGTTTAGTGGGTTATTGTGGACTTTTGTCATCCAGGCAGTAAATTGGAGTCTTCTCAAAGAGATTAGAGCTCCTCTCCTCAGTGTTATCTGGGGCTATCAGTTAGACCATCTCTGATATTTTCCAGCCAGAATTTTAATGAGATGTCTGTTTGAGAAATTTATGAAACTATTTCTCCCATTTATAATTACTTGGGCAAGAAAATAAGCAAAAGGATCTTTCATTCTTTTTTTTCTTTCTTTCTTCCCTTCTTCTTCTTTGTTTTCTACCCCAGAGGAACCGAGCGAAGCAGGTAAGATGAGTGAGGCACTTGTCTCAGGTGAAAATTTTTTTTTAATTTAATTTTATTTTTTATACAGCAGGTTCTTATTAGTTATCATATTAGTGTATACATAATACACGAATTACATATACATATAGTAATTTATACATATTAGTGTATATATGTCAATCCCAATCTCCCAATTCATCACACCACCACCACCACTTTCCCCCGTTGGTGTCCATACGTATGTTCTCTACATCTGTGTCTCTATACCTGCCCTGCAAACTGGCTCATCTGTACCATTTTTCTAGGTTCCGCATATATGCGTTAATATACGATATTTGTTTTTCTCTTTCTGACTTACTTCACTCTGTATGACAGTCTCTAGATCCATCCACGTCTCTACAAATGACCCAATTTCATTCCTTTTTATGGCTGAGTAATATTCCATTGTATATATGTACCACATCTTCTTTATCCATTCATCAGATGAAAATTTTAACTGAGAGCCAAAACCCTCACAAATCAACATAGGGACCTCCCTGGTGGTCCAGTGGTTAAGACTCCACACTTCTATCACAGGGGTTGCAGGTTTGATCCCTGGTCGGGGAACTAAGATCCTGCAAGCTGCAAGGCACGGCCAAAAAGAACCAAATCAAGATAAATATATTTTAATGAATATTTTCAAAAATAAAATTAATGCCAAAAAAGGATGAACAAAATATCACATTTTTAGATAAACGTCAGTGACAATGCCATACCAAGGCATATTGAAGCCTGAGGCAAAAGGAAAAATCAGTACTCCTGATCCTGTCTATTTAATGCTTGGTATTTTGTTCATCGTTGACTTTTGCCTTAATTTTGATGTATCATGTGTAGCAATTTTTTTTTCATTCTTAGTGGCATATAAAATTATAGTTTGCCTTAGTATCGAGGGCACCTTAGATTTGTTAAAACGCTTTCCATGTGGTATGTGGAATAAGCATGACACCTGGCAATGAAATTCAACTTGGCTTTGTTTCCCTCCGTTTCCTTTACACATTTATCCAGTGGAAGTCACCTTCCCTGTTCCTGAACAAAAACTCTGTGAGTCCCATGGCTTTTCTGTTCCCTCTTAAATAATGAACAATCCCACAGTCATTTTAAGTCACAAACACAGTCTCAGTTTAACAATCAGAATACATAATCCCCTGAAATAATCAAAACTCGCAACTTCACTTAGTGGTAAACCTTCTCCCCTCCACCAGCCCCGGGGGCTGGCAGCCTGCAGTAGGAAAGGGGAATAGGGTCTTGTGCTCTCCACTCTCCCTAGCTTTCTTCTTCACGCACTAAACACCTGCTGTTTTGTTCTCCTCCCATATGGTAGGGGGTTAGCAGCAAGGAGAGGAAGGGGATAGAACAGTTCTTACCTGGCTGGGTGGCTTCACACTCTCTGAGCCAGGAAGATGGTTAACGGTGACTCTTTGTCTTTGGGCGTCTTTCTTGGCTCATCAGAGCTTCCCTCTCCTTTCAGGTATCTGTAACATTTGTCCCATCTTGGTGGTGACTCCATGGATGTTTATTATGTAATGAACTCTGCCCTTCTGTATGCTTTATATATTCTAAAATTTCTTAATTTAAGAAAAAAGAACTGTGAGAGAGAATAAGGGGGAAGAAAACTAAGTCTACATAAAAAAGAACCTTTACTGGATAGAAACTTGCCTTACCTCTCTCTCTCTCCCCCTCCTCTCTTGTTTTACTACCAGCCATATCTTCTCTCCTGGTCTTCATTTTTATCCCCTCTATAGACCTATAAAAATAAAAGTTTGTCTAGATGAAGATAAACTTCCTTGCCCTTGTCACATGCTAGTTTATTTCTTACTCCTTCTGAATAAGCAGAGCCATATCCCGCTGGTTTCT
Source organism: Eschrichtius robustus (assembly GCF_028021215.1). Taxonomy (NCBI): domain Eukaryota; kingdom Metazoa; phylum Chordata; class Mammalia; order Artiodactyla; family Eschrichtiidae; genus Eschrichtius; species Eschrichtius robustus. The sequence continues at coordinate 17,779,591 of NC_090829.1, forward strand.
AATTTCTTCAAGAATAAATGGCCGTGGCCAGAATCCAGTCCACTCCCAGTCCCCTGGCAACTCGTCAGGAGAGCTGGAACATGTCTGCCCTCGACCTCTAGGGCAGAAATCAACAAGAGTCCCAGAGCAAGAAAAGCACTGTAAAAACAGCAGTGTCACCAAAGGCAGAAAACACATCTCATTCTCACCATTGAGAGTCCCACTGTACTGCTGGTCTCCAGGCACTGGAACTGAAGACAAAAGAATGTTGCAGAGGCTAAACAGTTGTCCCCACTTTAATAAAATAATAGCCTTCATTGTTTAACTTCACAGTACTGGCAATATATTACTTATATCCTTGAGGGCTCATTTTCCATAGCAAATTCTTCAGTGTTCTGCTTTATTGGTGGTATTTAAATGTGTGGTTCTATTTTGCCTTCTAGGATCTATAGAGGCTGGAACTGGAAAACACATTCTCACACATTTCAAAGGGCCTGCCCAGATTCAGGATGTCTGAGTCAAAACACTTTTCCAAAAGGACAAGTTTCAGGAGGATAAGGAGAGAACAACTTGCTGTGGGTAGGTCTTGTGGGTAAGTCAACAAAGCACATAGGGAAACCAACGCAGAGTCCAAGCCCTCTGTGACTAGGGCTGGTATTTATGATTGAGGAGTTGCTTGCAGCAGCCAGCTAGGCTTGGGGGTGGGGGTCTGGGGGGGAGGCATCCATTCCAGGAGGCAAGTCTGTACTCACTGATATCCCTCGCTCCCTTCAATCTCCTTCTGAAACTCATCCCAGAGGGGTTAATAAAAATGAACAGAAAATGCTGGTAGATGAGACAAATAAAGTAAAATGTGAAAAGGGTGAAGAATCTCACAGAACAGAAATGGGATTCCATTAAGCCATGAACTCAGAGGAAGGAAAAAAAAATTGCCTCTTTATTTTCACCAACTTCTAACTGAAAATCTAGCATTTCCTTCAATAATGAATGGAGGCAATATACCAGAGCAGTTTCACACCACCAATGACTTTGTCACCAATAGAATTCACAGATATCTTCAATTAGCTTTATGGCTGTTGCCAGTATCTTGAAATATCATTTTTGTTCATTGTTACTTTGAAATTGTGATGGCAAATAAATTTGTCACTAGATCTTAATATTTAACCTGTTAATAAAGAAGTGTATAGAAATATACTGCACATCTGTCTTAATATTTTGATAACTGTATTTCAATACTTGGTTTCCTTTGTGATCCTATGTATTTTATGAAATAGATTTTAGAACACTATTCTCAGAAGAGATCCATAGGCTTCATAAACTGCCAAAGGGGAAAAAGGTGCAGAATCCTTTCATATGGCAGTTGCAGAGTAGTTGGAGGGTACAGTTCCTTCCCATCAACCCAAATTCAAAAACGTTTGAAAAAGACTTTGGTGATAAAAAGGAGGAGGGGGTAAAGATATAACTTTAGCTATGCCTAGGGACTATGCAATTCACTAGTGTATGAAACAGGTTAAAGGCATGGGCTTAGAGAGTCTCTCGGTTAAAAACAAACAAACAAACAAACAGATGGTTCAGGAGGAATAACCTAGGTGACCCTAGATTCAGTGCCCTGTGTCCTGATAACCCCAATCTGGAATATATGGTAGACCCACATCTTCTCCAAGAAACTGATGTTAATTCAGTTGGGTGTCCTTACAACCCTGGGAACGAATGTAGAAATAAATAGAATAGAAGCTTTTACAGCCAAGTTTCACTTCTCCATTGATTTACAGAAAAATTAAGCAGATAGTCCAAAGAGTTCCCATATACTCTGCCCCCAGTTTCCCTTATAATTAATGTCTTACGTTAGGATGGTTCATTTGTTACAATGAGGAAACCAATATTGACACATTATTATTAATTAATGGTCATAGTGTATTCAGATTGTCTTAGTTTTTGGTTGTCATGTTTCCTAGGCTGTTCTTAGCTGTGGCAGTTTCGCAGACTTTCCTTGTTTTCACAACCCTGGCAGCTTTGAGGAGTACAGGTCATATATTTTGTAAGATGCCCCCAAATTGGAATTTGTCTGATGTTTTTCTCCCGATAAGACTGTGGTAATGGTTATTAGGAGGAAGATAACAGAAGTAAAGTGTTATTTTTATCACCTCATATCAAAAGTGCATATTATCAGCATGATTTATGACTGTTGATGTTGTGTTTGATCACCTGGCTGAGCTAGTGTTTGTCAGATTTCTCCACTGTAAAGTTGCTTTCCTCCTATTTCCAGACTGTACTCTTTGAAAGGAAGTCACCATGCACAGATCACACCCAAAGAGTGAGGAGTTATGTTCCCCTCCTTGAGGTCAAAATATCTGCATCAATTATTTGGAATTCTTCTGTATGGGGGATTTGTCTATTCTCTCCTATTTATTTATTATTCAATCACTTACCTCAGTATGGAATCATGGGTATTTATTTTGTACTTTGAGCTTTAATCCAATACTACTTTATTTATTTTCTTGCTCAAATTGTTCCAACTTTGGCCACTGGGAACTCTTCCAGTTGGTTCCTGTGCACCTTTGACGTACCCCCATCAATGTGTTTTGTTTTGTTTTTTAATCACTTCCTTACTTTCTGATACTATAAGATTCTCCAGTATCATCTTATATATTTCCTGCCACAGCCCTAGAATCAACAATTTCTCTAAGGAGCCCTATTCCTTTTATTGGAGAATGATATTAGAAACCACATTCTGGACACTAGGTGTACTCCTTGTTACTGGAATGCCCAACTGATGTTTTTACAAACATGTAAAAGGTAGTCAGTGTAGGAAGGATAACCATTTCAACAAATGGTGCTGTAGCAATTGGACATACATGGGGGTGGGGGGGGGAAGGCAGGAATAACCTTAACCTAAAATTCACATTCTGTGTAAAAATTAACTAAAAATGAATCATAGACGTAATGTAAAACATAAAACCATAAAACTTTTGAAAGACAATACAAAATCTTCGGGATCTAGGACTAGGTGAATAGTTCTTAGACTTAAAACCAAAAGTATGATCCAAAAAAGAAAAATTGATAAATTAGACCTCAATAAAATTAGAAACTTTTGCTCTAAAAAAACCCAAAACACTATTAAGAGAAAGAAAAAACAAGCCACTACAGACTGGGAGAAAATATTTGCAAACCTCATGTCCAACAAAGGACTACTAACTAGAATATACAAAAAAATCCCAAACTCAACAGTGAAAAAATAAGCAATCTAATTAAAAAATGGGCAAAAGACATGAACAGACGTTTCACCAAAAAGGATATACAGATGGTAAGTAAGCATATGAAAAGATGCTCAACGTCATCAGCCATTAGGGAAATGAAAATTTAAATCACAAAGACATATCACTACACAGAGAAATGAAAACATAGGCTCACACAAAAACCTATACAGGAATGTTCCTAGTAGCTTTTGCTTAATAACCCCAAACTGAAAACAACTCAGATGTCATTCAACAGGTGAATAGTCAAATAAACTGGAGTATATCCATACCATGGTATACTACTCAGCAAGAAAAAGGAACAAAGTAATGACATACACAGCAATTTGGGTGACCCTCCAGGGAATTACACAGATGTCAGTGGTTGCCGGGAGCTGGAGCTGAGTGGCGGGGTGGGCAGTGGGAGAGGGATTGACTATAAAGGAGTGGCACAAGGGCATTTGGAGGGTTGATAGAAATATTCTATTCCTTGATCATTGTAGTGGTGGTTACACAACTGCAAACATTTGTCAAAACTCATAGGATTATACACTCAAAAGGGTAGATTTTATTGTATGTAACAATTCTAACTCAGGGGACTTCCCTGGTGGTCCAGTGGGTAAGACTCTGTGCTCCCAATGCAGGGCCCAGGTTCGATCCCTGGTCAGGGAACTAGATCCCACATGCATGCTGCAACTAAGAAATCCACAGGCTGCAACGAAAAGATTCCACATGCTGCAACTAAGACCCAGTGTGGCCAAAATAAATAAATAAATATTAAAATAAAAAAAAAATAAAAAAAAAAATTAATTTCGATGATGATTGCACAGCTCTGTGAGTATACAAAAAATACTGAATTTCACATTTTAAATAGGTGAATTATATGGTTTGTGAATTACGTCTCAATAAAATTGTCACAGGAAGGAAGAGAGGGAAGGAGGGTGGGAAGGAGGGAGAAAACAAAAAGAAAAACAAAAAAGAAAATCAAACACAAACTTCAAACTTTTCAGATTTCCCCAAGTAATCACATTCCCCCTGCAAGGAAACAATGTCTCAAGAAACTTCTGCACATATATCTAATGACTTTATTCTGTTGTAGATGTCCTGCTTCCTCATATTGTGCTCTTCTAATTAAAATCTTGTGTGGTACATCTGACTGAGCCTAGGTCATACCCTCCCATAGCTGCAAAGAAAGTGGGGAAAGTGAGTTCTGGTTTCAACCTGGGAGTCAGAACTCCTAACGGTGGAGATTGCCCAAATAAAGGAAAGCTATTCACAGATGCTAAGAAACTATAAGAATATGATAGAATGTTCACTACGCTCAGCCGTATGTGGAAGGTGAGTTAAAGCAGGGCAAGGTGGGAGGCAGAGGGACCAGTTAGGTGGCTGGTTCAGGCCCACAAAGAGAGATGGAGATGATCTGAACCACTAATGGCTGAGGCAGCAGTAATAGAGGCAGAGAGGAGCAAACAGATTTGAGAAACAGTTTGAAAGAAAACTCAGCAGAATTTGGAGATTTGTTCCACAAGAGAGATGAGGAAGCAGGAGGAATTAAGAATTTCTGGCTTGTGTTAAAAAAAAAAAATTTTCTGGCTTATGTAACTGAGTGGATAATGGGACCTTGATGGAGATGAGCAAGAAACATGGGGGGAAGAGCAGGTTTGGGAGTTAGGGGAAAGAGGAGGGAGTACACTAAATTCTAGATATGTTACTGGTTTCTGGTATAATTCCACTGTGGTCAGAGAACATACTTTATATGACTTGAATACTTTTAAATGTATTGAGCTTTGTTTTACAGTACAAAATCTGGTCTATCTTGGTAAGTATTCCATGTGTATCTAGAAAGCATGTGAATTATTTTATTGGATGCAGTGTCCTACAAATGTCAATTAGGTGAAGCTGCTTGATAGTGTTATTCAAGTCTTCTATATCTTTGCCAATTTTCTGTCCACTTGTTCTACCAATTACTAGGAGAAGGGTTTGAAATCTACAACTATGATTGTGAATTTGTCTATTTCTATGTTTGCTTCATGTATTTCAAAGCTCTATTATATTAAGTATATAAACATTAGAATTGTTATGTCCTCTTGATGAACTGACCCCTTTGTTATTATGAAATGACCTTCTTTACTTATGGTAATATTCTTTGCTCTGAAATCTTTTCTTCTGATTAATTTTTCTTTTGTTTGCATAGTAAATCTTTTTCCATCCTTTTACTTTTAACCTATTTGTGTCTATGTATTTAAAGTGCATTCCTTGTAAGCAGCATACTGCTGTGTCTTCTTTTTAATCCAGTCTCTTCCTTTTAACTGGGGGTGTTCAATCCATTTACATTTAATGTGATTATTGATATGGTTTGGTTAAAGTCTATCATCTTGTTAATTGCTTTCTACCTTTCCAATAGATTATTTGTTGCTTTCTCCTCTTTTTGTATGTTCTTTTGGATTAATTTAAAAATTCTGTGTTTACATCTTAACTCCTTTGTTGCTTTGTTAGCTCTTATTGTCTGGTTATTTTAGTAGTTGCTTTAGGGTTTATAGTATGAATCTTTAGCTTATCAAAATTTAAATTTGAGTGAAATCGTACCACTTCATGTATCCATACAGTATAAGAAACTTACAGCAGCATACTTTTATTTCCTCTCTTAGCCTTTTTGCTGTTTTTGTCATACGTTATAAACCTCAAAATTGGGTTGCCAGATATAGCAAATAAAAATGAACGACACCAAGTAAAATCTAAATTTCAGATAAATAACAAATAACTTCATTAAATAAGAATGTTCCATGCAATGTTTTGAAACACTAAAAAGGTAACAATTATTTGAAATTCAGAGTTAACTGGGCACCCCATATTTTATCTGGCAATCATACCCATAATACATTATATTTTTTGTTTAAATAATAAAACATCTTTTAAAGAGATTTTAATAATAACTTTAAGATTTTATGTATTTATAATGCAGTTACTATTTTTTGCTCTTCCTTCCTTTCTGTAGATCCATAATTCCATTTGGTGCCATTTTTCCTTATGCATGGAGGACTTCCTTTAGCATTTATTGTAGTACAGGTCTATGATTAATTTTTTTAGACTTTGTACATCTGAAAAAGTCTTTATTTTGCCTTCATTTTTGAGATGAGAATATAATTCTAGATTGATAGTTCTTTTCAGTACTTTAAAGATGTTATTTCACTATCTTCTTGCTTGCATCGTTCCTAACAAGAGATCTGCTGTCATCCTTTCTTTGTTCCTGTATATATAACATGCCTCTTTTCTCCTGCTACTTTTAAGATTTTTCTCCTTATTACTGATTTTGAGTAATTTGATTTTGCTGTGCCTTCATGTGGCTTTCTTTATGGTTTTTTGTGTTTGGATGTGTTGAAATTCTTAGATCTGTGAGTATAATAGTTTTCATCAATTTTGAAAATTTTAGGCCATCATTTATCCAAATATTTTTTGTCGCCATCTCTCTCCTTTGGAGACTTCATTTACATATGTTAGGCCACTTAAAATTGTCCCACAATTCACTGATTCTCTTTATTTTTTCAAAAATTTTTTTTTCCTATGTATGCTTCATTTTGGAAATTTCTATTGGTGTGACTTCAAGTTCACTAATCTTTTCTTTGGCAATATCTAATTTGCCACTAATCTGTCCAGTGTATTTTTATTCAGACATTGTTGTCTTCATCTCTAGAAGTACAATTTGGGTCTTTTTATGAATCTCATGTCTCTGCTTAACTTTTTGAACATTTAAAACACAATTAGAGTAACAGTTTTAATGTCTTTATCTGCTAATACTAACATCTATGACAGTCCTGGGTTTGTTTTTGATTGATTGACTTTTCTCTTTATTATGGATTGTATTTTCCTAAATCTGATCAAGTCGCTAGTTCTATTATCTGTTTATGAGAAATACAGGGGTAGAGGAACACGTTAAACAACACCTCAGGGGTGTAATCTGTAAAGTGCAGAATGTGGAAAAATCCACAGGACCAACTGTTGATTTCTTCAGTATATAAAGTGCACAGAAAGAAAAACGTTTAAGAGTTTTCACTAAATACAATGTGATGGGAATTCCCTGGAGGTGCAGTGGTTAGGACTCCTTTCTTTTACTGCCAAGGGCCCAGGTTTGATCCCTGGTTGGGGAACTAAGATCCCACAAGCTGCTTGGTGCAGCCAAAAAATAAAATTAATTTAAATTAAAATTTAAAAATAAATAAATAAAAATAAAAAAGAAGCATTATTTTTAAAAAATACGATATGAGGACCTTGTCTGAATCCTGACTTGAAGAAATAAACTATTTAAAACATTTATGAGAAAGTTGGGGAAATCAGAATACTGACTAGATGTTAAGAAATCATTAATTTTTAAAGATAAATGATTTTGTTGGTTTTAAACATAGACCTTAGTTTTTAGAGATACATAGTAAAATATTTATGGGTGAAATAATACGCTGCTGTGACTTGCTTCAAAATAATCCAGGGAGGGAAAGAGAAGGTGAGGATACAGATGGAACAAATTGGCCATGGGATGGTAACTGTTAAAGCTGAGTAATGAGAGCATAGTAGTTCACATATTATTCTCTCTGCTTTTGCAATATTTGATCTTTTTCCATAATTAAAAAAAATCAGATGTTCTCTTCTCTGAAAAACTTGCCATACTGTCTCCCTACACCTAATAGAATTAATTGTGCTCAGGAATGTTCCCCTACCATCCAAATAAATTAAACTCTCATTTATTTTCAAATCGTTCTCCCTTATTCAGCCATAAACCCCTTGAGAGTGAAAATGATGTCTTACTCATTTTCTATTCTTTGTTTTTCCATCACCAAACCACAGAGCTGGGATGCTCAATAAACGATGGCGAATTGGCAGCTCTCCACCCTAGTTTGCCAAGGTGTTTACGATAAAGACGCCGACTCTGTCGTACTGAATTAAATTTCAAGTTAGATGTTGTGTCCTTTATAAATTCAAGTCATACTGCATATAAATGTATGGCAAAGGAGCCCAAAAAGCTCTAATGTTAAAAACTCAGGTAATGAAACTGTCAAGGCAAACCAGGAATCCAGCAGAGATTGGCAGGGTCAGCAGTACTAAAATTGTTGTATAGTTCATTGTGTACTTCCCTTCCTTACAGGTATGCATTACACTGTGACTTTTGCAAAGTCCTTCCGTCCTGCCCTGCCTTTCTCACATGACTGCTCTAAGTATCAAGTAAGATACCCTAATGCACACGAAAGGGCTTTTTTTAAACTGGAAAGCAGTATAAGGTTTAAAGTATAATGACCTCTTTCTAAGGCATGAAGGCATCTTACAGAGCACATCATTTTAGCTATTGGAAGATCTGACCCTGGATGAAATTGTTCAGTAGGCAAAGCATGTTTTGGGTGATTATACAGTTGACCCTTGAACAACAAGGGTTTGGACTTTGCAGGTCCATTTATATGCAGATATTTTTCAATAAATATGGTACTTGGATTTTCATGTTACAGATCTTTAAATGTGGGGAAAAGTTTTGTTTGATTAGAGATTGCAGTATGTGGAGTCAAAACAACTAGGGTTTTGAGTCCTGATTCTATCCACTTTTTCAGCTTCCTGCCCTTAGGTGAGTCATTTATCAATTCCTTTGTTTTTGAGGTAGAGATAGCAGTACAGAGGACTTTCCACTGCAAGGGAGGTGGGTGGATGGTAGACGCCCGTAACCTGCCCAACTTTGTTCAAGGGTCAACTGTATATATATATATATATATATATATATTTATATATATATTTATATATATATATTTATATATATATATTTATATATTTTTATATTTATATATTTTTATATATAATATTTTTCTTTCCTTGAACTATAATACACACACAGCACCTATTATATGCCTGGTGCTGTGCTAGGTGCTAGTGACACAGAGTGAAGACAGCTAGGTGTCCAGGACCTATCCTTGCAGGCCACCTAATCCCTGGCTATTTTTAAGCCTTCACATACCCACCTACCTCCCACCCCTAGGTGCTCCTTACTCATGCTGTTCAATCTCCTGATTGACTTATTTATTAAGTTGTTTACATGTTTATGTATTTATTGATTTATCTTTTTAATTAAGAATTTCACTTTTTCACATTTTTCATATGTGCTCTTAGCACATGATTGTGGGCAGGTGGCCTATGAGTTCCTGTGTCTGTTACAAGGAAGGCAATTTTGGGAGGACCTTCCCAAGCTGAGTCCCCCCAGCTAGTGATGAGATTTCACATGGTGTTAAATCTCAAGAGTGGTTATAAGGGTGTTATGGTATAAGGGTATAAGTGGTTATAAGGGTGTTATGTCTCAGGATAATTCATAAGTTGTACATTGGTTTTATATGGCTTTCTATATTTGTGTTATATTTAACAATAACTGTTAAAAATAAATATCTCTTCTTTCAAAATTCACACAACTTGTTCACTATATTATAATGACATGTGGCGCAGGTGCTGGCCACAGGTAGGATCGGAGTTACAGGGAATGTCTGGTCAGCGGTGAGGGCTACCTGTCCACCGCCTCTGGCCTCAATGGAACCATCCAGTCGGCTACAGGAGGGCAAAACAACTAATGAAGATAACAACAACAACGATAACAGTAATAATAAACCAGAGAGTGAAACTCATCCGCCAAATCGTAGTATGCACTACGAATCGCGTCCCCGCAGGCCGGCCATACAGGGGACTGCACGGACAGCGGCCGTGGCGGCTCTTGCGGCGCCCCTGACTGCCCCCTTTCACTCTCTGGCCGGCAGAGTGGGCGGGGCCCGCTGGGAGGGGCGGAGCCTGGCGGGCGGGGAGGGGCGCCGAGCCCGCAGCAGAGGGTGGGGCTGAGGGATGGGAGGGGGTGGACGGGCGGTTGGGCGGGGCGCGCTTGGGCCTCAGCTCCTCACGCGCCGCTTTCCCAGCCCACATCCCGCGCCGCCGGGAGCCCTGGCGGCCAACGCTGTGCGCGAGCGGAGGCAGCAGCCAGAGGAGGAGCCGCGGACGCTGAGGTAAGCGTGGGGCAGCCCGCCGCGCGGCCCGGAGCCCTCGCGCCCCGCGTTCGGCCCGCGGGTTGTGGCGAGGGCGGGGGGCGGTGCGCGGAGGCCCGGGCGGGCGGGGCCGGGGCCTGAGGGCGGGGACCGGCCTGGCCCCAGGGGCCGGCGGGGTCGGCAGGGCAGCGCGGCGCTGGCCCTGCTGGCTGAGCCGCGGAAGTCGGGGTTCGAGGCGGTGCGGGCGCCGTCGCACGCCCGGCTCGGTCCCGGGCCTTGTCAGCCCGGGAGGTGTGGAAACGGCCTGCCCCGGGGACGCCCACGGAGGAGGGAAGGCGGGGACGGCCTGGTCCCTCCCACTTTCGGAGGCTGGGGGGCCAGTTCGCCCGTACAACCCTCGGGAACTTGTTAATAGGAAAGCTTGGCAGAGAAACAAATGCCAACGTTTTGGAAGAACTGAGAGTCACGTCGTTAGGCGCTGAGCCTTTATTTTCCTTCCCCGCCCCCTGACCAACCTCGGCCCGACTTGGCCAAAGAAGGATGTGTCACCAGCTCGCGGCCTCGGGCGGGATCCCGGGCCCGGCTGGGAGCGGGAGTACCTGAAACAAAGGTAAACAGGGGTCGGGCTGACCCCGGCCTTGCCCCGCGCCCGCCGCTGGGCCGCCCCGGGGGGTCTCACTCCCGCGCCGACCCTGGCCGCCGCCTCGGAGGGGCTTTCTCCTGGGGGACCTCTCGATGGAAACCAGCTGGCCGGCCTTGGAGTTGATGTTGCATCTGAACTCTGCTATGCTCACATTATTCCCAATCCTCTGACTCTGGTAAAGCTTAAGGAAACTGTATCCAGTTTTAGTGGTCAGCAAATGTAAGGGAGGATAAATTGCTCTTTGTAAATTATAAGGTATTTTCTTATTAGGAAATGGTCTGGAAACACGAAATAAACATTTTTAACACGTAAGCAAAAAAAGAGTGATTAGTATGCCTTCCAAAATCTGAGGAAGTCTTCCTCCTCAAATCTTTTATGTACAAAACATCGCCCAAACCTTCCGTGCCAAGCATTTTTCTTTGTTCTTCGTTAGTCTCAGGCCTCAGTTTCTCATAGAGAGAGCACCCAGTCTGAGACCCTAAGAATAGCCATATACTAGAGCAGAGCGTGTGTTTCCAGCTCAGTAGGCAGCAGGCTTGTGTTACAGTAAAACACGGTTTTCTTTCTTGGTCATACTATTTTAAATTACCTCAATTTCATTTCTTCCAGGAGTATCCATGACTTTTAGTGAAAACCTTTTAAAAAATCTATAGACTAATTTATACATACAGTTTATTCACACTTATTGCATCCTGTCCTCTCTGGCAGAAGAACTTATAGCATGAGATACTTGTGGAAAAACTTGAATCTTTTCTAACTCTGGGAGCTCAGAAATTGAGGCCAGAGGAAAGAAGTTTTTTTTAAAAATGGAAAGCTTTGGAGAAGTCTTTACCAGGACCAACCTGGCTGTTGAGTTCAAAAAATAGCTTTATCTACAAATGATCTGAACTTTAAGCAGTTAAAGATTTATTTGTATTCATAAGTATTTGCATATTTTAAAATGCAGCTAACATTCTGGAGATTGAAAGGGCTATACGACTTTATCTTATTCTGACTTAATTTGGCCTTAATGTTTAGCTGAAACCACTGCCCTAAGAGAATGAAAGGTTTGTTTCAGCAAGAAGGGAATAAAGGAGATGAGTAATATTGGAGTATGGGCTACTTGAGGGGGGTACCTGTTCAAACCATAACTTTGCTTTTAAACTCTTCAGAGGCTTCGCATTACTTCTGGCAAACAGTCTACACTGATATGGTCCATGCCACCCTTCAACACACAGCTTAAAGCTTTACTTCCTCTCTGAAGTTTTTCTTGACATCCTCCTCACCCCACCTCCCCCCCCAAAAAAAACCCACTGCCTGGAATAGAATTGATCACCCTTTTGAGTATGACCGTCCTCTAAATTAGAGGTACCATTGACATTTTGGACCAGATAATTCTTCTCGTGGAGGCTATCCTGTGCACTATAGGATGTTTAGCAGCATTCCTGACCTCTAGTTAATAGTTACCAGTAGTCCGCCTGCATACACACACAGTTGTGACAGTCAGTCACACAACCCACACCACCCACACCACCCACACTCAAAAATGCCTCTAGACATTGCCAGATGTCCCCTGGGAGGGCCAAAATCACCCCAGTTGAGAACCACTGTTCTAAAGGGACTGCTGTCTTAACACTAATGACACTGCATTGTCCTCATTTGCTTCTGTGTCATTTTTTCTACTCTGCTGGGTTTGAAGGTAAGAGCAGTCATTCATTTAACAAGCATCTGAGAGAGAGCCTACCTTGCCAGCCAGACCTTAATTTAGGTCTGGGACTACAGTGGTAAAAGCCATGGATGTGGTCTCTGCACTCCTGGACCTTACAGTCTAAAGAGAGTGACAGACACATACATGTATATTTAATTATACAGTTCCTCGTTACAATTGTGATAGATTCTGGAAGCAGTACAGGGTGCTCTGAGTACATAAAAAAGGGGTACTGACCTAGTTTGGAAACTAGGGAAGGTTTCTTTGGGAAAGAGGTAGACTGAAGAATAAATGGAAGTTACAAGGTAAAGCTTAGGGCGACTATATTCCAGGCAGAAGGAGCAGGACCTTTTCTGGGAATTCAGAGGCCAGTATGGCTGGAGGATGGAGAGTGATAGGGGCCGGATGATACAAAATGAAGCTGGGAAAGTAGGCGAAGGCACGGTGAGCAGCAGTTCTCAGTCCAGCCTGCTTATCAGAATCACTAGAGGAACTTAAAACAATACTAGTGCCTGGGCCGTGCTCCAGGCCCATTAGATCAGAATGTCTGCAGTGGGTCTTATTTCCTCCCCCAGCTGCCACTTTCCTCATACCTTCCAGCAGGATAACCACTGTTAGTAATTTTATGTATCATTCTAGACATTTTCTGTGGCATTCAAGCAAATGCATATTCTTTCTTCCTGTTGTTTACACAACTGGTAGCATACTGTACACACTGTTCTGTTCCTTGTTTTGTTCACTTAACAATGTCCTGGAAATCTTTCCATTCTAATATATAGTTTTCTTATTCTTTTGAACGACTGTATAGTATTCCATTGTATAGATACACCACAGATTATTTAATGGATCCTCTATTGAGGGACATTTAAACTGTGTTCCTCTATTGAGGGACATTTAAATTGTTTCCAATAATTTACTATAACAAATCGTACTATGCATATGCTAGTTCACATTTGTGTGAATATATTTGTAGGATAAATTCCTAGAAGTGGAATTGTTGGGTCAAATATGTACACATACACGTTTGTAAATATTTGTGGTTGTAAAAGATTACTCTGGTCATACTGTAGAGAATGGCTTGGAAATGAGTGGATGTTGGAGAAAACTGATTCTAACTAAGATTACAGAGTGTTATAAAGTGAATTGTGTCCCCCTAAAATTGCTTTTTGAAGCCCTAATCCCTAATGTGACTATATTTGAAGATAGTCTTTAGGAGGTAATTAAAGTTAAATGAGGTCATAAGGGTTGGGGCCCTAATCCAATAAAATTGGTGGCCTTATAAGAAGAGGAGGAAGGGAAGGCCATGTGTACACAGTGAGAACATAGCCATTTACAAGCCAGGAAGAGAGTCCTTACCAGAAACCAACCTTGCTGGACCTTGATCTGGGACTTCTATCCTCCAGAACTGTAAGAATATTAATTTCTGTTGTTTAAGCCACCCAGTCTATGGTATTTTATTATGGCAACCTGAGCTGGCTAATACAGTCAGCCTTTGGTATCTTCTGGGGATTGGTTCCAGGACCCCCCTGGATACCAAAATCCACGGATGCTCAAGTCCCTTATATAAGATGGCGTAGTACAGTCAGCCCTCCATATCTGCAGGTTTACATCCATGGATACAGAGGGAAAACTACACTGTGGAAAGGTAGAGAAAAACTGATAGCTGGGACCAAGTTGGTAGCAGAGGAGATGGAGAGAAGTAAATGGATGCAGGGGATATATTTAGGAGGCATAATTGATAGGATTTGATGATTGACACGGTACAAGCAGTGAGGGAGAAATACGTGTATAGGATAAAGCCCAGGGTTCTCACTTACCCAGCCAGGTGAATGGTGTTACCTGAGCTAGAGAACATTGGAAGGATAAATGGTTGAGGTGGTTTAAATTACAGTTCACTTTGGGACTGATGAGAAGTGGAGATGTCACATAAGCATTTGATAATTCAAATCCAGAGCCCAGAAGGGTGTGATGGACTGGGGATATAAATATTTAGGTGTAAATTGAAGGGTGTAGATGGAATTACCCTGCACAGAGGTTGTACACCCACAGCCCAGAGCTGAATCTGGTTTACAGATGTGTGTTGTTTTTCACATACAGTGGTTTTTGTTGTTGTTGTTTAATTTTGAGTTAGTTGCCAGTAATTTAAAATCTGAAGATTTCACATGAAAATCCAGATTTTGGAGCTTTTCTTTAAAAGTGAGAAGATGTGGCACTACTGAGCTGGCTTTCCCATGTGGGAGCAGTTGATTGGAGCTCTGTCACAGCTGATCCCAGCTGCTTTCTAGTCCACCAAAGAGCCTACCACTCCCTAAAACTGATTCCTGGCCTGCTTTGTTTATTTTCTTCTCCGACTGTGTAGGCATAGGAGTGTGTGATGCCTGCTGTAGGGAGAGAGTATAGAATAGTGATTCTTATTTTGGCTACACATTGGAAACATTGAATGGTTAAAAAATACTGATGCTGAGGCCTACCTCAATTTCTCTTTCTGTTTGCTTGCTCTGAATTGCAGCCTGGGATTTTTAAAAGGTCCTCAGGTGATTCCACTGAGCAGTGGAAATTGAGAACCAACGATAGACATTAAGAAGAGATGAGGGCTCAGGCCCAGCATTTCAAAGTTGGGTCAAGGAGGGTAACCCCAGGAGAGGGATGAGAAGTGGCCAGAGGTACAGTGGAATGACACCTTGCTTGCCCTTAAGATATGCAAACTTAACCGAATATTGAAGGTGTTTCTAATTAGATGAAAGAAAGTGTTCTATTTTGCAGGTACACTTACTGTTGTTTTTTTTTTTTTGCATGCATGCATGCATGCATACATATATGCTGTTCATAACTGTATAGAGTTATGCATACAAAAATCAGTTAGGCTTTACTTAATAGGCCATTTAAAGAATTTTTGAGAGTAATTTAAACTACATTCGATTTTTGTCTTAGAAGCTCACTTTCAAATTTAATTCCAGTTTAAGATGTGTCATGAAAGTCAAGGGAAGAGAGTATTTTAAAAAGAGGAGTCATCAAGTAAAGATGTAGACCTAAAATGATGTACTGAATTTAGCAAGATGGAGTCTTTGACCTTAGCAACAACCGTTTTAGATTGAAAAAGGCAGAAGCCAGATTGAAGTGGATAGAAAGTAAGGAAATGGAAATGGTGAATGTTGGAAAAATCTTTTGAGAAGTTTACCCAAAAGGGGAGTGATGAGGCAGGGGGAGGTGCCTTACATGTCTCTATGGTAGGTGCTTAGTCTGTGTTGGTTACCCAAATGCTTCTCCTGACTTTTCAGGGAGGTATCTCAGTCGTGCCTGATTACCCGTCTACCCCATTTCAGAGGGGTCTTGCTTATATTTGTTTTGGAGACTTTGTGCTTTTCACTGAGGAGATATTTTGCCAGGACCCTTGAGACTCAGATGTTGGTGATTAGGCCCGTAGTCTCTTTCTTATCTGGAAAGCCATAGAACTCCTAAGGACCAGCAGGGCTCCAGTGACCCTGACATCATCCTTTCAGTGAACTGATGAACAAAGACCAGATTGTTGGCATGTTGAAAATGGAATACTTGGCTATGTCAGGGAATATGTATCCCTGTCATTCCTAGGGATAGTTTTTGCAGCTGTGTTTTTTTCTAATTAACTTGATATTGCAGTTTGGTTTTCCAGTTGCGTGTATGTAACATTTCTCATACTTTGAAATCTTTATCATTGATGGTGGTTAAAGGGTATGGATATAAGTTGGAGAAGTAGGCCCTCATTGAGCTCAGAGAGAAGGAGAAGAAGAGAACACCAAACAAACTTTGGTTTCCAAAAGGTTGTATGAATGCAGTTACCTTGAAGACTTTGGATTAGACTGACTCTCTGGAGTGGGTTGTAATGCAGATGTTCACTACCAATCTGTCATTTATCCATTTCTGCCTCACTGGCAACCTTAATCTGGCACAGGAGGGTTTAAAGGTCAGTTTTACACTTCATGTTTCTAAAAGTTGTGATCTACCAGCAGAACAGAAACCACAGGGGTTGGAAAATGCCAAGGATTATTAGTGAAGAATGGTATTTATTAGTTGAAGGCATAAGCCCCATTGCTGTACTCTTTTTGCAAACAGGAGTATCATCTTGTAAGGGATTGTCCTTCATAGTTGTCATTGGTTCATCAGATAGGTGCATGATGGTTAACTTCTAAATGAAGGATGACTTTGTGACATGAATAGCAGACTTTGGTTTAAGGTTTATACTGGGAGTTTATGGTAAGAAAATATTTTGTTTAGAAACTTGTATGTGCTTAGGCAATTGTAGGAATTCTTTTATCACAAATATAGTTAGGTACTATGCCTGATGGTGATAGATGGAGGGAAAAGTTCACTGCCAAGGTTGTCCAGAGCTCCTTTGGTTTGTAAAGGAGACAGTGGTTGCATGGTAATAGGATTTAGAGTCAGTTCGTGGGTGCATGACCTTGATCTGTCAAGTGTGAGCTGTGTGACTTATTGTTTTTGAGTTAAAATTCACATAACATAAAATTAACCATTTAAATCATTTTAAAGTGTACAATCAATGAATCTCAATACATTCACAGTGTTGTTCAACCATCACCATTATCTAATTCCAGAACATTTTTTATCACCCCAGAAGGAAGCCGTGTACCCATTAAGCAGTTACTCTCCATCCCTTTATCCCCCTATTTCCTGGAAACCACCAGTTTGCTTTCTTTCTCTATGGAGTTGTTTATTTTGGACATTTCATATAAATGGAATCACACAAAATGTGACTTCCTGTGTCTGGCTTCTTTCATTTAGCATGATGTTTACAAGGTTCATTCATGTTGTAGCATGTGTTCCTTTCTTTGAATAATATTCATTCCTGTCTTTGACTGAATAATAATTCCACTGAAAGGATATACCACCTTTTGTTTATCCGTTTATCAGTTGATGGACATTTCAGTTGTTTACACCTTCTGGCTACTGTAGATAGTGTTGCCAAGAGCTTTCGTGTGCAAGTTTTTACTTGAATACTTGTTTCAGTTCTTTTGTATATATACCTAGGAGTGGAATTGCTGGATCATATGGTGATTCTATGTTTAACTTTTTGAGGAACCACCAAACTGTTTTCCACAGCGACTGCACCATTTTACATTTCCACTATCAGTGTTTGAAAGTTATAGTTTCTCCACGTCCTCGTCAACACTTATTTTCTGGTTTTGTTTTGGTTTTGGTTATGGCCATCCTCGTGGATGTGAAGTGATATCGCACTGTGATTTTGATTTGCATTTCTCTAATGACTAATGATGTTGTGCATCTTTGAATGTGTTTGTTGGCCATTTGTATATCTTTGGAGAGATGTCTATTCAAGTTCTTTGCCTGTTTTTTAATTGGGCTGTTTGTCTTTTTTGTTGTTGAGTAGTTAAGAGTTCTTTATATATTCTGATTACTAGACCCTTGTCAGATACCACCAAGAGTGGTATGATCCTTCAGCAACCACCAAGAGTCTTCCATTCTAGTGCATAGTGAGTCATGACATAACTAGAGGGCTGGGATCCAGCCAGTCACAGAGTCCCAGGTACAAAAGGTATTTGGATACATTGTACCCATCCAGAATTAAAGGTATATTTTCTTGTAGAGCATGCATTTGTCAAATTCTGTTGCTATTCCTCTCAAATTTATTTATTTTTTAAATAAATTTATTTATTTGTTATTATTATTTTTTGGCTGTGTTGGGTCTTCGTTGCTGCATGCGGGCTTCCTCTAGTTGCAGCGAGAGGGGGCTACTCTTCGTTGTGGTGCACGGGCTTCTCATTGTGGTGGCTTCTCTTTTTGCGGAGCACGGGCTCTAGGTGCACAGGCTTCAGTAGTTGTGGCACATGGGCTCAGTAGTTGTGGCTCTCAGGCTCCAGAGTGCAGGCTCAGTAGTTGTGGCGCACGGGCTTAGTGGCTCTGCGGCACGTGGGATCTTCACGGACCATTGCTTGGATTCTTAACCACCACGCCATCAGGGAAGTCCCTCTTCTCAAATCTAGGGATAGCTGTTCTAGGTGTGTAAGTCATAGTTTTCAAAACTAAAGAGTTTTCAGGCTTTGAAGGAGAATAAAGGCAGTTCTTTTTATTGAACCAAGAATTCTCACATTTCAATGTATCAGCCTTTAAACTTCTAGAACTAAGACTATTTCCTGATTCAGTGGTTAGTGATCTTATTCACCTCAATCAACAAATATTTATTGAGTTACCACTATGTGCCTGGCACTTTGCTAGATACTAGAGATACAGTGCCTTATGATAGAAGCCCAAACTCTCTCTTGACCCTGCATCCTCCTCCAAATCTGTTCCTCTCTGTTGTCTAACTCACTCAGTCCAGTTCCTTTCCACCAGTCTCTCTTGAGTCCTCTCTCTTGAGTCAGGCCTTTACCCTCCACATTGCTAACTCCAGTGAGTAAGTTTTCAGTCTTTTTCTTACTTGACCTTTCAACAGCATTTTGCACAGTTGATTATTCCTTTCTTTGAAATGCTTTCTTCACTTAGCTTCCAGAGTACTACATTCTCTGCATTTCCTCCTACCTTACTGGTGATTCTTTCTCAGTCTTTTTGTTTTCATCATCTTCCTGACCTCTGAAAATTGGAGAGCTGTTTATTCCTCAAACCTCTATTCTTCCTTATCAACCCTATTTCCTTGTCATTTCACCCAGTCTCATGACCTTAAATATACACCAACTGCTACCACCAAGGACTACCAATTTTTTCTCCAAATTAGACCTCTTCTCTGAATCTCATACTCTGATATCAAAGTGCCTACTTGACCTCTCCACTTGGATATCTAACAGACATCTCAAAACTGAACTCCTCCTCTTCCCCTCTAAAACCCACTCTTCCCACAGCCTGTCCCATCTCGGTAAATAGCAGCTCCATTCCTCCAGGAACCCAGGCCAAAAACCTTGGCAACATCTTTGACTCTCTTCTTTCTCTTTCACCCCACATTCAGTCTATCAGCAAACCCTCTTGGCTCTACATTCAGAATGTATCAGAATTGGTCACATCCCAATATCTCTACTGCTTCTACCTTGTCCAGGCCACCATTGTAGCTCACCTAGATTACTGTCATCACCTCTTTTTCCCTGCTTCTGTCCTTGCTCTCCTAGCAGCTAGAGGGACACTGTTAAATAAGTTCTCTGATCAGAGGCTTTACACTTACCTACAAGGCCCTACATATCTAAACCCCCTTTTACTTCCCTGACCTCATCTCCTGCTACTCTCCCCTGTGCTTACTTTGTCCCAGTCACAAATGGTTCTTGTTCTTCCTTCAACAAAGCAGCTACATCCCTGCCTCAAGACCTTTGCTTTCCCCTAATATCTACAAAGCTCCTTCTCTCAGGTCTTTGTTAAAGTTCATTTTCCCCAGCACTCTCTTCCCTTTCAAACTCTTCTTCCCAGATCTCTCAATAATCTGGGTGTTCCTCCCATCCCCCCCAAGACTGAGCACTGAGGCTGTTTCTCTCCCGTGCCCCCGTATGTTTATTCATCTTTAAGCTTTATTTTGAACTGAGTCCCTCCAGTTTTGTTTTGTTTTAAGCAGTTTGAAAACTGCTTGTCTGTGAGGTTAGAAATAAAAAGCAGAGATTAGTGTCTGTGAATGGGTATGTCATTAAGGACTTAGCAATCATAGCAAAGGCACACTGAGCCCTTCCATTTCATGATCACAGGCATAGTCCCTGTTTCACAGCCTTGAGGATGGAGCCCTGGAATGCTCCTGCTATGAGTACTGATGAACACAGCACTCCTGCCAACGCCAAGCCCCAAGCACTGTGGCTCAGGTGTCAGCATTTTGTCTTTTCTCAGCATGGTACATCTTAGCAATCTTGGCATTCTCCTCACATTCTAGTTGGTACCTCTTTCCCATGGCAGGCCCTGCTCAGTGAGTGGAGGTTCACTCAGTGTTGGCAGCAGTATTGGAATCCATGTATTAAAGGCAGTTAAGGGTTCCACATAATGAAGAGAGTGTGTTGATTCTACTGTGAAATGCCTCATACTGAAAAGAAAAGGGCAACAGATCATGTCCAATGACGGTCTCTCTGGATAGCAGCAGGTTGAGAGGCTTCATCTGGGTCATTGTTTCTCAGCTTGTCTATAAACCTGCAGGCCTTCATGAGGGCATTCTGGCGGGATCATGTTATTAAAGGCTGGAATGGTGTCTGTTTTGATTCATTATTTTAAAAGACAATGCATTATTTCTAATGAGTTTTTAACCAAACAAGTATTATATAAATATGTTCTCCTTGCCTCTACTCTTTTCCTAGATGAGCTAATTTCCTAGATGACAAATAAGTAGATAAATAAAAAATGTAATTTCAGAGAGTGGTAATAGTGCTATGAAGAAAATTAAGTAGGGCTATTCCCCTGATGATGAACACTTGAGTTGTTTCCAGTTTTTCCTCTTTTAAACATTACTGCAATGAACATCCTTGTACTTATGCAAATGTGTGAATGTTTATATTGTTTAAACAACTGAAAGATGCAATTACTGGGTCATATAGTCATATAATCAAAATTTTAATAGATAATGCCAAATTGGTCCCCAAGGTATCTATACTAATATTATGTAACTATATAATATGTAATATAATTAAAAGCAGTAATGTGTTCATGTTTTTTAATAAATAAAATATTTTTATTACTTTATTACTTTTAGTTACACTAGGAATATAGAATACATTCTCTTTGTTAAAAAAAAAATTTAACAGAGGACAAAAATCCTCATGCCTTCACCAACTTGAAAATTTTTGCCTCTCTCAAAAGTTTTTTAAACTCCTCTCTCCTTGTTTTAATTTTTATTTCCATGTGGTTGAGCATCTTTTCTAGTTTTTGACCATTTGTATTTCTTTTTTTCTTTTCTATTTGGATTGCATAGCAAAGACTGCTGGTTACCTCCTGTGATCCATTCTTCCTTCATCTTTAGTAATAGGAACCCCAGCTTTTAGCCAGGTCCATTGCTGCCCATCCAGAAGACTATATTCTTTGGCTTCCTTGGAGCTAAGTATAACTATGTAAGTTTTAGCTAAAATACATAAGCAGAAGGGTTTGATACGACTTTCTGAAGTCTCCTTCAAGAGAGGAGGCTCTCCCTCATCCCTTCACACATTCTATTTATTGGAACACAGATGTAATGACTTGAGCTCTAACAGCCATCCTAGACTATGAGGACCATGGTGGTAGCTCAGTGAGCCAGAAAGTCTGGGTCTCTGAGCATTTGGTCAAGCTGCTGCACCAGCCTTCAACTTCTTTTGCATAAGAGAAATTTAACTTCTGTTTTGTTTAAGCACTCTTATTTTTGTTTTTTCCTGTTATATGCAGCATAGCAAATACTTTTTATTTATTTATAGGAGTTCTTTGGCTTCTAGATACTCATTCTTTATTTATGAAAATGGTACATTTTCCTCCAATCTGTTGTAGTCCTCTCCCTTTGTTAGTAATGGTTTTTAATTTTGATGTCAGATTTACCTATCTTTGCTTTCATGGCTTTTGACTTTACTTTTTTTTTTTTTTTTACTAACTTTTTTTTAACTAACTTTTTAATGGATGTCTTTCCTGCCTTAAGATATAAACATAGTATCTTACATTTTCTTATACTTTTATATAAAATTTAAGTCTTTAATTCATCTGGAATTTATTTTTGTGAATAGTGTAAGGGAGGAATCTTGTTCAGTTGGCTATCCATTTGAATAATAATTTTTCTAATAAGTGGCATGTCAGATTATCAGTTAATAGATTCTCATATATGTATAGGTTGGTTTTAGGACTCTATTTAGTTCCATTGATCTTTGCTTCTGTGCCATTAACACACTTTTAATTACTATAGCTTGATAATAAATTGTGATTTTTGGTAGGTAAGGTCTTCTTTCTCTGTTCTTTTTAAAAATATTAAGCATCTACAGCACAATATTTATAAAACATATGTAGGATGTAAAGCATAGCAGTACAATGAACACTTGTTACCCACTGCTCAGTTTAAGGAAAAAATATTGCTACTACTTTGTCTTTGTCCCCCCCACTCCAAGGTTCTCTTGACTCTTCTCTCACATTTCCTCTTCCTTGTGAAATTTTAGAATTAGCTTATAAATTGATCATAGAATCAATTCATATAATTGAAGGCAATAATAGTTTCTGTATCAGTAATTGCTTTTTGGAAATTAATAAACAGATTATTTAAATGTTTTTCCCATTTACAAAGCAACTTGGGTTGTTTCCATGTCTTAGCTATTATAAAGCTTCAGTGAACATGGGAGTGCAGATACCTTTTCAAGTTCGTGTTTTCATTTCTTTCAGATACATACCCAGAAGTGGAATTGCTGGATCATATGGTAGTTCTATTTTTAATCTTTTGAGGAACCTTCATATTGTTTTCCATAGGGGCTGCACCAGTTTACTTTACCTTGCACAAGGGTTCCCCTTTCTCCACATCCTGGCCAATGCTTATTACTTGTTGTCTTCCTGATAATAGCCATTCTAACAGATGTGAAGTGATAACTCATTGTGGTTTTGATTTATATTCCTCTGATGATGAGTGATGTTGAGCACCTTTTATTCCTAGGTATTTTATTCTTTTTAATGCAAGTGTAAATGCTACTGTTTTCTTAATTTCTCATTCTGATGGCTCATTATTAGCATATAGAAGTGCAGCTGATTTTTGTATATTGATTTTGTATCCTACAAGTTTACTGAATTTGTTTATTAGTCCTGACAGTTTTTTAGTAGAGTTTTCAGAGTTTTCTATATGTAATACCATGTCGTCTGTAAATGTAATTTTATTTCTTCCTTTCTGATTTGGATTTCTTTATTTCTTTTTCTTCCTAATTACTCTGGCTAGGACTTCAAATACTATGTTGAATAAATGTGGTAAGAGTGGGTCTCCTTGTCTTGTTCCCAATATTAGAGGAAAAGCTTTCAGCTTTTCACTGTTGAATCTCATGCTAGCTGTGAGCTTGTCATATATGGCCTCTCTTATGTTGAGGTATATTTTCTCTATTCCCAGTTTGTTGAGAGTTTTTATCATGAATGGATTGTGATTTTTGGCAAATGCTTTTTCTGCATTTATTGAGATGATCATACGCTTTTTATCCTTCATTTTGTTAATGCAGTGTGTCATGTTGATTGATTTGTGGGTGTTGAGCCATCCTTGCATCCCTGGAATAGATTCCACTTGACCGTGGTATATGATTCTTTTACTGTATTGTTGATTTCAATTTGCTGATATTTTGTTAAGGATTTTCATCTCATCTTTGTTCGTCAAGGATATTGGCATGTAATTTTCTTTTCTTACAGTGTTGTTGTCTGGTTGAATTAAGGGTAATGCTGGCCTCATAAAATGAGTTTGACCCACGTACCTATGGTCCCCTAATTTATGACAAAAGAGGCGAGAATATACAATGGAGAAAAGACAGTCTCTTCAACAAGTGGTGCTGGGAAAACTGGACAGCTACATATAAAAGAATGAAATTAGAACACTCCCTAACACCATACACAAAAATAAACTCAAAATGGATTAAAGACCTAAATGTAAGGCCAGACGCTATAAAACTCTTAGAGGAAAACATAGGCAGAACATTCTTTGACATAAATGACAGCAAGATCTTTTTTGATCCAACTCCTAGAGTAATGAAAATAAAAACAGAAATAAACAAATGGGATCTAATTAAACTTAAAAGCTTTTGCACAGCAAAGGAAACCATAAACAAAACAAAAAGACAACCCTCAGAATGGGAGAAAATATTTGCAAACGATGCAACTGACAAGGGATTAATCTCCAAAACATACAAACAGCTCATGCAGCTCAATATCAAAAAACGGAAATAACCCAATCAAAAAAATGGGTGGTGGGGCTTCCCTGGTGGCGCAGTGGTTGGGAATCTGCCTGCCAATGCAGGGGACACGGGTTTGAGCCCTGGTCTGGGAAGATCCCACATGCTGCGGAGCAACTAGGCCCATGAGCCACAATTACTGAGCCTGTGCGTCTGGAGCCTGTGCTCCGCAACAAGAGAGGCCACGATAATGAGAGGCCCGCGCACCGCGATGAAGAGTGGCCCCCACTTGCCGCAACTAGAGAAAGCCCTCTCACAGAAACGAAGACCCAACACAGCCATAAATAATAAATAAATAAATAAGTAAATAATTTTTTAAAAAATGGGTGGAAGATCTAAATAGACATTTCTCTAAAGACATACAGATGGCTTAAAAGCACGTGAAACAATGCTCAACATCACTAATTATTAGAGAAATGCACATCAAAACTACAATGAGGTATCACCTCACACCAGTCAGAATGGCCATCATCAAAAATATCTACAAACAGTAAATGCTGGAGAGGGTGTGGAGAAAAGAACCCTCCTACACCGTTGGTGGGAATGTAAATTGGTACAGCCACTATGGAGAACAGTATGGAAGTTGTTTAAAAAACTAAAAATAGAACTACCATATGACCCAGCAATCCCACTACTGGGCATATACCCAGAGAAAACCATAATTCGAAAAGATACATGCACCCCACCCCGGTGTTCATTGCAGCACTGTTTACAATAGCCAGGTCATGGAAGCAACCTAAATGCCCATCAACAGAGGAATGGGTAAAGAAGATGTGGTACATTTGTAAAATGGAATATTACTCAGCCATAAGAAAGAACAAAATAATGCCATTTGCAGCAACATGGACGGACCTAGAATTGTCATAATGAGTGAAGCAAGTCAGACAGAGAAAGACAAATATATGATACCACTTATATGTGGAATCTTTAAAAAAAAGGGTACAAATGAACTTATTTACAAAACAGAAGTAGAGTCACAGATGTAGAGAACAAACCTATGGTTACCAGGGAGTGGGGGTGGGGAGGGATAAATTGGGAGATTGGGATTGACATATATACACTACCATATATAAAATAGATAAGTAATAATGACCTACTCTATACCACAGGGAACTCTACTCAATAATCTGTAATGGCCTATATGGGAAAAGAATCTTAAAAAGAGTGGATATATGTATATTTATAACTAATTCACTTTGCTGTACACCTGAAACTAACACAACATTGTAAATCAACTATACTCTAATAAAAATTTTTAAAAATAATAAAATAAAATGAGTTTGGAAGTATTCCCTCCTCTTCTACTGTTTGGAAGAGTTTAAGAAGGACCATTATACTGTTTTTAAGTGTTGTTCTTAGTTTTAAGTATAGTTTAATTTGTACTCATAATGGACTGTTGGTTAAAGATGGAACATGTGTGAAACACATGTCAAGATATCATAGATTATTGAGGAGCATGAAAAATGATAGTTCTGCAAAACTATTTCAAGATGCTCTTTATGAAATACTTAATTTGCATTCATCTGATCAAAATTTTTATGAAATATCAAGATGTTTCTAATACTTAAAAAACTACATGATTAAAGGAAGCTGGGTGAAGGGTATAAGGGAATTCTCTGTATTCTCTTTGCAGTTCTTCTGGAAATCTATAATTAACTCAAAATAAAAAGGTTTTTTTAATCATTTTAAATATAAAAACATTAGCCAGGCATGCCTTAGTTTAAAGTCATGTGTATTCATACATGCATATAATTGGCATTTGCTATTTCCTATTCTTAAAGCTACTCTAGAGAAAATAATTTCAGGTTGGTTAACCAAATACAAATAGCAAGGTAAAGATACTGTACTGAATATCATGAAACATAGAAGGGGTCTAATCAAGTTCAGATGATTTCATTTCTAAAATGAATTGTCAATTGAGAGGCTCCATGTGGTATGAAATAAGAGGTTTGCTCTAAAAATAATTCATTTTCAACTTACTATACAACTAGTGTTATAGATAGCTGGATGTTTATTTTATTATAATTGATCATACTCT
Organism: Eschrichtius robustus; assembly: GCF_028021215.1. Lineage (NCBI taxonomy): Eukaryota > Metazoa > Chordata > Mammalia > Artiodactyla > Eschrichtiidae > Eschrichtius > Eschrichtius robustus. The sequence continues at coordinate 17,805,979 of NC_090829.1, forward strand.
GTTTAGGTACTTCAGATTCTAAAAAGGAAAGATTTAAATACTTGAAAATATGAAAAAGAAAAAATATACAGCGTTATTCTGTCCAACTGGCTTTTTGTTTATTGGTGATAAAGATCTACAGTGTATGTTTGCTGAGAACGTCTCTCAAAGAGCAACATGAAACCATTTCTTCTACCTTGATTAAACTGAACCTCCAGGGCTTCCCTGGTGGTGCAGTGGTTAAGAATATGCCTGCCAATGCAGGGGACATGGGTTTGAGCCCTGGTCCGGGAAGATCCCACATGCCACGGAGCAACTAAGCCGGGCACCGCAACTACTGAGCCTGCGCTCTAGAGCCCACAGACCATGACTATTGAAGCCTGCACGCCTAGAGCCCGTGCTCCGCAACAAGAGAAGCCACCGCAATGAGAAGCCCGCGCACCGCAACAAAGAGTAGCCCCTGCTCGCCACAACTAGAGAAAGCCCACACACAGCAACAAAGACCCAAGTCAGACAAAAATAAATAAATAAATTTATTTAAAAAACAAACAAAAAAAACTAAACCTCCAAATTATCAAAATAAGAGTTGATTTTTATAAGCTCAAAATGGAAGAATTCCAAATATCAGGTTTTTAACGTTTGTTTGTTTTGGATGCTATAATGTGGATTAAATTTCAGCCTACATTTCAATATACATTTGGTGCCAAACCATTTTTTTAATTTAATTTTATATTAGAGTACAGTTGATTTACAATGTTCTGTTAGTTTCAGGTATACAGCAAAGTGATGCCGTTATACATATACATATATCCATTCTTTTTTAGATTCTTTTCCCATACAGGTTATTAAAAAATATTGAGTAGAGTTCCCTGTGCTATACAGTAGGTCCTTGGTGATTATCTATTTTATATATAGTAGTGTGTGTATGTTAATCCCAAACTCCTAATTTATCCCTCCCTGCACCTTTCCCCTTTGGTAACCATAAGTTTGTTTTCGAAGTCTGTGAGTCTGTTTCTGTTTTGTAAATAAATTCATTTGTATGTTTTTTTTAAATTCCACATATAAGTGATATCATAGGGTATTTGTCTTTCTCTGTCTGACTTACTTTACTTAGTATGATAATATCTAGGTACATCCATGTTGCTGCAAATGGCATTTCATTCTTTTTTTTATGGCTGAGTAATATTCCATTGTATATATGTACCACATCTTCTTTATCCATTCCTCTGTTGATGGACATTTAGGTTGCATCCATGTCTTGACTATTATAAATAGTGCTGCAATGAACATTGGGCTGCATGTACCTTTTCGAACTATGGTTATCTCAGGATATTGGTTGTAAATCCATCTTTTAATTTTTGACAATTTTATTTGACAACATGTGATTTTCTTTACATGATAAAACAGTTCATCTACTGTGAGTAGAAGTCAAAATTTGTCCTTAAATATTATCAGTATAATTAAAACTTTGCCACATGAGCTTTATAATAAAGCTTTAATAATATGCTGAACTAAGATGAAATATTTTTACTTAAAACTCCTTTACTTGTGTCATAAGAAATTTTTTAAAATAATTTTTTAAATTCCTAAGGAGGTTCACAGTATTATTTTTAAAAAACATTCATTGTTCAAGAAAGGTTGGGAAACACTGATCTGCATTGTAGACCTGATCACTGAAATTGTACTGATTGATGTCAGATTGGGCCTGTATCCAGAATGGCCAGCCTGGAAAAGACAGGTACCATCCTCAGAATGTAGGGACAGGATGTGTCATGGGATGATGCCCTTTAACTGAAGAGCACAAAATTTCCACTCACTTTCAGAAGGGTAATGATTTCCCCCTTTCAATATATGTTGTCGCTTTGGTCTCAAAAGTAGGCAGATGGACACATGTATTGCTCAACTGCCCCATTATAATCAAAGATTAGAATGTCCAAAAGAGTCTATCTAGGCTGCTAAAAAAAAAAAAAAACACATCCATTACACATGGTGAAGTTTTTTTGGTTACAGATTAAATGAAGAAAGACCAGGAGAGGGAAGGCAGTAAAGTATTATGAAAGCAAGAGCTGAAAGAAAAATGGAGAGAGAATATCAATGAAGGTGTATGTTTTCATGTCATAGAAAATGATTGGTTGTAAGGAATAAATATCCACTTAAAGATATATTTGTAAAAAGGTTATTTGTAGAAAAAATACACAGGGAGCACATCAGTTCACTGCAATTTTAGAAACTGAACATACTCCTCTCTCTCTTTCTCTCTCTGTTATATGTGCTCTGTTTTCTTAACACCAGCTTCTCCTGCCATGTTGCTCATTGTGGGATGCCCCAAAACAGTGGTCTCAGCCATTAATTCTGTAGAACTTTAAGACCCAGAGCTCTCAGCTAATTGACAGTGTTCCACTGCTTCAATTCCAAGTTCCCGGGAGAGAAAACATGATTGGCCTACCTTGAGTCGGTGTCTCCACTAAACTTGACCAGGGATTGGAAAGCAGTTGTGACTCATATAGTTGTCCCACCTAACCTGTGAACAAGGCAGGTCCCTAAGAAGTAGGGACATCTCTTGTTCAGTACATAAGAGAGAAGACTTGTTTAAGAAGGAATGGATTGGTGCCCTGAGCTCTGAAAAAAAAGGAGGAGATTATAAAATATGTACGCCGCCCCCCCCCCAAAAAAAAGACAGAGTGTAATAGTCTCCTAAATGTAATCTTCCTAGGAAGATTAGGTCAGTTTACATAAATCGCAACAATGTCTTTTTGGATCCATCTCCTAGATTAATGGGAATAAAAACGAAACGAACAAACAAAAAAACAAATGGGACCTAATTAAACTTAAAAGCTTTTGCATAGCAAAGGAAACCATAAACAAAACAAAAAGGCAACCTACAGAATGGGAGGAAATATTTGCGAACTATGCAACTGACAAGGGATTTATCTCCAAAATATACAAACAGCTCATACAGCTCAATATAAAAAAAAAAAAACCCAGTCAAAAAATGGACAGAAGGGCTTCCCTGGTGGCGCAGTGGTTGAGAATCTGCCTGCCAATGCAGGGGACACGGGTTCGAGCCCTGGTCTGGGAAGATCCCACATGCCGCGGAGCAACTGGGCCCGTGAGCCACAATTACTGAGCCTGCGCATCTGGAGCCTGTGCTCCGCAACAAGAGAGGCCGCGATGGTGAGAGGCCCGCGCACCGCGATGAAGAGTGGTCCCCACTTGCCACAACTAGAGAAAGCCCTCGCACAGAAACGAAGACTCAACACAGTCATAAATAAATAAATAAATAAATAAATAAAAGAACATGAATTTCTAAAAAAAAAATGGACAGAAGATCTAAATAGATGTTTCTCCAAAGAAGACATCCAGATGGCCAAAAGGCACATGAAAAGATGCTCAACATCGCTAATTATTACAGAAATGCAAATCAAAACTACGAGGTATCACCTCACACCAGTCAGAATGGCCATCATCAAAAAGTCTGCAAATAATAAATGCTGGAGAGGGTGTGGAGAGAAAGGAACCCTCCTGCACTGTTGGTGGGAATGTAAATTGGTGCAGCCACTATGGAGAACATTATGGAGGTTGTTTAAAAAACTAAAAATAGAGCTACCATATGATCCGACAATCGCACTCCTGGGCATATATCCAGAGAAAACTATAATTCGAAAAGATACACGCGCCCGTGTTCATTGCAGCACTATTTACAACCAAGACATGGAAGCAACCTAAATGTCCTTCAACAGAGGAATGGGTAAAGAAGATGTGGTACATGTATACTATGGAATATTACTCAGCCATAAAAAAGAATGAAATAATGCCATTTGCAGCAACATGGATGGATCTAGAGATTATCCTAAGTGAAGTAAGCCAGACAGAGAAAGACAAATATCCTATGATAGCACTTATACGTGGAATCTAAGAAAAATGATACAAATGAATATATATATAAAACTGAAAAAAAAAAACTGAATCACTTTGCTATACACCTAAAACTAACACAACATTGTAAATCAACTATACTTAAATTTTAAAAATTTTTTAAAGGAAAGAAAATAAATAAAAACAAATGATACAAATGAACTTATATACAAAACAGAAATAGACCCACAGACTTAGAAAAACTTAACTGTTACCAAAGGGGAAAGATGGGGGGAGGGATAAATTAGGAGTTTGGAATTAACATATACACACTACTGTATATAAAATAGATAACCAAAAAGCACCTACTGTATAGCACAGAGAACTGTACTCAATATTTTGTAATAACCTATAAGGGAAAAGAATCTGAAAAAGAATATACACATATATATATGTATGTATAACTGAATCACTTGAAACAAATACAACATTGTAAATCAACTACACTTCAATTAAAAAAATCAGGTCAGTTTACAAAGTGAACCACCCACTGTCCATTCTATAACCTTAGGCAACTTTGTTGCCCCAATAATCTTTACAGCTGATTCCCAACCAACAAGAATGAGGGCCCTAGAAGATGAGATAAAGTAAATGATTAAAACTTGAGGAATTTAACCAAAATTTTTCCTAAGACCTGTACTGTAATGTCTATCAAGTTATAGATAGATACCTTGGTCTGAAGTCTGTTTCCCAGCTACAGTCATGATAAAAGTCTGTTTAGGCAGATGACAAATCAGACTGGGGAGCTCCATTAAGTTCCATCCAGCTCACCTAGCTTGGTAACCACCAACATTCAAATGGCCTAGTCCTCCCACTCCAAAGTGGTGGGGTTGGGTTTGTCTTGAGCCATTCATGCGTAGCACAGGTGAGTAGTAGCAAGGGCATTCATAAGGAGGAGCACCACTAGGGATAGATGTACTGAGTGACAGTACTACCAGCAGAAGCTCTTAATGGTCCCCATTTATCAGTGTGGATGTGTCACTTTTCTTAAAGGACTAAGACCTGGTTGACAAAATGTTCTCAGATGCTTTGGTAACCAAGTGCCTATACAGGAATACATTCTCTAGGGATTTGGACATGTGTCAGCTAAGTTTGGAGATTAGGGTAGTACAGAGCCCCCTTACTGGTGAACCAGAGATATATTGATGAGTAGACTTTTATAAAAGAACTTTCCTAGCCATAGTACACAAATAATCAATCCTCCTTTGGTAGGCAGTCTTTCTCAGTGTGTATTGGAAGGGGATCATGCAGTTCTAGTGGATCGTCTTCTGTATGTTGCCTCTCAGTGCTAGGGCATTTGTGATAGGGGCCAGGGATGCTGGTCTTAGGTACAAGGCATGTGCTAAACCTTCTCATTAAGTAAAATGAAGGTTAGGCTAAGCAGTTATCAGAAATGTCCAAGAGGGCCTCTTCATCCTAGATGGTGTCAGTCAGTCCGTCCTGAAACTAGTTTTAAAAGGTGACTTTTTTCCTAGTCTAGTCTCATCTAACGAATCAGAAATGGTAGTATATTAGCAAATTGCTTCCTTCCCTTTTCCCTTTCCTTCCTCATTAAGTTCTTCCTTTATACCAGGCACTGTACTGGTGTTGGGATACAGTGACGAACAAGCAAACAAGATCCTTGCCTTTGTGGAGCCTACATTCTATTGCAGGGAAAATACAGTAAATGTGTAAACAATAAATAAAACAATTACAGGTACTGATAAGTGCTGATACAAACAGTAAACTGGGTAATGGGGTAGAAAGTAATGAAACGGGGCCTTGGTCAAGGGAGAAGAGTCTATTGGAGGAACCAAAACAAAGGCCAAGGAAGAGCAGTACAAGATGAGGTGAGGGAAGTGGTAGGCAGATTCTGGAGGTATATTAGGCCATGGTAGAGGAGTTTAGATTTTGTTCAAAATGGAGTAGGTAAGCACTGGAGCATTTTAAATAGGAGAGTGATTCACTCTGATTTGCTTTCCTCTAGTTGTGCTGTTTGGAAAATGACTGGAGTATGGAGAGGCTAGAGTGGAAGCAGAGAGACCAGTTAAAAGGCCATGATGATAGTGCAGGTGAGAGAGCTGGATAATATGGGCCAAGATTGTAGCAGGATTCTAATGAGAAGTGGTCAAAATTGAGAGAGATTTTTGGAGATAGGGTTGATAGCCCTTAGTGAGTTTATATCCTGGGTATGGCCTACAAATATGTCAGATGGCCATTCCACTTTTGGGGCCTTACAAACACCTACCAAGGTATCTGTAAAAAGATCTGTTGCCCGCATAAGGTACTCTGGTTGTGTATATACCAGGCTATACTGGGTTGTCTGTATAGTAAGTAATTAATAACAAGTAAACCCTTGCTAGACCTCATCTGCAGGAACACAGAGGTCCCTTAGTCCCACATGCAGAATGTCAACTGAATGAAGAACTTTGGGAGTGTCTCAGGGTTCTCATCATATCCCTCAGGGTACTTGAGGCTTAATGACAGGTTGGTGAGGCAGGCTTGGTGGCTGCCCTGACCCTAGACTTGGACCTGTCAGCTCAGTCTGACATACCACATGTATGACCAGCAAATACAAAGCAAGTCATGAACAACCTCACTTGTTCTTTTATAGCAGATAACTCTCTGTTTATTCTCAGCTCTCCTGCTCTCAAATTTCTGACTCTGTGCTCAACCTCCATACCTGCTTCTAGCCTTTTGGTTTGGATGCCCATCATGTCACCCTTTGAACCTTGTTCTCAGTTCTGCTTTCCTGTCTGATCTCAGCATCCTTTTTCCCAGCTCCCTGCTCTTCCAAACACACCTATTATGATATTGAATGAAAAATTTTCTGCTGAAATTGTGGCCACAGAGCCCCACTAGAGGTGGTGACTCAGACTTGTGCCCCAAGGGTTGTTTTATTTAGTTAGGTACTACTCTTGAGCCCACAGGACCACAGCCTTTTGCCTGAAATTGTCTTACAGACAGACAAGTGCTTCCTATGCTCTTCCATTGGGCAAGCTCAGAGATTCACTGGATTGGGGCAAAAGTGAACCAATGATCTTATTTGTGATACAACTTCAGCTAAGATATGTCAAGGTTGATTAAATAGAAGGGATCAGTTGGCTCAATAAGTAAGATACCAAAGCTGTATCCAGGGCAGAAACAAAGAAATGGGGAAGCAGTGCGTTCTGTTGAGGGACATGTGAAAACTGAAGGTTGTCAGCTCAAAATAGTTTGCATTTCCTTCTTGCCTGTAGATATTTCCATTGGGCTTTTGCCCTGTTCCCCTACACCAGTTGAATTTTGGGGTGCTTCACAGCATCTGACAGTTCATACATTAAGAAAATAACACTGAATTCCTATCTTATGCTGTGCACTGGCTCCACGTTGGGGATATAAGGATGAGTAAATTGCAGTGGCTTTCTGACTCACCTCTGCTGCTGCTTCCCTGATCCATCCCACTGCCACCTGAATCCCATCATTTACCTTCCTAAGAAACTGTAGCAGTGCTATAAATGCTTAATAAATACCTCATGAATAAATGGAAATTATTTCTAAGTTCCTTTTGTTCAGAGACTCTTTGCACTAAATCTTTGTATTTATGTTTCCTCCAAATCAAATCTCATATTTTACACTTACATTAATTTTTTTCTTGCCCTGATGTTTGCAGCTCTTCCATGTTTAGAGTCTTCTGCATTTTTTACTTCCCTCCTGTTGATTTAATCTCATAGGTCACTTGCTCTAAAGTGAGTTTTTTTGTTTTTTTTTAAAGTTATTTATTTATTTATTTTTGGCTGTGTTGGGTCTTCGTTTCTGTGTGAGGGCTTTCTCTAGTTGTGGCAAGCGGGGGCTACTCTTCATCGCGGTGCACGGGCCTCTCTTGTTGCGGAGCACGGGCTCCAGACGCACAGGCTCAGTAGTTGTGGCTCACGGGCCCAGTTGCTCCGCGGCATGTGGGATCTTCCCAGACCAGGGCTCGAACCCATGTCCCCTGCATTGGCAGGCAGATTCTCAGCCACTGCGCCACCAGGGAAGCCCCAGGTCACTTGTTCTAAAAAAAAAAAGTTAAGCTTTGTGCTTGGTTTTATGGCATGTCTTGTATATAGTTCTATTTCTGGATATGATGCCATTTGTGAATATGCTTTTAATTATTTCTCAGGTTTATTATTGAACAAGCTCATTGTCTTAATTATGCTTACAAAGTTTGGTAATATACTTATTGTCTGACGTTCAAATAAGTAGCATTAACATTATTCATTGGTTTTTAAGGGTCTAAATTTTACTCAACTTATCTGTTATGATTTTATTTTATATGGCTATTTTATGTGTCACAATTTAATCATTCACTAATAAATTTATTAAGTTTTCAAGGTTTCTGAAACACAAAATTAGGGTTAAAAAAAAAACTTTTGTGTTCTTTCTGTCCAGGTTACTACAAAGAACTTCACTGTTCTATAGATTTATATCCATCCGTCCTTCCTTCCTTCTGTCCTTCCATACTTCCTTTCTTTTTCTTGTGCCTACTGAGATTTGAGACAATTCCTTCTCTAGATGTTGAGAAATATGGAATTATGGCAGGGACTCAGGTACTGACTATCCCAGCTCCTTTGGCTTTAATATGGACAGAGGGGCTTACATGTTAGAGAAAATTGTGCTCAAATCACTTTTTCCACTTTCTAAGTATGTAATATGAGCAAGTGTTTTTTTAACTTCCCTTAGCCTCAGTTTCCTCATCTTTGAAATGGAGATAACACTGTGCTCAATGCTGGCATAAAAATTAAATTAGATAATGCATTTAAGTGCTCAGCACAATACCTAGCATATCAGTACTTTTAAAATGATGGTGTAGTAATACTAATCTTCCCTCTGCAAGCCCAGTACAAGAAGGATCAGTCAGCATAGCAGCATGCCTCTGCCTCTCCCGCAGTCCTTCACACACACCTCTCCCCTGCATCTAAGGAATACAAGCCCAAGAGTCCTCAGAGAGGAAACATGTCTAGTTCTCCTTCTTGCGCTCTCATTATCTGCTGATGATGCTGGCATGAATTCCTGCAGAGGATGGTCTTATGCCGGATGTATGACCATTTTCTTGACTCTGCCAGTGGAGGCCTAGGGAGGGTATTCTTACTGTGACTCACCAATAAATTTTTGGTGAATGATAAGCCTTTAGATGTGTGGTTATTAAAATATACTTTTAAATGTTCTAAAGGTGTAGGGTAGGATCATGGGAGAAAGTGACTGAGACAGGGAAGAAAACAAGATCAACATATTTAACACTGTGGAGAAAAGGTCAAGAACCTAAGAGGCCAGGGTATCAGATGGACTATCTATTTGAATGTCAAAATCAATAAGAATTACACTAGAAACAGTGTTGGAGTGACAGTGAACCAAAAGGTAAAATCAAGGAATGAAAGGGAGTGACTTTGGGGAGCCTTCAATCCTGCAATAAGGGTGGTGGGTGGTAAAATCTAATGTTATGTGACTCAGAGCAGGGGATTTGGGGAGAGGGCAGGTGGAGAATGGTGTGAAAGTAACAATGAGGAACCAGAAGGGCACCTACCAGGCCTCATGTTTGAAGGGTGTAGAAGAGAAAGAGTTGTCATCTAAGAGGGCTACAGGGAAATCAGCATCCTCAGGGGAAAGTACAGTTTCAATTTAAATAAGAAGGTAAAGGAAGTTGAAAAAAGCTTCAAAGAGATCCAGGATCTGGGGATTTTGCTGTTGTCTACCCATGAGTCCACAGGGCTCAGTGGAAGGGTTAGGATTTCTGGAGATGGTATAGAGGCTTGGAGTTCCTCCTCCTCCTCCTCCTCCTCCTCTTCTTCTTCTTCTTCTTCTTCATCATCATCATCATCATCATCATCATCATCATCATCATCATCATCATCTCTCCCTTGCATACATCCTCAGTTCCTTTGCCTCTCTCTCACTTCAGCAGCCTTGCCTGGCTAAACCACAGCACTGATTAAATCCAATTCTTTGCCTGTTCCATGCCTGTAAAATCATGATGCTGAGCTTACATTAAATTAATGATCATAACCTCAAGTGGGCCCATAATGCTGCCTGGCAATCATACTAGATTTCTCCAGTCATTTTCTGTTTCATTTCCTCCTAGATGATTATTGCATGTCTTCAGTCTCCTTACATGTTCACCATCTCCTCACTTTCACTTTTAAAGTGACTAAAAGTCACTTTCAACTGATGACCTTGCTTCCTAGTTACAGAAAAGAAATAGAAGAAAAAGAGCTTTCACAGGCTTTCACAACCATACCTACCTACTACTTGTAGTAGTATCCGTATACTCTGCTTTCTTTCCTGTTACTGTGAAAGAACTAACCTAATAAGTACTTTGTAATTCTTTCTCTTATATCAGTTTTACCCTCTCTGAATCATTGTCTTATACATGAAAATATGCTTGTATTTCCCCCATCTTAAAAATAATCCTCCTTGACTCCACTTTCCCCTCTCACTATTGTCTTGTTTCAGTTAAACTTCACAGCAAAACTTCTTGGAAGAGTTGTCTGTAGTCTGTTGCTGGTTTTTGTCTTCCCATTCTTTTTTTGTACACAAGCCAGTCATATTTCTGCTCCCAAAATTCCATCAAAACATTTCTCTATAGTTATCTGACTTAACATTCAGGAGCAGAGTTAACCACTGTCTCCTCCTTGTAATACCTTCTTCACTTTATTTTAAAATACTTGTCAAGAACTATGCAGATCTAAGATTTTACCCTATTTGTAAGCTAACAAGTTAGCTTGCCAGTTTCATGAGTGGTGGTAGAAGACACAGGACTTCTGCATCAGAGACGAAAGACAGTTTATTACTTACAGCAATAGCAGTAGCCAGAGTAGGAGTCTTTTTGTACTGGTTCCCTTAGCCCTGGTTACTCTGAGGCAATGTGAAGGGGGCCAGACTACACCTGCCCACATGGTGAGTTGAGTTATTAGAAAGGAAACCTGATCTTAGAGAACCCAAATATTTTATAATGGTCAATAAGCATGCCTTCTCTTTGCTCCAGAGGGAGATAGTACCAAGTTTTCCAAGGCTGTTTGCTATACAGACATTCTTGAAAAAGACCATACGGGACTATCATATCATATAAAATATCATATCACTGACTATCAAGACAGGCAGTGCCTTGCTTGCAATGTGTACAGAAACATGAGAGACCCATGGAGAACTGTCTCACAGTTCCTCCCTCTCTGACCACTTCTTTTCTCTCTCCTCTCCTTCACTTCCCCAGACTCTAGGTCTGGGCTGTCTAGTACTAAAGCCACTAGCTCATGTAGCTATTTAAATTAAGTTTTCAGTTATTCAGTTGCATTAGCCATATTACAGGTGCTTAATAGCCACATGAATGGCACAGATATATAAATATTTCATCATCTCAGAAAGTTCTATTAGCGCTACTCTGCATGTTTGAGTGCTCCTAAGCTCAGCCTTTGGACGTTTCTTTCTGTATTCTATTCCTATATAGAAATAGAGATTTCTATGGAATCTTGTAGAATAAGATTTATTATAGAATAAATATTTATATAGATTTCTCTCTCTTTTCTTTCTATATTCCCTCCCTTGGTGATCTCATCTAGTCTCAAGGCTTTAAATATGACTCTCAAATTTGTATAATCCTAAATCTCTCCCCAGAAGTCCAGATTTAATTCTTTAATAGCATTCTGCACACCTTTACCTGAATGTCTAGTAGGCACCTCAGAAGTAACGGCCAGAACTGAACTACTGACCTTCTTGCCACAGCTGCTCCCTCTCCCACCAACAAATCTGTTCTTCCTGCAGTCTTCCCAGTATGAATTAAGTCAGTTCTCTTCTTCCAGTTGTTCAAGCAAACAAACAACAGTTTTTAAAAAATCAACCCTTAGATTCATCCTTGACCTCCCTCTTTTCCACAAAACCGACACATCTGTCCCATTGGCTCTTGTTTCAAAATATATGCAGAATCTGACTTTTCACCCTTCCCCTGCTACCACCTGGTCCAAGCCAACATCATCTTTTACCTGGATTATTCCAGGAGAATTTGGCCCCCTTTTTGGTCTCCCTGCTTCTACTCTTGTCCCCTGTAGTCTGTTCTCATAAGAGCAACTAGAATGGTCTTGTTTAAAAAGTTAAGTCAGATCATGAATTTCTCTGCTCAGAATTCTTTAGTAGCTTCCTATCTCACTCAATAAAAGTCAAAGTCTAGTCACACTGGCATTCTCACTCATGCTAAAATATTCAAGACATGCTCCCACCTCAGAGCCTTTATAGTTGGTGTTCTTTCCACCACTTCCCCCCCAATGCAGCTCCACACATGTGCTTTTTCCCTCATGATACTGACTTATTGAAGAGACCAAGCCAATTGTCTTATAGTGAGCCATATAATGAATTTCTCTGTTTACTCATGGTGGTGTGTAGCTTATTTCTCTACTGCCTGTATTTCCTATAATTGGACATTAAATCTGAAAGTTTGATTAAAGCTAAATATTCTTGGCAAGAAAAGTCCATACATGATATTCAGTCTTCATATTACATCGAATTGGAAGGTACATATCTGATTATCCCACCATTAGTGATTCTAAGTTTAACCAAGGTGTTAAGGCGGTAACTTTCAGATCCCTCTATTATAAATTTGCATTTTTACCTTTGTGATTAACAATCTGAAGGATGAATGTTATTTTTTTAATCGTGTGATTTTTAAGAATGTTTTTTAGCTATATAAGTTTGTTTTTTCAAATGAAATATTCTTTAGAGATCCATCCAATATATAAAACAGATAACAGCAGAACTATTCTAGTTGCAGTGGGAAATGGCTAGTATTGGCAGCTTCCAAGGGAACTGTGACAAGCGCAGTTTGTAATTCACAGAGCCCAGCCAAGTGCTGGAGGAAACGGAGGCCCAAAGAGGATCCATGGAGTCTTAAGGCGGCCTAGCATCTCATGAGAAAGGCTCAGTGCGCTTTGTGTTAGAGCACAGTGTGGGGAGCTGTCACTTCCTGGGAAAGCCGAGGTTATGGATGATCACTAGAATGGCACTTGGTTTTTCCCTGGCAGTCCACCCACTGTTTTTAGTTGTCTGAGTGCTGTCTTTGACATTCTATCTGTTCTGCAGATGTGAAGATTTGAAATTACTTCATTTTTAGTGTGTGTTGGGCTGCAGACTTTCTTTGTTTCCCTTTTGGAAATTCTTCATCCACAAAGAATTCCAGAATCAGACATTATTCATCTTATGTCTGGAACACTAAAATCTCATGAGCTTCCGTATGTCTTACCTCTTTCCACCTTTAGAATATTGAAAATGCTGCCACAACTGAAGTCAGTTTTATCATTTCCTTGCTGCTTGCTTCCTTTCTGCACCTTATTTATCGTACAGCCTTAATGTGCCTTTGTAAAGAACTGAACAAGTAAATTTGGTATATCCACAGAATGTATCTAAGATGTATGGTGTAGATTTTTATTTTCATGAAAAGAGGTCTCCCTATACTAAGTGGAAAAAGCAAATAATAAACTATAATTGTCTCACTTTTGTTAAAAAAATTAATATTCACAAAAATCCCCATGTCTATTTCTGTGAATGTTTATGTGTGTGTTGAAAGTCAAAAAAGGCAAAAATGTTCATATTGATATTATCTCTGGGTGTGATCTTTATTTTCCTCTTTGTATTTCTCTTTTTTTTTTTCCCAGCAGTCGTGTCTTATTTCTACAGTCATTACTTTTATAAAGATTAGAACTGTTTTTAAAAAAAATAAGCAATAATAACTTTGATCTGTCAAATCCAAGCTACGTTGAAGGCGATTCCAGGCTCCTCCTCTGCTCACTCCATCCATGCCATCTGTTGGGATTTTTCCCTGTTCTCTTACTGTCCCATTCAAGCAAGTTTTCCCCTGACCCAGGCTTGTATTTATTTTACTCCAGGTTCCTGGTCCTCTCCTAGAATTGCACACTTGGCTCTGGAGAGATTCTCTGTTCACTTGTACCCAAATAAACTTGTCAGAAAAGGAAAGGAGGATGCAAAAATTATGTTCTAAAAGGAACTGTCACTAGAATGTGATCAAGGCCCAGAAGTGCCCCAATATATACCTGTTGAATGAATTGATCTATTCTTTTTTGTCTCATTTATTTTATAAGTTCCTATAATCAGGAGCTTTGCTTGTTTTCTATAATGCCCTAAACATTTTGGGTACTTAATATACATTAATGAATAGTCCTTTTTTTTTTTAAAAGATCCATAATTTACCTAATAAAAGTGAATGTAGGATCTGTTGTCAACTTTGACCAGAATTTGTGCTTGCACAGGGATACAGAAAAGAACAGGATTTAAAGATAACTTACATTCAGCTCGTACTCATAGATTTGTGATCGTGGGTAGTCACATAAGCCTCTGAGCTTCCTTCATTTATAGCCTCACTGATTCTCTTCTGGACTCTCTTTGCAGAGGCCTTCTGCCTGGTCTGCCTGGCTTTGGTCTTGCTTCCCCAACTCTGTCCTCTGCAGTGCTACACAGTGATACACCCACAGTGTAAATCTGACCTGGTCCCCACCACCCCCGACTGACATCTCTCAGGGACTCTCTGATGCTACATTGCCTCCCACCCAACCCCCACCATTTAGCGGTAGCACCTAGAAGCCTGTCTTCAAACTTGCCACTGGAATAACACCAAACTCCCAGTAGCTCCTCACACCTCCCAGGCCTCCCGGGGCCACCTCCTGCCTTGCTCCATTTGTCCACAAGGCATCTTCCCTTTCTTTCTGCAGCCACTGCTTCTGCTTAACTCCAGACTGGGCTTGGCAGTCCTCCTCTCTGGGGTGCCTTCCTTGATGTAAAAGATATTCTGTTCCTCTGCCCACTCACACTGCAAGCTGTTTGAGGCAAAATTATAGGATTTGTAGTTCCCTTGTCTTGAAGAGTACCTGGCAGCATTCAAATGTTTATTAAACTGTATTGTATATATGTTCTTCTAAACCATCCAAATGATTTTTTTTAAAATTTATTTATTTATTTTTGGCTGTGTTGGGTCTTCGTTTCTATGCGAGGGCTTTCTCTAGTTGCGGCAAGCGGGGGCCACTCTTCATCGCGGTGCGCGGGCCTCTCACTATCGCGGCCTCTCTTGTTGCGGAGCACAGGCTCCAGACGCGCAGGCTCAGTAGTTGCGGCTCACGGGCCCAGTTGCTCCGCGGCATGTGGGATCTTCCCAGACCAGGGCTCGAACCCACGTCCCCTGCATTGACAGGCAGACTCTCAACCACTGCGCCACCAGGGAAGCCCCATCCAAATGATTTTTATTTACAGAATGTGATTTCATTTTTATATAATCTCCTCCAAAACAAGAACAAGGCTTAGAAAAGGAAAATATATGAATTAAAATAACTTAAAATACTACCAGCAGTCAGAGATGACTATTTTTTGGAATATATTATAGAGGATTTTTTTAAATTATAAAATGGTCAAAGTTTAACCTCCTGATTTTCCTTTGGAGCCAGTGCTCCAAGAAATTAGTAGCTTTGCAAATTACATGCATTAAAAATTAATAGCCAGTTCATTGTACTTCCCACATCAAAGAATACAAAATAGTTTTCTGGTAAATATATAGCTTTTTTGTAATTCAAAACAAGAAAGAATTTTTTGCTTT